>NC_135619.1:49053779-50325207 GCF_053574225.1 Canis aureus
TATAGACTCAGCAAGACTCTTTACCATATTGTTAAACATGTGACATGTCATTGATTCTGGCCCAGCTCTCCCCAGATGACTGATAGAGTCTTTTAGGGTTTTTATTCCAAATTTCTGGAAAATCTGTTCCTATAGTATTCAGGACTTTGGTATGCAAGTGACAGATGCACAGATTAAATTAACTTGGAGAATCATAAGTGTATTGGCTCACTGAACTGGGAAGTCCAGGGATAGAGTTCCCCTCAGAGATTTCTGACTCAAACAATATGATCAAGGCTTTCTTTCCTTTCTCCCTTTCTTGCCCATCTGTTGACCTTATGCTCTTCCTTGTATAGTAGATCTAACTCACATCCTTATAGCTCAGAGTGATGCCTGAGGCATAAGACTTGTCCCTGTACCATTCAATATAAAACCCTACTGAGAAAATCTCTTTGGCTCAACCTACATTTTATGCCAATCTCATAGACCACATATTCAGAGTCATGTAGTATATTTTGAAGGACTCAACCAAGCTACTTTTCATCTGATGGTCCTGGGATTATTGAGGTATCAAATTAGCAACCTTGACAGATCCCAATGGAAAGAAAGGATTCTTCCAAAGGAGGGAAAATGCAGTGCTGGGAAAAACAACTAGTTGATGTCTAGTTTAGTTTCTCTAGGATTGGCATTTCCTCCTGTGGTGAGGAGAGAAGCAAAGTCACACAGTACCTGTGGATGTCCCTTCTGGGAATTATGGTCAGTGTTGATAGAAAAAGGTAAGGGTGACTGCAAGTAGGGTGACTTCTATACATGTGAGGGTGGAACTTGAAGTTCAGACCTAATAGCCTTAATTGTCTTCATGAAGTAAAAAATAAAGCGGCCTGCTACAAGAGACTGGGGCAGAGTATGAAGCTTGAAGAACTAGTTGAGGGTTTGAGGAATAAGGGCATAGATGACTGGGGATGATAATAAGAACTGCTAAGAGATATTGGAGGCCCGACTAAGATCGGAAATTCTATAAGTCAGGATTCTCCAGAGAAACAGAATCAATAGGATGGAGGTGGATGTGTGTGTGTGTGTGTGTGTGTGTGTGTGTGTACACACATACGGATTTATTTCAAGGACTTGGCTTAGGCAGCTGTGGAAATTGTCACGTCTGAAATCTGTAGGGCAGGTCTGTAGAAGGAAAACTCTCAGACAGGAACAGATGCTATCTTGAGGCAGAATTTCTTCTTCCTCAGGGAAACCTCAGTTTTGCTTTTAAAGCTTTCCCACTGATTGGATGAGGCTCACCAACATTCCTGAGAAAAACCTCCTTTACTTAAAGTCAGCTGATTCCAGATGTTAACCACATCTGCAAAATACCTTTACAGCCACACCTAGGTTAGTATTCGACTACATATCTGGGTACAGTAGCCTCGCCAAGCTGACATGTAAAACTACATGTCACATAGAGACCATGAGCTCTAGGGACCAATCTGCATTTTCCTTCCCTCTTCAGTTCAGTAGAGCAGGTGGGAGCAGAGAAATGAGCTGTCAAACTGATAAAAGATTTGGGGTGATTTTCAGGGTGGGGACAATAGAAGTTGAGAGGAGATGATAGGAAGTCACTGCTAAAGAATGGGTGAGTGCCAGCTCCCTGTGGGGAGCCTGCTTCTCCCTCTGCCTACGCCTCTGCCTCTCTCTGTGTGTTTCGCATGAATAAATAAATAAAAACCTAAAAAAAAAGAAAAAAGAATGGGTGAGTGTTGTCCATTGGGTAGAGGCTGGACTAAGAAGCTCGTTCCCCAGCTGTACAGTGGAAGTAATGAGGATATCAACCACATAGGTTAAATAATGCATGAAGAAGACTTATATTGGACACTGAACTAAGCACCACATGTAATCATTGTTGTGGTTTCATGTAACTGCCAAGGAATGGATAGTTCCCATAAAGTCAAAAAGTAGGTTCAGTGGAAGTAAGAATGTGAGGTAGGTGTGATGTATTGGAGTTTATTTATTCACTCCTCCAACAATTATTGAATGAGTACCATTTATGAGCCAGGCACTGTTTGAAGTGCTGTTGATATAGCCGTGGACAGAAGTCTCTGCCCTCACATGGCTTATGTTCTGTTGGTGGCAGGAGGCATCAGCCAATGAGCAAATAACTTCAATGAACCAAGCAGCAACTTGTCCCATGGTAAAAGTGCTGGGAAGAAAAATAGAGTTAGGCAATAGGGATAAGGGGGCCAGGAGGGCATGGGCAGGATGACAGGGTCACAAGGAAAACCTTTGTGGTAAAGAGACATTTATATAGGAACCTGAAAGAATGAAGGGAGAGTGTTCCAGGGAAAGAAAGTAGTACGTGCAAAGGGCCTGAAGAAGTAGCCTCTTCTTCCCTGTCAGGAGGAGAGAGGTGGGAGATGAACTCAGCTTGGTGGCAAGAGACCAGATGAGGTTGAGTGTGGTCAGTCATCATAAATTCTCTGGAGTTTATTCTCAGCAATCCAATGGAGAGTTTTGAGCAGAGTAGTGACACCATCGGAGTTATCTCTCATTAGGGTCATTTTGGTGGCTGTGTGAGGAATGCACAAAAGGAGGACAAGGGTAGAAAAAGATCAACGTGGTCCAGGACCTTAGAACAGCATTTCTGAGGGAATCTTCTACATTGACATGGAACTTGTTCATGATGTGGCAGGATAGATAGGGCTAGGGATAGAAATATGGACAGTGATCTCAGCTCTAAAGTCCTTCATGAGGGGGGATATAACTAAGAAAATGGTAGGGGACAGCTGTAAAAGGGTGTAAAAAGGATTTAGATTGATGTCAGGCTCCTGCCTCAGGTCCTTTGCATTCACTGCTATCTTTCCCTGGAACATTCTTGTCCTTTTTCTATTGAGGTTTCTATTTATAGACTAGAAGACTGTTGGTCAGGAAATAGTATAGTAAGAATTAAGGCAAGAACTAAGAACTAAGCTTCTACCCCTTTATCACCTGGGATGCAAGAGAATGGGAAGCTTCCACCTGAGATGTCTAACATGGAACTAGTGTCCACAGGGATGAGGTGGGTCGGAGCTGGGCCCAGAGGTGGAGGAATTATCCTGTAAAAGGGGTAGGAAGGCCAGGGACATTATTGACCGTGAACCAAGAGTCTCAGTAGGCACAACAGGGATCATCGTATCTGAGGAAGGTCAGTAGAGGAGAGAACCAAATGGGGAGGAAGTCCTGAGAGACCTGGAAGGGACAAGAGAGCTGAGGAGACCAGACAATGTGGTAACTGAACTTAGAATCCTGGCAAGCCTAAAGCCAGACACTTCCTGACTCCGGCACTGACAGTCACCCAATTGGGCTGATAATATTCTTCCTTTAGATATTTTAATGCTAGGTCTTTGGTCTTTGGTCAAGTTGTAGTCTTACTTTGAGAGTAAGTTTCCTCTGTGTAGTCTTTTTGCCAATCACTGTTTCTATCCGTTATTTCTGTTTTACGGCTGTAAGTTCTTTGGGAAATCTTATTCCATTTCCAAATTTGAGGAGAAGGGTAAGAAAAAAGTGGGAAAAGTAGGGAGGCACTGTATTGTCAACCCCGTCTCCCACCAAGAAAGAATATTACTCTCTCCATTTTACTGTTGAGTAAATAAGGTCACACTGCTGTTTTTTTCTGTGTGTTGTTGTTGTTGTTTTTCCCAAGCACTCATTGCCATCCAACATAGTATTCACTTAGGTGTTTGTTTGTTTATTGTTGACTTCTCTCATTAGGATGTCAACTTTGGAAGAGCAGGGCATTTATTTTATTCACGACCATACTCCCAGTACCTGGAACAGTACTTAGCACAGTGTAGGTGCGATATATATATATATATACATATATATATATATATATATATGTATATATATAGTGTGTGTGTGTGTGTGTGTGTGTGTATGATGGATGAATGATCAGACACTCAGTCTTAGGTCTGTATGGCTCTTAAGATGCTGTAACACACCCCAGACTCAGTTTGGTGAGACAAACAAAGGGAGAGAAATCTAACAGTATCTGAGTCCAAACAAAAATCAAGTGAAAATTCAGGGCATGTTCTAGGGTGACTGGTGTCCCTCCCTCCTCTTAAAGAACCAGGCTGGCCTAGTGGAGACTGGAGCTGGTGACATAGTGATGCAAGAATGTTGAAGGCCTTTCTGAGCCTTCAACAGAAAGGCTTGATTAAAATGATTGAATTACCAGCATGATTGAAATAACCTTGATGCTAAAGAAGGAAGCAATTTGTGCTGCTTTTAATATTTTTATAAATGGTATCTGGATCTAGATGAGTCATTTATAATTTTTCCTTTATCAATTTTATTTCACATATTTTTATCTATATGTCACATGCAAAGGAGACACTGTTTACCTGGTAGCAGCTCCCTGCATGTCAGACATAAATATCAAAGAAAATAAATTGGCTGAGAGTTGCTTTTTTGCACCCCCAAACCCAAAATGTGATCAGATGACTTCACTATAGTCTGCTAATTTGCTAGTTGTTAATAGATAGTTGATAGACATATATATTATTCTGCATATTTTATTCTGAACAATAAAATTTGAATAGCCAACATATTTTAACTTATGTGTCCAGTATTGCATATCAGATGCACCTCTGGTACAGAGATAACATAAATTCTAGAAATTGTTCTATATTTATTGTGTTAGTAGAATTATTTTCTCTGAGTCTTCTGAAAGGCCATTAAAAAAATATCTTGTTCCAAATCCAGTGGAGCTACTTACTGTGAGTTTTGTACCTTCTTCAATAATTAAAGAAAGCAAACAAGATTTATAGACAATGCAATTTACATGATGCATTGAAAAATGTGTTCTCATAGCAACTGTGTTTATCACCACTTTCATTTTCTTAATATCTTAAAATTACATGGCAAAATGAAAGGGAGAGTGGTTAGGGGCCTTTACAACATTTTATTAGTATATAAGAAATATATAATTATATTATTAGTATATAATTTTCAAACAAATAGAAAATCTGAAGGAATTATACAGGAGTACCCATGTACCTGCCACCTGCATCTTACGATTAACATTTTGCTATATTTACTTTGTCACTATTTATCCCTCTCTCCACCATCTTATTTTTGATGCTTTTTAAAAATTTTTTTGAGGTTTTATTCATTTATTTGACAGAGAGAGAGAGAGCACAAGCAGGAGGAGTAGCAGAGGGAGAGGGAGAAGCAGACTCCCCACTGAGCAGGGAGCCCAATGCAGGGATTGATCCCAGAACCCTGAGATCATGACCTGAGCCGAAGGCAGATGCTTAACTGATTGAGCCATCCACGTGCCCCTGATGCTTCTTAAAAAGATTTTATTTATTTCTTTTCAGAGAGAGAGAAAGAGAGAAAGAAAATGTGAGCAGGGGGAGGAGCAGAGAGGGCAGGGGAGAGAGGGGAAAGAATCTCAAGCAGACAGGGCTTGATCTCATGACCCTGAGATCATGACCAGAGTGGAAACCAAAAGTCGGATGCTTAACTGACTGAGCCACCCAGGCACATTTTTCATGCTTTTAAAAGTAAGTTGCAGAAATCAGTACACTTTACCACTAAATAATAAACACTGCTAAATCCTAAATAAAATAATACTTATGGATTTTTCAAGATAAAATTTTTGAAACTTTATAAATTTCATTTTATAAATTTATAAAATTTGGTGACATATACAAAGTCTAAATTTTCTATTTAATGACCTAACAAGTGCTTATACCTATGTAATGCCAATTGCACAGAGGTAACCACTGTTTTGATTTCTCTCTTCTAGATTAGGTTAGCCTCTTCTAAACTTTATACAGTTCTAGAATTTGAAAGTATATATACTATTTGGGGGTAAATAGATATAGTCTATACTATTTTTCATAAGATTTTCATTCAGCATATTTTTGAAATTCATCTTTTTTTTTTTTAATGTATCAGTAATCAGTGCCTTGTTGAATACTGACTAATATTCCTTTGCATGGATTTGCCAAAATTTATTTATCCATTTCCTGGTTAAAGTTCCCCTAGGTTGTTTCTAGTTTGGGGGATATTATGAATAAAGTTGCCATGTACATTCTTATCTAAGTTGTTTTGTAGGTACATGCTTTTTGTTTATTTTTGAAACCCCTGGACTGTGTAGCCTGGCACAGGGTTTATATAAATAGTGGATAGCTTATTGACCTGGCACAAAACTTACATGACATATTGGGCTTTACAGTGTAGCTGACACTTTCTTCCTCATCTATTCTTGTAAAAGCTGCTAAAGAGACAAAGGAGATTCACCGAAAAGGAAGCTGAGAAGTTAAGGTCCTTGCTAAGTGTCATAGTAACCTCAAACCAAGATTTCCTGACTCCTAATCCAGTGCTCTTTTGACTACTATCAGAGTACCAAACAAAAGGTGTTCCCACTTCACATCCTACCCTTCCTTCTGTGAAGCATTTGCTATACCATGGTTATGACCTTTCATAGTTTCTGGTTTATACTTTGGCAAAACAGAAAACTCATGGTTGTTGCCACTTAAGCTCCTGCTCACTGGATGTATGAACTTTTTTCTCTTCTCCATCATCTTGTTTACCCACTGCTAGGCCTTCACAGTGTGAGGTGTGAGGGGGCTGGAGGAGGCTGTGGAGGGGAGATGTGGAGAAGTGGCCTAAGCCAATCTGGTAGCTCTTGTGGGGGCTGTCAGTTACCTCCAGTGAGAGAATTCAGCCATGAACACCCAAAGTCTCTCTCTACCATCTCTCTACAAGTGGGTCTGTGACAACAAAAACCAGCCTCAGGCCTGATTCAACAAAATACAAACATTTATTAGCAAGAAGATTCAAAAGCTCTTGTACAACCTGTTCTATAACCTCAAGGATTCTTCCGTCTGTCCTTTTAGGCATCCAGTGAGCACCGCTCCCAGGTAGTGGTCTAATTGCAAGGTCCAGTAGCTTCCTACTCAGGACAGAGAACCAGATGAAGTTCTGGTTGTATATGTTGTATATGTCACCAAATTTTATACCTCCTTCCTGCAAAGCGTGAGGTTTCTACCCAATTCACACATCACTCATATCCCTCCTTCACCACTGGGAAATTATTTCTAATATCCCTTTATGCCAATCAATGGACTTTCTGGTGAGATTCAGAGAGGGATATTTGACACTTTTGTGAAAGCTACCTCAAGGAGCATGAACTCCAAATGGGATCTTTCAAATACTATCTATATATTTCTACTGAGGATACTCCACATGTTAACTAATAACTCTCAGGGGTGGCTTAAACCTGAATCCATGTACACAAAGCTCAATATTAAAGTATTTCAGTGCAAAATACAGATCATGCTGGGGAGTTACGAGAGTTCATGCATACCCTTCAACCCCCAACCTCTCTTTCCTCCAACCCCACTGGAGTCCCCCTGTAATCCTGGCTTTTCTGTAGGATCTTCAATTTTTTTCCCATTTGACGTGTTGAAAAATAAAATTCAATTGTGTAAATTTTGTCCCTGTAATACTGGCTTTTCTGTAGGATCTTCATTTTTTTTTCTGTTTGAGGTGTTGAAAAATAAAATTCAATTGTGTAAATTTTAAGACTCTTATTGGCTTTATTCAGTGATTCATGGATTGGGCAGCATCCTGTCTAGCAGATAGAAAGGAACTGTATAAAATGGAAGAGATTTATAGGCAGAAGGTAGCAGGACAAGGAAGTTATTAGCAAAAAGTGGATTGCTTCAGGCAAGGGGAAGGCAGGGGGTCTACTAGGCAAATAACCTCACTAATGCTGACCAGGTAATTCCAGACTAACTGGTTAAGATTACATCCCTGGGAGAAGCTGAAACTGCAACCAGGTTAGGTAGTAAGTCTTGGTTTGATGACATGGCCTTAGCGTAGGTGTGACTCCATTTTGGGCCTGTTTTTTCTTTTTAAACAGAGGAAATCCTTTATATTAGTGTCAGTTTCTGCCTCTAGATTTAATGTGATTTTAGAGTTCCAGCCCTAATGCTATCTCCCTCATCCCCTCCCACCCTCATTGATGGCAAACCAGTGTGAGTTAAGGATTTACTGAAATTCATTCCTGGGGGATTTTTAGATGCAAGTCTAATGTTTAAATGCAGCTCTCATTATGGCTCTTGGCTATCGGAAGTGACTTTTATTTGGATAGAGAGCTGTTATGCTTAGGGCAAACAGCACAGAAACCGAGCAGCAGTGTATTGCTTTCAAGTGACTCTTCAGGCTATTAGAATGCCACCCGTTTGGTAACTATTGCTGTTAATTAAGTTTACAGCCTCATTATTAGTTCCTGGCTCTGCTATTGTTATTAATTATGTCAATATCAGTTTATAGTGGAAGGCGGTTCCTCAGGGGATTTTTTTTAATTGTATGTTAAAATTAAAAATAAATATTTGTTTCCTTATCAATATACTAAGAATTTGGGGATTTTATTTCCAGAACTTCCTAAATTTGATTGTGTGATGGCTTGAAAGTTATGTTATGAATGTTATTTTTGTGGTTTTGTAGCAGAAATTTTTACATTTAACTGTGTGGTTTAGTATTTCAGTGTTCACCCATTCAGTGGTAACTTGTAGCTAATTCCAACAATTAAAATCATGCCTTTATAAGGGAAGGAAAAGAAAAGGTCTGGCATGGGACTCTGTGTACTGTAGGAATTGAAATTGGGTTGGACAAATGCAGATAGAAACAAGCTGGTGTGTATGTTGACAAGAACCATCCTTCTCCCTTTACTTAATAATACTGTGTGCTATATTGTTTAATTTTTGAAAGCTTTAAATCCTTCCCTATCCCTTGATCCAACTTTCTTGATGATGTTTGCTAACTGGGAGCCTAGGTAGTCATGGTACATATTGGCTCTTTTACCTACAGTTTGGTTTTGGTTTTTGGTTTTTACTCTTGTATCAAGAAAAAAGTCAGGTGCTCAACCACTGAGCCACCCAGTTGTCCCCCTCTAGACACCTTTTGAAGCACATATATCAAACATAATTTAGATCACAGTTTTATGACTTTATCTTACCCCCCTTTTATTTAACTGTTCTTTGTTACCAGGCATTTAAATTGTTTATAATTTTTGGGATTATGAAAATAAACATATATTGAGCAGCCCTTTAAATAGATATTTGAGAGCATCTCCAGTTATATCCTTAGAAGCCTAGAAAAGAGATTTTTCCTGAAGACATGAACATTAATGATACATATTTTTTATTTATTTTAAAGATTTTATTTATTTGACAGAGAGTGAGTGAGTGAGAGAGAGGGGCAGGAGGAGGGGGAGAAGCAGACTCCTCACTGAGCAGGAAGCCCTACACGGGGCTCTATCCAGGGACTCCAGGATCATGACCTGAGCTGAAGGCAGATGCTTAACTGACCGAGCCACCCAGGTGCCCCTAATGATAAATATTTAAAAATTGCTTTCCAAGGAACTATACTAATTTCAAATCCACTAGAAGCATTTCAGAGTGCCTGGCCCACTGTAGCCATACCACTTACTGTATCTAATAAGCTAATAATATCCACTTGCTAATTTAGTAATTTTTGAATTTAGAAACTTGATGAAGGATATATGCTAGAATATCAAGTAATGACCTTTTCTTTTCAAGGCTTCATTTTGCTTTTGTTGGGGAAAAAAATATCTTTTCTTTTTTCAAATTGGATCCAATGGTTGGCATCCTGCAAATTAACAGTAACAACAATTGACAGGATAAAATACAAAGTTTTTTTTTTCCATAAGCATGTGAGAACTGCTCAGTAATTAGTTACTTTAGCCAGAGGTCAAGTTTTATATATCAATTTAACAAAGGACAGGGAGGTGGGAGTGGTGGGTGTTAGGTATTCAGTGGGAAAATATGGGAAATTCTATTGGTGTTTTGATGTTAATGGCAGTGAACAGTCAGTATCCCTGAGATACTGAATTTTGCAGCAAACTTTGAGGGAGCTCAATGGCAGTTGTGTGTTTGGGAGACTCTGCTTTAGTCAGATAAAGGAAGTTCAGATAAGATTTCTTTCTGTATCTTCTGTAGCTCAAAAGTTTTCATGTCAAAATAATCTTTATACCAACAATGGGATTCTGAGTCCCTATGCTCCATTTTAAAAAATATCATAAGTAAGTGTGCTGAATGATAAATATATTTTCTATCATGAATTATGCTGAGGGTTAGTAGTAATGGTGTTTTCTGTCATTTATAACTGGATCTCATGCCAGTGAGGGGTGATATAGGAGAATAAAAGAAGAGAAGAAAGAAGTTCCAAGTATAATTTTTATCACAGATATGAAGATATTTGCTTGGAACTAACAATTAGTTCTAGAAGAAAATTAGGCAGAAATTGACCCTAGTGTGTTGGGGGAGGGGAGAGACAGTAGTTGTGTCTTTCAAAGAATTTTTAACATACCTTTCAATATAGTATTACCTGGAGTTCATTTATTTTAGATTATAGTCATGGGATATGTTTAAGACTTCTGAGCTATACTCTTTGGGATAGTCACAAATATCAGAGACGGAAAATTAGATTAATTTCTCCTTGTGTTGATATTCCCCTAGGAAACAGTTTGTTCTGCAGATATTATTCAAACAAATCTCAGTTCCTTGAATCTTGACTTTTGCAGCCACCCCTGATTTAAATATCCCCTAGCAGCTTTGTGGATAATGCAGTGTGAGAGACATAATTGAAAGGCATGACAAGTAACAAAATGGTTTATATACCTCAAAACAAAGGCTCATTATACACGACAATGCGATTCATTTTGGGCTCTCCATTGCATACTTGTCATATATATTCATTGCCTTCCAATTCTTCCCAGATCCTTTGGCACATCCTACAGGCATAAATCACGAGTTGGAAAACGTTTCCATTTTAACCAGATAGGCCCCTTCCCCCTTCATTTAGATTTAATATGAAAGTTAAATATGTTGTTTGCAGTGAACCACCTTGCTTCCTTTTATTTTGTTTAGGGAGGGGGCATTTAAACATTTCCTCTAGGAAATGTACATTTTTTTCTCTATCTTCATAACCCTGGCATCTGGTGTGACTGATTCAGCTCTTCAGTCTGGGACAAAGCGACTTTTAAGTTTCTAGAGCTATGAGGAAGCTATAAAGGGAATGCAATTCACTCTGTTAGAGAAATAACAGCCTGGGAGCTCAGGGACCAGAAATGTTGCTCTCCAAAGGTTTGTTAGAGCTTTACTTTGAATTTTATTCCTCAATATTTTTGTTGGCCTGAATCAGTGACTCTAATTATATATAGAAGATAGAAATAGCAGATATATTTAGCAAGTTGGAAAAATTCCTGCAGTCTACCCTAGGAGCAGCTAAACATATGGAACCAACCTGAGACTCTGAAGACCCAGTATATTCCCTAGGAGTTATTGATGACTTAATAGCCATAGCCCAAGGAACACAGCAGAGCTAGAACACCGAGAAGGGAAGGTCATCAATAAGACCTCCAGGAGAATCCTCAGTCCCCCCTCCATGCTTTTATTTCTTATTTGTCTAATTTTTTTTTAATTTTGGAAATTTTCTGTTTCAAACTTTCATTACTTTCCTCAAGTGTCAATTCTACCTACCTCTCTCTAAGCAAACAACCCACACTTACTACTTCACCAAGAAAACTGCCACCAGGGGAATAATAGTTCCCACTGTTTTGTGATCCTATTTATTCCTTAGCCTGTGCTTCTACCTTTCCCTTTCTCTCAAGAAGGGGATGGTTGTACATGATCTCATTGTGTCATTCCTTGGACCTCCACTGGGAAGTTGCTCCAAGAACAGTCAAACTCCCTCCACCAGCCACTGGTTCCTTTCCTTACACCAAGAAGCCAGTTAGAGTTGCATAGTAACTGAAGGGAAAAAATGATGTCTCACCTGGGCCCGTGGGTGCCAGAGCACCCAGCTCTGAGGTCCCAAATATACCAGGCTTGGCCACTCACCTTTGACAAGATCCAAAGGCAGAGAGATGAGTGGTGGTGAAACAAGAAAGGGATTTATTTCAGTGAGACCAACACCAGGAAGTCAGTGGACTAGTGTCCCAAAGATGGTCTCCAAAGTGCTGAAAATACTTCCAAGTTTATGTAAGGAAAATGTGGGGCAACAGGTGATGGGTATGTGCAGATGAGCAGTAAAGGTCAGGTCAATCATTGTCTTGGGGTCAGTTATACAGGGTTTTGCTGGTGTCAGGGTAGTCCTTATTGCTTGAGGGAATAGTTTTGATTCCCATCATAGGATCCTTTGCCCACCAGATCTTTTGCCTGAGTTAAAAAGGTAAGCTGGAAAGAACTTAAGCAGTATGAAAGTACAGACTGAGGTCAGAATGTAGGTAGATGAAGTCCTCTATCAGATGGAGGGAGAGCTTGTGTGGGGCCTAAAGCAAGGTTCCCCCCACCCTGAATCCCACACAGATATACCCCCCGCCATGTCTAGAGTGAACCAAGGTGAGGCCATGAGTGCCATCCACCCCAGGTGCAGGTAATAGGGGATGTGTCATCTGTGGAAAAAAATGCTAACACAATAATAAAATAAACTAAGAGTTGATCTGCTTTTTATTATTACTAGGTTCTAGCAATTGTAAATTGTCAGCGAAACAATATTCCTCCCCAGAAAATTCTTTTGTTGGTTTAAGTTCTAAACAATTGGTACAATGATTGTTTAGTCTTAGTAATAATAATAAAGTATCACTGTGTTAACTAACTGGAATTTAAATAAAAAGTTAAAAGAAAAATAAAAAAAATAATAAAGTAGCATCTTAATGACTTACTAAGTACATACAGTTCTATTTTATGCTACTCGGAAGTTAATTTGGAGAACTCTCAGATATACATTTTGACTTCTACACACATGGACTCAGTTACACACAATAAAAAATGTGATGGTTAATTTTATGAGTCAACTTGACTGGACACAGGGTGCCCAGTTTAAACATTATTTCTTTTAAAAAAAATAAAATATTATTTCTGGGTATGTCTCTATGTTCCAGGTGAGATTAGCATTTGAACAAATAGACTCAATAAAGGAGTTTGCCTTTCCAAAATGTGGGTAGGCATCATCTGATCTGTTGATGGCCTGAGTAGAAAAACAGAGGAAGAAGGAATTCACTCTTTTTTTCTGCCTTGCTGTCCTCGCTGGGACATCTCATCTTATCTCCTGCCCTCAGACTGGCATTTATATCTGGCTTTCCTATTTATCAGGCCTTCAGACTTGGACTGAATTACACCTCTGGTTTGCTGGGCCCCCAGCTTAGAGAGGGCAGATCATGGGACTTCTTACCCTCTGTAATTCCTCTTTATCTATCTATCTATCTATCTATCTATCTATCTATCTATCTATCATCCATGCATGCATGCATCCATCCATCATCTATCATGTCTCCAATTGACTCTTTCTGTGGAGAACCCTGACTAATATAATTAATAAGAGCTGGAATTATTTGAGGTTGCTTTCAGCACAGTCTGTATCTCTAAGCCCTGTGATATAGTCCTGTGTTTAAAAGTAGATTCAAAATAAACAATGATGGCGTAAGAATTTTAAGGATAAAAAAACAAGGCTTGCCTGACTGCATAAGTCTTTCTCTGAACCTTATAAAGTTTACCCCTTTAGAGGTGCTTCTTTTATATGCCTTTAAAAATACTTTATTATAATTAAAAATTATTAATCCATTACTTTTTCCCTCTTTTTTGTATTATAGCAATTAATTACTGGCCTAATTATATATGCACAAAATTTAATAGAAGACAATTCTTATATTTTAATTTCTTTTCTGGCCTTTATTATTGTTTGCTTTTTTTAAGATCATTTCTTTTTTTTTTTTATAAATTTTATTTTTTTTATTTTTTTTTTAAATTTATTTATGATAGTCACAGAGAGAGAGAGAGAGGCAGAGACATAGGCAGAGGGTTCGAAGCAGGCTCCATGCACCGGGAGCCCGACGTGGGATTCGATCCCGGGTCTCCAGGATCGCGCCCTGGGCCAAAGGCAGGCGCCAAACCGCTGCGCCACCCAGGGATCCCTTAAGATCATTTCTGAAGACAATTTTGTTGTATAGAGGAGGGAGGTCTTTAATGATCCACTCTAGGTACAGCTCCACTCCTATCCCCACTGCTCCATGCTGTCCCCACTCTTTCCTTCCTCATTCCCATGCCTCTATAAACACCTAGAAGTACTTCACTTTTGTGAATACTTGTCCTAATTAGTCTACCTCCTTTCTTTGAATTCCTCTAACATGTCATGGTATCCCACAAGACGTAGCATGTGGCTGTATGCTTAGATTTCTTTCTAATATATTCTTTTCTCAAATAGAATGTGAGCTGCCTGAAAGCCTGGGTTATGCCTCAGGTCTATTCTTTTGTGTTCCCCAAACACACTTACTAGAAGTATCTGATTGATGGAGATATGTGCTCCCTAGCACCAACAAATCCTTCCATAGTAACTCCTCTACCCTTGAGAACATCATTGTAAGAGCTCTTACAATTTTATATGATCATTGTCTGCCATCTTTCCTGAAACTTTGATCTGAGTGACCAAATTTAACTGCTTATCTTCAAGGAAACAGAGCTTGTTTCAGACATTCATTCTAAAGGCACATGCAGTGAGAAAATGGGAATCAATAGTGGGAGTTAATTTCTGACTTTATCCCCCCATGTAGGTACTTTTACAGCACTGAAGTGGAACTGATTGGAGAGATGCTAGCAGACTCTAAGCTCGGTCAATGAAAACCAGCTTTATTTGCATCTTCTCTCTTGAGGCAGCAGTCTCAAAGTATGATCCAGGGGTCCTCAGGAGTCCCAGAGACCTTTTCAGAGGTTCCATGAGATCAAATACTTTTCACAACATCACCTGGACATCATTTGCTTCTTTCATTCCCCTCTCACAAGCATATACTGGAGTTTTCTGGCTGCTGCCTGACATGTAGTAGTTTAATAGAGTCAGTGTGGAAGCAGAAATGAAAATCTAGTGTGGTCCGTTAAGGCAGATAATCTGTAAAGAGATTTGCAATGAATATAAAACTGTGCCAGTCTTATCACTACATTTTTTGGGGGAAATATTAGTCGTGAAAATATTCTATTTGTTAGCATGTAGTGGGTTTTTTTTTTTTTGTTAACTTTTAAGTATAGCTTTAAGTACATATATTTTTAATTCTTCCAATTAAATCTAGCAAGTAGCACTAAATGTAACCCACAGAAACAAAAGCTCTTTGAGGTCCCTCAGTAAGACTATGAAAACCAAAAATTTTGAATATCTCTGTTTCAGGCCAACTGTACCCATCTATGCCTTTCTGAACTAGTCCATTATTCCACCTTCTACCCATCATGCTGATCAACTCTCTCTTTCTTTCTCTCCTAAGCCAGGTTTTCAGCTCCAACTCAGGAATTTTATCGGATAAAACTTAGCTCCTAATGAAACCTGATGAGGGGCTAACCTGCTGACATGTGTATTTACTCTACAACATGAATAGAATGAAGGATCTATTTGCAGTTGTGTTTTTGATGGCCTTTTGGATTAATGGAGCACAGAGGAGTGGAGTTAATACATTAAATCAAGTAAAGGAATAAGCAACTGCCAAAAAATACCAATGTTTCCTTCTGTTTCATCATCCTTATAGCCTCTCCCATAAATTCCCCTTGTGGATATTCTCCTGGAATTCTCCTACCTTGAATTCATAGGGAATTGGACTTTGTAAATTGGGTGATCAAAAAATCCCAAGCAATATGAAAACATTGACAAGATTTTGCAAAGAAAAATAGTCTAACATCCGATGTAACTTTGATAATAAAAGAAACTCCCAGGATCTAAGAAGGTATAGGAAAATATTCTGGCACTCAAAATTAAATTCATTTACTTAATATTAGGGAAGTAATAGTTATTGATATAGGCCGGTGGGTTTTGACCATGGACACACATTAGACTCACCTATTAGCTTGTGAAATGAAGTGTTCATGTCTGGGCCACTGAATCAGAATCTTGTAGGGCTCAGGTACCTCTCCTACATTTTTAAAGTTTTGGTGAGGTGATTCTGATGCATAATGAGGATTAAGAACTAATGGTACAGCCCAATACATGAGCAAACACCAAACAAAAATCATAATTTTCAAGTGTATGGATTCAATCACTTATTCATTTAGCCTTTATTCAGAGCTAGGACCTGCCCAGAAATTTGAACTACAGTCCTATATAGGACTTTATTTTCTGACTTTATAGGCTAATTGTTAGCCCCAATGGAAAATTTGTTGAAGGTAGAAAGAATTTTTGTTCAATTACTCAATTGTAGTTTACTCCCTGGATAAGCAATGTCATTGAAATGAAGACTCTGAATTAAACTAGAAGCAATGTGTTAGGTTAGTTTTTACACTACAGGATGAATTTACCTGTGTTTCTTTGTCCCAGTGATCCCAACCCATGGGACAGAGATCCCTGGAGGGCTAAGAAAGTATCACAAGGAATGCAAATCAATATAAACATCAAGCATTATCTGTAAACGAAACATATAATAGGATTCACTCACACATATATCAGACTTTTTTTCAAATGTATGCATGGGTTTAAGTGACAGAAAGGATAAAAATTATCAGAAAGCATATGGAACACATGATTCTTTTTATCAATTAATTAAAAAATATTTAATGAGTACAACTATGTACTAAGTCCTGGGTATTGAACAAGATAGCCCCAAGCCACAGACACCCACAGATTAACAGATGATTGTCATCTAATGAGTTGAGTACCAATCCCATTGTATCTATCTGTGGCATAAATTTAGGTGTCTGTAATTCTAGAATAATTGCCTTTAAAGCCAGCATGTCTGCTCTCATCTCCCTGTTAGCCTGTACAAATCTGCTCAAGTGGTAATTAGCCATCCCAGGAGAGAAGTAATGTCATTCACAACTGTCTCAACATTACCTTTAGATATAGTAAGCAATGGTTTGTGATTGATGACTATGATGGTTTTAGCCAAATTCATTTTCTTAGTCTGTAGTTAATCAAAGTAGAGCAATAGTCATGTGGGGTGGGGATAGGGGCACACGGTTGATCCTCAAAATGCATTGACATGAAATGGTTGAAAACACTGATGCCTTCTGATCACCTCCTTTTACAGAGGAGGACTCTGAGGTTCAGAGAAAGACAATGGCTTGTTCTAGATAAACAGCTTATTAACTCTTGGTCCTTGGACTTTTCACTGTACTGAGCTGACTGTAGCATACCAGGGTAACTTCTTACTGTCTTTGCCAGCCATTGCTGCTTTCTCCCCAAATTCTAACATGTAGGGATGGTCAATTATGTTATTACTCCTAATTACTGTTGCTTGTTTGTAAGAGTATTATATATCCCTGTAAGTAGTCAGGTAACTGACAGTGCCTCCTTGTGGTGAAGAGTACACTTCTCCATCTAGTGATTGATGTCAGGCTGGGCCATGTGACTTTCTTTGGCCAATAAAATGTGAACCAAACTGATATAACTATACACATCCATGCTTAAGCTTTAAGAACCATCATGGGATTAAGCCATGCTGTGCCATGCTAAGTCACCTCTGCCATGAAGATGGCATATTGTAACAGGGAATTCTCTACTAGCTTTTGAGGAAGACCCAAATCAGAGCTACAGCCTGCCTATAACTGATATGTAATGTGAATGACAGATAAATTTTTGTTTTGGTAAACCTTCGTGATTGCGAGGTTGTTACTTCAGTGTAACCTAGTGAAAGGTAATTACTACAATAGGCCAAAGATCCACAATTTTGTTCTTAAAGGATCAAATAGTAACTATTTTAGGCTGTAGAACACATACAGTTTCTGTCATAGCTACTTAACTCTATGGCAAAAGTAGCCACAGATATATGAAAACAAGTTGATGTGGCTGTGTTCTAATAAGACTTTATTTACAAACATAGAAAGCTATAGTTTCCCTACCTCCTTGAAGTTGGATATGGCCAGTGAAATTGGATATGACACTTGCTTTGGCTAGTAGAATGTAAGCCATTTTAAGAATTAGTGCAAGTGGTAGCTTCTCTGTCAGCCTGAATCTTGAGAAAGAATATCAGAAAGCTGAGTGCTAGCCGACCCATGTAGCAGGACTAAGAAACAAACCTTAGTGATTTAAACCAGTAAGATCTGTGGAGTGTTTGTTACCACAGCATAACTTGGCCTATATTTATAGATAGAGGTCTCTCTGTTTTAGAGAACCTCTGCTTACTACCATCCCAGTGGTGGCATTCTACATTACTGGCTTCTTTATCGCATTTGGGTTGTTGATCATAATGACAGAATTTACTTAGATGATGTTTTGATTGTGGTAACAGTGTGTGGGGAGGATTGTTCTATTGAACCAACACAACCACAAATATTTTACAAATAGTTCGATTAATGAGTTCTTGAATTTTTTTAAAGTATGAATCCATCTGAAATAATTTTTAAGTTAAATTTGTGGTAGATAAAATCTTTTAGTGGATTGATTCACAAGGCTGGTCTTTGGAAAAACACGGAGGCCATCGTATGAGCTGTATTTTCTGTGGTGTGTAAAGGTTAATTATCAAACTTGGTGCTTGGAGACAAAAACATGAGTTCATAGAAGTCATCACATTATGTAACCAGAAGCGTCTTTCTTCAACACTGTCAAGTCTAGGCCAATGTGTGATGGCCTGCTCAGACCTGTGGCTTCCTTTGCGTTATGCCTTCCCATGTAGAGCTGTGTCTGCTTCTTGGCAGTGAATAGATGAGAGCTGTCCTTTCCACATTCCCCCTCAGATCTGGTTAATTGCTTCTCTGTATAATGTGTCAACCAGCAGCCTTAAACTGTTATCCAATTTGAGCTTGCCAGAAACACCTTTACACCTACTCCGTGAACTCCACTGTTATTTCTGGAAAACCCGATTCACAAGGGGCTCTTTGCCTCCCTTCGTTATGCCCAAGGGAGAGCAAATCAGAGAGAAGCAACAATCTCTCTGTGTCTCAAGCTACAAGTCCTGGGTGGAAGAACAGAATGAAAGATAGAATCCCTTTGTTGCCCAGAGAATACTTAGTCCCTGTGCAGCAATCATCACAGCGAGTGTGGGCTTGTGGGCACCATGACAGTGGCTCATGCTTTTCAGATGTTCTCTATAGCGTCACCTACAATTAGTCTTAGAGTTTTTGTTTTTAGTGAAAGGTAATAGATTAGTGTTTTAATCATGTTACCTTGGGTGAGGTATGGTGAGGCCAGATCCAGATCAAGAGAGAGAAACTGGGGAGTTACAATTTTGTTACAGCTCCCTGGGGGGAGAACACAGGGCCACTCAGTGGAGGCTCCAGGTCGATCGCCAGAGTGGGGTGGGGAACAGTGGACAAGCCTGCTTATTGTGGGTAAGGAAAGGATAAAGCAGAGCAAATGGGTTTAGGATTCGATAATTTAAATAATTTCACAGACTCTGTGGCAAAGGGGCTAATTAATCCTGGCTGTCTGGTACCTGGCCCAAGGTGATTAGGGTGGGTGCACAATGACCCACAGTGTGAGAGCCCCATAAAAGAGGTGACTGGGGATGTGGACTTAATTAGCCACTCAAGAAGGGGAACTGACTGGCCTCAAGACAGCACATAGAAAAACAATAATACAAGAGACACCATGTGTCTCTACTAGGGCAAAGGCCCTAGTACCTGCCACAGTTCTTCCATAAGCTGTGTTTTGTTATGTCTAGTTAGAGTGTCATTAGTGGTTATTTGACTGAAGTCTGTGTTTGTTTAGATAAAAGTTCTGAATTGAGTTTCCTACTGGCTCCCAGAGATGGACAGAGAGACACGTGGATACCTCAGGCAGGCGAGGAAGGGGACACTCACATTCTCCAGCTCATAAGTTTTGGGGAAGCTTTTGAAGAAGCTGATTTTCTGTTAATAAAAATTCCATACTTCTTTCTTTATGTTCAGAATAACTACCATACCCAGTACATATAAAAGAGAATTTTTACTTATTTGTAAAACTTTTATTCCCATTTCACATTTTCTGCCATTCCTTATTAAATAGAATTCATTGCTCACATTTACTAGGGATAGAAATAAGTAATGATTTACAAGGAAAATCCAATTCAAACATCTATATTCTTTCCTGGTTTTTATGTCAGTAAAATGTCTCCCCTTTTTTGTTAGCTTTTCTTTGTGACTTCTTTTGTGATTTTGGAAACATAGAACATCTTCTGACACATGTTAAAAATTCTCAAATTTAAATACTAAACCACTTGTTCCTTGTAAGCAGTATCATACTATGCTTTATTTAGTTTTAGAATTTCATTTGAATATCACTAATAACTACAGGCATCTATCAATTTACTGGTCTTGGGATTTGGGGCAAGATCTGTAACAAAACTCTGTAACACAAATGTGTACCCCTGAAATGTGTCATAGAGATGAGTTGACACCGACAAAGAGGAGTACTTTTAAAAATTTTTTCATGTGATGATTCTTTCTACTTCAGTGGGAGTTTTGCCAGTGTTGTTAGAAGTTGCTGTGGAAACCAGAATTATCTGGCACTATATTTTTGATTTGTTTTAGTGATCTTGTAATGCCCCTCATGGATTATCACCCAGGCAATTACTAGATTGACAATATGTCCTGAAAAAGAGTAGTTTTTGAACTATGTTCCGTGTAGCCCTAGGATTCTTCGAAATTACTTAGAGGTTCTGCTAACCATCTGGATCACATTAAAGCAGGCTCCTTAATAAGACAATAGCTGAGGAGCCGTGAGGGTTGGCCACCCTGGAGGAGAGAGTGGAGGGGTCAAGCTGTCTTGACAACAGCTCTGGTCTAGAAAGAGCAGCCCACCCAGGGCCAGCCCACAAGCCTCACTCCCAGTAATCACGTAGCCACAAAATACTGGAGGTGCATGCAGGATTTGGAAAAAAAAAGAGATTTGCTGCCTAAAAGGCTTAAAAACCACTGCTCTAGCATTGTTTATGAGGAAAGAAACTGAGATTAAGAACAATACAGAATTTGAACATCTAATGTCTTAAGACCTGGGAACATCCTGTGCTCATACAGTTATAATTTAATCAAAATACATTGGAACCACACTATAATTCAATTCTAGCCAAAGAACAGAGTTTTGTACACAGCTGATTCATTTTGGAACACACTCTGGGGATTTGGTTACAGAAAAGTGCAAAGGACTTGTTTGTGTTCCTTCACCCATAAAGCTGCCCCATAGCCTGATTTCAGAGACAGCATTATACCCAGAGCACTCGGTGGACATTTCACTTCGTTTTTACAAGGCTCATTTGAGTTGCACTCTTTATATAATGCATCCACATATTATATTTAGCCAGATTCTGTAGACTGGTTCTCAAACTGGAGTTCCAGATCAGCACGTTAATTTGTAGTTATTAGCACAGTGGATTTTAATGCCTCCCAAAGGGGCATGCTGCATACAATGTACGACTTTAGAGGGCACCATTTGTATCGTGATCATGTTGTGTTCTAGGGAACTGTTCACCTTCACAATGCAATAGCTCTGGGCAAGCCCTTCTCCAACTCCTATAGTATCCAGGGGTGGGTTACATCTGAGTTTGAGACTCCTGCTATGGAACTGTGTTGTTTTGAATAGTCAGTTGAGCATTTGACATGGAGCCAGAACAGATGGGTTGGGTCTTCACATTTCCTGATTCAAGTGTCAATGATCAAGTCAGTTAGCCTCATGCAGGCTCAGTTTACTCAGTTGTCATATGGGATCAGAAATGTCTATTTCACAGAAATAATGTCTATTTCATTGAATGTCTGTTTCAATGTTGTAAAGATCATTTGTAACCTGCTTTGTTCCAAAGAGGATTTAAAATGGACCTATATCTCTGCCTCTCTCTCTGTGTCTCTCATGAATAAATAAATAAAATCTTTAAAAAAATGAAATAAAATGGACCTATACATTTGTATGAAATGCAGCAAGATGACATAAGTTAAAAGTAGATGAGAAATAAAAGTGGACAAAAATGGTTAGGGGGTTGTACCTTCTGTCCAGATCTATATGCTTGCTAGGATTGGGCCATAGATTTGCTTCTGTGCTCTCTGGCAGTCAAAGAGAAAGGGAAAGTTTGGTCATTTTCTTTCATACCAGTGTCCACAAGATCAACAACAAACTGGAACTTAGGAAAAATATTCCTCTTCCAAATACCTTAACTGAAGGAGACTACTCTCAAGGGTCTGCATAGAGAAGATCCTCCATTTTGGAACCAACAATATCTGCTACAAAGGGAGGTCACAAACTAGCAGCCTGCAGATATCAGCATTTGTGGGGTTTATGTTTTGTTTCAACTTGATGTTTAAAAATTTTGATTTAGTATCAATTTGATTCAATACAATATCAGTAGATTTCACAACACCTGAAATTTTAAATTTTCTTTAAAAAAAAATCAGTTAACATCTGAACTGCACACCAAAGTTAGTTGGCCCTGAATAGCAGCTATTTCTTTTAATAAAGATATTTATTTATTTATTTATTTATTTATTTATTTATTTATTTATTTATTTATTTATAGAGCAGTGGGTGGGGCAGAGGGAGAGAGAGAATCTCAAGCTGACTCCATGCTCAGCATGGAGCCCAATGTGGAGCTTGATCTCATGACTGTGAGATGACCTGAGCTAAAATCGAGTTGGACGCTCAACCAACCGAGCCACCCAGGTGCCCCTAGAAGCTACTCTTTTTATGTAACATAAGATTTCAAGTTTGTCACAGTCCCCACTCTTCTCTACTATTACTTTCTACTTTATATTACCTGCTTGGTAACTTAGGCATCTGAGTAAGTGACTCCTATATTAAAACATCCTTATTATAGGCCCAACATTATGTTTTATCCCTGAGAGGACTAATTGAGAGAAGATATTGGGAAATGCCAGCATAGCATACAACATTATACAACAGCAGAAGTGTACAATATTTTCATTGTTAGTCTTCTGAAATCAGGTCATTGAAGGTTAAAGAAAAACACTTAATGAACAAGAATTTGAAATAGCTAATTAAAACTGCTTCAACAAAGTCATAAATCCCCCAAAGTACTTTGCTTCTAGCAAGGAGCTTTCCCAGAGCATCTGCTCCATTTGTTTTCAATCAAATAAAAGTTTAAGAATATTTAATTTAAATATTTGCGTAGCTGTATATTTTAATCAGAAAACAGTATTATAGCAAAGGCATGTTTTATGTAGGCCTTTACATGTATAAAGTATGATTATTGTGCTCTATTATATGGTTATAGTGGTCATCACTATTAGAGCAGAATCCCTGTAAACTTGGTGTTTTAGTCAAGGTGAACTTCTGGCTCATTGACTTTGGTAAGATGTTTTCAGCACTGAGTTGCTAATTTTCTAGCAACATAATTTGAAGTGAGGATGCTGAATGGGACATTTTTAATTATCAGAAGGAATTAATACTCCAAAGTTGAAAATGAGTGATAATTATCTAATGTTCTAAAATGGAGTGCTAGACATGGCTATGGAGTGTTTAATAAAGATGTCAAAACCAGTCTAGTGACTACCAGTCCTATCCCAGCTCTAGCCTACATTACAGATGACTAGTGACTCATAAGGAGATTGGAGACAGTGGTTTCCATAAGGAGCCCTGGGCTTCATAAAGAGGGCTGGGACATTTCCCTCCCAATGCCATGGAGCAAGAAGTGGAGTGCTAAGGGGAGTTTCTCTCATATGGAGACTGGAACAAGAACTCCACTCCCCAGGGGGCTGCCTGCTGAGCTGCCTCCAGCCAGTCAGAGTAGAGCACAGTGAAGACATGGGGGTTTGTAAATATAGAGGCAGGTGTCAGTAGCGGCAAGCTCAGCTTCTGCCCTTTGATGCAGAAAAATGTGTATGTTCTCCTTGAGTCAAGCAACACTGGAAAGGTAGAGAGTTTGAGCAGTTATTGCTATCTTTGCCTGGGAGATAGAACTTTTGGGGTAAGTTGACCCAGGCAGTGGACCCAGACTGTGATGTGCATGCTGAAGTAGGAGATTTTGTGTGTGTGTATGTGTGCATGCACATGAGTGTGTGTGTGCTTGTGCATGAAGTGGAGTGGGAAGGTAGGTCATAAAAGACCAGTCAAATGGTTGTTCAGCCACAATAGGGAACTAGCCCTGGGCAGTTCCATGGGGCCCTGAAGAACCTACAAATGAAAGCTTCCCAGGAAAGTTCCAACATGTGACCACTTGCTTCACACAGCTGAGTTTGATAGTCAAGAGAGAATTGCCAACAGCACAAACTGATGATGTAAAAAGATAGTCAGCCTCCATTCCATTGATGTCTCTCTCCTTGTGCTGACCCTAGAGGAGCTACAAGCAGCCAGGTGATGGGGGGAGCAGTGAGCAAAAGGAAAGGCCACTGCAGGTCACAGAAGATGGGCAGGAGGAGAGAAACTTTGAATTGGCTGAAATTGAAGTTTTGATATGATATCACTAGACCTTTAATAAATGAAAGCACCTCAGTTTCTACAAATGAGACTGTTCTTACAAGTGAAAGTGATTGGAAATCTATGAGGTCTTTCTGAGATGCTGTCCAGCCATAGGGAAGCGAGGTACAACAAAATATGCCACAGATCATGATGAGAGCAAAATGAAACCATATTCTTAAATCCCTACCATTCAATAACCAGTTACCAACCCCATAGAACACTAATGATAACACTCTATAGAAAAATTGATAAGATTCTAATATGAATCTTTCCAAACAAGGGAGCCTCTTCTCTTACCATCTTGAGTATCTTATAACAAATTTTTTTGGGGGGAGGGTGGTTCTTGTCTACAACTGAAGTCTTCTAGCCAAAAAATCAAAATCATCCTCTTGTAAGCTTTACTTGAAATATTTTCTCTTACAATTGAATTAGAGCAAATTGTCTTCATTAGTTAGTGTCAAAGGTGAATTTATTCTAGAGAGTTTTTTGAGTCATGATACATAATAAATTTAAAACAATATTGTGATTTTGATCTTCAGTCATGGTGATTTCGAATGAGGTTATTAAATTACTGTAACTTTTGAAGAAAATATGAAAAAAATTAGCCTAAAGCATCTTGGATTTCTTCCTTTATTATGTTAGAGTCACTAGTGTCTTCTAGCATTTCCAGATTTGGAAGGCAGGCTCTAGTTTCCTCATCATGGCTTTTCTTTTGAGGGCTGTTGGTGGTGAAGAAAGCAGGACTGGGGTGACCCTCACAATGGGACAAACTGTTGGTTGCCTCCTTCAGAAACTTCACAGGGAATGAGTAGTAGGGAGCCTGCTTGAGCAGCCATAACAAAATACCACTGACCAGATGACCCAAACAACAGACATTTGTTTTTTCACAGTTCTGCAGGCTGGAAGTCCAAGATCAAGGTGCCAAGGTGCCAGAGTTGGTGTTTGGTGAGGTATCCCTTCGTGGCTTGTTTATGGCCACCTTCTTATTGTGTCCTCACATGGCCTCTTGTCTGTGCAAGGAGAGAGAGAGTGAGAGTGCAGGAGAGCCCTGGTCTCTCTTCCTCTAAGAACACCAGTACTACTGGATCAGGACTCCACCCTGTGACCTTCATTACCTCCCTAAAGGACCTGTCACCAAATACAGTCACATTGAGGATTAGGACTTCAACATATGAATTTGAGGGAAGACATAATTCAGTCCCTAACAGGGAGGAAGGAAGAAATTCTTTTAAAGTTTCTTAAAGTTGACATGTCTGAAAAGAATATATTTAATCTCCAAATTTGGAAGACTTTTCAAGCCAATTGCTTGTGGAATTTTCTTCACAAGTGACTGAAACCCAGCTCAAATAAGCTGAAGCAAAACTGGATATTTTTTGGCTCACATAGCAGATGGCAGAGGGTCAAATATGTTAGCCACAGCTGGATCCAGGGATTCACATCATCAGGTCTCCATTCCCCTCTCCCCAACCCTGTTTTCCATGGTGTTGGCTTCCTCTTCAGGTGGGTCTTCTCTCTTGGTGGCACTGATGACTTGGGGCTCTAGGCTGACCTGATCCTTAGCATGTACAACTCTAACAGGAGAGCACTCTCTCCCAAGGGTCAACTCTGATTGCCCCTGCATGGGGTGGAGATACTTGCCGGCAGCCTGGACCTCTGCAGTTATGAGCTGGCCGATCCAACAGGTGGGAGAGGACCAGCTCTCAGAGAAGATTCTGGGCAGATTAAACTGTAAGATATGCCACAATCTTAGTTCTAAGTTCTTCCTTCTAAGTTCCTGACATAAAACCATTTGTTTGTACCTTGTACCTTGTAACTTGTATAATTCTATAAAAGTTAAGAGAAGGTTCAAGTTCACCTTTATCATACTCTAAGACATTCGATTTTAGGATCATTAGAATCTTTTGGAAAGCCAGCTGGTATCATGTTGACCTTTGCAGGTGTCTCTGCAGACCCTTCAGACTGCCTCGCCTTGTCACCATTGGCAGATTTGGTTATGGCTTCTTTGCTGCCTGCAGGCTGTCTAGAGATATGGCCTTCATCTCTGGCCTGCTCCTTAACCTTTCCTGTCTCTGCTCCCTTCTGCACCCTCAGTAAGCCCCTCTCATGTGGGTTCAGGTGTCTGAAGCCTTGTCCAAAATTCTTGGGCTGAGATATATTTCTAATTTTAGAAAGGTCACACTGTACATATACTGTATATTGGCATTCCTAGCAGGGTCTGGGGCAGCAGCTGGAGATCCAGCTCATTAACACATCTGCAGGGCAATATGTGAATATTAACACTAGGTGGAAATAAAGGAAGTCTATAGTAGCCTCACATAAATCAGTTTGGGTCAGGTGTGGCCCTCAAACAAGTTAGGAGAGATTTGTTTTCAAGGCTCATTGTATGTCAGATTTGTAAACAAAGAATCCCAGGACTTCTATTTGCTTGTGTATGGTAGGTGTCCATGAATGGTTTGTTGGAATCTCACTCACTCTGACTGGTGTCTATGAAATTTAAAACTTAAGGAATATTTTAACGTAAAGCACAGCAGCATTTTCCAGTGCTTCAAATATGTAAGTGTATCCATGTGGGTAGATTACTATAAGGAGGAATAGACTTCACGCCAGTGTCTTCACTTTGAGATGAGAGCTTTCTGGTGGGCAAAGAGTTAGAAAGCCACCAAACCTGAAATTAAAAGTTTTTATTTATTCATTTCTTTAAGGTTCAGCCTACTATCCAGGGGAGAGGAAAGCACTCTCACCAAAAATGTTATTACCAAGTGAAATGAGGTCAACATGAAATGAGGTCCTAACCCTCTTTTTCAGGACTTCTGGGGTTTTCACAAAAAGATTTTCCAAATCTTTTGTCTCTGAGCACAGAAATTAGAGAGCACTCTTACCAGGAGTGAAAGCAATTCAAGCATCCAAAAATAAATTAGTTTACCACTTGGAACTATGAAGTTCAAGAGAATTTTCAAGTTTACAACATTTGGTCTCTACCAGGGAGATGCAGAGGGCAGAATCAATTCTACTTTTGCTAGTGTTGCTGCCAGCTTATGTCAACCATTTACCATCATGGTATCTCAGTTGTCCCATCTGTCAGCTCAAAGAGTCTTTGATGTATTTCAACATATCATGTTTTTAAGAACTTCTCAACACTACATTCTGGTTCTTGGCAACTGTCATGGATGGATTTGATGCACCTCTCCCTGATGCCTGCCAGGAGGGAGCTGAAGGAAGAGCTTAGAGAATCTTCTCATAAATCCACATAATGATCACATACATGCTGCCATCAATGTGGGAGAATGGAATTAGGGGTAGCTGTCTTACTAGAATTGTGTGAATTCACTTGTCAAATACTCTATGTGAGAACTTTGGGGTTGGCCAAGTGCATGTGAAATGTCCTAATCTGGAAAACATTTTGGGGTGATAAAATTGGTGGTGTTTGAAAAACATGCTTGGTTAGAATGGTGGCACAAGACTTGGCATCCTTGCATAAATGAGGCATCTTCAAAAACCCAGCAAGCCGAGGAACTCTCAGCAGAGCAGCATTTCCAAGCTCACTGATCCTGGGTCTCTATCCTCTATTCTGAGGATAGAGATTCATGGGGAATCTGCCCTCTGGGTCAGCCATAGGCCTGGTGGTTCAAATGGAGCATTGCCAGCTGGGGCTGGTCATGGCATTAGTGGGCAGAGAAGACCTCTTAGGAATTACCTGCCTGTATAGAACCTCCCTTTCCTGTTTAAGCCAGCCTCCAGTTTCTTTCCTTCCAATAGCTTTCCTAAATTAGTTAAGCCCGTATTGACCTTTTGTTTATCTAAAGTTTAGTCATATCACTTTGGGGGGGGGGGGGTTGGAGGAATATATCTCTTCATACTCACCCTTCTGCTTATCTATGCTATGCAAAAAACTACCCCCAAATTGAATGGCTTAAAACAGTTAACATTTTATCATGTCATATCTTACAGTTTTGTGGAGCAGAAATCCTTGCAGAGCCCATCTAGGGGGTTGTTTTGCACCCTGTGGCAGCAATTGAGGTTAATCAGTGGTTTCACTTGGGAAATGGGTGAACTGAAGGATTCTAAACTTCACACACATGCCTGGTGCCCTCGTGGAGATGGCTAGAAAGGGGGGCTCAGGTGGCATATCCACTCGAACACCTACACCTACACTTGGTGGTCTCAAGACTATTTGCATGGCAACTGGTTTTCCTAAGAGTGGCCACTTCAAGAAAAAGGACATGGAGGCTACATGTCTCCTAAGCCTCGGCCCAGAGTCACTATCGCCATATTCTAATGGTCAAGCAGTTAGAAAGTCCTCCCAATTTTAAGGGAAGAGAACCTAGAACCCACCTCTTATTGGTGGTATGCAGAGTTGGCTGCCATCTTTAATCTACCACACTTGCCTTCCATGTTATCCAAACTTCTTCAGTGTTGTGCTGCTTTCTCCAAATCAGATTGTCTCATAAGTTTTTGGTATATAGGGCAGGATTCAAGAAATATTCATTGAAATGAAAAGAGAGGAGAGAAAATTTCTGCCTCTAACCACTTTCTCAAAGCAATGTCAGGGCTTCTTGGAACAATTTGGGAATACTTCTTATAATCTCATAGTTTAGGGCTCAGAACTAACCTGACAGTCATTTCTGGATTTCTTTCCAGGTGTAGCAGGTTGGGGATATGAGGCACTGCTCTTTCTATCCTGGGCTTAACCACATCCAGGCTGAGCCAGAGAGCGGTTCTGTCTGGCTGCATGAAGGCTCATTTACTGCCCACCCACTCCCCCCCCACCCCCCGCCCCAGTCACAATACTTTATTTATTTTATTTAAATTCAGTTTGCCAACGTATAACACCCAGTGCTCATCCCATCAAGTGCTCTCTTCAGTGCCCATCACCCAGTTACTCCATTCCCCAACCTACCTCCCCTTCTACAACCCTTTGTTTGTTTCCCAGAGTTAGGAGTCTCTCATGGTTTGTCTCCCTCTCTATTTTTTTCCACTCAGTACTTTAGATCAGGGGCCAGCAAACTGTGGCCCACCGGCCAGATCCAGTATGCTTCCTATTTTTAGGAATAGGAATAGCTCACCCATGAGCTGACTGGGTGATAATATGACAAGGGACAAAGATGCAAACCATGGTGACAAATATATTTTTTGTCATTCCAACTTCCTGGTGCAAATGACGTACTAAAAGTCAGAGAAGAAACTAATTACTTGGACTGGGAAAAAAAACGAAACCCTTCTGTTGTTAGAATATTCCTAACACTTGAATTTCTTCTTTCAGCCCACTTACATTAGTGATTCTTAATATAAGCAAAAAAAAAAAAAAAAAAAAGTATTTTTATCCCCATAGCCAATTAATTTCTACCCTGAAGGATATGATTATTTCTGTCATTATCTTAGTTCCCAGAGCCACTGATGACTCAATGACACACATATCCACACACTCATATCCACACATACAAACATTTATCAGAAGGATCTGACTTAACTTTCAGGAGTGATAATTTCTCCCTAATTATTTTACAAATGGTTATTAAAGTTTTTGTGTTCTATATACTGAGATTTGCTGGCATTTATGCTTGCCTTGTAGACTGTTGTTCTCCAATCCAGGACATCATAGGAGACGCTCATTTGAAATAGCCCACCCCAGTTTCCGGTGAGCTCATCTTTCTGGAACTCTTATCAGTCCCGAGGGAGGCCCTCTCTTGTTAACATAAGAATGACAAGCCGGTACCTGAAAGTGAGTTTTTTTCCCCCAAAGATGTGGTATTGGGAGTTTTCTGTGTTTCTCTTTCCCTCTTATATGCTTTGTTTTCCTTTTAAATTCCATGGCGATTTTTTAACAACCTCCCTGCCGGTTTGATAGGCAATGAACTTTCTCTCATGGTGGTTTCCACCTGAGGGAACAGAGATAGCATTCCCCACGATATTGTTCTTTCTTCCTCCCACTCTCCATTACAGATTAAAGAGGATGGGGGGGCGGGGCTGCATCCGTGTGCTTATTAGCATGGGCTCCTTAGCATATGAATATTCAGTCACACTCACCTGAAATAGGATTTCATTCGCCAGTTCCTATAAGTTACTTGTGACTTCTAATGGACTTTGCCGGAGTTATTCATTTGCCCTTGGCTCAGAGAGAGAAAGATTTGGGGTGAGGAAGGATGGTAGGGAGAGGGGAGATAGGGAAGCAGAACAGCTGTAGCAGAATCCCTCCCCACAGGCCGTAACAGCCTTTGGCGTTACATGCTTTATGCCAAGAAAGATGGCACCTTGCACGTTTCCTGGTTGGTTCTTAGAACAATTCTGTAAAGTAGACTGACATTACCAAACACAGAGGGGGAAACTGAGGTTCAGAGAGGCCTGTAGGGGCTTGCCCAGTGATAAACAGCTTGTAAGTAGACCTGATCTTCCTGCCAAAATATGCTTCTTCAGAGCCTTCTCATTTCAGTAAATGGCAGTGCCATCTTCCCAGATGCTCACGTTAAACACCTTGCTATGATTCTATTTCTCCCACACATCCCACATGTTCTCCTTACATCCTTCTTTGAGAACAGTACTGAATCGCTGTGAATCCAGCATCTATCACGTCTGCCAGTCTGGCCCTCTTCCAAGCCGCCAGACCAATGTGCTATCCTCCTACCTGGTTTCCCTGCTTCTCCCCGTGCTCCCCTACAGTGTGTTCCCAACACATGGGCAGATAAGCCAGACTGAACTCTTGACTGGAAATCCCATTTCATTCCTAATAAAAGCAGAAGTCTGTACAGAGTCTGCAAGCTGCCCCCTTACCCCCATTACTCTTCTGGCCTTATCTGCCATTATTGCCCCCACTTGGTCACTCTGCTTCAGTTACACTGGTTTCCTTGCTGTCTGGAATAGTTGGCGCCTTTGCACTTAATACGCCTTCTGCCTGCAGTACTCTTATCCCAGGCAATGGAAGGACTTACTCTCTAACCTTCTTTATGTCCTTGCTGAAAGGATACTGTTTCAAAGCCTATCCCATGTAAAAACCTTTCCCACTCTCTCCCTGAACACTCAGGATTCCTGGTTTCTGATACCTGCTTGAGTTTTCTTCATAGCCCTATTCATAATTTGACACACTGCACAGTTTACTCATTAATTTGTGTGTTGTCTATCTCCTACTAGAACGTAAGCCGCATGAGGGTATGACTTCTGTCTGTGTCATGCAGTACTGGGTCCCTAGTACCTCTCCCAGTGCCTGCTACATAGTAGATGTTCAATAAACTTCATGAGTGAGTGAAGGAATTATTCAATCTGAGGACTTGAAATCCAAGCATGTCTGCTCTTTCCAGAAGCCCACCATGCTGCTGGTTAATTTGTATATGATCATAGTGATAGAAAACACCTCATTTCAGGAAATAGATGAAGAATGGGTGTATAGGAGAGGAAATTGGCCCTGACTTCTGAAATCCATTTGGACTTGGATATTCTATGACAAAGGCTGGTTTTGTGAGACAAGATTTTATCTGAGTTCTAGAGGGTGGGTTTCCCAGATATGGGGTATCCTTAAGCTTTGGATGTCATCTCTTTGGTCCTCAGCTTTCCTGTCTATAAAATATGCAAGTTGGGTAGACAGTCATTACTTTTATTTCACATCAAAAATGATATCCTTTGATCTGTTAAGTTAAATAAAACCTGATGCTTGGTTTGTGTTGCCTGTTACTAAATGTGTACTAAAAGTTCAAGCTCTGACAACCAGAACTGAGCTTTCTTTCTCTTGATTTTTTATTTCCTCACATTCCTATATGTAATGTCCTGTGCTCAGTTGCATTCAATATCCTCTGTTGACACAACTGAAGACAAAATTGCATTGAGTGCTAAGCTCACCCTCAGTTTGAATTCTGTTGTTTGATAAATTAGGTCTAAGAGAATAGTCCCTGTTGCCAACATCAGAAGTCATTACCTTTCTGTGCACATATGGCTGCATCCACAGTCATCCTAATCAATAAGACACTTCTGTTTGGTAAAGTTAATTTCGCACAGAGATCAACATTACAGGCTATCAAGAAATGTTAGAGATATACTGAAAATCTTCATGCTGAAAATCTTAGGATTTATGGGTTGTAAGAGGTTAGAAGTTCAAAAGTCACCTTAAATGAAGAGATGAGAGTTAAGACACCAGTGTGGTTCGATCAACATTGGTGGGCTACTGCTTATTATAGAAGATTAGAGGAAAGTGTATATGGGAAAGGAAACAGCTTTCAGTATCCCAAATATGCAGCCTCAAAGAAATTAAGGTTTTTGAAATATTGAAAAATGTTTTAAATCTTGATGGACCTTTAATGACTGTGATTCTGCTGCTAAAGATTTTTAATGATAAGAAACACAGGTGTGTTTTAATGTCACAGTCGCCACATTTTAGTAAGAACTGGTTGATTTTCCTTTACATATGAGATTTTAATGTATGTTATTTTAATAAGATATTATAGATGGTATTATATGATAGGACAGAATGTTTTCTCCCTTCAAAGGAGCACTTCCTTCATTTTATAGAGAAAATAGGTTTTGAGAAGAGCTCATGCTCGAGAACCAACTCTCTCTTCCCCTCCCCCCACCCCCTGAACATTTTATCTCAATGAAGTGCTACATACCTTTAATTTTATGTATCAATGTGGGCTTAGTCTCTACTGAGTAAACAATTCTGTAGGAATATTAGAGGATAAAAAGATGAAATATATATATAAATGTATATATATATATATATATATATATATATATATATATATATATGTTCAGCCCTCAGGAAGCTTACATTTTGGAGAAAGGAAAAAACAAAAAGCTAGAATTTATAACCGCATGACATACATGCCAACAATGTTGCAAGGGGAACATTCAGAAGAGATTTCCTGGAGGAGGGACTAGGAGGGGAGACACAGGAATGCAGATGATTTAGATCAGGTCCCCTTATGCCACATGCTCCTGTTTGCATTCAAAATGCACTTGTGTACAAGATGTCAGCTTATGTGCAACTTTTCTGCACTCAACCATCATTTGTAACGAGGTTCATGCCCACAGTGTTGGTCCATGGAAAAGAATGAGACTGGGTGACAGCCAGAACAAATGGAATCCTCCCGGGCAGGAAGCAAAATAGAGGAAATGAAATGGCATAATCCCAGGAACTACCAATGGGAAAGGCTGGGAGAGGACAACTGGCAAAGATAACGACGTGGTGTTGTCAACTGGCCAGCCTCTCAGATGTCACCAGAGGACACCGCCACAATTAGCATGCAACCAGACATGCACAATGACTACACATTTTGGCTTGGTTGGCGGCAATAGTTGAGTCTTAAACAAAAGCAGTTTCAGTTGCAGATCTTGTGCCAGGCTTTCAGAGAAAGAGAATAAATTAGGCTGCTGTGACAAGCTGTTCCACTGCAGCGACAATAGTTTGGACTTCCAATGCTGCCTGTCAACCAGGCATTGAAATACATCTTCATTTGTTGCTGGGCAGTTGGGGAAGATGAGTCATTCAAAAACTTTATGATATATTAGAGACCATGATTGTCACCTCTCATGCAGACACACCTGACCCCAGCCCTCATCAGCCACAAGAAACTATTAGGATACCTAAAGTGAGGTAGAATCCTTTTATTCATATGCTGTGTACATATTTTTGAGAACTGCAAAAAGACACAGAGCATCCTCTTAGACATGCATTTCAGTTCTACAGGTGTTTATTGACCACCTCGTGTATGCCACGCATTATACCAGTTGATGAATAAAAAAAAGTTGTGGCCAGGAAACCTGTGCCTCTCATTCAGTGCAGGAGAAGGAGCATCCATGTTGTGTTCAGAAGATCAGGGAAAGGAGAAGTGGTGCTTTTAAGAAAGTGAGAAACTAGTGTGTCCATTCTGCTTATTTCCATTGTAGGCACCACCGGTTCACAGTTGGTCAAGAATCAAGGAGCTGGTTGGCGAAATATGCCATTCCTTCCACATAAGAACAAAGCATTTTAACATGTGATGGATTTGTGTGGCATCATTCCGACTTTGCACTGGGTTTTTAGGGTGGCTATAACCAATTACAACAAACTTAGTGGCTTAAAAGAACACAGATCTTACAGTTCTGGAGATCAGAAGTCTGGCATGGGTTAATTGGGTAAGATCTAGGTGTTGTTGATACGATGTATTCCTTCTGGAGCCTCTAGGGGGAATTTGTTTTCTTGCCTTTTCCAGATTCCAGAGGTCACCCGCATTCCTTGGTTCATGGTCCTCTTCCCTCTTCAAAGCCAGGAGCAGTGAGTTGACTTCTTGTCACACAGCAAGTTCTTGTCATCACACTGACCTTTTTTTGCTTCTTTCCACTTTTAAGGACTCTTGTAATTGCACGGGGCTCACCTGGATAATCCAGGATAATCTCCCTATTTCAGAGACAGCTGATTAGCTATCTTAATTCCATCTGCAGCCTTAATTCCCTTTTACCATGTGACCTAACCTACTCACAGGTTTTAGGGATTAGGATGTGGACATATTTGACAGGGTGGGGCATTACTCTGTCTACCATAAACAGATCCATTCAGTTTCCCAAACCAACAGTTGTGATCAGTTGGATAACAGCTAGGCATATGTACTCTAGGCTCAGGAGAGAGGAGAGTTACCTGACCTTTGCCAAAAGTGGCCTCCTCTCACCATACCCAATACATTTGAGGTTATTCATTCAAGGGGAAAATGATGAATAGTATGTTACAAGGGAGCAGCACTTGCCTTATCAACAAAAGACCTAGATTTTGGTTTCTCTTCTGAAAACAAACCACCTAGTTATTGTAGGCAAGTCATTGGATTTCTCTGGCTTCCATTTTGTTCTCTATAAAATGAAGGTAGTAGATCAGGTGTTCTCAAGTCCTCTTTCAGTGTCTTGCTTTCCATGGCTCTTCACTAGGAAATGTACTGAAAATAAGAAAGACTGGCCTATTGGAAATGCACTGCCATCATGATGGTATCAAAATGCTAGACTAGTGTGCCAAAGGTTGTCTATATAGAACTCAGTGTCTGTACCCTCCTGGGCTCAGCCCCATCATTTTGCCCCTGATAACTGTAATGCACGGTAGCCACCCACATTCTTTTTTCCCTAAATTGGAAATTATACCGAAAGAGTAATGCCAGTGAATTAGGTGAATTAGATATAAAATCATGGCTCTACATTTGAGACACAACATTAAGAAAATCGACTTGGAGATGTCTGAGGTCACATATAATTGAAAGTGAGCATTCTTGGGTGACTTGAGAAGGTTGAGTCACCCTTTCAAAGCTTGTATGATGGGTAAGAAACTTGAGCCTAAGGAAATAATATGCATGTGGGTCATTAGACAGCCTCCTCCCTCAGACAACCTCCTCCCTCACTACCTTTTTTCCTTTAATCAAAGAACCATACATATGCAAGTAACTGGATCACCTCTCTTCTCTCCTTTTTTCCCTTTAATCACAACGGAGAGGAAAGTTTCCAGCCTAGCATTAAATTAGGTCAACAGCTCACACAGCATGAAGGGAGACAGCAGAGACAGCAAGGGGTATAGACACAGGAAGTAAATGACAGTGTGCAGCCGGTGTCGATAAGCTCTTGAATAGTGCAAGGGCCCTATTAGGATGTAAAGGTAATAAAAGATGGGAGGAAATATGGTTACCAGCAATGGATCGACATTCTTGCCTTATAAAGGCGTTCATTTCACTTACTGGCTTCTAGTGCCTCAGGTATAATCTCTCATGGTGACCTTTATCCCCCAGAGCCAGCCCAAAGAACACCTAGAAAATGTCACCTTTGTAGTTGCTCAAAGAGTAACTTTGGGTGGCTGCAGGCAGATCTGACAACAGTAAGTGTGGCAGGTGCATGGAGTTGCATCCATTTGTGAAAGCTATCGTTGATTCAGCTTAAGGAGAACTTCAAAAGCGTTTTAGAAAAGGATCATAGGAAAGCTGCACTAGCCCTGGTATATGCGGATAGACGTGGCATTTCATCAGGAGGGTGTATAGAAATGTGACTAGCTGCAAAGCACAGGCATTCTCTGCTCAAGTATGGAGATGATTTGGAAACATTTGCTGGTGCCCAACAGTGATATTTCCTCACCACAAAACACTGCTAATATTGGACTCTGACCATCCACGTCTGGCAATATCTAGATTGTTCCTGGAGATCTGGGGGAGTCATGACTTCCCATGCCATACCCAGTTAGGTGTGTACCAGATAGCTATTTCATTTCCCTCAGGCAAACCTGCAATAGCCAAGGCAATGGGGTAGTAGTGGTTCTAGCATCAGTCCTCACTGGGTCCAGAAACATCTTTACCTGTTGACCTAGGAAGTAGGATCATGATCTACTTGAGTCTATTATCTGACTTGTCTCACTACCCACCAGTGTGATTGGAACTCAGGTATGTGTCCATGAATCCTCAAACCAAGGCCTCCTCAGTGCTGCATCCAAGGCTTGGGGATTCTGCTCCCTGCACTGGTGACCATGTAATTAGGGCAGCTCAGTCCCCACCACTGGCACCTTCCAGACTTTCCACTGCCTCCAAGACTGAACCCAAAGGCCACAAGCATCAGGCCCAAGGCTTATACAGTAGGCAAAATACTGGTCCTCAATGATGTCCATGTTTGAATGCCCAGAAACTGTGTATATATTACCTGAACGTCAAAAAGTCCCTTGCATATATGAGTTAAGATCTTTAGTAAGGAAAATTACCCCAGATTATCTGCCTGGGCCTCATGTCATCAATAAGGGGATGACGGGGGCCAAAGGTCAGAGTGGTGCTACCACTGGCTTTGAAGAGGGAAGGAAAGAGTTGCAAGCCAAAAAAAAAAAAAAAAAAGAAAAGAGTTGCAAGCCAAAGAATGTAGACAGCCTTTAAAAGCTGAGACAAAGAAGGAACAGACACAGCTTGCCACCCATGTTAGACTTCTGACCTCCAGAACTATAAGAGAATAAACTTACGTAACTTGAAGCCACTGAGTTTGTGATGAATTGTTACAGCAATTGGAAACTGCAGTTTACCTTCTTCCCTGCCTCAGAATTAGCCACTTTATGGGTTAATTCACAAGAGCACATTCATTTCCTTTAACAGAAGACTTAACCCTCACTCACCACCTTGGTTCCAACAAGTGCCACAGAGCCCTGTAGCATCAACCCTTGTCTGCTATAGTAATTTGCTTTCATGTTACAATTAACAAAATGTTTATTTCTCTTGTGTGATGGTTAAATTTGGTGCGTCAGATTACTACTTCTACTATTCTAATTTTCTAAGTGTGTTTTTAACGAGCATACATTAATTTTGTGACTAGATGATGTAATAATTTAAAATGCTAAAGGAAAAGAGAAATCTGTCATTTCTATAGTGCATTAATCTGTGTACCTAATCACTAATGAGAATGTGAGTGTCGTTTGCCCAAATAGAAGGTGAAGAAGGGTAGAAGAGCAGTCCTGTAAAGTGAAAGCAGTTAATTACCTCACATACCAGGAACAATGCGCAAGAGTGAGTGTAGCCTGTAGATTTCCAGATTCTTAGGAGTTTACTAAGGGCACTGTGATGGGTAGAATTCTAAGAGGGACCCCAAGAGCGTACCTGCCCTGCATAATCTCTGGCTCTATGAATATGATGGATTTTACTTCTATGATTAAGTATGTTTTATGGCACAGACTTTATGACAGGGAGATTACTTGGGTGGGCCTGATCTAATCACATGGAGCCTTTAAAGGCAGAGAGTTTTCTCTGGCTAATAGCAAAAGAGGAAATCAGCCTTGAAGTATGAGTAGGAATTTTTGTACCATTGATGGAGAGAGAGAGGAGAGAAAAAGGTTATAAGGAATTGGTTCATGTAATTATGAAGTCTGACAAGTCCCAAGATCTGCAGTATGAGTCATCAAGCAGGAGACTCAGGAGAGCCAATGGTGTAGTTCCAGTCCAATGACTGGCGGCTCAGGACTCAGGAAGAGCCAATGTTTCAGTTCAAGTCTGAAGGCAGGAAAAACAACAACAATAATGTCCTACCTCAAAGACAGGCAGGAGGAATTCTTGTTTAGGAGACCAATGGCCTTTTTGTTCTATTCAAGCCTTCAACTGGTTAAACCACATTACAGAGGATGAGGGGCTCTACTAGATTTGTCCATTTAAATATTAATCTCATCTAAGAATACTCTCACAGAAATCCCCAGAATAATGTTTGACCAAACATCTGGGTACCCATGGTCCAGTCAGTTTGATCCACAAAATCAACTGTCACTTCATGATACAAAGAATGTGCACATGGAGTCAAGTCTCAGCTTTGCTATTACCAGCCCACCATTTATAATCTCAGACTACCAACATGTGAGGTGGGGATGATGTATTTATCTCCCAGGACAATTGTGAAAGCCAACTGCTAATATAGTTACTCAACAGATGTAGTGAGCACGAGCTCTAGGCCAGGCACCGTTCCCCACACTGCAGACATAGTAATGAAGAGAGAGACCATGACCTTGTTGTGCTCATGGAGCTCACAGTGTAGTGAGAAGAGATAGAGGAAAGCAAATAAATCATAACTGATTTAATCACTCAGTGCCCAGTATCAGATTATACAATCACTTGCATCCTGAGAAGTAGTTCTTATTTTCCTTTCACAAACATTGAAACAGAAGTAATTTGCCTAAGACCTCTCTAGGATCAAGTGTCAAAGGTGAGACTCAGCCCAGGTCTTCTGACTCCACATCCTGTGTTTTTTATATAGTCAAATCCCTTTCCTGACAGAAAACATAAGTGTGCAGTCCTCACATACTTACAGAACATAAGTGTGCAGTCCTCACATACTTACTCTGAAGTAGAGTACAATATCTCATGTAGACAGATGGTTATGGCTTTATATACTAACAAAATCTACTTAGGCAGATGTTTAGTTGATGACAATAAGGATGAACATGACCCTAATGGATTTGCTGAAAGTTATTGGTTCCTATTAATACAGAGATAATTTATTGGTGTATTAGTACAGAGAGTAAGTCTTATGTAGCAAGCTAAAAGTGAGAGTTAAACAGGATCCTTAGGACAAGAGAAACCACTGGAAACTAGTCACGTTTATTTCATGAATTCCAATGATACTGAGTTTCTAACACTAGAGTGGTAAATACAATGAAGAAAATAAGAGGGGATGGTAGGATCAAGTGACTTGGGGAGGAGGTTTCTTTATGGCCAGGCAGAGCTTCTGTGAGGAGGCAGATATGCGAAAATATGGAGAAAGCCCACTGTAGGAGAGAGAATGCAGGGGGCAAGGGCCCTGAGGCAGGGGAGTAGGCTTAGTGTGCTTGAGGAACAGGATGAAGAATGCCTGGAGATTGATAAGCAAGTGGGACATGATAATCCACGGGTTTAGGAAGGTAGAGAAGAGCCAGATCCTGCAGGGCCTCATAGCCCACACTGAGGGATTTGAATGTTATACAAAGTGTGGGGGAGGCCATTGAAGATTTTAAGCAGACTGAAATGATCTCATTTGTGTGGTTTTGGTTGGTTGGTTGGATTTTTTTTTTAATCACTGTGACTACTATAAAAGTATCATCACTTATAGGGCACTTCTAAACTTTGAACTCTTTTCAAAGATCGTTGTGAGCTGGTTCATTCATGCATTCCAGACTTGAGATGAACAAGTGAGGGAAAATGTGGAACTGAAAGAGTAAAGAACTGCTAGGATCCTGGCTATGGTGTAGACCTTTGAGTCATGGCATCCACAGAGGAGTCTATGATGAGTTCAGTCCCCTGATTGTCACTGCTTCTCCATCAAGCATACCTGACCTTCATATGACCTTTCCCACTGCTTGGTGATGGGGTTCCACGAGATTAGCATTGATCAATTTCCAGGTCACTGTGACAGATAGTCAATGTGTTATCCTTTTCAGGTAACAGGGTTCCTTAAACCATTTGAAATGCCCAAATTTTCAAAAAGCCCTTAATATGTGGGATTTCTAAGTCTGTAGCATACTTCAAGGAGAGGGGCTGGAAGATAGGACAATAAACATAGGCCACGGTGGCCGCATGCCTCTGCTCCCTCAGGTTTAAGACATGAATCAAAATTTCCCTTTGGCTTGTAGGATAACAGATATATTAAACATGTATAATTTTATAAGTAAAAACTCTCCTTCAGAAAGTACTAGAAAACTCAATTCTTGTTAAGACTCTTCTATTATTCTCATGTCTTGGCTTCTTACGTAATGCCACGAAACTGAGAATCATTCCATAATACTATGGAATGAAAAGAATTCACTGCTAAAAATAGACTTTATATTCACCCAAGTACAGCCTCCAATACTACGATAGGTTGGTGAAGGGGCTTCTCCCCCTACCCCACCCGGAGATAATAAAGGGGCTACTCCCCCGTCTGGGGGGTAATAAGCAAGGAAGAAGGTCCTCGTGGTCCACTTGACATGGCAGAGGAATAAAACCTCAGTGGCCTGCCAAGGTCTGCCAAGTCAAAGCACAAAGATGAAATTGTAGGCAGGGGGAAAGTCAGAGTCATAATGCAAGGAGACTGGCTTGTGTGCTGAGCTGAAGACACAAGTCTAGTATGTAACGGTGGATAGCTGTAGGGTTGCTGGCCAAGGAGATTTAGAGAATGGAGTGAGACCTGGGGTAAAGAAGACCAGGCACTTCAGACGGCTGGGGATTTGAAGAAGTGTGGGCAAGAGTGCTAGGTAGGACGGCTCCTTGAAGGAGCTACTTTGGTATCCTTTTATCATAGAGGTCTCACCCTGCCAAAAATGTCTTGTTAAGACAGCATTTTAAAGGGAGACAGTTTCCCTGGCTTTTCTTACTGGGGGTACCTGAATCTTGATTCTAAGACTTAGCTAAGGTCTTACGTTGGCCTAGGTATTTATAAATGCCAATATCTAGGGAGCCCTTGGAAGGATAATTACTATGAGGATGGCAAAGGGCCTGGATGAGCCACTAAGCTCACATTTTAACATGAGGATTAAAACCAATATATACACAATAAACCAGAAAGGATTATGCAGTGTTTTCTGATAATAGTAGTGAAACTCTCCCTTCCAGGAAATTGGTATTCACCCCTAATCAGCAGCTCTGGGAATCATCTTTAGTCAAGTGTGAATCTCCATGTTTGTATCTCCTCACTGTCTGGTGATTGCTTTCCACCAGCTTGATCTGGAAAGTGATGGCTGATTCCAGATCTCTGAAGCTTATGCTCTCCCTCTATATTTTATTGGCTCGAAAGTTCTCCCTGTGGGCTTCTTTTTTCTTTTTGTCACTGTGGTGTTCAAAACCTGTTGTCAGAGAACATGAGAGACTCCTAACTCTGGGAAACAAACAAGGGGTAGTGGAAGGAGAAGTGGGTGGAGGTGATGGGGTGACAGGCACTGAGGGGGGCACTTGGCAGGATGAGCGCTGGGTGTTATACTATATGTTGGCAAATCGAACTCCAATTAAAAAATATACAAAAAAAAAAAAAAAAAAGAAAGAAAAAGAAAAGAGAACCTGTTGTCAGGATGAGTCTTTTACTACTTAAGACCCAATATGTGAATGAATTGCCCACCCATTTCCCATTTCACAGAAGCATGAATGTCATGCTGCTTCCTGGGCAACACAGCTAAGTAGTAGCATCCCCCTCTTAGTAAAAACTCCTCAGGACATTATGGTTTAATCACTCAATGCCCAATATCATAGAAGTTATACATCCTCTGTATAACTATAACTTGCATCTTGGGAAGTAGTTATGCTTCCCTTTTACAAATACTGAAGCAGAGATCTCTTGCCCAAGACCTCTCTGCTACCAAGTGTCCAAGGTGAGTCTCAGCCCAGGTAGTCTGATGCCACGTCCAGCATTCTTTATGCAGCCAGAGCCCCCTTCTGACAGGAAACATAAGCCTGCAGTTCTCACATACTTACGAACTGAAGTAGAGTACATTATCTCATGGGGACAGATGGTTATGACTTTATATACTAAGCAAACCTATTTAGGCAGATGTTTAGTTGATGACAAGAAGTGTAAACATGACCCTAATTAATGGATCTGCTGAAAGTTTTTGGTTACTCCTTGTCAGAACTGTTGTTTTGCCTGTCACTCCTCACATTGGAAACAAAGAGAGAAAAATAAGCATGAAAAAAAAATTGGCATTTTAAAATGTGCTCATTCTTCACCATTAAGCCCAATGGAACTCTCCATTCAAAAAAGAATGAACTTTTCGTTTTGGTGTGGGGCACCACAAATCAGAAAGAAGGAATAGAGAAATCCTAGGAAGATCCATCTCTGGGAAAACAAAAGGACAAAGGAGAAAGGAGTCCTTGGTAAGGATCCTGCCGCAGCGTGAGGGCTGCTTGCACTGAACTCTGGGCTTGAGAGCCACAGGTACCCTGTGCCCCGCCTGGGTTCGTTCTCACAGAGACAGCATCATTCCCACATTCCCTCCCTGCTGCACCTGCAAGCTCCTCAGGCAGCTTCCATGCCACCCTCTCCCTTCCCACGTGCCTCCCTGGGCTTTTGCTTCCTGGGTGGCTGGTGGTCAGGCTTCCCCCAGGCGGACCTCTTCCTTCCCAGCTCCTTTCCACCCTACAGCTTCCGTGTAAGGTGTCCAGGAAGCCCCTTTAAGCTGATCCTTTATCTAGTCTCAGACTTCAAAAACTTCTTAGACTGACAGGATCCCCTCTCCTAGCTGGCAGCTGGATTGGGGGTTGATTTGCTGATTTGATACTTAAGTGTTGCTTCTACAGAAGCAACAGGGGAACAGTAGGTGGGGAGTGGGAAAAAATACACCTACTTAAAAATGGGTCCTCACAGGGGTCTCACAGGCCTGCCCCGATCTCAGCAGATCCTCCCACTAGTTAGTGAAAGCAACTCCTCCCACCAGCAAAACCTCTGCAGCTGGGTTGAACCATTCGCAGCTGGCAAACTCGTACAAAGAGGTGGAGGGTTTGAATCTGGGTTCTTTCCAGTTCAGAAGGTTCTTTCATTCTGCAGACTCTGGGGAGCAGGCATCTCAAGGCCAAAGATACAGAAGAGCAGGGGGTGAATTTTGCCCCTTGCTTTGGCCTCTCCCCAGATGACCACCCTGCCAGTCAGCTCTACCCTCTGCTCCCCTGCGGTGCTCCAGCTCTCACACTCCCCATCCTGGGCTGCCCTGGCCAGGCTGCAGCCAGATCCGTCTAAGTGACCTCCCAGGCTCCAACTTCCAACTCCTCATTTCCTGCATTACTAAATTTAAGCCCTTTGCATGGTGTTCTCCGTGTCTCCTCTGTGACACTCTCTACCCTATGTCTTTCCATGAGCCTGGTAGGCAAGCCAGGCAGACAGTTGCTTGTCTCCTACACACCCTGTCGACACCCAGGTAACATCCTCCCATCATTTCAGCCAGGCTACCCCTTCCTTCTTCCTCTCCTAGGGAGGCCATTCTGTTAATTCTTCACCGCTCAAACCCACCTCCTGCACTCCTCGGTAAGAGTTCACTGTTCCTGTCCTAATGCTGCTGAAGTACTCCCCTCACACCAGCACCGAAGCACACATTTGTTCACCTTTGTATTACAGTGGTGTATGGCTTTTCTTCCCACCCCGCTGAAAGTTTTTAAGATATGGGTTGTGTCTCCTATCATCTCTGGAAACGTCATAGTACCTGATAGGGTACTATGACAACATCAGGGTACTAACCTGATGTTGAAAAGTATTGTTGAATTGAGAACAGCAAGCCAACCTTCCTGATGAGCTAGAAAGATAGAGCTAGAAAGGCAGAGCAGATTAGCTTTCCTAAACATGTGAAGGGCAAGGCAAACTGAAATCTTGCTTGTAAGAAAGATTCCCTCCGAGGACTCATCCCTCCACTGCGGCAGATTTGGGGCTGGGGGGAGTCATTGCTGGGTTCATCAGCGGTACTGACGGAGTACACATGTGTACAGGGCCAGGCATGTGCACAGTAGAAAGCTGCAAGAGGAAGAGTAGATGCTTTTCTTTTTACTTCAGGAGCTGGTTGTTTTTCAGTGATTTTTATCTAAGGCCCCAAAATACCTTCTAAAATCGTTATACATGAATGTCCAGCTGTATATCACACACATGCACGTTGGTATGTGTGCATATATGTATTATATACCCATACACACATATATGCTAATGTGTTTTTTATTTTTTTTTGTTAAAGATTTTATCCATTTGACAGAGAATGAGAGAGACAACATAGGCAGAGCGGCAGGCAGAAGAAGGAGAAGCAGGGGGATCCCTGGGTGGCGCAGCGGTTTGGCGCCTGCCTTTGGCCCAGGGAGTGATCCTGGAGACCCGGGATCGAATCCCATATCGGGCTCCCCGTGCATGGAGCCTGCTTCTCCCTCTGCCTGTGTCTCTGCCTCTCTCTCTCTGTGACTATCATAAATAAATAAAAATTTAAAAAAAAGAAAAAAAAAAGAAGGAGAAGCAGTCTCCCTGCTGAGTAGGGAGCATGATGTGGGGCTTGATCTGAGGACCCTGGGATCCTGACCCAAGCCAGAGGCAGATGCTTAATCAGCTGAGCCACCCAGGCACCACACCTCGCCCAGTGGGTTTTTTGAAATCCAGTGTTAAGTCACACATTTCAGAGGAAGCCTGGTCTAAGGGACATGAGCACAGTAACTTGATTGAACCCAATGCTTCAGAGCAGTAGGATCCAGACAGTCTGGGTAAAAGAGGCTATGGGTACAAATCCTCCCACCAGATGTGGAGCCTGCTATCCCCAGTTTATTGGTTTTCCCTGACAGGGTAAAATAAAGTTAATCCCTACCAGGGCCTCAAGCACTGTATTTAGTAAATTTATATTCGAGTCACAAGCACAGATTTGACCTCTGGATGGCCACCTCTGACTGTCAGCGGTTCTGCTCAACCCTCTTCTGGCACAGTGGCCAGAACCTGCATCTCAGATGTCACAACACTTCACTTTCCCTGACCATGTGTCCACAGGAAGAGTGACAGCCACATCTCCCTCTGCCAGGGAAAGGGGAGAAGTTGAGAGTCTGGGCCAACAGAATGAAGGCTGACACAGGACAAGGAGGACTGTGGAATTAAAAATGGCTGAGGAATCCCCTAGACTTAAAATTATCCATATCTGTGGACCAGAGGGGAAGGAGCTGGTCCTTGTCAAAAAACAAACCTTTCTTTTCCTATATTCCTTTTACTTACATTTTCCCATCAGGCTGTTTTAACAGTGCCCTCTACAGTCTCTTTCTAAAACTACAGAGCCCTGCAGACCTGCTTCCCTCCATCCTCTCCTTGTTGAGGATTTTTTTCCACAGGAAGGGCAGAAAACAAAGCTTTCGTGACTTAAACAATATATTACGGATCTGTAGCTTCTTAAAAGCTTAGAAGTGAACCCTCCCATTCCACCGGATGGAGGGACTGTCACCCTCATAAGAGATCTCTTTGTAAAGATCTCCCTTCTGATCCTGAACGAGGAAGAGAGGCCCAGAGCTGTCCTGAAAGACAGGATTCAGGACCCCTTGACATGGGCAGTTGAATTGAGAACAGTGTAACATTTTCTGAACACGTGACTTTGCTGAGAGCTGTCAGTCTTCTATGACGGTTCTTTCGTATCCTTAGGGCATACTGATTTTTCTCTGGTGATATTTTTATTGTTGTTATTCTGCATCTATCAGAATTTCAGCCCTTTTTAACTCATCTTTTGCAAAAAAAAAAAAAAAAAAATCATTCTGGGCTTGTTAGCTCCTTTTACCTCTCAAACAGACACTAAACAAAAACCTGCAGGTAGTTACACTAAACAGGTGTTTTCTGACTAGATATTTCCAGTTGAACCCCCATTCCTCCTATTCATCAATTTTGGTTCATTCTAAGCCACTATCATGTAACAAGTGCAAGAAATTGTGTTTTGATCCCCTATTATTATTCTCGATCCCTCTGCAAAATTGAAGATTCAGGAAGCAGCACAGAAAAGCAGTCAAGCAACAGATGAGGCCATTTACGAAAACTCTGGAACTGGGACATGTGTTCCACACATGGTGATTAGGGGAATGCTTTGAAAGTTTCTTCTGATGGGCTAGAGTTGGGCTTTTGTTCTCTCTTCCCACCCCTGAAATAGAAACAGAATCACGCAGATTCTTTTAATTAATAGACCTAATTTACCTTGCCAGAGAACACACCGAGAGCTCCACCTTTGGGGTGTAAATGGATTCCTTTGGGACCCCAGCATTGCACTGCATGTATAAGCCAATATCAACCAAGGGGCCTACATCCCCATTCTATTCCGACAATTGAGATGTGTATATTCTATACCCCTTGGGTGGTTCATTCATTTCATTAAGAACAGACCTAAGGAAAATGGATGTCAGACATGGCTAGGTCCTTTTCTGTAAAGGGCCAGATAAGTACACATTTTCAGCTTGTGAGCCATGCGCGATCTCTGTCGCAACTACTCAGCTCTGCTGTTGTAGTGCAAAAGCAGCCACAGACAATAGAAAACACATGGGCATGGCTGTGTTCCAGTAAACTTACTTATAAAAACAGGTGGCAGCCTGGATCTGACCCAGAAGCCCTCGTGTGCCAACCACCAGGCTCAGCAGGGCCATTAGTGATGTATATGCAGGCTGGGCCCCTTCGTGGTTGTGCCGGGCCAAGGGAGTGAGTGGGACCTGAAAATCAACCCAGGCTGTGCTTCTCCCTACCTCCTACCACAAGGGGCACTTATAATTCACACAGAGGTACCGTCTGCTTCCAGGCTGTGTCCATCCAGAAGGAGTTAGGATTTTCCAGAGAGACAGAACCAATAAAATATATATAAACAGGAAGAGATTTACTATAAGGAATTGGCTCACACGATTATAGAGGTGGGCAAGTCCCAGGATCTGCGATGTGAGGCAGCAAACTGGAGGCCCAGGGAAGCTGATGTGTAAGTTCCCATCCAAGTCCAAAAGCTGAGAATCAGGAGAGCTGACGTTTCAGTTCCAGTCTGAAGGCTGGCAGGCTTGCGACCCAAGAGGAGGCAATGTTTTGTTTCGAGTTTGAAAGGAGGAAAAACTCCCTCCTACTCAAAGGGGTGTCAGTCTTTCTGTTCTATCAGGCCTTCAGCTGATTGAATGAGGCCCACCTACATTGGGGAGGGCAGTCTGCTTTACTCAGTTTACTGAGTCAAGTGTTAATCTCATCCAGAAACACCCTCCCAGACCCTGGAAAATAGTTTCTCCAGATTTCTAGGCACTTCATGGCCTAGTTAAGCTGACCCATAAAATTAACCATCCTACCTAATTACCAAAAAAGATGCCAAATGTACAAACAGTGGTGCTGAGTACTTTTCATTCTTTGGTGGGCTTTATTTTCAAAAGTAGCATCTTACTACATCTGTTTTAGTATTCCTTTTTTTTTTTTTTTTATTGGTGTTCAATTTACTAACATACAGAATAACACCCAGTGCCCGTCACCCATTCACTCCCACCCCCCGCCCTCCTCCCCTTCTACCACCCCTAGTTCGTTTCCCAGAGTTAGCAGTCTTTACGTTCTGTCTCCCTTTCTGATATTTCCCACACATTTCTTCTCCCTTCCCTTATTTTCCCTTTCACTATTATTTATATTCCCCAAATGAATGAGAACATATAATGTTTGTCCTTCTCCGACTGACTTACTTCACTCAGCATAATACCCTCCAGTTCCATCCACGTTGAAGCAAATGGTGGGTATTTGTCATTTCTAATGGCTGAGTAATATTCCATTGTATACATAAACCACATCTTCTTTATCCATTCATCTTTCGTTGGACACCGAGGCTCCTTCCACAGTTTGGCTATCGTGGCCATTGCTGCTAGAAACATCGGGGTGCAGGTGTCCCGGCGTTTCATTGCATTTGTATCTTTGGGGTAAATCCCCAACAGTGCAATTGCTGGGTCGTAGGGCAGGTATATTTTTAACTGTTTGAGGAACCTCCACACAGTTTTCCAGAGTGGCTGCACCAGTTCACATTCCCACCAACAGTGTAAGAGGGTTCCCTTTTCTCCGCATCCTCTCCAACATTTGTTGTTTCCTGCCTTGTTAATTTTCCCCATTCTCACTGGTGTGAGGTGGTATCTCATTGTAGTTTTGATTTGTATTTCCCTGATGGCAAGTGATGCAGAGCATTTTCTCATATGCATGTTGGCCATGTCTATGTCTTCCTCTGTGAGATTTCTGTTCATGTCTTTTGCCCATTTCATGATTGGATTGTTTGTTTCTTTGGTGTTGAGTTTAATAAGTTCTTTATAGATCTTGGACACTAGCCCTTTATCTGATATGTCATTTGCAAATATCTTCTCCCATTCTGTAGGTTGTCTTTTGGTTTTGTTGACTGTATCCTTTGCTGTGCAAAAGCTTCTTATCTTGATGAAGTCCCAATAGTTCATTTTTGCTTTTGTTTCTTTTGCCTTCGTGGATGTATCTTGCAAGAAGTTACTATGGCCGAGTTCAAAAAGGGTGTTGCCTGTGTTCTTCTCTAGGATTTTGATGGAATCTTGTCTCACATTTAGATCTTTCATCCATTTTGAGTTTATCTTGGTGTATGGTGAAAGAGAGTGGTCTAGTTTCATTCTTCTGCATGTGGATGTCCAATTTTCCCAGCACCATTTATTGAAGAGACTGTCTTTCTTCCAATGGGTAGTCTTTCCTCCTTTATCGAATATTAGTTGCCCATAAAGTTCAGGGTCCACTTCTGGATTCTCTATTCTGTTCCACTGATCTATGTGTCTGTTTTTGTGCCAGTACCACACTGTCTTGATGACCACAGCTTTGTAGTACAACCTGAAATCTGGCATTGTGATGCCCCCAGATATGGTTTCTTTTTTAAAATTCCCCTGGCTATTCGGGGTCTTTTCTGATTCCACACAAATCTTAAAATAATTTGTTCTAACTCTCTGAAGAAAGTCCATGGTATTTTGATAGGGATTGCATTAAACGTGTATATTGCCCTGGGTAACATTGACATTTTCACAATATTAATTCTGCCAATCCATGAGCATGGAATATTTTTCCATCTCTTTGTGTCTTCCTCAATTTCTTTCAGAAGTGTTCTATAGTTTTGAGGGTATAGATCCTTTACATCTTTGGTGAGGTTTATTCCTAGGTATCTTATGCTTTTGGGTGCAATTGTAAATGGGATTGACTCCTTAATTTCTCTTTCTTCAGTCTCATTGTTAGTGTATAGAAATGCCACTGACTTCTGGGCATTGATTTTGTATCCTGCCACGCTACCGAATTGCTGTATGAGTTCTAGCAATCTTGGGGTGGAGACTTTTGGGTTTTCTATGTAGAGTATCATGTCATCGGCGAAGAGGGAGAGTTTGACTTCTTCTTTGCCAATTTGAATGCCTTTAATGTCTTTTTGTTGTCTGATTGCTGAGGCTAGGACTTCCAGTACTATGTTGAATAGTAGTGGTGAGAGTGGACATCCCTGTCTTGTTCCTGATCTTAGGGGAAAGGCTCCCAGTGCTTCCCCATTGAGAATGATATTTGCTGTGGGCTTTTCATAGATGGCTTTTAAGATGTTGAGGAATGTTCCCTCTATCCCTACACTCTGAAGAGTTTTGATCAGGAATGGATGCTGTATTTTGTCAAATGCTTTCTCTGCATCCAATGAGAGGATCATATGGTTCTTGGTTTTTCTCTTGCTGATACGATGAATCACATTGATTGTTTTACGGGTGTTGAACCAGCCTTGTGTCCCAGGGATAAATCCTACTTGGTCATGGTGAATAATTTTCTTAATGTACTGTTGGATCCTATTGGCCAGTATCTTGTTGAGAATTTTTGCATCCATGTTCATCAGGGATATTGGTCTGTAATTCTCCTTTTTGGCGGGGTCTTTGTCTGGCTTTGGAATTAAGGTGATGCTGGCTTCATAGAACGAATTTGGAAGTACTCCATCTCTTTCTATCTTTCCAAACAGCTTTAGGAGAATAGGTATGATTTCTTCTTTAAACGTTTGATAAAATTCTCCTGGGAAGCCATCTGGCCCTGGACTCTTGTGTCTTGGGAGGTTTTTGATGACTGCTTCAATTTCCTCCCTGGTTATTGGCCTGTTCAGGTTTTCTATTTCTTCCTGTTCCAGTTTTGGTAGTTTGTGGCTTTCCAGGAATGCGTCCATTTCTTCCAGATTGCCTAATTTATTGGCGTATAGCTGTTCATAATATGTTTTTAAAATCGTTTGTATTTCCTTGGTGTTGGTAGTGATCTCTCCTTTCTCATTCATGATTTTATTAATTTGAGTCTTCTCTCTCTTCTTTTTAATAAGGCTGGCTAATGGTTTATCTATCTTATTAATTCTTTCAAAGAACCAACTCCTGGTTCTGTTGATCTGTTCCACAGTTCTTCTGGTCTCGATTTCGTTGAGTTCTGCTCGAATCTTTATTAACTCCCTTCTTCTCTTGGGTGTAGGATCTATTTGCTGTTTTTTCTCTAGCTCCTTTATGTGTAAGGTTAGCTTTTGTATTTGAGTTCTTTCCAGTTTTTGAATGGATGCTTGTATTGCGATGTATTTCCCCCTTAGGACTGCTTTTGCTGCATCCCAAAGATTTTGAACGGTTGTATCTTCATTCTCATTAGTTTCCATGAATCTTTTTAATTCTTCCTTAATTTCCTGGTTGACCCTTTTATCTTTTAGCAGGATGGTCCTTAACCTCCATGTGTTTGAGGTCCTTCCAAACTTCTTGTTGTGATTTAGTTCTAATTTCAAGGCATTATGGTCCGAGAATATGCAGGGGACAATCCCAATCTTTTGGTATCGGTTCAGACCCGATTTGTGACCCAATATGTGGTCTATTCTGGAGAAAGTTCCATGTGCGCTTGAGAAGAATGTGTATTCAGTTGAGTTTGGATGTAAAATTCTGTAGATATCTGTGAAATCCATCTGGTCCAGTGTATCATTTAAAGCTCTCGTTTCTTTGGAGATGTTTTGCTTAGAAGACCTATCGAGTATAGAAAGAGCTAGATTGAAGTCACCAAGTATAAGTGTATTATTATCTAAGTATTTCTTCACTTTGGTTAATAATTGATTTATATATTTGGCAGCTCCCACATTCGGAGCATATATATTGAGGATTGTTAAGTCCTCTTGTTGAATAGATCCTTTAAGTATGATATAGTGTCCCTCTTCATCTCTCACTACAGTCTTTGGGGTAAATTTTAGTTTATCTGATATAAGGATGGCTACCCCTGCTTTCTTTTGAGGACCATTCGAATGGTAAATGGTTCTCCAACCTTTTATTTTCAGGCTGTAGGTGTCCTTCTGTCTAAAATGAGTCTCTTGTAGACAGCAAATAGATGGGTCCTGCTTTTTTATCCAGTCTGAAACCCTGCGCCTTTTGATGGGGTCATTAAGCCCGTTCACATTCAGAGTTACTATTGAGAGATATGAGTTTAGTGTCATCATGATATCTATTCAGTCTTTGTTTTTGTGGACTGTTCCACTGAACTTCTTCTTAAAGGGGAATTTTAAGAGGCCCCCTTAAAATTTCTTGCAGAGCTGGTTTGGAGGTCACATATTCTTTTAGTTGCTGCCTGTCTTGGAAGCTCTTTATCTCTCCTTCCATTTTGAATGAGAGCCTTGCTGGATAAAGTATTCTTGGTTGCATGTTCTTCTCATTTAGGACCCTGAATATATCCTGCCAGCCCTTTCTGGCCTGCCAGGTCTCTGTGGAGAGGTCTGCTGTTACCCTAATACTCCTCCCCATAAAAGTCAGGGATTTCTTGTCTCTTGCTGCTTTAAGGATCTTCTCTTTATCTTTGGAATTTGCAAGCTTCACAATTAAATGTCGAGGTGTTGAACGGTTTTTATTGATTTTAGGGGGGGATCTCTCTATTTCCTGGATCTGAATGCCTGTTTCCCTTCCCAGATTAGGAAAGTTTTCAGCTAGAATTTGTTCAAATACATATTCTGGCCCTCTGTCCCTTTTGGCGCCCTTGGGAACCCCAATTAAACGTAGGTTTTTCTTCCTCAGGCTGTCGTTTATTTCCCTTAATCTATCTTCATGGTCTTTTAATTGTTTGTCTCTTTTTTCCTCAGTTTCCCTCTTTGCTATCAACTTGTCTTCTAGGTCACTCACTCGTTCTTCCACCTCGTTAACCCTCGTCGTTAGGACTTCTAGTTTGGATTGCATCTCATTCAATTGATTTTTAATTTCTGCCTGATTAGCTCTAAATTCTGCAGTCATGAAGTCTCTTGAGTCCTTTATACTTTTTTCTAGAGCCACCAGTAGCTGTATAATAGTGCTTCTGAATTGGCTTTCTGACATTGAATTGTAATCCAGATTTTGTAACTCTGTGGGAGAGAGGACTGTTTCTGATTCTTTCTTTTGAGGTGAGGTTTTCCTTCTAGTCATTTTGCTCAGTGCAGAGTGGCCAAAAGCAAGTTGTATTGGGAAAAAGAGAAAAAGAGAGGAGAGAAAGAAGGAAAGAAAAGAGAAAGAGAAAAAAAAAGGGAAGAAAAAGAAGAAGAAAAAGAGAAAGAAAAAGGAGAAAAAAAGGGGGTGGGGGAAGGAAACAAATCAAAAAGCAAAACAAAACAAAAACAAACAAACAAAAACAGAACCACCGGGGAGTATCTTCTGATTCTGTGTTCTTTAAGTCCCTTGGCTTCTCCTGGAAGTTGTCAGTCTAGCTGGTGTTCTGGGGGAGGGGCCTGTTGTGCTGATTTTCAGGTGTTAGCAGTTGGGGGAGCTGCTGTGCCCCTCCTGGTGCAGGGCTCAGTGGGGGTTGTTTACCCCGTGAGGCCGCAGGAGGAACAGCCCCAGTGGCGGGGCAGCTCTGGAAACCTGGATTCAGCTCCGGCAGGAACTCCGTCTGCAGGGCCTGGAGGCTCTGGGGCGGGGCCGCTGATCTGCTCAGCTGGGGCAGGAGTGTCCTCGCTGTCCTGGGCCCTCCCGGCCTCTGCCTGTCCCGGGGGAGGCGGGATCCTGGGCTGTGTCCCGGCGCCCTGTGCTCCGGAGCCTGCGCTGGTGGATTCGCGCTCCCGGGCCGCGCAACCCCCTCCGCGGAGCTGCCGCCCAAGCCCCTCCGAGCTGCTCCTGGAACCGCGCAGCCCCCTCTGCACGGAGCCTCTTCCTCTGCCCGAGCCCCTCCGAGCTGCTCCCGGGGCCGCGCAGCCCCCTCCGCGGAGCCGTGTTTTAGTATTCCTATCCCTCTTTTTTAGACACAAATACTGTCCAAATGTAAATGAGTGGTACCACTGTTAGGACCATTTGTCTGCAAGGAGTGGAAGCCCATTTATTCTCCCACCTTAATAAAGGGTCTAAAAAGAACAGAGGGGCAGAAGATCAAGCACAGCAGGCTACGAGCATAAAAAGCAGAAACTGTTCCCTCTCGTAGAACCACACATGGTCCCCTTATCATTGCCTCTCTCTATTTCTTCATTTTCTCACCCATTTCTATGTACACATGGTCTGCCTCAGCCCTAGATCCATGACTCCTTTCATTTTAGGCATTTGCCTCTCACCTCCAACCACCTAAATGATCTGCAAGTTAGTGCAGATCACAACTGCTAGTTGTCCTAACCCCAGATTGGACGGAGAGGGACCTCATTCTCCTGGATTAGCATTAGGGTCAACCTTTGATCTAGTCGACTTTCTGAAATGAACAGAGTCACATGGTTGAAACACGGCTTCCTTGGCCAACACCTCAGGCTTGGGAGGAGGTGATGTGAGGAATTCTAAAGGAGCTGTGGACCGGACAGGTACTCCAGACAAGGGGAACTCTGAAGACCATGTTTCATTTGTTTAGGGAGTGCTATGATCTGAATACTTGTTTCTCCCCCTCCCCAAATTCATATGTTGAAACCTAACCCCCAAGGTGATGGTATTAGGAGGTGGGGCCTTTGGGAGATACTTAGTTCAGGAGAATGGATCCCTCATCAATGGAACTAGCTCCCTTGCCTCTTCTGCCACTTGAGGTCATAGTGAAAAGATGGCCATCAGTGAACCGGGAAGTGAGCTCTTACCTGACACCAAATCCACCAGAACTTTGATCCTGGACTTCTCAGCCTCTAGAATTGTGCAAAATAAATGGCTTCTTTATAAGCCACCCAGTTCATGGTGTTTTGTTATAGCAGCCTGAATGGACTAAGACAGGGATCTTGTTAGGGGGTATTGCCAAAGCCATAGTCCTGTTAAAAATTGTGTCCTAGGCTGCTAATCTCCATCTTAGAATAGCAGAATTTTTAAAGTGGGAGGAAACAAGGCGGGACTTTTTTTTTTTTTTTTTTTTTTTTGCATTTTAACACCAGAATTCTTTTTTCTCAAATAATATATCTTGTATGGAGCTCTAGTATACACCACTGAGAAGGCAGAGTGAGAGCTCTGGTACAATTGGAGAAGGAAGCTCACAGCCCCTCACTGTTCATTTCCCTCCTTGGCCTCCTGTCAGCCCCAGGGCGGCTGCTGAACCTCCTCCAGGGAACCCGTGTAGAAGCTGCTGATGTCCCTCTGCACAAAGAAATGAGATAATTTGTGTTAATAACGTATTCTTCCAGCTTCTATTTGGAAAAAAACACCTTTTCCTTTCAAACTTCCCCCTCTGTAAACTTCTTCGATGCACATATATTTAGAATATTTTATAGAGATTAGTGTATAATTGTGAGGCTTAATGTAATATTGGTATTTGACATTCTTTCAGATCTAAGCAGCCACTGAGGGTGGAGTTAATAAAAATGACTGCAGGAAAGAAACTGCCATTACTGTTAGTTCGCATGGGGATGGAACTGCGTGTCAGCTGTGCATATAAACATCTGGATAGACATTTTCTCAGCTATTTGTTTGTATAGAAGCATATTTACATACGGTGAAATGCATAGCCCAGTTTGAGCTGTGCTGACAAATGCCTATACTTGGGTAACCCACAGCTCTGTCAGAATCTACAAAATCTCTATCACCCAAGAAAGTTCTCTCGTTTGCTTCTCCCCTCCCAAGATCCCTCCTCACTTAGAAGGGAACCACAAACGTGATTTATATCACTATAATCTGTTTTTCTATTCTAGAATGTCATATAAATAAAATCACACTGTATGTGCTCTTTTATGTCTGGCTTCTTTCTCTTAGCATAACATTTTTGAGATTTGGGGCACCTGCTGGCTCAGTCCGTAAAGCATGCAACTCTTGATCTCGGGGTTGTGAGTTCGAGCCCCACGTTGGGTGTAGAGATTACTTAAAGAGATTTTGAGATTCATCCATGTTGCAGAATATGTCAATATTTACTCCTTTTTATGTTTGAGTAGTGTTCCCGCTTGTGATAGAACATACCATAGTTTATCCATTCTCCCGTTGATGGATGCCTGCAATGTTTCTGGTCCTTGGTTAGTATGAAAAAACTAGTAAGAATTCTTGTCCAAGGCTTTTTGCAGACATATGTTTTCATTGCTGTTGGATAGTACCTGGAAGTAGAATCACTGAGTCACAAAAGAGATGTAGGTTCTCTTTTTTAAAAACCGTCCAAGAAGATGGTAGCTACACTTGTGGTGAGCATAGCATGATATATAGAGAAGTTGAATTGCTATGTTGTACAAATGAAACTAATGTTAGCACTGTGTGCCAACTATACCCAAATAAAAAAAAATCATTAAAAAATAAAAACCTAAGAGTTTTCCGAAATGGTTGTCTATTGTACACACTCAGTGGCAATATATGGGTACTCTGGTTGTTGCACATCCTTGCCAATGCTTGATACTATCAGCCATTTCAATTTTAGCCATTTTAATGAGTATATAGTAGTATCTCATTATAGTTTTGATTTCTATTTCCCTGTAACTAAGGACATTCATTGCCTTTTCAAGTTTAGTGATTGGCCATTTATCTATATTTTGTGAAGTTTCTGTCAAATTTCTTGCTGTTTAAAAAAATATGTTGTCTTTTTGTTGCTAAACTGTAGGGATTCTGGATACAAGTTCTTTGTCAGATATTATCTGGCAAACATTTTCTCCCAGTCTGTGGTTTGCTTATTTTATTGAGGGTATCTTTTTTTTTTTTAAGGTTTTATTTTTTTATTTATGACAGACACACACAGAGAGAGGCAGAGACACAGGCAGAGGGAGAAATAGGTTCATTGCAGGGAGCCCAATGTGGGACTCAGTCCCCGGAGCCAGGATCATATACCCTGAGCCAAAGGCACATGCTCAACTGCTGAGCTACCCAGGTGTCCCTGAGAGTATTTTTTGATGAGCAGTTTTAAATTTTGAAGTTCAGTTTATAAATATTTTTTCTTTTATGGTTATTGCTTTCTGTGCTTTAAGAAATCTTGCCTTTCCCAAAGTCCAAAGATATTCTCTTCTAATTTCTTCTAGAATATTATAGTTTTAACTTATACATTTATGTCTATAATCCATTTTGAATTAGTTTTTATGTATGATATAAGGTAGAATTCAAAGTTTTTTTTCTTTTTCCATTAGGATATCCAGTCATTAAAGCACCAATTGTTAAAAAGATTTCCTTTTTCCATTGAAAAAGCTTTGATGACTTTGTTGAAATTTATTTGACCATATATGTGTAGGTATAGTGGGCTTTTCTATTGTATTCTATTGTTCGATTTTGCTTTCCTTATACCAGTTTCATAGTCTTGATTTCTGTAGCTTTCCTGGTAAATTTTGGAATCAGATAGGGTAAGTCCTCCATTTCTAGAATGTTTTGTCTGTTTTGGATCCTTTCCTGTAAAATTTTAAAATAAGCTTATCGAGCTAATCACACGCTTTCCCTAGGAACAAGGAGATACTTCATCCTTTTTTACTACAAAGTCTGTCTCCTATAGTCCCTACGGGCTACACTCCAGAGTACGTGGCCCAGCATGACATACAGTGTCCTCCTCCCCCAGGTTGTGAGTATATATGACTGATAAATTGCCATCTATCTCATTTGCCTGATGTCAGGCATTATATCTTTCAGCCATCTCCTACTATCTAGGGAAGAGGATCCCCCCTCACTAACTAGGTGAATAAGAGACAATTAGAACAATTCCACATTAGTATGCATAGTAATAACTTATCCTTTTAGACAGCAGCAAAGAATTTCACAGTACAAACTAATTTACTGATGCGGTTCTCCACTAGTGGACATTTAGTTTCCACTCTCTGGTAGCACAGCAATACTATAGCGAATTTTCTTGAAGAGGTCATCTCACCTCTAAAGGAGTAACTTCTAAGAAGTTGAAGTATGGATCAAAGACTATGCACATTTGAATTTTTCATAAACAGTACTAAATTGCTGTCCATAGAATATATACTGATTTAGACTCCCACAGGCCATCCCCACAACCTTGTCAATCCAGGAGGTTAAACTTGCTGATCTTGGTCAAGGTGATGGGTGAAAAAAATGTCAAGTCACTGTGCTTTAGTTACGTTCTTCTTATTAGAAGTGAGGGTATCTTTTCATATATTAAAGAGTCACTTGTATTTCTGGTCTTTTTCATATTGACTTGAAGAAGTTTTCCTATTTAAGTAATTAGAAGTTGAAAACTTGTCATTTATCATTGGACTTAATTTATAGTAGGTTTTGCTGTCCAGATTTTTATTTCATTTTACGTTGTTAAAACTATCTTCATTTGTGGATTCTGGTTTTGGGGTCATACACAGAAAAGTCTTCTGACTCTGTAGTTGTATAGAGATTCTCTGTATATTTTTGTCTGGTTTAGTGATTACATTTAAATCTTTGATTCATCTAGAATCTATATGATGATGTAAGTTATTAAAGATCCAAAACTTTTCTTTTTTCAGTTGACTACCGATTTGAGAATAATTTGTCTTTTCTCTACGAACATGCAATGTCACCTTTATCAAATGATAAGAGATTGCTTTTGGTATGTGATCTGTTCCATGGATCTGTTTCTTCCTGTACTAATACAAGAATGTTTTAATTATTATGTATCCAAAATATATTTTCATATGTTACAATTTCCATTTTCCTTCTTTTTCTTATTCTTCATTTTGTTTTCCACGTGAACTTTAGAATTATCTTGTCTACACGTATTCAATTGCTGTTTTTGTTGAAATTATCTGAAATTTATATACTAAAAGAGAATTGAATCTTTAAGATGTTGAGTTTTCCAGTCAAAAGATATGATATGCCTTTTGTTTCTTTAATGGTCTTTATGTCCCCGAACAGTGTTTTAAAAGTTTAGTTTATACAGATCTTGCACATTTCTCATACATTTATTTCTAGGTATTTATGTAGTAGTCTTTACTTCCTTTGATATTTTTCTAACTAGTTATAAATAGTAAGGGCACTGACTTCTTGATATGAACCTCCCCCAGACATCTACTTGAATTTTTTTAATATTTATAATAGTTTTCCAGATATATAGTCATATTTCTAAATAATAATGATTTTACTTCTTCATGCTGTTTTTATAGTTCTTATTTCTTTCTCTTGTCTGTTTTGGGTTGGACTTCAGAACCACACTGAGTAAAAGATAAAGGATGTCTTTATCTTATTTTTGACTTTAACCTCTGTGGTTTTCCCACACCAAATACCAACCAAGTATCCTCTATATTCTAAGAACCAGAATATAGCAAATCCAGCCGTCATTCAAGATTCCATTCAAATCCACCTTCTTCCAAAGCCCCCTTTGATCAACTCAAGCAGAAATTGTCTTTCTCTCCTCTCAACTTCCTATTTTCCTCCCTTGTGTCCCGTCCTACTTTTTATCCTGTTTTAGAGTTACTTATGTCTTTGTTATTTTAGTTATTTTAGTCTCCTAAAAAATAATGTTCAGGGGAGGCAGGGTCTTTGACGAATCATCCATTGTGCTCAGAATTCTGTCTTGCACACAGCAAATGCTCAGTGCTGTGCTGTTCAGTTCATTATTAACCCAATAGTATGAAGCTCTGCTCCAGGAAACTTCAGGTAAACATCTGCTCAAATAAAATGCCGGATTCTCATACAGAGCACTTAGCCATGAGTAATAAATATGAATCCAGCTGATAAAACACACACATATGCATGTTTATATTCAGCACTAGCTAAACAGGGGGTACAACATTGCCCTTTCAATTGTTAGGGAACAGAACAGAAAGGAAATAGCCACTTGGAGCCAGAGGGCTTGGAACTTCGGACGTTGGTGAGTTTTCTAAATCTAGGCAAAATGATACAAATCATCAAGTTATTTCATGCCTTTTAGGTTTATCCTCAGAATCTTTTTCTCTAAAAGGCCTCTCTCAATAGGGATAATAGAGTGAGTGACCTTAGTATTAGTGCTTGGTTTCTCTGTAATGTGCAGTTGGTTTTATCTGGTATGGCATGACCTCTGGATTTTAAATTCCTATTTTTAGCTTCTCCACATATTATGTTGTGTTCCCTTCACCATTCCCCTGACACAGTGATTTACCCTTTGCAAGTCTATGTAAAACCTTTAATGGAGAGCTGAAGCTATTTGGGGGGACCTGTTATCAGCCCACTGGCACCTCCTACCAATGTCCTCAGAGGCCTGAGTGAGGGTGGGCCTAGGGAAGTGGCTGTGGGAGCCTGAATTTCCTGACTCCTCGGGTTATAACCCATAATAGGAAGAAAGTGTATCTTGTCTAGGAACCAGTGATGAGGCCCTGAAATACAGGACACCGCTGGCACACGTGTAGCTCTTCATCAATATCTATTCCATGAATGACCAAATGGGGATGAATGAATGAATGTGCTTAAGTCTCCACAGGAGCTAGATCGTGGACTGACTTTCACTAAAGGCTTTTCTGATTTGCCTGTATGGTTGAAGCTGGCAGCTTGTACGTTCGCATTTGGTTTAGGAAAGTTCCTATATACTGGTCCTCATGCAATATTGTGAAGTTTAGGTCGCTGGATAAATATGGTTTTATTATTAATTCATGCATTTGAAAGAACACATGCATTGAAAGCATTGGCAAATCTTCTTAAGCTCTCTTGAAGAGGTTATTTCTTTCAAGTTCAGGGGAAAGCTCTGGTGATAGTGGCTATGTGCTTGGTCTGCCAAATCTCTGGTCATGGCCTATGGAGGAGAGTGCTCACAGCTACAGGCCACCTGTATCTTCATTTCTGCAATTGGCCAAATTGCATTTTCAGGATTTAATTCAAAGAATGATTTTGTGATTGGGGACATATTCTGGGCACTGTGACCAGTAGTTGGTCCCAACCTTTCTTCTAAGGACTATCATCATTTCTTTCTCCCCCTCTCATCACTGGTATAAAGTGAGTTTTGTGGGTGCACACTGCCTGTGTGGGCTCTTTCAGAAGACAGCTCCTCTCCCCCTTTGCCTCCCCATCCTTCCCTCTCCGCCAGCTCTTCCCGGCATGTTGGTCATGCATTATTGATGACCTTCAGGTCCTCTCTCCACCCCAGTGTTCCCGAAGCCCTTGTGCACCGCTGAGTGGAAACAGGTGCAAGGCCTAGTGGGGGGCCAGGACTGCTGTTCACGGCTGCCAGGGGCTCCTTTCACTTCTTGGCCTTCGGAGCAGACCCCTGGCACCGGAGATAGGGCAGCGGCCAGGGCCTCAGCCGTATTAGGGAGGGTTTCTTTCTTCCTCTGTTCTCTAGGAAGTAAAAGGTTAAACTGTTCATTTTAAGAGACCCCCTGGGTATAAAGTACTGACCTTTGTCTTTCTGGAATCGGCTGATTCCTAGGCTCTTGACCTTTACTCCAACACATCAGCTGCCCATTCCTCACAGTGGTTTCCTTTACTTCCTATTTGGTCACGACGAAGGAGGCTAGTGTGTGTCATTAGCTTAGTTATTGGGGGCAAGCACTGCAGGAGAGGAAACATTCTCTTTGTTCCCCCCTTCTTATTCAACCAAGTTTTGACAAGATACAACTGGCTGAATAATTTCCACAGAGTGCGCTTTCTGAAGATTCTCTGCTTGAGGATTCAGCAGAGAAGCCTGGAGTCACACCGCTGGGACCTGTCTGCCTTTACATTTGTATGCATAATTTACACACATTGAGCTCCGTCCACACGTCCACAGCCAGCCTCTCCTGAGGCTTCACATGACACAGGCTACTGCTTCAGGGAATATTAGCAAGCCACCCTTCAAGGGACTCATTTGACTTTGACTTCTTCCACAATGGTCAGATTTCCTATTTAAGGATTCAGAATTCACAGGGACCGGGGTAATGTTGGCAAAAGAATCAGATATCTACTTCCCAGTTCTGAAAAGTTAAACTAAGTATTCTTGAGAGAACTACATAAAAAAATTGAACTCTGCTGTGTGCCAAGCACCAGGCAACCTTGTTTTAGAATTATTCTGGAAAATAAGGAAATGATTTGTATGACCGCTCTAGCTAAGAAGTGAGGAGAGAAGGGGAGACTATCTTTTTCATCCTAGACTCCTACAAGGGACAGTGCACCTAAAGCTTTTTGAGCCTTGCTCACAATCGTGTCACAAAACGAACAGTCCTTTGCTCCACAAAATATTTTAATGAAAGCCAGAGATTAAGAGCCTCATGTACTACTGGTCCTACCTAGTTCTCATCTTCAAAGGCCTTTAATAATCTCCATTATGTGGCTATGTGATTTTTATCACACAACCTCAGACTCTTACAATTTTTAAATAATTTACCACCAAGAACCAATGTCAGAACTAAACGCTAATAAGATTTGGTCTGGAAGACTAGCATGGTAAGATCGTTAATGTTTAATGCACTCACATCAAAGTGGGATAATCCTGTGGCTGAAGGTCAAGAAATCCTTTTTAAAAAAAATAAATAGGACAGAAAACAGTGTAGATGTTCCTTTTTTTTTTTTTTTAAACCCCCACTCAAATGAATCTAGTATAAACTTATTTCAGCCAAAGCCAGCATAGACATTTCCTGGTGATCTGGCACTTCCTTGTGTCATTCTTGTGGTCTGACTCTTTCCTCTTCCTCTTTGTTTCTGATGATGATGATGATGAAAAGCATCTCTGGGATATACCGCATCTTCCAAGTGCTCTCATTGCCCTTCCAAAAGACCGCTGTTAGGTTTTATAACAATCCTTTACATACACAGCCAGTTTGCATACAGAGTTGTGGTTTGGTTTTAGAGCTGTCGTAATAGAAGTTATCTCTTCTGATGGGAAAAGGAAGAATGACCTTCAGCAATGCAGTAGGCAACTGCAAAGAGTTGGACTCCCTGTTCCCTTGCTAAATCAAAAGATTACAAGGGTCAAGATCAATTTCTTCATTTTCTTTAGGCAGTATTCTGAAAGGGCCCCAACAGAAAAATCCAGCCCTAAGATTTCTGGTAATTGAAAAAAGAAGCAACAGTTCTTGGGTACTGTGTGATGCCCATAAAAGGGCACCAGCTCGTGGGGGCAGCCTCGAGTTTTGGGGTTCAGTTGGCTTGTGCTGTGCAAGGATGGCTCCTGCACTTTCTGCTGGGGTATGCATCCTAGTGTTCATTGCTAAGCTTCTACTCAAGCTTATAGAGTTGCTTAGTTGCCTAGTGTTATGTGTTTTTGTTTTAGAGTTCTTTTTTGGTACCCAGCCTCAATTTTCCCTGGCAAATTATTCCATCACTTTGAGATAGATGTACCTATTGAAAACTCTGGAATAAATTTCTATGTGGTTCTACTATCACTAAGCATTTTGTCAAGAAATGTTAGTGAAGAAAGCTACAAAGTGGCCAATTTTTTTTTGTGGTTTTTGTTTGTTATCTTTGGTTGCTGCCTTTTCATCTTATTGTGTTTTAGTGGGAGAAGAATCCACCTGAGATGAGAGGGTCAGGTTCCAGTTTTAACTCTGCCCACGAATAATGTGTTTCTTTATGCAAAGGTCTGAATCTTTTCAGGAATTAATTTCTTTATTTGTCCATTGATGCTAATAATACTTGCCCCAGCCATCCTATACCATAGTGGTAAGGGTAAAGTGAAATCACAGATGTGAAAGTGTTTGCAAAATTCCAAAATGTTTAGATAGTGTTTCCTCCTGTGTCAAGGGAGTAATGAATTACACCTCTGCTGCAAAAAGACGGTTGGGATTGAATGTCAAAGGGCTTAGTGGAGACCCTGGCACATAAATAGCATCCTATAGATGGCAACTGGAGGACCAAACAGCAGGGGTGTTACCCCCCGAATCTCTTCCATAACCCTTCTCCCATATGAAGCAAAGGAACCCAACTAGCCTCAAAGGTCACTTCAGTGCTAATATTTTTTTGACTTTGGGGACTCTATCTCCTGGAATCTCACATTCCTGCTTCCCAGATATTTGCAGAGTTTAACTATTCTTTGGAAGGGAATGAGGCATCAACCAAGAATGACGTTGGAGCTAGAATGACGCTGGAGCTGGAATGACCTTGGAGCTGCAGCAACTTGAGTTAGAATTCTACTCTGCTTTTTGCTTGCTGGATGTGGCTTGTGCTTCTCTTTCTTCATCTGGAGATGGTGTTATACTGTCTCCCTCACAGGGAAGTTATGCATTAAAATGGCACAATGTCACTGTCAGGAGATACCACTTTTCTTGCAGGGTATAGTACAAAATGAAAATGTGGGGTTCCTTGTTCAAACATTATTAAGAATGTCAATATGGCAACAGCAGAGCTGTTTAAACACAGCGTGGGGGCCCTTCTGAGGTCAAGGTCCTGGATAAGTGTGCAGGGCACACCATGAAGCCAGCCCTGGCCACAGTTCCTGGCACAGTGACAGTCTGCTACCCGGTAGGCACTCGTTGAAGACCAGTTGTTTTTCTTTCTTTTCCCCTCTCCTTTTCTCTCTTCTTTCCTTTATAGCTTTATATCCTACTGTAGTTTCTCTTACAAGTCTCTTAGGATGAAGTTCTCTCTGATGATGAAACTCCTTCTTCCCTTTTGTCCTGAAATCAGGGAGCCAGGTGGTAGGATCGAGAGAGGACAGTTTACCTCCAGAACCCCTCCATCTCTGTATCTGTTATTTCCCCAGCTCCTTCAAAGACAGTGCAAGAAAATGAGAAACAGAATCATGATGCAAAACATGGGGCTCTTAACTCTGGAGAACACACTGTAAATGCTGGAGGGGCTGTGGGTGGGAGAGAGGCTAGATAGGTTATAGGCACTAAGGAGTGACCTTGTTGTGATGAGCTCTGGGTGTGATATGTACATGATGAGTCACTAAATTTTATCCCTGCAACCAATATTATGCTGTATGTTAACTAAAATTTAAGTAAAAATTTGAAACGGACAACAACAACGAAACAAAGAAGGAGCTAGACTGTATGTATATGGGACAAAAGGAAGGGAAGAAGGATGGAGAAGACAAAGAAAAAAAGAACACAAGAAAATGAAGGTATTAGAAGAAGATAAACCCTGCATTTCCCAAAGGATATCATTTTGCTACCATATGTCCAAGCACAACTGTGGCTGATTATATAATCACCTTCTATGCTTTCTTCCCCAAATCTCAGCCATTTTCTTGAAGTCAAAACAAACATTTTCTGAGGTCTTGGCTCTCTTGTCTCTGAACTTTATAATTAACAAAGTATTTTGTTATGCATTACTTTACAGAATTCACAGTACTTGTGAGTTTGGGTATGCTACTTATATCTTCATGTTATAGAGGAGGAGAGAAATTAATTTTCCATAGTTACTGTGTCTGTTGGGGATGTTTGGCTCCAAGTAGCAGAAAATCTGAATTACTGTGTCTGTATTTGGGGAGAAGTCCTCTTTAAAAGAGGCTTGGAGGCAAACTGCTGCCTCAGGGGTTGGGCAACTCACAGACATCATGGTTCCTTTCTGCTGTTCTCTTGACCTTTCCTTCAAGGTCACAAGATAGCTGCTTTGACTTCAGGCATCGCATCACATAGTCAAGAGAAGAAGAAATGTGAGAAGGAGCAGTATCAGCCATGCTGATGTCTTTTCTCATGGAAGTTAAACATTCTTGGGCATTCCCTGGCTTGCAGACTTTGCTCATGTCTCATTGGCCAGAACCATGTCCCGTGGAAGTCTTGGCTGCATAAAAAGGCTGAGAGAGTGTTTAGTTTTCCCAGCCTTTATACTGATGATGAGAGAGAAGGGTGTTGAGACACCTCTTGGGTGAAGCATACAACAGCGTAGGCCATAGTGACACAGATAACAAGTGGCAGGAACAGGGACTGAACCCAAATCCTCCATTCCTGAGTTGAGTGATTTTACCACTGCCACATTGCTTTTCTTTTTAAAATGTGTTCAGCACCATCCAGCTTGGCCACTTCCTGCTGAGACAAGCAAACAGAAGTCACTCCCTCCACATTATGGAAATTTAAAAACAGGGAATACATTTACTATGCCCTGCTTTAAGGCTCCTCAGAGAACCTCTTCCAAATTATGTAAAAGTGAGAGATAGATGGTTTATAGAGAATTTTTTTCTTACGTGAGAAATTCTGTGCATTCGAAGTTTCACAAAACTAGTTGTATATTTGGAACACATAACAGAAATTGTGTGAAACATTACTTTAGGCTCTGTGCCCTGGAATTTCCAGGCTTAAGCTGCCCCTCCTCCCACCCTGCTTCAAATCACAACTAACTTGTTTTTTGGTAGGAACTATTTACATGTGAAGATGATATTTAGATACCCTTAATAAATTGTTAAACTTGCCTTCCTAAATGAGACCAGAGTAAAAAACATGCATAGATATCACCCTGAGAGATTAGAAACAAAAGCCAAGATGGAATTTCTCTGCTGTTATCACCACATGCAGTTATGACAGCAGAAAAGCTGATATGAGTGATTCAGTCCAAGGTAGAGACATAACAGAATCTGGAAATGTAAATATGTTCTTGTTGGAGATATTTGAAATAGCATTATCATCAGCTTCTTCCTTTTTAGCTGGGGAATGTTGTTTGAGGAATTTTTGTTGTGTTTTCTTTAAATGCTCCTGGCAGTAAATTGGAAGTATAGCACCTGCTAAATGTTTAGTTGTAGTTGAAGCATTGAATAAATCATGAAATCTGTGTAGGGCGAACTGAATAATAGCTGCCCTGGAGAGAACTGTAATTCAATGTTGACAAAATAAATCACCTTGCATTTTCTGGAGAATCTTTTTCTTTTAGCAAGAGTGTTTGATACTCCTAAGTTAATTAAGAGTTTTGACAGATTGAAATGTTTTAAACCTAGCAGTTATGTTTAAGAATTACCATGTATGTGCTAGGCACCAGGTTAGACAATTTTATAAGCATTAGGCCATTAAATTCTCCCCCAGCCCTGTACAGTTCTTAGCCATGTTTTCCCAGATGAACAACGGAGATTCTGAGAGGTCATGTAAGTAGGCCTTCTAGCTAGGAAGGAGTGAAGTTCTTCCACCATTTATTTGTAAAAGTTTTTCCTAGGCAGTGTGACAGACCTGACAGACTGGCTCATTTAACCCTTGTCATGACTCTTTCTATCCTGTCTATTTCCACCACCAAGGCCAGACACCTCAAACTCTAGCCTTCTCAGGGTTGGTGTAGCAGGAAGTCCAGTTCCTTGATGATATTGGCCAGTTGCACTAGCCCTAGGCTGTGTGATGGGAGACTCCCTGTGAAACAAGAACTATAATCTCTTAAAGTATTCAAGGGGTCATTTATTGCTGTTCTGTCCACCTCCTCATCCCACATAGCCAGATCAATAAACCTGCTTCCTCAAAGTGGCCATGTGGTAGCTCCCAGTATGTAAGTTGTTCCTTAGGTATAGATGATTGAGAAATGTGATTACACATACACACTTACATACACATTCAATGTTGCTGTTAAGAATTAGAATGCAATTTCATTGAAATGATAGTATTAACTAGATGACTGATGACTTATGCTGATTAGAGTAAAAGATATAATAGCACTTATTGATTTTGTGATCTTGAGCTAATTAGTTAAACTTACCTCATCCATGATTGGGGCTAATAATACTTATACCTCATAGAGACTTGGGAGGTATTTGGCACTGGATTGGGTACATAATAAGCACTCAGTAGGTGGTATTATTGTTACTACTACTAATAGAATTAGTCAAGACTTGCATATTGAGGGAACATTTATAAAATATACAGCCAAAGTAAAACTGTTCTAATTCTCTTTCTCTCTCTGGATTCATCTGTTACGGTTCCTTTTAAAATTAACATTACTATCCTTCCAGAATTAAATCAATTATTTCTTAAAGGTCAATGATTTCTCTCTCATCCTAGGGAAGCTTCTTTAAGGCCTTTTGGATGGTGATAATGTGTGTGTTTGCCCCTTCTCTCTATTTCCATTGTCAAAGGCCAAAGCTACTTTACCTAATTACCCTAGCTAACTGCTTCCCAACACATCTAGGGCCTCAAGGTTCACTACTTGATTTGGTTTCCTTTGACTCCAGTGCCCTGTGTGGTGTTGATTTGTAAAACAGCTATTCTAAATGCTAACCTAGAAAGAATACCTATATGAGTCTGCTAGAAACTCTGGAGTAGTAAAAACATCATGGTAACACTTTAAATTTTAAGATGTCCTCAGAAAGAAAGCTCTTCATATTTTCTTATTGAAAATCCTAAAACAGAAAAACAAGATGAGGTACCTAGGTGGCTTAGTCAGTTAAGCATCTGCCTTCTCCTCAGGTCATGATCTTCGGGTCCTGGGGTTGAGCCCATCATTAGGCTTTCTGCTCAGCTTCTCCCTCTCCCTCTGTCTCTCCCCCTACTTGTGTTCTTTTTCTTTCTCTCTCTCTCCCTCCCTCTCAAATAAATATATAAAATCTTCTTTAAAAAAAGAAAAATAAGAGTTAAATGTATAAATTCCATTTTCAAAGAAGCTTGGAGACTCTGTATCCATGAAACACAATATATGACATAGGGCTGGCCAAATGCAGTGAAACAGGGGTTCAGGAAGAGCTAAGAGGTGACTATGACCAGCCTGTAGTTTTTGATAAACTGAGCAGAAAATACATCCCCAAAATTGGCACTCCAGAGTAGATATGCCCTGAACAATAAAACCAGCAACCCTTTGACAAATGGCAAGAGTATTACAAACCTGGACAATAAAACCAGCAACCCTTTGACAAATGGCAAGAGTATTACAAACCTGGAAGCATAAACATTCTTGGACCCTACCTGACACCATGTGGTAGTCGATGAAACTGAAAAGGTAAATGCACAGATATGCTGTGTATAGAGGAAACAGTCTGTTGGTAAGACATTGCTGCACCCTGTTGGTTGAGAAGAAGCAGTGGCAAAAATAACTCGTAAACACACAAGCATTCGTAGTAAGACTTAATAGTGAATCAAGGCAAATTTTTACCAATTCACAACATCCTGCCTCCTACCCCACATAAACTTTTTCCAAATATCTGGATCAAAAAGAATTCTCTGCATTCAATTCAGAGTGACAATAAAAAACCAGTGCAGGATGCTGTAACATCCTACATGCTAACACAGAGACACTACAAGAGAAAAGGAGAAAAAGAAGTGGAAAACAAATGGTAGAAACAGAACTCTCTGTAGTGATTCTAACAGCCAAATTAAAAAATAATGTGATCATGAACTCAAAAATTTAAAGAAACCACCAAAGAACTCAAAATAGAGATAAGCCATCAGGGGTGATGATAGAGTGAAAGGAGAAGAAAAGAAACAAATGATATCATTCACCAAAGAAGTGAAGGACGAAAATCATCACAGAAATGAAGGTGATTTTAAAGCATCAGAAAGTAAAATAGACACTGCTGAAAATAGAATAGGGGCTCTGGAAGATGGGATTTTCAAAGCAAATAAAATAATACGGAAATAACAGATTAAAAGGGAATTAGAGATAAAATGGTAGACTTGGGTGACAAAGAAGACCCAACAGATACATAGTAAAATATCTCTGAAGAAGAGAACTAAACAAATAGAACACAAACCACCGAGGATATAATTCCACACAACTTTCAAAAAAATAAAAGATGATTTGAATTTATAGATTTAAAGGATCTACCATTTTCCAGAAAAATTTGCTAAAGAGCCATCAACACTATGCTATGTTTTAGATTTAGGAGTATTAATAAATTTTAGAGATAAGAAATAATCATTTAGTCAACCCAGCAGGAATATCAAGTGACCTAAATAAAGCCATAGATTTTTAAAAGTTAGCTTAGCCTAACATCAAAAGATAGCAGAGATAATGCCTATGAAGCCCTCAATGAAAGAGGGGAAAATGTGTGGCCCAGTAAGAATTTGATGCACAGCCAAACTGTCATTAAAAAAAAAAATAGCAATAGGGGATCCCTGGGTGGCTTAGCAGTTGAGCACCCACCTTCGGCCCAGGGTGTGATCTTGGAGACCTGGGATCGAGTCCCACGTCGGGCTCCCTGCATAGAGCTTGCTTGTTTCTCCCTCTGCCTGTGTCTCTGTCTCTCTCTCTTTCTTTCATGAATAAATAAATAAAATCTTTTTAAAAATAAAAAATAAATAAATAAATGGCAATAGATAAAACTTGCCCCCCCCCAAAAAAAAACTTGTCCAATATTTCAGAACCCATAGTAGATAGCTTCCACTGAGTCATGCTTTAAAAAACTATGAAAAGGAAACTAATAAAGAAAGGACTTTAATGAAGAGATGAATGGGGAATTCCTGGCAAAAATAAACTTCTGGGGATCCCTGGGTGGCGCAGTGGTTTGGCGCCTGCCTTTGGCCCAGGGCGCGATCCTGGAGACCCAGGATCGAATCCCACATCGGGCTCCCGGTGCCTGGAGCCTGCTTCTCCCTCTGCCTATGTCTCTGCCTCTCTCTCTCTCTCTGTGTGACTATCATAAATAAAAATTTAAAAAAAAATTCCTTTATAAAAAAAAAAAACTTCTGGTGAACACTGAACCCACTTAGCATTTAGACTCCGTCTAAAATAAATGTGGAAAGTTTGGTTGAAAAAAGTATAAGCTCTGAATGTATATAAATGTTAGAACTGATGTAATATTAAGAATGGAGAAGACAGAGCAGCCCGGCTGGCTCAGTGGTTTAGTGCCTGCCTTCAGCCCAGAGTGTGATCCTGGAGACCCCGGTTTGAGTCCCATGTCAGGCTCCCTGCATGGAGCCTGCTTCTCCCTCTGCCTGTGTCTCTGCCTCTCTCTTTCTCTCTCTCTCTGTGTATCTCTCATGAATAAATAAATACAATCTTAAAAAAAAAAGATTAAAAAAAAAAAGAGTGGAGAGGGCAGAAGATGGTGTATGTTGATTTTTTTCATCATTTTTAGCCAAAGATTAAAGGATCTCGTTTAAATGTGATAAATCAAGGACTTGATACATAAGTACAGTTAAATATACAAAGGTAAAAATTGTAGGAGTAATTGTATATATTAGTTTTATGTGTATATATAATTACATATATATTACATGTATATTTTTAAGTGAATTCAGGTGATAGAAGGAAGGGAAAATGCAGAACAATTTTTATTATTCATAGTGAATGTCAGTGTTTCAAGAAGTAGAGGATTTAAATAATTAAAGTTTAGTTATAAAAGGAGATCCCTGAAAGAATTAATCATAATACAAACCTGCCCAAATAGTGTAAGGAACACTCATAAGAACGAAACAAAGAAAATAAAGACTTAAGAGTATAATATTTTTAAAAAATAAAGCAATAGAAATGTAAAACATGACAAAATATTGTGAGTGAAGAAAAAATGTGTCATAGCAATATATATAAATGGGTAAAACTCACATATTAAAAGGAAAAGATTCTAAAATTGAATAATAAAGTATTAATAAAGGAATTAGGAATAAAGAATTAATAAAGGAATAACATCAAATGCCAACAAAAAGAAAAGCAGAGGCCATGATCTTAAGTATAAAACAAAATTGAATTTAGAGATGAAAGCACTAAGCAAGAAAAATAAAGATACTTAGTATGATAAAGTGTGTCTTCCACACTGATCTAATAGTTATATGTGCTTCTGCACCAACTAATATAGTATGAAAAGCCATTAAGCAAGAACTACAGAAAATACGAGGAAAAATAGAAATACTTTAGTTACAGGAGGCTTAACAGATAAAGTGGACCAGAGAATGTAATGATATAGATGGCCTAAATGACATAATTAGTAAAGTGAGATAGATCAAAATCTATCCCTAAAAACTCAGAGTAGATCTTTTTGTTTAGATGTCCATAACACATTTCCCAAACTGTACTTCAGACCACACAGAAACCTAAATAAACTTTCCAAATAAGTGGTATAGATATGATCCTTTAATCACTATGAGTCAAAAGGGATCAATCTGAAATTACATAATATTTAAAATGACTAACAGTAGACTGGGTATTTACCCAAAGACAACGAAAACACTAATTTGAGGGACACCTGGGTGACTCAGTGGTTGAGTCTGCCTTTGGTTCAGGACGTGATCCCCAGGTCCGAGATGGGGTCCCACATCAGGCTCCCTGCAAGGAATCTGCTTCTTCCTCTGCCTGTGTCTCTGCCTTTCTCTCTGTGTTTCTTATTAATAAATAAATAAAATCTTAAAAAAACAACAACACTAATTTGAAAAGATACATGCACCCCTATGTTTATTGCAGCATTATTTACAATAGCCAAGGTATGAAAGCAACCTAAGTGTCTATTGATAAGTGAGTGTATAAAGAAGATGGTTCTAATATCTGAGTTCATTTCTTTTTGTATATAGATCCAGGGGGATATTACTCAGCCATAAAAAAGAATGAGATTTTTGCTATTTGCAACAGCATGGATGCACCTAGAGGGTATTAAATGAAATAAGTCAGAGAGAAAGACAAATACAATATGATTGCATTTATATGTGAAATCTAAAAACAAAACAAATGAACAAATTTTTTTTAAAAAAAAGCCAAAACAGACCCATTAATACAGAGAGCAAACTGATGGCTACCAGAGATGTGGAGTCAGGGGGATGCATAAAATAGGTGATGAAGAGTGAGAGATACGAGCTTCCAGTTATGAAATGAATAATTTACATGGATGAAAGGTACAACATAAGGAATGTAGTTAGTGGTATTGTAATAGCATTATATAATGACAGATGAGAGCTACGATTCTGGTGAGCATAGCATAGTATATAGGCTTGTCAAATCACAATGCTGTATACCTGAAACTAATGTAAATGTTGTGTGTCAACTATACTCCAATTAAAAAAATGACATAGTGGTTATAACCACATTGCATATCCTATGGGATTAGCTAAAGCAATTGCATAAAGAAAAATTCATAGGCAGAACTACTGAAATTAATGAACAAAAAGGAAAGGAAAGGAAAGGAATTCATTGTCTTATATGCATAAGGCTAAAAAAAGAATAATTAAACTAAGAAAAATATAAGAAAGATAGTAACAATAATAAAGTCAGAAAATAATAACTTAGTTAAAAAAAAGAACAAATACACTGGTTGGTTTATTAACCAGGTAAGTTGGTTCTTTAGGGAAAAACCAATCATTAGTAAACTAATCAAAATAGATGCAAATAAATCATTTACTAGGAAAATATAAATACCAAGCATGCCCCAAATAGATAAAAAAAAAAACTAAACTAATTAGCATAGAAAAAAAACACAGAACATGGACAAAAAATAAACCTCTCCAAAGAGAGCACGAAGCCCAGAATGTCTCACAGATTACTTCTACCAAACCTCTAAGGAAAAAAGTAGGTCCCAAATTAAACTCTTTCAGAGTACATAGAAAAAGAAGGCTTCCAAATTCTTTTTTCTAAAGCTAGGATACATCAAACACATCCTGATAAAAAGAGTACAAAAAGGCAAAGCAAAAACCAATATTGCTTATGAATATGAATACAAGAAATCCTAATTAAAATATTACTAAATAAACCCAAGCACTCACAAAGACAGAATTCACTACAACCAAGTGGATTTATTCCTTTAAACTGTAAGAATGTTTTGAAATCCAGAACCATGTTAATTTAATTTACATGACATATCAAAATTAAGAATCATTATTATCATCTCTATAGATAACTGAAGAGGCATTTGATAAAATTATGCTTCATTCTTGATGAAAAACTCATAATAAAATAGTTCATCACACACACACACACACACACACACACACACACACACACATACTCTCACACATACGTAATAACATATGTCCCCAGAGCTACTAATATACTTACTGGAGAAAGATTCGAAACAGTTCCCTTAATGTCCACTACAAGAAAATATACCTTAATCAACAGTATTTGTTAACATTACTCCAGAGATCCTAGCCAGCCCAAGTAGAAGACAAAAAGAAATGAACTCAGATATTAGAACCAATAACTATTTAAACTTATCGTGACACACAGATTATATTATTATACATTGTAAAACACAAAAATATCAAATGGAAATAGATATACAGGTGTAGATAGGTAGTTCTGTAGATATACATATATAGATAACAGATATAGATAAACATGATAGATGATAGATAGATAGATAGATAGATAGATAGATATAGAGTTGCACAGTACCATACTTGAATAGCCAGGAAGCTCAATGGAAGAATGTTTAGAAGTAGACTAGACTACATATGCTAAATATAGTGTTACATAGCAATGTAAAAAAGCTGTATTCAATATACTATTGAAATAATTGGATACTTCTTTAGGAAGAAGGATTCCATCCTCAGAAGAACCCTGCATTTCATCCTCAAAACTTACACCAGAAGAAAAGCCAAATAACTCAAAAATTTAAAAACAAAACAAACAAAAAAATACCACAAACGCACTGGAAAAAAATGGTAATTTTTATGAGCCTGATGTGGGGAAGACCTATTTTTTATTCAAAATGCAAAAGCTATAAATTAAAATATTAACAAATTTTGTTTGCTCTAAATAACACATTTGCATTGCAAAAAAGCACCATAAACAAAAGAAAAGAAAAATAACATGCTGATAAGAATAATTTGCAAAGGACTTCTCTTAACATATTAAAGATGATAGTTAATTGTTCAGTATTACACACTTAAACACTTATGAAGAGATGTCACATTAGGGGCACCTGGCTGGCTAAGTTGATAGGGCATTTAACTCTGGATCTCCAGCACATGAGTTTGAACCCCACATTGGGCATAGAGATTATTTAAATGAATAAATATTTTTTTTAAAGGGCAGCCCTGGTGGCTCAGCGGTTTAGCGCCGCCTGCAGCCCGGGGTGTGGTCCTGGAGACCCTGGATCGAGTCCCATGTCAGGCTCCCTGCATGAAGCCTGCTTCTCCCTCTGCCTGTATCTCTGCCTCTCTCTCTCTTTCCTCTCTGTGTATTCTCATGAATAAATAAATAAAATCTTTAAAAAAAAAAAAGAGTTAGTGTTCTCACCACACACACACACGACAAAAAAGGAGCAGGAGGAAAGTTTTGGGTGTGCTTTAACTTGATTATGATAATGGTGATGATTTCATGGATGTATGCACATCTCCAAATACACCAAATTTTATACATTAAATACATCTAGTTCTTTGTATGTCAATTGTGCCTCAATAAAACTGCTATTTAAATATAATGGAAATGAAAAAGGACAATGATTGCAAATAGGTAGTTCTGAAAAGAAATATTCATGATGCACACAATGGAAAAAATGTCGATTCTCCCTCAAAATGAGAGAATTGTACATTAAGACTACTGAGAGATACTGATTTTCAAAAACTTAGCCAGATTTCACATTGACAAGGATCAAAGAGTTTAGTCACTCATTGTTGGCAACATTATAGGAAAATCAAATACTCTCATAGAGTTTTGGTGGGACTATGAATTATTACAATATTTATTTGGAACAAATTGCTAGTATTCATCAAATTATAATTTGCTGAGTCTTCTGACTCAGAAATACTGTAGAAATTTATCCTATATTGCATTTGTGTGCAATTGTGTATGTGCAATTTATGAAATATTGCATGTATAGGAATATTCCTTGCCACATCATTTGTAAGAGCAAAAGATTATAAACTGAGTGATGTTTAAGACAGACCCATTATTGCAAAGATCTGGTCAGTTTATATGAAAGGTTATTATGTCCTTTAAGGAAAAGGGCTCTAAGAAAACAAAATGCTGAGAGTGCTGTAGGGTACGCTATCGTTACTCTAAAATAATGATGATGGCAATCATGGCTACTATATATAAAGTGCATGATTATATGAATAGAATATAAAGGACAGTATACATGTGAACCTAGTAGCAGTGGATGCCTCTTGAGAGGGGGCTTCGGAGCCATCGGTGGGCAGATGATACCTAAGCAAGGTGATACCTAAGCAAAAAATGAATCCATCTTCAATTAATTTAGACCTCAGTTCAAATCCTACATCTGTTCTTTCCTGCTTTGTGACTTTGAGCAAATTGCACCCCCGTCTCCCTCTCTGTGAAGCAGGGACGATCAGAATGGCCCCTCGAAGGCTATGATGGGGGCTACATGAGATAATTGTGAAAAAGCACCCTGCCCAGCACCCAGCAGTGACATGTAATTGCTTAGCAAATGCCATCCACCTCTTTTATCCAAGAATTAAAGTAAGCTTCACCTAACTATCACAACTTAATAAGGTGTATAACTGTCCTTTGCTGTGTTTTTAATTTTCTTTGTAATACACAAATGACTTCAACATCTGGCTTCCTTAGGCATAATTAAGTACAAGGGAGGACAGTATACATCACCAGTCAGGCATACCTCTTCCCCTGCTGGAAAATAACACTTTTTATTTCAAGAGCCAAGTCCAGGTGTTAACTAGTCCTTGGCACAACTAGAATAAGATGAAATGGACTAAAGCTGCCAAAGTACTATTTTGTACTGGCCTTGGATCTCAGAGACCTGGGTTCAAACCCCTCTCTGTCCCTCCTGACTGCCACTTAGCAGTCCTGTGCTTTACTTCTCTGCCCTTCCATAGCATCACCTTAAAAGAGAATACCCTACAGAGCTGCTATCTGGATTAATTACAGTCAGTCTAGACAAGCATGCAATCCATGCTAGGCACCCAACAAATATTTTTGGAAGAGTACTAGACACTTACTTGTGCAAGGAGCAAGAAATGGTCTCTACCTTCAAAGTCCTTACAAACTGACAGATGAATCAATGACTCTGGTAACTCCAGCCAAAGCCACTTCATGGTAGAAAGTGAACTGAAGGGGCCTCTGGGTGGCTCAGCGGTTGAACATCTGCCTTCGGCTCAGGTCATGATCCCGAGATCCTGAGATCAAGTCCCCCTTCGGGCTCCCTGCAGGGAGCCTGCTTCTCCCTCTGCCTTTGTCTCTGCCTCTCTCTGTGTGTGTCTCTCATGAATAAATAAATAAATAAAATCTTTTTTAAAAAACTGTCCTGGGAGGATGTCATAGGGCAGCCTTTCTCCTTATCACTTCTGACACAACTTACTGCCCTTGTCTCCATAATGAATTTTGAGGTCAGAGGCCACTCCATCAAACTTCTAAGTGGAGTAAAGACTCCCACGTGGGGGCACCTGGATGGTTCAGTCGGTTGAGTGGCTGCATTAAGCTCAGGGTCTTGGCATCCAGCCCCGGGTCCATCGGGTTACCACGGGCTCCCCTCTTAGCAGAGTCTGCTTCTCTTTCTGCCCCTTTCCCTGCTCTTGTTCGTTCTCTCTCTCTCTCTCTCTCTCTCTCTTTCCCCCTCCCTCTGTCTCTCATATATATAAAATCTTAAAAACTAAAAGCTCGCATGAGGTGAACTATTAACTCCTTGACAGTATTGTGTACATTTTGTGTTGTCCACAATACCACACGCAGCAGGTGCAGAGTGTCAGTGAGGGATGGACATTGTAGGTACATTGGTCTCTCCAACGTCCAGAGTCTTGCTAGGCTCTGCTACTGCGACTCCAGCCCAGTTTGGTTTTAAACGTTCAGTCCACTTTTCCCCCTACTTGGAGGGCTTTGACCGTGACAATGACTACATTAAATGCATGTATTAGATGCCCACCATGTGTGTGTGTAACACACAGCCCATGGGGTGCTAGGGAGGCCCCATGGAAGGAGCGATGCTTCTGCCAAGGAGGTTTTCCAAGCTCTTGCTGTCTTTCATTGGCATGTCTGTGATTTTGAGTGTACCCCGCAGCACCCCTCTGCTATGAAGAGCAGACTATAAACGAGGGAGAAGCGCTTGAGAACCTCGGTGAGTGCCTTAGGGCAGCAGCACTCTGCATACTCCTGACTGGGGAAATGGGATGCTGGGTGAGGACTTAGCACGGTCTCCCCCACCCATACCAGGGACGTTGTTGGCAGGTTGAAAAATCGAGGCATTTGCCATGTCTCTCCCTGAGTTTGATTCATCTGCAAGGGCATTAACTTCTCCTATACCTCCGCTAAGCAGGATTTGAAAATCTGTGCAAGGGAACGGCTATTTCATTTCAGATCCACTGGGCCCACATCTCAGCTTAATATGGCATGCTCATCAGAACGAGTTCCAAACCATCTCACAGCAGCCTTGCATGGGACTTAGAGACTCCTGGCCAGATGGAGGTGACATTTTAAAAGTTTTTGGTGTGTCCCATCTGCACAGACAAGATGTGTGTTTTTGTCAGTCTTACCTCTTTCCAGAGCCCAGTGGTCTGCAGGGTGCCTTGGAGCAGAGCTTCCCCTCCCCCCAGCTAATCCGTTTATCAGAGATGATGCAGGCAGGGCTGCCAGCCCAGGCAAGCGAGGGCTTTCAGCAGAGCCCATCTGGAGGGGTCAGTCCACAGAGGGATGCAATCAAGGCAAGCGACAGGCCCGGGATTGTGCTGGGCACAGAAGGCTGCCTGGCTGAAAGCGGTGGTCAGGAAGACTCAGGACGCTTTTCCCACTGCTGTGGTAAAGCACACCCACACCTAATGTCAGGAAGATGGAGCTGTTCATTTGCAATCTGGGAATAACTATGAGGCTGTGTGTTCTTACAGGGTTTGTCCCCGTCCTCTGCTTTGCGAGACGGGACTGCCCAGCTAACTGGTTATTATAGAGGGTTGAATAGGATGAAATCCTGTTGGAGAGTTTTGTCCAGGGAGGGCAGCCTACAGAGCTGCATTTCCACTTGGTGTCAGGCAAGGGCTGCCTGGCCTGGGGCTGCAGTGTTCCTTTCAGACCAAAGCTCCAAGGTCAAGGGTGTGCTGCCTTTTTCTTTTGTCCCCATTCTTTCTCTGTCTCTGTCTCTCTTTCTGTCTCTGTCTCTTTCTCTCTTCTTCTTCCTCCCTCTCCTACTTCCCCCCTCCTTCTCTCTTTTCCACTCATTCTTTTCTTTCACTGAACTTCCTTCGATGCCTGCACAAGCAGTATCTCCCTCTGCCCTTGAGAACCTCTCTTTAAGACTACTCCCAATAGAAGAGAGAAAGGGGTTTGTCCAATTTATTTTTGTAACAAATACCCAATTTTGTATTTCTCCATGGCCTCTCCAGATGAATGCTTCTTTCACAGTTCACATTTGCGGTATTTTGTTCCTTAGAGAGAGAAAAAAAAAATTGTTTACAAAGGTGAAATTATTCCGATTATCTAATCTGTTGCATTCCTCTGCAATGCAAAGAGTTAAATGATGCATGAAATCACCTGTCAGCCCACATTAGACAGGGCTGTGTCTATATACCCAGGGGTGGCTTGTGAATTATTTAACCGAAAGGACTCTTGGCTCTGTGTCTGGCTAGACACGGTCCAGCCCCAAGTTACTCTGGAGGTACTGTTTGCAGCCCTGAACTTCCACTTGGCTGTGGAAACTGTCTGCCAGACACTGTGGGCCGTTGCCAGCACCAGGTCTCCTTGAGAACAACTTGAACTTAGCTCCTACAGGCTCCAGATGGCTCACAAACTAGAATGGAGTTTTGCAGGGCCCTGCAAAACTTTGCCAATAAAGAGAGCTGGCAGTGTTTGCACCCAGGCGGTAGGTTTGCCCTCACGCTGTGAACCTGAGGGTTATTGCTGGGGTTTAGGAGTCCATTTAATAATGACACCCCCAGTTTCCACCAGAGTTTGGATGCAATGAAAGCAAGGGAAGAATGAGGTATGGGAAGATCAAAATATCACCTTTATTACCGGTTGACCTGCTGGAGAATGTGGGGAGACGTCCTGATTTGAGACCCCAGAATGGAGGCACGCTTCCTCACCCAGGGCTGGAAACCAGCCTCTCTTGTGGAGGAAGGGGAGAGGCTGCACCAAGAGACAAGGGCATGGGGTTGGGGGTCAGGTGGTGGCAGCAGCATTTCCTGTCTGTGTCTGTCCTGAGCAGCTGTGAGGAGCTCTATCTTGGGTGGACAAAATTGTAGAAACTGGAAGAGCAGGTTTCAGAAGCCATTGAAACCCTTTTGTTTGCAAGAGGAAACTGAGGCACAGAGCTATTAGGGACTTGCCCACAGTAATGCAGCTTTCTAGAGGCAAGGCTGAGTTCTGCATGCGTCTTGGTCCATGGGGGGCCAATTGTGGATCTCAGGCCTCAGGCCCACCCCTACCTTTACTGTCCCCCATGGGAACGGACATGCTTCAGGGATGCACAGTGATCTGACTGCTGTGTGCACTAAATGGTAATTTAGAAAAAAATTACTATTCTGAAATCGAATCAAGTCAAGGTCTTTGTTGATGCTTTGTCTGAGCTTTTTCAACTCTGAACATGCACTTGGGAATGCAGTCAGCTCCTGCCTGAGCCATAGGGCAGCACTGGCAGCTAGGGGAGAAACCAGAGAGGGCAGGGGCCCTCATTGGTATGTCGCCAGGAGAATGCTGTTGTCTCCCAGGCAGATGGCAATCACTGTCCTGCCTGCTTCTGCAAGTGCTCAGAACTCTAGGCAGCTCCTTGGCTTCTTTGTGTCCTCTGGACACAGTCCCCACTGCTGTATTTTGCCCCATCAATGATTTTCCACTGTCAAAATCCTGCCTCTCCCAGCCACTCTCTGCACGGTGCTAGAATTATGAAGTGTTTCCCGCAGCCGGTGCTTGGGGCTCAAACCCCAAGCGTTTTGCTCTGGGCCCCAGGCGAGCACCAAACCTGGGAGAGGGCCCTTCCCGATGCCCCCAGTAACTTCGAGGAGGCACTCACTCTTGCCGTCACATTCCTCAAGGGCTCTCCTTCCCTCAGGGCCTGAGGAGCCCCTGACATCAAAATGCCCACCAGCTGAGCTATCTCCAGCACTGCAAGGTAACACGTTCACACGCACACTCACGTGCATGCACACATGGACATAAGCACGCACGCATCCCATTTCTATTCCCATCAAATCTCCTCATCCCAAAATGACGTACGTGATGGCAAAGGCTTTTTACCTGTCAGAAGTTATTATCAAATGGAAGCTTCCTCTCTCCGTGACACACACATTATTGCAAATGCAGGTTGTACAGTTTCCCTCCATCCTGCCCTGTGCCCTCCTAAACCCTCTGCCCCCCCACCTCTCCAGGTTCCTGTAACATCCAGGGAGAATGTCTGAGCCTGCAAGTCAATGGTCCAAAAGGAGGCCCCCCCTTGGGGATAAAAGGGACATGTTTGAGAACTCACTTATATTTCAGATGGTGCTGTCCATCCCCCTAAGGCCCCCCACTATGCCAGAACCCACCTCTCCCCAGGGGCAGCTGGGCCTGGGGCAGCCTGAGCATAGCCCCTCCCAGCTCTCGAAAGAGCTTCCCATATGTCTCGTCTCGTTTGAACCCTACGCTGACTTGGGGAGAGGCAGAGCAGGTGGCTAAGAGATTTAGGCCACAGGGTAGGCCAGGGACAGGGAGCGCTTCTTCCTCATTTCTCCACCCCTCCCCATGGAGCCATCATTACCTTGTAGGTAGGAGGGATGAAGCAAGCTGGTCCAGATGGGCCTGGAAACACCCAGAAACCCAAATGGTACCCATACCAGCACTGGGATTTCAGGGAAATGAGGGAATTTATCTGTCTTAAACATTTTCTGCAAAACCATGTTCCATGATGCAGCCAGTCCAATTCATTCACAAGGAGACTAAGACCCTGGAAGGGGAAGTGATTCCCTCATGACAAAGCAAGGGTAAGACCCACATGTAGAAAGGCCACTCTGAGGACTTATGAGATGAGACATCTCTCCTGCCTCCAGGACACTGTGCCCCCCACCCCTGCCAGGGCTCTGAGGGATCCTTCTATCCCACTGTCACCCACACCCCGTCTGCCTGCAGCCCCTCACCTGGACCTTCCCTACCTTAGAATTCAAGTCTCAGGCTCCCCCCTCCTGCCACATCCTCACTTCCCTCTGTCCCCGGTCTTCTTTGTGGTCCTCTTCTCTCAGTTCCCTGGTAAAAGTTAGCTCACTGGATGGACTGACTCACCCCAGGGAGGGCTAAGCTCATGGACTAACAAATTTCTCTTCCAAACTGACTTAGGATCATTTTAGGTTGCAAAAGCAGCTTCTAGGGGCCATGACTTGACTCAAGAAGTGCTTTAAGAGTTGGGCAGTAGCATCTCCAGAATCTCTACATAGAAAGGGCTGTGGTCCTTGCTTGGAAGCTGCATTTACAGAGCAAACACATTTTTTACTGTGTGTATTTTTTTTTTAAGTTGATATTTGGGATAAAGGAGTAATCACTGCCCTACCAACTTCTACCTCTGCCATTTAATGCTTTCATTAAGATCTAGGTCACTTGCTTTTATGTTCACTACAGTTGGTGGGTCCTCTTCAGTCTGGTGCTAGAAGGGAACTTGGCATTTTTAAGTGCAGCCTCATCAGTACAGATGAGGGCCCTATCACCTCCCTCATTAAGGGCAATATGTTTCTGCTAATGCATCCTAAGATCAAATTAACTTTTTGGGTTTTGTTCGTTTGTTTGTTGTCACAATACATTTTAAGTTTCCAGTTGATTCAATGGCAAATTAGTTTACATTTGGGCTGCTAAGTCATTTATCTCTCAAATTATTTGCATGGTGTTCATCTATATGTCTGTGCTGTACGTGTAGGAGTTTCTATATATTCCTTATCACAGATAATTTTAGAACAAACAAAAGACCAACTCTAATTGTGATACTCTTTACTCTTGATTCTGGAAAACAAGAGTCTTCCTGACCTTCCTAGTTATGCATCTGGTCTGTGAATCCCAAACCTAATGTTAGACGTAGTCTTGGCTTTCAGAAAGCCAGAGCTTCAAAGTAGTATGCTGTGTGGCTTCCTGGGGACCAGACAATACACAAGATGTCAAATTAGTTAATTTTGCTCATGGAACACTGTCTAATCTGAATATAATTAGTCATCATCTCCTGGGACAGTGTGTGTGTGTGTGTGTGTGTGTGTGTGTGTGTGTGTGTGTGTGTTTGGGGAAAGGGAGCCCAGGAAGGGAAAGGAGATGGGGAGGAAGAGAGCATGAGAGGAAATTGTTTTCATTGCATGCTGAACGGAAATAGCTGGAAAAATTAAAGTCTGTGGCCTGTAGTCAGGAGGAGTGTATCAGTGTGCTAGGGCTGTAACAAAATGTTGCAGGCTGAGTGGCCTAAACTACATAAAAGTTTTGTCTCAAAGTTCTAGAGTCTCCAAATCGAGAATCAAGGAGTCAATAGGGCTGCTTCCTTCCAAAAGCTGCGAGGGATGGATGTGTCCCAGGCCTTTCTCCTTGGCTTGAGGAGACTGTCTCTTCACATCTTGCCTTTACACATCTCTGGGTCCAGATATCCCCTTTGTATAAGTCTTATTGGATTAGAACCCAACTTGATGGCATCATTTTAACATGATGAGCTCTACAAAGACCCTATCTCCAAACAAGGTCCCATTCTGAAGTAACAGAGGTATAATTTGAAATATTATACTGAAATATATGTATAATATGGCTGAAATAACTGTTCAGCCATAACCAGGGGCTTCACAATGAGGCATATGAAGAACATCACCATGCAGCAGGGGGTTCCTGTGAAGCAAGAGCCAACTTGTGGAAGTCACACCTGAGACTGGGTCTTTCTGCTGTGAGTCAGCGGAGTCAGGGCTGAAATTGCCCCTCACCCACCAGCCATTGACCTAGTAGACACCCCTCCCCAGGTGACTTAGGCCCTGTGAAAGCCCTCCTCCTCAGGTGAGGGACAAAACCCACTGCCTCCCAAATTGTCATGGTCAGTGTTTCAAATCCAGTAGTTTCTTGATAGGTATCCCCCCACACACACCTCCTAGATCCCCGCAACTCCTTAATCTGTAAGTAGAGAAAGAAATTTCTTTTTATTGGAAAGAGGCACAGATAGTTTTATTGGAAAGAAACATAAGTTTCTACTTACAATCTTTTTCTCCTCTGTTCCTCCTGATGACTGTGAGGTAGGCAGCATGGACTAATGACTGGCAAGCAGGAGGACCACGTTCCCACCCACCTGCCTCCCCCATAGGTGGGGGCTGGGCCCCCATGGCTCCTAGAGCCTACCTGACTGGTCAGCATGCAGGCACCACCTGATGCTTTCTTGCCTTCCTGCTGCAGAAGAGATGCAGGGAGACTGTAATAATAATAATAATAATAATAATAATAATAATAATAATAACTACAAAAGCTACTTAATCTGAGTGATAAATAGAAGTCATTGGCAAATGACCCTGCCATTCTCCCTGGGGGCTCGCCTGTTTTATTTTCAGATATGGGTATTTACCCCGGGTTTTCCGATGGTCCATCAGATGCTTCCCTGAGTTGCTCAAGCTCCTTAGAATAAAATCAGAATTAAATCGGAGAGATGCATACTGCCTTAAATCTCATTTTCTTGAAGATGAAAGTTTTTCTTTCAGTCTGTAATTTCAGGAGCAGTAGGCAAAGGGCTTGGAGATTAAAAAGAACACCTGTTCCTGGGCATGCAAAGCTTGTCCTTCCTTTAGGCAGATATGCACCCCCCCCCCTTGGCAAATTCTGCTGCTTATCCTGGCTTGTGGTGGGACTTGGGATCTAAGGCCAAAATAAGACTGCTCTGGGGAGCTCAGGCTAATACAGAGCTGGGTAATGAAATAATAATTTTCTCTGTAGTTGGAAACCTATGCAAAGTGGGTCCCATTCAGTGAGAAGTGACTTTAGGGACACCTGTTTGGAAAGCGTGGCTCTCCAGGAGCAGCTGCTGTCCTCAGAGGCTCCCTTATAATCTCCAGGGAGCAGTAGAACCTCCTGTGGTTACTCCCTTGCCTCAGATGGAGAAAGAAATTAAAATCTATTATGAAGGAGGAGAGAGTAACATTTCTCGGGAGCAACTATCTATGTGCTAAGAACTTTTGCCTATATACTCATTTAAATCTTAGAAATAAATTGCTGTTCTTGGAAATAAAGTGGTTCCTTGATTTTAAAGAAATTTGGGGAAATATCAAGCTTAAGAAGAGGATGAAATTACCCATGATTCCTTGACCTGTTCTGTTTAATCCCTTGGTGGCTGTAATGAGAGAGGCCAGCCATTTCAGAAAGACCCGAGTGTGCCATGGTCTTCTTCGAGTAAGGAGGGAGAAAGGGCATGCAAGGGGCACTTTCTGGTACAGGAATGTAGGGAGGGGAAGGACTCGAACTCTGCAGGTGGGATCACAACCTCTGGGCAGTCAGTTCAGCCCAGGAAGGGGAGTCCGTACGGCATCACTTAGGTATGTATTCCAGAAAACATCAGCCCCTGGGGCTGTATATTCCGAAGTAGCATTAATTATCCACAGGAGAGCCTTGAGATATGAGACCCCAATTGGAAGCCTTGCTTTGCCCACTGGCAGCACAAATCAGTTGTCCAGAGCCCTGCCCATGGGGTCCAGTAGGATGCTGGATGCTATGGGCAGTGGCTAAGGGGCTTCCTCAGGAGAAGACGCAGGAATCACCTGAAGTTAGTGGTGTCATTGCAAAATCTTTTGCATGGCCCCCTTGGGGACTGTACCCCTTTTTCCTTTGGCTCATTAAACATCCTGGAGGGGCCTCCCCACCTAAAAGGTGAGCAGCGAGGGAAGGACCTGCCTGTCTGGTTTCCCAGCCCCTAGCACATCGTGAGTATTCAGATATATTTGGAACAAGCAATGATTCACCTCCCATTTCTCCTTTAGGACTGCTTTGCCTGATTTTGCCTCTATGGAAGCTCCCCCCACCCCACTGTGATTTATCTCAGTCTCCTCCCTCAGGGGTGACTCTTGCACTCACTGGAGCAGCTCGGGCATCAGACATGAAGAATGGTATAATCAAAGAAAAGGCCCCAGGAAGAGAAAATGACACATTTGGGTGCAGAGAGGCTGTGATCTGAAGAAATGAAGAGCATGCCCCTTGGGTCAGGCCAGGGAGGGGGGACAGATGAACTCACACTACGTAAAATCACACTCACCGAGCTGAGGAGAGGTAGGCAGGATGAGCCCTCAAGGACTAAGGGTGGTACCATGGCCAACTTCAATGAGATGCTTAGCACCAAGAAGTGGTGCCACCTCAGGTTCTTCTGTAACAGGCAGTCCTGAGCAAAGCAGGCATCTTCTGGTTCTTGCCTCACATCCTTGGAATGGAAAAAGGGGAGCAAGAAATATAGACAATTTATAATGCATATGTGTGCATGGACTGGAAACATCAAGGGTCATTTCCTAGAAGAGGGGCTTGCTTTGGAGCAAGACCTAGAAGTATGACTAGGATCCAGGTGGGTTTGCAGTAGGTTAGATGAAGCATAGTGTGGGCCAAGAGAGAGAGCAGGGAATTTTTGCAGATAGGTGTGTCCAGAAACAAAAAGCATTATAGGAGTTGATGCTGGAAAGTTAGTTTGACACCAAATAATAAAGGACCCTGAATTCCGTAGGAGGAAACCTGGCATTTATTTTGTGGCAGGAGGGAGCCACCACAGGTTTCTGAGGAGGGGATAATTTACATAAATTATTTCAGGCCCTGAAATTCATTCTAGTTGCCATTTCAGTTGTTCAGTTTGGAGTAGGACAGGGTGTTGAGGTAGAGTCAGAAAGGAAGTGAGCCAGAAAGAATAAGTGATTTCAGCATCCAGGATGTCCTTGGGGTCAGAGGGAGGACAAGTCTCATGTTCTTCAATCCTTTCCAAGCGGAAAAAAATTGCAGCGATATTCTAGGACACTGGGTGGACTGGTTTTTCCTTGGAAACAAAAGTATTGTTAGGCTCTTTCCAGCAGTAAGGGGAAGGTGATATGCATGTTAAAACTAGAATCTTTCTATAGAAACTTAATATGAAAAGATATATATTCACATTTGGAGCATTTTATCCTGCTTACCTAATTATTTGGGCTGTGTTGCCACGTGATATTCCTTGTGGGCTAGTTCTCCCTTGGCGGGCCAGGTTGAAGAATGTGGCAAGATAAAATTTGAGATGGGAAATAAAAAAGGATATTTGTTTTTCCATGTATAGAATGTTGTGTTGGCATTAATTAATGGGCTACTGTGACCCACTTAAGAAGCCCTTAAAAGTAATCTCTGAGCTACCATCTAATTGGTCCCAGGTAGACCGGAAACTGAAGCGTTTAAAATGTCATGGAAGCAATTACTTCAGGTTATAGACAGATGTTTTTGTTGTCCTCAACTCTGACATCTTCCCCCAAGCAGACTATCACAATTCCTTGGTTTGTCTGTTAAGCTGTTCAGATGGAACAGTGGGGAAATCCACCCACTTCCTCTCCAAAATACTAATCTGTTTTGGAAACAATGCAGACTACTGATTTTCCAGACATTTATTCATGAGTATGGGTCACTATATGTATTAGTTTTCTACTGCTGCTATAACAAATTACCTTAGGCTTAATAGTTTAACACAAGATACATTTACTATAGTATAGTTCTTGTTGTCCGAAGTCTGATGTGGGGGTCTCTGGGCTAAAATCAAGATCTTGGCTGGACTGCATACCTTTTGAAGGCTCTAGGAGACGATCTGTTTCCTTGCCTTTTTCCAAGGGGTCACCACATTCTTTGCCTTATAGTCTGTTCCTTCATCTTTAAAGCCAGCAGAGTCTCATGTCTCGGACATTTTTTTCTGTGGTCACATCTCTCTCTAAATGACTTAGCTGGGAAGAGTCTTCATCTTTCAAGATGATTAGACTGAGTGCACCTACATAACCCAGGATAATCATTCACCCACCTCAAGGTCCTTAACTTGAATCACACCCGCAAAGTCTCTGTTGCCATACAAAGTAACATCCTCACAGTTTCCAGCAATTAGAATGTGGACAACTTTTGAGGGGATCATTGTTTCTGCCTTCCACACTGTGTACTAAACGTTGAAGCATAAGATGTGGCCTCATCATCTGCATTTTCTTCCACTATGCTAAAGACTTAGGTGAACCAGGGTCTGCTTGGAAGTTGCCCTGACATCTGGGATAGTGATCCCAGGAGACAGCTCTGGGGCAAGACTGCCTGGGTTTGATACCAGTGATATCATTATTCAACAGCCTCATGTGGCCTTGGACAATTTGCTTGCCCTAAGTATCAGTGTGTGTTTTTTTTATAAAGGGTGGAGAATGAGAAGCAGATGGCATGCAAATTAGGGCAATTTGAGAAGATTACAATAGAGATTTTAGGTCTTTTCCCATTGCTAGAACGTATTCTTGATCAGTGTCCCTTTTCCTCATAGCTGGCCTTCTGCAGTCAGAGATTCCTTATTCTATGGCTCACCCAAAGGACCCGCTCCACTTATTTCCAAGCAAACATAGATGCTTATACAAGAGACACTATGCCTTCTAAAGCTTTGCCATTCCTTCAAGCTGAGGGGAGTCATTTGCTCTAAAATATCATCAGTAAACCATTTTTTCACTAACCAAAAACGTCATTCTTGTCTGTTTTTCTCTTCAAGTAAATGGGGGAAAATGTTTTCCATAAAAGTAATTTATGAAGCACTACATATAGTAATACTAAGACCATAAAAATAAGCTTCCAGGAGACAATACAAGTAAAACCACTTTGTCCTTTTACCCTGGCATTGCCCCTGGGTAATGTCAGGCATAGTACACTAGGGAGCTGCTCTAAGGTCAACTGATACTCGGGTGCTTATTGAACAATTCTTTGAACATTGTTGCTAAGATTCATTTATTTAATTCATTTCCAAAGCAGAATGATCTTTAAAAATGTAAACACCAAGTTCACTTTAAAGTTCAGATATTAGGGATCCCTGGGTGGCGCAGCAGTTTAGCACCTGCCTTTGGCCCAGGGCGCGATCCTGGAGACCCGGGATCGAATCCCACATCGGGCTCCTGGTGCATGGAGCCTGCTTCTCCCTCTGCCTGTGTCTCTGCCTCTCTCTCTCTCTCTGTGTGACTATCATAAATAAATAAAAATTTTAAAAAAATAAAGTTCAGATATTACTACCCATAAGATACTAATATATTAAGCATCCCATTTAATGCTGGAATCCAAGACAAAGTTCTTGAAGAATATAATGCTTATGGTGGGTGCCGGGATGGCTCAGTTATTAAGTATGCGACACTTGATTTCAGCTCAGGTCATGATATCAATCCCCATGTCAGGCTCTGCACTGGGCATGAAGCCTGCTTGAGATTCTCTCTTTCCATCTCCCTCTGACCCTCCCCAACCCTGCGCACACATACATGCTTTGTCTCTCTCTCCTTAAAAAAAATAGTACGCATGAGATGGAAGCAATTTCAATGTCCCTCAATAGGTGAATGGATAAAGAAAATTATATATATATGAAATATATCTATATCTATCCATCCATCCATCCATCCATCCATCCATAATGGGATATTACTCAGCCATAAAAACAGAATGAAATCTTGCCATCTGCAGGAATATGGATGGACTTTGAGACCATTATGCTAAGAGAAATAAGAGAGAAAGACATATGACTTCACTTAAATGTGGAAAACAAAGCAAATGAACAAACAAAACAAGTGCAAACAAACTCATTGATACAAAGAACAAACTGATGATCCATGATGAGAGAGAACAGACTGTCTTTTATTCACTGGTGGCTGATACAGAGAACAAACTGGTGGGTAGGGAGATGGAGGGATGGGCAAAACAGGTGAAGGGGATTAAGAGGTATAATCTTACAGTTATAAAATAAAGACAAGGGGATGTAGAGTACAGCATAGGGAATATAGTCAATAATGTAGCAACTGGGTCTGGTGACAGTTGGTAACTAGGTTTATTGTGGTGACCATTTTATATATAAATATTGAATCACTATGTTGTACATCTGAAACTAGTATAATATTGTATGTCAATTATTCTTCAATTTAAAAAAGGAATAGAATAGCACTCGTGTCATTCATATAATTATTCATCAGCAAATATTTACTGAGCACCTACTATTAGGATTAAATGATCAGAAAAATAGTCAAATGGGAAAAGCAAGCACAAGTTAAAGTGATAATTGATATAGAGAAAAGACAGAGGGTCCTAACAGACCTTATAACAGAACAAGCACTGAGAAACCATAGACAGATTTTAAGCAGGGGAGTTAAAGGATGAATTTTTTCCTTTAAGGATATCACACAAGCTACAATATGGAGAACAGATCAGAGAGGAGTCAGGCCTGCCCGGTCATCCTTTATGAATGTTCTTTAATACAGGATCTTTGTGGCGGACAATGTTATTTGGTGAACCCAACCCTGTTTTTATTCCCCCTCTCCCATGCTTCCATGTGGTATGGAGGCTGGATAAACTGAATACCCTTTGCCCAGCTCCCTTTACCATGCAACATGCTCTGGCCAATGAGACTAGAGCACAGATCTCTTGGCCTCTTCTGGGAAGGTGTGTGCTTCTACCAACACTCTGCCCTTCTTCCAGCCTTTCTTCTTATTGTCAAAGGTAGAAGTGATGCCTAGAGCTGAGGCCACTCTCTGGCAAGCACGAGGGAAAGGCCAAGATGATGATTCACATAGAATTGCATAACCCCAGTAATGCTATCAGCCATCCATGCACACATTGCTTGTTATGTGAGAAAAATAATTCCCAATGTTTAGAGGTTGGATTTTTTTTTTTAACTTTTATCAAAAGTATTTCAGGCTGATACAATGATTCAGAAGTAAGTTTAACTGAAAATAAATTAACAGGCATTTCAGTCATTGTCATAGCTAGCACAAGGACTCTGAGGATTCCCCTCCTGCTGTTGAAATCACCATCTTTTGAATGGGATGGTGAAAGAGGGAGGGGGGGTTCCCCTTTTTGATGACCTCTGAAAGTAGTATTCCTTAGTGTTTCACTGTCAAGCTCTTTTGAGCCTGTACTTGGCTCCGCTGCCACATCCTTAACTTTGAACCCCGATGCCAGAATCTTTCTGAACTGTATTAGTCCACAATGAAAGGGAACAGACTTTTACCCACTTCTGTAACTGTAGAAACTAAAATTGTGCCTGGCACTTTGTAGGCGCTCAATAAATGTCCACTAATCCGGTAAGTGAAGCTGAGTACATTTATAAGTTGAAAATAGCAAAGTGCTATGTTTTTAAAAATAAAAATGAAAAATAGCCTGATCTTATGGAACACATATGGGGACAGAGCATGCTCAGTGAAGCATACACATTTTGGATTAAGAAATATGATTATCATTTGCCAGCTCTGATTCCTGCCTCTGGGCTGATAAGATGTGTCCAAAGAGTCATTTTCACTCATTCATAGACACCAAAACAGAAAGGGTCTTTAATGAAATGCAGGAGCTGGAATGACAGGCATTAGTGGCGAGAAATAGGCAATTGATTGCAAAGTCAAGATGAAACGCTTCAATAGAAAAGACCTTCACGCCTGAGGCATACTTTTTTGCTAAAATTGTTGTGGGTATATATATATATTTTTAATAATGGCAATATAGTTTTCCTATTCTTGAAGTTTTTTAATCTTCCACTGAGGAAAAATTGGAGGAGCTAAATAAATCAGTTCATTGGATAATTAATTTACACAAACAAAACTAATATTGGCCTTTTGTCATTTCTGTTGGGAGTGTCATCTGTATAAGCAGAGATGAGCAGGCAAGGAACTGATCAGTAAGGAACAGTGTCAGGGCCTCTTTAGATCATGTCTCTGTCTGGCTTCTAATGCCGTTTGTCCAAAATGATTTCTGAAAAAAAAACAAAAAAAAACAAAATGATTTCTGAAAACACCAAAACTTCCCGGTCCTGCTGTGCACATCACCTTGCACCTCAGCCCAGGGAAGAGTTCTGTATGGAGCCATCTGGCCAATGGGCAGCAGGGAGAATGGAAAGCCAGAGACGTGATTGCCTGTCCTGTCCTTTTCTTGCAGACACAGCCTTACATTTGTCAAGTCAGGGAAAGTTCTTGTGTCTTAGAACTAGAAATCTTAGTTTAGCCATCAGGCCTATCACTGTAGAGATGAGGGCACTATATCCAGAGAGGTTAAGTAACTTGTGCAAGGTTGACACAGCAAATCAGTGAAGCTGAGGCTAGCCTTTCTCCTGGGCCTCAGACCAGTGTTCCTCCTGCAGTCCTGCTTCGGCCTCACTTTGTGGAAAGGTGGTTGCTTCTCCCCACTCCTCTTACACACCACAGTTATATCAGTGAATTATGTCTACTGTCTCATGATATTCCTCAATTCAAAGGAAACCCACCCTATAGTGTAACGGTTCCCATTTTCCCTGCTCTTTGGAAGAATGTTCTACGTGCATGTCAGTGCTGAGTCTTGAGCTCCTTTGTAGGAGGGTGTCCTGGTTGTTGGGACTCATCCAGGCAGAACCGGATGAGTTGGTCAAGGAGCTTTTCTGCATTACTTGCTGTCAAATAACAGCCATGTCTATTGATTGGCACAGGGAAATTTAGGTCCAACATTCTCCCTAATGATACAGAGCTTCATATTAAAGGATGTCAAGAAGTTGATGTCGCTCTTCTTTAGGAACAAAAGGTGTCTGAAGTTAGATGGGACTGAATAACCAAGAAAATATAAATAGACACCTTCCTATCTCCCCAGTCCCCACCCAGGAGCTGTGATCCACCATAGAAGATAAATCTTGCCAAGTCTCTGGGACAAAGGAAGAAAAAACACAGAGCAGCTAGGCATCAGCAGTCATTGGACCAAAATAAATTCTGAGACGGTTGATAATCTGATTATCTGGATCAATTTCTCTGTTTCCTTCTCCACCCCCTTAGGACTGAGCTGAACTTCCCCTTCAATGCAAACAGTATTAGGTGCCTTGCATCTGAAGAGCATGTCAGCAGACACTGGTCAAAAATAAGAGGAATCTTGGATTTGATGGAGTTTGGACATTAGAGTCAGGAAGACTTGGACAAGAATTTGGACTTTGCCACTTACTAGCCATTTGTCCTTGGATAAATCTAACCTTCTGAGCCTAAATTTCAACATCTTTACTAAGTAACTTTTAAGACTGAGAAATTAATTAGATAATTTATTTAAAATAATACTGGGGACAGTGTTGATCATTTGTAGATGTTCTGAAAATATTTGCCATTATAATTTATATAGCCTCCTGGGATCCCACTCTGGATTTTTTGGTAGGTCTGTACTCTCAGCATCTCACCAGAAAACTTGACCAAAAAAAAAAAAAAAATCAGAAGCAGTATTATTAGCTGATGTTGCAGAGGACCATGCTCCAGAATCAAACTCAGCTATCACAAATTTTCCTGACACAACAGAATGGGCTAAGACGAGTATAGGCCCTAAGAATTTTTTAAGTAAATTTTGGATGGTATTATTGGAATTTCTGCATTCTTAAAAAGCGTTGAATTTTAGGATACCCCACCTCTAGGATTCTTGATTCTTATTACTAAGTGTTTGTGTGGCTTCAGCAATTTTTGATAGGTGCATTTATTTTAGAGCCCTGCTGTGTCAGTAAGCTATCGCCACAATTTTTCTGGATAGTAAACCACCCAAACTCAGGGCCATATAACAATAAACTCATGAGTGTGCAGATCAACTAAGGTTTGACCTATCTGGCTGTAGGTTGGGTCCCTTCTGATCTAGATGTCTCTCATCCTCCTTGCGACAACTATCTGATATAGGAATGCAGGAGAAGAGGGTGAGCATGACCATGCAGGTACATTGAAGGCCTCTGCTAACCTCACATTCAGTATCCTCCCATTAGCCAGGCAAGTCACATGGCCAAGCCCAAAGGTCAAGGGGCAGACTCATGGATTTGGGTAAATATTAATACTATGGAGAAGTCAAGAATTGGGGACCAATGAACATTCTTCCACATTTCTGGTGTTGTAAACTATTGCTGCAATGTAATTCCCTTTCTGGTCCCTTAAGGGTGTTGTCTTTTTGACCTGGCTATAACCTCTGATAAATAATATACCTCATACATCTTGGCATATTGTGAGCCCACATGAGAAGATAGGTAGATATTCTTAAATAAATATGTCCTTTTAAGATTTGGTGTTGGGATGAAATGACTTCATAGAGCATGGAAGAAAAGAACTGTGGAGCATGCCTCTGCACAGCCAGTCCTTCAATCCAGCCCACATCAGCAGGGAATGGTAATTACTATCATCTAATGGCAAGTCAAGAGTGTAACTGAATTGAAATATTGGCTTCCCTCCAATTCCCAATGATTTTGAGTCCATTCTATAAAAAGCATCAATGTAACTGATACATGTGGGTTCAGATAGCACACCAGATCAAAAGCATAGATTACTTTGAAAATATGACCATTTTTTCTAGGAATAACTCTTCTTGACTATTTGTAAGGAATACTCAGACTACTCTAAATCATTGGGCTGAGGTGAGGGGCAGTAAGGCAGGGCAGTAGCTGAGACGGTAACATGAATGTGGATGAAAAATCTTCTTATCCTGTCACTTACCAGAATGTAGGTCTTCAGAGAATAACCTTTATTCTTAGCATGATATATTCATCTACTCCCTAAAGGGCCAGGAGCTTAAGATTCTTTCTCATTATCACTACTTCTCGGAAAAACCCAGAAATAACCAGAGGAAAGTGGTCTTCCTGCTTGGCTGCTTTTCTGGGAATCTTATTGAAGGCAGCACAGCTCAGGGGTTAGAAACCTGAGCTCTGAAGTCTGTGGCTGTGTTTAAACTCAACTGGGTAGCTGTGTGACTTTGAGAAGGTTGCTTAACCTCTGTGGTGGTCATTGGGGCTGTTCACAGATGGTCAGTTTCCCTTTCCTCCTGGCACCCAAAAGACTCAACCCCCTGGCTCCTTTGTAGTTGGGTGGTGCCATGTAACTAGTTCTGGCCAAAGAATTGTGAGCAAAGGTGTTGTATATAGGGTTTCTTGGCTACAACATTTGATAATCAATGCAAGGTTCTCCAGAATTCTCTCTTGTCCCTCTAGCACAATGATGAGCAACATTCAAGATGGTGACCATTCCATCAACCTGGGTCACAGAATAACTACAATGAGCAGAAGCCCCCTGGTGACCTGTGATAGACTTGAAGCATGAGAAAGAAATAAACTTGTTTGTACCCAGCCGTTATGATTTTGAGGGTTATTTGTTACAATAACCTGATCTACCCTGGTTTGAAATGTGAAAAGTGAGGGTAACATAGAATCTAGATTATGAAATAATCATGAAAATTAAGTAGGTTAATATATGTACGATATTGTGCCACATAGTAAATTCTTAATATAGTTTAGCTATTGTATTTAATTAAGTAATTTTGCATTCTAACTAGTCTCTAATGAGTTATTTATATCTTTCAAGTAAGTTGCTGTGTGATTTTGAGAAATTCAACCTCAAATTGCAATACTAGTATGTTAGACTAGATGAGCTAGAGTTTTAAATCTCTAGACTTAAAGTTATGTGCATCTTTTATGGAAATACTCAGAGGACCCATCCTGGTGTTTCACAAATATTCTGTTGAGTAGGGGAACAAGATATGTGATAAAACTAAACATCATTTTCTCCCTTTTCCCAGTTGCTCCCTACCCCCAACTTCCCAAACAATAAGATCTATGTCCTTGTCAAAGATTGTTCTGTATTCTATTCTGAAACTTTCTGCCCAGGAAATTACATCTGGCCTGTAAATTCTTAGCTACAAATTGATTTCCCAATTTATGCACCTATATTCTTAGTAATCCATCTTCTCTCTTGGTTCTGTATTCAACATAAATACATAATATATTGTTTTATTAATAAAATCTCACTGGCTTCAAGCCACAGCCCACCATGGTCTTTCTTTTGGCAGTATGGTCTTCTTTAGTCCAAAAGGAGTTCCGCTTTAATCCTGGCTCAAAGTGACCACGCTCACACCACCGCAACCAACCACTGAAACCTGTCCTCCAATTTCTCTGGATCAGAACTTTCCACATCTTGATTTACAGTATTTATTTTTTTCTCCTTTGTGATACTGTCTGGATCCTACACTGGTCCCAAAGGCCACATAGCTCATATTGTTCAGCCTATATATAAACCAAATGTGGGAAAGAGGAGGAATCTCATTGCATACATATTGACTTCCATGTTGGAATCAGTTCATTAGGAATCCTAATATTTTTCCCTCCTTACCTTCTTGATCTAGGAGTCTTTAGACCATGCTTTATGTTCCTGTATATAACCTCATGACCTCCCCACCCACCTCTAGTGCTTGGTTTATTATAGATCCTGCTACTGTGTTTATTGACTGTCTAGGTGGAGGACTTTTTTTATATCTATTGTTCATATATATTCATACATGTTCATTTTGGGAGGAAGTGACATTTCTTTATCCTCTTTCAGAGGATTACTTTATGGGAGGAAGTGACATTTCTTTATTCGCTTTCAGATTGAAGATATCATTACGAAGATGCAAGATGACAAGACAGGTGGTGTGCCCATCAGAACAGTTAAGAGCTTTCTCTCCAAAATTCCCAGTGTTGTCACAGGTAAACATTGTCCTTTTGAGTGTTGGTGGCAATAGGAGAAGGCTGCTAAAAAGAGTTGTGTAGTCTTGATTGTTTCCTGGAATGTGTCTAAGAATTTGTGAATAGTGAAAACGATACATTCAATGTGCTTCTTAATGTCAAATTCTGGTCATGGTTTCTGAAAGCTACTCTTTGCCACTGATTCAGAATGGTCTTACCATGACCAACCCTTCTATGTACAGGTTGAGGCTTCTGGAAAAAAACAAACTCATTAGTGAACTGGATAGCCCATCAGTAACTTGGCCTATGAGATATACACAAGCACAGATATATTAAAGAAAGTACTTTAGTTATAACAAGCTTTAAGAAAGTCTTACGTACAAATTCTACAAAATGCTTGTATTTTAAGTTTTTAAACTCATTATACTTGAACTTTTGAAAGAAGTGATTTTAGAATATTTTCTGCATTACTTTGAGTACTTTGTATATTTTGTATGCTCAGACATTAAAAAAATTAACTATGAGATGTGGCAAACACATGGGTATAGTTTCAAGTATAATATTAAAATGGGCCACCTGTGCCTACCACCTTTGCTTCCTAAATAACATTTCATCAGTATCTTAGAGCCCCTCTGAACCTAATGGATGACATCTGCCTCCCTTTCGGTTATAAGTAATCACTATCTACTTTTTATCCTAATCAGTTTCTTTTCTTCATAATTTTACCACATGGGTGTGTGTCCCTTTTATCTAAACTAAAAAACAAATAAATTAAAATGAAATTTTAGGTAGTTTTCTCATTATCAAAATATAGCTATTTCCTTCCCAAATTATAGAATAATTAAAATAAAAAATAAAAAATACTAACAATACCAAGTGCCAGTGAGGCTATAGAGCAACTGGAACTCACACATTGCTGGGAGAAAGGTAAAATGCAGCTACTCTGGAAATTTCTTATAATGTTAGACAAATGCTTACCATCTAACCCAAAATCCCACTCCTTTGGTATTTATCCGAGAGAAATGAAAACATGCATTCAGACGAAAACTTGTAAATATATATGACAACTTTATTTATAATCTCCAAAGCCTGAACACAACCCAAATGCCCTTCAATGGGTGAATGAACAAACTGTGGTAGACCCATCTTCATCAATGAAAAGGAGTGAATCATTGATATAGGAACTAACTTAGATGAACCTCAAAATTATTTTTCTGAGTGAAAGAAGCCAATCTCAAAATATTACATGCTATATGATTCCATTTATATAACATTCTAAAAAAGCCCAAAACTATAGTGATGGAGAATGGATCAGTAGTTGCCAAAGATTGAGAGCTGGGGGAGCATATGACTATAAAGAGGTCACACAAAGGAGTTTTATAAGGTTACAGTGGAACTATTTTGTATCCTGATTGTGATGGTGGTAGTGACATCTATACATAGGTCAAAATTCATAGAATAGCACACACACACACAAAAAAAAGGCTAATATTAGTATGTTACCTTAAAAAATAAATACACTCAACTGAGGTACCCATAAGTATCCTAAATCATTATTCAGACTGTCACTGTTTGAACTCGGGTACCAAATAGATCTGGATAATGAAGGATCATTGTATTGTTAGTATGCTCTAATTTTGAAATTTATATAAATGAAATTATAATATTGGCTGTGATATATTTTTCATAAACTTCTGGATTTTGCTTGATAAAATGTTTATGATTTTTTTAAATGTTTATGATTTTTAAATCTATTTTCATGGGAAGATTAGTTTGTTGTTTTTCTTACCCTTGTTGCTGGCTTGGTTATCAAATTTATGGTAGACTACTAAGATGAACCATGGAGTATATTTCTTTTGTTGATATTGTGGTTGTTCTCTGAAAAAAATTTTCTCTTTAATCTAGATTTTAGGTGTTTAGTTTCAATTATTTTATTTATTTTTTATTTTTAGAAATTCCATCTGGTTCTTTTTCCAATATACTTAGTCATTCATTCAACACATATCTATTGAGTGTTTACTATTTTCTAAGTGTTACTAGGCAGTGGGGATTCAGAAAAAGTAAATGAAACAAATCAAAATGTCTGTTCATGGAATTATAGATTCTAGTGGAGGAGACAACAAAATAAATAAGGAAAATTTGCAAGATTTGAGGTAGTGATAAAAGCCGAAGAGAAAAATAAAGTGCAAAAGGGGGATAATATCACAACTTTGGAACAGATGGCCAAAGAAGAATTCTCTGGCCAGGTAACATTTGAGTAAAAATGGAAGAGAGATGAAGGATTGAGTCACATGGATATTGAGGGGAAAGAGCATTCCAGAAACCAAGTCCTAAATCTCCAAGGCAGGCATGTTCTGGAGTATAAAAATCAGGTAGAAAAACAACAATAGCAACAACAGAAGGAACAGCTAGAGATGAAGAGGAAAATCAGGAGGACATGGTTTCTTGGATGCCACAGTTTCTAGAAAGGAAGAATAGTGTGATCTACTGTGTCAAAAGCTGTTGCTAATCAAGTAAGATAAGCACTGAGAATCAACCATTGAGTGTAGCAACAATTGAATTCCACTGCTGACCTTGATAAGTGCACATTCCATGAAGCATTTGGGGGAAGGGGTGCAAAAAGCCTTATTGTAGTGGGTTCAAGTAAGAATGGGAGGAGGGTGATTTGAGGTAGTGAGTATAATTAATCTTTGAAGGAGTTTTCCTTAAAAAGAAGAAATATAGCAGGATCTAGAGGGGTAAGTAAATAGAGTCAGGACATGTAGGTTTTTTAAGTAATATGAAAGTGACAGTACGCTCATATGATGATGGTGATGACTCAGTAGGGAGGGGAAAATGCTGCAGGAGAAAGAGGAAAAATTTAAGAAGCAATATCAATGAATAGGTAAGAGATGGAATCTGGTGCTCTTTAGTTGGGTGGCTCTAGCTAGAAACATGTACAATTTATTCATAAAAAGAGGAGTAAAGGCACAGTAGATGAACCAAGTTACAAATAAGCATGGTGATGTGGTGGGAGCTTGTAAGAGTCTCCTTCTAATTGTTTCTATTTTCTTAGTAATTTGGAAAGGAAAGAAGGTAGAGATGTCAGGTTTGAGAAGAGATCAGAAGCTGTGACTTAGTCATTTAGGGGTGTAAAGAGGTTGTCTGGACTAAAGAAATAGAGTTTTGGCTGTGAGGTAGCATTAAGGACCCTCTTGAGATTATTAATATTTATGAATTTAAAGAGAGGCTATTCTTTCTCCATCCACATTTAGCTCTCTGGACTTGGATATGTATCAGGTAGAAAGCTGGACTTAATTAAAGCTATAGCAAGTATGAGAGTATAATAAATCAAGAGAGAGGGAAGAGAGTGACTGAAATGATTGACCATTAAATTTTAACTGAGTAAGGAAGAAAGTGAAAGATGAGATGCATGAGCAATAGCAAAGAGTAGTGATGACCATGAACTGTAAGTCCAGTAGAAAAGGAGTTTTGGAATTGGAGACCAAAGTAAGAGAAGTAGAAATGTAGGGAGTAGTGATTGGATACTAGAATGTTTGAAATTGGGATTATGAAGGGGTTTCAATGTGTTGGTGGTCACTAGATAAGAGGTAGGTATGACCATGGAAATAAATGATTGAGATGGGATAGAAGGCAAAATCATTAAAAGAGAGGAGGTCAAGGAACTAAGGGGCCATGATTTGGGAAGGCTGAGCTATGTAAATATTGAAATCACTATTGGGGGATAATAAGAGAGGGAGATTGTGAGTCTGTGGTTAAAATCTTCATGGAAGGAGAGACAGAGACCTAGGCATCAGTAGATGACTTTCACAAATAAGAGTTATAGGTGGTTTAGGGGGATCCCTGGGTGGCTCAGCGGTTCAGCGCCTGCCTTTGGCCCAGGGTGTGATCCTGGAGTCCCGGGATCGAGTCCCACATCGGGCTCCCGGGATGGAGCCTGCTTCTCCCTCTGCCTGTGTCTCTGCCTCCTCTCTCTTTCTCTATGTCTATCATGAATGAATAAATAAATAAAATCTTTAAAAAAAAAAAAAAGAGTTATAGGTGGTTTAACCTGATGTTATGAGAGTTTTTGGAGAAGAGGCAGGGAATGAAGACAGTCTAAAAGAAGACATGAGAAGCTAGGGCATTGGTTACCTGCCTTCAAAACCATGGTGTGTACAGCATGGGAGAAAAAATAGCCACCACCTCAGAGGGCTGCAGAGAACCAGAGCCACCAGGGAAGAATAAGAAGATGAAGGGAATATTAATTGAAAAGGATGAAGATATGAAAAATTTTGCTTATGACTGACCATGAGTTCCAGAGGGCAAATTTCAGGAAATGGTACATACATAACTTGGGTAATAAATGTCCACAGTTTGCTATGTACCAGGCACTAGAGTAGTCATAGGAGATGTAAAGATAAATAAAAACCCAATCTCTACTTTTCAAAAGGTGTTAATCTAATGAGAGAAACAGTCACAGGCAGACCAATAATTACATGAGCAATGTGTTATGACAGAAAATGAACAAAGTCCAGAAGAAAGAATCATGTGTTTTTCTTGAGTAGGTCTAGAACATTTCTCTGAAGTTGTGTATTATTTTTCTATTGCTGTGTAACCAGCTACCACAAATTATAGTGATTTTTTTATTTCTCGTGATCTTGATTCTATGAATTAGTGATCTAGCCAGTTCTGCTAGTCTTACCCTTGAGGCCCTAGTCATCTGATGGTTGAGTGGAGACTAGAGGTCTATGATGGCCTTACTCATTTGTTTGGCAGCAGTGCTTACTCCTAGATGGGGCTGCAGTTCCCCTCTGTGTCCCCTTGTATCACCCAGCAAGTTATACTGAGCTTCTTCATGGTCTGATGATCTCAAGTTTAAGGATTCTTAAGGCCTAAGCTCCAGAACTCATGCAATGTTAAGTACATGCAATCTGTTCTTCAAAGCAGATCACAAGACCAGCCTAGATTGGGGAGGCTGGGGAAACCAACTCTACCTTCTGGTGTAGAAGTAGAATGTCACACTGACATAGGGAGATATGATTCCTTAGAGGCCGTTATTATAATGATCTACTACATGAAATAATTTTAGAACTGGATCTTAAACACAAATTGAAAATGGGGGAAGGTCATTCCAGGCAGAGAAAATAGACTTTTCATGGGCCCAAATGCATGAAAAGTATGCCAGGTTGTAGCAAAGATGAGGTCATTTATGTATGTGTGTATGTGTTTGAAAAGAGGAGCACATTGGCCAAACACCCAGAGGAATTAAAAGGATATGAGACTTAACCTTCAAAACAGATTATAGGGGCACCTGGGTGGCTCAGTTGGTTAAGTGTCTGCATTCAGCTCAGATCATGATCTCAGGGTCCTGGGATTGAGCCCCACATCAGGCTCCCTGCTCAGTAGAGGAGCCTACTTTTCCCTCCCCCTCTGCCACTCCCCCTGCTTGTGCTCTCTCGCTCTCTCTGTCAAATAAATTAAATACATAAATACATAAATAAAATATTTTTTAAAAATAACAGATTATAAAGGAACTTGACTTATAGACTTTATCCCAAAGGTAATTGTTGTAAATAGGAGGGGCATCACATCCAATGTTAGAAACAGGAAGAGACAGGGAGCATGAAAACTGGTTAGGGAATCTTTAGATGAGGGAGTCTAAGCAGGAAATAAGGAGCCACAGTATCAACCGGAACCACAGCTTTAGAGCCACACCTCATTTAATCTTCCCAAAAATCCTGTAAGGTAAGAAGTGTTACTATCTCCATTGTACAGGGGAGGAACCCACTAATTTAAGAGCCTAAGTTACTTTTCCAAGGTCACACAACTAGTCAATCACAGGACCTCTGCCTCCAGCACCCTCTATGGAAGTAGAATGACTGTAAGATTCCAGACATCTGAGAGAAAGTTACAATATAGAATTGATAGGACTTGGTGACTAGATGTGGGGCAAAGGGGGACTCATTCAAAATACGATCCCAGTTAACATGATGGATCGAATATATTCATCTTTTTCTTTTTTGAAACTCCATAAAAATGATAATAAAGGATTTTTTAAAGATAAAATCCCAAAGTTGGAGGCTATTACTATAACATTCCAACGTGAAAAGTAAACATCTTTGGATTAAATAGCCTCCAAAAGATAGTCCAATACAAAAGACAATCAATGCCTCACTCTCAAGATGTGCAGATATGTGAGATCCCCATGGAGAGCTATTTCCCAACACAGGAGACAGTAACAACAAAAATTAGGGATCTGAAAAACAAATGGGTATATGGTAGCTGGCACTGCTCTGAGGCAATCTACCATCACTAGTCAGTGGAGAAAGCTGAAAAACACCTCTATTTATGTGATGAAGTCCTCAAAAGGCTCAGACACTAGTAGTTCTATCTAGTTAGAATGCATTTTGCCAACATACTTTCTGCTTAACCACCACTGCATGGGCCAGTCACTAACTCAGTGTCTACTACTGAGCACTTTCAGGTCCCACACTGCCAGCACAGCTCAGGCTGGAGTTGAGGTTGCCCCTAACACTAGTCAAACTCCAGGACAAAAGATAAATCTCATGCTCAACCTGTTCAAGGTAGCAAACATGACATTCAGCCAGCACCTGCTGTGACACAGGGAACAGTTAGCAATTGGAATATAGGAACCTCAGTTGGCAATGCCAACAAGCACAGAAGAACTTAAGTCTGCACCAGTGGATACTCAGCAGCCATAGACTGAAACAGAATTTAGCTGTAATATTGTCAGATGGAGCCACAGTCGTAGCCAGACCCAGTCCCATGAGCAGTATGTTTAAACCCATAGCCAGAGTGCTAGCACCAACACAGCAGCCCCAAGCTCTTCACCTCCATCAACGTCCTCTAGAGAAAAATCTAGGATGATATTTCAGGAAAACATTATACCTCCTCGCCCTCCTAAAGTTGCTGGTATTAGAGTAGAGACTACATCCAGAAAAAATCTAGATTGCTGAGACCTTCTGGTATGAAACCCAAGGTGGAAATCCATGAATATATGACCACTCTGCTACCGTGCCAATGGCGACTGTATGTACAGAGCAGTAATCAGCACACACTGTAGCCTTTTCTCCCACTCAGCACCTCTATCCATCTTTCTAACCTTTAGTGAAATAGTCAATCACCCATCACAAACCAGCAGATACTCTTTCACACATTTAGGGAGTTTTGTCACCAACATTGAAGTTTCGCCTCCATGGGCAACAACTACTCCTAACTTTCTTCTGTATTAGGACCCCAGTTCCTCAGTAAAGATCAAATGGTAAAGATTTAAAATGATGAATGAAATGAGGCTGCTACTCAGTGTCTACTGTTGAGCACTATCATTCCCATACTACCAGCACAGCTCAGGCCAGAGTTGAGGTTGCCCTTAACACCAGTTTTATCCAGGACAAAAGATAAATCCAACACAGTGTTTCTATCACTTATATTGATGGACAATAAACTGTCCATACCTAAATGTGACCCACCAACTGAATAAAATAGAAAGTGACTTCCATGGGAGAGGGAAGGAAGATGGAGACAAATAGTACAATAATGAGTGTCCTGTGGTGAAAGCTAAAATGTATGAGATTCCTCCAAAAGACTGTATTGATGAGGGCATGTAAGTTGTGTCCCAGGGCATCCAAGACCCCATCACTGAGAGAAGCTCTAGAAAGCTACTGATCACCACTTTCTCAGAGGCATGGTGAAAACCATAGATGAGAATACCATTAATCTGAATGTATCCCTGCTAGAAGGCCCATCTCTGTGCTGTCCAGCAGCTACCCTGAGTTGAGAATCTCACCAACTTATCCAAATCATCCCAAAGATAGAGAAGAATCAACTGTTAGTGACCTACGCCAAATAAATAATACATGGGAATATGCAGATGTGTATGTTTGTAATAGATCAAATGAGTGGGTCTGGGTGAGAGATTCAAAACTAAAGGTTCTAGAGTATAAGGAAAACAGCCCATATAAAGAATGCATTTACCAAAAAAAAAAAAAAATCAACGTTGAAATAAAGGAAAATATACAGACTCAGTAAATAGACTGAAAAAAGAATTTGTGAGGCATAAGGGTATTGGTGATGGGAAGATGGAACACTGAAACAAAGAAAGCTTTCTGGAATTCACAGGTGACATTAAAAGGATCCATGACATCCAGTGACACAAAAAGATCAGAGTTAAGTGGACGTTATTTCTTTCAGATGATTCCCTTTGAAACAGGCTTTATGGTACATTTGTTTACAACTTTTCTAATGTGTTGATATCTGTCAAATGAAACTAGTGACACAAGAGGTGGTAGGCATTTCTTGATCTTCCATCTTACAAATTAAATTTATCTGGTTAATTCATGCAGGACCCACAGAGAGCCTGTGGCAGAAAGTACCTATTTGGATCATTTATGCTGAAAATAAAACATTTTCCTATCATATTACTCTGTTCTTTTTTTTTCTCTAGCCTTTATATATTTGACCAAACTTTATTGGTCACATCTTTATTAATAATTATTATTTAATAAAAATAAATATAATTTCAAATTCCAATACAGTTAACATACAGTGTTATATTAATTTTAGGTGTACAATATAGTGATTTAACAACTCTATGCATTAAGATAAGTGTACTCTTAATCTCCTTCACCTATTTCATCCATTCCCCTTCATCCTCCCCTCTGATAATCATCTATTTGTTCGCTAGAGTTAAGAGTCTGTTTGGGGTTTGTCTCTTTTTTTTTTTCCTTTGTTCATTTGTTTTGTTTCTTAAATTCCACATATGATTGAAATCATGTGGTATTTGTCTTACTCTGACTTATTTTGCTTAGCATTATACTCTCTAGATCTTCATTCACGTCATTGCAAATGGAAAGATTTCATTTTCTTTTATGGCTGAGTAATATTCCATTATATATATATACATATAAAATATATATATAGTATATATGTGTGTGTATATATATATACCACTTCTTCTTTATCCATTTATCAATCAATGGCTACTTCCTTAATTTGGCTATTGTAACTAATGCTGCAGTAAATATGGGAGTGCATCCTTTTAAATTAGTGTTTTTGTACTTTTAGGGTAAGTACCCAGTAGTGTGATTACTGGATCATACTTTAATTCTATTTTTACTTTTTTGAGGAAACTTCATACTGTTTTCCACAATGGCTACACTAGTTTGCATTTTCACCAACAGTGCAAGAGGGTTCTTTGTTCTCCACATCCTGGCTGGCACTTGTTTCCTGTGTTTTTTGTCTTAACCATTCTGACAAGAGTGAGGTGCTATCTCACTGCAGTTTTTATTTGCATCTCCCTTGATTAGTGATGTCGAGCATCCTCTCATGTGTCATGTCTTCTTTGGAGAAATGTCTGTTCATGTCTTCTGCCCACATATAATTGGATTATTTGTTGTTTTGGTGTTGACTTGTATCAGTTCTTTATATATTTTGGATATTAACTTTTTATTGGATATGTCATTTGCAAATACCTTCTCCCATTCCAAATAAGTTGTCTTTTAGTTTTGCTGATTTTTTTTCTGTGAAGCTTTATATTTTGATGTAGTCCCAAATGTCCATTTTTGCTTTTGTTTCCCTCACCTCAAGAGACCTATCTAGAAAAATGTTGCTCAGCACTATGTCAGAGACATTACTACCTGTGCTCTCTTCTGGGATTTTTATGGTTTCAGGTCTCATATTTAGGTCCTTAATTCATTTTGTGTTTATTTTTATGTACAGTGTAAGAAAATAGTTCAGCTTCATTCTTTTGCATGTAACTATCCACAGTTTTCCCAACACCATTTGTTGAAGAGACTGTCTTTTCCCCCATTGCATATTCTTGCCTCCTTTGTTGAAGATTAATTGACCATATAATTGTGGGTTTATTTCTGGGCTCTCTGTTCAATTCTACTGATTTATGTGTCTCATGTTGTGCCAGTACCATACTGTTTGGGCTTTGTAGTATAACTTGAAACTGGAATTATTCTACCTTCAGCTTTGTTTTTCTTTTCCAAGATTGCTTTGACTATTCAGGGTCTCTTGTGTCTCCATATAAATTTTAGGATTGATTGTTCTCGTTCTGTGGAAAATGCTGTTGGTATTTTGATAGAGACTGCATTGTCTGTAAATTGCTTTTGGTAGTATGGACATTTTAACAATATTTGTTCTTCCAATCCATAAGCATGGAATAGCTTTCCATTTGTTTGTGTCATCTTCACTTCACTTCCTTCATCAATGTTTTATAGTTTTCAGAGTACAAGTCTTTCACCTCCTTGATTTATTTCTAGGTATTTTATTTTTTTTGTTGCTGTTGTAAATGGGATTTTTTTCTTAATTTTTCTTCCTGCTGCTTCATTACTAGTGTATAAAAATGCAAAGAATTTCTGTAATATTGATACAAATCCTGAGACCTTACTGAATTTGTTTATCAGTTCTAATAGTTTTTGGTGGAGTCTTTAGGGTTCCCTATATATGGTATCATATCATCTGCAAATAGTGAAAGTTTTACTTCTTCCATATCAATTTGGATGCCTTTTATTCCTTTTTCATTTTTTAAATAGTTTATTTATTTGTTCATGAAAGACACAGAGAGAGAGAGGCAGAGACATAGGCAGAGGGAGAAGTCGATGTGGGACTTGATTCTTGGACCAGGGATCATCCCTTGAGCTGAAGATAGATGCTCAACTTCTGAGCTACCCAGGCATTCCTCCTTTTTCTTGTCTGATTGCTGTAGCTAGGACTTCCAGTACTATGTTGAATAAAAATGTTGAGAGTAGACATCCTTGTTTTATTCCTGATCCTAGGGGAAAAGCTCTGTTTTTCACCATTGAGTATGCTGTTAGCTGTGAGTTTTCCATTTATGGCCTTTATTATATTGAGATGTATGCCCTCTAAAATAAATAAATTTAATAAAAATAAAAGACCTTTATTGCTCTAACCCTATTAGACTTTACCCAGTATAAAAACTTGAAGAAGTTTCAGGTTTAGAAGAGAAGACACAGGATCAGTATTAAGCATGTTGAGTTGGAGGTTTTGAAAGGATATTTAGGCAGTGTTATCCAGGAGACAGTTGGAAAAGAGGAAATGTCTGGGGGGACATTTTCTATAAGAGATTTGAGTTTAGGAATCATCTGATCCTAAGTGGCAGGGGATTTCAGTGATGTGATGATGGGCCCCTAAAATTTGTATATCTTCATGTATAGGTTATATGCCAGTCTATCCTCTATCTAGTCTGAGATAAAGCACCCCCATATTCTGTAATTTTGAATTTGAAATTTTCCTACTGAGGTGAGAAAATTATCTTAACCTCTCAGACAAAAACTCATGTACAAATTCATAGATGCTGCTAGGATGAAGAAAGTGAAGGGATGACCATTGGCTTACTGTAAGTTAGACTTTTTTTTTTTTTTTTTTTTTTTTAAGAGAGAGAGAGAAAGCATGAGCAGGAGGGAAGGGCAATGGGAGAAAGGAAATCTTAAGAGGCTCCATGTCCAATGCACAGAGCCCAATGCAGGGCTTGATCTCATGTCCCTGAGATCATGACCTGAGCTGAAACCAAGAGTCAGATGCTTAACCAACTGAGTCACCCAGGTGCCCTGTGTGTTAGACATCTTGGGTTTGGGAAGGTCAGCCCAGAGAGTAAATATCCTGAGAAAGAGAATGAATATGTTTAGAAGAAAAAGAGCAAACATAAGAGATAGCCATTAGAATACAATCCCTCCCTAGGAAGTGAAAAATTAAGAGCTATAAGAGATGAGGCTTGAAAATAAATGACCCTCAGGGAACACAGATAGAGAATAGGAGAGAGAAAAAGTAGTGAAGAAAAGTGAAAATAGAACCCAAGATCAAAAGCCAAAGCTCATTGACTTTTGGGGGCAAGGTTCATTTGTAAGAAAGAAAAATAATACTAGCCTATCTCACCTTCCAGAGGCTTGGTATTTCTAAGCAAAGTGGACACAGAAAGGGCACCTCGTGATTACCTTAACCACTCCCTCTTCAGGACAGCAGAGCAGCATCCTTGGGTCCTCCTTTTTGAATAATAAGTAGGTAACAAAGATGGTTGGAGTTAACATGGTGAGGTTTCTGAGTTTCCAACTTCTAGCCTGCCAGTCCTATCTACTCCCCACTTGCCCTGCATGTGACAGACACATCCTGGGCCGAATGCCTGCCAACTCCAGGAAACCAGCCAGATTGCAAGGCCTTGCCCAGCTGTCACAGACAGTCATTCCAGGATAGTTCTCTGTCACTTAAATGTCATGAGGAATTTTCCAGGGATTTCAAAGTTTAGTTTCTCCTAGTCCACCCTCAGCAACACAATTTCCTAGCATGTAAGAGCCATAAGATTCATCTAGTCTCACTTATTTGCAGACAGGAAAATTGAGTCCCAGAGACATGATGTAATGTGCCCAGAAATCACACAGCTTGCTAGGGACTCAACAAGATAGGACCTGGATTTCATACTAACTTTGCAATGCTGTTTCCACTACTTTATGCAAAAAAATTATAGACTCTTGAATTATAATAGTTTAGATGACTTATGTATTCCCCGTGAACATGAGAATCACTTGGGTAACTTGTTAAAAATATAGATCCCAGGGCCTCCCCAGGGGCCTGGGGTCTATTTTTACCCTCTGCCCAGATTATCTAATACAACCTGTCTGAATTTGGGAATCAGTACAACCACTGCATTCCTGCCAAATGCTCTCCATTCTCTGCTTTAATGGCTGCCAATGATGAATATCATCATCTCTTATTCATCTTTGGACAACTTTGACCTTTAGAAACTTCTTCCTTATAATGGGTAGAAACTTATCCACCTCCCCATAGCTTCAATCCATTAGTCCCAATTTTTACCTCTTTATCACAGTCAGAGAATAAAGTAATGAATTTGATTAAAAGTGCATCCACCTAGCTCTTCCTTATGAATTTTTATTATACAAATAATTTTCAGATTATACACTAGGTATATACATGTAGTTTAACTCTGCTTATCTCAACACATTTCCCCATATGTGCATTTCTGTCTCTTTTTATAGTCTACAAATTTATTTATTTTTTTAAAGATTTTATTTATTTATTCATGAGAGACACACACAGAGAGAAGCAGAGACATAGGCAGAGGGAGAAGCAGGATCCACACAGGGAGCCCGATGTGGGACTCGATCCCCAGGACTCCAGCATCACCCCCTCAGCCGGAAGGCAGGCGCTTAACCACTGAACCACCCAGGTATCCCTACAAATTTATTTTTAATGGCTTTATGTTGAAATAAAGATTTTAAAGTGTTTTCCTTATGGCTTCTTAGCAGTACGATCTGGGTAAAAGAATCTTGGGCTATACACTGCTTCAGTGACTTGAGCTGGTAAATGTGTGAACTTTGACCTTCTTTGGGCCTCAGTTTCCTCATCTGTTAATTAATAATTTGGGATTAAACAACATCTGTGGTCCATGTTGGCTCTGCTTTTCTGCAATTCTTCACCAGATGTATATGAAGGCCTGTCTGAAGTTACTGCTTTCCACTTGGTGCTTTTGATATTCTGACTGAATATACTCCTGGGTTAAACTAGGCCATCAATATTCTCTTAAACTGTGATACTTACAGATGAGAATGTAAGAGAATATGGTTAGGAAACTTGAGAGGTACCCCCAAATTAATCAACCTTCTTGATCTTTGTTACTCTCTTTCTGCTCCTATATCATCAAGAGGAAGGGGGAACTTAAAAAAAAAGACTCAAAAAAAGAGATAATCTGTTGGGTGCCATGGCAGGCTTAATAGTAGTGTCCAAAGATATTAATGGTATCCGTGATAAAGGGTGTTTACCTATGTGATTAAGTTAAGGATCTTGAGGTGGGGAGATTATCTCAGATAATCTTGTGGGTGGACCCTGAATGCATACACAGATATCCTTATAGAAGAGAGTCAGAGAAAGATTTGACACAGACAAAAGAGGAGAAAGTCACATGATGACTGAGTCAGATTGCAGTGATGTGACCAAAATCAAGGAATGGGCCAAGGACCAGAACTCCCCTAGAGCCTCCAGAAGTAGTATGCCTCTACCAACCCCTTGGTTTTGGCCCAGTGAACCTGGTTTCATACTTTTGACCTCCAGATATAGTAGAATAAATCTCTTTTATTCTATGCTGCAAAGTTTGCAGTGGTTTGTTATAGCATCCATAAAGAACTAACACTGCCAAAATTGTACTAAACATATTGTAGCATGAAGAAAATGACAGAGTATGTGATGTCATAGAAGGCTGGGATGTTATTAATTGAAAAAAAAGGGCACAAGTTTATAAACAATTTCTTTCAAAGTTTAGTGGAAAATATAAATTATAATATTAGTCCTGAAAGCGAACTGCACTGACATGTACTTATATTGTATAATTACTCAATGAATAATTAATTAGCTTAAATTACTTCATAATGCTATAATACAAATTTTATTTGCCCAAGTCTCAATGTAGATACCTTTTATATATCCTATTTCTGTTATTCCTGCATTTGTAATTAATTATATTAAATCAATTAGTAGTATATACATATAATTTATTTTTAATTAGCATTCCAGAATTTATACATATGTATATACTATTCCCTTCAGTGACCTTGAAGAGTGGCATATTTATTTTAAGAATGCTGTCATTGCTTTATTTCCAGAATTTCTCTCTGATAAGAGGTTTTAAAGCTTTATAATTTAAGTATCTTCAACAGAAACAAAGCCATAAATCCATATCCATAAATATATGCATACACACATACATATTGTCAAAATAGATTTTCAGTTTTCTGCTTTGGAGAATAGGGAACTAACTAGTCTACTCAAACCAACTGGCTGAGAGCAATGCTGAAATCTGAAGGAAAAAAATAAACTTGATATTATTGTAGAGTTAATGAGAGAATGAAGAATTACTGGGCCAAGATTCATGATGATATGAAAATCCATAGATGTAATCCTGGCTCAGGGGACTATTTTTGCCATGGAGAAATTTGACAATCCAAAGAGGCAACGACAAAGCTGAGCAGTGCTTTTAATAACATAATGGAATAAAGACAACTAAAATTGGAGCTGAGAGACCACTGAAGATGGGCATTCTGGTAAATTCAGCACTCTTTGAATTGAGATCCTGAAAGGCTAAAAGTGAAGTGGAAATATTCAATCTCCACACAGACTGAAGGCCAGCTCCCAGTAATTGACACAGACCACAAAAATCTAACTGCTTGATGAAAAGTGATCCCAGGTTGTTTGTGCCCCTTGGCACTGGGAAGAAGCAGTTAACTTTATTCTAGTCCTCCAATTATTTCTACCAATGACTTTCCAAATATAAAGTTGGTATGCAATCAAAGATAACCAGGCACATAAGGAGACAACATGAATGAGAGCTGGTAGAAACAACAGATGACGGAAACAATCTCGAAGGAGCTCCAGACTGAAATTACCAGACACTAACTTTCAAATAATTGTCATGACTATGTTCAAGGAGATAGAGAGCAAAAAGGAAAATTTCAGCAAGGAACTGCAAACCATAAAAAACAAACAAAAAAATTCTTAGAACATCTTTTTTTAAAAAAGATTTTATTGGGGATCCCTGGGTGGTGCAGCGGTTTGGCGCCTGCCTTTGGCCCAGGGCATGATCCTGGAGACCTGGGATCGAGTCCCACATCAGGCTCCCTGCATGGAGCCTGCTTCTCCCTCTGCCTATGTCTCTGCCTCTCTCTCTCTCTCTCTCTCTCTCTGTGACTATCATAAATAAATAAAATTTAAAAAAAAGATTTTATTTATTTATGCATGAGAGACACAAAGAGAGGCAGAGACATAGGTAGAGGGAGAAGCAGGCTCCCTGGAGGAAGCCTAATGTGGGACTTGATCCCAGGACCTGGGATCACAACCTGAGCTAAAGACAGATGCTCAACCACCGGGTGTCCCTCATAGAACATTTTTTGTGGATTGTGGCTGAAAAGAGAATCATTGGACTAGAAGTTCATTCAGGAAAAAAGAAAGAAGAAGAAGGCAGAAAGTGAACAGGATTTAAAATTGGGAAGAAAGGGTAAAAGGCATAGAATATATGAGAAAGTGAAACAAATGTTTAATGGAGTCTTAACATATAGAAGAGAGAATAAGGCAGAAACAATATTTGAAGATAAATTAACTGAGAAACTTTCCAAAACTAAAAAAAAATAAAAATAAAAATAAACCAGCTCACACATTCAGAAAGCCAAATAATCCTCAAAAAAACAAAAATCTACACCTAGATAAATTCAGGAAAATTACAGAAAACCAAAGACAAAGAAAGATACAAATTATAAAGACAGCAAGAGGGGAAAAAAACTAACTTTAAAAAAGTAACAATTAGAACAACAGCTAGTTTTTCTTGAGAAACATGGATACTGAAAGGCAATACACTGAAAGCAAATAATTGTCAATCTAAAATGCTGTATGTAGCAAAATTATCTTTATGCCAACAAATTTAACAGCTTAGATAAAAGGTAAAAATTCCTTGAACACAAATTACCAAAAATGACAAATAGAGAATCTTAAAATTATATAGAACCCTACCTGCTTAAAGGAATTGAATTCATAGTTGAAAATGTCCCCACAAACAAACAATCAAGCTAATTGACTTCCTAGGGAAATCGAATTAAAGATTTAGAGGAAGAAATACCAGTTCTACATTGAGAAGGTAAGAATACTTCGCGGCTTATTTTCTGAAGCCAAGATTATTCTGGTACCCAAAATAGACCAAGATATTGCAAGAAAACTATAGTCCAATGTCTCTCATGAAAATAAATGCAAGATCTTAAAATATTAGCAAATTTGAATCAAGCAATATATCTAAGTCAGAGGTTGGCAAATTTTTCCTGTAAACACCATGTAGCAAATACTTCAAGCTTTGTGAACCATACAGTCTTTGTTAGAATTTTTTTAAAAGATTTTTAAATTTTATTTATTTGACACAGAGAGAGAGAGTGCATTCATGAGCAGGAGGGGTAGCAGAGGGAGAGGGAGAGGCAGGCTCTCTACTGAGCAGAGAGCCAATGCAGGGCTTGATCTCAGGACCCTGGAATCATGACCTGAGCCAAACACCTAACCGAGCCATCCAGGCACCCCCTCCTTGTTGCAATTAATTCAATTCTGCCATTGTAATGAGAAAGCAGCCATAGATAATATGCAAATGAGTAGGCCTGGCTGTATTCCCATGCAACTATATTTACAAAAATAGGTGGAAGGCTGTAGTTTGCCTCTGGTTGTCTTAGGTGTATCTCATGAACAATATATGAGCAAAAGAAGGCAGAAACAAAAGGATATATGGTATACAATTTCATTTACATAAAATTCAAGAAACAAACTATGGAATGATAGTATTGAGGGATATAGAATAGGTAGTAAAAGTTACAAGAAAAGTATGGAAGTGACCACCATTTATCTTGAAGGGGCAGGGAATGTATCATGATTGAGACAATACATCTGGAGTATTAGAAAAAAGTTTTAAACCTTAGTTATGGTAACATGAATGTTTTCTTTAAATTTTAACTGTTTTGTGAATGTAGTGTTTCAAAATAAAAACTACTTTCTGGGACGGCTGGGTGGTTCAGTGGTGGAGCGTCTGCCTTTGGCTCAGGGGGTGATCCTGGGGTCCTGGGATCGAGTCCCACATCTGGCTCCCCACAGGGAGCCTGCTTCTCCCTCCGCCTATGTATCTACCTCTCTGTGTGTGTCTCTCATGAATAAATAAAATCTTTTAAAAATATATATTTTCTTTTTTCCTCATTTTATTATAAAAAGTAATTGGAAGTCAGTCTGGTGATGAAGGTCTGGGAAATGCTAACTGCCATGCAATTTTGTCTTAAATAAGGTATGACTCTGAATAAATGAAGCCGGTTTTCTTGTTGTCCTTATAAACTTGTTTATGAGTTTATTTCCAGAAGATTAAAAAAAAAAAAAAAAACATTTGTAGCACAGCCAATACAGATTGAAATAAGGGTGTAGCCTCTGAGGGGCCAACTCTGAAAAGGACAATGCTTAATTAAATATTGACTATGCTGTGTTTGCCTTAACAAATATAACTCTACTAACACATTTTCTTTAAATGTATGCATTTTAACTTTCTTCTGATGAAGTTCCTTTTAGTAACAACATCCTGAAATCCTGTCAAGTTATAATTGTGAAAGCAAAAGGCATAACTCTGGTATTCTTGGCTTTTGTGCCATTAAAATCTTACTCTAAATGTCACATTAATTCATCTTTTTCACATTTTTCCTTGTTTGATTTTTTTCCCTTTGAGAAGAAATGCTAAGTGGAATGAAAGCAGAAAAAGACAGCTCATTTATTAAAAGTGAAACTATACCACACAACCCTCTAATTTGTTCACTAAATTTTTTTTTAAACACTTCTATTAAAAAGTCTGTTTCAGATTGAGATAAAACTTAAGAAGAGACTAGGTCCAGATTTATTGTAATTGATCCAGGGTCACTGGTTTCTCTTTTAAAGAAAGAATCATGGACACTGTGCCCTGTAACAAAGGGGGTTGGGTTAGCAACAATGACAGTTGATTTCATAGCACAGAATTCTAGACACTGAGGTGGCTAGATATATGGCTGGTAGGAAGAGTAGCAAAATCATGTTACTGGTAAGAAGTCTATATAAAGATGGTGACCATGGAGACCATTAGTTTACAGCTTACCAACTTATGTAGTTGATTTTTCATTCTGTTCCTCGGTGGACAATGACACCAGATAAAGCTTTAATTTATGGAAACACAAAACATTTTTACTGGCATATTAAAATAATTATGGCATGTGTTGTATATAAAAAATCTTAAAGCCAAATTTAGAAGTTGTCATTGTGTCATCTATGAAGGCTATTTTTCCTCCTTAAACATATTGACTTTAATATGTTCTGCACAAATAAAGCCTAATTCTTCCCTCAGTTGCAGCCAGGGGAAATTTGAAGTCATTTTTATATAAAATTGGATTGCAATACTATACCTAGTCTATTATTCAAATACATCATTTTCTAGATCTAAGAACAATATCCTTGGCTCTGCATCTTTTGCAGAATCCTACCTTATGTATTCTGCAAGTAACATGCCACTAGAGCATTATTTTCCTGATAATTAATGATGACAGCAACATTTATTGAGCTCATCATAGCTAACTAACATTGGTGACTATCAATATTGTCTAAAAAACTCCCATTTTTATCCTGATACCTATGAGCAAACTGCTAGAGTGGAGGGTGGGTTGGAAAGTCCCAAGAAGGGACTCTCCAGATTTTATGGATTTTATAGCTTTTACTAAACAATACTTCCTAAATCCAAGTATTTCCTTTCTCTAAACCAAGGGAGAAGGGCTCCAGGAAAATCACTGGTGATGATAAGAGATGCCACAAGAAGAGACACATTGATTTCTCACCCTAATTAGATTATTGCTGAGCTGTTGAACCCCTAATTCTTTACTGCTTCTGTCACCAAGAAGAAAAATATAGAAAAGTTCATGGGAAGCTTGACAGGTACCTCTTTGAGTTTGTGGCTATACGTGAATAAAGAATGTCTGCTTCTTGAAGCTAAGAGGCTGGATGGGGCAGCTTGTGTTGTCTTAACAAATATAACTCTACTAACACATTTTCTTTAAATCATCACACCAACAGGCAAACAGGGACCGTAGTGTGGTATAATGCCCAAGGAGAAAAATATGGAACTCTGAACCCCAGGATCCCTGTGACCCTTGGAGGCTCAAGGAAGGATCTCCATGGAAACTGAAGAAGAGACAGAGAAAGGAGAAATAGAGGAGCAGAACTTACCCTGTTCCACTATAATATCCCCTGGAAAGGGCTGGTAGAAAAGAAAGAAGAGTCAATTGGGACTTAAATTTTAAATAGACCTGATTGCAAGTAGCCAGAAAGCTAAAGGCTCTAAGAAGGCAATAAACAAGGGCAGTGGAGATTTGACTTTTCATGTTTCAGGGCAGTGATCAGGGAAAAGCAAAATCATTTCGTATTTGTGCCTCATTTAGTTCATATTGTTCAATAAACTATATAATACTGAGTGACAAAAGGAATCTGGGGCTTCTATCTCTGGTCATACAGCCAACTTGATGTCAGAAGGACACCCTTTGGTACAGAACATGGAACTGATGAGAATGTCAAGGAAATCTTTAGAGGCCATAAACTGAAAAGTAGGAATACAGAAAAGTTACTGAGTATTATATTAGCCTTTTTTAAAAAAAGAGGACATCTGTTAACCCTGGCTAGTCCGGAGCCTGGATTTTAAGAGTCATGCATGTGAGTGTCAAGAATCAAAATTGAGTAGGGAGACAATCTTTTCATAGATTCCTGAGGGGCAATGCCGTCTTCGTCTGGGGTGAAAGGGACATAATGAGAATAATCATTTTAACTTGGGTTATTATTAGAGTGAAATAAAGGGGGGAAAATTATCTTCCTAGATAATTCCTAATTCCAGATTCTAAGTCTCCTCTTGCTGGTCTGTTTCACCAAACTCCATGTGACCAACAAGGGCCAAGCAAAAAGTATAAAGTTTCTCCATTTCAGTACTTCCCCCAGGTACTGAGAAAACACATTTCCACTTTAAATATGGACCTCAAAAATCCCCAGGAAAAAAAAAAAACAAAACCAAAGATCACTAGAAATATAAGAAAACAAACCAACATGTGTAAAAACATGTGTAGAAAACACAAACTACAGAATAAAGATTGTGGTTGCTGGAATTATCATACAAATATGGAATGATTATTATCTATCATATGACATATTTCATATGTCAGACCATATGAAATCATCATTTCTGTAGCTCAAAACTGGTCAATATCTGCAATCTCGTATGTTAAACCTAATATTTTTAAAGAAATGAGATGCCATTGGAAGTATTTTGAAGGACTGAGGATCATGTACTCTCAAAAAACAATAGAAGTTTTTATAGAGCCAAATAAATAGAATCTCTAGAAGCAAAATATTTAAGAGTTGAAACTTAAAACTTAATAGAAATGTTAAACAGATTTCACATGGCTAAAGAGAAAAATGGCAAGCTTAAAGGTAGAACGGATATAGGTGTTCAGAATGCAGTATGAGAAGGCAAAGAAATAATATGAAAAAGTAGTTAAAAGACTTATAGAAGAGACTGAGAAATTCCATCATATCATATTTTGAGAAGGAAATAATATAGAAAATGGGAAGGGTAATTCATCCCCATTTTCTTTATTATTTCTTTTTTTATTTAAAGGCAAAATAGTTGACAGTTTTCCAGAGTTAATTAAAAGCATCAGCCCTCAGATTCCAAAAGTCAAACCAATTTCAAGCAAGATAAATGAAAACAAATCTATCCAGCTACATTAACATCAAGTTGCAGAAACACATACCAAAAAAAGATCTTCAGAACAACTGGACATAAGGGACAGATTGCTTATCTAAAAGATTATTTCTCATGCAGTGACTTCTCATATATCAAAATGGAAACTACTGGGCAATGAGAGAAAATCTTCAAAAATGCTTAGAGAAAGAAATAGTCAAAGTTCTACGTGCAGTGAAACTATTTTTCAATAAGAGTAGAACTCTCATATAAAACTAAAGGGAATGTATCATTATAACCTACATTAACCAAAGAAATTCAGAAAGAAGGAAAATTATCCTAGGGAAAGTCTTAGAATGGTAAGTAAGAAACATGGTAAGTGTGGGTTAATCTAAGCAAATATGGACTACATGAAGGAAAATCAATAATCTTAGTGTGAAGAGTGAATAAAAAAAATACTTCGAAATACTGGAAGACAAAAGCTTGCAAATTGAGAGGCGGATGATCAGTTAACATGTATAAAGGTCCAGTATTGCTTAGAAACAGGATAAAGATACTTAGTAGTTCTAGACTGGCACTGTCCAATGTGGTATCCACTAGCCACACAGGGCTTTTTAAATCAAGATTAAAGTTAAAATACAAAAATTCAGTTCCTTAGTTGTACTAGTTTCATTCTAAGTACTCAATAGCTACTTGTGGCTGGTGGCTACCATATTGGTCAGGACAGAAATAGAACATCCCCATAATTGCAGAAATGTCTATTGGATAATGCTGCTCTAGACTTTAAGATTTATATATGTGTGTATTAGCTTCCCATTGCTGCTATAACAGATTACCTACCACAAAGAGTGGCTAATCAACACAAATTTATTATCTTTCAATTCCAAGTGTCAGAAGTCTGAAATGGGTCTTATGGTGCTAAAATTAAGGTATTGGCAGCACTGTGTTCATTCTAGAGGCTCTAAGGGAGAATGTGTTTCTTGTCTTTCCTAGCTTCTAGAGGCTACTCGCATTCCTTGCCTCATGACCAACACCTAGCTGAGCCTTTCTTAGACTGCATGGCTCTAACACTGAGTCTTCTGCCTCTCTCCTTTACATTAAAGAACTGTTTTAACAATGTTGGGCCCACCTGGATAATCCATGATAATCTCCCCCATTTCAAACTCCTTAATTACATGTCAAATTACTTTTGTCATGTAAGGTAATATATTCATGGTTTCCAGGAAAAGTATGTGGATATCATTGGGGGCCATTATTCTACCTACCACAATGTGTACTAAAATTTTTAGGGACCATAAGATAAATCTCAATAAATGTTAAAGATTTGGTGTCATATCACCATATTCTCCTATAGCAATGCAATTACCTTGGTAATAAAAACAACAATATAAGTAACAAGATTAGAAATTTAAAACATACTTCTTTTCTCAATGCCTCAGATCAGAAAAAAATTATGATAGAAATTAGTAGAAAAAAAAGAAATTAACAGAGACATAAGTCTTTACTGAAATGAAAACACTTTGTTTCAAAACTTGTAGAATCTGGATAATGTAGAGGGAAATTAACAGCTGAGAACAAAGGAACTATGATTCTAATTTGAGAAGTATAAAAACAAGAGAATAAACCACAGAAAATAGACACATAAATTGATAAAACAGAAAAATCTAACTAAAAGGTCTAAATCATCTTTGAAAAGATTGACCAAGATGACAAACCTTCAGCAAAATCAATTTGAGAAATATAGAAGGATGTATATCAGAACATCTAAATATCAGAATGGAAAGGACATACAACCACAGATGATGTTCAAAGAATATATATTAAACAACTTTATGTCCCAAACTGAGAATTTGTGTGAAATGGGCAAATTTTTAGAAAAATATAAATCATCAAAAATGACCAAAAAGTTGTGATTATTCCTATAATTTTCAATGAATGTTTTAAAATATCCCTACAAGTATAATACTAGTTCCAGGTTCTTACACATAGGTTCTGCAGACATTCAAGAAGAAAATTAATTCAATCTTACACAACTCTTAGAAACAACAGAAAAGACAGATCATTCCTCACCTCATTATATAACATTATTCAACCTTGATATCCAAACTAGCCAGTGCCAGTATGGCAAAGGGAAAGTATAGCCCAATTTCTTTTGTGAACATAGAGGCAGGAAACATCACAAATAAAATAATAGATGCTAAATCTAGAAACACTGAAAAAAGGAAAACACAATCATAGCTTTTGTGGGATAAAAAAATAAAAACTCAAAGAGAGGGACTAGCTCTTGCAGAAAGTGTGAAATACTGGGGGTGGAGACACATGGGATCACAAAGGGACTGGTATCACTCGCTTGCTTTTACTGGGTTGTGGGTACTGTCGGTGGTTGTTTGATTATCATTGCATATTTAACACCAGCATTGTTTAGAATTGAATGATGAAACCTATACTTTAGGTATATTTGTACTTTATACCTTTTATGTGTGTATATATATTTTTGAGATATAATTGACATATAAAATTATATTAGTTTCGGCTGGACAACATAATGATTTAATTTTTGCGTATATTGTGAAATGATGATCACCACAATAAGTCTAGTTAACATCTATCACCACACATAATTACAAACACCTTTTTCTTGTGATGAGAGCTTTTAAGATCTACTCTCTCAACCATTTTTTTCCAAATATATAATACAGTATTATTAACTATAGTCATCATGCTGTACACGACATTGCCTGACTTATTTATTTATGACTGGAAGTTTGTACCTTTTGACACCCTTCACCCATTTTGCCAACCCCCTACCCACCACCTCTGGCAACTACCAATCTATTGCCTGTATTTATGAGTTTTGTTTGTTTGCTTTCTTGCTTTTCAGAATCCACATGTAAGAGAGATCATATGGTATTTGTCTTTCTCTGTTTTACTTATTTGACCTGGCATAATGCCCTCTAAGTCTACCCATGTTGTTGCAAATGACAAGATCTCCTTATTTTTATGGCCAGATAATATTCCATTGTGTATATCTACCATATCTTTATTCATTTATCCATCAAATGACACTCCTTTTGTGTATGTATTGGTAATGTATTTTTCAGGAGTTTACAACTGTATATATGTATACACTATAATTACAACCATGTGAAAATCATGTATACATGCACTGGTGTGTCTGGATGGGTGAGAAAGAGAGAGACTGAGACTGAGATTTTAAAGAAATATAAAATAAAAGCATATCATAAGATGGAATAAACAAGCACATTTACTTTTAGAAGATAAACTTGATCATGCCATGCTTTTGAGTTATACATAGCCTCATGAATCTAACTTCGGGCTTTTAGCAGACAGGAGACCATTGAAAACCACTCAAGCTCATATGTTTTTGAACAGGCTGTCTTACTTTGGGTGTTGTGTGTTTAACCCATACTGTCAAGTTTCTGTAAACACACCTGCAACGTGATCCAGCTGACTGCTCCCTGGTTATTATCCAATTATCACCTATTCTGCTTATTAACAACCTTAAGTGGGCGATATTCCTACATGGAGCTGACACCCTCCCTTGATGGGTCACATGCCCAGCTCTACTCAAAATTGTGAAGGGAGAAAGCAGAGAACTTCATCTTCAGTACAGAATTCTCTTTCCTAATTCCTTCTGGTTTACTGTTTCCCAAGGATGGTCACTTGTCCTCCAGTGGAGAAGCCAGGGAAGGGCTGTGGGAGCCTCCAATCCAAAGGCAGACATTAAGGATGAGGAGCAGGGGAGACATTATCTGTGGGGAATTTTAAAATGATAATAAAAAAGAATGAAAGATCTTTATGTTATCACCATACAAGTCTAAATAATGTTGGCATTAAAATATTCTTCCCCCTGGAGTGCCTGGGTGGCTCAGATGGTTGAGCATCTAACTCTTGGTTTCTGCTCAGTGGTGATCTCAGGGTCCTGATATGGAGCTTTGCATCAGACTCCGCGCTGGGTGCAGAGTCCGCTTCAGCTTCTCTCTTCTTCTCCCTCTATTTCTCCCTTAGCACTTGCACTCTCTCTCTAAAATAAATAAATAAATGCAATCTTTAAAAAAAAAATTCTTCCCCCTAAAATTTTATTGGCCTAGGAGTTTATTGCTACAGTTACTATCAAGATATGTTATATATGTATGCTTCAAATTAGGACATTGTAATTACCAATCCTTAATAACCTCCTAACTACATGGAAGTTAACCCAGAGAACCAATAGTTATAGGGGACTCCTAACCCAATTAGCAAGGCATCCATCATTCTGAGACTAAGTGCTTAACAGTTTGGAATTAGGCACAGTTCATGCCTCAAACCTCTACAGCACCATTTAAATAGTTCTAATAGATTAAAATAAACACTGATAGCACAATGAGGAGACATATATATGCCTGTTTTAACAATGAAACAGACATAAGCTATTTCAATTCTGTCATTCTGCGTGACCACTTGGCATTTATACTTGAATTTAAATTTTATATTTGAAATGGAAAACTGTGAAAAATGCAAAGTGTAATATTTTTGTTTGGTAAATATAAGTCTCAGTCTGTGCACGAAATATTTACTGCATTTTAGAAATAGCTTTAAAAGTGAAATTTATTCTTTTTGATCATTTTGGGGATTGAAAAGTAAGAAAAAATATCAAGAAAGTGACATATTATGTTACTGAGTGGTATGATTTAGTAGCTACCTAAATTGTGCTGTTTTTTGCAGTTATTTCTGTTTTATTAAAGTTCACTTGTTAGCTATTGTCAGTGAGGAGAGCATGTCCTAGGTGTCAGATACATAGGTACACCCTGGAATCCTCTTTTCCTCCTACTTCCAGAGTCTCGGTAGGAAATCTAGAGCTAAGGGCAAGTGGAAGAGGAGTCTTTTCACTGGAGGGGACATGGTTTGAATATTTTTAAGGGAATTTTCAATTTCTACATATTTCCCTAAACGAGCTTTGCTTGCCATTTTCGTTATATGGCAGTCCTTTTCCCATGAACTAGATGATTTGAGTCTCTGAGGTTTTTGTCAAAAATAAATTTAAAGCTTGGGTGTCATATACATTGCACCTGAAATTACATCCTTGCAGCCATTTTAACATCTTTTTAAATGTTTAGATGTGATGCGAACATATGTAAGAGGGTTCCTAGTTCTTCAGTATTCTTTTGGGGATAACATGAGGGAGAACAGCATCTGAGGACCACCGCTGTGCAATAGTGTTAGCAGGCAGGGTGTACATTTGGGGGGATTTCAGCAGTCAGCAGCCAACTGTCCTCAGTATTGCTGCCAAAGAATTCTTAAGACAGAAGGTTCAGGCAGTTGGGATGTATTCCTTAAGTCACACAGTAAGGAGCTTTGCTTTTGGAAGTTTGTTTGCTCCTGGTTAACCACTACTTAATACATGTTTTCTTATTTAATACTCCAGACAAAAAAAAAAAAAATACTCCAGACAATGATGTGAAGCACCACTACATAGGACTCTTGATGAAGGTGAAGCTGACTCACCCTGCTGGGGAACCCCAGGGTTGGTTCTTAATGGGGCTGGGATTTTCACCCAGACAGCCACAGGCATCCCCCTACCTCCCCTGCCATGTGTCTAGGGCTGGCTCTGACCTGCTGTGTAATGTTGAATTAAAGAGTTCCTGCCACATTGCTGAATTGCTGTATGAGTTCTAGCAATCTTGGGGTGGAGTCTTTTGGGTTTTCTATATAGAGTATCATGTTATCTGCGAAGAGAGAGAGTTTGACTTCTTCCTTGCCAATTTGAATGCCTTTTATTTCTTTTTGTTGTCTGATTGCTGAGGCTAGGACTTCTAGTACTATGTTGAATAACAGTGGTGAGAGTGGACATATTCTGTTCCTGATCTTAGGAGAAAGGCCCTCAGTTTTTCCCCATTGAGAATGATATTTGCTGTGAGCTTTTCATAGATAGCTTTTAAGGTACTGCAATTCAGCAATGTGGCATGATACAAAATCTATGCACAGAAATCAGTGGCATTTCTATACATTAACAATGAGACTGAAGAAAGAGAAATTAAGGAATCAATCCCACTTACAATTGCACCCCAAACCATAAGGTATCTAGGAATAAACCTAACCAAAGATGTAAAAGATCTATACCCTAAAAACTACAGAACACTTCTGAAAGACATTGAGGAAGACACAAAGTGATGGAAAAATATTCCATGCTCGTGGATTGGAAGAATTAATATTGTGAAAATGTCAATGCTACCCAGGGCAATTTACACATTCAGTGCAATCCCTATCAAAATACCATGGACTTTCTTCACAGAGTTGGAACAAATAATCGTAAGATTTGTGTGGAACCAGAAAAGACCCTGAATAGCCAGGGGAATATTGAAAAAGAAAACCAAAGCCGGGGGCATCACAATGCCGGATTTCAAGCTGTACTACAAAGCTGTGATCCTCAAGACAGCGTGGTACTGGCACAAAAACAGACACATAGATCAATGGAACAGAATAGAGAATCCAGAAGTGGACCCTCAACTCTATGGTCAATTAATATTTGACAAAGCAGGAAAGACTATCCATTGGAAAAAGGACAGTCTCTTCAATACATGGTGCTGGGAAAATTGGACAGCCACGTGCAGAAGAATGAAACTAGACCATTCTCTTACACCAGACCCAAAGATAAACTCAAAATGGTTGAAAGATCTAAATGTGAGACAAGAATCCATCAAAATCCTAGAGGAGAACACAGGCAACACCCTTTTTGAACTTGGCCACAGCAACTTCTTGCAAGATACATCTATGAAGGCAAGGGAAACAAAAGCAAATATGAACTATTCAGACTTAATCAAGATAAAAAGCTTCTGCACAGAAAAAGAAACAGTCAACAAAACTAAAAGACAACCTACAGAATGGGAGAAGATATTTGCAAATGACATATCAGATAAAGGGCTAGTATCCAAGATCTATAAAGAACTTACTAAACTCAACAGCAAAGAAATAAACAATCCAATCATGAAATGGGCAAAAAACACGAACAGAAATTTCTTTAAAGAAGACATACACATGGTCAACAAGCACATGAAAAAATGCTCTGCATCACTTGCCATTAGGGAAATACAAATCAAAACCACAATGAGATACCACCTTATGCCAGTGAAAATGGCAAAAATTAACAAGAGGAAACAACAAATGTTGGAGAGGATGTGGAAAAAAGAGAACCCTCTTTCACTCTTGGTGGGAGTGTGAACTGGTACAGCCACTTTGGAAAACTGTGTGGAGGTTCCTCAAAGAGTTAAAAATAGAGCTACCCTATGACCCAGGCAACTGCACTACTGGATATTTACCTCAAAGATATAGATGCAGTAAAACACCAGGACACCTGCACCCCAATGTTTATAGCAAGAATGTCCACAATAGCCAAACTGTGGAAGGAGCCTCGGTGTCCATTGAAGATGAATGGATAAAGAAGATGTGGTCTATGTATACAATGGAATATTACTCAGCCATTAGAATGGATGACTACCCACCATTTGCTTCGACGTGGATGGAATTGGAAGGTATTATGCTGAGTGAAGCAAGTCAGTCAGAGAAGGACAATCATCATATGGTTTCACTCATGGGGAATATAAGAAATAGTGAAAGGGATTATAGGGGAAAGGAGAGAAAATGAGTGGGGAAAAATTAGGGTGACAAACCATGAGAGACTCCTAACTCTGGGAAATGAACAAATGGTAGTGGAAGGGTAGGCAGGCAGGGGGATGGGATAACAGGGTAACAGGCACTGAGGAGGGCACTTGATGGGATGAGCACTGGGTTTTATACTATATGTTGGCAAATTGAATTCCAATTAAAAAAAAAAAGCATTCCAAAGGGACAAGTATGGAAGGTGACATATTTCTTGAACTGTGCTTTAATTTGTAAACATGGCCAAAATCTATTCTTCAATCTGGAACACTTCTAGTCATGAATGAGGGTAGAGGAAAGCTCTTACAAGTTGACCTTTCATTTTTGCCTCTGAGAAGCTCCCCTTGAACGTTATGAGAGAGAATTCACTCTTGCCAGGGGGAAAATCTGAAGAACTTCATGCAGTTGGGTGAGCATTTCTCCTCCTCAAAGAGCAGTTCCTGGGGCTTTTTGACTTCCTCATGGTCATGGGCAAGTACAGGACGTGGACCAAAGGGAGAGGACTGGCATCTTGGGCAGCAGGACTTTTCTGCCTTCTATCCTAGTCCTGGCACTTAGGGCACCCCCCCCATCCTTCTGTCCCACTTCCTCCCATCTGAAAATGCAGAATCATATCTGATGGTAGCCTGCTTTTATAGTAATTAGTATTGGGGCAAATTTTTTTACAGAATTTTTCAGAAAGCATTTGTACACAAGTGAAGTCAGTGAATAAAGGGCCAATGCGGGATCCCTGGGTGGCGCAGCGGTTTAGCGCCTGCCTTTGGCCCAGGGCGCGATCCTGGAGACCCGGGATCGAATCCCACGTCGGGCTCCCGGTGCATGGAGCCTGCTTCTCCCTCTGCCTGTGTCTCTGCCTCTCTCTCTCTCTCTGTGACTATCATAAATAAATAAAAATTTAAAAAAAAAAAAAGGGCCAATGCCATATAAATTGGAGCAGGAGCTCAGATTTCAGCTGCACTAATCAGGCTCTGCCTCTCACTGACTATCAGACTGTGTGGCCCTGTCTCGTCTCCTGCAAAAGGGAGACAGGGGAACTTACTGCATAGTATTATTATGAAGAGTGAACGAGAAGATGTGCACAGGTGTTTACTGAGGGCTACCTCCTTAGTCATTGTCATCAGGATCATTATCATTATGAAAGGAACTGGAACCACTTATTTCTCTTTACAGGAAATGGAATAACCCCCGCCAGGGTCTACCTCTAGGGCAGAATCATAGAGGCCTCCCTCACAGCCCCGAGACCCAACATCTGGGTCACTCCTGACCCAAACTAAGACATTTTTTTCCAACCCTGAGTTCTTCCCCTGCTGCCCTCTCTTCCCCTAATGCATATAATGAGAAAAAAAAAAACCTCTTCATTTTTGTCTCATAATTGGCCTACTTTAAAATCCTAAACTGTGGGATGCTTGGGTTGGTTCAGTGGTTTAGTGCCTACCTTCAGCTCAGGGCATGATCCTGGAGTCCTGGGATTGAGTCCCATGTCGGGGTCCCTGCATGGAGCCTGCTTCTCCCTCTGCCTGTGTCACTGCCTCTCTCTCTCTGTCTCTGTCTCTCTCTCTCATGAATAAATAAATAAAATCTAAAAAAAAATTTTTTTAATAAAATATTTTTTTAAAAATCCTAAACTATAGAGTGACTCTTCATTTGTGACATAGTTTTTGAATCCCAGTATGTCCTGACTTCTAGAGGCCATGTCTTTGTGAACAGCAAATACCAGGCACCATTTGTGACATCCAACAAACTCAGAGGAAGAGGTCTGATTTAAGTCCTTGAAACATGAATGTAAAGAGAATGAACCCACCATTTGCTGAGCTAACTGTGGGTGTGCATAAGTTGTACCTTCTTCACAGGACTGTTGGAAGGATTATATGAGTTAATATATAAAAACATTTAAAATAGTGTCTGCCCTATAGCAAGAGCTATATTCCATATATGTTTCTTAGGATTATTAGTTGTAGTATTCCTCTTGTTTTTCATGTACTTCATCAGTGCTTCTTCAGAAGCACATAAAATACTCAGTTTACTCCTCAGAGCTGTGAGAAATCCTCCTGGCCATCTCAGGCCCATCTGCTAGATGTATTATTTCTGCTCCTACATCATGCTGAGAATATCAGATACCAATTGTGGGGCTGAAGTGCAGAGATGTAGGACCTTGCAGACTCCCTCTGTTAACCTTGGGAAGTGTAGGGGTACAGGTCATCTGTATCCCAGAAGCCCAAGTCTTTGCTCTGTCAACTGTGCAACCAAGTACCAAGGCCTGTCGGGGTGCCTGGCCCCTCAGCTTCCTTTTTTCTCTCCTTTGCCACCATTCAACCCATAGACTGCTTTTTCTGGGAGGCCCTAAAAGCTTAAGTGGGCTTTTTAGACTCATCTGTGGAGGACTGAATCCTGGTCATTCCCTCCCAAGACAGGGAGATCTTCCTAGCTGCTGCCTGGGGCAGGACACAAGTGAGTCATGGAAGTGTGGTAGGGGAAAATCACATAAATTAACTTATTGAAGTATTACCCAGCAATGCCAGAGAAACTTTAGAAAGCCCCCTCCAACATCCGAGAGTGAGACTTTGTCACTCGTGTCTCCACTGGATCCCCAGGGCCTGACGCATGGTCTAGGAAATATTTGGAAACTAATTGTCATGAGCAAGAGCCATCCTCAGTAGTATAGCTGTTTACTTCCCAAGATCCACCAATAATTATGGCTAGTTAGTTCGTTTTTTTGTCATTTAGACACAAACTCTTTCTGAAGACTCAGAGAAAAAAAGTCCCACAATAAAACTGTTTGGATAATTTATATTCAAGTTTGAATAGTTCATGTAAATTAGTAAAGTTGAAGCCTATCCCATGTGAATAAAAATATTGGAATCACATTAACTAAATGAGTCCATCAAATTAATTCTCATAGATTTTTCTGATTCTATTGCACGTCCTCAAATTAACAATAAAAGTCAAACTGAAATTTAAAGTTAAGGTCCAAGAGGAGCACATGCTGAATAAACAGACTTGTGTAGTTAAAGACTCAACAACAGATGGTAGGAACAGCAAAGTGTAGGAAAACTGCAAAAAAAAGAAAAAAAATCTTCAAAAAAATAAGTGGGTCCTTAAAATAGATGAATGCCAAATAAAACAGAAGAGTGTATAAGCCATAGTTTTAGTGAAGCCTTTCACATCAGCTATTGTGGTGGTTTGGAAAATTCCTAAATATGGACATGAGAGAAGGTCTGATGGGGGGATAAAAAGGAAAACATTGGGACAGTTATGAAAAAATTTAATTATAAACCACAATGTTCACATGAAGTGAAATTATGGGATACTTTGCAAAAAATGTTGGATTTAAAATGTTTCTGTGGGAAATGTTCAGAGGTAAAATGTTTTAAGGGAAAAATAGAACAAAGCTTGTGATTAAGTAGTAATTTCATAAATTTAGCTATTACACAATCTTCCTAAAAGTTATTGTATCTGTCTAAATAAGAGCCATTTACTATGATTTCTGCCAGAAACAGTAAACCTTATAATCATAATATACCAGAGTTTAAAAGGCCTTTGTGATCCCCTGGTCCAACTGACTCGTTATGCAGGCAAGGAAGTAGAGAGTCAGAGATGCTGGTTAAGTGAGCTAGTTAGTGGTGTAATCAAAAACTAAAACTAGGTGTCCTGGCTTTTATTCCAGGTCTGAGTTCTAAAGACATGACCCTTCCAGTTGCTGGCTACTTCCTTTTGGGGCCACAGATAAACACTGATCTTCTAGAATCTTCCATTCAGACTTCATGCTCCAGGGTTGTATCCAGAGTTAAGGAAGGTGCTGTGCTAGGCTGGAAGCAGAAATTGTGAAATTCAAATAAGTTGGCAAATGCAAGCACATGGAAAAATCAACTAAAATCAGGACAGAAAGCTTTTCTTATATAAATTACCGTTGGAAAGAATGATAAAAACTTACTCATAATCCATGAATGTGTTAATTGTTTTCTTTCTTCCGCAGACACTCACTAATTTATTCTGAAGGGAATGATACATTTCCAAATTCTACTTTTACTTTAAAGAAATTCAAACTTCAAGAAAAAAAAGTTGAACACAGTATTGTGATTTCAATAGTTAAGAATATCAGCTGTCATGACTTTGAAAAATCATTAGCAAAAATTGGCCATGGAAAAGGGAAATCTGTCTAGTTCACAATAAGCATTCATCTTATACGAGTAAGTAATTCCTAATCTCTTGTTGGAGAGAAGAGCAACACCTAACTGTGCTTTCAGGATCAGCTCCTCCATCCCCCCCACCAGTGGCTGGCTCTGATGGACCCCGAAGCCTGGCTGGACTCCAAGCCTTGGCTGCCTTCACACCTCATCCCCTTGGTGGTTTCCTGCTGCTCCTCCTCCATCTCCTTCATCTGTCTAGCATCTTTTGTTTATTCTTATTCCACTGATATTTCTTGTGCCAAGAAAAAAATTGCGTGCCAAGCAAGGTACTGGGTAGGTAGAGAAAATACAATGGACAGGAGAAATAGCCCTGTGTGCCCTCCCAGAGCTTAGAATCCAATGGATTGGATTGGAGAAACGTTAGGCAAGGTATCCCACAAATAAATGAACAAGCATTGAGTGAGGACCCTCAGAGGAGAGCTACACAATGATGTAAGCGATCAGCACAGAATTTGAGTAGGCTGACTTGAAGCTAAAGTCTGACAGTCAGGTTGGTGTGAGCCAGGTAGAGATGGCTAAAAAGAGAGAAGTGGGCAGAGGGAACAGCATGTGCAAAATCCCTATCACGAGTCAGCACCTCAAGTACAGAAAAGATGATGATGGTGGCAGGAGCAGAGAGAAGGCAGAGGGACATGGTGTGGTGTGAGGCTGCAAGGGCAGACAAGAACTTTGGTCTCCAGAGCAGTTGGAGCCTCTAATGATTTCAGATAGAGGTAACATTGGATAAGAGTATTGAAAAGGTTACTCGGTTCACCCAGAGAAGCAGAACCACTGGGAGGTCACATTGAATGTCAGTATAAGTATAGATATGAATGTATGTATTTGTTACAGGGATTGAATGTTATGCAGTTATTGTGGTTGTTTGCGAGGTCTCTGTAAGGCTGCTGTCTTCATCTTGGATCCTCTGATGTTGGAGCTCAGAAGTCCAGAGGCCAGGCAGTCAGCAGGGGAAGATGGAGCGCAAGGAGTAGCTGGGACCCACACTGGAACCCATAAAGACTGACTTAGACCCATCTCAGTTCTCATTGCCTCCCTTGATGATATAGCTGTCCTTTAGCACATTCTGGCTCCCATGATTACAGAGATAAACATGCACCTGGCCCAGGAGTCAGAGAACCTCAAGGAAAATCCAGGGGAAGGTGGGGCAGCTGCAGGTCCGGCTGCTGCCCCATCCCAAAGAGGTGAGCCCACCAATAAGACAAGGTATGAGTTATGTTCACTTCCCCTCCATTCCACAAGGTATGCCACCCTACCTGGAAACATTGGGGAAAGGGAACCTGGGGAAGGTGGTTCAGCCTGGCCAAGTTGATGCTTTACAAAGCTTCCCACCCTAGGCGGTGGCCAATGTGGGCAATGAGTGTGCAGAGCCTTCCACATTCCTCTCTGGATGCTCCCACCCTCGTCTCCTGAGTCAATGTGTGCTTTCAGGGACATAGCCTCTCCACTCTGTAAGAAGCTATCCTGGGGAAGGATTTGGAATTCCCAGATGAGCTACCAGGCGAAGGTAGGGAAGCAGTAACTAATAACATTATAAGTCCATTTGGCAGAGATACAAACCTCCACCAGCACAAGTAGGATGAGTGGAGGGAAAAGAGGCTCTCTTAACGGACAAATCAAATAAAAAGTGGCAGGCTTCTGAAGATAATGCTGAACCCTGCATGACATGTCAGTGGAACAAAGAGTCTGATGTCATTACATCTTTGGTATGTCTGCTTAGATAGAGGGTGTTTTTCTGTCTCCTCCTACCTGAGAATCTCTAAGTCATATGCAAGAGGGTCTAGTACAGTTTGGCCACCACTTTTCTCAGTGTTGGGGAAGCAGAACCATGCTTGTCTTAAGACCTCCTGTGATTTAAGATAGGATTTGAGAAAAAGAGAATTTGAGTGGTCACATAGCTCAGTGGTCCTTCAAACTGGCTGTGCCTTAGAATCGCCTGCAGAGCTTTACAGTCTGTCCAAATCTAAGTCCCCCCACAGCTTGGGATGAGGACGAGGCATCACTAGTTCATTAAAGTCCCAAGGTGACTCTGATGTGGAGCAAGGGTCGAGAACCAGGGATCCAGTCTAATCTTGTTTCTAGGTAATGAAGCTAAGCCATAGAGAAGTCAGGCATGTTGGCCAACAGTGCATACAAAGGAGTGGGATCCCAGTGTCCTCACTCTTAAACTGGGGTACTTTCCACTGTGTAGACAATATCCCCTGTCAAAATGAAGAAACATAAATTAAAACTGCATTCTCTACTGTGTTCTGAGAATGTGGTTTCAGAAAACAGGTTATTTATAGAAGACAAGACTGATAACTCAGTCATTCACTCAAACTCTTGAAGCATGTAGACAAACACATGTGACCCTATAGTTTCCATACTTCCCAGCAGTCTGCCTTAGGTTACCCTGTCCAAAGTATAAGAAAGAGAAAGGAAAGTAGGGTAGTTAGGAATGTATTCCATGAGATGCATTTTAGAACGATTCTAGAAATGACAGGACAGCCTTAATAGCCAATAATTAGGTCTCCTAAAAATGGAACCGTCTTAGCTAGCATATGGTCACATGCTCAGTTTAGAATAGAGCCAGGAGCCCCTGTGACCATTGCTTTGAAAAGAAAAGCAATAGAGAGAAGGAAATGGTGAATTGGAATAAGAAAACTTTTGCAAATAAGCAAAGCAAGATTCAACCTACAGTCTGTCCTCATAATTATCATTAATTATTTTTTAATAGAAACAAAATCAAAGGATCAAACATTTTCGTTCTGTAGCGATCAAATGTTGTACCAGTATCTACTTTACTATCTCCTTACCTTATTGAAAAAAATTTAAGTACCAAATAAATACATTTTAATGATAGAGCAAAGTATCTAGTGGTAGGGAATATGATGTTCACATTTATGACATAAATATCCACAGATTTCAATTCAAGTATAATTGACATGCCATTGTTATATTAGTTTCAGGGGTACAATATAGTGATTTGACAAGTCTATACATTACTCAGTGCTCACCATGATATGTTGTATGGTGACAGATGGCGAGATGGTGACTATTTTTATAAAATTTTAAAGAAATGATTGCAACATTGTTTCTATTAAAATCATACTTTCTCATTTCAAAGAATTCAAGAGTTGTGGACAAGTACAAAGAAAAAAAAAAGTAAAATAATCTTCCAGATTGCACCATCCAAAAATAACAATGTTGAGTATCAGGTAGACATTAGTTTAGATTCTTTCCAAGAATACGTGTCTGAGAAAAAAGCTGGCTGGCTAGATAGACAAACTGTAAAATGGGGATCACATGCTAACACCTTTTTTAAATTAAAAAAATATATAGTTAGGTCAATTTTACTTATATACAGAAGTAAAAGAAACTGAAGTAACACTGGGGAAATTCCTTTTTTTTTTTTTTTTTGAGATTTTATTTATTTATTCATGAGAGACACACACAGAGAGAGAGGCAGAGACACAGGCAGAGAGAGAAGCAGGCTCCATGCAGGGAGCCTGACGTGGGACTCAATCCCAGGTCTCCAGGATCAGGCCCTGGGCTGAAGGTGGCACTAAACCAGTGAGCCACCCAGGCTGCCCACATTGGGGGAATTCTGAACCTCATGTAAATGTTTACTACCCAACATATTGTTTCCTTAAAGATGCCTTAACAAAAAAGATTATGAGAATGATTGGAGTCATAATATTTGTATTGACTCATGGTTCAGTTTTATATCGTATCAATCCACTCCCTGCTGTGAAAAATATACATTAAAACTTCCCATTTTGCTCTCTCCCGCCTCCGCATTTTAGCAGTTCATTTTGATTCTTTCACTCAACAAATGTTAACTGAAGGGCAACTTTGTGCAGGGCACTTTCAAGGTACTGGGCTTGTTGCTACCGGCTGTAGACAGAACATACAAAACTCTCACCTGTCATGGTTCTTACATTTTAACAGAGAGAAAAAATAAATGACAATTTTGCCATTGTACTGATTCTGTTCACTAAGCCTCACAATTGTTCAGTGGTGTTTCTATAATTGAATTCGTTCAATGCATATATCTAAATAGAGGTCTGGCAGACGAAAGAGAGAGCCAGACACCAGACACACTTTATGAAAATGGGAGGATGCTTGAAATTCCCCTCCATCATTGAAAGGCAGCCTATCCTTGACTTACCTTCTTACCTTCATTTGTCCCACATCCCTCACCACTCTACCTCTTTAGAAGAAGGAAAGGCTTTCTCCTTGTCAGATTCACAGGAAAGTTTCCCCATTCTGCTTATTCTCATGTTTGTTTTTGAGAAGCAAGGACCAGAGTAAGGGTTGTGGTTACAGGCTTTCCCTTTGTGGTTGCTGCTAACAACATTTTTATTTGGTTTTCACTATTTTGATGTTGTAATTATTCATTTTATTAAGTATCACTAAGTTAGAAAAATGTTATGATCAGAAATTGCTATCTTATTTACTTGAAAATACCATTAAGAACACGAATCCCTGATATAAAATCAAACCATCATGTGTTTCCTGGAGTGGGGTAGAGAGGTATGTTAACTAAATTTTCCTTGTCTGCGTCATGTTGGATCAATTCCTAGAGAATAATTTCCACTCTGTCTCTTTTAAGCTTTCCCAGCCCTGGCTTGCTCTCGTGAAGGGCTTCAAAGCAGATGGGAGAATCTTTGATAATTGGCTGGGTTCACAAGACTTATTGTTGCAACACATTCCATCACTTGTGGGGGTATCACAACTACTTTGTTACTAGAAATAAAGAGCAAAATTCACAAATGATTTTATATCTGTGAAATGTTGCTCAAGTGAGGGGATGATCAGTGGAGAAAGTTAGGCTGCATGACCTCCCAGGTCCCTTCCAACCTTGCAATTCTGTGGCAGTTTGGGATTTCTGAGTGATTTGAATGAGAAAGAAAAGGAAAGTATTTAGATTTTTTTAAGCTACATAGGAAGCTTTCTGTAGGGCTTAGATAATAAAAGGATGCATGCAACAAAGCAAGGAAGCTAAAGAGAAAAATATAAAGTATCCAAAGCTGAAAGAATAATATTCAAATAGGCTAACAGTGAGAAAGGTTGGAGTCTTGTGAAACATCCAGAGGTCAACAGCAACAACAAAATCCAGATTTGGAGTCACAAGAAAGATGAGTGAAGATCTCAGAAGAAACAGATGGCTCACTGAGGATATTTGAGGGTATTTTAATAAAAAGACTTTTAAAGGTATAGGTAGAGTACAGAAAGTAACAAGAGATGAAGCAAGTCAGAACCTGAAGAGAGTGATTGGGAAGCTCTCAGTGGTGGACCCCAGCCAAGCCAAGGAATCACACAGGGGTGAGCCAACCCCACTTTTTCTTTTCCCTTCTCCCTCTGCTGCTACCTTCTATTGGCTGAACCCAACAGAAACCAGAAGGTAAGGGGACCCATCGATGTGGTCAATTCGGGGCCCAGAGCATGGTGGAGAAAGGTGGTGTTTCTCAAGGGATAAACAGATGTCCAGCAAAAAGGACAAAGAGGGAACAGAACTACTTCCTGCCTAAAGAGATTGAGTTGTCACCGTACTTGACAATAAGAAAGCAGGTGAATTCAGTACCAACTCCGTGTTTATCCTTCCCATCAATGGCTGTGTTAGGTCTAACTGGAGAGAAATAAGCAAACAGGATTGAAGCCCAAATAGTCGAGACCATAAACCAATACTTAATTATTTTAAACCAATTCAGTCTATAGGCCTATGTGAATTTTATCTGAGAGTGCTGAAAAAAGATGACATTCAAGTTCCAGAAAGGGTCAAAATAGCAATTATTGAATCTGTAATAAAATTACTGAGATGAAAAGGAACGGTAAAAGTCTCAGGTATCGTAACTTCAGGAAGATATTTGATGGTGCCCCTCACAGTTGGGTTGGGGATATATTGCTGGAGCCATGCTGGTGTGGAGTAATGTTGTGTTTACCCCTGGCCAAACAGTTCTACACAGTGAGGGTTCACTAGCAGGGATGCTTCCATGGCATAGAGGAAAGAGAGCACAGACCCTCTGTGACCCACTCCTGTTCAAGCTCTTGTGAAGGACTTGAGTGAAGACAGGAGATATATTCATATCAAAGTGTGACAGATTCAAAACTGGGAAAGAAGAGCTATTCTGAGCCAATTCCTTTTGCAGGGCATGATGCCATGCAAGGGGTGGAAATTCCGGAGCATTGGAATAATACTAACAGAGGCTGGAGGAAAGGTGTTTGATGTGCTCTGGATGGAACCAGAGCTGGGACAGTCCTTTCGTCTTGGCCTAGTGCTGCATCTGAACTTCAGACGCCAGTTCCTATGGATGCCCCTTCACCCCTCAGGGAAACCCCTGTTGCCAGTCCCTCTGCTGCCACCCAGCAGCATGCTATGTGAGTTGTTCCCAGGAATGCAGAGACACCGCATGCCTCAAGATGCTCTCTGTGGCCCCATAGAGCAAGCATGACAAATAGGCCACATGACAGTGTTTTCAAAGAATTCAACTAATGGACCAAATGAAATGAAATGCTATGTGATGGAATGTTATGGCTTATAGAGCTAATTTGTCTACCCTATGCAAAGAATGGGCCAAAACTAAAGCTGAGTGACAGGACTGCCACTGCAGTCACCGCCACAGGTGGAATTACAGTGTCTAAATTAGAAGTGACATGACAAGAGCACATCAGGAGTGCTCTCTACATCGTAAGGCACCCATTTTAAGAGAACAGTAACAAATCTCAGTTTCTCACGGGCAGTGTGACCCACAGGGTGATGAGGCTGAGAAATTCATCATAGGACCATGCAAGCCAAGGGGGACCCCAGAGAAGAGAAAAATTCAAGGGGATTTACAAGAAGCTGAAGAAGGCAGAACTAAGAGGGACGCAGTTGCAGGAAAGCTGATTTGAAGATCTGTGCAAATGGAAAAAAATTCCTTGACAATCAGAGGTGTTTCACACAGAACCAGCCACATTTGGAGACGGGGTCACTGGAGCAAGAACATGAGGAGAGAGCTGGGTGACACCTGTCAGAGAGGTTGGACGATCTCTCGCTCATGAGCCTGAAGCTCACGCAGGACAGTGGAAGGCAGTGTGGAAAAGATGGGGAAGAGGACCTTTTCACAATATCTTCACGCCTCCTTTCCCCAATAAAAGTGACTAGTTCTTCCTCCCTGAGCATTATAGTGAACTGGCCCCAAATGACCACTCTACCCTGGGCATAATACCTTACATTTGTTTAGCTGTTTAAACTCTCAAAAGGACATTTTAAACAAAGCCAGGAGTAAAGAACTCATTTTGGAAGAACCGGGTTCAGAGTCTGGCCCTACTGAGGACTGACCGTGGTGCCCTGGGCAGTCACTTGAGCCTCAACGCCCCCCACCCCGGTGAAGCAATGCTGCCCACCCAGGCTGGTGGGCATAGACAGCACTTGTGTGTGCACACATGCAATCGTGTACATTTGTGGAAGCAGCTGCCACCTGTCACCCGCACAGCCTCACGTCACCACACACAAGCTCACGGAACTCCCAGCACTCAGAATTTGGGGGAGGCACAGACCTCACCCCTTACCCTGGGGCTCTGTGCCTGCCCTTCTTAGCTGAAGGAGTCACTGCCACTGCCTTGGGTGACTGGGATTCCCTTTTCCACTTCCTGACGTGTCATCAGCTCTCACTTCCAACTGTGGTCACTGCCTTGTACCTTCTTTTGAAAATCAGAATGCCACCTTAGTTTCTCAGGGCTGCTGACTTCTTTATAGAATGCTGCCCTCTCCTGTGCAATGTGTCCTCAGGCTGCTGGGGCTGTCGTGAATACAGATTTTAACATTACTGTAGACACTAAATGGGAGGGAGTGGAAGGGGGTGTTTTAAATGTTACCCAAGAGCTTTGCAGGAGGTTCTCGACTGTAAAGGAAAATACCATTTTAGCAGAACATCCCCTGGGCCCTGTGGCGCCGTCTGCATGTTCAATGTTGTGAAATTAAGGTAGAGGCAGTTGTGTGTGGGTGTAGGGGACTGGCGCCGGGAGTACACAGGGGCTGTCCAGTGTGCTGGAGGGAAGTATAGGCTGGGGGGCGAGAGGGAGTGCTCAATCCTATCCCTGGCTCTCAGACTTACCCCAGGGATGAGAAAAGCCCATCTGTAGCTACAGTCTCCAGGTCTGTACTGTCTATGTGCTTGGCAATGTCTGTTCTTCCCTTCTTCCCCCTAGTTGATGTGCACCTGTACAGGTGTATTCACCTGGGCATTTCAGGGCCCAGACTCACAAGGCCCCCACCCCATCAAGGTTGGTTGCAGGTAATAGACTCAGGGAAACCAGCCTTCCTAAGGCTGTATTTGGTAAGAAGGGAGGAAGGAAGACAGCAGCCTGCTGTGGGCTTTTGGTTTTGCCCACTGTGGGCATCCAGTCTTGATTGCATAGTTGAGTTGGCACATATAATTGAGGTACTACATGTAACATTAACCCAGATTTGATGAAAGCAACTCATGAGAATGCCTCAGGCCACATTTGGTAATGAAAATTACGTATACTAGACCTTTGATCAATGCAGGCATTGGAGCACCAACCCGCCTACCCTCCACCCCTGTGCAGTCAAAAGTCTGCATATAACTTTGGCTCCCCCAAAACTTAACCAAGAGCCTACTGTTGACTGGAAGCTTTATGGATAACATAAAGAGTTAACACCTATTTTGTACATCATATGTATTATATAGTGTATTCTTACTAAAGAAAATGTTGAGAAAATACATTTACCGTACTGAATTGTATTTATTGAAAAAATCTGCGTATAAGTGGACCAGTGCAGTACAAACCTATGTTGTTCAAGGGTCAATCAACCGTACAGTGTTCTTTAGTTACATTGACATTGGGACATACCGTTCATAATTAATTATATTGATTTGTAGTGTATTGTGTCATATGTCATTGTATGTTCTAATACCAAGTACCAAGGTCCTCCTCTTAAAAATTGGTAGCCATCATGAGGTGCCTGGCCATCTCAGTTAGAATAGCATGTGACTCTTGATCTCAGGGTTGTGCGTCCAAGCCTCACGTTGGGTATAGAGATTACTTAAAAATAAAATCTTAAAAAAAAAAAAACAACAACTGGTAACCATCTCTAATCCCTATGGCAGAGCATAGATAGTTCTGGAATGCTTTGGGTTCTCTCCTGTATATCCCATGCAGCATCACCCCAAGCTGCCTGTGTTAAGGTGCCTACATTTTTTTTCCCTTCAAAACCATCAGGTATGCTTATTCAGAGAACCATCTTGGAGTAATGAGCCTATATTGGTTAATTCTATGGAAAGTTTTCCTTCCCTCCAGTACTGTCTGGTACTGCTGTCCCCTGTTCCTCTGATAAGTGCTGTATTACTTCGCTGCCCCTTTCACCCAGCAATGTAAGTGTTATTCCAGGCAGTGAACTAGAATAGCTCCCTTTTAAAGCCCCCTTTGTTAGGAAGCATTTCTTCCTTATAGAATCTGACCTTGGGTGAAACACAGATGCCATGACCTATCCAATACAATGACATTAAAATCCCCCTTTCCTCCTATAGTTGATGCTCTGGGAAAATAGCTGTGATAATGGGACCATCTCATGGTCTCCCAATAGACCAATAATAACATCACCATCTTTTTTTCTTAACTCATGTTTTACTTTTTTTTTTAGATTCTATTTATTTATGCAGAGACAGAGAGAGCACATGAGCAAACAGAGGGAAGAGCAGAGGGAGAGAGAGAATCTTAGGCAGACTTCCCCCTGAGCACAGAGCCCATAGCATGGAGCCTGACATGGGGCTCGATCCCATGACCCTGAGATCATGACCTGGGCCAAAACCAAGAGTCGGTTGCTTAACCGACTGAGCCACCCAGGCATCCCTTGTGCTTTACTCTTATCATGTTTGTGGTGATCGGTATGAAATGGGGAAGGTGATCAGTGTAGGAATAGGAGCCCTATACTTGAAACAGCAGAGCCAATGATTAAACCTCCGGGTTTGCTTTGCTTTCTGCTCTCGGACAGTCTTCCTCTCTACTCCGCTGGAGTAGAGTCATCTGAATACTTGGCTCCTGCTTTCTACAAAAGACATGCTCCTAAAAAGGTTGTATTTCAAGCAAGTTTTAATAAACTGCTCTCGTGAATGTATGAATGACTCTTCCTCATTAAAGGAAATGTTGAGGGACCTTTTTGTTGTGCCAGTGCAAGGCTGACTTCCATTAAGATCTCTAAACTCTTAATGGTTTTCAGATTTGAAAATTCTGCTACTCTTTATAATTTTGTCTCTTGACTTTTTAAATGATCATTGTTTTCAATTTTTCTGGTAATCTTTTCAATGCTTATGATAGTTATCTGTATATGTAATGTAAACGACCACTGTATAACTAAGGACTGCCACAAGGTATCAGTGCCTAAAACCTAGACATTATCTAAAATAACATCATTTAACTTTGAATGGTTGCAAGGCATAACGGGCTGTCATTTCGTTGACAACATCTGTCTTGTTTTCATTTCGTACTGTGTTGAAATCTAGCACCAGGTGCAAAAGCAAAACTTCTCTTTTGCCATGAGAGTTCACAGTTGAATGACATTTTTCTAGACTGGAAATTTAGTTTCTTGGGGTAGTTAACAAATCGATTTGGCATCATAGAAATGGCATAATACATCAGAGTCACATACTACTTGAAGTGTCGCAGTCTAATGATAGAGGACAGAAAAGACCATATTATGTAATTGATACATTTCTGCTAAATGAAGTTGTGGCAGTCTGTACAAATAGAAGTTTCATAGTAATTTGGAAAGATAAAAATGATAGGGGAATAGAGTCATCACAGGGAGCCTGTAGCATCATACCTGGTTTACTGTGCTAGCAGATTCTTCTTTGAGTTCCAACTTGGTACAAACAACTCAGCAGAAAATACAAAATGGCTCTATTTTGATGAAATAATGTGCTTTTAAGACACCTGGGCTGCTCAGCAGTTGAGCGTCTGTCTTCAGCTCAGGTCGCAATCCTGGGGTCCCAGGATCCAGTTCCGCATTAGGCTCCCTGCAGGGAGCCTGCTTCTCTCTGCCTGTGTCTCTGCCTCTCTCTGTGTGTCTCTAAATAAATTTTATTGTTTTTTTTTTAAGATTTTATTTATTTATTCATGAGAATACACAGAGAGGAGAAAGAGACAGGGAGAGACACAGGCAGAGGGAGAAGCAGGCTCCATGCAGGGAGCCCGATGCGGGACTCGACCCCAGGTCTCCAGGATCACACCCTGGGCTGAAGGCGACGCTAAACCCCTGAGCCACCCAGGCTGCCCTCTAAATAAATTTTAAATAAATTTTTTAAATCTTTTAAAAAAGAAAAGTAAAGAAACAAAGTTTCTTTTTAAGTTTTTAAGTCATGTATCTCAGGGTACACTTGGATTGATTCTGTAAAGGAAATACATTATTTTAAAAATAGTGATGATAGCAAGAATAATAATAATAAGAGATTCCAGGAAGGGGATTCCCCATAGTTCATTGTCCAAAGACTGAAGTTAACAAAAAGTACAACATGTAAATTACTTTTTTTGCCACTGGTATTCACGACCTACAAAAATGGCAGGTGCATATCATTTGACCGAAGAAGCACAAGAGTGGCAATTTAGTGTCAGCAAAGCAACATCCATCACAAGGATTAATGCTTCTTAATTTGCACTTCACTCTTCTGTATCTCTGTATTGCACATTCATTGGCTGGATGGCTTATGTAAGAACTAAAAGCATAAAAAGCTTATTCCTCATTTTATGTTTATGACATAGAAATAAAAAGAATGTAAATACTGCAGCACCACAACAATGTGTTCTTAAACAGAGCTCCATATCATTACTCACTTTTGAGAAACGTTGATGAATATTCCTGCCCCTGGCGGACCCCAAACCCTTACCACAAACGTTCAAGCTGGTGTTCTTTTCTTCTTATTATCTGCCTGCAGCTCTGAACGGGAGAAGTTTTGCAAATATTCCAGAGCTGCATATTAAGCCTAAAACTCATAAAGTATCAGATTTGTCATGGAGTTTGATTCTCTTTGATTCTCAACATGTTTCCAGTTCAGGTTAGCCCCAAAGTATAAAGGGACACTACCACCTCCAAAAAAAAGTCAAGCAAAGTCATTCTGTTTAGGTCTTTTGGTGGAACTCCATGAGTGCTGTAAGGAAGTGGCATTTGACATTTGACGTTAGGCCCCAGCGCCAACATAACCCGAGACAATAGCTGCCCACCACTAGCAAGGAGCTGATCCTCCAGACTCAGGCTCAGGACGAAGCAAATATTTCTCTCTTTGAGGTTTCTGAGCCAGCTGAAGAGTGTGCTTACAAGTAGGGCCTTTGACAACAGACTGCCTGGGTTCAAATCCCACCTTTGACACCAGCTATGTGGTGTTTAATTTCTCAGTGCTTCCATCACAAAATGGGTCTGACACTAGTGTAAGTACCCCTGTGGCAATGGTGTGAAGGTCAGACAGCTTAAAGGGTACGTGGAAAATGCTTAGAATAGTGCCTGGCACATGGTAAGCATGCAGGAAATGTTAGCCGCCAGCATCATTACTTCTACAATCACTATTGTTAATACTGCGGCCGCCTAGGAGGGCCAAGGGACCTAACCCTCCAGGTATTCCAGTGTTGCACCCTGATTGCGACATCTGCATAAAGAGAAGAAATGGATTGTGGGCAGCCAGTGTTCTGCTCCCTGCCAGCTGAGCTGCATGATAAGCATCAGGCTTGGAAAGAACTGGAAAGATTTACCAATATATTGATTGATTATGTCATTGTCAAACATGTCCAGCCTCCTGAAACCTGCCGGCTGGTTGGCCTGGGAGGGTTTGGTTCTTCATTTATTCTCTCACATCCATCTATACCTTCCCTCGGCTAGCAGTTGACAGAGGCTCATGCACTGGCAAAAAAGTGGCAGCTAAGTGGAAAAGATGGCTTGGCAATAGGCCAGCAAGGGAAAGAAGGCCAAGCTGAATATCTTGGGTGTGTGTGTGAGTGTGGTTTTCTTGTTTTTTTGTTTTTTGGGGTTTTTTTTTTGCCCCAAGACAATAGAGAATCTGAATTTGGAGACAAGAAGTGCTTCTAGAACTTGTGGCACTCTATCAACAGTGCAATTGTAAATAACAATGAGCCTACTGGGGAGGCAGGATCATTGGTAAGAGGAGATGCTGGGGCTGGTTCTGGGTTCCATCCTGGTTCTGCCATTCATTGGCTGGATAATCTTGGACAAATTACTTAGCAAATCTGTGCCTTAGTTTGTTCACCCACAAAATAGACATGAAATATACATAAAACAGGACCTGGCGTGCCCTCAGTTCTAAGTGGGTGTCTGTCATTGTTTCCTGTCTCTTTGGGCATCAGAGACAAGACACAATTGGACCACATAACATCACATCCTCTGTACTCAGGGTTTTAATGGGCAGATCAAATGCCCTGCTTTTGGCTTCATATGGTGGTGGTTTATAGTGTGGCTCAGGAGATGTAGGGGATCTTGGAGGCAGGAAGACAGGTTAGGCTGTCTGTTGTTTCCATGACTCTCCATCTGTCCCTCTCTGCCTCCCTCCCTCCATTCCTCCTTCCCTCCATGCCCCACACATCCACCTGCTGGAGCCACGGTCCCAGGTCACTGAATCCAGGCATTGTGGGAGAAGTCAATGGGGCAGCCATAACCTCCTCTTTTGGTGCCAGGATCTACATTCAAAATTACCTTCTTTGCCAGGAAATGGAATTGGAAGTAGGTAGAAAAAAATTGCAACAAGATCATGAAGACAGGAGGATGTGTCTGGGGTTTCTTGAGGTCTTTTTTTTTTTTTTTTTTGGTATTTTGGTTTTGTTTTTTGTCTTTTTCAGAAATCATGGTGCAGCCGATATGCACTTGCCATTTTTGTGGGTCATGAGCAGGTCCACGGATAGGGAAGCACACTCATGGCTGACCTCTAAGCCGGAGAGAATGTTCCAGACCTCCCCTCACAGAAGGTGACTCAGAGCACACTTATTCTCCCGGGTTGTCCTTTCTCACCTCTTTTCATCCCCTCTCCTGTCTTCCTGGCTATCCTTGAATCCCAGCGGATAAAAGCACATATCTGCTGAGAGGATACATGTCACAAGTGGTCAGGTGAATTACAGCCATAACACCACAGAGATAAGAAGCAAGACTGGCGCCTGGGTGGGCCTGGGAGGGGGATGCAGGATACTCACCATTATCAAATTGTGCAATTTAGCAAGCGGCCGGTGGCAGGCTGGGATGATAGCCAGTTAATCTGTTTTGCATGCACTCTGAAGATGCGAAGCTGGAACCCACCCAGGGAGCAGGCTGTCTTAGGTGGCTTTTCCCAGCTCGCTGCACAGAATGCCAGTAAAACTAACCAGAGATGTGAAGGGGCATAGGGATAAAGACAAGGGTGTGTGTGTGTGTATATGTGCTGGGAGGGGGGGGGGGTTAGCCATGAAAGAAAGATATTACTAATTAGCAAGAAGTCCTAGGTGTTAGTATTGTAATTAGTAATGATAAAAAAATACTATTCAAAGCTAGCATTTATGGGGAGCTTGCTTTGACTGGATACTTTTTCAAGTGCATGACTTTTTTTTTTCCCTTGCTACCCAGGCAGGTGACCCAGGTGGGGACAAGGGGATCAGCCAGTTTTGGTTACTGGGTGAGTGATAGGGCAGGAGGCCAGGCATGGGAGTCACTAAAGTGTTATCTTACTTTTAAAGGGCAGCCCATGAGAGGTTAATAGGAGCTCCATTATCTGGTAGGTTTGGGAAGCTGGAAATGAGGCTCCCACAAGTAAATACCTTCTCACATCAGAACATAGAAGTGGTGCCATGGATTTTCCCTGACTTGAGTTTAAGTCACTCTGATAAGGCATTTTTTATCCTCCCAGCACCCATGGGAAATGGCTGTTCTCATGACCCTCACCATATAGGTGAGGCAACAGATGCACAGAGAAACCCCAGAGCTTGCCCAAGTTTATCCGGCTTGCAAGTGTCAGAGTCCGGCTATGAACTCGGGTAGTCTGGCTCCAGAATCCCAGCACTGACCATCTGCAAGCCCGGCCATGGCGCAGGAGAGACAGTGTGAGGGCACCAGGGACAACATCCCGCCAGCTGAACATCAGAGTATTTAAGTCAAACTCAGATCCATTACGCGAAATAGAACATGTGTGTGCATGTGATTGCTAAGTCCTTCAGCCATCTCCTGGGTCCCTGTGTGTGCCAGCCCCTGGGCTGGATCCTGTGGGATGGGTGAATCAGATGCAGACATGGCCCTGAAGACCCAGTGGGTACAAAAACATTCCAGAAATCATAACACAAGAGGAAAATGGTAGATGCTAAAAGGGAAGTATAGACAAAGTACAGCAGATTCATAAAGGATTCATAAAGAATTCATAAAGAATATGAATTCATAAAGAATTCATAAAGAATTGAATTCATAAAGAATTAAAAGTACATTCATATTCATAAAGAGATAAGCTCCATACCTGTGAAGCCAGGGAAGTCTCCTCAGAGGAGGTGGCCTTTGTGCTGAGACTTGAAATAGGAATAAAATTTGAGAATGGAGCAGAAGGTAAGAAGGGCAAATAGGAAAGGGGGGGGTTGGTTCAGGGTGCAGTTAATGGTCCAATTTGGCTACCTGAGAGTACGGGACAGAGAGATAGCCTGAAGGACCAGGAAGGCTGTCACCTGTGGGCAGGATGGGGGGAGGAGAGGTGTGTGTCACACTCAGAATGACTCAGAAGGCAGCTTGGCCAAGTCCCCCAATTTGCAGATGACAGACTCAAGACTTAGGAATAAGTGGCTTGCACAGTGCAATCATTAGTTCACGGCAGAACCCGGTCTCAGACCTCGGGCTTGCCCCAGGTTTCTTTGTCCTCCTCCCCAGGTGTAAACACGGGCATGTTAAGGGCCTCACATTGCCAGAAAAGCTTTACTTTTCAATAACCTGTTCTCTGCGAGGTTCCCCAAATACATGGCCTGCATTTGGAGTTGGATCAGCTAAAGACTGCCCCTGCCTGCAGGCAAAGCCGAGCACCCATTCTATGAGGGGAGAAACTGAGGCTTCAAAGAGGCAAGGTGGCTGCAGACACTTGGGAGAAGCAAGGCCTCCAATCCAGTCTCCTGAATTCTGGCCCTGCCAGCCTGATCACACTTCTGGACTAAGCAGCCATCACAGCTGCGTCATTTACAAGGCTTGCGCCACCTGACTCGGCTTCCCCTCTACCATTTTTTAAAGATTTTTATTTATTTATTCATGAGAGACACACACAGAGCGGCAGAGACACAGGCAGAGGGAGAAGCAGGCTGCACACAGGGAGCCCGATGTGGGACTCGATCCCAGGACCCCAGGATCCCCCCCTGGGCCAAAGGCAAGTAGGTGCTCAACCGCTGAGCCACCCAGGTGTCCCACTACCATTTTTTGATAGAACTAAAACTCTTCTTTCCTGCCTACTCATTTGTTCCCCTGGTATCTCTTGGACCACAGCAATTCACACGTTCATCTAATCTGTATAACCGGAAGGTCCAGAACACCCCCCCTTTTTTTAAGGTTTTATTTTATTTTACATTTTTTTAAAATTTAAGTTCAATTTGCCAACATATAGTATAACACCCAGCACGCATCTCATCAAGTGCCCTCCTCAGTGCCCATCACCCAGTTACCCCATCGCCCCCACCTCCCCTTCCACAGCCCTTTGTTTCCCAGAGTAGGATGAGAGTCCAGAACACTCCTAAACTCAAGGAAGAGCCTTTGCAAGGGACCTCAGCTGGAAGCAGATTCCCCTTGGCCTTCACTGTGTGCCCCTGGAAAAGGCTGTGACGTCACACAGACTTCAGATACCGCCTCTAGAACTAAGAAAGGAAGCACTTTGATTCAGAGCACCGATCTTTATTAATTTAGGAGAAATAGGAAATCAATACTTGCCGGCGTGGATCCTGGCATGTTCTTTCTCCTGCCTGTGGAAGCAGTGTGGCTTTCAAGGGCAACAGCGCCCCCGTGTGATGATGGTGCGCATTGCGCCCCAGCAGCGCTTGAAAACTCCGGGCTGGAAGGAATGCCAGCGCCCTGCAAGGACGTCTATTCGCCCCAAAATAATGTCTGCTTTAAACCCACAGGCGGGGCAGCCCAGGTGGCCCAGCGGTTTAGCACCGCCTTCAGCCCAGGACGTGACCCTGGACACCCTGGATCGAGTCCCACATCGGGCTCCCTGCATGGGGCCTGCTTCTCCCTCTGCCTGTGTCTCTGCCTCTCTCTCTCTCTCTGTGTCTCTCTCTCTGTGTCTCTCATTAATAAATAAATAAGTTGCCTTAAAAGATTTAACTCAAAAAAAATAAAAAGTAAACCAACAGGCCGTGTCTGCCGAAAAGATGAGGGCAGTGATGTTTTATTGTACCTGATGTATTGTCTTAAAACTTAGCGAGGATCTCTTTTCCTCTGTGAAATGAGAAAAGGACAGCAAGCAGCAGGGGTTGGTTGAATCATGGCCAGGATTTGAAAGCGTGGGGTGAGTGGGAGGCATGGGACTGGAGAGATGGAGTGAAGGGCAGGAGAGAGGAAGAGTGAGTGGCCCAAAGGGCTGGGAACCAGGGGGTAGAGGGAGGTAGGCTAAGATCTGTCTGGTAATAAAAATGATGGGAAATGTGGTGGCTTGGGATTTAAACGAAGCAGAAGCTGCATAGAAATGTCTTGCAGGCAGAACAGAGAAGTAAACTGGTGTCACCAAAATTCAGAACTCCTAGCTATAAGGTCATGCCTTCAGTGGCTGCCTCCCTGCCTCAAGCTGACACTCCATGCTCTCTTGAGAAAGGAGGATGTAGTTTCTCCTAACTGTGAGCTGTGTCTGGGATGCAACCCCTCCAGGAGCCTCCAAAACCACTGTGCCCTGACCTCTGAAGAGGCATGTGGGAGAAGGACAAGCACTGGACTCAAAGCCGCAACACTGGATTCTGTTCCCAGGGGCAATGGGGTGCTAAGGGGTGGGGAGGGTACTTATCACTGACATCTCTGATTGTTCTGAAGTTCTCTGTGGACAGAACACTTCTGATGCCCACACCCTCCCTGTAGCTCCCACCTCCTCCTCTCTTGGAGACCACTGCACCCTTGACCTGTGGTGTGCCACAAGGCAGATGGGACTCCAGTGACCTCATCTGAAAAGTGGGACTAATGCCACCTGCCAACTTCACGGACTCGTCTCAGGGGTTCAACTGGATAGGAGGATGGAATTCTTGAATCATCATAACTATAAGTACAGCTTTATATCTGCAATATAAGTAAATATATAATAGCATAAGTTAATATACATAGTATCTTTATTGTAATAAAGGGGTGAGATAACCTAGTAATTCTTGTTAGTGTCTACATCCTTGGGGAGACCAAATCTAGAGAAATGAGAAGTCTGAGATGAAGAGGTGGCCCTGGGAGTGAGTGCCAATATAGGATGGGGTGGGGTCAAATTGGAGGAGTTTCAAAGAAATGAATAAACTGGTGTCACACGTGAAGGAAAGTGCCATTCAACAAGCGGATGCTGGAATGATGCATCTACCAGCCAAGGAATGCCAAGGATTGCCAGGAACCACCCACCAGAAGCAGCCAGGAGAGAGGTACCAAACAGTTTCTCTCTCACAGCCTCCAGGAAAAACCAACTCTGCTGACACTTTGATTTTGAACTTCCGGCCTTCGGAAGCTGAAGCAATGTTTTGGATGAGGAACACAGCTCGGGATAGATTGTTTTAGGAACCATCAGTGCCAGAGCTGGCTATAGACGAGATCACGAAATTGCCAGAAATGGGTCCCCCTGATAGGCGTTTTCTTTTCCACCTGTATTTCCCCAGTGTCATATCTGTCTGTCCCTCCTATTCATGCTGGATGGCCTCAGGATGGCTTTCTCCTCTCAAAACCAAATGGCTGGTACCTAATTCAAAGATATAAAATGGGATAGAAACAACTTAGCAACTTACTCATTGCAAAGCCATTTATCACATGCAAGTCACAAGCCAGGGCGCCTGCCCACCCTCCCATTCATTCCTTCAGTGCTAGGCTAGGGTTAGGAGAAACAGGAGCAGACATATTCCAGTGACTTCCAGTCTCCTAAGGACACTTACTCAGGTGGTGCAGCTCTACAGGTGGCATTTTTGGCCTGAGTTGGTTCCAGTAAATGGAGGTGGGAGGGTCTCCTTGGGCTGCCTGCCACCTGCTTGGAGGTTTTCTTGGTAAGGCCTGGTGCTCTACCTGGACCTAGATAAACCCATGTCTCTTCTGCCAGGGTAAGGAAAGTAGTCCATGTATCCTGTCCTGTTCCAGGTTCTGCTAGAATGCCCCACATGTTATGGGCTGAGCCTTTGTGCCTCTTCCAGAACACTTAATTTGGGGATGAGTTTTCTGAGGATTAATTGTTGTGCTTCAAAGAAAAATGTGGGATTAAAAGTGTAACAGATAAATAAACAGAGATTTATTCAGGTTGGGGTTGGCAACCTGAGAACATTGTGACCTCCCTTGAGTCCATGAGGTCCAGCCAAGGGGCAGTAACCCCGAGATGCTCTTTCCTGACTCATGGGCCTTTCTCAGTGAAAACCCTTCAAAGGAAAGGTAGTTCTTTCCTTGCTGGAATTCTGTGATTCAGGAAGATTCTAAAAGGAGTCTTGAGGGATAGATAATATCTGCATTTAACTGACTAATGAAATGAAGCATTATGTCATTGATGATGATTCCTTTTGGGCTGATATGGAACAAAGTTTATCAGCTACTTTCTCCAGCATCATTTCAGGTCTTCTCGTCCGTGGCTGTTCATGTTGCCCTTTCCTGAGCATCATCATGCCTATAAGATGCCCTGAAACCTGAGAATCTGAGTGCAAAGCGGCATCACTATAATGCCTATGAGGGGCCAAGGCCTTCTGTGCAGCTAGTCTTTCAATAGACCGGAATGTGTTTTGGGTTTGTGCTCATTTCAGTTTCTAAACCTTTCCAGGATAAATATTCTCATTCTGAGCTCAGCTCTATGCTCTAGATAAAACTCTGATGCTGAGAACAGTAGCAGCCATGCAGGAAGCGGGCAGTATTTGTTGAATGAATGAACACATGAATTCAACAAAAACTCATAGGACCTCATCCCTTAAAAAGCCCTCACAATATTGCAGGCACAGCAACAAAGGCAGAAACCATAGAAGAAAGAGTTGATGGAGTTGAACATAAATATTTAAAAACTCTACCTCTGAAGGCATCTTAAGTGTAAATAACAAATTGAAGGGGGGACATTGTATAGCACAAATTTCAGATGAAGTGTTATATCCTTAACACTTCGTAAGTCCCTATTAATCAATATAAAAAGATGGGTCCCATAGTATAAGAAATACAAATAGCCAATAAATGTATCAGAAACATTTACACCTCACTGATGAAAACAATTCTTTTCTGAAATGGGCAACCCTTAACTCCCAGTTGGGTTGGCAATGATAAGCAAGCATGCAGATATCCAGTGCTGTGTAGGGTCCGGGGAGACACGCATGAGTGTGCATTTCCAGATGAAGGAGAATTTGGTGTTGTAGGTTCTGAAGCCTTGAAAGTAAGCCATAAATTACACTTACAGAGATTTGTCTTGAGGAAATCATGGAAGCTATAAAAAACTTACAACTGTTGATTGCTGTAGTATCGTTGCAGAAACAAACAAAGTAGAAAACGAACTACAGAGAGCTTCATATAAAAATGTAAACATTAGTTTTTATAAAAAGAGGAGAAAGAGAGAGGGAGAATCTCAAGAGGAAATTGTGTGTTGTTTTTCAAATTCAAATTCAGGTTAGTTAATATATAGTGTATTACTAGTTTCAGAGGTAGGATTTAGTGATTCATCAGTTGCATATCATACCCAGTGCTCAGTACCTCAAGTGCCCTCCTTAATGCCCATCCCCCAGTTACCCCATCTCCCCCACCCCAACCCTTACAGCAACCCTCAGTTTGTTTCCTAGAGTTAAGAGTTTCTATGGTTTGCCTCTTTCTCTCTGTTATTATTTTATTTTTCCTTCTCTTCCCCTATGTTCATCAGTTTTTGTTTCTTAAATTCCACACATGGGTGAAATCCAATGGTATTTGTCTTTCTCTCACTTAGTTTGCTTAGCGTAATATACTCTAGTTCCATCCACATCATTGCAAATGGCAAGATTTTGTCCTTCTTGATGGCTGAGTAATATTCCATTATAGGGGATCCCTGGGTGGTGCAGCGGTTTAGCACCTGCCTTTGGCCCAGGGCGCGATCCTGGAGACCCGGGATCGAGTCCCACATCGGGCTCCCGGTGCATGGAGCCTGCTTCTCCCTCTGCCTGTGTCTCTGCCTCTCTCTCTCTCACTGTGTGCCTATCATAAATAAATTAAAATTTAAAAAAAATATATTCCATTATAATATATATATATATATATAGAGAGAGAGAGAGAGAGAGAGAGAGATTCCTTATCCATTCAACCATCAGTGGACATATTCTTTATCCATTCAACTGTCAATGGACATCTGGGCTCTTTCCATAGTTTGGCTATTGTGGACATTGCTGCTATAAACATTGGGGTGCAGGTGGCCCTTCAAATCACTATTTTTGTATCCTTTGGATAAATACCTATTTGTGCAATTGATAGGTCATAAGGAGTTCTGTTTTTAACACTTTGAGGAACCTCCATACTGTTTTCCAGAGTGACCACACCACATATGATTTTTAATGAATTTTTTTTGCTTAGTTGTATTTTCTGAAGTTTTTATTAAAATAAAATATTTTACTGTGATATTGACAAAATTAATTCCTCAGGGATAGAAAATCATGGGTGCTCAGGTAACAATATAATTATTACCAAGTGACCTGTTCCATATTATTAAGTCTTTACTATATGCCTCTGAGTTCATCTATATCAAGTCCTTACCATAATTCTCTGAGTTAGCAGAGAGGTGGCATTCTCCCTCCATGTCATGACAAAACTGAAGCTCAGAAAAGGTAATGACTTGTTGAGTATCTCAGTTAATAGCAGGCCTGGTCATAAAGTCAGGGGCACCACACCCACAGCTCAGCAGGTGCTCCTTCTTCTGTGGTCTGTTGCTTCAGGATAAAAATCCAGATGAGCATTAGACCATTGTTGGCCTGCAAAGGTACAGAGCGAACTGTCCCGTGGTTTGGGTAACACTTACCCAGGCATTATCCTATTAGATTGTTAGTGTCAAGCAGGCAAGGTAAGTTTATTTTTCCCATTTTACAGATAGGGAAGCTGAGGCTCAGAGCCGTTAAGTGACTTTTTCAGGGTTGTGCACAGTAAGTGAAGTCGGGGTTTATTTAAACACACTTTTAGTCCAAATCCCCTGCTAGGTCTACTTCATAATAAACTGTCACCTCATTAATATCTGTTAATTTGCCCGTCACATTCTCAGAGGTTTATAATTTGTGTAAGTCCTTCTTAAGTGCCCTTTCAACACGGTTGACGTGTTGACAAGACTTTGGTGCTAACCCCGTGTGGCAGATTGCATTCCCAAAGATGGATGGAATACTATCCCCTATCCCACATGCTCTTCTAGAACTTTGTCACTCTTCCATCTCCAAAGGTGGAGCCAATATACCATATTGACGTAATGCTTTATAACATGGTACTTCATGTTAGCCAAGGCCAAGTCATAAAAATGCTATGCACTTCTGTCTTGTTCTGTTGGGATGCTTGCTCTTGGAATCCAACTACCGGGCTGTGCTGAAGCCCGGAGCAGCCCATGGAGAAGCCCATGGGGAAAGGAGAGGCCCCAGCTCACACTTCAGCTCACACCCCAGCCATCAGCGAGAGCTAACTTGCCAGCCAGGGGAGGCGTCTTGAAAGTAGATCATCCTGCCCCCAGTGGAGCCATCTCAGCTAATGCTGCATGGAGCTAAGTGAGGTGAACCCATCAAGCTCTGCCCAGATGGCAGATTCCTGAGCAAAATAAGCAATGTTATTTGGGGGCAGATTTTTTTTTTCCAGCAACAATAGCTGACACATCTGGAAATCGCATCATTCTTTTAAAAGTAATTCTACATGAAAAACGTTCCTTTTGTGAAGTACCTACTACATGCTAGACATTTTTCCAGACTCTTGGGATGTGTCCCCACACAAAATCAAGGAGGAGGTCCTTGCCCCAGTGAAGTAGTTCAGCCCGAGGTACAGACACTAGGTAGTAAGTGAAGCATCTAGTATGTGAAAGGGGATAAGTGCCTTTGAAATTTTAACAAGTAGGGACGCCTGGGTGGCTCAGTGGTTGAGTGTCTGCCTTTGGCTCAGGGCATGATCCCGGAGACCTGGGATCGGATCCCACATCAGGCTTCATGAATGGAGCCTGCTTCTCCCTCTGCCCTGTCTCTGCCTCTCTCTCTCTCTGTGTCTCTCATGAATAAATAAATAAAATCTTTAAAAAAAAGAAAGAAAGAAGAAAAAGGAAGGAAGGAAGGAAGGAAGGAAGAAAGAAAGAAAGAAAGAAAGAAAGAAAGAAAGAAAGAAAGAAAGAAAAATTTTATCAAGTAGAACAGGGAAAAGAGTCAGGAAAGCAGCATGGGGGCAGTTGACTGTGGTCCTAGTGTAGTCAGAGTGCCTCAGTGAGAGGGTGACTGAGAATTTGTCCTGTAGGTTCTGGGGAAGAAGCCAAGTGGCAGGGGAGGGGTGTGCTCAGATGATGGAGAGTCTTGTGGGGACTTGTAAGGACTTTGGCCACTTCAAGGTTCTGAGCAGATCTGACCTGATTGACACCTGCAGCTGCTCTTTCTGCCATGTGGGGAAGCAGCCACAGGAAGGCAAGGGTGGCAGCAGGAAGATCAGTTAGGGATCCAGGCATGAGATGGTGGCCAGTCCTGGACAGAAGCAGTGGAGGTGGTAAGAAGCACTGGATTCTGGGACACATTCCACGTTTGGAAGGTGAAGCCAAACAGATTTCTTGAGACATTGGATATGAAGTGTGAGAGAAAGAGAAGACTCCAGGATCACTGTGAAGTATGGCGCTGAGCAACTATAAGGATGGAGCTGGGGGATCCCTGGGTAGCGCAGCGGTTTGGCGCCTGCCTTTGGCCCAGGGCACGATCCTGGAGACCCGGGATCGAATCCCACGTCGGGCTCCCGGTGCATGGAGCCTGCTTCTCCCTCTGCCTGTGTCTGTGCCCCTCTCTCTCTCTGTGTGTGTGACTATCATAAATAAATAAAAAATTAAAAAAATAATAATAATAAAGGATGGAGCTGTCATCAGCCATGATGGGGGGATGGGAGGGGGATGGGAACGGGGTGAAAGGGGAAGGTTGGGAGACCAGCCGCTGTGTTGTCGGGTATTTGGACACTATAGGTTGTAAAGGTCCATTGTTCCACAAGTACTTATTGAGTGGCTACTAAATGGTGGGCACTGAGCCTGGCAATGGGGATTTAGAGACGAATAAGACTCAATGGGTTTTGCAGGTGGTCGCGAATAGTGAGAGGAACAGATCCTGGGCAGGCAACAGCAATGCAGTGTGGCAGGCATTTTGATGGGGATGCATGTGTGAGGGGAGACGGTGGCATGTGAGTGGGGCCTTGAAGAGGACTTGGCAATAGGAACAGCATGTACGGAGACCCAGGGAGTGGGCAGGGAAAGGCTGGGGGATGGGCTTGGCCTTTTCTACGTCCTACCGAGAGTCCTGAACTTTACCATTCAAAATAGGACATGACGAGAGCTGGAATGTATTTGGAGAACTGAAATGTTTAAGTATTTGCACAACCTTTGAAAATCATTCTGTTGTGCTCTCTAAATTCTGGTGCAGAACCCTGATCACTTTGACTCAGCTGTGATTCCAGAGTCTCCACATGATTTGTAGACAGGAAGAGGGCTATGGTTTGAATTTGAAGGTCATTGGAGTGAAGAGCAGTGAACGGAGAAGCCAACATATTAAATGGGTCCTCCATGTGGATAACGGGGTCATAAGGATAACATGTTATCCATGTGGATAACAGCAGGATTTGGGGTAGAGAATAAAATTGTGTCAAAGTCTTTCATGAATGAGGAGGAATTAACAAAAATAGAGATGACAGGCCAGAAGAGGAGTTGAGAGGGACCTAGTGGAATATGTAAGCCTCAAATCATCAGGAATTTTTACATAAAAAAGAACAATCATAAAGGGCGTCAGAAGCAAGGAAAATGCTTACTTTCCCACCTAACCCCAAATTAGGTGGTGGGGCGGGGGAGGGGGCATAAAAACAAAAGCACTGAAGGGGCACCTGGGTGGCTCAGTCAGGTAAGCCTCTGACTCCAGGTTTCAGCTCAGGTCATGATCTCAGAGTCTTGAGATGGACTCTGAGCTCAGTGGGGAGTCTACTTGAGATTCTCTTTCTCTCTCTGCCCCTCCTCACCATTCATTTTCTCCCTCCCTCCCTCCCTCCCTCCCTCTAAAAAAAATTTTAAAACAAAGGCATTGGAAACAGCAGCAGGGAAGACCAGGAGGAAGAGTGTCCTTCTGTGCTTAGGTGAAGACTTTTCTACCAATGGAGGCAGAGAACAGAGGTTTCAAATGTGTGCATGGGAAAGGAGGTGAGAGGCTCATTAAGGGAAGAAGAAGCTCAAAGCAACAAGAAATGAGACAGAAATAATCAGGCCCCAGAGACACTGGAGTTTTACTAGTGACTAAGGACGAAGGAGAATCAACTGATCCCAACATTTCTTCTAGCTCAGGTTACAGGTCATCCAATACATAGTTGTGGATTATTTGGATAAAAGGATGGATGGACAGATGGATGGATGGACAAACAGATGGGGGGATTTATTTGTCTCTGGAAGATTCAGCCTCACCTGGAATGGTGCTGTTTCTGAGAAAACCCTAGCAGGATCTGTTAGCTCCCAGGCCTCGCCTCCTGTTGGAAGCAACAGATGGCAAAGAGGAGGCCCCCTGAGCATCTTGGCTTTCTCCAGATAAGCCTCTTACTGAGGCCTGCAGGCATCCACTGCAGAATGCCTTGTCAATGGCCACCTGTGATGGCTCCTAGAGCCACCCATTAAACTCCATGGAGCAGTCGAAGTGCCCTCTTGCAGCAGTAAAATCTCATCTCTGACTTGAAAGTGGAAAACCCAGTGGGCATGGTGGGTACCACTTTCAACCCTTTAGAAATAGGATAGCAATGGTGTTAGTAAAAAGGAGTCCACTCTTGCCAAAGTTTTTCCAAGATCAGTGGTCGCCAGCTTGATTAAGGCTTATTCAAACACAGATTCTTGGGGTTTGTGATTCCATAAGACAGGCGTTGGTTAGGTTGAAGGTGGGGATTGCTGTGAGCGTGGCCGGGTAAGTCAATGTCAAAGGCCCCCGATGTGTCCTTGGGAAACAGAAGGGAGTCAGTGATTGGTTGACCAATCTCTGCCTTCTGTTGAGGCTGTTGTCTGGCTTTTGAGAGCTGGGCTGTTTGCCAGCTGAGGGGTTTGGAGAAGTCTGTGAAGGAGAGAACTGGAAAAACTTGGGATGACAGGTTGAAGCTGGCCCTGAAAGAGAGAAATTAGGGATGGGGAGGGGTGGGAGTTGGAGGTGAAATATCTCCTATCATTCATCAGAACTTGGATATGTGTTTCTGGGAAGGCATGACAGTGTGTTCATCTGGCCTCCAGGCGTGCACCGCAGCAGGAGACAGAGGTAGCCCGGGGAGGCCTTGTCATGTTTGGGTTAATATGTCACACACATAATACGAAATAAAAAAGGTTAGAGCAGTGTTAAAAGGAATCAGCCACGTCACCTAAAGGTGAACCTAAAGTTTGCCACCCCCAAACTTCATGAAGGGGATCCATGGACCCAGACAACACTTTTTGAAAGAGCCCTTTCTCTTCTGCCTTTTGCTTCTCTCACACGCTGGAGCGGTTCTGCACTGTCTTCTCCATCACCTCCACCCTAAACAGAACAAAACAGGAAGGCCTTCCAGTAGTTACTTACCCTGGCCTCCTTGTGTCTCCCTTGCACTTTCCTCCCACCACATATTGGCAAAGTCCATGGAATGCTGTGGCTTTTCCTTTGAGGGCCGAGGTGGTGGGGGCGATGGGGGAGGGTGGCCAGAGACAGAGGGACCAAGCTGGAATCCTCATCAGCAGACAGGCGAGGCAGAAAGACGGGAAAGGCACACTCTGACTTTTGTTTTCTGCACAGATCTTGGCTTGTGCCCCCAAACCAAGGTCTCCAGCTAAGATGCCCTCGGCCTTACTCAGCAAAATTGCCACCTTTTCTGAATTACTTGGTCCTCTCTGAGAGCCCCAGCCTGCGTCTGGCACCTGCAAAACCTCCCTCACTACTTTCTCAAATTACTCTGAAGGCTAGTAGCTTTTTTTTCCCCCTGACCAGGGGGTTCAGTATGCAGTTAGGCATATTATATATAGTTACTTACTTTGTGATCTTCTACATCATTTGTTTTATCTTGTCTCCCTACCCATGGGTATGCTTCTGAAGTGTAGGAACCGCGGCTTTAAACCCCTACAGCACTAGTGTCTGTGGTTGGCAGGTCCCAGAAAATAGTATTTAATCAAAAGACACGTTCCTTTGTTCTGCTCCACTTAATTCTTGCCCTGCTGGTTGTCTTCTTTCATCTGATTGGAGGAGATGTTCAGAAGCTCTGGTGACAGCCTGAATGATGTATATGCAAGTGTTGCATCATGCATGCGGCAAACATTTCTTAAGTGCTTACGCTATACATTGCTGCTGGGGGCCATAGACAGGAATTAGAGGGAAAAGTCTGTATGTGCTAGGATCTTGCAGTCTAGTAGGAGAGAATGGAAACAAGGATCTTTTGTGGAGAGAAGGTGCCTGGTTTTTTCAGCAGCCAGAATCTTCTGAGTGGACTGTGGACCATCTGTTCCCCCAATCACCACACGGATCTTTTAAAATGCAGATTTCAGGGTTCACCACATGCTTTTTGGGGATAGCCCCCCAAATCTGCAATCTCAACAATCACTCAGTTATTTCTGCTCCTTATAATCAAGGCTATTGCTTTTCTACTGTGTGAGAGAGGGTACAAGAAGGCAGTAGAGTCGGAAGGATTGCTGTTGCTGTGCTTTTGCATTTTTAATTTGTTTTTTCAGCACCCTCAGAAACTATGCTTCTGACACGTCTGCTCCCCTGAATCCTTGCTAGACTTGATGCTGTATCAGGACCTCCCATTTCTCTGTGATCCTTGACTCCTGAATGCTGGCTTGTCTATGACATCCACTCTGGTTTTTATCACTGTTTCCTGCATTTCTCCATCTGCTGTGGTTTCAGATTATCTGTTATGCCTGCCTCTGTTTTGCTCTTGAACTTGGCCTCAGTAATCCTGGTGGGCATCAATTGCCTTACCTCAAGTCTGGTTTTCTAGTTCATCAATGACAGGTTCTATTCTGGTAACTACCATGATCCTAGGGAGTGAGAGGTGTCATTGAAAGAGAGAGGGAAAGGCTTTGCCCTTGTCTCTCACCTTCTGAGGGTAAAGCGATGCACCCTCTGAGCTGGCTTCCTGGCTACAATGCATAAGAGAAAAGGTAGTGGAGAAGAGAAGACAGCCAAGAGTAAAGATCATACAAGAGACCTGGCGTCATTGCCCCAACCAGATCTATATTCTAATCTTCAGTCTGTATCAGAAAACACTATTCCTCCCTCAGTACAGTAGCCTCAGCACACATCGCAGAAGGTCTCACCTGGTCCTTGCTCCTGCCCGCCCACCCCCCTTCTCCAGGGGGGGCAGAACAGAAGAATCCATCTCACCCTGGTAAAAGTACCTCTGCTTCTGAAGTGAGATTTAGAAGGAGCTCATCCTTCATGATGTCCCGTAGCTTTCAAGTTCTGGGTTTGTTTGCTTTCTTATTCACACTCTCTACTACTCTTCGACCCTTCCCTGGAGCCATGCAAATGCTTGACCCCAAGCATGGATTCTGGAACCAGTGTGTCTAGGTTCAAATCCCAGCTTCACAGACCGTGTGACCTCAGTCAAGGTACCTAACCTCTCTCTGCCTCACTCTCTCCACCTGTCAGATGGGGATAATGACAGTATCTGCTTCATCAGGTTTCTGTGCATATAAATGAGTTAATTATTTTTAAAAAGTGTTGGGAAGAGTGCCTGACATTTAGTAAGTACTTTACCGATGTTTGCTGATTCTGTGGCTTTGCATATGTTACTCTCTCATGCTGGAATGCCATCCCCCTACTCGCTAATTCTAGCTTGTTCTTTAGGATTCAACTCAAGCACCACCTCCTCCAGCAAAGTATTCCTGGCAGCCAGGGTTGATGTAGCCACTCTTTTCCTATTCTTAGTATCCTGCAAATATAGCTATCAATGTGCTCAATGTGTTGAGGAACAATCATTTGTTTGCTTATCCATCATCCTCCTGAGACTGTGAGCCCCTTGAGCATAGGAGCAACATCTTATCAGACATTGAACCCAGCAGGTAACTTAATCTTAAGACATGGGAAGATCTCCTGCTGAATGAGAGAATGAAACCTGAAACCATCCTGAGATCCACTAAGTTCATATGTTTTTCCACCTATTCACTTACTCCTTCATTCATTCAAGAAAGAAGTCTACTGAGCATCTGTGGTATACCAACTATATTTTCCATGTACTTTCTGACCATCTACCTATAATGTCTGTGGCAGCCCTTGCAGCTAGCTGGGACAAGAGAGGAAGTAGATTTTGAGCTATAGTTACACATGGCCTGACTTCAATAAGAGAAATTTTGGAGACCAAAAGTCTTACTGATAACTGAGTTAGCTATTTCTCTCAAATTCAAAGCTGTGCTGTAGGCCACAGACTTCCCAGCTGGGCTTAGACAATGCTACAGGCCATGGCATGTCTGATTATTTCAGCTAAAATAGGCATGTTAGAAAATGTTCTGCCAAAAGAATTACTTGAACCTCTTTTTTTAATCAGTTGCCATAATACTTCTCAAGGTTTAATGCTACCTTCTTAGGTGTATTTCCTCAATATAGATTCGACGTGTTGCCAGCTATGTTTTGAGAAGAATGCTTTTCTTCCTTCCTAAATATAGAGACCCTTCCATTTGCCTAACAGCCCCACCTGCAAGCCTGCTGTGACTGACCCCAGCATCCACTTCTCCTTCCCTCTTTAGTAAGAAAGCCCCATTTTTGGCTAAGCACAATGTTGCCCGGAGTAAGAGACTATTTCCCAGCTTCCCTTGCAGGGAAATGTGGTCAGTGACTGAGCTCTGGCCAAAGATGTGGATGGTTTCCTATTGCAGCTACAACAAATTACTGCAAATTCAGTGGCTTAAAACAATAAAGATGTATTATCTTATGGTTCTGGAGGTTGCAAGTCTGACGTGGGTCTTAGAGGGCTAAAACCCAGCTATTGGCAGAACTACATTCCTTCTGGAAGCTCCGAGGGAAAGTGTGTTTCCTTGCCTTTCCCAGCTTCCAGGGGCTGCCTGGATTCCTCCGTTCATAGGCTTCCTCTATCCTCAAAGCCAGCAGCAGGCTAGCCTTTCTCTCTCTTTCTCTCCCTCTCTCCATCCTTCCCTCCCTTACCTCTCTCTTCTCACTTGCTCATGCTCTCGCTTTCTCTCTCTCGCCTGCGCGCATGCATACACACACCCCTTCTGCTCTCTCATCCTATCTCCTCTTCCTGACACCCCACCTCTCTTATAAATATCCTTGTGATTACATTGGTCCCTCCTGGATAGTCCAGGAATCTCTCCATCTTGAGCGCCTTAATTTAATCATATCTGCAAGACCTTTTTGCCATGTAAGGTAGATAGTCACAGTTCCAGGGATTAGGACATGGGCATCTTTGAAGAGCCATTATGCTGTGTTCCACAATGTGTAAATGGAGTAAGGGACTCCCAGAAATGTGCTTGAAGGGAGATGCATCAACTGGGAAAGACCCTTTTTAGCTCTAGTGTCTTTCCTTCTTTCTTCTGCCTGAAGCTAGGAGGTGATACCTGATGCTTTGACAGAATTTTGAACCATCAAGTGACCTTGGGAATAGAAGCCAAACTTCAGCAAGGGTGGAAGAGAAACATCAAGGCACGGATTCGTGAGGTCCTGAGGATCTATGGAACCACCACCTCTAGAATTCTTTTACCAAATATACTTCTATCTTGGTTAAGTCACTCATTTTATTTGGGTTTGTTTGTTTGTTTTTCTGGAATGTGCAGCTGAACCTAATCTCAATCCTTCAAAACTATACACAAGTCTCTACTTAATAAACTCCAAGTCTGGTTCTCTCAATCCACTACCCTCCCATCAGCCTGGATACGACCACTGCTCAGAAAATGTTTTAGCAAAATGGACAGGGCTTTTATCATGTATTGATCAGACACTAGCCTTTAGTTCTGCTTAGGCTGGAGCTGTACAACTTCAATATTAATCTCGGCTTTAACAATTCTTTCAGAGCTTCGACCATATTTTACTATGATAGCACCAGGAGAATCAGCGAGGGCAAGACTGGACTAGTCCTGAATAACTTAAAATAAGACCTTGGGCTGGCTCCGTCATCTTTAACACACATAAATAATCTGCAATAGTAAACAGAAGGTAACTCTCCATGCCGAAGATCTGGCCTGTCTTACTATCAAGATTCAGTAGCGGCCCTAAGAAGTAACCAACCCTATTAAAACCAACATCTAGAAGAAAAAGGCATAGTTATTAGCTATACCAAAATGCAAATCGATTTTGACCAACACTCTTTAATATATTCATCAGATGTTTATTGAAAATCTGTGATACGCTGTGTGGAATGAGACAGGGAGGCAGAGCTGGGAAGATGGGCATCTCTCTCCTTAAAGACCCTCATACGCATCAGTGGAGAAGACAGGCCAAGAAATGAGTGCAATCGACTTTATCCTTTTATTTTTTCCAAGAATCATAAGCTAACTTCTGCGCTCACAGCTCACGTTGGCTCGGGGTACCTCGTATAGCTCTCCCCGCTCATCATTTGGATCCTGTTGTATTCTCTTTATTAATTCTAGCAATATCTTTAATTATTCACCACCTCAAACCTATTCCATTTTGGAAGTATCCAGCACTTGGGTCAGGGGTGGTGATGAGAAAATGGGGCTAGAAAGAATAAACTCATGTTGGGTTTTATACTTATTCTTTCCTAGTTAATTGCAGGGTTTCTTCAATTGGGAATATTCTCAGTATCTTTCCTAAACAGAAGCCAGCTTCTCTCTGTCTGGAGTTGATTGGTATGAAATGAGGCTTGCACTTCAGAAAGACACCTCGCTCCCACTCCCAAAGTCTTCTAACACGGTGGGATCTGAAGCTTGAAGTCACCTCCAGGTTGAGTGACTGTGTCTGCTCAGAAGCAGTGTTCACACAGCAGTGCTTGGCCACAGGCCAGCTCCAGAATCACACAAGATGCTTTCAAGGAGTCTGCTATGATTTAGTGTTAGAAAAGCCAGAAAACATGTTTAAACTTGTCATAAATCAGGAGAGAACACCAAAATCCTAACTGTCTCTTTGGCTTGGTCACTGGACAGAGCTGTCAGGGGCCGTAAATGGTGGTAGTATGGATTTTCCCCCGAATTGAGACCTGAGCAAGAGCAAGAGCACTAATGACTCCAACAGCAAGTTGTGGTAGAGCCTGGCAGAGAAGATCCGATGTTGGAGCTCATTTCCCTGCTGTCTCCCGAGGAAGGGAATGGAGTGCCATGATCCCAGGATGAGTCACAAAAGAGAGCAGCCTGGGCATTCAGAGTAATGGAAGGCATTTCAGATTGAGGAAGGACAGGCTTGTGTTCCCTGGCAGCTGCACCACGTATAAGCCGAGGGCTTCATTCTAATGCACTCCTCTTCTCGTCCACATTTCCTCATCCAGCACCATTTCTTTGAAGTACATTCCTATATCCCAATCACTCCCAAACAGTATCTCCAGTCTGCTCTGCCCCCAAAAATCCAGACCCATTTTCCAATGGCCCACTTGACTTCTTTACTCAGATGGCTGCTATATATAAATCTCAGACAAGACATGGCCAACAGATGAGTCTGGGCTTCCTCCCCAACCGGCTTCTGTACCTCACTTAGTCTGAGTCCCACTATGTAGGCATTTGGTTAAGCTGGAAACCTTGGGGTCGATCCTGACTCCTCTCGTTCTGAGACTTTGTGTCCCATCCATTAGAGAGGACCAGGAGCCCTGCCTCCGAGGTAGGCTGGACTCCACTTGCTTCTCCCTACCCGCCACCACCATTGGAGCCCCACCAGCATCGGATTCCCCCAACCCCTTGAAAATGGCTGCTAGCTGGTCTCTCAGCTTCTGGTCCTTTCACAATCCCCACTCCTCCCAGCAGCCCAAACCATCTTTGACAAGATCTCAGCCCTTTTTACAGCTGCTTAATACTATTGTGTGTACGTACCACATCTTTCTTTTTTTTTAATAAATTTATTTTTTATTGGTGTTCAATTTACCAACATACAGAATAACACCCAGTGCTCATCCCGTCAAGTGCCCCCCATTCACCCCCACCCCCCGCCCTCCTCCCCTTCTACCACCCCTAGTTCATTTCCCAGAGTTAGGCGTCTTTATGTTCTGTCTTCCTTTCTGATATTTCCCACACATTTCTTCTCCCTTCCCTTATATTCCCTTTCACTATTGTTTATATTCCCCAAATGAACGAGAACATATAATGTTTGTCCTTCTCCGATTGACTTACTTCACTCAGCATAATACCCTCCAGTTCCATCCACGTTGAAGCAAATGGTGGGTATTTGTCGTTTCTAATGGCTGAGGAATATTCCACAGCTTCTCTATCCATTCATCTTTTGATGGACACCGAGGCTCCTTCCACAGTTTGGCTCTTGTGGACATTGCTGCTAGAAACATCGGGGTGCAGGTGTCTCGGCGTTTCATTGCATCTGAATCTTTGGGGTAAATCCCCAACAGAGCAATTGCTGGGTCGTAGGGCAGGTCTATTTTTAACTGTTTGAGGAACCTCCACACAGTTTTCCAGAGTGGCTGTACCAGTTCACATTCCCACCAACAGTGTAAGAGGGTTCCCTTTTCTCCACATCCTCTCCAACATTTGTGGTTTCCTGCCTTGTTAATTTTCCCCATTCTCACTGGTGTGAGGTGGTATCTCATTGGGGTTTTGATTTGTATTTCCCTGATGGCCAGTGATGCAGAGCATTTTCTCATATGCATGTTGGCCATGTCTATGTCTTCCTCTGTGAGATTTCTGTTCATGTCTTTTGCCCATTTCATGATTGGATTGTTTGTTTCTTTGGTGTTGAGTTTAATAAGTTCGTTATAGGTCTTGGAAACTAGCCCTTTATCTGATACGTCATTTGCAAATATCTTCTCCCATTCTGTAGGTTGTCATTTAGTTTTGTTGACTGTATCCTTTGCTGTGCAAAAGCTTCTTATCTTGATGAAGTCCCAATAGTTCATTTTTGCTTTTGTTTCTTTTGCCTTCGTGGATGTATCTTGCAAGAAGTTACTGTGGCCGAGTTCAAAAAGGGTGTTGCCTGTGTTCTCCTCTAGGATTTTGATGGAATCTTGTCTCACATTTAGATCTTTCATCCATTCTGAGTTTATCTTTGTGTATGGTGAAAGGGAGTGGTCTAGTTTCATTCTTCTGCATGAGTACCACATCTTTCTTATCCATTTATTTTTTATTTTTTTATCCTTTTTTTATATCCATTTGTTTATGGACAGACACTTACATATCTTGGCTGTTGTAAATAACACTGCAATAAACATAGGGCTGCATCTATCTTTCCAAATTAGTGTTTTCATTTTCTTTAGGTAAATACCCAGTAGTAGAATTATTGTTAGATCATATGGTATCTCTATTTTTAATTTTTAAGGAGCCTCCAGAAGTCATAATGAATGAAGAGATCACAGGGACATAAGGGAGGCAAAGCATAGGGAATGTAGTTGATAGTATTGTCATGGTGTTGTATGGTGGCAGTAGTAGCTACTTGTGGTGAGCACAGCGTCACGTCACTTGCTGAATCACTGTGTTGTACACCTGAAACTGATGTAACATGGTGTATCAATGTAACACTCAAATAAAAAAATTGAAATAAATACATAAATACCTAAAAGAAATGAAAGCCCACCTCAAGTCCCTCCTCTTCTCAGAACCCTCCAGAGTCTCCCATAGGTGCTGTGGCCCCTCCTTCTTTAGTCTCATGTCCAGCCTGGCCTGTGTCTCCAATCCCACATGGCTGGCCTCTGCTCTGTCCCACCCGGGGTCTTAGCATCCCTGCTCTTCCCCCAGGTACTCACACAACCCATCCTTCCTGCTGCTCAGGCCTCCAGGTAAACGCCACCCCACTCACCTCCCAGCCTCCACAGCCCACAGCCTCCCTCTCTCCCATCACCCCATTTCGTCTTCATTATTGCACTGGTTGGTTGTTGTTGTTGTCTTTGCGTGGCTTGCTCCTTAATTGTCTGACTCTTCCATGGAGGTGTGACATGTTCAGATGAAGAACAGCATGGAGCACAGCAGGAGCTCTGCAGATCTCTCTAGAACAAATAAACAAAGAAGCAGTTAGGCTCTGAGCCTCTGCTTCCCCAGCTGTAAAACGGGAGCATCTGAGTGAAAGCTCAGGTGTACTGTGACGGTGCCTTAGGGCAGGTATGTGTGCGGCCCCTTTGAGCACCGCATCTCCTCATAGCTGTAAAGTATCAGTGTTGGCGGAACCAGGACATCAGAGCAAAATCCTCCAGCCCTGCCTTCCACTACAGTAAAGCATGTAAATGTGCGTGAACAATGATTTATGGATAGACCTTATAATAAATGCTTCCTCTCCTCCACTTCTGTGCTGGATCCTCTGCCTGGGTCCCTCCAGAGCCACCCTCCACCCTTCCCACCCAGCTCTGCATCCTCAGAGGCTGTCACTGTCAGCTGCACTAGTAGGCAAACTTGCCCCTTCATTACGATGGATTCAAGCCTCGGGTGGCACCAGCAGGACATCAGTGTAGACAAGGAGAGGTCACAGCATTTGTTCCTTTGCAGACCTCGGTCTGATAGTGGCTCTATTCTAAAGGCCGCAGCTCCTGTCCAGCCATCCTGTCCTATAGCAGCCACCTCCTCTGGGTTTCCATAACTGCCCTATCTTCCTGTCCCCGTTGGACCTAGCAGAGGAAATTTCTCTAGCTGATGCTCTGGTTCCAGACGGCTTCACCATCCTTTAACCTGACCACACCTTTCTCTACAGCACCTTCATTCCATGCTCCCCCTGCCAGGACCTCACTGACACAGCATCCGCAAGACCGTGCTTTCCACAAAAAGCATGCCCACTTGCGGGGGTTGCACTTATGCTTTTCTTCCTGGCCTTTTCTTTCCCATCTCGTATCCCAATCCTCTGCCCTCAGCTCCTCCTTAACCATGGAAGACCAACATCACCTGGAAGCTTAAAAGAGAGAATGTGTTGGGCATCTTGGAGATGCGTGCAGTTATTTATCCCTTCAGTGGGCTGAGCTCGGCCTCTCTTTTTCCCCCTCTGGCTACTGTGTGGAAGCAGTCAGGATTCCTCCCAGCAAGGGGACTCAGGGCAGCTGACCATATGCATCATTCTGATGTTGGGCCTATACTTTGTATCACTTAGTTTCTAACAGATAAAAATCATTCTGTCTTCAAAATTTGTTCTGAACCTAAACTTTTTGGTCATTTGTCAGGATTTTAGAGATGGGGTGTATTACAGGAGCAATGAGATATGACATATGGAATATCAGAGGGTGTATGTGAGCGTGTGAGCGCATGTGAGCATTAGGGCTTGTGTGCTTGAGTGTGTGTCGGCTCTGTGTATGGGTAGGGTGTGCATGGGTGTGGATGTGTATGTGTGTGTGTGTGTGTGTACACCATGAGTGCTAATAGGGCATGCACAATCACTGAGAGGGATGGAGAGTGGGGATGGGGGGAGGAAAAGCTGGAATGAGAGCCTGAGGGAGTGAAGAGGAGGGAGCCAAGCCCTGCTAGCCTCAGGGTCCTCAGTCCCCACCCTCAATGTCTCTTACCTCCGGTAAGATGGGTCTGAACTGTAGACTTTTCTAAACTCCCCTCCATTCAGTGGCCACATCACTTTTCCCTCAAGTCCTTCAAAGGGCCCTGGCCCCTTACTCATCTGTTTGAAGGAGAAAAGCAGTTAGGGATTTCAGAAGGCAAGAGTGGGGCAGGAAAGGCAGGTGGTGGGCCAGCTCCCGTCTGGGTGCAGCCCCATGTCACAGTGATGGCCGAGCAGTGAGTGCCATTCTGCTGGCCTCCTGGTTATCCAGGGTCCTGGCCTATCAGCAAGTGCAGGACATACAGGCCTCTGACCAGCTCCTGTCACTCTGGCCACTGCTTGTGTTTGGTGCCAACGCCTCCCTGCTACCAGACAACCCAGCTCTCTCCTTCAGCACTCAAGGCTGTCAATCCTGGTGGAGTCAAGGGAGAGGGCTCCTGTGAAGGCAAGATAACAGCAGACCCCAGAGAATCCAAAGCCACTGGCCCTCCCCTGAAAGGTGGGGAGGCAAGGAGATGACCGGGGGTGTGCTGCTCCCCTTCTGGGTTCAGGGGGGTGTCTCTGGCAGCGGAGATCCAGGGGCTGCAGACCCAGCAGGGTTCATGGCCACCCTGGCAGTGGCCATGAGGCTCAGGTTGAGAACAGAACAGAGGGAAAGGCCAACATCCTTATGCTGGGAAAACATGAGATCATTCCTCAGCAACTCTGAGATCATTTCCCTTTAGCTCTTCAGCCTGGTTCTTTTTCTGATTCATGCTTGAATCTCAGCCTTTGCTGTCTTGCCACGGTGCTTTGCATGTAAGGGATGCCAGCGCATGCTGGTGACTTTTTGCCCTCCTAGGACTCTTCCTTTTCACGGAAACTTGCTATTAATCCACCTTGACCTCAGCATAAATGTTAGATGTCCCAGGAGCCATTCATGTGGTTGCTTCAGGCTGCTGTGGGAGACTCCTGGGTTCTGCATCCAAGACTCCCTTTTAACCAGCCTTTTCTCACCATTTCCCATGGATCCCAAACACCTGCTTCCTGATGCTGGTTGGCCAGAACACTCCCAGTCTGTGGCCCCAGAGAACCCCACAGATACTCCAGTCAGAGTCCTTGAAGCAATTGGTGCCCCTTTTTGTTTTAAGGGCAGAGCTGTTTTATTCATCACTGCAGGTAGATAAAGGAAATATTCCAGTCAGAGTAACAGCAATAATAATCATCAAGTCAACATGTACTCATCATTTGCTATGTGTGGAATGACACGATCAAGTCATGTCTACCCTCTCAGACTGTGTTTTTTTCATATCTTATAGGAACTGAAGCTTATAATTTCAGGGCAAGACACATCCCCAAAGTCACAGAGCTGGTGGAAGGGGGCACCTGGATTCACACCCAGGCCACTTGCCCCCTCAGCTGCTCCTATGGGAGAAGCCAGCCTAGAGCTGGGCCATAGCTGGGCTAGAGGTCTCGGATGGGTCCTCCTGATGTTTTGCCTCAAGAACTTAAAGTGGACCTGGGAATGAATCCCCTGCTGATAGAGAAGACCCCACTCCAAGTTTGAAAGGGTGGGCTCATCCATCTGAACAAAACAAAACAGAGAAGCTTGGAAGAGCCGTACTAGAACACACTGAACTTTCTGGAGGGCCTGTAGCATAGACCTGGGGAAGAGTGGGGAAATGATGTAGGAAAGATGTTAGGATTCGAAGCTGATGGCCAAGAAAGAATTCTTGAGACATCTTTGGTGCAAAAAGGTGGTTTTATTAAAGCAGGGGGACAGGACCCATGGGCAGAAAGAGCTGCACTGGGGTTATGAGGAGTAGCCCATGATAGACTTTCAAGTTGGGAGGGGGGTTAGGAAGAGCACAAGTGTCTGAGGAATTTTGTAAGCAAGGTTTCCAAGACCTTGAGGGGGGTAGCTACTGTTGGGAAAAGATAATTTATTATTGTCTAATAAAACCTTAGCCATGAGACCCTTCAGATGTGTATCGGTGGGTCACATTCTTCGGGGATGATTGCCAACATGTATCTTGAGGGGTAGAGATAAAAGAAGTTTCCAAAGGAATCTTTATATGTTAAAGTAGACTCACAGGATCCTGGGGGTCAGGCTAAGACCTTTTGACCTTAGCAAAGTATCAACATCAAGACAGCTGAGCCCCTAGATGAAGGTCACTCTGCCTGTCTCAAGGACTAGTTGATGGGCTGTAGGTAGTAAGGAAATTTAATAATTTCTCTTCTGCCTTTGTTTCCCACATCAGAAAGAGGCTTGATTCCAGGTTAAGGATCTTCCCCCTGGGAGATTTACTCCAGATTCCAGTTTGGGCAGATGGAGGGTCTGCATTGGTTGTAGGTAAAAAGTAGACTCGGATGATGTCTATTCTGTTACCTCATCTTAATCATCATAACAATGTAAGGTGGATTCTGTGATCAACCTCATTTTGCAGGTGGGCAAACTGGGGCTCTGCGTGATGGAGTAACTCATCCAAGGTGATGCTCCTGCAAGGGCAGAGTCAGGCCTTGAACCTAGGTCCATCTAATTACAAAAATTCGCTCCACTAGACTGGAGCTGTTCTTTGACAAAGCCTAGAGGCAGGCTCCCAGGGACCGGAGCCGGAATTAGTGCAAAACTGATAAGATCTTTGCTTACAAACCCGTGTGTCCCTGGCTCTGCTTGAACCCTGGCTTGCTCACACTCCCTGCTGTGCACTCCTCGTCCGTCCCAAGGTGGTGGCAGATGTCCAGTGCCCTTTGCAACTTGAAACCTTAAAGCATGCTGCTGAACTGGATCAGTATAATTGCTATAATAGTGTGGACGGATGGATCGCATTCCAGATAAGTGACTACAGCCTGCGGACCTGGGCATCATAAAGGCAAGATCCTCCCCCTGCTCTCCTCAAGAAAGGCTTAGGCCCACAGATTAACTTAAATATAAATTCATGTGTTTCTAGACCACATTTCAGATTCAAAATTTGCAGAAATGAGGTGACCATTGGACAATGCTGGGAGGCAACGTAACCCCGACACCTGCCAGCCACAGAGGCCCCTCCAGCCCACCCCAGAACCTCCCCAAAACACTCAGCCGCCCCCAGAACATTTGTAATGCTCTCCATTGGGTGCTGCGGGAGGCCTGGCATTAGCTCACTTCTCTCCTGGAGCCTCCAGTCTGCTTTTGGATGGAGCTGAAGGCACGCCTCTGTGGCCACCACCCTCAGGGATCAGAGGCTACACCCCCTGTGGCCATATCCTCCATCTCCCTGCACCAAAGCCCAATCAGTATAACCATGTTCAGCCTTCTCTTTAATAAGCTGATTGTGAAGCTAAATCCTGAGTGCTCCCCACCTCCCCTGGATGCTTTTGATTGACAAAACTAATCTCTCCTCCACCCCCACGCCTGCCGCCACCGCATCCTCTTGCAAATCATGTACTCGGCTGCTGACAATTAGATATAAGGCCTGGGATTGGGACACAGGAGGGTTATGAGGTTATGAATCAATTGTGGGGGCTTGGGTGAGATAACAAACCAGGGGCCCATCTCAGACACCTCACCGCAACCCTCAGAGCCTCCTGGTTGATTTATGAGTTGGTAATAACCTCGCCTGGTCTCCTGCCCCCTATTATTTTTCATAATGCACAGGGAAGCTTTAAATTTGAGAGAATGAGGAAACACAGAATCAGAGCAAGGAGGCTGGGCTGGGGGGGAAGGGCCCACCAGGGGGTTCCCAGCAGCTGGTCCTCTTTCCTGCTGTGTGGGCCTTGGGTCACAGAGGGGCGCGGTGGCCACACACCCAGGCAGGTCAGCAAACTGATTTGCCTGGCCTAGAAGAAGACCCCAGGGAGGTGGCCCTGACAGGCCCTGGTTTAAGAGTGGGTATGGTGGTCATATATGGGTACCACTGGGTTCAAAATTATATTTGACATGTCTGGGTTTAATTCCTGCAACCTGTTCAAAACCAAGTCAGACTCTGCAGAAGCCTCCCTGTGAAGAAGGGAGAATCACACACTGGATCAAAGCCAGTCAAAGGCGGTTTGAACTCTGCAGTCTGGAAGCCAGTGGAGTGAGCGGAGAGCCAGGCGGAGAGCTGGGAGGGGGATGGTGGCTGTCAGCCCCAAAGGAGAGAGGCGAAGACAGCCTTTCCTGTGCTCACTGTCCTCTTGAGTGACCACCAGTGTTGTGTAAAGAAAAGAAGGCGGCTTCAGGTTGCTGCCTAATATTTTTTTCAAGTGTTCATTTGTTGAGCTTTCTCTATACAAAAGATGTGACTTTTGAAAGATAACAATGTCCATAGGTAAAAAACCCCAAAACTTTCACCTAAAGCAGTGGTTGCAAAATGCCCATCCACAGTGGATGGCATTTTGATACTGGTTTCTGATGAGTTTTTCATGGGCCACAAAAATTGAGAGAAATGTTTAAAATGTAATGAATATGTGCATATGGATGGGTATATATTACATAATGTATACTTGGATACAATCGTTGCTCAGTGAGCATTTATTAAACCCCAACTCCATGCCAGGGCTTCACATGGTGCCAGAGATAGGACAGTATGACAGAGTCTGCTGGCCCGGAGCAATAGTTTAGAGAGTGTTAGGAGTTGAATTGTGTCTTCCCAAATGTTGGTATGTTAAAGTCCTAACCTCCAATATCTCAGAATGTGACCTCGTTTGGACATAGGGTTATTTCAGATGTAATGAGTTAATGTGAACTAGTTAGGGTGGGCCCTAATCCCTTATGACAGGTGTCCCTCTAAAAAGGAAAAGTTGGATGCAGAGGCACGCACGCAGGGGGAAGGCCACGCAAAGATGAAGACAGAGATCAGGGTGATGCATTTGCAAGCCAGCGAACACCAAAGACTACCTGCAGAAGGGAGGAGACAGGCCTGGAACAGAGTAGACTTTCCCTCACCGCTCTCAGATGAACCAACCCAGCCAACACCCCAGTCTCAGGCTCTGGCCTCCAGAACTGTGAACCAATCAATTTCTGCTCTTTGAGCCACTCCGTTGGTGGTAATTTGTTGCAGAAGCCCTAGGAAACTAATACAGATGGGAGAGGCAGACGATCAAATAATCACATCATGATGTCTAATTCCAAATGGAGGGCAGCCCCGGTGGCCCAGCGGTTTAGCGCCGCCTTTAGCCCAGGGTGTGATCCTGGGGACCCAGGATCAAGTCCCATGTCAGGATCCCTGCATGGAGCCTGCTTCTCCCTCTGCCTGTGCCTCTGCCTCTCTCTCTCTTTCTCTGTGTCTCTATGAATAAATAAATAAAATCTTAAAAAAAATAATAATTCCAAATGGAGAAGGAACCCCATTCTCTGCAAGCGAAAGTCAGAGAACTTGACCTTGTTTGGCAGTGAAGGCTTTCCTGGGGATGTTAGGGCCAAAGGACACACAGGAGTCAGCTAGAAGTGGGGTGGACTGGACAAAGGAGAAAGCGTTACTAGCCCACAGAATAGCTTATGCAAAGGCCCTGCAGCGGGATAGATCATGGTGCATCCCGGGAGTGGAAAGGCGGCCCATGAGGCAGAAGGGGAGAGAAGAGAGAGGAAGAAGATGTTGGGATGTCAGGGACCAGCGCACGCAGAAGAATGATGCTCAGTTCATTATATTGGACTGAATTGCAGTGGGGCGAGTACACATGCTCTGCCTTCCACTATCGAAAATTCCTAGTTGCTGCTGCTTCTCTGGGACGTGCGGATCACGTGATTAGACACCTGGCTCCAAGACAAGGTCCCTGAGGCACAGACTCTATCCGTGGCTAATGTGTGCTAATGCTTACTCTGTCCGGGCACTGCGCTGGCGTCGCACGTAAGCACAGCACTTCCTTGGATACCTGATCTTCCTTTACCCTCTAAGCAGGTGGTATTACCCCCTGTTGACCCACGAAGAAATGCAGGTTGGGGTGGAGGGAGGTTCAGGGACCTGCCCAGGGTCACACAGTGTGTAAGTGATGCAGCGTGAACTCAATCTGACTTTAGAAACACCGTGCCTTATTGCTTCATATACTTGGTAAACAAGCATCTATCTGTGAAATTTGCCACACTTTTCCTTGGAAAAACTCAAACCCATTGACCAAACACTACTCCTCAAAACGCCGCTAAATTTGTCACGCCACACAGTTCTTCCTCCTGACGCTCCTTCTGTCGTCCTGCCAGCTAGTCACTGTGTCCAAAGCCCTAAAGTTTAACATCTCTTAAGTAAGTTCAGCTTTCCCTGCTAATTGTTGCAGTGTGTGTGTGTGTGTGTGTGTGTGTGTGTGTGTGTGTGTGTTTTAAAGATTTACTTGTTTGTTTGAGAAGGGGGAGGGGCAGAGGGAGAGGGAAAAAGAGAATCTCAACAGATTCCCCACTAAGCATAGAGCCCCACATGGAGGCTTAGGAGTGGAAAAGGCACTCAGGGAAAAGGCAGCTTTGAGTCATGCCTTCATTGTTCTCCGCCCTTTCCCTGGAGGGCAGGAAATGCCCAGGGCCCAGGGGCAGCAGGAGGCCACTCGAAGTTCCCCTCACCCTCTCTACCTCGTGTCTGCAACCTGATTCCCCACATTCTCTCCACGCCTGGTCTCAGAGGCCTCCATGTCCCTCTCTGCTCTTTGGAATGAAAAGTATTTTTCTTGGTGCCTAAGCCACATATTAATGTTCTGTGAACTCCAAATAATAAGTACATGTAAAGAATAGAAGTTTCGGGATCCCTGGGTGGCTCAGCGGTTTAGCGCCTGCCTTCAGCCCAGGGCATGATCCTGGAGACCCGGGATCGAGTCCCACATCAGGTTCTGTGCATGGAGCCTGCTTCTCTCACTGCCTGTCTCTGCTCTCTCTCTCTCTCTCTCATGAATAAAATCTTAAAAAATAAAAAGAATAGAAATTTCCTATAATTTGACCCTCCTCCCTTTCCAAGATCACCTGAACAGTTTAAATATTCTTCCAGAATTTTCCTTCTCAGTATCCATATATGTCTGTATGTACGTGATTAATCGGATACAAATGTAAATATGTCTTTTCTGTTGTAAAAACGTCATTAAAAATGTTTTAAAGATTTATTTGTTTATTTATGATAGACATAGAGAGAGAGAGAGAGAGGCAGAGACACAGGCAGAGGTAGAAGCAGGCTCCACGCAGGGAGCGGGACGTGGGACTTAATCCTGGGACTCCAGGATCGTGCCCTGGGCCAAAGGCAGACGCTAAACTGCTGAACCGCCCAGGGATCTCCCGTCATTAAAAAAATTTTTTAAAGTCATTTTACAATACACACTGCTCTAGATCTGTTTTTTCATTTAATACAGTAGGTGTTCAATAAATATGTATTGTATGGACAAGCCATAATTAATTATTCAATACCCTACTTGAGAACCTTTGCGTTATGTCCAAATACCCCCCAATACACATGCTTATATGTGAAAGATATAATTAAAGTACTTGCATACAACACATATAGAAACATAAATCATACCTGCATATAATAAATGTATACTTCAGTATACTAGCAAACCATGCATGCTATGCAGGAGAGTTTCAGGTGCCCTCTGATGTTGTTCATGGAAATCCCTGGAATATATGTGGATTATATTATCCTCAAAAAGAAAACTTTCAGCCAAGTGTTTTAGAACCGTTGGGGATAAAGGGTGGCTATTCTGCATTTGTCCCTAATGTTTCTACACTGGCTTTAAAGCCTTGGTAGGGCAGTTTGACTAAGATAAGAGCCGAATCCAACAGTGGTAACAAAGGACAACAATTAATTTGAGAGAGAATAGAAAAATAATTTGCTTCAAATTCTTTTTAGAATAGGAGGGAAAGAATGATTGGGGGCCAGAGGGGAAAAGGAAAAAAGGAAAGAGAAAACAGAAGAAAGATCTTTCTCCTGACGGTTGTTTGCACAATTCTCGCCTGATTCTGCAGTGTAATAATTGTAGGTCTTTTAAAGGACATAATATTATGACAGATTTCCCTCCCTTACTTGTTCCCGGGGCTGACATGCAACATTTACTTCCTGCCACAAGGCTGGAAGCCGGCCCCTCCTGGGTTAGTCCGAGGAAGCCTAAAATACCCCACACCCAAGATGAACAAGAATGTCCAGCACCCAAGGGGTTGTCCTGTTCGCTGAAGGCCACCATGCAGGCCGCAGTGGGTGAGGGACAGTGGGGTTGTGGCTACCACTGCAAACAGGGCAGTGGCCCAAGACTGCCAGGGGCTTGAGGACAGTCACACCAGTCGCCAGATGAAGACCCTGACTGTTACAGTGGCTGCATCAGGGCAAGAAACCCAGGTCTATGGTCCCCACATTGCCAGGTAAAAAGGAAAGAGGATTTTGTGACTTTCCCTTCTTTACCAAAAAAAAAAAAAAAAAAAGAAGGTGGGGGTGGCTTAAATGTGATCCTTCAGCTCTGTGAATGCAAACCAGGGCCTGGTGGACTGGGGAGAACAATTAGGCCAGACACTGAGCACAGAAAACCAAAAGGGGGTAGAAATCTAGACAATGGTGCTGAAGTCTCGGGTGGGGTGGACGGGGGAGCGGATATGATAGCAAGGAAGGAGTTTCAATGTGAATGAATACTAATTAGTGACATGGATATTAATGATGACAGTAATTAACAGGGGAAAGGAAGGGCTGTCATTGTCCCAGGGTGAGTAATCAATCTTGGCAGGTGATAAATAATGGTTCAGCAAGCTCAGCAGAAAGATAATCCGCCTGCCCGGGGGAGAGCTGTTGCTGATGCTGGAAACCTATCCGTTTCCAGGCAACCCACAAAAAAGAACTATTTTTCTTTTGAGGAAAAAAACAGGTTAGAGTCTCTCCCCCACCCCCAACTTGGGATTACAGTTCTTATTTGATTTCTGCTTTGTTCTTCATTTCCTAGGACAAATGTTGAACTTGTATAATTTGGAGGAGATGGACACACACACACAAGCACACACAGACAGACTCTCCTTTCTCTCAAAGAATGTGAATGAATAGGAGTGGTTTTCATCCAAAGTTTAGCTCACAGATACCATCCGGGAGCAAGAGCGGGGAAAAGCTTAGAAGTTCTGCTTTTGAGGTTGAAATGGGGGGAACTTGCTGGGCTGTGTCAGTGGAGGCTGGTCCCGGGGGAGCACAGAAGGAGTAGGATGGCGCCCTGGTTGTCTACTGAGCCGGGTTCATTCTCCCTCCAGAGAGCCAGAGAGAAACAGGCCTGTGTTGCTCTCACCTCTGGCAACCAGTCAAATTTCTGAGAAACTTTATTTCTGGGAAAAAGAGCAATGCTCCCTAAAGACTTCTGGTAGTTCTTCATGTTTGCAGCTCGGAATATGTTCCAGGAGAGCTATGGGCAGACCCTCTCTCTCACACCAAGCCTCAGACCCATGCACGACAGGACTCAGACATCTAGAAATGTTGCCCTTTTCAGGCTGCTTTCCATCAAGCATTCCATCCTGAGGTGACAAAGCCACCTTTGAAGATCTGTACTGATTTAAAGTGAGATGGTTGAGTGAAAAGGTGAATTGACTGGGAGTTCAGAACCTTCCAGAAATTTGGACTCCTTGACTCCCACAGTGGCTCTAGGCACGACATTCTCAAAGGGAGGCAAACAAAAGAAAACATATTCAGAGGATTGTGACCAGAATGGGAAGGGGGTCTAGGTCATGTCATGGGAGGAAATGGCTGAGGGACCCAGGCATGTTTCACCTCAGGGAAGTAAATTCAAGAAGAATGTTGATAGTATATTGGATGGACTCCCTCCAGAGCAAGAAGGTCTGGGTTTGTTTTTCTGTCATCAGAGGACAAATGTTAAGTCCAAGAGAGGAATTTAAAGAGGGTCATATCTCTGTTCAGAGAAATCACTGGGACAGGCTAACTGGGGTGGGGGTGGGGGGACTGTGATTCCCAGGTAAGAGGGTTTTTCCCAGTGGAGATTATGGCACCTCCTGTCCAGGGTATTATGGATGGGACTCCAGTATTGGCAAGGATTGGAGTAAGCAAGCTTTAGAAGTCCTTTCCAACTCTTACAATTTTGAGTTAGTTAAGGTTGGACTCGATGTCAAAACAGATAAATCCCAACTTCTAGGGCTTAACACAACAAAGTTTTTGTTTTTTGTTTTTTTTTTTTGTTTTTTGTTTTGTTGTTGTTGTTGTTGTTGTTGTTTTAAATCAAGTCAGAACCTAAAATGGGCATCAATTTTTGTGGTTGTTCAGGAGCCCAGGTTCCTTCCACATTGCAGCTCTGTCCTCCCCTGGGTTCTTGGGGTTCTCTCCATTCAGCCAGAAGATAGAGAATGAAAGGGTCAAATGGGAGTTTTCATGGTCCAGGACTACAAGGGGTATATGTCATTTCCAGCCATAATACATTCAATCTATACCCAAATGCAGAATAGTCTAGAAATGTAATGTAGTAACCTAAGGGTTAGAGGAAAGAGGTTTTGGTGAATAGAAATTTCTCCCCAGAAATAAGGTCATTGTCATTTAAAATAGGCCCATGCCAGAAAAAAAATTAGAGGTTTATTTATTTTTTTTTTTAAGGACCTGTAAGGTCACCTTTGTTGGTCAGGCCTTGTCAGTTAGAGTAGGATGCTGAAGAGACCTCCTCCCTCAGGAAATATCCTGAGAGCCAGGTGTGATAAAATTTCACCTCACCTGTCTCGGGGAAGTCATTGAAATCTGTATTTGCAGGAAGTCCCCTGTAGATACTCCCTAGAAGTATGGACACAAGATCATCCTGAGTCATCAGAAGTGGATTTTTTTTTTTTTTTAATCTATGATAGTCACACAGAGAGAGAGAGGCAGAGACATAGGCAGAGGGAGAAGCAGACTCCATGCACCGGGAGCCCGACGTGGGATTCGATCCCGGGTCTCCAGGATCGCGCCCTGGGCCAAAGGCAGGCGCCAAACTGCTGTGCCACCCAGGGATCCCCTTTTTTTTTTTTGGAAACAAATAGGATGGTGACTATGGAAGTGTCCCAGTAGATAGACATTGTTAGGAATGAAAAATCATCAATATTACCTAGCTCAGTGGGCATGTGCTAGTTGGAATTAGGACTTTCTTAGGTAACCATGTTTCTTCTGCCACAGGATAAGCATCATGACGTCCTCAGTTCAAAGTGCTTTATCGTTTCAGGTACTGACATTGTGCAGTGGCTTATGAAGAACCTTTCCATCGAGGACCCAGGTACTTGACCCTGACCATCCTCCATGGTATTGAGGGACATCCCACAAACAAATTCTAAACCAGATTCTCCTATCTTCCTGAGAACTAGGCTTATAAATGTGAATCCCAAGATATGGAATCACTCTATTTGCAAATAAAATTAATTTATTTTCTTGACTGAATATCTATCTTTAAATCTAAATCACCCTTTGAGGAAATGAGCAATTATTTAGAGTGCCAAAGAGCCCAATACAATAACATGTGAAATGAGATGAATTCTCGTTAGCCACAGCAATTAAAGATAAGTTGTAGAGTTATCACAGAACAGCCTTCTAGAGCCAGCTCTTAAAATCAGATTGCTTGATCCACAATTAAGATGTTTAATTATTTGCTAAGACTCCTTCTGTTTTCTGCTTCTACAAGAAGTGAAAGAATGATTTTTTTTTCCAACCTTAATTGTGCATTTCAATTAGGAAAACCTTACCAGAAAAACAACAACAAAACCCTGGCCAATAAAACAGTTTCCAAATCTGTCCTCCCACCAGAAAATAAGTAGTAAAATTTATTTTCACAGCATAATTAGAAAATGAGGAGTTTCAGAAAAATGAAAATTGCACATAAGTAACTATCTATCTGTGTTAGTTAATATTTTTCAGAGTTTATTATACACTTCCTGTTTTGACTGAGTATCCTTGATGCCTGAAGGTCATATTTATAAATATCCATTAATGTGTTCTTATGTTCTTGGGGATTAAACCTATCTACCCCAAATTAAATAGCTTCCAGTGGCTATGCTTTCTAAAGATTTTTTTTAATACCCTTTCTAGGCATCTGACCTTCAGCTGTGATTTCTTCCTGGGGTCACTATGTCAGCTCAGGAATTCCTATATTTTAATCTGGTGCTCCCAATATACTATTGACTATGAAACAATATAATTTAACAACATAATTTACACAGAGTTCAATTAAATACAGTTGCCAGAAATCTGAGTGCACAAAAGCAGGTCATTAATGGAAGCGACACTAGCCTTTTTTCACCATCATGATTAATGGTCACTTCCATGACTAGTGAAAATTCTTAATTCTAGTCAAGCTCTTAATCCACAGGGAGAACCCGTGAATTCAAATCCTTTTAAGGAAAGAGCCCGAATTAACTACGCCACGTGTTTCCCTCATGCAGACTGGACTTCCAATTGTCCACTTGTAAAAACTGGACTGGTACATGTCTATGGGTTTAGTTACATGCATGTAAAGCCAATGTTTCTTTGTTATAATGCTAAGCCTAAGGAGTCCTTTTCTTCAAGGTGGTCTCTTCTCTTCCAGTTGCACTGTTTTCTTTACCCTTCTACGATTCTCATTGTATTCCTGGCACATACTTTATTATGATCATTAGTAGCAGTAGCAGTATTGTGAGAGCCCTGAGCCAGTGAGTGGTAGAGGAATAGGCTTTAGGAGACCTCTGGCCCTCACCTGAGAAGCTTCTCTGAAAGGTCATGAATAATAAAGATCATATCTCTGAAGGTCTCTTATACTCAAATGGGCTTTAGGAGGATATCAAGTTTTTGGGAACTGTTTGGGCTTCTGAAAAAAATGGATGAGCAGGAGGAGATAAGATCAATTCACCAACTAGGAAAAGAAGTATGGAAATGAGGCAAATCAAGGCATCGGGAAGCCAGGCACATCCAGCGTCTGCCCCTCCTTCCCCATTTCCTCCCCATCTGCCATATATCTAAGCAAAACCACAAAGGATGAAGTGAGAGTTCTAGCTCCTACATTGGTGACATGAAAGTCGCCGTCTTACCAGATTTTGTTCTCTCTTCCCTGTGGAAGAAGCAGCTGCCAGCGATGAAACTCTTCTTTTGCTGGACCCATGATTCTTGAAGCACGTAGACTTTAAAAAGCAATCTGGTCATCACTAAGCAAATAAAATACAACTTCATTCATTCCGATTCCACCAGCTATTTCCCAAGGATAGGTGGTTCTAAATAAGCAAAACACTTAGATTATATACAACCTCTTGAGAAGTTCGCAGGACAAAACAAAGCACTTTAAAAAAATTCAAAGCTAATGAAAATTAGTAATGTCTGGAGTCTCCCTAAGCATATCAGTAATTTCCACATCCAAAAATTAGTTTTTACCAGTAAGAGTAATTTTATATTTGGGAAAGATTATCATGCATGGTAGACCCATTTAGATTTGTTACTTTTTCCTTAACTCTGCTCAGAATAAATGTAAATTCTTAACCGTGTGACTCGATTTATGGCCGGTACAAAGTAACAAAAACAATGGGTTAATTGTGGCAAAAATATAAGTATTTCTCTCAGGTTGGTCTCCCTATGCCACTGCCCACTATAGTGCCCTTTCTCCAATCTCATAAGAAAGTGAGGTTTTACTCTGTGTCCGTAAGAGAAGGGCAATACTCTCCTCCTCTCCAGTGGGACTGTCATATTGGGGAATGTAACGTGAGTCCAGAGTCTCTCTGGGCAGTGAGGCCGTGTGCTCGTTGCCAGGGATGATAAAAATGATGAAACTACGAAGATGAATCAGGACTGCCAGCACCTACTGAGCACCAGGCCCTGCTAAGCACCTGCATGAAACATACTCTTTGATTCAGTACAGGTGTGTATGTGCCCGAGCCCGTGCTCTTAACTGTGAAGCTACTTTTTTCTGGAAGTCTTGGGGGAAGTTAAGCAATGTCAGATTCTCAGAGCTGGAACCCAGATGGGGCCTGGACATATGTTGTCCCTTCCCAACCCCACTCCCCGCCTCCAACCCAGTACATTTATATCAAAGGTTATCAATCAATCATGCAGTTATCTGGGGGTAAGGACAGCTGGCTTCCAGTTGCCTGACTTACGATCCAGCTAAGGAGCCCTGCACTCTGACAGCTTGTTAAATACTCCTCTCTCTCTCTCTCTCTCTCTCTCTCTCTCTCTCTCTCCCACCCTGTCCATGCAGTTGAAGCAATACACTTGGGAAGCCTTATAGCTGCCCAGGGCTACATCTTTCCAATCTCAGACCACGTTCTCACCATGAAGGATGATGGCACCTTTTACCGTTTCCAGGTAGGTCTGCCCGCCCAACCCCCTGAAGAACGTTCTCTAATCATCTGATCTCAGATTAGAACTACCTACAAAACTGAGGGTATTTAAGGGAGCAACCCTTACCTCCCCCCAGCACTGGGAAGGCCAAACAAGCTTTTATTTGGGCCATTTGTTGCTGGATGGGGTTGGATTTTCCCCATATTTCCTCATTCATTCTGAATAGCAAACTTTTGGGAGGTAAATATCACCCATTTGACAGAAGAGAACACTGAGGAGGTGCTCTGAGGATTAATAAGTCTGGGAGGTGGCCTTGATTTGAGCATAGGTCAGCCCAATGGCAAAGGCTTCAATCTTTCTACTCTGGCATACTGTTTTCCTAGTATGCAGTTTCTATCTGCTGCCTAACCCTTCCCACTGATTTTCCTCTCCTTTTCTCAGATCCTGTCCTAGAAGGAATTGAGGCAAAGGTTAAGGGGTTGTGTCAAGGTCAACACCAAGGGGTTTGGAGTGGAGTTTTTCAGATAGAATCAAAGGGTATCCTAGTCTGCTCTAGCTACTATAGCAAAATACCACAGACTGGGTGGCTTAAGCAACAGAAATTTATTTCTTACAGTTCCACAGGCTAGAAGTCCAGGATCAAGATTCCAGAAGGTTCCATCTGTGGTGAGAGCTCTCATCTGGGCTTTCGGGCAGCCACTTCTCACTGTGTCCTCTCAGTGAAACCCTGCCTGAAAGAGAGAGAAAATGAGTTCTCTAGCAATTCCTCTTATAAGGACACTAACCCTGTGGGGCCAGGGCCCCACCCTTGTAACCTCATTTAACCTTAACTACTTCCTTACTCCAAATACAGCTGCAGACTAGGGCTTCCACATATCAGTTTTAGGTGGACACAATTCAAAGGGATAAAAGGAACTTGGAGCTTACATCCTCGTAAACTGTGCTCATCTTACTTCTACTGTCTTAGGATAAAAAATCTTTGCTGTATAAACTAAGTCTCTCATTTTTGCATTTATTTTGCTCACCTTGGATTTCATTTCTCAGTACTGAGATTAAAATGTTGACCGCCTCAGCTGCATTAAGAATGGGAGAAGAGGGTGGTGTCAGCACAAAGGAAACAGGGGCGGGGCGTGTCACTGGGAGGGTTCCTCACTGGGGGCTGGAGAGGGTAGATCCTGGCTCCAGGCAGAGGAGAACAGGGGCTGCCATTCCCTTGAGTCCTGACATCGGTGCTCTTTTGCAGGCCCCATACTTTTGGCCTTCGAACTGCTGGGAACCTGAAAACACCGACTACGGTGAGCAGTGAAGAAGTGTCACTTCTGGGAGTGTGGAAGACAAATGCCTGGTGTCTGGGTGACTACCACGCAGGGAGGAGGGGTCGCTATCCTGCTTAATCCTTTTCATACCGTTGACGTGTAATATGCTCCCTGTTCCACATAATGAAGAAAGGCAGTGCACACCGACAGTTGCAGCCTCTGGAAGGGAATGGGGGAAGGGAAGAAAAGTTCTATCAAGCTGGCCAACATGCTCATTCCAGGGAGCCATGGAGAAACAACCATGGAGAACTGGCTGCTGACCAGTCCTTTCTGGGGCAGAGTTTCAGGAAGGGCTGGATCAAGGGGCCACCTCCCCCTTGGTCTGTCTATTCTCATAGCCTTGTTGAGACTTACTAATAATTCATCGGTGGTTTTGCTGGTTAGAAGTTAGGCGGAAAGGGAGACAGACCAGAGAGGTGTACAGAAGTTACCCTGGACTAGGAAAATAAGAGTGGCTGAAGTTGGGAGCTTGGCAAGAACAGAGTTACTTCTGTCCAGGCAGATATCTGTCAGACTCTTACCACATAATCTCCATGAGACTCTTTAATATTTCCACATGCCAACCCTCTAAAGAAGTTATATTGTCTCCATACTCCAGATAAAGAACTTGAGGCTCAGAGAGGCCACACCCTCACACTTACCACCTTGTATTCTACTTATCTGGATGTCCAGTCAGTCGTAAGCTCCAGGCAGGTACTGGGCCTCTCTGTTCATTCTTTTTTTTTTTTAATTTTTATTTATTTATGATAGTCACAGAGAGAGAGAGAGAGAGAGAGAGAGAGAGGCAGAGACACAGGCAGAGGGAGAAGCAGGCTCCATGCACCGGGAGCCCGACGTGGGATTCAATCCCAGGTCTCCAGGATCGCGCCCTGGGCCAAAGGCAGGTGCTAAACCGCTGTGCCACCCAGGGATCCCCCTCCCTGTTCATTCTTATGCTCCCCAGTGCAAAGTTCATGGCTGAGGTTTAGTTGGCACTTTGTAAATAGTTGCTGACAGTTCTGGTTCTTTCTTAAAGGTGGTTAACAGACACTCAATGGTAGCATCAGAATTGGAACTCAGATCTGAGTGGCTTCCAGGCCCATGCTCCTTTCATGGCCTGTCCTTTTGCACAGCATCCTTGTCACTGACTTCGATGCTAAGGCAATCCACAGTGGCTCTCCTTGGGACTGGGGCACTTGGTGAGACACACAGCTTCTCCCGAGGTACTTTGGAGGATTGCTTGCACAGGAAGGCAGAGGCAGCTGAAGAGTATGGAGGGAGGTGTGCAGCTGGGTAGTGTTCAGGGAAGCCTGTCCAGGAGACCTTGAGAAAAGTTAGGTTGGCTTACTCCCAACACCAGCAGGTGGGAGCGATGCCAAGGATGGGGTGTGGATGACTCATGGCTTGTAAGGCGACAGTTGTTGTTTTCAGGTCTGAAGGACGGCCATCGTGCAGGGGTCTCTGCAGCTATCTGTAGGTACCACAGTGGGTCCCCCTGGAACTGGGCTGTGCTCTAAATGATGTGATAAGTGGATAAGCAAAGCTTCCAACTCAAAATCAGAGCTACATTTGGCTATTCACAAAACAAGTTCTTCTGGGGCTGAGGTACTGCTCACAAAAGCCAAACTGGAAATTTGAGTAATTGTAGCTCAGATCCATGCAGCAGCCCTTGTGCCCTTGTGAATATAAAACCCAATATTCTTACAGGCCGTGAAGAGTGGGGGAGGATGACAGGACCAGATAACTAGACCCTAGTAAGAGGAAGATATCTAGTTGAATATGCTTCAGTTATTGGAGTTATTGGGCACTGCGTACACCAGGGCATTAGTTCCTTTTCTCTACATGGCTTCTCCACGTATGATTTTAGTTGTGCAGCCTGAACAAGGATAGAAATAACTATTTATATCAGACTCTCATTAAAACAAAATTATTTTGGCAAGTCGGATGGAGAAGTCAAGGTATGAGATGCAAAGGTACTCACCAGCATTTACAAAGCAATTTAGTCAGAAAATCAAAGTATTTACCAAGAGAGAATTTAGGACAGCAGCTCCAGGGTCAACTGGCTACACTAGCTGTGTGATCTTGGCAAGTTATTTAACCTCTCTGTGCCTCAGAAACTTCATGTGAAAATTAGAATAATAATAGTACTCATTTCCTAGTGTTATTTTGTTAAAATGAAATGCAATGCCTATTACGTTTGCTGTGTGACCCATGGTAAGGACTCAATAGAAACCATGGTGATGGTTAGTATTACTACTACTAAAGTAATATTTGACAGTATTAGTTTTGTGATGACCCTCTTGCCATTAGTTTTGTGATGACCCTTTGTGAAAGCAAAGCTTAGAACACAAAATAGCGCCACCTTCGGCTCGGGGTGTGATCCTGGAGACCTGGGATCGAGTCCCACGTCGGGCTCCCTGCATGGAGCCTGCTTCTCCCTCTGCCTGTGTCTCTGCTTCTCTCTGTGTGTCTCTCATGAGTAAATAAATAAAATCTTTTTTTAAAAAAAGAACTCAGAATAGGTATGATTTGGATTGATGAAAAACCAAAAACTTTCATTCCACAAACCTTTACTGATCACCCACTCTGTCAGTTGCTATGGCACAGATTTGAATAAATCACAGTCTTATCATGTAAGCATTCCAGGCTGGGGGAGGAATCATGGTGGGAAGGAAGAGAGTGAGGAGGAGTCTGATCTGAGTATTCAGAGGTTTCATGTTGATGAAGAATGACTGAGAAAGTTGAATTGTTTGGGAGGGGCAGTTTATCAAAAAGCCTTTGGAGTCGGGAAGAGACATTTAGAATGGATGTAGCAGCCTTAGGGAGTCTCAACAATGGGGAATGACCTGAAAACATTCCCTCATCTGTAAAATGAGGATAATCATAGGGTTATTATGAGGATTGAGTAAGTGAACATTTGGAAAGTCTCTAGAATAGCACCTGACATTCAATGAGCTTCATGTAGGTGGTAGGGGCTGTTATGGTGATATTCCAACATGTAAAACACTACTTGGCACATAAGAGGCACTCAGTAAATGTTTAAATGGGTGAATGAATGAATAAATGAATGAGTATATAGGGCAGCAAATGTCATTATGGGAAAAGCTCTGAACTAGACATCAGTTCTAATTCCACCTCTGCCACTAACCAGCCTATAGGTAAATCACTTCACCTCTCTGGGCCTTTGGTTTTCCCATCTGGCCATAAGGGACCTGTGCTTGATGGTTACCAAGGTTACTTCCAATGCTAAAATCCTTTTGTACCAAAAAGCAATTCAAGGGTATGAGAAGCACAGAGACATACATGTTAAGGCAAAGTTTAAAAAGGGAGTCTGTTCTTTAAGTACATTGAAATAGGAGGAGGTCAATATTTTCTTATTGTTTAGTTGCACATGTAGTATATGAATCTGTTCACTTCAAAAATTTTTAATGTTTTCTATTTTTATCATGGTGAGATGTGATGAGCTTGAAATGGCAGTGGGTCATCCAAATGAGATGCCAGGAGGTAGGATTGCCAGGTGTGAGGGCAAGGAGACAAAGGCTTTCCAATGAGAAATTAAATATCTGAGAAAAACCAACATCTGAGCTTAAAGCGAGTCTCCCAGATGCCCTGTGATAGGACTGGCTGTCATTACCAGTGGCCATTTGATTGGTTAGGCATTAGAGCAAGCATGGTTGAAGGCACCATAGTAGTACAGACAAGCCCCAAGTTCTATACCAAGGAAATTTTGATTTAACAGCTACAACCTACCTACCTAGTTGTGGTGAAGAGACTCCTTAACATATGGCGTTAGCCCCAGGGGAAGCAAGCTGAAAGCATGTGACCAAGTAGCTCAAAGTCATCAGGAAGGGTACCAGCTTTGCATTCCATGCATGGTATTTTACTTTACAACCTAGCTGGCCCATTTTGACCCAGATGAGTTAGATATTTCTCAGGATGATTCTGCTTAAATGAAGTCCATAGCCCAGCCTGGGTTAGACTTTCTTGAGTCTTACATTTATCCAGTACAAAATACTGTTTGGAACAGCATTATCAAAGCAGCTTTCACCTCCACTGAGCTGCTCTGCTCCTGGGTCCACAAGGCCAGTGTGGTAGGGATGGTGACAGGCTCCTCTTTAGTAGCCCCCAATTCCACAGGCTGCCTAAATGGCAGTCCAAGAGAGTGAAGGAGGTAATTTGTAATAGAGCAGATGCCCCTTCATCAGACATTATGGAGAATTATGGCTGCCTCGTTCTTTGGAAAAGCTGGTAAGTGGAGGGTTACGAAAAAGAGATACATTTCTACTATAATCACTTCATATCAACCAAAGCTAAACAAAGAAACAATCTTTTGACAGGTTTATGAGATGGACCAAAGACTCTCATCGATTATGGGCCCCAGTAATTTGAGTTTCTTTCTTAACTAAAGCACACTCAAAATAAACCACCCAGTTTTGCCATCTTTAAAGTGCATCAGGAATTTAAAACCACTTTTGAAGCAACCTGTATGTTTACCCATTTCAGATTTTTAGTATTTTTCCTCATTTTTTTCAGTTATTTCACCTCCACCAAACTCATGAGCATTTGTCTTAGCCAACTCTTCTTTATCAAGTTGTTGCAAACCATTCACCTGGGTCTTCATAGAAACAGCAATCTCTTTTCACATCAGTTTCATCAGTGATATATGATATATAGTGAACATACAGTGTTAAAATAATAGGTGTGCCTGATAGAGACAGATTTGAGAACAAACACAACTGACTCTCATCCACATATAACTCAACTGGCATGAGCGGAAGCATAAGCATGTCAGAGGAGGCTGCCAGCCATGAGGTGCAAGCATATTGTAAGCTGCCATGAGCACATTTTTCAGACCACATGGAGGAGGTTGGTTGATCCAGCAAGGATTTGACCAGATCTCCTAGTATAACTAACTTGTCAAAACACAGGTCAGCCACACGTCCTCTCTGACCCTCTCTCCTGGTCATCCCATTGGTCAATCATATTGTCTACTTGGCACTGGAGAAGGAAGGAGATATTGAAGAAGGAGACATAGGGAGAGGAAGAGGAAGTGGTGAAGTCAGGTTTCAGGAAGAATCCTCTGGCAACTGAGGGCCAAGAACTCTTCCTTAGCTTGGGAAGAGAGACCCAAACTGTCCACCCTTTCCACTGTTCATTCACTCCACCTGGCAGTCCAACACTGATGCTAGGTATAGGGATTCAAGCTGAGTAGGACACAGCTTCTGCCCTTGAAGAGCCCTCGGCCCAGAGCCAGGGACAGTCTAGTAAACCCGTAATTATGGTGCACTGGAATTAAGTTCCATCGGTGAGAATTGGTAGATGCCATCTGGAACACAGAGCTAGGTCTTCCAAGATTAGTAGAAGGTTACCAGAGAGAGGAAAAGAAGAGGGAAGTGGAAAGACCTTTCATGCAGAGAACACACAGGTGGAAGAGTGGAACTGAAAGGGGTTTGGTAGCCTCATATGCCCAAGTGAGGCAGGGAAGGAAGAGATTGACAAGGTAAGCAACTGGATCTTAAAGAACCAAGCATGCCACCATAAGGAGCCCAACCACTCTTCTGAGGTCACTGAAGAAGCAATGCAGAGAGTGTAGGCAGGAAGGTAACATGACCATATTTGTAAAAGGTGACCCTGGTGGGGGTTGCTTGGAGTGAAACAGAGTGAGGAGGGTGAAAGGGATCAGTCAAGACTTGGAAGATGGAGTCCTCATCTGATCCTGATCTGCTGGAAGATTCCTGGACATTAGGTGTCATGGCTTCCACATGGAAGCATATCCTGCACGGATCAGGGCTGGGCACACAGGGAACGCTGGCTGGATGGCTGGGTGAATGAGTGGATGGACAGATGGTTGGATGGATTTGTGATGCCACCACACTGCTAGTTTTGCACATGTTGTAATTTCTCCTCTTCCGTCAGCCATCTATCTCTGTAAGAGGACAATGCAGAATAAAGCAAGGCTGGAGCTGGCAGATTATGAAGCAGTAAGTATGGTTGTATTTCAGCTTTGGTGTGGGTGGAGAATAAAACCCTATCTGCTGCTCTGTTTCTGCTTCTATTTTTCCTTTTTTCTTTCCCTAGTCCCTTTCAGGCAGTGGAAAGGAGGTCCCTTTTATTTCCCCTCCTTTGTTCTCACCTCTTCTTACCATCCAATAAAATTGCATCTTTATTTAAAGAGCTCTCAAAACTCAGCAATAAGAAAACAAACAGCTCAAAAATGAGCAATGAACCTGAAAAGACATTTCACCAAAGAGGGCAATAAGGATGACAAATAAACACATTAAGAGATGTTCAACATCATTAGCCGTTAGGGAAATAAAGATTAAGTCCATGGTAAGATATCACTTTACAGACCCATGAGAGTAGCTAAAATAAAAAGTCTTGGGAATGCCAAGTGGGAATGCAAAATGGCACAGCCACTCTGGAAAAATGGTTTGGCAGTTTCTTACAAAGTTAAACGTACACTTCCCATATACCCAAGCTGTCCGGCTCCTAGGTAGTATATACCCCAGAGAAGTCAGAACTTCTGTTCACACAAAAACCTGGGTAGAGCAGCTCTGTTTGTGATAAGCAAAAGCTGAAAACAACCCAAATGTGCTTTAAGAGGTGAATGGTGAAATAAACATTGCTATGTCCATTCAGTGGACTCCTCCTCTGTGGTGAAAAGGAGTGAATTATTGATCCACATGACCGCTTGGATAAGTATTTAAGACATTACATTGAATGAAAGAAGCCAGTCTCAAAAGATTACAAACTGCATGATGCCATTTATGTGACATTCTCTTAAATACAAAATGGTCATGAGGGAAAACAGGTGACTGGTTTCTGGGAGTTACAGGTGAGGGTAAGATGTGGCTACAAAGAGACAGCACAGGGAGTTTTCTGGGGGTGATAGAACTATTCTGTATCCTGACAGTGGTGGTGGTTCCAGGAATCTAATCTATACACGTGTTAAAATGCATAGAGCTGTATGCAAAAAGGAAAAATAAAGGAGCCGTATGAGAATTTTTAGAACTTACTATATGATAATTTTTAATTGGATCTTTAAACCCAACTCCCCTGTTCTTGGCCATAGAATCTAAGGACCAAATTCAATCCAGAAGATAAGATCCATATCAGATGAAGTATATGCATTCCCAGTTTTCCTCCTGCACCACCTTCTTTCACAAAATGTGATTCCTGCAAAACTTGGAGGTCCTGCCACCCTCATACCCATTCCCATTTAGCAGGGCCAAGGCACGGAGGACTCAAAGACTCAGATAATTTTTTAAATATTTCAAATTTATGATTGCAGAATCTTTCCCCCAAACCAAACTTTATATGGATCACAGAGAATCTGGGAAATTGGCCAGATTTTCATGTACCCTCCAGAAGGCATGGAAGCTGCTGAGCCATAAAATAAATGACTAAAGCGCTGGCAGCTAGGGGGAGAGCAGCCCTGGGGACAGTGATGAGTACTTCCTTGATAATCCAGCATTAATAGGACTTCCATCCGGATCCTTCCTTCCAAACGTCCCTCTTGTGCTGCCTCAGTTTTCCTTCCATATTAAGTGTGAGGCCCACTGCATCAGACTGTCACTGCTAGGTACCTGTGCCTGAGCCAATGGGGAAATAGTCCCTCCAGGACTATTGACCTAGGGCCCCAGGACCTGGCCACAGTGTGCTTATCAATGGGAGCCATTAAACATAAATATGTGGGAACATTATGATCTTCCCAAGCAAATCCTAGCAAGGCTGTTCTGTGGATCTGAGCATCCTGGGCACCCAGTTCCTGTCCCCATCAGCCCTCATGTGCCAGCCATCACCTCTCTTTCAGAATCTTCTATCCTACTTTTGTGCACACAGTGTGAAGTGCTACATCCCTCCCCTAACACGACCTACAGAAAGACCCAGCCTGCAGAAGTGTGGGTCCCCTCCACCCTGTGTCTCTCTTCCCCACATTTTCCATGTTTTAGAAAAGGTCCTAAATAGAAAAAGAAGCATCGGCTCCTGATATATTTCCATTTTCTCTTCTGTTGCCATATAATGTTCTGCTTTAACATTTGTAAAGAATATGGCATTAAGATGTTCTTTCAGGTTGAAGTTATGCCTAAAAGGGGGTTAGAAAATTTTAAAAGTATTTTGTTTTCAAAATTCAGTAATTTTATTAATTTTTTCTGACCATACATTCTCTTTGTAAAATCAAAACTTCAAACAGCAAAGAAAGGAGATGAAAGAACCTGCAACTCTTCTCCCCTAACCTTTCTTCTGTACATACATTTTTTTCCTTGACATAAAAACTTAAATCATACCCTGAACATTATTCTGTAAGCCACATTTTCCCCAATCATGTGCTGTAAGTATATTGAAAATCTTTCCATGTCAGTAATAATAATCTAGATTATTGGTTTTGATGACTGCCTAGTATTCCATGGTATGACTGTTCATAATTTATATAACTCCTCCCTAATTGACTGATGTATAGGCATTGCCTAGAGCAGCGGAAGAATCAAAAGAACAGGGTTTTTTGAGGTACTTGTACACTGAGCCTCGGTAATAACTGAGTTTAGGTGTGTTGATCTTCAACTGAAGCTCCTTTTATATTAACAATCCACTAATGAGGGTAATCAATTAGTGTTGGCATGAGCTCTATGAAAATACATAGCATAATATGGGCTCTGTCCTTGCATTCCATCAGAATTAGGTGGGTCATTAGGGGACCTGTCAAACACCACCACCCACCCCTCACTGTCCTATTGTGCCACCTGGTAAGCCTACAGACTTAGAGAAAAGGCTTCTCCCCTCTTCCTCTAAAGGCAACCCTACATGTCTTTCTTTCTTTCTTTCTTTCTTTCTTTCTTTCTTTCTTTCTTTCTTTCTTTCTTTCTTTCTTTCTGTTTTTGGGTTTTCCTTTCATGAACATTACAAATATAGACACTCCTTTTTCTCTTGCTTTTGAATCCAAACTTTCAAAGGCATGAATGCCAGGTCATCAGCGTTTTCCTTTCCTGCCACCTTCCCAGGCCCCTGCTTGCTGGAAAAGGAGTCATGGAAATCCATACTTGCTTTTGCTCTCAGAAATGTCCAATAGCCTGCAAAGAGCCCCCCCATCCCTTCCCCAAATCCTGCATAAGTAGCCACAAACCCTTCTCCCTATCTTTAGCAGTCTTGATGACAAGCAATATATGAGTGGTGTTATAAAATACACAAGAGAAGAGGAATCAGGTGAACCACAGAGACTTTGGATTTAATGGGTGTGTAAATGAATATTAATAGTTCTACTCTGTACAGCAGGGTCTGGTGCAAAATCGCATTGGGTTCACAGCCAGTGGATTTAAAGTGGGGTGCTGCTGTTCTGTTGGGAATAACCAAAATAGATGACTGCCTTGTAATAAGCATAGGTGTCGATGTGCAAACTTACAAAGATTAATGCCCTCTCGTTGATTTTCATTTCTCATTAGGAAAACTTAGCAAGACTCCAGAGGGCCTTTGCAAGGAAGTGGGAATTCATCTTTATGCAAGCAGAAGCACAAGTGAAGTAGGTGAACTTAACAGAGACCCTGGAAAAGAGAAAAGACTCTCTGGAATGTGGAGGTGGTGTGAGAGTGGTATTGCCAAGGCGGGGTTTCCTTCCACGGCCGGCCAACTATGGTCAATGCTGTCATCTTGCATGAGAGCAGCAGAGTAGAAATCAAGGCCTAGATGGATAAGTTTCATCTTTGTCATCAATGGCACTCTGAAATAACTTCAAAAGCAGGTGTTCTAGCAGCCAATGGGCTTGCTCTGCAATGTAGAAATCTGGTTAGAAGATGTTCCTATTTCCTAAAGAGGTTGCCAATGATCCTTCTGTGCTCAAGAGCTGAAAAACATCAGCCCCCTTTACCTGTAGGTCTGGAGGTTTTGTCTTCATAGGAAAACATTTTGGAGCTTTAGGGAGCCAACTCTTCTCCCCTTCCCCCCAGAGAAGGGGTTCAGAACCAATCAAAATAAGGTGCAGAAGTCAGATGTTGGAAGCCAGTGTGTTTAAGATTATTACTGATAAAAGGCAGGTTATAGGGTGCGACTTTGGATCTGTGACCACCGTTCTTTACCTGGAATTCAACTCGCCCATGCTGAGCAGAGCCGGATATCTGCAGAGCCCCCCACCCCAGGGTAGAGTTGAGCCCTGTAAGTTCACTGCATGCAGAGGACAGGCAACCTGAGGACAGGCTGACCCAGGGCCCAGAAAGGACCCACCCTAGCTTTCTCGATTTCTTCTTTCAGATCAACCAACAGGATTCAGGCCCTCTTTCTCCCCCCAGAGTACAGGAGATGAAAGTCTAGCTGGAGTGTTTGCCCCACACTTTTCCTTCCCAGGGAGTGTAGTGGAAATTTCTCCCTCTCTAAGGTAATATGAGAAGTGGCCAATAACTGTCCGCCTGCCCACAAGCGAGGTTGTCAACCAGCCCCTTTCAATTCTAGGCAATGAGCTTGCTCAGGTTGGGTTCTCTCTTGCCCCTTCCAGCAATGATCTCTGATTTAGCTGGAGGTGTTAACGGAAGAAATAGGACAGAGGAGGGGATGAGAAAGGGATGCTGAGCTAGGCAAAGGTGAGCATTTTTTCTCTGGGCACCGCTTGTCCCTGAGCAGCATCTTCAAAGGACTCCCTCTGCACTCTGGGCAGTGTTACAGCCCACCACCCAGGGCTGGGTCTCAGGCCGTGTGGGTGAGCCTCCATCACAGGTGTGGTTGTAGTTGGAAATTACCCGAGGACTTTAGGTCCAGTGTCCTATTGCTCTTCCCCTCCCTCTGCAGTGTCTGCCTTTCCCCTCTGCCCATGACTCCACACCCCTGCAGACCACCCTGCGGCTACCGGCAGCCCAGGAGGGAGGAGGGCACTGGGCACTGGACACTGAGCTGAGCTGGAGAAGCCGTGGCCCCTAAGGAAAGAGAAAGTGGGAGGTGGTGGGGGAGGAGAAGACAGTTGAGCCTGTGTACTCAAAAGCCACTGCGAAGCAAAGAGGAGAGCTAATTTGCACTTTCAGGATCACACAGCAGTGCATGTTTAAAAAGGAGGGGAAATTGTCACTTTGTACATATATGGTATTTCTCGATTAACTTTTTTGATTAACTCTGAGATTACATTATAATTGTGGGCCATTGAAGTACACAGTAATTATCACAAAAATCACAGGGTGATTATGGTTTATTTCAGGCCAGTAAACTAAAGTGCTCCCAAGAGAGCCAAGAACCAGAAGTTACACAACAATTAATCTGTTACTTTTTACTTAGAGAGGTAATATGAAGTAATACAGGCTTGAAAAAAAAAAAAAAAAGAAAGAAAAAAAAAACAAAACCTCTTATCTATGTTACTGACCAGAACATAAAGAATTTGTCTTTGTCACCTGTAATTTCCCTCTTGCAATTTGTGCCTCCCCCAGCTGAGGCCAGTGATATTTGCCTTCTGGATCTTGTCACATGCTAGGGATATTACTCTGCTTTAGAAAGCCAAGTGCTTTAAGTGACTTTTAAAACATGGGACATTTCTATTGACTGTCTCTAAAGCAAACTTTCAAATTTGACGATGAAACACTGCAAAGCCTATGGTTATATTCTTTCCTATAATATGAATGCAGTATCCACTTTGATGGGGGGGGGGGGGCATGTCCATTGATAATTCAGCTCTGAATAATCTAAATCCTAATCATTCAAATGGACAGTTGGGTTCTGGTTCTCTCCTTGGGCCCAGCATGTTCATCCCACGTCTGTGATGATTTGTGGTCCAGCCTAGAACAAGTACTCTTCCCACGGGCTGATTTCTCGAAGTTTCCTTTGAGGGAATGGTCTGCCACATTTTACGGCTCTGCAGAGACCAGAGACCACACAGATGCCAAGAGCCCTGTGTGCACTAAGCTCCTAGAAACGAGAGCCTCTGATTTCCTTTCTTTGCTCTTTCAGGATAGATCGAAAAAAGGACAAGACAGAAAGGAAAATTTTGGATAGTCAAGAACGGGCCTTTTGGGATGTGCACAGGCCAGTGGTGAGAAAACTCTGCTTGGTTCTCTATGATTCTGTCTTGTTTTTTGTTTTCTTTCCCTCCTTCTTCACTCAAAAGAAAAGACTATCTTTAGCCACCAGGTGTCTCATTCTTAAAAGTAAAGTGAATTGCTAAACTTGGTGAAATTGGTTTTGCCATTCAGTCAATTTAATCTCGGTAGGTAGTGCAGAATGTATGACAGTTGCAGCTTTTAAAAATTATTCATCCATGAAAATATGGACTTGGAAAAGGAGAACCGTGGGAATTCCCCCTTAGGACCTCTGGGCCCCAGAAGTTTATAGCCCCAAATTAGGCAGTTTCTGTTTGTTTGTTTTTTTTCCATACATTTGGGTGTTCCCAAATTGGGTACATAAATATTTACAATTGTTAAACCTTCTTGTTGGACTGTCCCCTTTATTATGATATAGTGCCCTTCTTCACCTCTTATTTGTCTTTGGTTTTAAGTCTGGTTGTCCGATACAAGAATGGCTACTCTGGCTTTCTTTTGACATCCATTTGCATGATGGATGTTTCTCCATCCCCCCACTTTCAATAAGCAGTTTCCATTTCTACTGTCATTCAACTCTAAATCTTAGAATAATTCTTCTTCAAATGCAGCCCATTGTAGTATTCACGGTAGTTACCTTCTGCAAAGGAGCCGTGCATGCTGAATTAGTGAATGCTGAGCCATTATCCTGGGAGAAATCCAGGGTTAGGTTCCTGCCAGCTCCTCGATGCCATCTTGTCTTCAAGTGATCAATACATAACCATGTCGAAAGCCTGTTTCTGTTTAAAGACATCTTAGTCAATGTGTGTTGATTCATGAGTACTGAACTCACAGCCACCAGCACTATAGCTCATGCCTGAAGGGGGCTTACCTGACACACCTTGTTCTCTGACAGGCACCGCACGGCCTTCTTGCAAGCAGGTACACTAGACGACACCACACTATGCTTGGGGGCCATGTTAAATAGCAAAATCACCAACCAGAAGCACAGAAACGTGGAAAAGTTGGTCCTAAATAGACTGTGAAAAGGACACTGGTTTACATTAAGAGATGAAACAAGAAGCCTCTCTTGGAACGGGCACGTGGGGGCATTCACAATTTCTGCTGTTTGCACCTGTCCATGAATGATCACAAATGTACCACAAATATGGATTTGGGGGTTATAAATAGAATTTAGCTCATAGGTCAGTTCACAAATACAAAATCCCATGCATAATGAGGTTCGACTGTATTTCGAATTTCCTATGATTAAAACAACTCTCGCATTTTCTTCATAAAATGGAACTAAAATGAGGAAACTATGCCAGTCCTTCCTAAAAGCTGGTCAAAAGAAAAACCCAAAAGCAATTCCCCATCGTGCTATTGGATTGCGGATAGATGGTCAATTAATGTCTAGTAAACAAAGGCTGTGGCTAAATCTATCTGGCCACTCTGAATAAGAAGTTTGCTCTTATAAACTGCACATTCTATCCTCTACATGTCACCCCCTACATAATGGGACGTAGGCTTTTATATTTCATATGGGAACTCTGTGCAGAAACACATAATGAAGACGAAACATCTTGGTAAAAGGCATTGTAAATGGCCAAGTAGAGATAATCATGTATGGTCTGTAACGGGAAAGACAAAGACTGGGTCTGATGATGTTATTTGAGTCACACTGAAAGGTGTGATTTTCACTTAGTAATTTATATGATGATTCTCTTTTTCCTCAGCCAGGCTGTGTGAACACAACAGAAATGGACATCAGAAAATGCCGGCGTCTGAAGAACCCACAAAAGGTTAAAAAGGTTCGCTGGTTTAGCTGAATTAAAAATTCTTGACGCAAATAGCCCTTCTGTTTCTGGTACTGTTCAAACAGTCATTTGCTATTTGTTAATTCTACCCCGTTTTGTCCTTTGAAACCATTTCATTCATTCATTCTACAAATATTTGTGGAGTGGCTGGTGTGTACTTGGCACCGTTCTTGCTGCTGAAATAAGGTGGTGAGAGTCGTCACAAAGCCTACAGTCTGGTAGGGGGGTGGGGAGAGGTGAACCCCCAGGCAGAAGTGTCAGGAGGGCTGCGTCAGGGAAATGTTGAATGGCACCAGGAGGGGGGTTGGGGGTACCCCACACTGGGGGCTTTCTAAGGGCTTCCAAAGCAGGCTCAAGTGTGCTGAAGCGTGCAGGTTAAGTAGCAGTTGGCTCTGGAGAGGAAAAGAAACTAAAGGAACAAAAATTATCAAAGTCCCACAGGTGAAGGTGAGCTTTATACTTTGAAAGTCCTTTATAGGGATCCCTGGGTGGTGCAGTGGTTTGGCGCCTGCCTTTGGCCCAGGGCACGATCCTGGAGACCCGGGATCAAATCCCACGTCGGGCTCCCGGTGCATGGAGCCTGCTTCTCCCTCTGCCTGTGTCTCTGCCTCTCTCTCTCTCTGTGACTATCATAAATAAATAAATAAAGAAAGAAAGAAAGAAAGTCCTTTATATAGCTAGATCATCCAAATTCAAATCACCATCACACCCAACTGTGAATGGGCCAGTGATCATTTGTGTTTCACTGTCCTTGAAGGGACAGTGGCCATGGTATACTCAAGGGTGCCACACTCAGCCCACCTCACCATTGACATATCCCAACTTCACAACAGCACCAGGGACCATATTGTAGAAAAACATGTCTCTCCCCCATAATACGAATTTCAAAAGGTTAGAGATGTAACCCCCAGACATTCCTATTTCTTGTAATAACCAATGCTCTCCTTTTGTCAAACACACACACACACACACGATATGATATGTATATCAACTTTTGAATCTATTTACATATTCTATTCTTTGGATAGTCATGCCCTTGTATGTATTAGACTTTATGATGTTCATCTTAAAACATCCTCATTTAATCTTTAAGGGCCCCCTAATTCTAATATTCCAGAATTTCATGGAGCTCACATCTACTCTATCTGAGCCCTTCCTGATTTTACAGATTTCAGCTATACATTGCATAGCCTTTGGGGTTTCATTTCATTCCCAAAGCAAAGATTGTCCTTTATCTGTCTCTAGCACAAGGACCAGCTTAATAAGCAGCCATAGCATGCAGAGAAACTGAGGCCAGAGACCTGTTTGGCTGAAAAGGAAAGAATCTGAAACCCTGCCATCTCAGATTTGTACCAGATGAGCATGTCATCTGCTGGGGAACAGAAAATCTAGAGAGGATCTTTTGTGTAACTCTCAACAGTTGTTCTTGAAACTTCTTGTGCCTTAGAATCACCTGGGCCCTTTGATAAAAGTGCAGGTTCCCAAACCCCACCCACAATGACTCCGATTCAGTAGGTGTGGGGTGGGGCTCAGCAATGTGCTTCTTTACCAAGTACCCCCAGATCATTCCTTGCACATGGTCTATGGACCATATGTGGAGACACACTGATATTCAAGAGACTGTTGCAGCCTAGTGAAAGGAAAGCTCTTCTCACAGTGCTCGCCCAAAGATGGGACAGGCTGCCTCGAGAGGAAGAGCTCCCTTCACTGTAGAAATTTGCTTGGAGGCTGATCACTTACTGTCAGGATGTCACAGAAGGGATAGGAAGCATCAAATGAGCTCTTGCATTGCCTACCCTGAGGCGCCCTGCAATTCTGAGGGTGCGTGATTCTGTGTTCTTGCTTCTTCTCTAGTCTGTGTATGGCGTGACTGAAGAATCCCAGTCGCAAAGCCCCGTGCACATACCCAGTCAACCAATCAGGAAAACTACAAAAGAGGACATCCGGAAACAGGTGAATGAATTGACTACTGCACTCCCAGGAGGAGACGTGGCCAGTTTGAAAACCCTTTGAATGTTCACCTCTGAAGGCTGAGTGAGCTTTGAGTTCCTGGAAACCACAGTGGAACCCAGCTGTGGATGACTTGAACCTCTGAGTGCTGTGTGTGAACAACCCATGGAAGCTTGAGAGGAAAAATGCTCTACCAAGCTCCCCCCAGCAGTTATTAGAGAAGCACGTAACAGAGTTGCCCCAATGCCTCGGGGTGACTGCTATAGTCAGGGTTCCCACAGAATAATATGGGGGCTGAAGGGGGAAGGGGCGGACTGGTGTCACAGGGTCCTTAACATAGTAATGCACTGACAGAGTAAGCCAGCTCAGAACCACCGACTTTATTGCTATGATTCAAAAGGCAAGTTTACAAATAAAGCCATCCTCACTCTCAGAACCACTTCAGCATCACTTGGTTCAGTGTTGTCTTCCTTCATGATGAGAAGCTAACTGGTCAACCCAGGTCAGCAGACAATGGCTAATTACATTACTCCTTTCTAGAGTTCACTGGCAATCAAGTAACTTTAGGATCTTTACATTATGTTTTACTGGCTTCTGGCAGTGGTGGTGGGGGGTCCTGAGGTGCCTGCCCTTGACAAGTTTATTTTGGGTGGGGAAGAGGAAACAGATGTAGGCAAAGAAGCTATTTGATGATCTAGTCAAGTATACCAAGCACATGGTGGGTGTGATGTAGGTGTGAAGGGTGCACAGAGGGAACTCACTAGAAATTAGTCCACCCAGATATTTACAGTGCCTGTAAGTGTTGCTAAGCTTTGTAGGATATACACCACTGCCTCTAAGTTTGCAATCACTTTTGGGAGTCAAGACTTAGGCTACCACCCAGTACAGAAGAATATTGACATAGGCTAAATCGTAGAGTATGATTCCTGAGTGTGGTGGAAATTTCCAAAAGAGCAAATGATCATTGGAATACAAAGCTGGAGGGTTGGCAAAGGCTGGCCAGAGATGCTGCTGTTTGGATATTTTTGGAAATACAAGGTTTGGGTTCATGGGGTGAAGGGTGAAAAAAAAAAAAGTTTGGTCTTAACACCTCTGTTCTATCTTTCCCCAGATAACATTTTTGAATGCACAGATTGACAGACATTGTTTAAAAATGTCCAAAGTGGCTGAAAGGTATGTTTCTCCTCAATAATATTACTACTTTCTTCTAATTTAACAAAAGAGAAGTGTGACGGGGTCGTGGCTAACAAGTATGCACCACGTCAAGAGGCAGACTGTAGTCATTTCTTAAACTGATGAGTAAAAAAAACCGCAGGCCCTTGTGCGAGTACAGCTAAGACAGCAGACCTCCCTTGAGTGATGTCAAGAAATGTTTTGTTGCTGAAGCTTTTCAGGGGTGACCACGGGACCCTGTCAATCTAGGAAGAATGTCCTTAAAAGCTACATAATGCATTTTTGCCTTCAGCCTCTTGATTAATTCAAATAGAATTGCTCCCTTTTCAGCTATAAAATGCCCAGGTTCACTTTATAGGGGGAAGATATTATGTGTGCCCCTTTGAGGTGCTGGCCACGCAAACAGGAGGGGGCTGGGCCATCAGGAGGCGTTCCACCTCCACACACCATCAACCACAGAACTGCATCAAATCAACTGTAAAGAAAATATTTGGCACCTCCAGCCTGGCTTCCTCAGGAGCATTTGTGCTACAATCTGCACCGGTAGCTGGTTCCACTCCCACTCCGTTAACTCATGGGAAACTCAATTTTGTCAACTAAATGGTCTGTTTTTAAAATTCTCAGTGAAGAGGAGAGACCACCTGGGGAATCTGTTATGGAATAAATCTGATCGGACAGTCCCAAACTGAACGTTTGTTCAGCCATATGCTACTGTTGAAGCGATGACCAGTATCCGAGGGATCAAGGGCTTATGCTGGGTCTTAGCATTTCCTGGATATCAGAGTAAAGTGGATCCTTTAAACCCAGCTCACACAGAGGGCTGGCTGTGTGTTCAACCTGTGAGCCTTTCTCTGCTGGCCCCAGGTTGATCTGTATGTTCTTTCTAGATAAATAACAACAAATCGAGGCTAAGAAAATTCTACTCCCAAACCCAAACCCCTCAGTGAACATCCTGTGTTCAGGGGGCCAAGGGCAGCCCTGGATTTGCACTGGCATCTCTGATGGCATCTCATATCTACTCTGGGACTTAATGATAGTGTCACTATTGATATTCTGGGCAATCTTGTGCATTTTAGGATAGTTAGCAACATCCCCGACTTCTTCCAGCTAGATGCCAAAACCCACATCACAACTGTGACAACCAAAAAAAGTCTTCAGACATCATCAAACGTTCCCAGGGCAGGGCCAGAGGGGAGGCAGCATCAAGTCACCGAGATTCCCAGTAAGAGTTACCGAGATTCCCATTTTCCCTAACACAAGTACTTTGGCAGGTGGCCACTGACTGGAGCTCAGTTTGACTTCGACACAGATTGCTGTGGAGTCAGGGCTGCAGCTGACTCTGCAAGTCACAGAGCACCCCCTCTGCCCCCCTCTACTGTCATGATGCGGGGCTTCCCAAGTACCAGGCTCTAAAGTTGCTTTTCCCATCTCACTGTGGTTGCCTTTGTTCCAGAGAGTGCCCTTGAGTGAGGTAGCAGGATGACCTTGACTGCATTGGTGCTAGAGCCTGCAAGGGACTCTGCGCTTCTTTCTCTGTGGAAGAGCGACAGGAACGATTATTCTTGTGTGCTGGGGGGATCAGTGCTAGTAATGCCTGGCCTTCAAAGGGCACATATGAGTTTGCAGTCCTAAGAGAGCAATGTGGGGGCGGCTAGAGGGAGCATCTTCCCTTGGGTCAAGTCACGCAGGTCCAGTGGTTTTGAGCAGGACAGTCCAGGCAAGGAGGGGTTCAGAATGGGTTTCTCAAACCCTAGCTCTGGGGATTTGGATTCAGTGACTCCAGGTAGATCCAGAGGAGCCTGCATTTTGAATAATCTGCAAGAGGACTGACCAGGTCTTTGAGAATTTGGGGGAATTTGGAGGGAATTTGCCACTGCCTGGCCCTCACTGACCTGAGAGCTCACAGGCGAAGAGGCATCCAACTTTGTCTGATCTCTGGGGGATATGGGGAAAGAGCCTGAACCGAGCAGCCTGAGGGAAGCCCACTGACTCCAGGCAGGTGTGCTGAGGCCTGAGGCCGGCCAGGGAGACAGTCCAGGTGGGGCGGGGAGCCTGGCAGGGCCTACTGTTTGTTTGTTTACTGCTGTCAGGAAGGGCCCCACCTGATAGCATCTCATTATGCCTGAGAGGCTGCTCCCCTGGCACTGGAGAGATTATTCCAAGGAGCCACTCCGCACTCCTAGCTCCGAGCTTCAGGAGTCTCCTCCCAGCAGAGACTAGATTTTATTCCCAGCAGCAATAACTGGCAACTTTTCAATGTGACACAAGGGTTTTTCATTAGAACCACAAGGAAACTCCCAGATAGAGAGGAGGAGGGAGAGGAGCCGGGTGTGAGCAGGAGATAAAGCAGCCTGGAGCCTTGGCCTGTCAGCGGCTCAGTGGGGGCGGGGACAGGGAGGCGGTGCTGGCAGCTGGCCTTGGGTGCGACTGCTCTGCTTCCCAAAGCTGAAAGCTGAGCTGTCTCAGGTGGGCACACACGTCCCCATGCCGGGTGTGCTTTCCCTGGGCCTGTGGCCGGTGATGGGTGGGGATTAGCCATCAGGCAAAGGACCTCGTCCATGTCATGCATGCAGTTCCCCGGGAGCTGATGCTGGGGAGAGGCATGAGGGCTGGTGATGGTGAAGATCCGGTTCCAAAAAGGCAGGAGTCAGGATTGGGTCAAAGGTTTTGGCCACACCCACCCACTCCCCAGAAGGGAATAAGGAAACTTGGCCTACTGAAGGAACAGAGCAGAACAATGTAGAGGATGGGTGTGGAGCCAGCCATCGGGCTTGTGATCCTGCCTCTGTCATTTCTAACTGTGTGACCTTGGGCTGCTTGCTTCATTTCTCCGCCCCTCTGCTACTTCCTTAAAGGAGAGAGAGCAGTAGCACTTAACTTAGAGGGTTAATGAGCTCATCCAGGGCAGGAGCTTCACCCAGTCCTTGGCACTTGCTATATTTGCAATAAATATGAACCTTTATTATGGTTTTCCCCTGTGGTGCTTAATGGTGTCTTGGAAAGAAGCAGAAATCAAGGACGTGGAACAGAATGAACTGGTGCGTGGTGTTCAAAGGAAGGAACAAAGGGCAAGCCAAGGAGTGAAGCTGGTCTTGCAGATGGCAGCTTTGTGCTAATGCACTCCTTCCACCCTGTCTCTTTTCCGTCTGCTGCACAGAGAGCCCTACGAAGGCCCTGCAGTCCACAGTCTGTGTGTCTGCCCTCGGGTGCCTCTGATAGCACCACTAATCTGGCACCTTTGAGGAAGGAAGGGCCAGATGGGGAGAGTTCGGTTCTTCTGTGCAAATCTTCTCAGGTCGTTCTGGTTTCAACTGTGCTGTCCCATTGTCACCATGAGTGGTTTCAGGCCAACATCGTGGCAACCAATCTCCATTTCCCAGCCTATGCTCCTTTTGCACCTGGAAATAATACAAAGTCCTATCTGTTACCTGATTTTTGCTTTGGATAATATGGTCTCCACACACACAAATGAATTTCCCAGATAAATAACATTTAACACCTTAAGCTTTTTATGTGAACTATTTTAAATGAGAATCTTTTACTTTAAAAAAAAAAGATTTATTTATTACAGAGAGAGAAAGGGAGAGTCTCAAGCAGACTCCACACTGAGCACAGAGCCCAACACAGGGCTCGATCTCACCACCCTGAGATCACCACCTGAGCCAAAACCAAGAGTCAGATGCCCAACTGACTGCACCACCCCAGTGCCCCAAAATGAGCATCTTTCTTAAGTAAGGTTCATGCATTTGCCTTCTTAAAGAAAGGACACTATTTTTCAGTTAGTTTTCCTAGATGACTTTTATACTGTGCTTTAAAACCACCAGTGGGGCAGCCCCGGTGGCGCAGCGGTTTGGCGCCGCCTGCAGCCCAGGGCATGATCCTGGAGACCCTGGATCGAGTCCCACATCAGGCTCTCTGTATGATGCCTGCTTCTCCCTCTGCCTGTGTCTCTGCCTCTCTATCTCTCTCTCTCATGAATGAATAAATAAATAAAAAAAAAAAACACCAGTGATCAAGGTCTTACAAAGTGCCACAAACTGCTTCCCTTTCCCTAAATAGCCTCAGACCATTACAACCTTTGAGTGTCTGTTTCTGCTTTTTTAGTTATTGGTTTGTTTTCTTGTTCCCAGTCAACAATCTATAGCAGACCAGGTGTTTCAGTTAGATATCGCTGAGTAACAACTGGCCTCAAAACCTAGTGGCTTCAAACAACAGGCATTTGCTACTGCTCACATGATTATGTGCCAGCTGGCTCCACTGGGTTCATGCTTGCATCCGTGTGCAGCCATGGATTGGGGAGGCAGCTCTGGGATCATCTTGGCTTCAGCTGGTTTAGGATAACCTCAGCTGAGATACCGGGCTCTCCTTCACATAGTCTCTCATCCTCCAGCTCAAATGAGAATAGCAGAATTTCAAGAGAGCGTAGAAGCAGGCAGAGCTTCTTGAGGCTGGGAACTGGCACTCTCACTTCTGCTGTATTTTATTGGCAAACACATGCCACAAGCCCAGACCAGATTCTAGGGCTGGAGAAATAGACTCTTTTTTAAAATTGATCTGCTATACCAGGAAATCAAATGACCAAGTTCCTTAGCCTTGGTCCTAAAGCAAGAATAAAGAGTTTTTTCCAAGGGGTGTGCTCTTCTGAATTCAGATGATGAGCCTCAAGGCATAGGGTTTATGTCCTTGTAAACTCTGCTCAGAGGCCCTTTGGGTCGTATATCTCACCAGTGTTCCCTCAGTAGTTAAAGTTACCAAATAAATGAAGTCTTACTGTCCTTTGCCAGAGTTCTCAAGGGAGCCCCCTTTTTACTTACCCAAGCCTTATAGCACTTGACAAACCAATTTGGGAATGCAAAACTCTATACATTTTAGTTCCATTTTAGTTCAGCATTTGCCTGAAAAGTCTCTATGTTTTGTAGGGTTTCTGCAAAGACTTCTCCCCATTCACAGGGGCACTGAGCTATGCCCAATCACTGCAGGAGTCACGCCACACTGCCCCACACAGAGAGATCGAGTTGTCTCATTCCATATCCGCCTGTGTGCTTGGCTGTCCTTACCCTATCCCTGGGAGTCATTTGTGCACCACAGCTGACTGCTGAATTGGTTTTTTACATCATCTTGCTTGTCCATCTTAGGATCGCGGCTACTCTCTGAAACTGGATTCTGGTTCCTTCTCTGCCTCCCAGCCCTCCACGATCATGAAATGTAATTAACGAAATGAGATAAGACAGCAAGGGGCTGGATACCCTAAGGGTTATTAAAAACCTACTAGGGTGATGGAAGTCCAGGAACTTAATGCCTAATGATAATTTCGGGGAAGGAAAAAAGAGGCCAAAGAGGTCATTGCAACGTGGCCTTTATGTGATTCCAGACACCGTGAGATCCTTGCTTCTCCTTTTTCCCAGCCCACTTTAGGTGACAGAGAAGGAAAGATCAGAGGCAATGTAATAGCCAGGGCGATTGTATCCAGACCAAGACCTAGAAGTGCTGAAATATCTGGCCTGGTATATACTCTTCTTTCTGAGGGGCTAATTTCAGCTTCACGTCCCTTCACTCATCCCAAGTTTCCCCAAGGAATCTATTTTCTCTTGGTGATCCCCAATTTAGGAGTTCTTTATATCCTCTCTTTTTCTCACCTTCTCCAGTGTGAAAAAAAATGTGATGAATGAATGAATGAATGAATGAATGAATGAATAATGTTGCTCTTTGCTCTCCACAGTGCTACTTGGCTTTTCCCTTCCCTCTCTAGCCAGAGCCTCTTCCTATCCTGGTTCTCTTTAATGCAGAGTCTGGAAAACTGCACATACAGTTTGAGGGGCTGCAAACACACTCTTCTAGTCACCTTTTCCACATTCAATTTCCAGGTTTCCTCCCCCTGTAGAGGCCCCAATTTCCTAATGAGTGCTATAGCACCTTTGTATTATATTTCTAAAGTAGGAGTGATGGTCACTGGCCCAAAATGCTTTATACTCGATGCCTTCTTGTCCCACAGCTGCAAGCCATCCCCCACTGTCCATCTCCCTGGTCTCTGTGCCTCCATCTTCTCTCCCATCTGCTCTGTGGACCACAATCCATATGTGTGCATCACTCTAGGGGTCCCTTCCAGGCACCCCTCAACCCATCACTTTTTCCTCCAACTCACCTTACTTTTTTTGTCACATTCTTTACAAAATGTAGCAAAATTATGTCATTACTTTTTGCTAAGGGAGAAAAGATGAATTCTAAAACTTCTCTCTCAGATTGTTTTAAGTAGTTGGACTAAAAGTTTTCTAAATTTCCTATTGTTATTTCTTTCCTCTCTAGGTTTATCAAAAGTGGAACCTAATTAACAAACTGTGTTAATAACCCCTTATTATATACATACAATTAGTTGACCCTTGAACAACGCAAGTTTGAACTCCACTCATACACAGAATTTTTTCAATAAATATAGGACAGTACTATAAATGTATTTTCTCTTCCTTATGATTTTCTTAACATTTTATTTTTTCTGCTTTATTGTAAGAATACAGCACATCATACATATAACATACAAAATATGAATTGTTTATATTATTGGTAAGGCTTTAATCAATAGTAGCTATTAGCAGTTAAGTTTGGGGGAGTCAAAAGCTGTATGGATTTTTGACCGCACAGGGGTTCAGTGCTCCAACTCCCATGTTGTTCATGTTGTTCAAGGGTCAACTGTAATATATATAACATATATGTCATATATATGAGTCCTCATATATAAAATATGTATATGTGTGTGTGCGTGGATATGTATATATGTGTGTTTATAGTAACCCATGACTACTAGTTAAAGTTGTTAGAAGCCATGACTTTGCTCTGAGCTCAATGTGAGCATCATCCTGTGATCCAGAGAGCTGTTCACTATTTCATGGCACTTGCAGTTCAATAATATTGACTGAATGACTGACCATGGGCTCTACTCTTGACAGCCAGATGGTGAATTTCTTCCCCTTTCTACAAGTAAATGGAAAGAACTATGGGGATAAATTGGTCAGCTCCACACTCCACCCAGGAACCAGTTCAAAGCACCTGATGATGGTGGATAGCCTTTTTGCTAATGACTGGTGTGTCAGCATTTTCTAATGATGTGAGAATTTGGCATTTGATAATAACAACACCATATACTAATCAGAAGGAGGCAGAAATAAAGGGACAAGGATGTTAAAACTGCTCAGTGAGAAGTCATGTTCCTAATGGACTTCCCCTGGATTTCTTGTATTTAGTTTTTTTCCATTTCTTCCTGTACTAGTTAGCTCAGGTGGCCATAACAAAATACCACAGACTGGGTGACATAAACAACAGACATCTATTTTCTCACAGTACCAGAAGTTGGAAGTGTATGATCAAGGTGCCAGCAGGGCTGGTTTCTGGTGGGGCCTCTTTTCTTGACTTGCAGATGGCCCCATGCTTGCTGTGTCCTCACATGGCCTTTCCTCTGTGCACACACACACAGGCAAGAGAGCTCTGGTATCTCTTCCTCTCTTTATGATGAAAGTCCTAGCAAAACAGAGCCCCACCCATGACTTCATTTAATCTTAGGCTCTATCTTCAAAACAATCACATTGCAGGGTTAGAGCTTCAACCTAAGAAATTTGGTTGCAGGGGGTGGGTGGCAGGACAATTCAGTCTGTAACACTTCCCTGTTCTGCCTTAGGCCCACCCACATACCCAAGGATCTGTGAGCATTGTTGCTTGTATGCTATCGTGTGCCAGCTGTCTGCATAGCTCTTTCCTTGCCTCTCTGTTCTCTCTCTATGCTTTTCCTATCCAACTCAAGTCTTCCTGTAGTCATTGATGTTGACTTTGGACTCAAACTTTCTATCAACCACTGCTACCTCCCTCATTGCCTACTGGCCCATTTAATTGCCTTTGTGTGTCTCCAGGAGACTCTAGTATCTTGTCTGTGCACTGCAAGGAAGTGCATGTTCTGGGGGAAAAGAAGCCTCTCTAGCTAATGCTACAAAGAGCTGCCTTCATTAACTGCCCTTCACATTTCCATCACCTCCATCCTTTTTTTTCAATTGTATTGCTTTGTTGCCAAGCAATGGAACCCCAGCTTGAACCCAGTTCAGCTAAAAAGAGCATGTGCTGACCCACAGAATACGAGGAGGAGCTGCAGAATTGAGCTCTGGGATGACCAGCGATACCACTAGGCTTAAGAATAGCTGGATCCAGGGGGTACCTGGTGACTCAGTCAGTTGAGTTGACTCTTGATCTCAGCTTGGGTCTTGATCTCAGGGTCATGAGTTCTAGCCTCATGTGAGTGTGGAGCCTACAAAAAAAAGAAGAAAAAAAAGAAAAAGAAAGAAAGAAAGAAAGAAGAAAGAAAGAAAGAAAGAAAGAAAGAAAGAAAGAAAGAAAGAAAGAAAGAAAAAGAAAGAAAGGAAGAAAGAAAGAAGGAAGAAAGAGAAAGAAAAAGAAAGAAAGAGAGAGAGAGAAAAAGAAGAAAGAAGAAAGAAAGAAAGAAAGAAAGAAAGAAAGAAAGAAAGAAAGAAAGAAAGAAAGAAAGAAAGAAAGAAAGAAAGAAAAGAAAGAAAGAAAAAGAATGAATAGCAGGAGCAAATAAATAATAGCTCAACACTCCCAAGACTCCTTCACTACTTGTCCTGCCCCACTTTCCACGTTGGCCTCATCATCTTTCATCACAGACAGGTGTTAGAAAACAGGACTGTCTCCAGTCCCTGAACTTTGTGACTACAGATCCTACACTTGAAGCTAGAGAAAGAGAGTATTAGCCCAGCTTTGGTCAGTAAGGTATCCATTCAACTGTGGCCAGGAGCACAGTTTATAAGTACATGGCAGCGCCTAAAGTAGCCCTGGTGCAGCCCTATGTGTTGGGGTGCAATTCCCAGAAGATAGGTAAAACTGAGCAAGAACCCAGAGATGTCTTCTGGGCTAGTTCATGCATTCTGGAGGGCTACTCACCACCCAGGATCCCTAGCTGCTTCACTCAAACCCCAAGTGACACAGCACAGGGGTCAACCTAACCAAGTACACTCACTATATTCCTGGATGGCATTTCTGTCTCCATTTGTACCTCTTTTCACACCTAAGAAATGGCGTTGCACAGCCCTGGTGCAGACCCAAAGGTATTCTCTCTGCATGAAGCTTAGATCTTATCCTAGGTAACCAACCCTTTGTTTCTTTCCTCTGTATCCCACTTTGGGGATACCTTTAGGATACCTTCTTAGCATAAAACCTCCAGGAGAGATGAAAGAGACAAGAGAGCAGGGACAAGATGAGCAGTGCTTGCTTTTACTCCACCCCTTGTATGGTTTCTGGCCGGTCTCATGGTGTTGAGAAGCATAGGGAAGAGGAGAGCCCCTTCCATCTCTTCCTGGTGTGGGGTACTCTTTCACCTTCTCTCAATCCTCTGCCACCACAATTATGGAGTTAACCTTCTCTGCCCCTCTCTCTGAGAAGGATCAACCCCCCAAAAGTTAGGAGAGGAGTTAAGGCGACGGACTACTAAGAGCCAAAGCCACTCAGAGGAACCTCCAAGAGAAGGCACTTTGCTGTCTCCTGTCTTTTCCATGCAGTGGTGACAAACAGGACACAGGCAAGCATAGATTCATGAACACTGAGTTTATTTGCATAGGTTGTAACAATGACAGTCCAATAAAACATGTTGGTGCCATTCCTAAAAAGTCCATGCCGGCCTTGTATACACCTTTTACCTACCGGCACACCCTCTGTTAAGTGACTTCATTCTCTACCTTCTGGACAAATGCCTCTCATATTACACCTGTGGAAGATAGAATAATAGTCCCTCAAAGATGCCCAGGTCCTAATCCCCAGAATCTATAACTGTGTTAGGTTACACGGCAAAGGGGGATTATGTTTGCAGATGGAATTAAGGTTAGTAATCAGTTAACCTAACATAAGGGGATTACCCTGGATTATCCAGGTGGGCCCAGTGTGACTAAGAGACTCTTTGTTGTAGACAAGGGAGGCAGAAAGGTCAGTGTCAGAGTGATGTGACATGAGCCACCCTTGACCAGGTATTGCTGGATTTGAAGAGGCTCCCCAGGAGCCAAGAAATATGGGATAACACTACTAGATGGGAGGGAAAGGCAAGGAAATGTATTCTCCCCTTGAGCCTCCAGAAGGAACATGATCCTGCTAACACCTTGACTTTAGTCCCACCATGTCCATTTCAGACTTCTGACCCCTTAGAACTATAAGATAATACATTTGTGCTTTTAAGTATGTAGCAGTTTGTTCCAGCAGCTGTAAGAAACTAATATACCATCCAATATCTCACTTCCTCTTAGAATCTCAAGATCTTCCTTTCTAAACTACCTTTAAAAATGTCCACGTCTTGGGCAGCCCAGGTGGCTCAGCGGTTTAGCACCACCCTCAGCCCAGGGCCTGATCCTGGGGACCCAGGATCGAGTCCCATGTCAGGCTCCCTGCATGGAGCCTGCTTCTCCCTCTGCCTGTGTCTCTGCCTTTCTCTCTCTCTCTCTCTCTCTCTCTCTCTCTCATAAATAAAATAAAATCTTTTTTAAAAAAAAAAGTCCATGTCTCAGGGCACCTGAGTGGCTCAGTTGGTTAAGCATCCAGCTCTTGGTTTCATTTCAGGTCATAATCTCAGGGTCATGAGATTGAACCCCTTGTCGGGCTCTGCATTCAGTGGAGAGTCTGCTTGAGATTCTCTCTCTCCCTCTGCCCCTCCCTACTCCCTCTTTAAAAAAACAAACAAATTCCAAGTCTCTTGCTTGATCAGAAGGTCCTGGTGTAGCCCTAATTCTTTTCTTTTTTAAAAAAGATTTTATTTATTTATTCATGAGAGACAGAGAGAGAGAGAGGGAGGCAGAGACACAGGCAGAGGGAGAAGAAGGCTCCATGTAGGGAGCTTGATGCGGGACTTGATCCCAGGACTCCAGGATCATGCCCTGGGCCAAAGGCAGGTGCCAAGCCACTGAGCCACCCAGGGATCCCCAGCCCTGTCTAATTCTGATGATTCAGTCAGTACATCCCACTTCTACCAATAAAATATTACATTCAAAATGCACATACTATCTTCTTTACAAAGCCTCCAACCAACTTTATTTATGTAGCTATACTCTAACAAAATCGCTGTGTGTCTTCCAATACAACAAACTTCCCTGTTGATCAATGCTGTCTACCATCGGCGCTGGTTGACTGATTAGGGATCATGCTGATTTGTTCTCTGTTGCTTCGGTGCATATTGCAGGACTTCTGTAGGAGGTTCTTACCTCTCTCTTCACGTGTTCTTCCACATATAGCCAGGGTCCCATTTGAACCCTGCTCTGAGAAAGCACGATGCGGGGTGAGGCCATAGGAACTTCATTCACACCTAATGCCGGTTCCATAGTCCTATCTCCTGCTCTTAATTTCAGTGGTTACAAAAATCCCTCCTTGGGCTCTCAACCACTTCTCTAGAACCATCATCATCATTAATCTCACCACCTCTTCTCCACCTTCTGAAGATATCCCCTAATTTCTCTTAAAGAGACCTGGCTGAGAGCCAATGTTTCATTACAACTTGTGTCCTCCTAGCTGTTCCCTGGCCTTGTAAGGTGCTGCCGCCTTGGGCTGGCCAGCACAGCAGCTGTCTTCATTAAGCAATGACTAACAGGCCGCCGAAAGGCAGACTCCCCCGAGTGCCTGAGTACTCAGAATTCTCACCCAGCCTCTCCTGAGCCTCTCTTGCCTCCCCTCACCCCAGGTACTTCTGCTGGGCTCCATCCAGGAACCTAGGTATGGCATGGCCGGTCAGACCTGCCTTCACCAGTTGTAGGTGTGGCCACATAAAACAAGCTGGAGCGGCATCCAGTGCAACCTCTAGCCCATCTCACAGAAATCTGAGGAGGGGTAAGGAAGGCAGGGGAGGAAATCTTGTTTTCCCATCCCCATGTGTTATTACTTGAGGGAAATCCATTTCTGGTTTTTAAAAACATCCTCCAAGACACGTGGTGGCTCAGTGGTTGAGTTTCTGCTTTCGACTCAGGTCCTGATGCCAGGATCCCAGGATCCCAGGATCGAGTCCCATATCCCCGCAGGGAGCCTGCTTCTCTTTCTGTGTATGTCTCTCTGTGTCTGTCATGAATAAATAAATAGAATCTTTTTTAAAAATTAAATTAAAAAATAAAATAATTTTTAAAATCCTCCATAACTTGAAATTAGTTAGGAGACACACTCCCCCACTCCAAACACACATACCCTTTGCCTTGGGTTGCTTAGGTAGAAGTCTTTCATTTGAGATTGGGGCTACTGGAGACTGAGGTTATTGGAATGGCTAGGGGCACATTCTGGGAGACAAAAGGGTCACCATTGAAGAGAGCCATGGACTACACCCACCATCTCAAATTCTGAGAATGCAGTGGACACCCAAGTACATCATAATCAGGAAAGCCTCAGCACCTCACCATGCCTCAGACACATCTCCCATTGGCCCATCGTCCCTCAAACAGGATTGAGGTTATCAGCTGCTGCTTTGTTTTTGTGGCATCTTGAGTGAAGGAATCAGGTGGTCAAGTGTGTCCTCTCCAGCCTCATGGCCACATTCTTTCACGTTCCTTGCAGTGGGTTGAATAGTGGCCTCCAATGGGGTATGTGCAAGTCCCAGTCCATGGGACCCATGAATGTGACTTTATCTGGGAAAAGAGTCTTTACAAATACAAATTAGGGATCTTGAGGTGAACTTGTCCTGGATTATCCCCGTGGACCCTAAATCCAATGGCAAGCAAGAGAGAGAAGGGAAGAAGGCCCAGACCCAGAGGAAAAGTCATGTGAGGACAGAAGTAGAGATTGGAGTTACATACCTACATGCCAAGGACTGCCTGGAACCAACAGAAGCTGGAAGAGGTGAGGAAGGATTCTTCTCCCTCAAGCCCTCAGAGCGGGCATAGGCCTGCTGACACCTTGATTTCAGAATTCTAGCCCCCAGGAATGAGAGTAGACTTCTGTCATTTTAAGCCACCAAGTTAGTGGTCATTTGCTATAGCAGCCCTAGGTGACTATTATGTACTTTAATGTGCAACCCATTTCTTTCAGAAAGGATGGAATTATCCCATGTGGCAAAGGATGGCTCCCTGTGGAGCTGTCACAGCACAGGCCTGTAGTCTGAGTCTTCCTGCCACGGTGCTGCCCCAGAGCCTTAAGATGCTACAAAGCTCTTAGGGGTGAAGGCTCGCCTGGGCACACTGTCTACTTTGTACTCCTACAAGGACAACATGCCTCCACTGCACATGCTGGTTGCAATCACATATCTTACACGTGTAGAAGACTTGGAAGATTCTTTTGAAATACCTTCCCACTTTTTCTCAAATGGTCCTGAGTGCTCAGCAAGGCCATTATGTAACATGGCGAGCTTGACAAAGAGCACTTAAATGGTTCACCCGAAAATAAGAACTAAGGTTTTCCAATTTGGACCAGTGCTCCTTCTACCCTCTCCCCTGGACAGGCCACACCTGGGACAGCGAGGAGGCTGTGAGGCTATAGGAAACATGCAGTCATGTTTAAAACCAGAAGTATCCCAGACTCCTTCATTTTGCTTGGACGAATAAAATGTGTGTCCTGAGCCCCTAGGAAAATTAAAGAATAAGATGTGGTGCTTCCCAGACTTCAGTGTGCATATAAATCACCCGAGGAATCGGATTAAAATGCAGTTTCTGACTCTGTATGTCTGGGGTGGCACTTGAGATTCTGCATTTCTTGGAAGCTCTCAAGTGATAACTGTACTGCTGGTTTGCAGACCACACTTTTTGAGTAGCAATGAGATGTACCTGCTGGCTAATTTCTTCAACTTTCAGCAGTAATTGACCGTGCTTGCTCTCTGCAATTCAGTAGTAAGAACGGTGGCTCTGAATTTATCATTTCAGGAGAGATTGGTGACTCTCAAGTTGTCAGTGCTTAGAGAAAAGTTTTATTGTGAATTGATAACCATAAAAATATTCATATCTTTTGGCCCAAAATTTCCACTTATGGGTGTTAATTCTAAATAAGTAACCCAAAAGATGGAAAAACCGATATGAACAATGGTGTCCTAAAACACTTTAAATTCTGTGTCTAGTATAAAGGAAATGATTACGTTAAATATTATAAATTCACTCAAGACAATATTGTGGACATATGTTTATTTTCTCTCCCCCTCAAAAACAATATGTAAGCAAAGGAATAGAAATGGTATAAACTGACACAGTCAACAAATTAATGGATTAAGAGTTTCAACAGATTTTTCCAAGATTGAGAGTCTATGGAATTAGGGCATAACCATGGTCCCCTATCTCTATTTTTTAACTGGGTGGTGGGTATAAGGGTGATGTCCTTACAATTTTTATGTCTTTCTGTATCCCTGGAATATTTCAAAATTTAATTTAAAAAAGAAGGTTGGGGACAGAGTGAAGAACATTATATCCTACATGTTAAGAGTGTGAGTATTAAAACAAAGTGAGCCAGATTACCCAACAAAATTTGCTCTTGGCTCTTGAAGTTCTAGAGACCATGGAAGTTAAGAATAAAGCATGAGGCTAACCCAGACGAATGGGTAAAGTCTGTCTCTGGATTTTTGGATGCCTAGATCCATGCCCTGTAGGAAATCATCTCTCCCCTGTTTCTACCACCATAAAAGATGGGTAATTTATTCTCCAGAGAAATTGAGTCATATCAGCTCAGAATTCAGGCACCTTACATCATAAAGAGCCAGGTGAAAACAAGCAGATTAATAGAAGATCTATATACTGAACAGTGGGACCATCCACCCCTCCTCTGCCTGGCTCTCAACTGTCCAGGAGCTAAATGTATATATGCCCACAGGCAAGAGACTCGGAAACTACAATCTGGGGGCCAAGTCACTCCATTCTACTGTTTTTGCAAATAATGCTTTATTGGAACACAACCACACACATTGATTCATGAATTATTTATAACTGCTTTTTGCTGCAACAGAAGAGCTGAGTTATTGCAACAGTGACCTTCTGGCCTGTAAAACCTGAAATATTTACTGATTCTTACAGAAAACATTTACTTACCCGTGCTCTAGAGAAAAATCAATGTCCCCTGAGGAGAGGCCCCAAATCCCTCATTTGGAGATCTAGTTAAAAAAAGTCTGGTGAGCTGCCCATGACCTGACGATGAAGCCCTGTCCACATACACCTGTGTCTCCAAGCAGGTTTTAGTATCTTACTCTTACACACAAGCAGATGTGTGTAAGATTTTCCAGACACTCAAGGGAAACCCCAGTATGAAGGATTGTGATGCAAACAAAGAGCAAAAGCGACTTGGAGGAACCAAAAACTATTCAAAAAACAGAAAACAAAAATATGGAATTAATATCCTCAGAATGTTAATATCGGGGGCACCTGGGTGGCTCAGTCAGTTGAATGTCTGACTCATGATTTCAACTCAGATCATTATCTCAGGGTTGTGGGATTGAGCCCCATGTCCAGCTCTGTACTCAACAAGGAGTCTGCTTGAGATTCTCTCTCCCTGCCCCTCCCCCTCCACTCACACTCTCTTCTCTGTCTCTAATATATATATATATATATATATATTTTTTTTTTTTTTAAGAAGAAATAAGGATGCCTGGGTGGCTCAACATCTGCCTTCGCCTCCCGGGATCAAGTCCCATATCAGGCTCCCTGCGAGAAGCCTGCTTCTCCCTCTGCCTATGTCTCTACCTTTCTCTCTGTGTGTCTCTCATGTCTCTCTTCTTTTAAATAAAGAAGAAATATTAATATCAGATATCAGAAGATATTTCATCTATGAATCAAGAACTAGATCCTATCATAAACAAGAGTGAACTCTGGAAACTTAAGAAAGTGATAGCCCAAATAAAATAAATAAATAAATAAATAATCAAACAAACAACCAGATAGGAAGGACTGTCAAGCAAAAAGACAAAAAAGATGAAAAGTGGCAGGGCAGAAGAACATTCTAGAAAAAAAAAATCTAAGAAAATTAGATTACCAATCCAGAATGTCCAACATCCAACTAGAAAGAATTGTAGCAAGAGAAGACCAAGGAAATGAAGGGCATGAAATTAGCAAAGAAATAATACTTCTGGGAAATAATATTTTTTAAATTTCTTGCACCTTGTACCCAGCATAGTAAATAGAAACAACCAGCAAGGGCCAGGGTGAAATTTCAAGGCACTACAACCATACAGAGAAGACACTGTTTCAAGAAAGAAGAGACCTAAAGCCAAAGAACAAGAATCGAACTGAAGCCAGACTTCTCAGCAGTAACACTGGATGTCAAAATATGCGGTAGAGCAACGCCCTCAGAATTCTGTAGGAAGGTGATTTTTAATTTGGGGTTCTGTGTCCAGCACTTTCAGTCAAGTATCAAGATAGAATAAAAAATATGTTTCAACCTGCAAAGCTTTAAAATAGTTTTTACGTGTCTTTTCTTAGGAAACTACTCAAGGAGTGTTTCAACCCAACCAGGGAGTAAAACCAGTCAACAGATGTGAAGCCCAGAAAAGCAAGGGCTCCACACATAAGTGAAGGACATCCCAAGAGGGCGATGTGACATCACATGTGTGGAGCAAATAGTCCAGTCTGGAGCAAGAGTACTCAAGACTTGGAAGCGAGGGCCTCTGAGAGACAGGGAGACAGAACTGAACAACGATTATGTATTGTCTTTAAGATATGGAAAAATTATTGCTAGATGTTTTACAGATTTGTTAGAACACTTGAGGAGGGTAGTAGGCTACTTAGTTCAGCATAAAATAATTTGTATCTAGTTTAATAATGTGGACGCTGACTATTGATTTAACAAAAATTATTATATGTCTCCTAGGAGGATCATGAGAGGAGGTAGAGGGGGGGTAAGTTGGGGACTGGTGAAGGGAAAGTTAAATTCTCATCTAAAATAGATATTCAAGGGGTGCCTGGATGGTTCAGTGGTTGAGCATCTGCCTTCAGCTCAGGTTATGATCCCAGGGTCCTGGGATTGAGTCCCACATCAGGCTCCCCATGGGGAGCCTGCTTCTTTCTCCCTTTGCATATGTCTCCGCCTCTCTCTGTGTGTCTCTCATGAATAAATAAAATATTTTTAAAATAAAATAAAATAAAATAAAATAGATAATCAAGAACAACTGTAAAAACAAAATTTAGAAATATACAGGTAAGTCCTTAAGGAAACAGAATGGTAGAAAGTGGATGTCTCTGTGAGAAAGGATGGGAGAAAAAAAAACGCTCTCTTCTCTTTTTTTTTTTTCTAAATTTGCTATTTGTGTGTGTATGTGAAATCACTTAGTACTGTTTTATTGTTTTAAAAAGATTATATGGCTGTTTAAATTATAACTGAAAAAACTAAGTCGCTTTGTGGAAAAATGCTTGTAATGCATTACCTCCTTTTGGTCTATCAGGATTTTAGTCTTTGAAATAAAGACATTCCCCAGTTGGGAACCCGTGGCTGGCAGCCTGGAGGGACTCTGGTGTCCTTGGTGTGACCCAGATGTCCTGAGATCCATAGTCTCTGTGAGGGGTAACACACAAGCAGGTGTAGACCTATCAGTCAGGCTAACCGCAGCCAGGAAGGGTGTGCCAGGGTCCAGGTAAAGAGGAAAGTGGGGAAAAGATATAAAATGCATATGTATACTATGACGGCATGATGCAAAAATGATACACTGGCCATGAGAAGGAAACAGGAAGAAATGAAACAGTTGAGTTTATCAGAGGTGGAAGTGAAGGTGTTTTTCCTTTAACTTAGAATTATACGAAGACAGTTTTAATGCTTGTGTAAAACAGAATACAAGTTTTTATGGGAAATCAGCGGCATTCTTTGCTCTGCTTCCCTCCTGCAGCTTAATTGCTTACACGGAACAGTATGTGGAATATGATCCTTTGATCACCCCAGCCGAGCCGTCCAATCCCTGGATCAGCGACGATATCACTTTATGGGACATAGAGATGAGGTAAAAAAAAAAAAAAAAATTTAATTTTTTAAAAAAGTGTGAATGTTTGAGAAGGAAAGAGATGTGGGGGGAAGATCATGAGATAGTGAGATTCCATTATTTCCTATCTTAATTTGACTATTTTTATCACTAGAACAGAAAGCCTTCAAGTTACCTCCTAAGTTCTGCTTGCACATGGCCCTGCCTCCCTATGCCTTTGGTTTGTGCATGGATCCTTAGTGGCTTCCTCTGACCTCTCTCTGCCCCTGGGATATCATGCTAACAGGGACAGTCCTTCACATTTCTTAGTTCTTTTCTTTTTTTTTTTTTTTTTTAATTTTATTTATTTATTTTTAGAGAGAGAAAGCATGGTGGGGTGGGGGGCGGGATGGAGAAGCAGATCATGACTCCAGCCAAAACCAAGAGTCAGGGCCTCAACTGACAGTGCGGCGTTTCCTAGTTCTGATTGCTGGAGGGGAAAAAGTCTATTGGCCAAATTTTTTATATATATATAACAGTGGCAACAACAATAGTTAAGTGTTACCCCTGACTCAGCACTGGCCACGTAGTACGGGAGTGCCTGGAGTCCCCACGGCAGGTAAACATTATTCTCAACTTTTAACAGAGGAGGAAACTGAGGCACAGGGGAGTTAATGAATTTGCTCAAGGTCACACAGCGAGTGGGTAGCAGAGTTAGGATCAGGACCCAGACAGCAGGTTCCAGAGCTGTGGTTTTCATGGCTCTGCTCCTCAGGAGGGACTGCAAGGGGCTCTTTGCCTGTGAGGGAAGCTAGTGGGTTTACTTAACAGCTGAGAAGCCAAAGCCCGGAGGGACCTGGACCAGAGTCAGTCACAGAGGGAAGTGCACAGACAGATCTCATGTGGTGTGTGGTGTGCCCCTGCACCCTCTGCCCCTCGGCTAGAGTTTTTATTTCATTTTTCTTTCCTGTATATCACCCTCATTTGCTTTCACTCTTGCTCTGTTTCTGGTTTCTTTTCTGGAAATAAACCTTACAAAACCTTACAAAAAGTTAAACCTTAAAAAAAAACAAGTAATAAACCTTACAAAAAGTAATAAAAGTCTGGGGCGCCTGGGTGGTTCTGTCAGTTAAACATCTGCCTTCGGCTTAGGTCATGGTCTCAGGGTCTTGGGATCAAGCCTCCCACCTGTTGGGCTCCCTGCTCAGGAGGGGAGTCTGGTTCTCCCTCTTCCTCTGCCCCTTTGTCACTCGTACTCTCGTGTGCTCTCTCTCTCTCTCTCAAATAAATAAATAAATCTTTTTTAAAAGATGAGAAATCTTTTTAAAAAGTAATAAAAGTCTTTTATTACTCTTATATTTTGCTTGTTATAGAAAGTTCAAACTATTCAGCTGTGCTTAATGAATAAAAGTCACTCTCCCTCTCATCCAATGTCACTTTCCAGAAAGAGTCTTTGTTTATGATCTAATGCATAGGCCCCAAACTGAGCCAGGGCACCCTGGGCCGCTGCAGGGAATTCACAGGATTACCCTGGGGCTGCTCGAAACCCTTGGGGAAGCACGGTGACGTCTGATGTGTGTCAGAGACTGCATGAAGTACTGCTGGAGGCCCTTCCCTGTTTTCAACATCTCACTTTACATTCCTTTCAGTGATGTCATATCTTTGTAAATCTGGGTTTTCAGGGCAGTTGCTAGATAAAAAGCCAGTACTGTACAAACATCAAAATGGAACAGAAAATGAGCGTGTTGGGTTCCAGTCTGATTCCAAAGTACAGGAAGATATACGGTGCTCAACAGGCCCACATGGTGGTTGTTTATGAATGAAGTAAACCTTGTTTTTTTCTTTAAATTTATATGTACTTTATAGCTACTAAGTTTTTAGGACGTAAATATATATTAAGTCTTCTGGACCTGACTATTTAAAAGACAAAGCTATTACATGTTTTGTTTGGGTTTTTTTTTTTTTTGGCCCAGAGGCACCATGCAAACATTACTGAGACACTAAGGGTACGGTGAACTTGGGAAGTTTGGGAACTTTTGATTTAGAGTCTATCCTTTTAGATTCTTACCTATATACAATATCATATTCTATTGCATAAATTAATTCATTATATATACATTGTCCCATAATTTTTTAAATAGCACATCATGGGAATCTTTCTCTGTAAATACATATAAACTCATCTTACCTTACCCTTTTCAATAACTATGTAGTGTCCCCTTGCATGAGTGTAGTATAAAGTATTTAACCAATCTCCAGGTTGTAAACATGAAGGTTATATCCCCCCCCTTTTTTTTGGCTAGTGTAAAAAATGATATTAAGGACATTCTTATACACAAGTCCAATTATTGCTTTAGGATAAATTTCCAAGAGTGGAATTGCTAGGCCTGGCATGTATATTTTGATTTTAGTTTATATGGCCAGATTCCTCTTGAGCAAAGTAATACCATTTTTTTTCATGCCTTCAGCTTAAAAGTGTCCATTTCCCACATCTATCACCAACCCAAATGTTATCAATCTTTGTCATCTTTGCAAGTGTAATAAGTTAAAATAAAAATCCCATTTCTTTTTCACTTCTTTGTTAAGAGACTAGAGAATCTTTTCTCATGGTTGGTATTCATTTTTCTCTTGTGTTTTGACTGTTTTGTGTTCTTCACTTACTTTTCTAGTGGCATGTTTTGCTTTGGACATTGAGATATAAAACAGTTACATTTACTTGGATTATATATTTTATCTTTTTCCTGGTATTTCATGTTTTCTGGATCTTATTCTTTTTGTTTCTTTTCCTCTTCCCTGATTTTTGCTTTATTAATCAAGTGTTGTATTAGCTTTCCTTACCCTAGTTTCTATTCTAGTCATATTTACTTTTAAATGTCTTAAATTATGGGCAGCCCTGGTGGTGCAGTGGTTTAGCACCGCCTGCAGCCCGGGGTGTGATCCTGGAGACCCGGATCGAGTCCCACATCAGGCTCCCTGCATGGAGCCTCCTGTGTCTTCTCCCTCTGCCTGTGTCGCTGCCTCTCTCTCTCTCTCTCTCTCTCTGAATTAATAAATAAAACCTTTAAAAAATAGGGTTTTTAAATTCTAACTAATGCCATCAATTCATACAAATAATAATAAAGTGTTTAAAATAAAGAATAGAATAAAATAGATTTGCCTCCTCCAAATCCCATTCTTCTTGATAGGTTTGTTAACCTGATATATTTTAAACCAACATTTTGGGACTTATATTTCTCCATCAACATTAAATGAAAAATAGTTTATAGATGAGTATCTTTTTTCTAATAGTTCTGATGTGTCCTACCTCATCTCTTCTACTCTGATCCAAGAATTAAAATCTTTCTTTAACTCAAGGTATTTTCTCTCCTTTTCTTTTTAATCACTACTACTCTTTCTTCTGTTTTATCCTCTCTTTTCAGGAAATCCTTTGGTAGAAACTCAGCCTCTGGAATGGAGCAGCCATATCTCTCTTTTCTCTTTTATAATTCCCATCTCTTAGTCCTTTTAGTCTATATTCAAGGATAGAATTCCTTGAGTTACTCTTCAGAGCCTCCAGCTTGGTATTCAGTGATGCCCATTCTGTGATTTTATACTTCACGAGTTTTTCTTTTCCTACTGAGTGTTGGGAGGGCTGAGTGACAATCATGCTTTTCATTTCCAAGAATTCTTAATACTTCTTGGACTCCTTTTTCTTAGTAGTCTGCTCTGTTCTTCTGATATGTATCCTTTTAAGTCCCTCTGAGGATGTGATACAGGTTTGGTTTGGTTTGGTTTTCATACTTCCTCTCTATTTGTGACAGTCTGTTTCATTGGTGATCATTTATCACAGAATCAATCACTGTGACTAATCACCACCGTTCAGAGCAGATCAGCCTGTCTTTTCATATACCCAGCAATTTGAGGGACTGTTGGTTTTCATAAGTGAAGTTCTTGGCTATCAACTCTAGCCATACATTAGAACCACCTGGAGAGTTTATTAACACAGCAAACAGAAAATAAAAACAACAACAACAACAAAAAAACTAATGCCCAGTCCCCTCCCTGGGACAATTAAATCAAAATTTCTGTCAGTGGGGCATTAGTTGTCTGTTTGTCTGTTTGCTTGTTTTTAATCTGTCCAACTGATTCTAAAAGGCAGCCCTGATCTAGATGGACTAGATTAGTGAGGACTCCCTCAGTAACTTTGGGGGTCTGTGGTTCCCAAAGCACGGGGTACATCAGATTCACCTAGGATGCTCATTAAGAAGACAGATGCCCCAGAATGGTTCTGGGTGTCTGTATTTTGAGCAAGTGTTCTAGGTGATTCTGAGGCACAGCAGTTTGAGAAGTCCTTGTGTGGTTCCAGGAGTTCCCCTGACCACCACCCCGCAGGCTCTCCTCTGAGCAGTCCATGTGGCTGTAGGGCTTCACTGGAGTGTTATGGGGGGCCATAGGTCAGTCAGCAGGGTCTGCCTCTGGGACCTGGCCATCTGGGCCAAGAGCAGACTGAAAGACTCCTCTCAGAGCAGGACAGGTGGTCGAGCCCCACCTTCCCTTAGCCTGACATCCCAGCAAGCTGGGTGTTCTGCTCTGTCTCAGATCCCGAGGGGTTTCTGAAGTTCTTCAGTTTCTTGTCTTTATGTTCCCAATAAGTCCACTCTTCTCCCTTCTGCTGAGGGGTGATATGGATCCTGATTAGATTACAGAAGCCAAAGAAAAGTAAGAGGAAAACCGAAAGTCGTTAGAAGTTTCCCTGTTTTGCTGAGATGTTTTTCCCATCTATATATTTGCTGTTCACCCAAGATTACAGAGGCACTACTCTCTGGTTTTATTACCCATATTATGAGCTAACTGGAAAACACCCCCGATTTGCTGAAGACACCCTCTCTGCCATAGGGAGCCTCTGGTCCATATTTCTTTTTCTTTCTTTCTTTCTTTCTTTCTTTCTTTCTTTCTTTCTTTCTTTCTTTCTTCTTTCTTTCTTTCTTCTTTCTTTCTTTCTTTCTTTCTTTCTTTCTTTCTTTCTTTCTTTCTTTCTTTCTTTCTTTCTTTCTTTCTTTCTTTCCTCTTTTTTTTTTTAATCTGGTCCATATTTCTGAGTTTCTTCCATATGTCCCCTGTCCAATGCCCACCAACTGCCTCAACTTCCAGTCCTACTGCTCAGAGCTTGGGGTTTTCCCAGGCTTCTGGGGACGCAGCTAATTTCTTTCCAGATGGCCCCAGAATCAGGTGGCTCTCAATCAGTTGACACCAGTTCAGTCCATCTGCTTTATACTTTCCCCAAATTTCTCAGTTTATCATCTGCTAATGGCAAATTTCTTTGCCTCTACGTTCTATGGACTTTTTTTCATTTTAACTTTATTTTCATGAACTCCAGACTCTTGCCTGTTCTCTCTTCCTGAACCACTTCCCCAGAACCTCCCCTGGTTCTTTTGAGAACTTTCCGTTCTCATTCGAGTCTCACTCAGCATGGGTGACCCTTCCTCAGAAAGGTCTGCTGTGATCATTCACTCTCTAGTGGTCACGCCACCCATTCAGCTATTCTCTAGCACATCCTCCCCCTGGTTCTCTTTCTAGTTAGGACTTAAAATAAGACTGAAATAGGACTATGTCTGACACATAGTAGGCATTCAAAAAGTATAGACTGGATGGAAGCTAGATGAAGGAGTGACTATTGCAAATACGTATTGAGAACTTACCATGTGCTGCTTCCAAACAAAAAGATCTCTCAAGGTGCAAATGTAACAAGGTGCATAAAGCATGCTATCCTCCCTCCCAGCCCCAGGATTCCTTCTCATTTAGCAAAGGACATGGTTAAGTCACTTAGGCACAAAAATCAGGCTCTGAAGGCAGGGGTGCTGACAGAGACTCAAACAAGGGGAGGGACTTGTGACATAAGAAAATGAGAAGAATGTATTTTTTTGTTTCTGAGAGGGGAGACCTAAGTGCAGTGAGAAGCAAGAGATAGCAGAGTGTGGGAGAGATCAGGCCTTGGTGCAAGGCCAGGAGGAGCCCTAGTACTGCTGGTGTCCAAGGACTTTGCAAAAGCAGGAAAGTCAAGCATATGGTTTTTTAAAGTCTGCTGCTGGGTGGTGCAATAGGTAGCCCCCTTCTCAAGACTTTTGAATCTTAGTAAAGGCTTCTACCCCCTCCAACACCTCATGGGAAGGAGATTTGGGGTGAAGATGAGTGGCGGGTTGTGGGAGGCTTGTTGAAAAGTGGAGGCCATAGGTAGGAAAGCAGGACTCCCCTTGGGAACTCAGGTTAGTCTGAGCTGGGCTTTGATTTCTACTGGGCCTGAGCAAGGGGCTCCTCAAAGTCTGCAAAGGGGAGACTCGTTATGATGTCCAGAGTAGGGGGCATCACACAGTGTCTGTATTCTACGGAGTTCATCATACTGTCTCTGCCATATAGACGGCCCAGTGGAGGACAGCAACAGGACTTAACAGGATAACTGGCAAGGTGATACAGGATATAGTATAAATAACGGAAAATTGTACTTAAATCCTTTCTCCTTCTCAGATAAACTATTAGATCTAGAAATCCAAGGATCTGTTCAGAGGGCAATAAAAGATTGCCCTTTTAGGGATGGGCAAATGACATCTTATTTATGTCTATCTGATAACACATTCTGAGAAGTAAAGTTTAAAGAGAAGAGTGACAGCCAGGGCTCACTGTGGAGGAAAAATCAGCTGAAAGTTGCCAGGTTGCAGTTGGAGAGAACCCTGTAGTCTAAATACCACCAGGAGAGTGTCTCAGGGAGGCCTCTGGAAAGTACTCCTGGTCATGCCATCAACCAGATAGTGGATCTAACAAAAATGTGGCATGCCAGAATTGTGGTTCTTAATTTGCTTTCTCCATGTGATTCAGGTTTATCTTTCTTTCTCCACTGGACATCAGGTGCATGAGCCAAGAACCACAAGGAATCTGGTTTATCCTGTTCGGCCCTAGGTACCCAACTACCAGCCAGCCTGACCTGCTGAGAGGCAGCGACTATCCCCAGACACCACTGCCTATACTCAGCAAGTCTGACAGAAGTATTAGTCCAGCATATTAGTCAAGCTTCTTCTCTGTGATGGTCAGTCTCTAAATACAGCCCCATCTGTGCCTTCCCTCTTTGTGTGCATGGGCTACTTCTTACATCAGAAGGTGACACCTCCCTACCTTTTCACCTGGGCTGGCCGTGGAACCTCATTGGAGCAATAGAGTGTGGCAGAAGTAACATTCTGGGAACAGGTCATAAAGCAGCTCTATGTCTTATACCTCAGTCATTTAAAGACATTTGCTCCTGAGACATTCCTTCTTGGAAGCCACCGGCCATGCTGTGAGAATCCCAGGCCATCGATGAGACCATGTCATCAACAACCCCGGCTGAGCTCCTGACAAACAACCAGTATCCCTTGCCATGTGATGCACAATCTTGGGTGTGCAACCCAGTTGAGCCTTCCAATGATCCCACCCCCAGATTCTAGCTACAGCTACTTAAGACCACATATGAGAACCACCCAGCTGAGTCCAGTCAACCCAGGGGACAGTGAAAACGAATAATAAATCACCATTTTAAGCTAGAGTTTGGGGATGATTTGTTACACAGCATTACATACCGGGACCACTTGCCATCAGAGTAGTCAGGACGCCACAGCCGTTCTTGGGGCATCAAATAAAATTGCCATTGTTCCTTCAATAGCCTTGATCCTAAAATGGCATCACTGGATATTTTCTGTTTAAGGAACTGTCCCTTGTTTCATAATTTTTCTAATGACTCGAAGGTATTTTCAAGATGACTTACATCATTCCCTAAATCTTCATTTGGATATCAAATGAGGGAAATGTAATAAAAGGCAAGGTAATGGAAAAAAAAGAAAGGCTTTAGAGACAGGCAGACCAAGTACCAATTCCAGATTGCCTTTTACCAACCATATAGCTTTGGGCATTCTGACCTCTCTTGAGCTCTGGACATCTGAATATAAATCTTCACTTTAAAGGCTTATATTGAGATTCAAAGGGACCACAGTAAGGAAATCTCCTTGTGTAGCACTACATTGGCCCTGCAGAAATGTTTTACAGATGGCTGCTTCTTCTGAGTATGGCTTTCTTATTCTCAATGTGGGGGATTTCTACCATGCTTAGGCTGGGAGATCAGTGGAAATGAAAGATGGACTCCACTGGGAAGCCACCTGTCTTTGCTCCCTGCTGGTTTGGGCTGCCCAGTGGGCCATAGGAATTTGGTGAGAACTGGACACAGAAGACAAATTAAAGAAAAGGCATCCACCTAGCAATTAGAAAATTCTGTCAGGGTAAGGACATATCATCCACATCACTATACACATTTTCTTATTGATTTCCTCTTAATGCAGAACATTTGTGATGTGAAAATCCTATGATGAACACAAAGATTCATGAGACATGGTCTCTGCCCTCAAAGAGCTCACAAGGTAGCTGGAGGGCCAGTGACATACCCTTGAAAGGTTAAACAATGGTACAAACTATAAGCAAACATATGTCATAAGGAAGCATTTCTATGCAATGATTAGAAACAAAGGCTGTGAGTTCCATGAATTATTTGTTGGAGTTAGGCCAAGGGAAAGTTATTGTACCAGTTACCTGGTGATGAATTTCTAGAGATGTTTTAATTTTCAAAATTATTTTATAACCCCACAAACCATTCAGTGGTAGCAACATGTTCAAATCTGATCTTGAACTTTAAAGAGGGTGATGCTTGAAATACCCAAGTGATGCAGGAAACACATGTCTAGAGAAGCTGTGTCTAAGAAGCTCTTAATTGAACAGATCCCAATGGCCAAATGTACTAGGACAAAAGGAACAGATGTGGAGCATCCACATGTAGAAACAGGACCATGGATAATGGATAGTTGAGGGAACCCAGATGTACTTAGGTTGAGTAGTGTCACCCAAAAATTCATATCCTTCCCAGAACTTCTGAACATGATTTTATTTGGAAATAAGGCTGTTTCAGATACAGTTGGTTAAGATGGAGTCAAACTGGAGTAGGTGGGCTCCTAATCCAATATGACTGGTATCTTTATATAGAGAGAAAACAGACACATGCATGGGCAGAGTGCATGTCACATGAAAACAGACATACAGGGAGAACACCATGTGAAGACAAAGGCAGAGATTGGAATGATGCCTTGTAGGCCAACAATCACCAAGAATTGCTGGCTTCACCAGAAGCTAAGAGAAAGGCATGAAACTAAGTCTCCCCTACAGCCTTCAGAGAGCATGGCGCTGCCAACACCTTGATTTTAGACTTCTAGCCTCCAGAACTATGAGAGAATAGATTTTTGTTATTTTAAGCCACTCAGTAGGTTGATATTTTGTTATGGCCACCCTAAGAAACTACTGCATCAGGGCATCCTGTCTCTCCAGACTACCTTATTTCTGCTGAACGCTGAATTTGCAGCTATCTGGATGTCCTGATCTCTGTCCTATGGGCAGTTATGGCATGTGGCTTATGACCTAGGACCCTATTTCTACTTGAAGGGTCAGTGGAATATGTACACAAGTGAATTGCAAATGGAACTACAGAGCTGAAGGAAATAGTCTTATCTTCTGACAGCAAAAGAATAAGACCAACCCCTCCTTTGGTCTGAGGAGGTTCCCATGGGTGTGGGACAGCACAGCCAGGCTAAGAGCTATACTCTGGAGCCACACTGTCTGGACTCGTCTTGACTCCCATCACTTCCTAGTGTGTTTCTGGGCAAACGATCACTAGGCCTCAGTTTCCCTATCTGTAAAATGAGGACCCAGTGAGTTAGCAGAGTTAAGATGCTCAGAACAATGCCTGGAACATCGGAAACACTGAGCAGGTGGTTGTCCAAGAGACACAACATTCTGCTTCTAAGCAAGTGGTAGGGTTTATCCTGGATGAGCTGATGCATTTCTGACCCTTCTTATGTCACTCAGATCTAAATGAGACTAAAGGTGGTAGAGTCGAGAGTTGGGCTATTACTGACAGGCCCAGGCCATGGGAAGGGAAACCAAATCAACGGGGCTGTTTCATTTCCTGAGGACAGCGGCCGCTTGGCAGGTATCCTGGTGACCCTCACCTAAATGCCTTCTCCAAAGAGACGTTTTACTGTTGGCTGATGTTGTGCAAAGTCTGCATCTGGCGTGTGTGCAGGTTTATAGAATCCATCACTTAAATTTGAGACGTTGCCCTTCGGCGTGTGGCAGCAAAAACAGATTTGAGCTGGCGGAGGGAATATGACACAGGTTTTTGCCTGGCATTGATCATTTTTCTAAACCTTTGTTCTCCTCAAAAGCAAAGAGCCCAGCCAGCAGCGAGTCAAGAGATGGGGCTTCTCTTTCGACGAGGTATTAAAGGACCAGGTGGGGCGGGACCAGTTCCGGAGATTCCTGGAGTCAGAGTTCAGCTCAGAAAACCTCAGGTAACTCTCGCAAAGGCTGCAGCTGCGTGCCGAGTGTGTATATGAGATTCACATGTTCAGGCTTCCTTTCTCAATAAAATGTGATGGTGCCGACTCACATCCCAGCTAACCTGGCTCAGGCAGGAGTGGGGAAGGGCAGACTTGATGTGCAGCTCTGGTATCACCATGTCAGCACTCCTCGAAACCAGCATTTTTTGTTCTGTAAGTCCAGGTGACATCTGTTCAAGCTGTTGGAAACATGTCTCCCATAATAAGAAAATGATCAAATGGTGACATGATCATTTGATGACACCGTGCATTAGCTAAAACCAGAGAACCATAATGCTGCAGAGTGGAAAGGCAGCTCAGAGAGCCTCGCCTTCAAAACTTCTCACTTGGGGATCCCGAATGCTTGACAGGCTAACCAGGAAAAAAGAGGGATCCCTGAGCTCATTTCAGAATTTCAAAAAGCCAAAGTAGATACAGTCCAATACCTGGAGACATAATTGTAAAAGCTAATTAAAACATGTTTTTCCTTTTGGAGGGATGCTATCAACTCCGTGTAACGGTCGCTCTGGTCACCTGCTGCCAGTGAGAACATCTGATGGTTGCTGTTGGTCTCCAGCTAATCAAGATGAGGGAAAATGTATTGATGCATTAATAATTACTGTTCGGTAGAAGGAAAAAACAAAACTTTCAGAACAAGAAGTCCATGGAGAGAGGGAGGAGAGAGCATTCAAAGGGAAAGGGTCCACTGTCGTGAAAAGTTTGGGAACTTGTGGTTTATTCAGATTTCTATTGTATTAGAAGTAGACCTTGAGATCTATGGAGAAGGTGACTGGTCGGAGCCCCCTTAGTGATCTTAGCAAATTGGTGACTTCTCAGATGGAAATCTCAGTGTTTTTTCATGGTACCAGGTTCCTTTCTGTATGCTAGGTTAATTCCCATCTTCTAGTGTTTTTTTTTTTCCAGAAGGGGTGGTTTTATTAAGTTTTAAAATGTTTTTTAACTTTAAAAAGTCAGAGCATATACTGTGGGCAAAGGACTGTCCACTCCGGTGTAAATGTGCAAAGTCCGTGTTATTTATTTGGCAGTAGAGACCATATCAGTCCCATATATCAATCAAACGATATTTATCCACACACCTATGTTGTATCAAGCCCTGCAAGAGTTTGCTGAGAGATGCACAAAAGTCAAGATACGTGATCTTTGCCTACAATGACCTTGTGGGTCCTTGAGGAGAAAACACAAGAAACTATTAAATCATTAAATGAATGTAAATGAGTATAAACTCTAAGAACTCTTTTGGAAATGTTTTTAAAAGGGAGGCATGAATGTAAGCCAGAGTAGGCAAATCATAAGCTGGACTTTGAAGAATACACAGGATACCGATAGACAAAAAAGGAGGGAGAGTATTCTAAGCCGAAGACCCTACGAGCAAAAGTGTGGCAGTGGGACTCCCACATCGCACAGTCCCAGGAGGACGCATAGATGCCAGTTAACTGTATGTATCCAGGCCTTTCTAGGCAACCAGGTACCTAACCTAAAACAGATAAGGGCTGCATATCTGATTCCAGGTCAGGACACGAGGGTGTTTCCTTACGCTGAGGCGTTATTCTGAACACACTTCAGAGCTTTACTTCAATTCCTAATCAAAATTTGTAACAGAAGGCTTGACTTCTAAAACTCCTCATTAGGGTAGTGTTCGAACCAGCCTCCCAGGCTGTGCGCAGAGGTGGGTCTTGATTAGGAAGCATGATGCACTCAGGCAGCCTTTCTGTGCACCAGCCCAGGACCCACGCAGAGCTTGGTCCCCGGGAGCCACCCCTGGGAGTCTTGCTTTCCCATTTCTCTTTTTATCTCTGTCCCCTGTGGGGCCCCCAAAATAAAGTGGTATAGAGGCCTCCTTTACCCGATTATTTCTCAGCCCACGAGTGGCCTTTTGTGATCCTCGGCCACCTGCACCATTACACAGACTTTGCAGAATGACCAAAGGGTCCTGGTCATTTTGAGGGTCATTTTGATCAGGAGCGTCTGCTGGCTCAGCGCATCTGTGCCCAGTCTGAGTGCAGCCAGAGCCACACATCGCTTCAAACTAGTGTCACAAAAATGCATTACGTTTAAGGCCAGGAGGGCCTGGAGGAGTATGTCCCTGGCAGGTGTTCAGCACCTCATCCTGCCATTACCTCTTGTCCCTTTGCCAGTTCCCTCCTCCTCTGTCAGGAGGCTACACTCAATCTTGAGTGAAAGAGTTGCGGGGGGGGGGGGGGTGCTTGCGAGTGTGCCAGTGGCTAATCTACACCCCCGGCATGAATGCATAAATCCACACTTAAAGAGGGACCCCCTCTGATCCATGGCAGGAGAGAGGATAAAGAAAATAGAACAGCCAGAGATAAAAAGTACAGCCCAAGAGCTTATCAAATCCTCTCTGGAGACCCAAGTTCCACTTTTATGATATTCAGCATAATTGGATATATGGGGGAAAGTTCAGTTTGAAATCACACAGCTACCTAGGACTCTTCAGTCATCCAGAACCAGGTGGTTTTGCCCCTCCCCTTTGTATTCATTCCTCTGGCCACAGCTACTGGCTTAGCAGCCACCAGGACCCAGGGCCCAAGGACTCAGAGCTTTCCAGGGCAGCCACGGGGGTGCTGCAGTTGCACCTGCACCATGGTCCATGTGAATGGCACCCCCTGGAGCTGTATCATGTGGCATAACTCGGGGATCCTGCCATCTGTTGTGTTGGCCACGCTAGGGATCATCTCTTCTCCCAGGATTGATCAACAACCCAGGCAGTTGGCAACAGAGGATGGGAAAAAAAGGAAAACCAGAACTCGACTGGATACATGGCAAAGGGCATCTCCATTTTGTCTTCCTCGCATCTCGCCAGCAGAAGGGCTACTTAGATCATAACATTTTTGCACAGCACCGGGAGTGCCAGTTAAGTGACCAAGTGGAATCTGTACCAGAGCTTCAGAGTACAGAACAGAGGAGCCCCAAAGGACGCAGAAATCGCTCTCACGACAACAAAGTGTCACCCTGGATCCTTAGAGGAAAGAGGTCTATGATAAAACGATGTAAGTTCAAGTCCCCTTTCATCAGGAGGTGAGATGAGAGAGAGGCGTCGTCCTCAGGACCTGGACGGGGCATGGCCAGTGCATTTTGCTGCAGCCCGCACAGCGTGAGAATGTACACTCCCTGTGACACCCCGAGCTGAGCCCAGGGCTCTGTTCAGTTGGAGTGAGCCCCTAGAAACAGCTGTTGGGGTCGGAGGGGCTGTAGAATGCGCATGGGCTCTCATCCACAGGGCGAGAAGCCGAGCCTTGGAGTGCATTATCTGACTTCGTCCTCCCGTCTCTTGAGTTCTCCCAGAATGGAGACAGGAGTCCCTTGCCCCCTCTCCACCTCCCCTATACCAGTCTCTGTCCTCCCCGGCTCGAGGCACCCTCTGCTGCATGGCAGGCCACGAGTTAAAACTCAAAACCCACAGCAAAGCGCGATCCCCCTACATTTTTTATGAGCTGTAACGTCTCCTGAGAGGACGTGGTTGTTCTTCTAACCTGCAGATTGATTATCCCAGTTCCACACGGTGTCAGCTGAAGGGAGAAGCAATTAAAGAGAGCATGGGGGAGTTGCCAGGTTTGCCTGGAGAGCCCCGCTCTCCGACAGTTGCCCCCGGTCCTAGGAGGACCCGGCGGGGACTCACCGCTAACCAAACACCTGATTAATCGGAACACAGGTGGCTCACACGTGGCCGTGGCAATCCTCGGCACCTCAGCCACTGCCCGGTGAGCGTGAGTCAGCCGCCCGTGGCCGCTGCTGCTGGTGGCCTGCCTGGTGGCCGCCGGGCCCCTGAGGATTTCTGCCCGGCCGGGGCCCCAAGCCACCTGCCTCCGTCTTTTCCCTGAGTCTCTGTTGGCCAGCAGAGGGCATAGAAAGCCTTCCTTCAGCCGAGAGTTTGCTTTTCTCTGGGAATGAGCTAAAAGCCAGATTTTTTTCTCCCTAAACCATGAAAATCCCTGTTTACGGAAAAAATAGGTAAAGTAAGAACTGAGGGGCTGCCCAGAGCCCCCGGCAAGAGGGAGGATGACAACGGCTGCGTGGTTTTCCTGCTTCCAGCCCCCCTCCAGGAGAGAACCCCAGGGCTCATCAGCACCGTCCCGGGGACAGAGGGGGCGCCCGGGGCAGGGGCAGCGCGGGCACTACCCCAGGCCCACCGGGCTGCAGGGCGCGTGGCCTCTGGCCCCCGCCGCCTCCCTGCACAGGCCCCGGCTGCCCGCATCCCCGAAGCGTCCGCACGGCTCGCTCGCGCCCGGGCTGCAGCGAAGCGGGCCAGATGGCCTCCCCGATACCAGCGCGTCCTCGCGGCCTGCCAGTCATGACAGCCCTTCTGCCGCAAGCCACCGAGGCTCGGCTGGCATCTTCCTCCCGGCCGCGGCCCCCACGAGGAGCCGGAGCCGTACCTGCAGGCTCCGAGCCTCGGGCCGGCCTCTGCCCTAGGTGGGGGTGCCGTGGCCCGGGGGGCAGCGTGGCCGGGGGTCTCGGAGGCCTCGGCTCGCGCCCCGCCTGGCCCGTGGGCTCACAGATGGCAAACGCGAACCACAGCCTGCTCTGAATTTCAAATTGACACAAAGGTTCTCCGAGGCCGGTGACGGTAAATACATATGGGATGTCAGGATGCCGTTGTGACAGCATTTTTGCTGTCACCTGAGAAGGATAAGGCAGGTCACCTCCAAGGCAGACAGAAGGCTGGGTGGGTCCCCGGGAGGGCGGGGAGGGAAAAGCGGCTGAGGAATGCCATCTCCTCCTCCTCCTCTTCTAACGGGCCGTGGTTCCCCTCTTGTACTTTTATTTTCAAAAAGTCTTGGTGTATGACCAAGGGAACCTTCTCACTGTCATGTAAAACTTTGTCACATTGGACTCTGAAATCTCCATCCACATCCACTTTAGCCCTTCTCTGTACCCGGCTGGGTGATGTGCCTTCATGTGGCTCCCAAATCATTCTGCCCAAAGGGGCTCTGAGGCCTCAGCAACCACGGGAGCCTGCAGAGCTCAGAAGCTGCTGGGTCCTCAGGGCCTTCCCGGAGCTTGAGAGCCCCTCCTCAGAGCAGACTGAACAAGTGACAGAAGGTGACGCCCCACATGACATTGATTGAGGGAGCAGGAAATTGCCCGGGAACCATCCATTTGTGTGAGAAACTACAGGGTCTAGTAGCCTGGGGAAGGATGCTGGCCCAGAGAAGGTGCTTCCAGCCCAGGGACTTGGCCCAGAGGCGACTCCCTGAGGGGGGGCCCTTCTCCTAACAGTCCCACGACTCACCTAGTCTTTGGTGAGTTGCCCACGAGCACTCTTCCCAGTCCTTTGAAAAACCCACCCCAGCTTCCTTCTTTAGAGCTGGGTTTCCTAAATCTCACCTGCCCTCCAGACAAAGAAAGCCTAGAGGCACTGTCATCGCCAGATGACTATTTTCACCTTTGTGTTCCGGCCACCTCCTTCATTCCATGGCAGACTTGGAGGGTGGGACGGGGAGACCTAAGGAACCTGAGGCACGAGGCTGGGAGGTGAAAGAGCCCCAGTCCCCAGCTGAGTCTCAGGGGCCGCCTGAACAACCAGGCAGGTTCATAGTTCCTTTCAAACTCTGCCTCCAACCCTTTGCACTTTGCTCAGGGAACCCTTACAGTCCTCTCCCCGGTTGCCAGAGAATATGAGCACCAGACCTGTGGAAGAAAGAAAGCAGGCTGATGGTGAGAGGCAGGTGACCACAGATGGCAGCAGCAAGAACCCCTGGCAGTTTCTGCCCAGCCACCCAGGAGGAAAGGCTGGTACTGAACCTGTGGTCGCCGTCTTGACCCCTCCATGGCTCCCACCTGCAGGACCTGAAAGCATTTTGGTTACACCTTGGTGGGAACGTCTTCAGGCCCACATCATATATCCTGCCACCCTCTTCGAACCCACTTTACAGATAAGGAAAGAGATGCCCAGAAAGGCACAATTCCAAGACAGCAGCATAGTCAAGATGAGGACAGAACTGTGTTTCCTGATCTTCTGGCCAAGTGAGGTCATTAAATCTCCTTCCCTGCCTCTCACTCTTCAGGACCAACAAGAGAATCATGAAGATTTTCTTTAAAGAAATTATTAGAATCCCAAAGGGCAAAGCAGGGGAAGAGTTGGAGTCCATTGAGCCCCAGCACATACTCACACACACACACACACACACACACACACACACACACACCTCCTTATAGAAATGGAGCTGTATTCCCGCAGTTAGCCACTGAGTGGCGCCTTTGGGCCATGCACTTGTCTCCTCTACAGCAACAGAAAAACATGCTTAACCTTTAAAAAAAAAAAAAAAATGGAAAAAACAAGTACATCTTACTTTGGGTGCAATCCGATGACAGATTGAATGCACTTTCCACCATGCCGTGGTTCAGCTTCTCTGTCCCTGCCCTTTCACTGACTTGAGTATGTGTGAATCCTGTGGTTGTGGGAACCACATAGCCTGGGGCCTGTCCTCATGTCTCATTGATGAGGACACTGGCCTGTCTTGTTCACAAGGCACAAAGTGTGCTACCCAGATCTGGGTCCTGCTGCAAGCCCTCCCCGGGGCTGCCTTGGGAACCATCCTCACGACCAGGATGCTGTTGTCCAAGCTTAGCTCTGTTTGCTGCTGCTCTCAGCAGAAAAGAGCTCACACCCAGCTCTTCCAACAGCCGCTGCCATGCTGATGCTGAGGAATTCATGAAGGCACATATGGAAGTGAGCAAGAGGCTTTTCTCTCCAGTATTCTTTTGGCATAGAGGTTCCCCATGTATGCCTCTTCAGCTTTGTTCCTCATGAGCCCATCTTCAATCCAATAGCCATTTATTGAGCACTTACTATATACTAAGCATCATGCTGGACACTAACCTTGCAAATTGGCTGCTTTCCCAACTGCAACATGAATAGCTGGGTGCTTAAGCTCAGATATTCTCTATGATCCCAAGATTCTATCTACCTCTGTGATTCCCTTAATTTTGATGCTGCAAGCTGATCCCAACCAGATATGACAAAGGAATTCACATTTTCTGTGTCAGGCACCTATGTAGAGCACTGGCTCTCAACCAGGGGTGACTTAACCTCCTAGGAGACATTTGGTAATATCTGGAAACATTTTTGGTTGTCACAACTTAGGGAGAGGTCACCACTGGCATCTGGTTGTGTAGAGGCCACGATTGCTGGTAAACATCCTACAGTGCACGGGGAAGCCCCACAACAGAATTATTGAGCCCAAAATGGAAATACTGCTGAGGTTGAGAAACATGGATATAAAGGGAAAGAAACCTCTTTTTGGTAACCAGAAGCACAATGATTTTCTAATGGGCACTTCCTTTCGGTTCTCCACAATAATGGAACACCCTATGAATTTCCAGCAGTCCCTATCATCTTTGTTACCTAGGCAGTGGCAGCAGGGAAGGCTGGGGGATGCAGCAGAGTGAATTTCATAGGATGTCAGTTCTGGGACCACATCCAGCAGAGTCCAGATGCTGAGCCCCCTGGAACTGACTTTCTTTATGCTTCCACTTCAGGTTCTGGTTGGCTGTCCAAGACCTCAAGAAACAACCCCTGCAGGATGTGGCCAAGAGGGTAGAAGAAATCTGGCAAGAGTTTCTGGCTCCAGGGGCCCCGAGTGCAATCAACCTGGATTCTCATAGCTACGAGATAACCAGTCAAAATGTCAAAGATGGAGGGAGATACACATTCGAAGATGCCCAGGTTTGCTTATCTACTTGAGTGGTTCTTACCTACTCAGAGGATATTCATGTGTCCACTCCACCAATCCAACCTTTAATATAAGTCCAAGGCATTGTGTATAGTTAGAATTTCAGGTTTTAATATTTGTAAGGCCGTCAGTGGAAACCATTCCAGGCAGGTGCATAGTGAACTCCTTCCTAGGATTGTCTTCCTAGGTTAGGTGTTACATTGTTACAGAGAGATAGGCACTTAGTTATATGTGTTATCTTTTCCAGGACAATCTCAAAGTGTTTTACAAAATCTGAAGTCCTGTAATGTCAGTAGTAGAATCTAGAAACCATAACACAACATCAGCAAAGTGTGTACAGTGAGCTGGCAGGGCGGTGAGTCAAGCCCACATCTAACCATGAAGCTCACGCTCATAACCCCCACCCTACACTGTTTCCATAGTGATTTCAAACTCTGCAGTTACTATTTGGGGATCACTTCTATATCCCAGGCCCTGTGCTATGTGATGAGACACCACAAGGAAGGATAGAAGCCCTGACCCTCAAGGAGGTTCCAGGCTAGTTGGGGAGAAAGACAAGAAAATGGGGAACTTTACCAATGGGAGAATCGGGGTGAGCTCCCAGGTTTAAGGTTTAAGGAAGCCCACAGGAGGAACTCCTAAGCCTGGTTGGCACAACTGGGCACTGATGCTGAGGAAGCTGGCAAAAGAAACAGAAGCCATGTAAGTCACTCTGAACAGAGTTTTTTAAAGATAAGAATCTAGTCAGTTTTCCATTTCCTGGCCCCTAACTATGATTCCCCCTTACCCGTCCTACACCTGGTGATGGGGCTTAAGGGTTCACTCTTGTCTCCTCAACCCTCTTCATATCTCTCACCTGTGTGGTCCCCACATAAAGAATTTGTATAGTTTGCTTTCCTACAGACATTAGTATCCAATTTAGGAAACTCAGTGGCATTGATGCACATAATAGCTTAGGAACACAATCAGTGTCCCTTTTCAGCCAAATTTGCCTGGTTATTTGCTCAGAACTTCAGAACAGAAACACCTCCCAAGCTCAACACCATAACTGTCTTTCTCGTTCCCTGGCCATGAGTTCTGCTGAATGTCGGTGCCAGGCAGATTTGGTTCTATAGAGTTCAGTGTTATTGCTTTAGGAAAGTGCAACTTCCTCACACTCTTTGCAGCTTCAAGGCAAAATATTTAAGTCATGAGAGATCTTTTTTGTATGTGTCTTTGCTCTTGGGAGCAAGCACATATTGATGTATCCTGATAAGGAGAGTGGTGGAGAAGCTCCATGGGTGATGAAGAAGCTCCCTGGGTGATAGAGAAGCTCCTTGAGTGATGGAGAAGCTCTGTAGGTGATAGAGAGGCTCTCAGATGAATGGTCTAAAACACAGAACTCAACTCTCCATTATTCGTAAAACACGAGACCAGGGATACTGGTCAGAACCATGATGCACTCCATCTACCATTATCACTCTGGCATGATGTTAGGAAGGACTTATTTTAATCTTTTATTATAGATATGTGTAAACATGCGGCAAAGTAGGAAGAGCAGAACAAAAGCCTTTATGGGCCCTTATCCAGCCTGAGCAATCATCAATACAGGACTGATCTCATTTTATCTGTGTCCCCACCTACTTTTTCAGCTACCACTGGGTTATTTTAAAGCAAATCTGAGACATTTCCTCAATTTATCTGTGAATACCTAGGTATGTAGCATCACCAGCACCACTATCACACCTTAAAAATTATCAGTGTTCTCTTTATATCACCAAATGCCAAACAAGTGTTCAAATTTACAGCAGTGGCATAAATACCATTTTTTAATCTTTAACTTAAAATCAGAATCCAAATCAGGCCCACACATTGCAGTATATTGACATGCCTTTCAAATACCTTTTAATCTACAGGTTTCCTTTGTATCCCTCTACTCCCCTCCTTGCCCCCTTGCAATTTATTCCATAAAGAAATTGTATTCTTTGTCCTGTAGAGATTCTCACAAATCTGGCTTTTTTTTTTTTTTTATTACAGCCCTGTGGTGCTATTTAACATGTTCTTCTACCCTCTGTATTTCCTACAAATTAGTTTGATTTAGATATGTAACTGGGTTTACATTTGATGTTTGTGAGCAAAACTACTTCATAAGTTGTGTTGTGCTTTCTTGTCAGAAGACACATAAGGTCTAGTTTTCTCTCGTGATTTTAGCAAGTATTGATGTTTATTGCTTAGATCCATTCATTAATTAGGAATTACAAAATGGTAATATTCTATCATCTCACTTCATTTATTAACGGAAATACAAATAATCAAATACATCTCCTATTAGATTATCTAATAATACAATTTGTATAGGAAAGATAGGATAAGTATTTGATTCTATCCCTTTATTTTCTAGTTTTCAAAACAATGAGTGGTTTACTATCATCTTCTAATGGTGACCAATTAGGGCTTTCAGTTTTGCTTTTAATATCATTGTAAACTCACACATTTAAACATATTTACTGTGTTTTGGTCCATTTTATTTATTATTTTTATTGATGCTTGGATTGTGCCATCTCTGTCAGTGGCTCCTTTTAACATGATCTGGGTAGTCTTTGATGTCACCCAAACAGCAAAGAAGCTAAGCCCCAGATCTGGAATCAATCATTTCTCCGAGGATCCCTAGTTTCTCTTAGTGAGAAATGGTTCTTAGAGACCATAATCTAGGCACTGGAGGTGCACATTGTTCATGGTTTGGTCATCCTTTCTAGACCTTTTCAGTGGCCAGAGCTAGGAAATTAGTGGTTGTTGTTTGTGATTAAAAATACATCATAAGTTCATACTGATACTTTCTATTCAAATTGAAAACTACAGGGGATTTTATTTAACCTCTGCTTTTTATTTTTTGTGCCTCCTTTCTCTATGCTGAGAGTCTTGGTTCCCAAGGATGCCACAGATGATAGCACTAGCACTTCACATCGTTACTCTTTCACTTTCTCCTGCCTTACTACACAGCAGGCTCAGAGCTACAGTACCAACACTAGCAGCAACAATATGATTATCTCCCGGTTCGTTCATTGCTGCATAGTATTCCCTTGTGTGGAAGCACCATAGTTTAACCAACTAGTCCCCTCTTCTTGACATTTATGTTGTTTCTAATTTGAGAAAGATTTGATAGGAACTCTTAGGAAGTCAGCAGGTTGTGCCTTGACAAGTTTCTGAATACACAACCTTCATTAGTACAATGCTCTGCCATTTTTCAGGCACTGCCACAAATATGATGCCTCCTTATTGAGGTAGAGTGGACACCAGGCTACTCAGAGCCTCTCTAAGTTCCTTATTATCTGTTAGGATTCATCTCCTATGAATTCAAATACATTCTTCCTAAGTGAACTTGTTTCAACCTGTTCCCCTTTTGTTTCTTAAGTGTATTTCCACTGTAAACATACAATGTGCTTCTAACTAGCATTGCGACCTTGGGCAAGTTACTTAAACTCCCTGAGTCTTCCTTTCCTCCTCTGTACAACAGAGGTACAGGGGTCCCTACACATGGCAGCAGAAAAAGGACCAGGTGAAGTGAAGCACATCAATAACTAAACTGTGGTCCACAGTAAGATAGAATAAGTACTTACTATTTTATTTTCCTAATGTGATTAATATGTTTATACCTTTCTGTTTAACATGCTTGGTGAAAAAATTCAAATAATTGCATGTAAGTTTAGCATCCAGAGATAATCTTCATTTTAGTGTATTTTCCTCCTCAATTTATGTGTACAAGGTGATTATGCAGATATGGTGATTCTGTAGCCTGCCGTTTACATTAACCAGGGTTTGGTTAAAAAAAACTAAACTTTTTCTGTAAAGGGCCAAACAGTATAAATTTTAGGCTTTGTGGGTCATATGGTCTGTGTCACTACTACTCAGTTCTGTGATACAAAAACAGCTACCTTGTAACATTACAATGTAAACAGCATAAAGAAGTGTATATGGCTGTGTTCCAAAAATCTTTATTTATGGGTACTGAAAGTTCAATCTCATATAATTTTTCATGAAATATTATTATTCTTAATTTTTTCAGCCATTTAAAAATGTAAAAACCATTCTTAGCTCACAGAGCATAAAGAAATAGTGGGCCAGATGTGAGTTTGAGGCCTGCAGTTTGAAGCCCCTGTGCTTAACAGTATATCATGAAAATCATTGAAACACTTTAAGAAATCCAGAAAGGCAGAAAATAGAGGGTCAGGAGTGGTTAATCTTCCACTTCTTTGGGAGAGCGTATCAGAGGGGATCTGTCTTGGTGCAGTAGCACAGCAAAGCCAATCTGCAAATGTTTCCAAGTGGGTGTTGGATGTCACAGAGCAGACTGAGAAGTCAACCAGTCCCACGATCCTCTCACTGCTTACCCTTCCTGATCAGCACTGCTGCCTGTACCAGCTACTCAGGTGTGATTCAGAAGTTTCCCGGTAAGGAATAGAGCTTAAAAGCCTTAGCAGCCCATGACCAGTCTAGACTTGCACTCAGGTCTCCTGACTTATTGGCCAAGTGTCTGCTGCTCAGATCACACTGCCCCTGGATTGTTAGTTGTTGAGGGCTCGGTTGTCATGCTGAGAGCTGAAGAAACTCCTGTTTAGAAGGGCCCAGTCAGGAAGCAGGCTCTGATCCTCCTTCTGCCACCTGCTTTGTCTAGGATTGTACATTTAAGTCTTAAGCTTACATTCCTCATTTTGCTCATCTGCAACATGGGAATAATATCACCCAAGCCCTTTGAAATCCTTCCCAGTTGGGATCAGGAGCTATGAGTGGCTTCTTCAGCTGGTCACAAAGGTTCTCAGAAGGCCCTCACAGGGGTCAGAATGCCATAGAACTGTGACTGTGTGCCCTACTATTAGTGGTCAGTAGCCAGAATGGCTCAGCCAGATTTATGGATTCCTTTGAAATGGGAGGTGGTGGGGAGGCGGGTGCCGGCTCTCTTGGAGGATTTTGTTTTTTATCTGACCACATGCATTGTTATAGCAAAGTTAATTGCCTGTGTTTGCTTCCTGTGGAAATATTTCACAAGACACCCCGTCAGCATGGGCTCCGCATTTGCAACTTGTGTTTTGCTGATCCATTTGGCTTTTTTGAAAATTTGGGCCAAGACCAAATCTTCCATAAAGGTCTGTGGGCTGTGACCATAGCCCTCAGCTGTTTGCTGCGTTGTTCCAATTTCATAGATTTAGCTTTGCAAGGGGAGAAAAAAAGAAAATGGGCCATGATTTAAAAAAAAAAAAAAAGAAAGAAAGGACTCAGTTCTTTACGATAGGGATTGAATTCTCTGTTCTCAGCCATGGGGCATCAGAGGACCTGCATGGCCACTCACTTTGCTATGTGGTCCCAGGCAAGCATCTTGACCTTTCATGCCTTAGTTTCCTTATCTAGAAAATGGGGATGATGTCTTCTATATAGCCCTCTAAGGATTTTTGAAAAACCAGATGAGCTAATGGCCCTGAAATTTTTTTGAATTAAGTAAGAAGTGCTACATATTTATGTGTATGAATGCACAAAATTAATGGCTTTAGTATTCCCAAGGTCTTATAATTCCAAGCTAGACCAAAAACAAATTCTCCCAAGAGGTCTGCTCATCTAAGGAGTTCTTAGGAGAAAAATGCAGAAAAAGTTTATAGGAGCCAATTGCTAGAGGCCTCAAGTGTCATCCTGAGGAATTCAAACTTTCTCACCATGAAGATAGTAGGAAAGCACGGAAGGCTTTTAGCTAAGAGAGGGTATCAGAGAGTAGTGGACAGAGTGAGCTGCAGCAAGAGAAGTCTGAATCTTGGAGCATGTAATCTAAAGCTTTGCTGGTGGTGTTTGGAGGAGAATGAAACCACAGAAAGTATTGAGAACCTAAGGCTTCCTTTTAGGGCGTTCACCCCTTTCGAGCCTCTGAAGGCTGGAGGAGGGAGATGGGAGTCAGCCTGCTGGCACAGTGGCTGCTTGCTTCAATTTAAAAAGTCTCAGATGTTCCCAGGATTGTGTCACTGGGTCGATTCAATCATTCGTCCATCTTCCCATCCACCCATTGCATGAGCAGTCATTCTCCCTTTCCAGTTGGGAGACCTTGACCTGTGAGCTGTGAAGTTCTATAGTGAGGGAAATTGCAAATAGAGCAGGAGACTTGGATGACTCTGCCATCAGAAAGAGCTTGTCTAAGAGCATATCATTCTTTACAAATGAAACAAAACAGGTCTAAGAAAACACTTCATTGAAATTGGATTGGATTGGAAATCTGTCCATCAAATGGATTGACAGTTGAACTGGGCAGACCAACCCAGCCTTTGCCTCCAGTTTCTACAGGATCCTGTGTTGGTTTCCTAGCTGTCCAAGCCCTAGTACTTTCCTGCCTTGCAGGAGCTGCTGAAATGCCTCACCGAGGCCCATCTAGGCCTTCCAACACTTCTGGACTTGAAAGTTCTTTGATGAGAATTTGGTTTTCTTTGCCTTTCATAAGTCCTCACAGCACTAAAGTAATGTTCTGCGCGGTTCAAGTCTTAAAAAAATTTCCTTGACAACTCTGTCCAGAATTATAATACTCTGAGCTGCACTTGTCATTAGAAAAAAGAAGGACAATTTGTCCCTTGGCTTTCTACTTTGAAAAATCTTGCCAAACAACCTTGGGGAACACATATAGTAGGTGATCAATAAAAACCAGTTAAGTTACATTTCTACAATATGCTAATTCAGCAAAACTTGGAATACTCACTAAGAGTCATGTGTTCTGCGAATATACAGATACATAGGAGGGCCCCTTCCCTTAAGTAGACCTCAATCTAAGTTACTGAAACTCGACTCAGCCATCATCCGTGCATGGAATAATCAAAGGGCAACCTCAAGACCAAAATGAGGATGGGTGATGAAAGAGATGAAAAATATACCAGCAAGTCTACACCTACTTTAAATAGACAAGAAGCCTCTAGTCAAAAGTCTCTATTATTATCTCAACTAAGATGTTTAAATGCAACTTGATTAAGGAATGCAAGGCTTCTAACATGTGCTTTGTTTAAAAGCCAGAGCTTTTATGTGAAGTACACATTTACGTTTGTCCCAGTTTATTCAGAAGTAGAAGTCTTCGTAGCCTGATGAAGGCTGTTCACCTTTGCTCTGGTGGTGGAGGTGGTGGCATTGTGTGCCTGTATCACAAGACTGCACCAAGTTTCCTGATATTAATCCTCAATTGGAGGGCATTTCCTGGTATGCTTCCCATGCCAGGCATAATTTAATAAAGAATGCCATGGCACTGCTTGCTCCAGGAATTACTCATTTTATTCTGTGGGTGGTTTTATTTTAGGGAGACGAACAGCAGAGGGAGGGATGCATTCTCCAAAAGAACAGATCCGTTGTTTGTGATCTGGTTCTGTTTATCACCACACAGGCTAGTAGTTCCTAGAGAGAAGGCGCCAGAGAGCTAAATTCCAAAATTTCTTTGTGGATGCTTCAGAGCATAGATTGCTTGCACCAAACCCCATGACCTTGAAGAGGAAAAGGAAAATACTTCTGAGATAATGCCCATGGTATTTTGGGGAGGTAAAAAGCAATACACAAAGTTGTGTTCAAAGCTACTTTTCTCTCCAGAATAGCATCAAATGCCTGCACCCTTTGGTCAGTTAAATTGAACACATTGATAGAGACGCTTCACAGGTAAAGATAAATAATGCATTCTTACATTCTCTTATGATTTGAATGCTGCATTACGTGGAAACAAGGGTTCCTGTGTTCCGTTTAGAAGGACAAAGAAATCAAACAGGGGCTTCTCATTTAAGAGCCACATGATCCTAGGATGGTCATCTAAAGCTGCTCCATGAGGACAACACACTGCCACCTTTCCATACCGTCATGGCATCTTTTCTGTTGCCTCTCCTGCATCTATTTGGCAGATACTGATTTAGGACCCGCATTAAGTCCTTACCCCTGTGCAGTCCCATCTTGTGTCCTCCTGCAGGACCCATGTTGAAACAAGTGTTAATTTATCCTAGGCCCCAGATAACCATGCCTAGGGTCTGAGGACCTTTGTTTTATGATATTCCAGAGTCTCTTGAAAGGGATAACTTGCTTTGATACAGAACTGCTGCTCATGGCTTGCCAAGGGCCCAGTCAGCCCCCAGAGCATTGCCAGGTCAGGACATTCCTTCTAGTATGAGAGGCAGGTTGCCTACGGTCTGTGAGGTAAGAAACCTGAGCCTGTTGCCCTGGGTGTCCCAGCTACCACCATCCCTGATGGTGGAGATAGTAAATGGCTCCCGAAGGGCGGCTCATCTACTACAAGGATGAGTCAGATCAGGACGTGAGAGAAAACCCCTAACGTTTCTGCCAACCACACATCGAAATCGTTTTTCACGCAAGACTGACTCCCCTCAAAACTCCAACTCAAGGACAATGAAAAGCAACATGTTGCTGGGAGAGAGTGTGAGCTTTGGGGTCACACGGTTCTGGGTTCAAATCCTAGCTCTTGTACTTGTTAAGTGACCAGTCACTTAACCTTTTAGAGTTTCAGTATTCTCATCTATAATAAGCACCGATTCAGAGCAAACAATAGCAACTAAAAGAATGTAACCGGGCTCTGCTTCACTTTTTCTACTACCTCAGGGCTCTTGGAGTCTTTGGTCTCACCCCCATGTCATTCCTAGCAAGGACAGTCACAACATGGAGGCCAATTATTATTACTTTACACGTGTATGGTTTTTACAGTGCTTTCACTTCTATTTCCTCATTTAGTTGTGTGATGGGTAGGGCCAGAAAGGGGCAGGGCCAGGACCTGAATCAGAGCCTATGGATCCCAGTCCAATCTTGCTTCCCTCACTCTGCCCAGCAACATCACATTCTGCCCCACAACCTCATCTTCCTCCAAGGGATTGCGATGGACCCAGCAGTCCCCAAAGTCTAGGATGTTGTTCCAGGAAGTCTAGATGTGGAGGGCAGAAATGAGGCACATATCTCTACAAAAAGAAAAATAGGACACTTGAAAATCACAAGAAGGGCTCTTGGCAGCTGTTGCAATGCTCCAGCTGAGTGGTTTCCCACTCTAGGAGGATGTTCGAAAGCTGGGAAATGAGACCGTAGCTGTTTTAGGGACCCATAGCAAAGAGGAGGACATGAGGGTGCTCTTAAATAATTCGACTGCTCCAGCATGCTTGGGCCCCAGGCTCCAGGCATTGGTCGTATTACCTTCTCCAGTGCTTGTGAGGGTCACTGTGTTTTGCCTAAAGATAAGGGAGATTTCCAAACAAGGACTATCACAGCAAAACATTGATTTGAAGCAGGTGTGGCTTTGAGACAGCTTGCACTGCTTGCTCCTTCCAGCACCCACATATGTCTCGCGCCCTACCGATTCCAGTTGTTTTTGCTTCTGCCTTAGCATCCCAGGCGAGCCGAGCTCCCCATCCCAGGCCTGGGTCCAAAAAGGGAAATGAGGGTGGAGTGTCTCATCAGGATGACATCTCTGTACTAGAATTGTCAGACACTACAGGGGTTGATTCCTTCCCCACTCTGAGAATTGTGGCGAAGATGTTCAGTATGCTTTAGGGCCCCAAAGCATCAGTTGCTCAGCCCCATGGAGAACCATCCTCATCCTCCCTGGAGTAGGAAGGCACCCTTCCCATACATCAGGAAGGCTAGTTCTGCTTGTGAACTATGTGTAGTCCACTCACCTACCCCTTTCTGAGGGGGAGAAGAAATAAGGAGGAGGAGGGAGGAAGGGAGGGAAGGAAGGAGTGAGGAAAGAGATAAAGATGGAGGGAAGGAAAGAAAGGAGAGAAAAAGAGAGAAGGGAAGAAGGGGAGGATGGGAAGGGAAGATAAGACAAGACAAGAAAAGGCAAAGAAGAGAGAAGATCAAACCTCTTTTTCTCTAGCCCCAGAGGAATTCCATCAGTGGGGGCTTCCTGGTTTTGCCAGTGGCTCTTTGCAGATTCTGGATATACATTTCCCTTAAAGCTGGTTGTCTTCAGAGCAGGGGAAACAAACCAGAACCTCCCATAAATCAGTAGAGGTCACTGCCAAAAGCTTTGTACACTTGCTGTCCCTGGCAGTGATAAACTCATTGCATTTGGGAACTGGCCAAAGACCCTGAGTCCTATCTTAATTCTCATTCCCAGAAAAACCTCAGTGCTCCGTTCACCCACCCCCTGTTTACTGTCTTTGTGCTTCTTAGACACAAGCTGGCAAGGAGGAAGGAACAGTGTTCCATAATCGGGTATATCAAAGGCCCCACTTCTTGGCTCAGTGGAGCAGAGAAGGGTAGGGGACAGTCATGGATCTCCAGACTGTGAGAAAGGGAGGCCCGGGCGGGGATAAGTGGGGACATACGCTATTCTAGCAGGGTAGGTCATCCCATATGTACCCATTCCCTGCTCCCTGTGCTGGCACTTTGTCATTGGAGCCCTTAGCTCAAACATACCCCCAGATCTACAAAAGTTGCAGATTTACTCTCTTGCTGATGGGAGAAGCCCACTGCAAGGAGCCACACAAAATTCACTAGCGGCTGGGACCTGAGACTGCTTTGGGAGTCATAGTCTGTCACTTTGTGCATCAATCTTGCCTCATAGCATCTAAGCTTTACGACAGCAGGGACTTAGTCTTATTCAGGCTGTCACCTCAATGCCTGACAGAGTGCCTGTACCTAGTAGATGCTCATTAAATATTTGCTGACTATTCCTGTGACTAAATGTTTAGACACCTGCTTTATCCTGCTCTTTTTAAATTGACAAGTTCTTTCTTTTAATGGACCGGGCTTTTCCATACCACAGTGAAGCTGGAGGAATTAGCTGGATCAGGGGTGAAATTTGTCGCCAAGGCCAGAAGTGCTGGACTGGGAGAGATCTCCTTACTTCTCTTGGGCCTGTAGTGGGGTATTTTGAGAGCTACACCTGGGATTTAGATTCCTCCGAGAAGCCGGAATAAGAAGCAGGGACCTGTTACCTTGAAGAGGGGTTTGGAGAGGGTTCAGGTCTGAGTGACAGGTCTCTCCAGACAACTCAGGAGCCACCTGGCTCTGTCAGCCAGACACAAGCGATGCCTGAGACAAGAAAGAGACAGTGAGTCATTAACATTTGTACCTAAGATTTAATGGTAGAACAATTTAAAGAGACAACATGTGAGAACAAAGACTGCAGTGCCTCAGCCTAGGCTCTGAGGCCATTACAGATGACCCAAGATGCTCACACACAGGATTCCTTCGAGCTGAGTGTAAGCCCCACTCCCCTTCCACGCAGAGGGCAGGAACTGGTGAGCATAAACCACAAGCATGGAGCCCGTAAACTCGCTGGATGTTACACACACACAAGCACTCCAGTGAACCTGGAAACAATGTCACCGACGTCAAACCTGTGCTGGACACTGCACATATATAAGAAATAAAGACATACTGTTCCTACCCTCAAGGAGCTTAAACTAAAATGGGCTCAATTTTTGTCCGAAAATTGCAGGAAAACACAAAGTGAAGCGTGTTCTCACTAGGTTTATTAAATGCACCATGTCTGGATTATCAAAGTCAGTTCATATCCAAGCCACTCACTGTTGAATTTTGCTTGGCTCCTTGCAGTAGGCCATCCCATTAAGCAGCTTGCATCCTGCCTTTATAAATATGGGGGCATCACAGGAAGAATGACACTGGTGCCCAAACTGAAGATGATTTGGAGAAGGGTCCACATGTGGCCAAGGACTTGCTTGCTTTTTGCTCTCACTTTCTTTTGAGGTGGAAAGGGAGAGGCTCCCAGAAAGCCCTTGCCATTGTCCCAGGTTCCTCTGGGGTATGACAGCAGCTTGGCCAGGTATCTCTAAAGTGTACCCCCCAGGGATGCCTGGGTAGCGCAGCGGTTGAGCATCTGCCTTCAACTCAGGGCATGATCCTGGAGTTCCAGGATCGAGTCCCACATCGGGCTCCCTATGGAGCTTCTCCCTCTGCCTGTGTCTCTGCCTCTCTCTGTGTCTCTCATGAATAAATAAATAAAATCCTTAATAAAAAAATAAAATGTGCCCCCTGGCTGAGGGGAAGCTTCCCTTCCTCTACCCTCTCCTGGAAAGTGAATACCCAGGGAAGAGGTCCTTAATGACCAGTCCTGCCTCTCAACTGAGCACTCTCTCCTCACCAACCCACTCTTCATTCCCCTGAGCCTCGGGCCCAGGTCCAGCTTCATGGGATGAACAATGAGTATATATAAGGGAAGATGCTTCCTCTACCAGGCCAGCCTCTGCCAACAATCCCACCCTCCCTAGTGAAAGCCCACCATCCCTCTTAACAGCCAGGCTTTCCTGTATAGCTGAGCTACATTCATTCCATCACAACTGATAAGTAATGCTTTTTCAATCAACGAACTCCTTCTTTTAAGGTAGCAGGCTTTCTCTGCCCTTGCTGAGGACAGATCTGTTAGGAAGGGCCCACAGACTATAGGAATTAGCTGGAAATCACGGGTGAAATTCATCACCAAGGCCAGAATACAAATGCCTCTAGAAGCCCGGGTGAAGAGAGGGCATCACGCCACAGCATCTGCCTCTCCTGGATGTAAGCCTTAGGTCTGTTATATTTGCTCACATGCCCCATAAATGGTTGCCAAGGGCACTCTTCCAGGATAGGATGGTGGCCCTAACATGCACAACTGACCTATTTGCATCATTGCCTATGGAGTTGTTAGGGTTTTTTAAGTGAAGCTTCTTATTTTGAGATACTTCTAGATTCACATACGGTTGTAAGACATAATACAGAAATGTACCAGTTCCCCAGTTTCCTGTAATGGTAACATCTATAAATCCATAGTATGATATCATAACTATAATATTGACATTGCTACATCCACTGAGTGTATCAGATTTCCCAATTTTACTTGTACTCATGTGTGTGTTTAGTTCTATACAGCTCCATCACCCCAAGAATCCTTCATATTGTCTTTTATAACCACACCCTTCCCTACCTCCTCCCATCCTTAGCCCCTGGCAACCGCTAATCTGTTGTCTGTTTCTATAATTTGTCATTTTAAGAATGTTACATAAATGGAATCATACAGTATGTAACCTCTGGGGATTGGCTCTTTCACTCATCATCACTCCCTCGAGATTCATCCAAGTGGTTGGGTCTATCAGTAGTCTGTCGCTTCTCACTGCTGTACCTGTGGCTTTAATCATTAAGCAATATTTGCATCTCAACGTGGCACCAAGGCCCAATTACAAAGCCTTTGGGACATGATCCTCAAGGAGATTTCATTTTAAGAGAGAAAATATATTTTGTTTGAAGTTTCTGGGTGGGAAAAAACCAAAACAAACTGTTGTCGAGTGTTTCTAGACACATGCAAGCACACCCCAGTTTGTTTCTTTCCTAAAACAGTGGCCAGTTGGGTTGTGATTCCCCTTCCTTAGCAGCAGTTAACAGTGCTTTCTTGTGTCTTCCCACCTCCTTCCTTCTCAGGAACACATCTACAAGTTGATGAAGAGTGACAGCTATGCCCGCTTCCTCCGGTCGAATGCTTACCAGGACTTGCTGCTGGCCAAGAAGAAGGTATCTTTGGGAAGGGCAGGCCTGCCTTTCTTAGCACTGTTAACCCTTGCCTGCTGCTTGCTGCTGGTGTAAAATGAGAATATCATCCCTTGGGTTTTATTTTTCTCTTTTCTTCTTTCCCTTCTCCATCTGCTCCCACTCCAAGGGAAGACAAGTAGAAACATCACCACCCCAGCGCACCCCCAAGGTCCAGGGGGTGGCATCCTGGCTCCATGTTCCCATTACCTTGGTCTGCACGTTCTGCCCACAGTAGGGAGTATGACCAAATACGAAGGCCACAGAGTGGCTCAGCACAAGGGTTCAGGACTGGCAGTGACGCCAGTGAATCCCTTAGGAAACCAGAAAGAGCCCCTCACTGGAAAGTCTGGTCCCCTTACCTACCACAGACTTTAAATAAAGTCTGACCAACTCAGAGATGAGGATGAGGCAAGGATAGGCCAGCCCCCTCACTGAGTAGAAAACCTTCCAGGTTTCAGGTCCTCCCCCCAAGCTCCCATCTGGCCCCAGAAGTCACTCCTGGGGTTGTTCCTTCCCTGGTGCCCCCACAGCCATGAAATAACTGTACCCTATCTTCTTATTCCTCCTTCCCTTGGAATCAAGTCATAGTCCCCTGCAGCCCTTGGCATCTGGATGGGGGTGCCCAGGGACCCTCAGCATGTAGATGACAAGGGGCAGCTGAAGCAGGAGAATGCAGCTGGAATCCTGGGAGGAGGGAAGGAAGAGCCTTGAGGGGCCTGAGGTCTGAGAAAGGGAAGGAGGCTCGGGATTCCAGTATGCCTGCAAACCCTCTGCACGTTCCAGCTATCGTGCTCCGAGACCCACGTGTGGTTAAGTGTGGCTCTCCTTGCACCCAAAGCCGCAACTTCCGTGCCGTGCCACTTAGGAATATGTGCATCCCCTCTTCTCCCCTCTCAGCCCGCCAACCCCAGTCCCTAAGCTTGCAGTGGTCCACCCACATGCTCTCTGTTGGGGCTGCCTCTGCCCGCCACGCAACCCTTCTCTCTGTGTACTGTCCACCTCGTGTGCCAGGACCTGTCTGCGTATCTGGTTGGTACCATTTAACTCTAGAGTCTACAAGAGCATTTATATCCTATTCTCCTGCCCTTAGGTAGCCCTGAGAATATCCCTGATAGTCTGAGCAAGGAAAAGGGACTTCTAGAATGCCCAGACTTTATTAGTTTCCTGCACCCCTTCCATCAAGTGTCACTGCTTGATGGAAAATGTGAAGCCTGGCCTGTTGCCAGCTCCCTTGAAGGAGGATGTAGGTAGAGGGCCTCTGATGGAGGGGAACATCAGATGCTCATTTTTTCAAGAAAAGTTATGGACCCTTCTGGTATCTCCAGCCCAGATCTCATGGGAGAAGGTCAAAATGAATGTTCCTATTTCTCGTGCCTCGAGACCCTGAACCGATGACAATTTGGAGAAGTTCTAAGGTTCTGGCAGTCTGGCTTATCCGCACCCACCTACATACCCAGGAGAAGCCGGAGGCCATTCAGTCTCCGTAAGAGTCTGAACACAAAGGGGAAATGCACCCTGGCACAGGGAGTGGAGCTGATACACACCTGTGCCCGCAGGTCATCCCCGAAGAGGAGAACTTCTCAGAGGAGATCCCTCACGTGAGGAAGGGATCCATGGTTTGCCTGTGAAATGTTACATGTGAAACTCGTTAGAATTATCCTCCCAGCCCCCAAATGAAGAGAAGTTCTTTGGCAGGAAACTCTTGCAGATGCCAACACCCTTGCAATGCCCAAGGGTTAATTGTTTCCAAAAACAGTGACAAAACCTCCTTTTTCTTCCATTTCTCCCTGAGAATCTCCAGGTGTGGATTGGATTTGTAACTCGGCATTTTCAGGTAGGCCTAGAAGTACCTTGATTTCAGAAATGGGCTTACCGTGCGATATAAATGTCCAGGGCATAAAGGTATGTGAGGGTCACATGCTCCAGCTACAAGAGGGGGCCCAGATCGGCCTCACTTTTAAGCTTTTCCATCTTGTGATGGAGTCTGAAGCCACAGCCTCCCGAGCCTTCAACCCCTAGTTCATCCTCTATCCTAATATTGTCAAAGATAAAGTTAGTTGCTCTGGCAAACCAGGGACCTGTGTGAGCTGGATTTTGCGGGCTGCTCCAGCACATGCAAGGCAGGAACCCGAATGAGTCAGGTCGATGGTGACCCTTTGTGAGCAGCAACCCAGTAGCCAGAGACAAGAAGGACAGGCACACCGTGCTAGCTGCAGGGACCAGGACCAGCCCGACCCAAGCCAAGTGCGTGCCACCTGGGCCTCGCACGGGACTGAAGCTGAGTCCTGCCATCCCCAGAGCCGGGACTTGGTGTGGTAACCTTCGGGTCCTCGTGTGAGGAGAAAGACCAGCCTGGCTCTGCTGTGGTGTGTTGTGTGTGTGCGTGTGTGTGTGTGTGTGTGTGTTGTGTTTTCCTTCTGCAACATCCTGTCTCCTGGCAGCCAGCTGAGGGGTGAGGGTCGTGACTGCCATCTGAGAAGCCCTCTGACCTTGTCTGCACAGACAGGTGGCTGCCCTTTGCCTGTCCCTCTGCTTCCAGCACACTGCAGACCCACAGGCACCTGGCTGTGTCTTCAGCTCTCTAGTTCCATTTTTGCTGGACGTGTGTGTCTGTATCCATGTGAGTGATTATACTCTCCAGATTTCCCAGGGTCAGGGCTCTAGGATAAACCGGCCAGTGTTTGGGATGTAGTTCTCTCCCAAAGCTCTTGGGAAAGCAGGAAACTTAGAGACAGGGTCAGGTGCACACCACAGCCTCCCTGTGGTAGGGAGCGATGAGGCCTGGGGAAAGGATTCAAGGGCTTTGCCTCTTCTTGCCCTGGCAGGGGCTCCTTAGCTAAGAGTTCTCCACAGAGGTGTCTGCGCCTCCTGGAGCCTGTCCTGTGTGAACCTCGGAAGTGGTCACCTGCCTGCATCCGAGAGAGCGTTTTCTGTCCGAAACACTCCTTCTCAGGCCCAAGACCCTTTGTCAACACAAAGGACACGCAGGTAGACCCTCCTTGCTCTAGGGACACAGAATGAAAGTCAGTAGGGGGCCAGCGGGAAGTCACTGGAGTTAGCACACCTTCTGGCTGCGTCTGGGTGGGAGGAATCTCAGAACCCAGGCTCCGGGAAGAGTTGATGACCTCACCTTGCCCACAGCCACTTCCTGATGTCCTGTCAGGATGCCCTACACATACTCAGCCTTCAGAGGTGGTAGCCTTTGCTGGGGTCCTACTCCAAGGCCCCCCAGGTGAATGCCCCCGGTCTCAGGGACCCAAACCAGGGTCTCCAGCGGCCCAAACGGCCAGCGGGAAGCAGGGAGCAGGCTGCTCCAAACTGCCGCCCGCGGGAGGCCCCGTGCAAAGGCCCGGGGGCCTCGACCCTGAGCCCCCCACGATCCTGGCCGCTCTAGATGCAGACACCCCTCTCTGCTAGCTGCTCCGAGGAGGCGGCACCACTCCTGGCGGGCTTCTGTTGGCTGTCTCTCCCCCTGACTCACGTACAGCGCTGGCTGCTTCTCTTTTCCCCGTTTTTCTGCCCTGTTTTGCTGTTGTTTTTGTTCATTAGCTGCCGCTGCTGCTGTTTGGAAACCACATGTAAGCTGAAGAGGTTTTTTTTCTGTATTTTTCTCCCTACCTTTTTTTTTTTTCCCCTAAAGCCAGAAAGTGAGCCAGGTCGTAGAACTTCCTTAGAAAAGTTCACTCGCAGTGTGGTAAGTTCAGCTGGTTTTCTTCCCTCAACGTTTCTTCTGGGGTTTTTGTTTGTTTCTTCCATCTTTTTTTCTTTTTCTTTTTCTTTCTTTTTCTTTTTCTTTCTTTCTTTCTTTCTTTTTTTTTTTTTTTTGGTGTTGGTTGTTGTTTCCTTCGGGGTGGGAGGGAGTCCAGTGCTTTCCCCCCACTCAACACACCCTTTTTCTTTTGCGAGCGTCTGCAGCTTCTCTTCTAGGGACGGGTTTGCAAAACCCGAGCGGCTCCCTCTGCAGAAGGTGCATACACAGCCGCCCAGCCCCAGGGCCCCCCCGCACTTGATCTTCTGTCCGGGGCGTTGAGGAGGAAGTACCCCACTGCCCTTGGGGCTGCACGGCTTGTGCATCTTCTGCAGCAGCTCAGGGAGAAGGCCATCGAACTGTACCATGAAATAAATTGGCTCAGAACCATAGCTCATCTTAAAAAAAAAAAAAAGAAAATCCAAATTCCCCTCTGTGAACTCTGGCAGTCATGCAGGTGCAGGTCGCGAGCTGATGCTGCAACGTGGCGGCTTTTGCGTGTGCAGGAGGTGGCCGAGCTGCATGGGTTCTGGCGATGCGGTCTAGCTGGTGTGTGTGTTAGTGGCCTCTGCATGAGTTCCGCCGGCCCTTACAGCCCCTGTCAGCCTCATCCACATAGTGTAACAGGGAGAGGAGGGCAGTAGCCGTGGGGTGGAAGGAACAGCAAGTCCCTGCACTGTCCCTGTGTGCCCAGGGGCAAGACCTTAGCAAAGTCCCCAGGTTGTGATTGTGACCCAAGGGGTAAAGGTGGGCTATAGGTTCACTCTTCTTGTAGGGAAGCTGCTTGTTTCTCATGCACATCCAGCCTAGAGGGTGGTAGAGAGCAACATAGTGGCATATAGGAGACCCCGTGCTAAGAGGGGAGAGCACTGAATGAGGACACCTTCCCCATGGTACATGGTGGAAGTTCTGTGCTGTGGTCTGTAGAACAGCACAGACCCACCTCTCCTCTTTGTGCCATTTTCTCCAAGATTTGGCATAGGGCTTAGTGTACAGGAAGTACTCCATCTCACTCATTCACGCACTCATCAAAAACGAGCTGCTGAGTTCATGGGGCCCAGCCAGCCCTGTTAATGCCATCCAGCAGAAACCAAAATGGCAGCCAGGGAAGAGGACTCCCCTGCATGGAACCGGCCCCACTTCCCTTCCCAAATGACAGGAACCCACTGAGGCTGACTTTCCCCTTGGTTGAAGAGGAGAGTCCTTGTAAACCTATTATGTGATCCGTATCTTTATTTCATTTTTTTTTATTGTAAATGCTAAGAATTCTGGGTTGAAAGCAATCTGTCATAGCTAGAACTGAAATATTATTTCGAATTTGCTTGATGTAAACATCACAATAGCTGTAGTAGGTGGCAGTTAAAATATGAGTGAGTGTTCATCCCTTTTCTTCTTTGGTCTTCTCTCTCTATGGGCTTTCCTCATTAGAAATCAGAACTTGCAGGATGGAAGGCCTACTGGTCCCTGGTGTGTCTTTGTGACTGGCGTGTCATGACTATGTGGCTTCACACACCAAGAAGGTGCCTCAGGCTGTCAGAGGCAAGGCCTAGGGGAGTTTCTCCATCCCTGAAGCCCTATGGAGAGTGGTGGGAACCCATCCTTCCCTATTGCTTTTGAGGCCTGCATGCTGTGGGTAGAGGATGTTTAAGGATTTTGCTGATAAACCCAGAGTGTAGGCAACTTGGACCACTGGGTGCTAACTGCAGGAGAGCAGAACTCCCACAGACCCATGGAGGTTCTCATGGGCTGAGAGTGTAAGAGAGGAAGGAAGCCTGGTATCCAGACAAGATGTTCAAATATCTCCAGGCTGCTTTTCACAAGAAGTAGGTATCAGGAAAGGCAAGAATGATCTCAGTGAAACTCTGTGAAGAGCTTTTAATGATGTCTCTTCATCCCATAAGTAGTGTTGGGTCAGTGGTTCTGCAAAGTCTGTTAACAGAGCATTTGGAACAAGAAATACCAGACACCTTCCAAGCGTCTCAAGTGTGCATGTAGGACAACTTACAGAGTTGTTTTCAGGACTAGCTGAAGGAGAAAAATCTTCCAAGCTCCTGAGATTTTTAGCATCTATACGATAAAAGATCCAAACTTCAAAAAAAAGTTTATAAATTCCCTGCTGTTCTTTTTTGAAGACTCTAATGGGTGGTGCATTCCAATCTTTTGGTTCCAGTGGTGGAAATGGATCTGCATTGAGGCATCCACACTCCCTGTGCGCTCAGGGCAGCACCATATACCCACAAGATGTGGCTTGTTTGAAAAAATGGTCTATGGTTATATAATAGTGGCAACTCTCAGGGCGCTTGAGGCTGGAACCCCAGAACTTTGTCTAAAACAGCCCAGTGTTCTAATCAAATGGAATTAACCAACTAACCAACATGTTTTGCAATCTGATAGTCATTTTCTAGATATACTACTATACATAAAGTGCTAAGTTTTTCTAAAGGAAGATCTATACGAATATATCATCTAGTACCTACTGCAAATTATAAAACTCAATGAAAGACAAGTTGAATAGCATTTCCACATTGCTGGGAAAGGTGTTTAAGAGGGCATCTATGTCATGGGACTAGTAATGGAAAAATTAAGGAGCGAAGCTAGGGAGTTTCTGGACCAAAGATGTGGGCCAGCTGCCATTTAGGACTCTTTGGTGGCAAGAGGCCTTGATCCAAGTGGTTGGATAGCTCAGTCAGCTCTTCTCTCATACCAGTTTCCTTTCTTTTCTTGGTAAAAGAGAAACCTTTGGAGAACGCAGATTGTTCTTTCCGAGTTTTAAGATGTATTATGACACGGAGGGATTATCTGTTGAAGGCCAGAGATGGCCCCTTTTACATGAGATCCTAGGGAGCAGTTTAATGTGGTTCATGGAAGCTGCTAGGGCCTTGCGAGTTTGGGCACAGAGGGGGCCTTGGAACCCCCAGTAGAGGCAGCAATGTGTGAGCTTCTCCTTCCAATGGAAATTGCATTCTGAGTCACCCAGAATTTGAATACAATGCGATTATCAGTGGACAACTATCATGTAGTTGGGTGTCCTAGAGCCACAGGGTCCACACAAAGCCCTGCCCATTTGACAGGGAAGGCTCAGACTTTTTTTTTTTTTTTTTTTTTTTTCTAGAAGGCTCAGATTTAAGACCAAACAGAACTGAAAGTCTATGGGTTGGTGCAACCAGCCCATGTTGTACCTTCATTCAAAACAGAAAATAGGACTCCTCCAATGGGGCCATGTCCCACAGACGGCCAGCTGGCCAAGCACAGTGCAGGCTAGATTTCGGCCCCTACTTGACCTTCAGCTGCCCTTGGGCAGTGACTGACCCACACCACTGTACATGGGGGGCCTGGTCCGAGGGAGCCCAGTCCAAGAACTCGAACCAAAGCAGCCTCACAAGGGGGAGCCCCACATGTGATTTCAGGCTATACAAACACAGCCTATCTCTCTCCTAGTCCTGTGTGCTGGGAAGCTTCCTTCCACCACAACTATAAAATGTGTAAGCCACAGCAGGAAACCTGCGGTGCATCGCGGTGGCTCACCTTTGCATCACCTTCCCCCTCCTCCTCTGATTCCTTGGTGGAGGTCCTGGTGGTACCGCGTGGTGGAGCAGGGGACTTCTCCAACTAAAGACCACTCTGTACTGCTCACTGCCCAGCAGCCTGCCATTCTCTGCCATCTGCCTGGTTTTGCTGTTGACACATGACGAGGAGGGCGTGAGGGCGGCCAGAGCTGGAAGGCTTGCCGCCCCTTTGCTCTCCCTTAGGTATGCTCCTTTCCTCAGAGCCTCTTGGAACAGGAAGGGCCCCACCGTGGCTGCCTCTGACACACAGGACCCGGGATGCGTAGGAGGAGGGTGAGGGGAAGCAAAGCGCCTTCCACCGAGGCTCAGTGGCAGCAATTTGATTGTCCCTTTCTGGGTGGTGGCCGAAGCTACCTGGTGAGAACTCCAGCCTGGGGAGGAGAGAATGTCCTCTCTCCTCGTGTACAGTTCTGTGGAAGAGGTCACAGGGGGGCCTCGAGGGAGGGGAAATGGCAGCCCAAGTGATGCTGGCAGGAGCTTCCCCTGACACCTTGGCCGAGGGGGTTGGTTGAAGCCTCAGCTGCCCTCTCAAGAGCTTCATCACCCAGAGCCTCAGGCCCTAAAGATGGGAAATGGGGTTGCTGGGGCCTGAGCGAGCACTAGAGGCCCCAGAGAAGAGAGGAGATGAGGACCAGGTATCCATCCACCTATGAGGACATGGCAGTGGAGCTTTGTCAAGGTGCTCCTTGGAATTGAAACCATGGGGCCCGAAGCCGAGGGTTGCATGGCACATTCCCAGTGGCATCTCCACAACAGGCATTTCCGTCTTGCCTGCCAAGGCTGCCAAGGAATGCAGCGGGAAAGTCAGCTGGAGACCAGGAAGCTCTGGAAGCCAGCTGTCACCCACCCTCCCTCGCCCCTCCCTCCCTCTCCCTTTCCTCCTTCCCGGCCAAAAGAAAAGCTAATGAGAGGGGCAAAGTCAGCAGCTCACCTTCCCTCCTTCCCCAGGCAGCTCTGCGGAAGAAACCCTCAGCCCCAGGCCCAGGTGCTGAAGAGGAAGTGGAAGGCTGAGGCTCCTGGCAGGTGAGGCAGTAGGCAGACCAGGAGGGGGCCACCCCAGCCCAGCAGTAGCAGCCCCTTCCCCCAGGAGGCTGTCCCCCACCAGAGTGTCATGGTGAACAGCCACCCACTCTGGTGGCATGAGTCCTCAAATACCTGGACTCAGCAGGGCCCCTGAAGGGCTTTGACCTTAGGCCAAAAAATCCTTTTGGGCCTCTAGCAAAGTACTCTTGGCTAAAAATCTTTACATACGGTTGGTTTTGACTGCAAATAGTTCTTGGGCCCCTTTGAAACCATGGGATCAGACTGTCGTTCTAGGCTCTCTCCGGCCAGAGCCCTGAGGCCCAGCAATAGTGAAACCGTGGCCTGCCTGGAGATGGAGATGGACTTCCATGGTAGAATTTGGGAAAGAAAGCATAAAATCCTACCTCTTTTGAGCAGTGAGGACTTCTGGGGCCCTGTGGAACTCCTCAGCAGCCCCCATGCAGAGTGGCTCCTGCTCTCATCCCCAGGGCTCACTCACACACTGTGACCCCTGGAGGGCAGGGGGGGAGGGGTCACCAGAAACAGGGTAAGCAACACATGCCAATCACTCCTGTCAGTTCTGCAGTCCCTGCCCTTCCAGATGGATGCCCAGCTGGGTGTGTGTTGGGATTAGGTAAGGGGTGAGGTCCGCTGGGCAGAAAGGTGGGCTCCAGAGTGGGTGCTGTGGCATCAACCGTGCATTGTGGGGCTTGGGAAAGAATGCACGGTGAGCATCTGGGGACCTCAGCATCGCTTTGCTCCTCACCTGCAACCATACTTTCTGGTTCCCTGGAGAACTCTGGGCCAGCTTGCCACTGTCCTCTCTCAGAGGTGAGCAAAAGGAGGTTACCAGAGTCTGTGCTATCCTGGTTATAGCCAGTGGTCAGTTAAGCCTCCTCTGTACCTCTCTCTCCATCTTGGCTCCAGGCAAAGCTTCAAAAAACATATTTAATATTATAGCATTGTAGCTGAAAAATGCAAATGTAAAAATCTATTTTTTATAAACAAACTATATAATATGTAAGACAACTGAATCACCTTGGCTGCCAGGATTCAGAAAGGGAAAAGTGATCAAGTGATTCCCGATGGCAGGGGATAGGCTGGGGTCTTCCAAAACTCTGGGAAAGGGTGAGATTTCTGTGTATCAAAGAGGGTTAGGCATTTTCAGTTTGAAGAAATTTAGCCCTACATCCTGCCACTCCTCTCAGAAGGAGGAACCCCCAGCTGTTGCAGCTGATGGTTCAACCTGTCAACCCAAAGCAGCCAAAATCCTCTTCCCACGGAGTGCCCTCCCCCAAGAGAGAAAACCCAGCAGTGGCTCAGCCTCCCCACCCAGGGGGCACAAGGAGGCAAGCTCTGCAAAGCAGCTCCCGCTTCCTCTCGCCAGCCCTCCCTCCCCACCACCCAGACCCTCTTTCGCCTTCCCCAGACCCCAGTGTGACGAGCAGTCAAGTGAAAATCCAACTCCTCTGAGGCAGAAAGGCACAGCTGTGTGTTTACAGCCACTGATTCAGATCCAAATCGCATACCCTGCCAGTCTCCCGCAAGGCAGGCTGGGGGCAAACTGTGTCTCTATGTTCCAGGAGGGAATCTATTTTGGGAAGTGACCTGCAGCCCTTTGCCATAACAGAGCCTTCCTCTCACTCCCACCCCCCCACCCCCCCAGTCAGGAAAGACGTCTTTCTAGAAGGAGCTTTCACTTTACCAGTGGCTGATGAGGTTGTGGGATTTCACCCTGTTCCTTGTCACTTATATAGTCAGACTTTTGGCACATGTCCCCAGGCAGCCACATGGGAATAGCCATGGGCTTCCATCTGTCTAGTGAGAAGGCAGAGGGTGAAGGTGACCGCAGGGCCGTCGGTGACATGAACAGCGGGAAGTGCAGACCGCTCAGCAGGACAGGACACCCACTTCTGCAAAGGATGGAATCTGCCTGTCTGGCCAGGGGGACAACGGGGCCGAAGAGAGAAACCCCCAAGTGTTAGTCAGGCTTTGGGATAGCAGGAACTTAGGAAGGGGACAAAGCTGCCAATGTCAAGGTCAGGGAGAAGAGCCCCAGTCTGCCTGTGTCCAGCCGGGAAAGTTAGAAGTCAGAGAGCTCGAGGTCTAAGGTCTAAAACCACGGTGGAGTTCTCCCCAAATGAGCTCTTGGTGAAAATGACTGGTGGTGGGGTCTCCCCTTTTGTATACCAGAAAGTGAGTATCTTTGGTTTGACTCAAGTTTGAGAATCTCAGCATTCCAGAAGGAGGGCAAGATATAAAATCTTATGTAGGGACAATCTGTGAGATGTTGCTGTGTAGCAGAATGCTAAATGGAACACTGCCTGGGGGGCTGAGAAGGCTCAGAACAGGGGGATTGTCAGTTCGACCATGTTACCTGAAGGCCAATGAGAGAAGGACACTTCGGTGGCTCCCCAGCAGATGGGAAGGCGAGGCAGGGTTGGGGAGTGTGTAACCACCCCAGCAGTGGCAGGGTCCAGCTAGCAGTGATCTTTGCACTCTCCCTAATCCCAGCCAAATCCTTTCAACCTGAGGACCACGGCCCCCAACAGGAGTGGTTCTTCTCTGTATGATATTTGGCAGGAACTTTCCACAACTCCCCTGTCAGCCTGGCTGATTTTAGAAGGATGACCTGTCATCACTACACCCCTTGCTCCAGAGAATATTTATTTGTGTCCTGCTGTTAGTGCAGTAAGGTTGAAACCAATATCTGTTCCTTCCCTTCTCCCCCTCCACCTCCACTCTCTCTGTGTTTGCCAGAACTGGGTAAAGCAAGTGTATTCATGGCATCTTAATGACTGGTAAGAGGGTGAACTCATAGATCTGTGTCAACTAGAAACTGCCTTTCTGGTAGGCCACATGGCCCTGTCCTGTCGACCTCCTTTGTGAGGACTCAGATGAAGAGAAAACACCTCAGTCATATTAACAGATCTGAAATTGCAAGGTGTTGCTCATTCGGGAGACAATGGAATTCTATTTGAAAAGTATCTCCTTCTGGTGGGATCGTAGGTCAAAAACAACTACATAAAATTTAACAACATAAAATTTATGTTAAAAAAATTCAGCCTCATAACTATAGGATGGCATTCATAGCCTTTGCTGCAATCCAAGTAAAAAAAAAAATATCTTGGGTTGTAGCTGGCTACAAGCTTCATATAAGCAAAAGCAAGGTGCAGTTGCCTTAAAAAAAAAAAAAAAAAAAAAAAAAAGCTACTTTAGGCTATAATAACCAAAGTGGAATGGCCAAAAGAGAAAAGAAAAGTGGCTCACTGTTTTCATGTTATTCTAGGCTGTGTTGAGTCTTGGTTCTGAGCACCCACAATTTGTCAGGAACTTGAACAATCTAGGGATATTCTGGAAGAGTCACTGGAGAAACCATGTCAGGGGGGATAAAGATGTCCAGCTCCTCAGGAGACTAGATAACCATCATGAGATATATTTGTATCTTCCACAGTAAGTGGACCTTTCTAGGGAGTTCCAGGCAAAGCTAGAAAAAATGGGTAGAAGATACAGGGAGGGCCGCTGTACTGGAGAATAATAGTAGCAATTTCCCAACAGTGGGATATGTCACCTGGAGGATCACTGAGCTCCCTGGAAATATTCAGAAGCTGAATGGCCAAGGGTATCACAGAGCAGACTTCTGCATTGGATTCTATCTTTTTTTTTTTTTTTCTTAAGAGAAGGAGAAATGGAGGAGAGGGGGAGAGGGAGAGAGAGAATCTTAACTCAGTCTCCACACCCAGTGTGGCAAAGCCCCATGCAGGACTTGATCTCACGACGCTGAGATCACAACCTGAGGAGGAATCAAGAGTCACGTGTTCAACTTACTGAGCCACCTAGATGACAGCCACCCTCTATCATCTCTTTTAGCTGGAATCCTCCGATGCATTACTTATTAAATGGATCCTACTGTATTTTATTCTATGGTTTATAAATAACCCTTAAAAAAGGAGAATGGATCATATGAGGGAGTTTGCTGAGATTGGAGGAGTCAGATTAGCCTCTGCCTTTGAGGGAGAAAAAGCCAGATGATGACACAGGCAAAGCAAGGAAAACTGTCAAGGAGCGGAATTACTGCCCTTCACATGTCATCCTTGCCTTTTGTTTTTTGGGATTGTTTTTTTGTTTTTTTTTGTTTTTTTTTGTTTTTTTTTGTTCTTTTGTTTTTTTGTTTTTTTTTTTTTTAAGCCAATCGCTGCTGATGCAGCTGAGCTCTGGCAAGAGGGCTCTCTCCCCTGAATGCCTGAAAGGAGGTCAGCGAGCAGAGGACACAGGCGCCCGCTGGCACAGGGCAGCTGAGCGGCTGTAGTGCAGTCAGGCCGAGCACAGCCGGGGTGGGCATGTGCGTGGGACACCCTGGCTCTGAGTTGGAAAACGCTTGGCCTGTCCTCATTCCCATCCAGAAAGGGTGCTTTGTGGAAAGTGGAAAAGGTGAGAAAGCCAGTTGCCTCTTACCCAGTGCCAGTTGCAGATTTCAGGTGGGCAAGCTGGCACCCATACTATCTCCACGTGGCCAGGAGCAGAACACGCTCCCAGGGGCCTTAGACCAGGGAGCAACTGCCCTTCTGGGGCGCTCACCTCCTGGGCTCTGCCTTGAGGACTTATCTTCAGCCTAACTCAGGGGAAGGAAGGGCTCCATGTCACATTCTTTCCAGCTGTCCTGAAGACCAACACGATTGCAGATGACACTCGTCTTCTCTCGGGCTTCACCAGGGCTGCTTTCAACTCATCATGGGATTGTATAATTATGGTGATTACAGCTTATGGCTTTTTTCCTCTCTTCATCTCTTGCTTTCAGATTCTTTAAGGCCTCTCATTATACATGGTGATCCCCGTGAAGTCAGCAAAGTTTTAATAAGACATTTTTTAAAGCTAAAGAAAACCCAGTTAGAGTTGATTGGTACTATGTCCCCTCAGACAGTCCTTTAAAACTCTGTCGGGCACCATTGGTGCCTGGATATGAGATGGGGAGGGAAAGGTAATGGGGATCCAGAAGGCACCCATGCTTTTTCACAGGTTGAGAATGGTTTGAGAACCATTCCATGCCATGTCCCTGGCCTTTCTCATTTGCACTAAGAGTGGGGTGCATCTGAACCCCCACGCCTAATGGGAAAAGACAGACCATCAAGCAAGGATAGCGGCCCTGGCCTTTACATCATAACAAATTAAGTTGGAAAATAGACATAAAGCAGCCAATACAAAACTCAATCCAACCTTGTAATCTGCGGCAAAAGTAGAGAGGAAATTCTGATGGATTTTCTGTCCTGGATGATACTGGAAGGTTCTGGGGCATCCATTTTTTCTAACTATGTAAAGGAGCCAACCATTAGCATTTGTGACCGATCGCAACAGGGCAATCATATACTTGATGGTGGTTTCCTTGGTAATGGCACAGCTCCAGAGCCCGTCATTTGCTAGCTCTCAATAACAGCTTTTCCTAAATTGTTTCTAGATCTGTAGGATGTTATGGGAAGGATCACCAGGAAGGAGTGCAGGTGGGGTGGCCACTGGAACCCCCGACCTGCCCTTCAGTGGCTTTCCACGGGTTTAGTTTCAGGGGCCTCTTCTTCTCCACACTCCCTGGGACCACATGAATAACCACAGTGAGGTATACGGTGCCCCTGCGGGACCCGCCTTGGAGAGACTCCTTGGGGCTGACTGCCCAGAGCTGTCCAGACTACTTCTTACCCTGGCCGTAGCCAGGGGGTCACACCTGGAGTGTACCTGAGCAGCACCCATCACCCAGAGCCAACTGTTGTTGAAACCTGGCACAACATTTCCAACTGCATTCTCGTCCCCCACTGAAGACTGACCTGCTCACTTTGCCCCGAGAACAGTGCCCCTTTGGTGGCCACCAGAGAGCATGGAAGCATTGGGTTAAAGATGGACAGCCCTGGCTGACACCTGTCCAGCCACCTGGGACTGGCACAAGACCCCAGGGGAGCCGCTCACCTGGCCAATGGTTAGAGCACAGCCCCAGCCTGCTGCACAGGGGGATACTGGCACCAAACGAGGACAGAATAGTAGTCACTGCCATTTCTGGGGGGCTCGCAGTGTTATAGTATGGGTGTCTGCACCATACTGGGCTTGGCCAGCGAGGGACTTTGTTTCCATTTCAGTGCTACCACTTAGCAGCCTCTCTGAGCCTCAGTTTTCTCATCCGTGAAAGGGAGATAAGAGTGACAATTAAGTGGGGAACAAATACACCGGGTGCTTAGCAGAGTGTTTGCAGTACGTGTGCTCAAGTGGAACTCTTTGTATTATTATTTTCATTATTACGCTGTTTTGCCCCCCGCCCCCCGCCCCCGTGCTTAGCTTGTATTACCTTACTTAATTTCCAACAATATTCTCTGCAGTAGGTATCCTGTATTTTGCAATCGGGGCTGGGGACGTGCATATCCCATGTATGACAGTGGTGTGCAAGGCACATCTAATTATGACAGTGACCGCTTGTCGAACGACTTGCTATACGGTAGCTATTATTATTGGCTCACTTTTAAAGTCCAGAGCTAATTTCTCTGCTTTCCTTCGGAATGGAGGGACCGAGGTGACTGGCAGGCCAGTTTCTACCCTGCGGTCAGTTACGTGGGGTCCCTAAGCACTTCCCAGGCCATGAGAGCTGTGTGGTGCTGGGGGTGGGGAGAGCCACTTAGAGAATGTTGCATCCACTGTCAGGATCTGGCATTTGCCACCGCCGCCCCTCTCCCACCCACCCATCGAGGTGCACAACCCTGAGACACCTCCTGCTTCCAGATACGGATCAGGAGTAGTTGTCTCCATGGTAAGAGCGTGAAATGCAGTCCTCCAGCTGTAGCACTCTGCACAACAGAAGCCTCATTCCCAGAAACCCTCACCTCTCAGCTGTCTGCCTGCCTGGAGCCACCCTGAGCAATACAACCTCAGCGAGTCTGGTTGCTCCATCTGCCAGATAAACAAAGGCTTGTATTTTTTTAGCCACACACTACAAAGTGGGGTTGTTGGAGGAGTCAGAAGCAAGTGGCAGGGGATGCTTTGAAATCCCTCCTAAACCAGATCCCTGGGGTACATGCTTTTCCACTGCTTGTAGTATTGACAGAAACAGAAGCAGAGAGGCCATTTCCACTGACACGAATGGCTTCTTCCGGGGGGAGAATTTGGGTTTTATATCTGTATCTTAAAGTAAATGCTTTAAGTTTGCAGTGTTTGTCAAAGATTGGCATCGTAGGAGCCTGATATAAAGCTCTGCGGCCAATCACATAATTGCTTATGCAGCTTGCATGAGATGCTTCTGTAAGTGCCTATGGTGTAAACATGCACATGAATATGTGTACACGGCTGTAGCACACAGGTGCATGTATTGCCTGCCTGACCTATGCCTCTGTGTTCAGTGTGTGACTTGTGAGTAACATACGCTGCAGACTCGCATGTGCCTCTGCGCATGCATTGCATGCCCGCTGCAGCTGTGTGCATGTCTGGGTAGGGGCACCCCGAAAGCCACAGGTATTCATGGTTTCAGCTGGATAAGTTATTCTTCACTTCCCTTCTTAAAAACACAATTGCCTAGTGCTGCTGGCGCAGAGTCAGAATGGCCGCTGCATTTCACCCCCGAGGTGGCTTCCTTCCAGCAGTGGGTGAGTGATCCCCGCGTCCGCACTCTCTAACCTTTTTTGGGATCCTTCTGCACAGAAGGTGCTCCAAAATCTGGAAGAGATGATCTGTTTGTCCGTGGCCTTGTCTCTGCCTACCTCCCTTGTTCCCACACCCTTGTTCCAGGAACAGTCAGCAGCACCTAGTTTTTGGTGTCCCCATTTTTTTCTGCCCATTTTTTGCACCTGTAGTTTTTTTCTTCCTAAGGGCCAATGAGCCAGGGGTCCAGAAATGATGCTAAGCTATAAGTCCCTTGTCTCAGAGGCAGTGTGCAAATAATGTCTTTAGGTGCTGATCGCTTCTCCTAAACCCCTAGCAGAACAAGACAGAAATGTTCACTACCTTTGATGGTGCTTTTAAATCCAACAGCAGCATCCTTGCACTTACAGAGTCCACAACCCTTCCCCTGTGGCCCAGGGCCAAGTCCCCCAGGAACATTTCTACCTACTAGACCATCAGGAGAGAAGAAGGTTGGGCAAGCACCTATCCACTGTCCCATGGGCACCAAAAGCATTGCAGCAACATATAAAAAGGGTCTGTAGGGAAGAAGGTTCCCAGTGGATGGGAGTTCCACCGACCTGAGTTTCTATCTAGAGATCCCTGAAAATGCTGTTTGACCCATCCCCTAATGTACTTTTTCAGGTTGGAAATACATGTGTGATAAATGCCTACTGAAGCGCATTCCTGGTGGTAGGGAAGAAAGAGAAATAAGCCGGCCTTCCTTGCATTTGTGTCCAGATGGACATGGACATTCATGGAAGGATTATGCTTTTGGGCGGTGGGGGGCAGTCCTCATGTTGACTGCCTGTGCCTTCTAGACTCTGCTTTGGCAGCCGGCTTAACCACAGACCCCAACCTATAGATGAGTTTTGGCTAAACTTGTTCATAGGAGGTGAGAGGTGCCCTTGGGAAAGAGATTTAGAGTCCCCGTGGTTCTGCAGGAGAGTCACACGTTGCCAAGCAAATGATTCCACCTGCTGTCTCTTCCACTAAACTTCAGTGGCACTCTCCCCTGGAGCCATGGTCAAGGGTCACTTGCACATCCTACTTGGAAAAAAGTATCACATTGTTGCTAGTAGCAACACAGCCATGTCCCTGTTTCCTGGAGTCTCTTGACCTTTGCCTAATTTGGAGTGAACCGGAGCTAAGATCCTAAAGCATATCTGGGGAGGAGACGGAGGAACAGGGGAAGAGGAAGGCATTGCATGGGCTACAGGAAGGCATACTACTGAGGGGCCTTGCAAGCGGAATGCCCACCTCCACTCCACTCCTGAATCCACCAAGAACTTCCCTGTAAGCTGAGTATACAAAGAGCACCAGGGTTGTTCAGTCAGAACCAGAGGAAGGAGAGATGGAGATCTGATATGAAAAGGGGGACATTTCTCCCTGCACAGAAAGAACACAGGCAAGGTGGCAAGGCACAGCTTGGAAAGGAAGCTGGGGAATCTGCGCCTGGGCATTGTGCCACCAGCTTAGGGCACAGATGCTATCCCCTTGTCACTCTTGGCATAGCTGCCTGGTTCCGGATTTGTCCCTGCGTAGCTGGGGGACCACGGAGGAAGCTCTCCTACCACCCGCCAAAATTAACAAGAGAGGCTGGCCTTTGCAAAGAGCCCCATATGTGATGAGCATGATGGAGGGCAGGAGGCAGGAGGCAGAAATGCCACCCACCGAGGGCTCCCCCAGCCTGGCTAGGACACTGGATTTAGGCACTTGGTTCTAATTGGAATTGGTTCCAATTAGAGTAAGACAGCTCCACCTGCCCCTCCTTAGAAAGGTAAACATTACACCTGCTTCCCTCCTGCCTGGGACAGTTGCTATGGAGACCCTAGAGGCATCAGCACCAATAATGTGTGAGCACAAACAGAAGTGCTAGCTTCACCTGGCCTGTCCAGCAGGTGCACTTTAAAGCCATGCACGCCAGGCTTTGGAGACAGGGGCCCCAGCTCAGTGCAATAGCCAGTCTCACTTTGCCGGGCTAGGCCAGCCAAAAGATGACACCTTCCCTCTCAGGAGTCCCAAATATGATGAGGGGAAGGACCCCAGACAGAGCAGAAATGCTTGCAGTGGTATCTGGCATGTCCAGGAGTGGAAGCTTCTTTCTCAGTGAGGTTGAGGAGATCTCCTTGGGCTGCCCAAAAAGATTGCCCAGTGTGGATTGGCATGGAGGCGTCGTTAGTCTCTGAGCGTCTCCATCTGCCTCCTTCCTTGAGCGTGATGGCCACATACAAAGTAGAAAGCTTATGGAGGCCGACCCACTTAGCTCTGCCACTGACTAGCTGTATGCTCTCGGCCCAGGGACTCAAGCTCTATTTGAGCCTGTTTCTTCATCTATCCTGACACCATATATCATAAGACTTTAACCTAAGATATCGTAAGACTTTAAAGTAATGCAGAACTGGCAAGGATGGTGTGGACATTAACACCAGTGTCTGTAAAATGCCTGGTGTGTTTGACACACAATAGTTGTTCAATGTTCTATTGTCAGGTAGCTGTTAGTAACTGTCCTCAGTAGTTAACCCCGACCCCTGGTAATGGGACCATTCCCACCCCGTCACCATCAAGGTCCATGCTAACTGAAGAGGAAGGCACTTGAGACGGGAGAGTTCCTGGGATATTGACGCCACCCCATTGGGCAGGAATAAGAAATTCAAAGAGAAAGTCCTTGGGAGATCACAGCATAGATTGGTCCTTTCACATTTAGTACCTTTCACATTTAGGAGCACTGGCAATTCACCTTTTCTAAGTTAAAGGAAAAAATTAAGACGAAAAAGCACTGGTAGCTGCCATTATAGGCCAGAGTAAGGTTTCTGAAACTGCTAATGGCCCCAGTGATATTTTATGGGAATTGTTTTCAGATGATATAACTACTGGTAGATCCCATAGACCCACCATTTTACACGGCAAAATCTGGTTGGTTTTTTACCGCTGTACCTAAAATAGTGAGCTGTTTCCAAAAAATCCATTATTTTTATTGTGATCATATTCCTTATTTTTTGACAGGTTTAAATGCATATGAGTGAAATTAATTCTTTAGCCAGTGAACTTTTTTTATTATAATTCAATTTTCACCTATTTCTGGGTTTTTTTATTTGAGCGTTGTTTTATGTTTGTGGTATCTTATTTTTAAAAGTCAAATAGAATATTTTAAAGCCAAATAAAATGCCCTTCAGCTCCTGAGAGAGATCAGAAAGCTTTGCAAGGACCCAAGTGTAATGTAGACCCCAGGAATGGATCTTGCCACAGGCTCTGGCCCCCAACTACTGCAGAGTGAGAAGCCTAAAGCATGCTTCCTCCTCCCTGTGGGGCTCCAGCCTGGCCCTACTGTGGATTAGCAGTGTGTGATCTTTGGCTAGTCCCAAGACCGGGTTTTCCCCTTTCATGTGCTCCACTTGGCCATGAAGTTCAGCAGAGGCTGAGTTGATGAGAAATGGAGACTTGAGAAGTTTTTTGAAACTCATCTGTATTAAGTATGGATTTTCCTGCCTTTCTCTGCCAGATTCTAAAACCCGTGAACTACCCCAAGCAAGTGGCACTCTTTCCCCAGAATGAAACATCACTGAGAAAGGAGGTGTCACAGAATCCCTTATATGCCTGTTTGAAATCATCCCTTTGGCTTTGCTCAGTGGAGAGGGGGTGCCGGGGGCACCAACCTCCAGGGAAGTCACCCGATGAAGTCAGGCAGGTTCTTGACTTCTCCCCTCCTGCCAAACCCAAGCCAGGACCCTTACCTTCTCACCTGGTTCTTAGGCTCCTGATTGCTCTCCTCAGCAAGCCCTCCTCCCCAGGCCCGTGATTTCATGCACACTCATCATTTATGAGCCCAAGCATCATCTACTCATGGGTGACCTTCAGTCTCCTTGAAGAGGACAGCTTATCCGGGGAGCCTCCCACTTCTTGCCTACTGAGGTCATTTGGTGAGCCCTATTCAGCAAAACACAATTTTCATTAGCCAGGATGAAAAATGCCTGTATCACAACGAGATGATCAGTTTGGATCAATGCACTAGAACAGTGTTCCACACAGGTTCTATTGCAAGTTCTAGTTCCTCTTGCTGAAGAATCGGGTTTCTCCTACACTGGAGTAGATAAAGCACTGGATTAAGCCCAAAGGCAAAGTCATAGGGCCAGCAACTGAAAAAAGAGGAAGGAGTGGGAAATTTCAAAGCAGAGATGCAATGGCTGGATTTTTTTTCCCTAATCTCTTTTTTTCTCTTGGGTTATAATTACATATAGCAAAATGAACAGATCTGAAATGTGTGGTTCAGTGAATTTAACAAATGTTTTGTACCGGTGTCACCTATGCCCCATGACCCTGGAAGGTTCCCCCATGCCCCTTTCTACACAATGCCATCCTTCTCCTCCAGAGGCAACCACAGTTGATTTCTATCCCCGTAGTAACATGGATTTAGACTTGGCAGACTTGAGATTTGTAACTTTGGTCTTAGGTCATCTGGGCAAATCAGCTTGAGAGTCTCAGCAGCAGCTCAGATGTCTTTACTCCCTTAGCATTGAGAAGGGTCCTGCCTGAGTCCCTAGCGCTTGGCTCTGCTGCCCCCAGTATGCCACCTAACCCTCAGGGTTACTGTCTGAGCCACAGCCCTCCTCCCAGCCAAAGAGTTTAGCATCAGTGTCCCAGGTAAGTAAGCAGTGAAAGCTCCTGGTAACCCGGACCGTGCATGCTTTGTTGATTAATATCTGGAAGTGCAATGCACAGAGCCACAGCATGTCAAGCAGCATGTTGATTTTTCTTCAAGCACTGCACAAAAGGGAGCCGTTCCTTTTGTGCATTTCCTTTTAGAAACAAAGGATTCCATGACCACCTTCTTCCAGGCTTCTAGCCATCAAGATGGCCACAGAGCTAAAATGATTAGTCAGGGTGGAGGGTGGATGTTTGTGAACCCAGTCCATGAAATTGAAGGATCCTAATTCTATTGGATTAACTTTGCCAAATGTCTCAAAGGTGAAAAGCACATTGTCTGTATGCAAAGCTTCGGGTGACTCTGGAATGTACCTTCTGCAGTTCAGTTCTTAATCACTGTATATTTTTTCACTTGGACAAAGGCTGCCTGCTAATAGCATTTTCAACCACCTTCAGCTGCTTCGCTCGGCTACGCCAAGGCCTCAGGCTGAGCTGGCTGCAGTTTCCTGGCACCATGGTCCGTTCCCAACTGACCAGCACTGGGGAACATCACACATTCACACCCTGAAAAAATGGCTTCCCTTGTCACTATGCAAGATGCCAGGTGGAAGTAGAACTACCACTCCCCTTCCTGAGTGTTTCCTACAGAATCATCCAATTAGAGGCGGGGAAGGGGGTGAAGAAGAGGGAGAGAGGAGCCTGAGAGGGTGCAGGGCAGGAGCGCTCTTCACTCTGGACAGGGCAGGTAGCTCAGGGGCTCCCAGCAAGCCCCTAGCAGCATGGACCTTGGGGCAGCTCATTTCTGAACACAGGTAGTCTCTGCTGTCAGATTTCACTTTGATCCCTGAAAATTACAGGAGCCTCAGCTCTTCAGAAGAGAGGCAGCTGCTGAGCTGGTGTGATTGCAGGATTTCTTCCCCAAAGCCCGAGGCCAGGCATCTAGCCATGCCTGCGTCCTGCATGAATAACCACCTGCCAGCCCCACCCAGGAGGTTACTGAGTAGCGGCCAGATTGCAGTTGGACCGAGCTGCCCCCTGAGCCGACCCTAAACCTCACGACCTCCTTTAGCAGCAGAACTGGCATTTGAAAAATGTATGTGTGCAGGGCCGGGGGGAGGGAAGGGAGACAATAATGCCAAGGAACACCACCTGGATTGCTGAGAGGCTGGGAACAATCTCAGGGCAAGTTCCCCAGGCTGGCCTCTGAAGTCCTGAGAAATGGAAGCAGCTGGGGGGAAGGGGAGGAGAAGGCATTGACGGCTGGCCACAGGTCCTTGGAGTCAGAGCTGTGAGGCTGAGCTCCAGGACTCAAGCAGGAAGAGATTAATTAGTGCCTCCAAGCCTAGCCCAGCCCCTTCTACAGAACAGGGAGGGGCGGAGGGTAGGGGACCTCAGGGCCAAAGGCACCTAAAACAGACAGTCCCATAATAATCCAGATACAGAATCTCCAACCTCCCTCAACGTACAACCCCCTCTCCAGCCAAAATGACCTCACTAATGAGGAAGAAGCTATAATGAGGGTTTAGATGCCTGGTAAACCTCACCTTCTTTGTTTCTGGGCTCTTAACATACACACTAGCAATAGACTTATTCAGGAGCTTTAGTGATTTTTTTTTTTCACATCCACCAGCTAAATCAGAGCCCGAATACCACGTATGGCAAAGCCAAACATCATATTTGGTGACATAACATGTAATTTGTTGCCCTGGTGGAAAAGGGACAGAAGGAGGGGGGAGGAGCCAGTATTTGGTGTGTGGCTACTGCAGCAATAACGGACACCAAGAGGCAAGCAGAATCCGTCCGTGCCCTTCAAACAAGCAGGGATGGTCATGGGTAAAGGGGCTGGCGGGATGGGGGGAGGGTTAGAACCCTCGGACCAGGAGGCCCCAGCCTCATCAGCTCCACATTTCCCCAGAGGGGACCTCACACACATACCCGCGCTTCCTGCCTTCAGGCCTGCATCAAGAAGGCACAATCCCAGATGAACCAACAAGATGACAAATGCCTCGAGCTCCATCTAAGAAAGGGCAGTCAAGGAGAGTAGCAGCCATGTGTGTGTCTTAGAATCCAGGGCTGGAGAAAGTCCCTGAAGGTCAGCCTCTGCCAGTTGCGAGCTCTCGTCCTGCCTAACCCGCTCTCCACAGAGAAGTAGCCAGCCACCTTGCCTTTAGTGATCTTGCAAAGACTGGCACTGTAACCCTCTAGGATTAAAAAAAAACAAACTGATTAAAAAAATCCTTACCCTGGTATAAATGTATCCTGCTGCAGGCTAAGTTTAGTGTATGTGAAGATTCAGATAAGGTTGCTGATGAGGAGATTCTGTGTGTGTATGTGTGGGGGGGCTTAAAACAGGGGAGAAAAAAAATGAAGTTTTGTCTCACTAGGGAAAAGGAAGAGTGAAAGAAAAGGAGAAAAAGAGCAAGGGGATGTAGATGCAGACTTTCCAACAGCTCCCGAGGGCAGATCCATTTCTGGACAAGCTCCCATGCATGCCACTGGAATTCTCAAAGTCAATCTGGCATGTCCCTCTATGGAGAGCTAAGCCAGATGACACGTTGTCTTGCATCCAGCAAACTCACAGCCCTTGCTCATTTATTAGATATACCCATTATCCATCAATTCATCAATCAGTAGGTTTATTGAGTACTCTACCAGGCTTCACAAACCTGATCAATTTTTTTTAATTACATCCAGCTTGCACACAGCCAAGCCCAGTAAACAAGATGAGCCCTGACACCCCCACTTGGAAATGGACATGAGGAGCTGCTGGCCCTTGCAGTCTCTCACTACCAAACACCACAGCCCATGCTGATGAGGACCACGTGCTCCCCTTTGCAGATGGCGATGGTGTTGCTGACCCGCTGTCAATAATAGCATGGGTTTCGAGTATTTTCTCAGACCCCGTGATCAATCTGCTTGGGTCCAGCCACACTCTCCTCTAGACCCCTGTCTGATGCTCGGGATTTCTGAGGAGGGTGAGCAAGGAATGGGCCCAGGCTGAGTCAAGGGAAATAAGCAGAATAACTGAGACTCGCTCATCCCCCTCCACCAGCCTCCTGGTGCTCAATCCCGCATCCGAGGCTCCTCGGCCACCTATTCCTTGGCACAGGAGTCACTGGCCTCTCTCACGATCTCAGTGCCTCACGCACCAGGCCTCACGGTCCAGTTTAATGTTTTCATTTTCAAGAACTGCTACGTGGGCGGCAAGCGAAGGGTTTGTAGGTAGCCTGAAGTGGAGTCCTCAAACACAGGCCCCCAGGGAGCCAGGAACATAGGACCTGGCAGGAGTGTGCTGCTCTGGGTCTTGCAGTGGCACCTGTTCACCAGCCCAGGATCCTGTCATCAAGAGTTCCCAAAACTTGTGTTTCTCTCCCGGGAAGGGCTCAGTCCTGCCTTTCAGCCAGGATCCTGGGCCTTCTGCATGCGCCTGCATTCCCCCATCTCCTGCATTCCTAAGACTAGCTCATTCATTAGCTTCTAGCCACCCGGATCCTTAACCATCACCTGTGTGGGTCAACCTCCCACTCCCCCATCTTACGACTCCCCAGTCCAGCTTTATTCCAGCGAGGAAGAACTGCTACAGGGGCGGCAAGTGAAGGGCTTATAGATGTCCCGATGTGGAGTCCTCAAACGCCCTGGAATAAAATCCTTCCTCGCTGGAATAAAATCCAGGCCAGGGGCAGCCCACAAGCACTCAGAGGCCCTCTACCTGCGAGTGGCAGCAATGCCTGGTTTGGGGTAAGTACAGTTCCCACACACATCCCGCCTGGAAAGAGAAGAGTGCCAGCAGCACACCTCCACTCCCGCCTGGCCCGGAGTCGAGGCTCCCCGGACCCCGAGGTCGCCAGGGTCACTTAGCTCGGCCGTTTGGCCTCCGTGGCTCGGGCGGCAAGGAGGAATTCGCGCGTCTGGCTGTCTGTCTGTCCCTGTCTGTGTGTGCGGGTGCGCGTGCGCCTGTGCGTGCCAACCCTGTCGCCTGTCTCTGCAGGGAAAGTCGCTGGCGGGCAAGCGCCTCACCGGCCTGATGCAGTCCTCCTGACGGTGCCCACCGCAGGGCCCGGGCCCGACGACCCCGCGGGCAGGCGGCGGCGCTCCACCTCCGCGGACAGAGGCTCCCTGCGGGGAGACCTGGTCACTGTGAAAGAGAAGGAGTGAGGGCGCTGGCGGGCGGCCCAGGGGAGCCCCGGTGGGTGACCGGGGACGCCGCCGTGCCAAGTCCGCAGAGCCCGGGGTCGGCCCCCGCAGAGGCCCCTGTTTACAACCCTCTCGTCCTTGTATAGTTGTGCGCCGACACCCCGTTCTCTAGGAGGTCCTGGGCCCTGACTCGCCCGGGCCCGGCGCCCCGTGGGGCTCCCGTCGTGACTGTCACTCCAGATTACAATCTTCCCCCCCTGGCTGGGGGATCAGGCCTCCCTGCAAACGCCAGAGGGGCCGGCTGGCCCTGAGCACATCCAGTATTACGCCCGCCTCCCCCCCCGGCTCCGGTGCACCCGCGGCACCCCCGTAGTGACAGCCACTGTGTCCCGACCGCCCCCTCCCCTCCCACGTCTGTGTAAGCCCTCCCCGCCAATGCCACGTGTCCCCGGTGCGGCCACAGTGCTGAGCAACCTCGCCGATCGCTTCCCCACCAGCTCCTTCAGGCCCCGAGGCCAGCCTTCCGAGAGGTCCCCGCCGGCCTGGGGCTGCCCGCGCACCTGTCACATGCCTCAAGGCCCCACACCAGAGGAAGCACCGAGTGGACGAAAGAGCTTGTGGCTCGGCAGGCCGTGGAGGTTCTGACCACCTTTTAAACCATTTATCATTTCCCCATTTATTCTGGTTTTGCCCCTTCTCCTTGGTTTGTTCCCCTGTGTTTTACTCAAAATAAACATGGCCATGAACTCAGGGCCACTGGGGTCCTCCCCTCTGGCAGCCCCCCCGCCCCGGGGTGGGGGGAGGTGGCTGGGTCACTCGGCTGGCAGCCCCAACGACATGGTGGCGTCCTGACAGGCACGGCCGGGCCCCTGCCGGGCCAGGTCTCCGCTGGGGCTGAAGTTGGGACTGAAGCTGCCACAGAGGGCCTAGGCCAGGGCCAAATGGTTCTCCGACAGCCCGGCGAAGGCGCCGCTAAGCAAAGTTGGTCCTCAAGGAAAAAGCAGACACAAAGCAAAACCTGCAAGAACCTGCAAAAAATCCACTTGTACTCCCTTCATGTGTATGTCAAAATGACTATCTGCCAACTGGCCGTGAGGTAATATATGTAAAGCACCGAGTCAGGTGCCTGGCGCGTAGTAGGTGCTCAGCAAACGGTAGCTATTACTCTCCTCATTGTCACTGTCACCATTGTGATGCCTGTGAGCCCTCGGACGAAGTGGTATGAAGCCACACGTGGTTGAATTCAGACGCTCACGCCACCTGCTAGAACTAGCCTCCTTTGATCTGTTTTTGTCCATAGGTAAAAATTTTCCTGGGGGAGTATATAAATAGCAAACACAGAAGCAAAAAAAAAAAAAAAAAAAGTGATCACTGGTATTTCTTTACTCACGTAGGTAGATTCACCAGCTGGTGACCAAAGGCTCATAAGCTTATTCGCAGACCTTGCCTCCTGGGTGCTTCCATGACCATCTCTGCAGCCCCATGTCTGTGCTGTCGTGTGTCCGTTCCACAGAGCCCTGTCCCCAGGGCACCAGCCTTCCATCCCTCCCAGCAGGGCCACTCTGGGCAGTGGGAGACTTGGCTCCAGTTGTACCCTTGTGGGTTCTTGACTACTATGCCTCAGTCTCCCCCACTGGCAGTCGTTGCTCTCTCTGCCAAGTACACTAGACAGTAGAGAGATGACATGTGTTAGGTCCTCAGGTTGCCTTCAGCAGCGGCAATAGCCACCCGGATTCTCGTCAGGCACTCCCACACCCTGGTTCCACAAAACCTCCGCACAGGTCCTGGCCCTCGTAGATACTCGGTAACTACTTGATGAGTAAATGAATGCAAGGAAGCCCTATCCCATGTTATGGGGTCTCTGGACTCCTCTCTTTGTTCCACCCTTTTTTATCTCCTTGCCTTTCACACAGGGCTCCTTTTCCAGAACCAAAATGCAGTCCAAGTTTTTCTGCACCCAACATTGCCCCAAAGAAGCTCCTCCCGGTCAAGGGTCCCCAAGATGTTGTTGACATCGAGGCAGTAGGTATGTGGACAAAGGACGTTCTAGCACAGCAGGTGCCTCTGTGCCCTCAGTTACCCAGGGCAAAGGCCTGGCTGCCTCCTGCCCTTCCCCATGGGCTGCAGACAGGGCAGGGTTGGCTTCCCCAGTCCTCCTGGCCTCTGTTTCTGAGCGATGGTGGCCAAGACTTGGCCAACCCTGGAGGGCCCCAGAGAGCCCCCCCCCCCAGAGCCAGGTGGACTGTACCCCTGAGACAGCGCAGGCTGAAGGTATCCAAATACCCCTGGGGACATCCAGAGGGAAGGCATGCCAGAAGGCTCAAAAGAGGAAAGGGTGCTCCGGATGCATTCAGACACAGAGCAATAAATCCCATCACCCCACCTCCCAACCAGGCATGCTCAGTTCTGTGGCCACCATGTGCTCCCCAGTAGATCAAGCCAAGCAACATGGGGAGTGGGAGGTGGGGTTGCTCTGCCCAGTTGGTCGGTCCTAGGTCAGTCTACTGTGCAGACCTTAGATTGCAAGCACACTTGGAAAATGCGGTCTTGGCCAGTTCCCCATTGGCCTGGTCTACACAGCCAAAACTTCAAACCAGATTAGACTTTGGAAAGCAGTTCTATAGCAAAGCAGTTTCCCCTCCCTCCAGAAGCTTCCTTAGCTCCCTTGACTGGGCACAGTCTCTGGACCTGGGATTCTTCCCATTCAGAGCTCCTGGGACAAATATCACATTGGCAGCCCCACAGCCAAAGCTTCAGGGGAGCCACAGAAGCAACCACCGAGCCAGCAAGTCAGATGCACAGACATCAGGCATTGGACATCAGACTGAGATCACCTCCGCCTCAAGGGAAGAAAAAAACTGGGGGCTGGGCCCGTGTAAGTGCCCAGCAACAGCCAGAGGGCTCAGTCCAAGCAGCAGGAACTCTCTCGCTGGGGAGAGGGCTTCTTCCCTTCCAGAAAGTGACGCTGTCAGGTGTGGCTGAACCCCAGGAACAAGGTGGGGCCCGGCCCCCGGGGGCAGTCAGCTGAGCTGTGCTACTGGCCCCACCAAGGCCGAGGGGTCAGGCACAGGCCAGCACCCCAGAGTTGTTGCGTAGACCTGTGAACACGTGGGGACATGCTCCAGGGGCGCTTTTCCTGGCAGGATCGCTGGGGTGTTCAAACTACCTCACCAACGGGACCCTGAACCGGGAGCCTGCCGCCCATCTGGCCTTTTTGCTATTGCTGGAAGTTGATGTTTCTCCTAAAACGCACCCTTCCCATTGTGCTCCAAATGCATGGGCTTCAGAAGCCACCACTAAGAAACCTTGCGCCACGCTGGAAAGGCTAGGGGGCTGTTGGTCTTTGGGCCTTGCGGAGAATGTTGGAGGGAGGTGCTCCAAGAAGGGAGCTGGAAAGCCCCGAGGCTGGGGGAAGATCATGGGCCACCAGCCTCCAGGGGGTCTGGCCAGGCCGAGTATGGAGCGAGGGCCGTAGGAGGCATAGTTGACTAGCGGTCAAATGAACTCACCCCGGGACCCTCTGAAAAGAGTTCTGTGCTATTGTCACAATGGCAAGGGCAAATGCCAGCAGCCTACTCATTAGTACCACCCAGTGATAAGGCCTCCCCTGGGCGCGACCCAGGGGCCATCAAGTAGCAAAGTAGCAAATGTAGCAATAAGGGGCTCGAGGCCTTAAGGGACAGGGTCCAAATGATCCAGTCTTGGCCCTCTCCCCAGTCCCAAGGAGGGCTCAGAGCCAGCTGCTGCCAGCTGTCCGGGGAGGGCTCCTGGTCTATATACTATGCCCACTCACAGCATGATCACGGACACGTCGGAACGGCCTTCTCATAGTGCATGGGGTTCTCATTAGTTTATTTTTCTGGAATTTGGGGTTCGGACCCCAGAACCAAACATGCTGGTACCGTCTAAAAATAAATGACTTTAACCCACTATAATCCAACTAACTCTGTGTGGCTACTTGGTTTGGGGGTTTATTGGGCAGGATTGGCCTCTAGAAAAAAAAAATGTACTACCTCTCTTCCTTCTCTGCTCCCCACCCAGCCCCATTATCTCTCACACACACACACACACACACACACACACACACATACACACACACACAGTCTGTTTCCCCCCCCTCACTCCCTAGCAGAAAAGCTCTGGGAAGTCAGATCTCTGGGGTGAGGGACATCCTGGTAGGGTGGAACAATGGTGTCACCAGAAGGCTAGAGCCCCTGATTCTCCCAAGTTCTCCCTGGCTGCTTGGCCTCTATGCCCCCTTGTTTGTGCTCAGCCACAAAACCCGGTGGCCTGATGAATGCCAGCAGTGTCCAGACTGCACTCCGCTGCCCTTAAATAAAGTCCCAAGATTGAAGTCTGCTGCATACAGATGGTGCTCCTCACAGGGAGCCTCGGTTTCCTGAGCGACAGACAATCCCACCTCCCACTAACACTGAAGCAGCGGGGCTCTGAATGCCTGGAAGTCAGGTTGACGAGAGGAGGACAAGAATGAGGTAAAAAGGAGCCACACAGTGCTGCAATCCTCTCTATTAAAAATAAGGCAGGTACCTAGCAGCTTGCTTCCGTGGCAGAAACTTCACTTCTGGAAGTAGCAGTGATCTGAGAGGCATGGGAATGGGTTTTTGGGCACCTGTGCATGGGAACAAGCCTGTCTCCCACTCCCTGGGCTACCTCCCAGAGCCCACACCAGCCACAGTGCCTGAATTGTCAAGTCTGTGGTGTATCCCACTGTCAGGTCTTGGCCCACCATAAAAAAGCCTTGCTTCCCTGTCCTCTATGATCAAGGCCACCACCCCCAAGGAACTCAGAACTCCTCCTACCCAGCAGAGCCGTTAGCTTATTTCCAGAATCTTCCTTTAATAAGTGACCTCTGTCTATGTATCCTACTAACCACTGAGAGCAGAGATCTGCTCAGGTTCAGGGTGGAGGGGGCATTTGAGCTGCCAGTTATACCACTAAAAGCTGTGCCCACCTAGGAATGCCTGTGTAATCCTCTCTCCGCCACCCCCTTTCCGAGGCTTCTGATGCAAAGGGCATGAGGCTATTCCTTCCCGTGGTGCCAGCATCCAATTGCTCATTAGTCTCAGCTCCCAGGGGGTTATTAGGGCATCTCTTAGGACATTTTCTGGGATGCGGCAGCCTCTAAACTCTGTGGCTTGGAGAAGCAACCAGGAGGCCCTCTGAGGGGCATGTCCCCTGCTGGGCCACAGAGTTCTGATGGCATGCTTTCCCTCAACCTGCCTTCTGGAGCAGAGTGCCCACGTGATCTCCTGGCTTCCCTTACTGGGACTTGCAATTCGTGAGCTGGGCCCCCTTCCCTATGCCCAGCCCTTCAGCACCCACAGTGGGGTTACGGGGGCTACCCTTGGACCCATACACAGAGGGGCAGGGCTTCCTGGCCAAGGAGAAGCTACAGGGCCTCACTTGTTCTGAAGGGGCTCGAGGTGGGGGATGCAGCTTGGCATGAGCTCCTTCCAGAACAGAGCTGTTATGCTCCTGCTCCCTTAAAGCCTAGGCTCTATGCTCCCAGAGTCTGGCTTATTTCAGTGGACAAAAGAGAGAAAGGGACACCTGGGTAGCTCAGTGGTTGAGTGTCTGCCTTCAGCTCAGGGCATGATCCTGGGGTCCTGGGATCAAGTCCCACATCAGACTCCCCACAGGGAGCCTGCTTCTCCCTCTGCCTGTGTCTCTGCCTCTCTCTGTGTGTCTCTCATGAATAAATAAATAAAATCTTCAAAAAAAAAAAAAAGAGAGAGAAAGAGCCCCTGATTGCAAGGCTGAGACACACAGCCTTGGTTGGAGTGTTAGTTCCTTCATTTGTAAAACAGGGACAAGAATTTTAAAATGTTATGGTTGTCATGAATGATATGTGCCTGGCACATAGTAAGTGCCCATGAAACAGGAGCTGGCATTAGTTATTGCTACATCTGAGAGGCACGGAGAGGTGGTGAGAGTGGGGTATGTTAGCAAATCCCTCCTAGGCAGCTTTCCCTGCAGCCTGGCCCTGGACGGACCGACAGACAAATAGAAAGTTGGCTCTTCCTGCCGGCAGGGAGGCCATGGTTTATTTGCCTGTGCAGGGAGCATCTAGCCCTGCCTGTGTGAAGCCCCTTGGTCTCCTTTTCCTACCTGAGACCTCGCTGTGTGTCACTTGATGGTCTCAGCAATTCCACATTAGGCCTCAGTAAATAGCAGAGCAGAGGGCCGAGGGCGGCGAGGGGGAGTTTCCTCCTTCACACCCTGGATGGAAATGGAAGCAGAAAAAAAAAAAAAGGAAAATGGAAGCAGAAGTCCACATTCTCCATCTAGATTCCCACCCATCTGACAGGCCACCGTGGCTGTTTCATTGGGATTTGAATTCTGAGCTGTTGTTCAGAAATAGTCCATTTCAGGCCAATGATTCAGACCTCAGACCTAGGACAAGCAGCTGGGCAAGGCCTGCCCTCTGAGAACGTTCATCACGCACACAGACATGTGTATGTCCATGGAGGGACTGGCCTTGTTCCTGAAATGGCCAGCCAGATGAAAGAAGCCTGTTTTTCCTCCTTTGCCCATTACATCACAGAAAGACTGTTTTGAGTTGGGGAAGGGTAAAAAAAAAAAAAAAAAAAAAAAATCAAGGAAGGGAAGTTTCAAAATGAGATGAGGCCCAGGGCATCTCTTCTTGCTGCCCTGCCCATGACCGTATGTCTGGTGGAGAACCAGTGAATCCTGGCACTGAGAGGGACCTTAGAGAGTTTCAAGTTACATAGTGAATGTGTTTGAGTGTGTGTGTGTTTGCGCGCACGCTTGTTTCACATTTTTGTGGTGTTTTAAAAAGATTTTATTTATTTGAGAGAAAGAAAGAGCATGAGTGAGCAGCAGGCAGAGGGAGAGAGAGAAGCGACTCCCTGCTGATCAGGGACCCCAGTGTGAGGCTCGATCCAGGACCCCAGGATCATGACCTGAGCTAAAGGCAGAGGCTTAACTGACTGAGCCACCCAGATGCCCCACAGTTTTGTGTTTATTGAAGTATAATTTACACACAGTAAAATTCACTCTTTTTAGATACAGCATTATAAATTTTGACCAACCGACACAGTGATGTAACACCATCAAAAATCAACATAGAAAGTCTATCACCCCCAAAAGTTCCCTTGTGGCTCCTTCTAGTTAATCTCTTCTCCTCAGTCACTTGCTTCTGACAACTATTGATCTGTTTTCTGACCCCATAGTTCTGCCTTTTTCAGAAAGCCACATAATAGGAATCATCCAGTATGTGGCCTTTTGAGTCTAGCTTTTCTTGCTTAGCACAATGCACCTTGTTGCATATATCAGTAGAACATTCCTTGATGTTTTGTTTTTAAACATAAAGAAACAGGCCCCGAGTGGGGAGGCAAAGAAGAGGTGGAAGAGCAGGGCCTGGAGTCCAGGTCCCCACTACCAGCCACCCCATAGGCTTGTCAGCCACAATTTCTTCAGTAAAAAAGTCATTTTTATACCCCCAAAATCCATGCGCTCCTGTCTGAGAAAGCACATGATGACAGAACCTGCACACTGAAGAGAATGCATGATTATTCATCTACCAGAAGCTTACTTGGAAGCGAAGGAAAGCAATGGTGCATATCAGAGTGAATCTTTATTTATTCAGTTAGCAAGTAGTGCTTTGTAGACCACTACCAATAACTCTGGGGCTTTCCCAATCCTTTTCCAAATAGATTAGCACAGAATAATGAAGTGATAAGCTACCTGGAAGCAAAGTGCTGGAACAGACCCCAGGGACTTAGGGATCTAGGGTAGAGTGGTACAGCCATGAAACCCAGGCTATGAGGAAGAAATGATATGGGGCTCTCCTGTCCTGTTTAGAGATCTCAAAATCCAAAAGTTCCAAATAATTGAAGGTTTTTAAGCATCATTATAAATTCATGAATTTAAATGTATTTGAAGTATTTCAATCTATCACATTTATTATCTTTATTGGTATCCAAAGTGTCCCATTTTGAGCCAGTAAAGAGCCTCTTCAAGTTGGCTCCTGAGTCCTTTAGATACAACCTTGGAGGTCTTTGACAGCTTTGTTACTATGTGACATGGCAAGATAATCTAGAATCATCTTGTACATTTCCTGTCTCATACCTAAATTCCAGATGAATGAATGTCTAATGAACGCTTGGTCATAACATCAGGGGGTCCTGGGATAGATTTTGTCTACAGAAACTGAGTCTCCCATGCCTCCAGACTATTCGAATTAAAAATTCCTTTAACAATCAATCAGCCCAGGCTCTTCATTCTACAGAAAAGGAAACAGAGGCCCAGAAATATGAAGTGACTTACATAAGGGTATGCAGGGCTATAGATTTAAAAACTAGGCCTCCAGAATCTTGATCCCTTGTGCTTCTCATAGACCAATCTCTCTTTACATGCCCTCAACCCATCTACTCAGGCCCTTCCACTCAAGCTACATCCTAGCCTTTGCCATTTGTGTTGGAAAGTAGACACAGAAAGTGAATGTACCCAATTTCAAAGTTTACTATAAAGCTACAATAATCAATACAGTGTGTTACTGGTATAAGGATAGACATATGGGTCAATGGAATAGAATTAAGAGTCTCAAGAATAAATCTATACATTTATGGTCAATTGATTTTTAACAAGAGTACCAAAACAATTCAATGGGGGAAAGAATTGTCTTTTCAACAAATGGTACTAGAACAACTAAATAAAGGTAACGAATGAAGTTGGGCCCCTGCACCACACCATATAAAAATGAATTCAAAGTGGATCAAAGATACTACTACTATGGAATTCTTAGAAGAAAATATAGACACAAATCATGACGTTGGAATAGGCAATATTTCCTTATATATAACACCAAAAATACAAACAATAACAAGGAAATTGGGCTTCATCAAAATCAAAAAATTTGTGCTTCAAAGAATACCATCAAGAAAGTGAAAAGACAATCCTTAGATTGGAAGAAAATATATGAGTATTATACAACTGACAAGTACTTCTACCTATAGTATATATCTCTTAAAACTCAGTAATAAAAAGACAACACACGTTAAAAATGGGCAAAGGATGTATATAAACATTCTTCAAAGAAAATATGGTCAACAAACACATGAAAAGATGCTCAATACCACAAACAATCAGGAAAATGCAAATCAAAAACACAATGAGGGGCACCTGGATGGCTCAGTGGTTGGGGATCTGCCTTTGACTCAGGTCGGGATCCTGGGGTCCTGGGAGAAAGTCGGCATCAGGCTCCCCATAGGGAGTCTGCTTTTCCCTCTACCTATGTCTCTGTCCCTCTCTCTGTGTGTCTCTCATGAATAAATAAATAAAATCTTTTAAAAACACACACACATGTGAGATACCACTTCACACCCACTAGGTAGACTATAACCAAAGAGACAGGTAATAACAAGTGTTGGTGAGGATGTGGAGAAACTGGAGTTCTCATACACTGCTGGTAGGGATCTGAAATGGTGAGCCATTTCAGAACTTTGGAAAATATTTTGGCATTTCTTTGAAAAGTTAAACACAGAATTGCCAGATAACCCAGCTATTCCACTCCTAGGTATACATCCAGAAAAAAGGAAAACGTGACCATACGAAAATTTGGACATTAATATTTATAGCATTATTTTTACTAACCAAAAAATAGAAATAATCCAAATGTCTGTCAACTGATAAATGTATAAGAAAATATATAAAAAAAAGAAAATATGATATATCCATACAATGGAATATTACTTGGCCATAAAGAGTACAAAGTACTGATCCGTAATACAACATAGATGAGCCTTGAAAACATACTAAGTGGAAGAAGCTAGTCACAAAAGACCATATACTGTATGATTCTATTTATTTGCAATGTCCAGAAAATGCCAATCTATAGATACGGAAAGTGGATTAGTGATTGCCTTGGGCTAGGTAGTGTGGGCCAGAAGAGGGGACAGAAAAGTCATTGATAATCGCTATGGGATTTTTTCAGGGGTGATGAAAATGTTCTAAAATTGATTTTGGTAATGTTGCACTACGTTATGAATCTACTAAATACCGTTGGCCTGTACACTTTAAGTAAGTAAATTATATCATATCTAAATCATATCCCAGTAAAGGAGAGAGAGAGAGAGAATGGGAGAGAAGGAGGAGGAGGAGGGAAGAGAGGAGGGATGAAAGGAGGACAAAGAGGAGGAGGAAAGGAAGGAGGGAGGGAGGAAGGGAGGGAGATGAAACAGCTATAGACCAGAAAGAAATCCAAGCCTGTTTTTCTAGGTTGCTGGTCCCCAGAGAGCATGGGTGGAAGTAGACACAGAGGACTTTGAAATCCTACCTAGTGGTAAAGACAGGGTCAGCAGGTACTAGGTCATCCCAGAGCAAGTGGTCTATTTCAACCGTCTCTGCCTGCTCTGGGAATTCAAGCCCTCAAGCCCTGCCATGGAAGGAACTAATTAAATTAGGTGGATTAGTGGTCTGTTGGATAAGAGATCCACTCAACACACTCCCCTGCATCCAATATGAGCCGTGTTTCCCAAAGCTTTAAGCCCTAGGGACATTCAAGCTGTAAGAGGAAATGCCCTTGATGGAGTCAGAAGACTCAGGTTCTAGTCTTGGATCAGCGACCATTAGCTGAGTGTCCTTAGGCAGCTTATGATACCCCAAGCACCCAGAGAAAATGTTGAAAATAAAGAATGCCAAGCCCCACCTCCAGAGGTTCCAAATCAGGGGGTTTGAGCAGGACCTCAGGAATCTTCATTTTTAGTAAGTAATCCTATCTACACAGCAAAGAAAACCATCAACAAAATGAAAAGGCAACCTACTGAACGGGAGAAGATATTTGCAAATCACATAGCTGATAAGAGGTTAGTATTCAAAATATATAAAGAACACATGTGGGATGCCTGGGTAGCTCAGCGGTTGGGTGTCTGCCTTCAGCTCTGATTGTGATCCTGTGGTCCTGAGATCGAGTCCCATATCAGGCTCCTTTCGAGGAGCCTACTTCTCCCTCTGTCTGTGTCTCTGCCTCTCTCTGTGTGTCTCTCATGAATAAATAAATAAAATTGTAAAAAAAAAAAAACAGAACACATGCAACTCAATAACAAAAAAACAAACAACTCAATTTAAAAATGGACAGAGGAATTAAACAGACATTATTCAAAAGAAAATATACAAATGGCCAACAAGTACATGAAAAGGTGCTCAACATCACTAAACATAGGGTAATGCAAATCAGAACCACGGTGAGAAATCAGCTCACATCTGCTAGAATAGCTATTATCAAAAAGTTAAGAGAAAACAAATATCTGTGAGGATGTGGAGAAAAAGGAACCCCTATCCACTGTTGGTGGGAATGCAAATTGTGTAGCCACTAGAAAACCATATAGATCTACCTCAAAAATTGAATATAGAGGGGATCCCTGGGTGGTGCAGCAGTTTGGCGCCTGCCTTTGGCCCAGGGCGCAATCCTGGAGACCCGGGATCGAATCCCACATCGGGCTCCCGGTGCATGGAGCCTGCTTCTCCCTCTGCCTGTGTCTCTGCCTCTCTCTCTCTCTCTCTCTCTGTCTCTGTGACTATCATAAATAAATAAAAATTTAAAAAAATTTGAATATAGAACTCTTATATGATCCAGCAATTCCACTTGAGGGTATATATCCAAAGAAAATGAAATAATTGTCTCAAAGAGACATCTGCATCTCCATGTTCATTGCAGCATTATCCACAATAGCCAAGACATGGAAACAATCTAGGTGCCCATTAACAGGTGAAAAGATAAAGAATGTGGAAAGAAAGGAATATATATAATAAATAATAATAGCATAATAAATAAAATACATATGAAATATTATTCAGCCATTTAAAAGAAGAAAATCTTGCCATTTGAGAAAACATGGATGGACCTTGAAGATATTATGCTAAGTGGAATAAGTCAACAGAAAGGACAAATATTGTATGATCTCACTTATATATGGAATCTACAAAAACCAAACTCACAGAAACAGAGAACAGATTGGTGGTTGCCAGGGGCAGGGATGGGGGATGGGGGAAATGGATGAAAGTGGTCAAAGGTACAAACTTCCAGTTATAGGAAAATAAATTCTGAGGATCTACCGTACAGCATGGAGACCACAGTTAACAATACTGTACTGTATATTTGAAAGTGCTAAGACAGTAACCAAACTTACTGTGGTGGTCATTTCACAATATATACATATATCAAATCATTATGTTGTACACCTAAAACTAATACAATGTAATATGTTAATTAAATCTCAATAAAACTGGAGAAAACGTAATGCTAGATGATTCTGACAACACAGTCAGATGTGCTCCACTGGACTAGATGCTTCCTGTGGGTCTTTCAGCCTGAGAACTGTATGGGAAGAGGGTTTGATTGAAGTTCAGAAAAGACATGTTAACTCCTATCCACTTCTCCAACCAAAGTTAGGTAAAGGCCTATGTGACTGGCTATACTCAGAATTTCTTTAAACCAATTAGAACCCCCTTTATTGGTTCTCTGTTTGTCACCCTCACAAAGCAACCAATCCTGGGTTCCTCTTCCGGAAGAAAGGCCTCTCACTGGAGGGATTAAGGATGCTCCATGTATGCATGCACACACACAAACGTACACACACACACATGCGACTATGAGCCAATCTATCGAGTAGTTAAGTGCTTCTATGCATGCAAGACTTTGCCATCATGAACCCACTGAGCCTACAGATAAATGTATCAGGCCAGAAACAAAGGGAAAAACATTGGGATCAAACCAAACAGTAAATTTCAAATTGGATCAGTGGCTCTTCCTCTAGTTCCACCGTGGAGGCATGTTATTAGCTCTCTGGACATGCTCAGTGGCTGGCAACATCCACACACAGGAACACACACACACAACATCCACAAGGCCCCTCCCTCCCTGGTCAGGCATAAAGCAGAGGTGACCTTGATATTTGTCACTCCTCAGGCTTTCGCACTAAGACTCGTGACTGCACTCAGGAGTCTGAGCTTCGGGCTGGAGAGAACCAACTTTCCCTTTGGCTCTCCCACATGATGCCAGCTGGCAAGCCCACAGAACTTATGCCAGTTCACTCACACAGTGTTCTGTGCCTTTCACCAGTTCCCTGCTGCCCCTTCAACCCCCTCCACAATCCAGCCTCATGTTATGGCAGAACAGGAAAGACCACCCAGCAGCTGGCCCCACAGAGGAAGGCAGGAGTGCATCTCCCCCAAAGAAGATAGATGGGAATGAGGCAGAATTTGATAGCTGACCTGACAAATGACCCAGGGGGCAGTTCTAATGGAAGACACATCCTGGAAAATATAAGTCTATAACTATTTATGGAAATTGGCCATGTGACAGGTGTTGTGCTCACTGCAAAGCTTATACAGTTGAGTAAAAGTAGTCCTTGTCCTCAAAGACCACACTTTCTAGTAGAAGACACAGATATGTAACCAACCAACTGGGACAGAGGGCAGAGGCACACAGGTACACATAAAACACATATGGCTAGGGGAAACTAATTCTACATAGGCAGAAGACAGGAAGAGGGTGGCATGAAAATTTCTGACCTGTTTAGGGAGCAGTGAGTGGTCCCCACAGCTGGAGCATGCAGGGTGTGGAGGCCTGCAGTGAAGGTGAAGGAAGAAAGATCAGAGCTACAGACCAAAGAGAGACATCATGATGGCTCAAACCAGGTCAGGGCCCGGCAGTGAGGTTGCAGAGAGGGGACAGACTCACAGGATGCTGGGGGAAAATATAAGGCCCCATGGTAACTCAACAAATATGGGGGTTGGACAGGGAGAGGTGAGTACAGGATGTTTCAGAGGATTCAAATCAGGATAGAGGAATACTGTAGGGTCAATAGACCTAAAATCTGGTCCAAGGGGCATGAGGACAGAGCTAGTCGACTAGGAGCAGTCTTCCTGAGAATAAAGGCAGTGAAGGAAGGGAAAAGATAAGAGGTGGTGTTTTTAAGGGCATGCATTATTTCAAAGGTAGAGCAATTTTAGGTCTGGTCATGGGGTGGTGGAACTTGAAAGGAACAGGCAGGCCACAGTACAGGAGGTAAGGGTCGTCCCAGTGGATGTTGAGGCCTCTGGGGATGACAGCAGGAGGCAGAATGGAGGAAGAGCATAGAGGGTGGAGAATATGGAGAGGCTGGCAATATGGAGCCTCTTACCCTAGGGGAATATATAGAGAGGTGACCTGGAGATCCATAGATGGGGGACTGAGGATGAGGAGAGGATGGACCACCAGCCAACATCCCTCCAGATGGAGAAGGGCTCCTGGGCAGAGTTCAGGGGTTAGTGGCCTAAAGACAGCAGTAGGAAAGGATGGGCATGCCTGCTTCCAGCTTCAACCAGATTGCCCTCAGATGTGCGTCTGGGATGAAACTTTCTCCGCCACCTCTATCAGTTCTAGAAATAAAAGCCAGTCCCATTTGGAAGCCGAAGCTGTGTCTGGTGCTCTGCATAGAGCTGAACCCCAGGCTGGATGACTTTTGCTCTCAGACCTCATTTTCATCTGCCCTATTCCACTAGGAGAAAGTGTCAAGGATGACTGGAAGCTCCCCCTTCTGGTCTTCAAGGACTGTCTGGTAAGACTGCCTCTCAGGAAAGCAGCCTGATGACAGCATCCTTTTAATTTTTTAGTCATCAGACCCCTCTGTGGGACTCACGGTGAACTGGCTCTTACCAAATTCCAGTCTCTGTTGAACAGGGCTAAGGAAAATTTTCCTTTGTTTGTGGCTCTCCTATCACCTTCTTGCTTTCCTTTTCACACAGGCAATACAGATTTTATTCTCCCAGTTTTTCTATTTAGGGCATTTCCTCCAAGTCCTATAAAACCAGTTTAGACATGTCTCTGGCCACATAAAGGTGGGCACCTGCACACACAAGCCTGCCACATACGGAGTTCCCAAGAACAAAGAGAGATCCTGTTGTCCTCTTCCCCAAAAGAGTGCATACAGAGTCTTCATCGATGGCATCATCTTGAAATCTGTAATAGAAATAAAACCAAAGATGACGATTGATAGCAGAAGGATTTATAGCAGTTAGGTATCTAACGCAATAAGGTTCTTCCTTTAGTGTACCATTAAAGCAGCAGACAGGTTAGGACAGATCTGTAATTTCATAGAATGTTTTCTGCACCTTGAAGCATAAACTCTATTGTTGGTTTTAACCATTTGGAACAGAACTATTTGCAGAAATGTCAACAAAATGAGTATCCATAATGATACGGCTTTGTGATACAGCACAGTCACAAGAGCCATGCTGTGGTCCCAGGATGTAGACAGCCTGGGGGTGGGGGAGCAGGAATTTGTCAGTCTGGGGTTCTCAGCATGATGGATCCAAGGCTGCCCTCTTCCAGGCCCTCAGTGCTCCTAACCTGCTCCACTATCCTTTGGGAAGAATGAGTGATCTTCAGAGGAGCTCTAAAATCATGCAAATGTCATTAGTAATATTAATTTACACCAAATTTAAAATCTGAGGCCCAGTTTGAGAGCCCAAGGCTCTGAGATGCCTTCTGTATGCCTTTCAGGTGAAATAAACACAAGGGCTTTATAACAGCATTGACCTCTGTTGCAGAGATCTCTTCCCTCTTATTTCTGGAAATATCGGTGCCATCTGAAGAGTCAGGCTGCTGGCAGAGGGCCTCCAGGCTCACGAGGCCGAACCCCATTTTGTTTATTAAAGTCATCTTCATGCATACATGCACTGATGTTCCCAAGGGGTGGGCTGTAACAGGCAGGGATGTTATTGATACTAATTACACAACCCTATGCTGTCTCTAACTCGAGACAAAACTATTAATAATTTTCTCTTGCCCCAAATTCTAAACTCATATCCATATGAAATTCATACCTATATGAAATTTTTCTGAACAAATATATTGAAAATTTGAAATGTCATCTGTTAAGGGTGGTCTACTGTGCCTAGATGCTGGACATCTCTTAAAGAAGAAACAGAGTTCCCTATGTGTAACCATGACCAGGGTTCTACATTCCTGTAGCATTCACCAACTCTTAGCACTTACCTCTTACTTCTCTCTCTCCCCTTCCTACTTCCATAGTTGACCCCTTTTTACCCTGCCTCTGAAAAGCTCACACATCTAGCACAGCTCCATTTCTTATCATGTCAAGGCAATAGCTGAAATGTCACCATAGAACATCATAATTTGAAGAAAGCTGGGTGGGTTTGCCCATGTACATAATAAAAACACACCCAAGGACATGTGTTTTCTCACCACACACCTGTCTGACCCATGACACTAGAGCTCCAGGTACATGTGCCATCTGAAGCACTACCTCCCACTCAAGTCTGAAAGGTGACTTACGTTTCCCAGTGTCCTTAGAAGAAGCCCAGCACAGCCCCCATTGGAGAAAGCCACTTCCTCATGTCACTGAGCTGCTATTTCCAGATCTGAGGGACAGGGGAACAGCTCAGATTAGTGGCTATCTAACCCAGGCCATCAGCCCCAGTAACAGATAGACATTGCTTTCAAAACCCGAATCACATCTCACTTTAAAAAGAGGAATAAGTCGGAGTGTGTCACCTTCAAGGCAAGCGCAGGGACTTTATGAGTGGTCTGAGAATTGGCACAGGATAAAAGCCTCTTGTGTCCCTCCAGGGGTTGGAACTCTTGACCTCTGCACTGCCTTGGCTCCCACAGCAAGCAGTTGAAATTAGCTACACTTACACCTGGATTCTGACTCAGACCCCTCCCTTCAACCCAGAACACAAGTAACCAATCTATCTGCCCTCCCCATTAGAACTTCATTCTGCTCATTTGAGAGCTTCTCATTTTACTGATTTGGGGGGGGAAATGCTCTGAGTTTTTCTTTGGGAAGAAGGTCTTGGGAAGACCTTCGCTAGCTTCTGGGACACGGCCATGTCCTCCTCTTCCTCCCAAGTGTCTGTCTCCCTTGGTGATACTACACGGCCTCACGTCCCAACAGCCTGCAGCCAACCCTGACTGCTCCTCCTTCAGCCTCCAGCCCCACTGGACATTGAATCCTCTCAGTTCTTCTCTACTCCATCCTTACTGCCTCTGCCTTAGCTGAGGTACAGAACTTGACCTTGACGGTTTGCAGTAACATACGTGTCTCTGGTCAAAAGCCTGAAGCACTATCGAAATACACTCATTTTCTGCTTAAACATCAGAATCCACTTAACTCCATCGCACAGTGTGTGTTACACACTCATGATGTGTCAGGCTAGTGTCAAAGATAGAAAGGCGTCCAAGGCAGAGTCTGCGCCCTTGAAGAGTTCCCAGGAGTCTGCTGGGGCACAGGCACATAAATGAATATGGCTTCATGTGAAAAGCGCTAAAGTGAAAGGAATTATAAAATATTTTGGAATTCTGGGGGCCAGAGGTTGGAAGAAACTACGGAAGACTGGCGATATTTGGACTGAGGCTTAAGGGTTAAGTGAGCATTTGTCAAGGGGACACTAATGAAAGGGATCCTGAGGGATCTTTTAGGAAATGAAATGACGTGGGCAAAAGCACAGGATTATAGAAGCCCCTGAGTGGACAGGGCCTCTGAACAGGTAGTTTGTGTCCTTGGCCATCGCTGCCATGTGCCACATGTACCATCTCTAGCAGATCATCAAAATTAGGCCAGGGTACAGCAGCATGCTGGCTGGCTGCTACACCAGGTGGGAAGCAAGTCATCCAAATAGCAAGACCAATTCAGACTACATCCTACAGACCTGCTAAGAGGCTATGGAAGGGCAGAAGGAAGAGAAAATATCTGGCCCCAATGCCCAGAGACACTACAGGGAAGCATATGGACAAGTCTTCAGTGGCATCTCTCTCAAGTAGGCTTTCCTATAGCCCCAGGATAATGATATCCAGTGACAACATCCAGCCCCACTGATGTCCTAGAGACTCATCCCTTACAATGCTGGTCGCTCAGCACTACTCAAAGGCCACCAGAGACCAGCAATGCACAGTAAAGGGCACTGTCTCTGACCACAGAGTGCTCACAGTCTCAGAGCACAGATGAGACCCATGCAGAGCAACGAGCAAGCAAACAGCATGTAATGATGTGCCCAACTGTATGTTGTAGCCCTGATGCAGCTCTTCAGAGAGTAAAAGTCAGCTCAGTGGGGACTGGAGTCATCAGAGATGGGTTCAAGGAACAGATAGGTGGGGCATGAGCTGAACCATGGAGGCTGGATGGGACCTGGGCTATAAGAAAGGGACAAAGGACAACCGGGGAAATACTACCAGCCAACTCCTGAACCAGGACACCCAGTTCCTTAAGATTGGAAAACAACAACTTGATGCTCGTCCATCCAGATTCCCAGCCATCACAAAAACCCTCCTGCGACCCCAACCATCCAGGCTCTTAACTAACTGGGTGCTGTCAGGGCAACAGAAAAGAATTGAATGGAGGACTGTCCAGAAGACACAAATGCCTCTCGGTGACAGCATAGTAACACCTTTTTCAGAGAGGCCAGGATCCTAAATCTTAAAAGATTTTGCCTTGGGACTCAGGGGACAACCCTTCCCCTGACCCTATATCTCAGCAAAAATGTCATCCCCACCTAGGGTGGCAGTTTTGCCCTGCAGGACGGAAGCAATCAGTCTCCATCCTCGGCATCCATATTCATGGCAATTGTTCATGTCCTGACCTGTAGCCCTGTGCGGGATGTCACCCTGGGAGCCGGGGCTGATGGTCCCCAGAAGTGCACTTCAGGAATTAGCCCACAGCCATCTGCCTCTCCTCCAAGTAACTCGGGCCCTGGGAGAAATAAACAGCTGTTGTCACTGCAGTCCCAGAGATGCATGAAATAGGGCAAGGAGGAAGGGAGGCGGTAACTTTCAGAGCCAAGGCCGCTCCTGAGAATGTTTGAAGGTTATTAGTGTGGCTATAATCAGACCATTAGCCAAATGCAGGTGGAGAATGAAGTGGTTTTGAAATTGCTTTCCAGAGAAAGCAGGGTCTGTGTTGGTGTAATCTATGCATGTGATCTCTTTCAAGTAGCTCTTCTGCTTACTACATGACCAAGGAGCTAGGACTCGGGTCTCCAGCTAACCACAGTCAGAACCAGCCACCTCCCTGGCCCTCGAAAGGGGTCAGGGCGTGCCAGCCAAAGCCCTGCCGTCTACCTGTTCCACCTGCCCCGTGTGAGCAAGTGCAAGCCATGAGTCACCTTCTCAAACTCCCAGTCTAGGTCCAGAGACCCAGTTGGCTCATAAATACTTCCTTTTAGTTCACAGGCAGTGGTCTCACTCTGCACCCCAGCACGGGCAGTGTCTAGAGGCCATCCGAACCCCTTCAGGTTTCCCAAGGGGATTCGATGGCAGTCTCATTTCTAAGAGCAGCTTCTTTATAAGAAAAGGGTCCTCAGAGTCCCTGCAGATGAAACCTCTTGCCCAGCTCTTTCTTAGCCACTGAGCAGATCCAGGCCTCCTCCCGAGGCCGAAGAAGAGGAAAGGATGTTCCCACCTGCTCCTCCCTGAGATGCCTTGTCATCGTGAGCGGCACCCCCATCCATCCATTTCCTCAGACCTAAAGCAGGAGTCTTATTCTTTCCTTCAGCCCCTCCACAGCCAATCGGTTACAAATTCTATCTTTGGATCTCTTCAGCCACCCTCCTCCTTCCCACTGCATTCCAACTGATTCCCACCGCCACAGCCTAACTGGGCCCTCTGTGTGCAATTCAGCCAGAATCATCTCCCACAGATTTCAGATCTGACCCTCTGACACCTCTGATCAATCCTTCCAGAGCTCTCATTGTCCTTCAGACTACGTCCCAATGCCTTGTCTGGCCCTCGCCTTCTTGTGCCTCGGCTGCAGCCCTACCGAGACCACTCATGGCATCCCAGGAGTTCTGCTTTCTCTCACCAGCAGGCTTCACACATGCCACTGCCTGTGCCTGCAATGCTTTCCCTTCTCCTCCCTCCTCACTAAATCCGACTCCCCCTTTGGAGCTTGGCTCAGGCTCCACTCTTTTCCAGAAGCCTCCTCTGATCCCTCTTTCACCCAAGTTTGGATAAAGGCCCCCTTTTTTATGGGCTTATTGCAGTGTATTATCTGTACATTTATCTCTCTCCCCTGCCCTTCTGGGCTCCTTCCAGGCAAGGATGCTGTTGGTATCAGCTTTGGATCCCCTATGCCTATTACAGCACGTAACACTTAAAAAAAGCATTTCAAAAGGATCAAATAGTTGAATTCGTGAAAGAGCAAATAAAATAATGGAGGAGATTGCAAAGCATCTGGTGACCCAATGGGACAATACCTTGTTGAGTAACTGATTAAGATAGCAGAACCATGTGTGCACATCATACCGGCAGATCTTAGGAATGTTTTCCAATGGAGTAGCTTCAGCTTCACCTCAGAGATTTCCCTGCATTTTGGACTGGTCCCCCTATCCCATCCAATCAAATGTGCTGACTTTTGGTTCTGTGAGTCTTATTACCAACCCAAGGAACAGCATTTGTAATTGGCCCCTAGCCTGACAAGGTGTAGGATATATGACTTGGCTATAGTGCAAGGACTAGGAGCATAATCACAGTCTCCATCCAATGTAATTCCCCTACCATAGGAGCTTTGATGCACCCAGGATGTGCCTCTTCACTCTGAACTAGGTAAAATAACCTTTGATATGCTTATCTACTCTCTTCAGAGTGGATTGATAGGCACAGTGAAAGAACACAACCTTCTGGACTGGCATTTGCTGGTTTCATAAACAAGTGAAGGGAGGCCAACCGAATTATAACCTGATTCACAGAATGGAAACTGCTCTGTCCGGCTCAGCCTTCTTCTTGGGCCAGTATTTCTGTCAATCCTCCTTGGTGCCCCTGGTCTCTTTCACAAGCCGGCAGATGTGTTTGATGCAATGCTGGCAAAATGACATACAGATGGTTACCCATATGGTGCCAGTTTGGATCTGACTCCTGGAGAAAATTCTGGAAGCCCACTCAGCTATGAAGGACACCCACTAGCTTTCTGCACTAGGTCCAAAGCTGACTGCTCATGGGGACACAGGTGGGAAGCAGGTGTTTCACATAAATGGACTACCCTATGCTAATCACTACCAATCAAGCCAGTGGTGCAGGGGAAAACAAAATGAGAAAGAATCATCATCCAAGAGGTGAAATGACTGGTGGCCAAGGAAGGGATGGTCTGGATTCACAGCATAAATGACCATATTTCAGGCAGGCTCTGTTTCAGAGAATGACAGAAATGTAGAGACAAAGTGTTTGGGGACTTCAGATTTAATTCCAATTTATACAATATCTGGGGTGCTCAGTCTTAATAAATTCCATTTAATAAGTGTCCACAGCAAAGAACAGATTCATTCAGTCAATTATTCAAGGTTTATTGAACACCTACCATGTGCCAGGCACTATTCTGGATGCTAGGAATAGAAAGGTGAGCAATTTCCATAAGGACCCTCTGTTTCAGAGACTTACATTCCAGTTGGGGGAGGATAGAGATACAAATAAGAATATGTCAGATAGCACTAAATGCTGTGCAGAAAGGTAAGATGGAGTGATGCAATAACAAAGAAGTGGGTGACACTTTAGATTGGGTGACTAAGAGGTCCTTTTGGAAGAGCTGACATTTGAGGCTACAATTTGAATGACAAGGAGGAACCAGCTAACCACACAGGCATCAAGGGAATAGCAAATGCAAAAGCCCAAGGTGAGACAGATTGATGTTCAGCTAACCCCAGAACACTAATGACTCCCAAATTTACACTTGCAGCCCACACATTGATTTTGAAATTTAGTCTCACTCCCTGAAGTCTCAGGAAGTTTAAAATCAACTTTTCCAAAGGTGAACTCATGGTATCCCTCCCAAACCACCTCCTCTTTCTGTATTCTACATATCAGTGAATGATATCACCATCCAGGCTGCTCACAAGCCAAAGGATTGGACATGATCCCTCGGTTTGGATTTCCCATGAAGCAGCCTCTTAGATGAAGATTAGCATTAGAAGATGTGCTAGAAAGTGCTCTTGGGATGTCTACCTGTAGAAAGGAAGGAAGGAAAGCAGGATTGGAAAAAGAAGATGCTGAGCTGCAGTGAAGTGTCAACTAAGGCTTCTACCAACCCCAGGAGAGCTCTGAGTCTGTGATGGCCCTCAGAGTTGTATCAAGGCAGGACAAGGGGCCTGGGATGTGGATTTTGTACCCTGATGTCAACCCACCACTGAATGTGCGCTGTCCATGAAGGTGGTGTGCCTTGGGCAAGATAACTGTCTTCAGTTGAGGGCGATTCTCCCAGGGGCTGACGGTGTAAGTCTTTCGGTCCTGTAGGATCAGGATAACACATCAAAACATCTACTTCTCACTTTGCCTCATTCCCACCATCCTATAGAGATGAGGCCTGTCCTAGATGTGGGTGGGGGAGAGTCTAACTTTTATACATCTCTCCCACCTATCTTGTCCTCCTCTTCCACTTTGCACTAGTTCAAGTCTCAAAATTTCTCACCTGGACTAGGTCCTGCTTTCCCTAGCCCCCTCCAGTCTATACTCCACATGGTTGCCACATGGCTATCTTATTTTTCTAAGACACAAATCCAAGCCCACTACTCTACTGTTTAAAGATCTTCAGAAGCTATCTTCAGAATAAAATCTGAATTGTCTTCAGGACGAAATCTAAATTTCAGATCACAGAATTTCAGATCCATCATGACCTGACCCTGTTTATGCCCTGTCCTTATCTCACCCTACCCCCACCCCAGATTCTATGCTTCTTTGGTCTTTCTACATGAGTCCCATGTTCCCTAAGTTTTTCTTTGCACATAAGGCTTTTTGGTCAGGAAGGTCTTTCCAATCTCCATCCTTCTGCCTTTTGGGACTCACTGCAGTGCTCAATCCTGAAACAACATACCCATCATGATCCATCCTACTACCCCACTCCTGCCAGGTCATCTTGGCCTTCCCTGTAGCCCAGCATTCACAGCTCTCTCATAATAACCTAATGCCTTGTCCCTCTTCCCTGTAACACAGCAAGATCCCTAAGAATAGAGACTATATCATATTCTTTATTACATCCCAAATACCATCACAGTGCATGGCACATAATAGGAACCCAGTAAATATCTGATGAATGAATCAGCTGGTCAACCAAGGAGAATAAGAGAAGTTAGTAACATTGTCTAACAATTTAACCCAAAATGAGGTAAGTAACGATTTCATTTACCTAATAGGGATGTAATAGCTATAAGGAATGGAGAGTGTGAATCTTCATACCAGGGCAACAGCCCCACAGAGGGTTAGGACTGTATGCATCCATGACAGCCCTTTATCCCTGAACACTGTTCTCACATAAGCTGAGGGTCAGCCATGTCTGTGTATTTCTGGTAAGCTGGTGGACATGTCCATAAGAAGCCCACCACGACTCACCTAATACTCATGCCAAAGCCCTTCTCACATGCTTTCCTGTACTACAGAAACTGAAAGAACCACATCTATTTCCAGACCTCATGTGACCTACTTTCTACCAAGCAAACACACCCATCAGATAGTCAGAAAGTAGAAATGAGTAATGTGAGGTGGCAGCCATGTACCACAAGATCAGAACTGGTAATGGAAGTGTTTTGTTCTCGGTAGAAGCTATAATAGTTCTACGGCTGGGGTCCTGTCTCAGAAGTAATAAATGGATGCAGGTGGACCCAGCAGTGGGCTTCTGCTCCAACAGTCAGGTGTTTCTCCTGGCTGGTCTCCTGACCTTTGGTAACATCAACCCCGACCTTATAATGAATCCATTTGTCCTTAAACTAGGGTATGGACAATATACCCATTTACAAGAAGGCCTGTGTATCCTCCTTGGAAGGGGTTCATTCTGGGGGGAGAACCAGCCAGATGTAATGAACCTAACCCAGCAGCCAAGCCTCTGTCATCGGAAGGATAATTCTGTCTTCAGATGCATCTCCTGGCCCAGGCCACAAAGACTCCTATCTGAATCCCATGATTAACAGGAGAACCGTCAGTAAAAATAGAAAGAACTGTCAACTACCACTATGCAAATCACTGAGTCTCGGCCAGCCCTGCTTGGCCACTCCCTCTCTAACAGGGCAAGAAGATGGATTCTGCCCCATGTTGCTTCCAATTATTCTGCAGCTAGGGCATCTCAAAGGCTTCAGTCAGAGGGGCACATCATCACCAGTCAGAGCTAGCAGTGCCCGGAGGCACTAGAACCAGGGGAGCCCCCAGAGGGATCAGTGGTTATGCCACAAAGGGGAGGCTTTGTGAACTCTGGTGCAACTTTCCCTGGGTTCTTCCGGAATATTGGGGCAGAGGAACGTGTTGAGGTGCAGGTGTGAGACGCTATTTGGGGACCCCAATAATACTGGGGGAACTCTCATCTGTGAGCCCCTGGGACTGCCCAGAGGTATGTGGGGAAGACTTGGTGGACCAATATATGGGGCTTCTCAGGGACTTCCATAAATGTTGTCAAGAACATGGGGCGACATGTCTTTGGGACTCCAGAAGGACCACCCAAGGACTATGGTTGGTGAGTGCATGAGAGACACCCTGGAGACTCCTACCTCTTTACCGGAGTATTTACTGAGAGAGTGAATGAGGCACTCTTGGGCTCCAAATATTCCCAGGGGGCATTCTGCATGACTGAATTGAGGCAAAATCCGGTGAAATTTAAGGCTTACAACTCGTGTGACCTTCTTTTTCCCCACAGTCCTTGGAGCATTTTCACATTCATTTTGGTTACTGAGCATTACACCCCATCCCCCTTCCTGAGAGACAAACTTATTATTTAGGTCTGGCAATTCTTTTGTTGAGGTCACTATCAAAACTTGTGGGCCTGGGAGCCATTTTGACCCTGTCTGGTGACCTTGCATATCACTGCTGTGCTCCATTAGGCAACAAAGTTACAATTTAACTCCCAGAAGGAAAGCTTTTATCCCTTCTCCTGTGGGACCCCCTGGGGGTTTCCCTCTTGCTATTCACAGAGCTTTCAGGTGGCCTATGTGAAGAAAGGAGTGTGCAGGGTCCCTGGGTGTCCCGGGGTGCCCCACTAAGCCAACACCCTACTTCTTGGTCAGCTGCCAGCCCAATTTTCTCCTCCCCTACCTCCACCGCCAAACACTTCCGCCCACTGCGACGTCTTTGCAGAGTTGGGAAACGTGCCTCAGAAACTCATCAGAGAACGAAAGATACGAATAAACAGTTCACAGAGGAGGAAAAACAAGTGACTACTGAACACTTGGAAAGATGTCCAAGCGCACTCAGAATTTAAGAAATGCTGCTTAAAACCAGCTATCACTTCCACCCATTAAATTAGTAAATTTTTCTCAAAGAAGGATACCCAGAGCTGGCAACATTGGTGTAAAGTGGGGGTCTTGTCTCCTACTGGTGACACTTGAAATTGGTACAAACTTTTGGGGAAGCAATCTGACAGTACATATCAAAAGCCCTTAATATGTTCCACACTTGGACATTGTCACTCTGCTTCTAGGAATCTATCTTAAGGAACAAACCAGATTCCTGCAAGAGGACATGTGCTATAGTGTTATTAGAGCAATCACAAAACAAACATAGAAACATAAATGTTCAACAACAGAAACTCTTAAATAGATAATGGTACATGAGTATGGCAAATATCAAGAAATGTTAAATATCATGCTTTCAAACAAAGTCATTGCGTGAAGACCTTCTTATAATACAATACTAAGTAGGGAAAGCACAGGGTTCAAAGACACACAAGGATTACCTGACCAAAGACCTAACTCAAAAATATAAAACAACTTTCCAACAAAATAGGATGATAACCCAATTAAAAAGCGAGCTAAAGATTTGAAGATACTTCATAAAAAAAGCATGTCAATGACCAAAGCACATGCAAAGATGATACACATCAGTAGTCATCAGAGAAATTCAAATCAAACCAATGAGATAACCCTACACACTCACCAGAATGTCTACAATCAGAAGGGGGATTAGTCAGTATTGCAAAGACTTAGAACAAATGGAACTCTTGTTGACTGCAGGCGAGAGTTTAAAATACTTCAACAACTTTAGGGAACCATTTGGCAGGTTCTCATAAAGTTAAGCACACTCTTAAACCACATAACCCCACAACCCCACTCCTAGGTATTTAATCAAGAAAAATAAAAGTGTATGTCCACAAAAAAATACTTGAATACAAACACTCGTCATCACTTCATCAAAATGAGCAACAACCCAAATGCTCACCAACAGGTAAACGAATAAGCAAACTGTGGCTCCCATAAATAACAGAATATTACTCAACAATATAAAAGAACAAACTAGTGATTTATACAACAAACAAGTGATTTATACAACAAAGATTCTTCCAGAATCTCAAAAACCTTATGCTGGGAAAAAGAAGCCAGACACAAAGTGTACATACTGTGTGTTCCATGTATATAAAATCCTAGAATAGGGAAAATTAGAAGTTCCTTGGGCTGAGTGAGGGAGGGGATGTAAGAGGAACAAAGGAACATTTTGGAGATGGAAAATGTACTACATCTTGACTGTGATGTGCTTATTCAAAGTCCATGAACAGTCTACCTCAAAGCAGTGCATTTTTAAAAATTTTACCTCAATAAAGTTTTTTTTTTTTTTTTGCTTAAAAATATGTTATAGAACTAGGGGTGGTGGAAGGGGAGGTGGGCGGGGGGTGGGGGTGATTGGGTGACGGGCACTGAGGGGGCCACTTGATGGGAGAGCACTGGGTGTTATTCTATATGTTGGCAAATTGAACACCAATAAAAAATAAATTTATATAAATTTTTAAAAAATAAAAAATAAAAATGTGTTATAGAGACTTCCAGCTAAAAAAGAAACAGTGCATTAACTACATGCATGTCTCTTTGAGACCCCACTAAAGATAGCAAAGAAAAAAAGAGCAAATGGGGGATCCACTTCAAAAGATGTGGCCAAGTTGGAAATTAGATGGAAAGGTGGTAACTCACCCAATGGGGTGATGAGTCCCTCAGCCTAGAGTATATTCATTAGATGATTTGGCCAAAGGGAGAAGGCTGAGCACTCAGAAATGTCAGTGGGAATCGGGGCAGGTGAAACCAGGGATTGACTGCAGAAGGATTCATTGAATATCTGTAGATGGGACAGTCTGTTCCCATATTGTGCCATGCTCTGGCATAGAAAGCAGTCAAGTGCCCCCTACACAACCTCTGATAAGACACCTGTGTGTTCCACTCTTACACACACACACACACACACACACATACACACAGTTTTATTGATATAAAAGACCCAGATTAGGGGTACTTGGGTGGCTCAGTGGTTGAGCATCTGCCTTTGGCTAAGGGCATGATCCCAGGGTCCTGGGATCGAGCATCACATCAGGCTCCCTTCAGGGAGCCTGCTTCTCTCTCTGTCTATGTCTCTGCCTTTCTCTCTCTCTGTTACTTATGAATAAAGAAAATCTTTTAAAAATAATAAAAAAATAAAAGACCCATATTATAGGAACCCTCTAAGAAAGTAAATCAAAATTATAAAGGACAGAAAAGATGAGGAAATCAGGATTCAATCCAGAAACTCCACATTCAAATAATAGGCTTCCAGGGAGAACAGAGAAGAAATTATCAAGGAAATAATACAAAACTTTCCAGAGCTGAAGGACATGAGCCTCCGGAATGAAAGACCCCCCAAATGCTTAGCACAATGACGGAAAAACCACCATACTTGTTACATGATTGAAAATTTCAGAATCCTGGGGATGAGGATAAAATATTGAAACTTTCCAGTGTGTAAAAAACAAGTCATCTGCAAGAGACTCAGAATCAGGCTGACCTTAAGTTTCTCATAAGCAATGAGGGTGACAATTTCAATGTTCTGAGAGTGAATTGTCCTGAATCTAGAATTCCATACGTGAAAAAAGCATCAATCAAGTGTTACAGTGGAATATTCAAGGACTCAAAAAATTTACCTCCTTCACACCAGATTTGTGGAAGTTACTTAGTGGACTGCAACCAAACAGAAACTTAGAAGATGTTGATCTACAAGCAGTGTAGATCAGAGCAAGACAGAGAACATGGGAACAGAGACTCTGGAAAGCAGTATACTTCCTGGCTTACCTGGTTGGATGAAAAAGTTGGAGTAAAATAGAGAATTTGATAAAGACAGCAAATGGACGAGGAAAACCTAGGCAAAACAGAGCTCATTCAAACAGCAAATGCACCATTGAGGTACTGTTGGGTACCCCAATGCAGGAGCCATGGTGACACAGTCATGACGACATAAACACTGTTTACTGATTCTTAGTTTTCCAGAAGACCCTCAGGAAAGATGGAAAATTTAATTGTTGTATGTGGAACACTCTGGAAAAGCCAAAGTACTATAGACAGAAGTTGATCAATGGAATATAGGAAGGGGACCTGAGAAACAGTGGGTTTCTGGGGCGTGTTACTGTCCTCCCTCCCTGCAGAACATGAAAGGCCAAAATAACTGTAGAGTTGATAGAACAAGATTAAAAAGATGTGAGTTTGTTGCTTGTAGTGAAAAGTAACCAGTAGGGGGATGATTGCAGTGGAGGAGACGGGGACAGAGAAGCCACATCATGAGAGCAGGAAGTCTAGCGGATAATGTCTAACACTGATAAGCAGGAAATAGTGGTAGACCCGTGTCAACTGGAGATAGAAGCTGACATAACCACCAGAAGAAAATTCCAGAAGGGCCAAAAGCAGCTTCCTCTAAGGATCAGGACTAGGGATGGGAAGAGGTCAACAGTGGAACTGCTCTTCATCCTAAACTCTCTTGTATTTGCCATTCTTATTTAATCATGTGTACAAATTACCTCACTAATTAAAAAACAACAACAACACTTAAAAGAACTTTAAACAACATACGATTGCCAATATTCTAAAGCATACACAAATAAGTTCATAGGAAAAAAGACTTGAAGGAAACATAGTAGCTGTGTCTGGGTGGAAGTTGTGTTAAGCAATTTAGCTTCTTTACACTCTTCCATTTTCCCAAATTTCCTATAATGAGCATCCATTATTTTTAGAAACAGAAAAGAATGTTATACAAAAAATCAAAATGGCATTTAGGAACTAGCTTTACGTGATACTGGAAATGAAGGGAAGGAAACAAAATTGAATATCAAAACGAATTCATTTATATAAAATAATATGCGTGAAGGTAGAGACTTAAAATATTGACAGTAATTATCTTGGTGGTAGCATTATGGGTGATTTTTCTCATCTTATCTTTCCTTTTTCCCCCAGTATATATTTTTTATAATAAGCATATTAAACCAGGTCTGGCTGGGGAACTAAATCTCATCTTTCTATTGGCTTCAGATCAAAATAATTATGTAATGCCTGTGCATGGTGCTGACACCTAGAAGGCCCTGGATGAGCACTTGTGGCATTAATGGAACTAAATGTAAATGAGGTTTTCTGGTTTCTGCTTCTAATAAGCCTGTGGGCCTCAGCAACTCAGCATTTACCTGGTGCCTACTGTGTCCAGTGACCTGTGAGAGAGGCTGTGTGGGTACAGGAAGTAGAGGGTACAGGCTGACCCTGATCTTGCCATGTGGCAGACCAGTTTGCAGAAAAGAAGAAACACCCACATGTAAAACAGATGGAAAACATGCCCATAGCTACAGTGAATGGGTACTTCTAGGCTGAAGGGATGGGTATCCTTTCTAGGCCAGCCCCACCTTGGCAATCCTCAATGGCAGCCTCTCCTCTCCCCTCCTGCTTCTCCTCCCAATGCACACTTCCCCTCTGCCACCTAAAACCAACAGAGGCCCTGGGAAGCCAGTTCCCCTCCTCCTCCCCAGCCCCAGGTAAGAGTCCTCCAAATACCTGAGACAAGGATAGAAAACAACAAACACTTGGGATTCTTTACCACCCAACCACACTTGACTCCAGGAGAGCTAGCCTTAATCGGTCTTCCTATGGAGAATCGAAGAAGCCAGTAAGAAGAAAAGAAAGAAAAAAACAAAACAAAGCAAATAGTACACTGAGCTCTCTCTGAAAATGCTCTCCAGGGGAAGGCTGAGAAGTACCCAGTGTGTTCTCTGGCCAAGTGCATCCACAAGACTCTCTGGTGATCCTAGCCAAACTTGCTGTTCCCAAGAGACTGTCAACAACAAGACAACAAGAAATGCACAGCATGGATATGGATGCACTGCGATCTGTATTTCAAGCATCAAGAGTTCCTTGACTGCCCCATCTTCACCCGCAATTGCATCAATACCAAAGTAAATATAAAAAGATGTTTTTTTATATTTTTATATATTATTATATTATATATAAAATATTATATATTTTATATATTTTTTTATATTTTTAAAAAATCGAAAGTTTTGCGTGAGGCACCATGATACAGTAGACATAACATTTTAGTGTGATGCCAGAAGAAGATGCAAATTTTCAAGGTAAGACACAAAATTTTGTTACCAAACTCGAACTTCTCACTGACACTCACACTGAAGGTATGAAATGGTCTGGCTTTTAGAGATTAAGGGAGAGGATCTGGAGGAAGACTTATTTGAAGAAAAAAAAAAAAAAAAACATTGACCTGCTATCATCTTCAACCCTTCCAAGAGGTGGGATGGGAGGTGCTTATCTCTCTTCTCAAATCTCATGGAAGGGGCTTCAGAAAGCTTGGTACATGTCCCCTGGGACTGGAGAGACACAATGGACCCATGTTGGATTCCAGACTGGAAATGTAAAAGGCAGGGAGAGATGGGCTGGTTGGCTTCTCCCATCATTGATGGAAGGAGATATTTCTGCAGCCTAGAGACTGACCTGCAAATCCCAGAGTATGCCTGGGCAGGAACACCTGGGTGTTTCCCTTGGATGGGATGTGACCCAATGATGCAAGAGAGAGCAGGTGTGATCAGGATGGGCACCGTGTAAAAGGGGCCTCCTTGAAGAGTTAACAGTCCTGTAAGGAGAATCTGAAATGATCTCCAGGGCTTATGAGCGTGGGGAGTGTTTTAATGAGCTAGAGGAGAATGACTGCCCAGGAGGAGGAACTGAGAGAGAGAAAAGAAATCTACTGCCCCACCCCTTCACCAACCACATGCTTCCTGCCTACAAGTAGCCATGTAGCCATACTGATGGGTTGTAGAGATGGTATGGCACGGGCATGGGCATTCTAATTTCTGGGTTGAGACACTGATGACTTAGCATGTCTACAGGACTTTTATTATCTAAGAGGGAGCTGAAAAGATATGAAATAGCTTGAGTTTCCAACCAGTGGGAAGGGAGAACTCTCCTCCATGAATACGTTTGAAAAAGACAATGGAAATGAAAATAGCATTGCTGGGGCACCTGGGTGTCTCGGTTGGTTGAGCGTCTGACTCTTGTTTTTGGCTCAGGTCGTGATCTCATGGGTCATGAGATTAAGCCCTCCAGTGGGCTCCACACCCAGCAGGGAGTCTGTTTAAAGATTCTCTCCCTCTGCCCCTCCCCTACTGGCATGTGCATTCTCTCTGTTTCTCTCTCTCTCAAATAAATAAATAAATCAAAAAAGAAAGAAGAAAAGAGAGAAAGAAAGAAAGAAAGAAAGAAAGAAAGAAAGAAAGAAAGAAAAAGGAAGAAAAGAAAAGAAAAAAGAAAAGAAAGAAAGAAAAGAAAAGAAAAGAAAAGAAAAGAAGAAAAGAAAAGAAAAAAAGAAAAGAAGAAAAGAAAGAAAAGAAAAGAAAAGAAAAGAGCATTGCTTTATACTTACCTCTCAGGGGTTCTGAGTGCTCAAAGTCCACATCATTCCCTCTGCCATGGAATCCACTGCTCTTCAAAACCAAAGAACAGAATGGGAGAAGATATTTGCAAATGACGTATCAGATAAAGGGCTAGTATCCAAGATCTATAAAGAACTTATTAAACTCAACAGCAAAGAAACAATCCAATCGTGAAATGGGCAAAGGACATGAACAGAAATCTCACAGAGGAAGACATAGACATGGCCAACAAGCACATGAGAAAATGCTCCGCATCACTTGCCATCAGGGAAATACAAATCAAAACCACAATGAGATACCACCTCACACCAGTGAGAATGGGGAAAATTAACAAAGCAGATTGTGAATCTAATAGGCAATGTGATGCCAAGAGTTCTAGGGTGCTTGGAGGATAGCTCTATGAGTGACACCAGAAAACCAGTACAAGAAGACAGTGTGCTAGATGGGCCACACCCCAGAATTCAGGCTCTTCCAAGGGACTCCCTCCCATAGCCCCTTGCTAAGAGAAGCAAATCCTAGACACCAGTGCCTTGGTTGACTGACCCAAGGCCTCACATCTGTATACGGTCACAGACTCAGGAAGAGACAGAACCAACAGGAGATTATGCATATGTATGGAGAGAGAGGAAGAGAGAGATTTATTTAAGAAATTGGCTCACAGGGCAGCCCCGTGGCCCAGCAGTTTGGCGCTGCCTTCGGCCTGGGGTGTGATCCTGGAGACCTGGGATCAAATCCCGCGTCGGGCTCCCTGCATGGAGCCTGCTTCTCCCTCTGCCTGTGTCTCTGCCTCTCTTTCTCTCTCCGTCTGTCATGAATAAATAAATAAAATCTTAAAAAAAAAAAAAAAAGAAAAGAAATTGGCTCACAGAATTATGAAGGCACGCACAGGAACTAGAGAGCCTCCTGTTTCCTAAACTATGTTCTAAGGCCCAGGAGGCCTGGTAATTTAGCTGTTCTTGCCTTCCCATAAGAAACCTATCTTCCTTTAACATAAGCATCAACAAAGTAGGGCCCATGAGTCAATCTAGCTTGCCACTTGCTACTGTAAATAAAGTTTTATTGCTATGCCCATTCCTTACAATATTATCTGTGGCTGCTTTCACGTCACAGAGACAAAGTTGAGTAGTTGTGACAGAGACCACATAACCCATAAAGCCTGGAATATTTACTATCTGGCTCTTTACAGGACAAGTTTGCCTTCAGGTAACGTTTATTACTGAGCTCTTTCTATATGCCGGACGCTGTTCTCAATGCTTTGCTTGCAAAAATCTCACTTAGCTCTCACAAAGGCCCTGTGAGATTAATCCAGTTCTCTCATTATTCAAATTTTACAGATGAGGAAACAGACACTTAGAAAGGTTAAGTAACAATTTGCTCCAGGTCATAAATGCTGAAGGAGAATTCAAACCCAGCAGCCTGACTTTGGAGTTCTTTTAACTTCTGACGCTCTGTTGCCATCCTGCCACTATGAATAAACAAATACCCTGTTAGAATACAAGCATTTTCATACCAGAGACTTTAAAAAAAAAAAAAAAAGATAGTTCTAAAAGGATTTTTGTTTACACTTTTACCCACAGTAACATCCAAGAAGCATTGGGGGTGGGGTGGCATGCCTGTGATGTGCCAAACCTCCAGGCTGTGGCTGCGATGGGTGACTTGCTGACCACTCCAGTCCCCAACATGAGGGGGGAGGTGAAAAGAGGGCAGTCAATAGTCTTGGGGACTTCTCGGAGGCTGTGATCACTGGTAGAAGCATCATTGCCAGTAAATGACCTTCTGCCATATTGAGATGAGCTGAGGGGGGCCGCTCCTTGCAATCAAGAATCTAACACAAACATTCCCAGAAGGTAGAAGATGCACCACCATCACCAAAAGAGCTAGCTACTAAAACCAAAAAAATGCTGGAAAAAATTTGGAAATTCATGAGTTGTTCTTGGTTTCCACCTCCTCCCATAACGTTGGCCAGTCCACGACTCCTCCTGAAACTCCTCCCATTACTGCTTTAATGAGGAGTAACATTAAACTATTTTATGGCTGTTGTGGCCCAAGTACCCATCAGTCAGAAGATAGGTTGGCCCACAGCAACGTGGCCCACCCTGTGTCCAGTGTTAATCCTTTAGTTACTGGGTTGTGCAGAGATGGGAGAGGGCCCTCAGAGAAGAGGGTTCTGGGAGAGGACACTAGAGAGAAGTGGGGGCAGCAGCCATTTACCAACTGGATGGAAGAACTTCCTGTTTTGACACATAATATGGCCAGATCTGTGCTCCTTAGCTGACCATCCGCTCAGAGCGAACAGTCATAGACTTCAACCCTAAATATCATTTGATTAGCTTTGCCAATTATTCCTGTTCATATGAGTCATCTGATATGCTGGTTCAAAATGCAACTTCCTGGGGCACCTGGGTGGCACAGTCGAGTCGGTTAAGTGCCAACTCTTGGTTTCTGCTCGTCCCAATCTCAGGGTCTTGGGATCAAGCCCTGTGTTGGGCTCCACACTCGGCACAGGATTCTCTCTCCTGTCCTTCCCCCAACTTGCTTATGCTCTCTTTCTCTCTCTCTAAAATAAACAAATAAATCTTTTTTTAAAATGCAAATTTCCAGAGGCACTTGAGTGGCTCAGTTGGCTGGGTGCCCAACTCTTGGTTTCAGCTCTGGTTGTGATCTCACGGGCATGAGATCAAGCCCTCATGTGGCTCCACATTCAGTGTGGAGTCTTCAAAGGATTCTTTCCTTTCCTTCCCCCTTTGCTCCTTTCCCTCTCCTCCTGCTTGCTCTTGCTCTCTCTCTATAAATAAAACATTTTAAAAATAAAAATAAAAATGCAACTTCTTGGCCTCCTTGCTAGAGGTGCTAGAATCTGCATTTTTACCTCTATCCTATGACTCTTATGATCTGAGATGTTCAGAAGACAATAACCTAATCCAGATTTTTCAAACATCTCCGGTGCAAAGAAACAAATTCCTAGGCCCAACCTACCTCTTCTGAACCAGAACTTCCAGGAGAGGGGCCAGGGATGCTGAGTCACCCAGAGAGTACAGAGACACCTGTATGACCCCTTTTTCTATGATAAGGGAATGGGCTGCTGGTGGAGGTTAGAAGAACCAAAATCTGCTAACTGCCAGGGCCAGTAGTTTGTCTCCTTGCAGCCCTCGAAAGTAGTACATGTTTATTAACCATCTATTAATCCTCATAACAGGGTAGAATTTTGTAAGATGAGTATTTTGACCTTTACTTTACAGATGAGCGCAGAGCAGGTAAAGTGACTTATTTAGGATCCAACAACTCAAACACGGTAGAGCAAAGATTCAAAGCAAGGTCCTCCTGCCCCTGCGTGCAGCCTCCACTTCCTCTCCAGCAGGAGGTCTGCTGTGATTCAGACACACCTGCAACAAGCAAAGACATTTCCCCTCACTTATTGACTGTAAAGGAAACAAAAAGCCTAGGTCAAACTGCACCCTTGGGCAAACTCCTGTACAGTTCTTTAGTTAGCTGATTGCTTCCCCCAGCCTTCTAGAAAGATCTTAAGTTCTATTTATAGTTGACCCGCAGAGCACCGATTCTTTCCTTTCTCGGCTCCTGAGGCCCCCATCGTTAGGCTATCATGGCTCGGATACTCTGAGTGTGGGCAGAGTGGGGATTTAAAAACTTCTGCTGGTTACCCAAAAGCCTTGATAACATCACACCATCTTTCACCAGCTTTGCTAGGAGGAAACCACTTCCTCCCTCTTCTGAGCTGCTTGCATATTTAAAAGTTAATTGCCCAAACCTCAGTCCTGTTGAATTAATCACCTCTTCAGCAGACCTCTCCTCCTCTGGCCTATTGTGATAATCAGAAGGAGAGTAAGGCCAGGGGCACCTTCTCACACGAGGGACCCCTCACGGTCTGAGTATCACCACGTGGTGGCTTGTGAAGGCCGCCCCTTGAGCTCACCTCTGTCTTCTCTTCCGCCTGAAGGCTTAGATCTTTGCAGTGTGTCCAGGCCCATTTCTCTGGTCCGCAGTCACGCTTGAAAGCCATCCAGAAATAGTGACTGAGTTGCCCTTAACAGCCATATTTTCATGGTTTTTGCTAAGCATGGTATCTTCCATAAATGATTCATGCGGGGACTCTCAGTGCATTTTATTTTCTAATAACCATCTCTCTCAGCCAGTCCATTACAGATGAACTAAGATACCGAAAAGTGGTGAACCCTCATGAAAGATTACCCCCTATGTGCCCAAAATGACCACACTGACCTTAGCAATATTAATCCCTGGCCCAATTTTGCTGAATATGTCAGATGCATCCTCAGGTCACTGGAACTATGGTTCAGTGTGTTTTTCTAGCTATATTAAGTAACCTGTGTAACCTGTGTATGTGGTTTAATCACGAGTGTGAATGTGCAGGCACAAATCACAATCTTTGGATACTGGAATTAAAAGGTGGCATATGAAACATCCAAAAGTCATCTCAACCATCCTCCTGCATCTCCAAAGGCATTACTTGAATCATTCCAGACAAACTCATAGGCAACCTCTTGTTTAAAAAAAAAAAAAATCTTAACCCCAGAAAAAAGGTGTCAAAGCTTTCTCTGTAATCTATTTTGTTGGTTAGCAGGTCTCGTGAAGGTCCTTGCCCTGTTCTGATGGATTTCCTCCTTTTTCTTTCATGCAGATGGAGAACAGCCCACTGAGTGAACAAGGTTGATTTACCGTCAGTAAATTATGAAATGGTGCCTCTTGTGTTTACACTCCTATTCTCCATCAAGGCATCTGTTTATTTAATTGATGGTCTCTGCCTTCTTTAAAGGTTACTCTGATATTTAGCAGGGTGTTGAGAGGGGCCAAGAAGTGATAAATTATGCCTACATTTACTCTTCTCCATCACCACAAACCCCTATGCTCCGCCCATCCTGTGCCTCCTGGGCTGCTCACCTCTATGCCACCAGTGAGCCAATAATTGCTAAATGTAAGGATCTCTTCTCGGTTCTGATATGGTTCGCACTCTTAAAACATGCGTGTGAGAAATACTCAAAGGACCAGGGTTTACAGTCTGGAGGAGAAGACCCTCGAAGGAATAGGATTGTGGTTTGAAGGTTCTGGTTTGCTTGGAATGCCCCTGTATTAGTTTTGGGTTTTGTTTTGTTTTGTTTCATTTTTTAATCATTGCTATCATAAATATAGTCCCTTAAAATAACACAAATTTATTATCTTTGGTTCTGAGATAGAGGTCCTAAACTCTAGGTGTCAGCAAGGCTGGATTCCTTCTGGAAGCTTTAGGGGAAGATCTGCTGTCTTGCCTTTTCCAGTTTCCCTACATTCCTTGCCTCAAGGTCCCTTCCTCCATCCTGAAAGCCAGCAATGGCAGGTCTTGTCCTTCTTCTATCACCTGACTCTGAAGCTGACTCTTCTGTTTCCTTCTATCTTTAAAATTCCCCTTTATGTTGGACCCATCTGCATAAACCAGATGAATCTCCCTATTTTAAGGTCAGCTGCTCAGCAACCTTGATTCCATGTGCAATCTAATGCCCCTTTGTTGTGCAACATACACATCCTAAGTTCAACGATGTGAACATCATGGAGGTGCCATGTTTCTGTCCACCACAGCCCCTAACTGGTAGGGTTAGGATCAGTGGATAGAAGTTACTGAGAATCCAATGTTGGGTCAGTCTAAAAGTTCAGGAAAGAAAGACCTTTTCAATGGTCAGATGCCTAAAAGCAGAACTGCCTTCTACTGAATTCTCAGTTCCTACAGGGCTTTGAGGGCCACTTCATCCTAAATAAGTGGTTACCAAATGCCAAGCACTCTGCTAAACCCTCATCATACTTTATATCACGTATTGCTCATAAGAGTCCTACTAAATAGAAGTTACTGTTTTAGAGAAGATAAATCTGATGTTCAAAGGGACTCAGATAAGGATTCCAGCTCAGCCTGGTATTAGCTGCATGACTGTAAGCTAGTAACCTCACCTCATCAATCCTCAGCTTCCCCATCTATAAAGTGGGTAGAATAACCCACCTCAAAGGATAGTTATAAGGATTAAATGGATAATAGTAGCATCTAGTTCATTGGTTTGTTGAATCGTGTATGAAATATGGTTAGCCCGGTGTCTGTCTCATTGTAAAGGCTCACTAGCTCACACTCTAATTCAGCGCCTTACACCCCATAGGATGCAGTAAACACTCCTTGGGTGTCTTCCCAGCACCTAGAAACCATCTCTCAGCATCTGGCTATGAACCTCAGGCAGCCATGTTTCTCCTCTATGTCCTTGACCTACTGGCCATGGCTGACTGGTCCAGTGGTGATCACCTGACTCAAGCCAAGCCAGTAGGTGTTCTCTACAGGGAATCTGAAATCAGATCCCTGCCAGATATTTGAGTCGGTCTCTGTGGGTCACTTTCCCTGGACCTGGTTTTGAAGGATATTCATTTTGTTCACTGAAGAACAGAGAAATGTCAATCTTAAGAGAGAAAGGAGATTAGGGGCACCTGGGTGGCTGGGTTGGTTAGGTGTGGACTCTTCATTTTGGCTCAGGTTGTGACCTCTCAGGGTTGTGAGATTGAACCTTGTGTGGGGCTACATGCTGGCATGAAGCCTGCTTAGGATTCCCTCTCTCCCTCTCCCTCTGCGCCTCCCCTGCCCTCTTTCTCTCCTTTTCTAAAGAGAGAAAGAGAGAAAAGAAAGAAGAAAGAAAGAAAGAAAGAAAGAAAGAAAGAAAGAGAAAGAAAGAAAGAAGAAAGAAAGAAAGAAAAAGAAAGAAAGAAAGAAAGAAAGAAAGAAGAAAGAAAGAGAAGAAAGAAAGAAAGAAAGAAAGAAAGAAAGAAAGAAAGAAAAAAAGAAGAAGAAAGAAAGAAAGAAAGAAAGAAAGAGAGAGAAAGAAAGAAAGAAGAAAGAAAGAAAGAAAGAAAGAAAGAAAGAGAAGAAAGAAAGAAAGAAAGAAAGAAAGAAAGAAAGAAAGAAAGAAAGAGAGAGAAAGAAAGAAAGAAGAAAGAAAGAAAGAAAGAAAGAAAGAAAGAAAGAGAAGAAAGAAAGAAAGAAAGAAAGAAGAAAGAAAGAAAGAAAGAAAGAGAAAGAAAGAAAGAAAGAAAGAAGAAAGAAAGAAAGAAAAAAGAAAGAAAGAAAAAAGAAAGAAAGAAAGAAAGAAAGAAAGAAAGAAAGAAAGAAAGAAAGAAAGAGAGAGAGGATTAAAATAGTTTTCAACTAAGAAGCTGAGAGAAGAAATGGAGGAGCCAAAAAGCTCTCTATCCTCCCCTTATGAACCTACCCCATCACGTCTCTTGAGACACCCTCATGTCCTCTTCCCTCTGTTAATTTAGTGGCCTGCATTGGTGTCTGTTATTTACAACCACACAACTTTAATGCACAAACGTTCACAAACATTTGCAGACTGTTGGAGCTGGAAGGGACATTCAGCCCCTCTCTTTGTTTACCCACTGGGGACACTGCAGGGCAGAGAGATGAGATGAGGGGTTCATCCCAGATAAGAACATCAAAACAGTGGCAGAGCCAGGAGCAGCACCTAGAACCCCTTGGCTGTCTAGGCTGGATCCTGCCCTCTGGCCCTGGCTGTCTTCAGCTCTAATTCCTAGGGATTGAGGAGCTAACATGACTGGAAGGGAGGTAGAGTTGGGACTGAGAAGGTTCCCAGAGTCTGGGAAGGAGTTCAAAGGAAATTTCACATTGGGAGACAAAAAAAAAAAAAAAAAAAAAACCGGTTCAAGAGACTAATTTTGATGCAGGATCTGGGACTCTTCCAACAGCACCTGGGTCTGCCTAGATGATGCCGGGAAAGAAAGGAGCCAGGCACTCATTTGCATATATGCAAACGAGGCCTTCCACAGCTGTCCAGAAGCCACCTCTGCTTGGAGCACCCCCACTCAGCGGCTGGGGCCTGCTTTCATCTGTCTACTCAGCCTTGGAAGAAAGAGAGAGACCGGCTTGCCAGAGCTTCCCACAAAGCTGACAGGCACACAAGAGTCCTCCCAGCACCCCTGCACTGGCAGCCTAAAGAGCTTAAACCTTTGGAGTATAAAAGTGGGGTCTCCCTCCCCCTCCCACACACCTCCACACCCCTTATCCCTACCCTGCAGCTGTTTCCCTGCTGGGCAGGAACAGAAAACCAGGCCCAGGATCTAGGATTCTTGCCAGGGCGCTATAGTGAGGCCTTCCCCATGCTTTGGTGGCAGCAGGGTTGTACGTTTCTGGGGTTCCCACATCCCCTTTCTCTGGCCTCAACACCATCCAGCCCCATCCCTCTCTGTAAGGAAGGCCATCCCTTCCCTTGCTGAGCCCAGGGAGAAAGAAGGCAATTGGCCTGGTGGTGGGGAGGCCTGACCTGAAACCTAGCTGAACCTAGCTCAGCCACTAGATTTCTAATGACCCCCAGCAAGTCTTAGCCTCAGTTTCCCCTTCCATAAATTTGAGGGTGGGGCAGGGAGGTTAGAATCATGTTTTAAGCCAGGGGAACTCCTTCTGCTACAAAATCTAGCTTGACTGCCAATCAGTAAAGCTGTGCTGTCTAGTTGCCACAGCTCTGGGAGGGAAGGGGGGTCAGTCAGCCTTTCCCCCACTTGTTCAGCTTGTGGAGCCCCCGAGGTCCATCAAAGTACATTTTGAAAACCACTGGACTCACTGGTCCCTAAGATGGCTTCCTGCTGTCAGAGTCTATGATCTCTCTCTTTTTTTTTTTAAGATTTTATTTATTTATTTATTCATGAGAGACACAGAGAGAGAGAAAGGCGGAGAAGCAGGCTCCTTGCAGGGAGCCCGACGTGGGACTTGATCCTGGGACCCCAGGGTCACGCCCTGGGCTGAAGGCAGATGCTTAACCGCTGAGCCACCCGGGCGTCCCAAATCTATGATTTCAGAGCCAGTAATGGCGGCCTGAGAAGCCAGTAAGGTGGGCCTGAGAGGGAATGAGAAAGGATTTTAATGCCAAGACCCAAGAGCAGTCAGCAAACCTGTAGGTTGACACACTCTCAGCCTTTAAGTTCAAATTTGCAGAACTGCCCTTCAGAAAATCCTGGTGGAGGCTCTCAGCCTCCCTCCACCCCCATCCTGGCCTGGAGGAGCCTAGTGAACTCCCCTCGGAGGACAGCTGAAGAGGGTTCGCCTACCTTCCAGGTCCTCAAGCACGCACTCCCGTATTCTCTCTCTCTCTCTCTCTCTCTCTCTCTCTCTGCCCCACCCCAGCTTCTTACTGCTTTCAATCTCTCTCTCTCCTCTCCCCCCTCTACCCCACCCCCACTTGCCAGTCCCGCCCAGTCCATCCCTGGGAAAGTATTTGAACAATACTTGGAGAAGGGGATCAGGTATCCTGGGGGGGACTGGCCCCTACAAAACACACAGATGGTTAATCCCTGGGCAACTCTGGCCTTTCCTCTCCTCTCCTCCCCCAGTCCCTCTCTCCTCTCTGTTTCCACTTCTGCTCCAGCTCCCAGCACCCTGGCTCTCCTGACAGACATCCTCCTCAGAAGAAAAGGGAGTTTGCCCTGGATGGTGCCGAACTCACTGAGGGACCCAGGGAGTCACTCTCCCTCCCCAGGCCTCAGTTTCTTCATTTGGAAAATGGGATTACATTGACAAGGGCTGGTGTCACAGATCCCTTTGAGAATCTGAGGAAAACCAGACACACACACACACACATACACACATAAAATTCTAGAGACATGATGGAAGCCCATCCACAAATTGGAGAGAGGCTCCCCAGGGGTCTTGTCCATGCTCGAGTTCTAAGGCTAGGACTCTGGGCGCAGCTCCTCCACACCATGGCAGCTGAACCTCCTCAGGCCCTGGACTGGAAATGCCAGAGGAGTCACAGCAGGGTGGAGGCCCCTGCACAGCTTCTCCCTCCAGTGGTTTGCATATGCGCTCGAGAGCGTGCACACACCCCGACAATCTGGGAAAGAGGCGGAAGGGGGTGTGGGCCCCTCTGTGGACAGGGTAGAGAGCAAAGGGGCTGCAGCCCCTGACGGCTCCTCCTCACGCCCCAAGTTCCTGGCCCAGGAGCTATGGCCTGCAGCGCACCTGCGCACTCTTGGTATCTGGCCTTGGCCCAGCCGGTCTGTCCCGCTGCAATCATCGGCAGGCTCTGCACGACAGGGCCCTGGTCCTCAAATCCAGCCTGCTCGGCACAGTTCACCACACCTCCCCTGCTCAGGATCCTCCAGCCGCTGTCCGTGGGCAGCTCCCAACTCTGCTCTCTTGCCGGAGGCTTTCCAGGTCAGACCCCAGCCCCAGGCACTCTTGCCTCAGTTCCTGAAACTCTGTCCACACTGAGCAGCCTGCACTACCAGCCACATCTTCTTGCCTCTACACGCTTGCCTGGAGTAATCTTTGTGTCTCTGCTCCTCCCATCACTAACGTCCAAATTAGTGAAAAATGCCACCTCATCTCAGAAGCCTTCCTAGCTTTCTCTCCAGCTGGAAGGCCTCTCCCCGCTGAACTCACTATCTGACAGGTATTGTGACTTTTGCCATGTTCCCCTCATTTCTGAGGATAAACTCCACAACCAAAGACCATGCAGCTATTTAGTGGGCACCTGGCGTGTGCCAGGTACAGGGCCAAGAGCTTTATCTGCATTGTCCCATTTAATCTTCCTACAAACACAAGACAAGAGGTAGATGTAATTATCTCTAGTAAGAGACAAAGAGGCAAAGCCCCCTCTCTCTGACTTCCAACTCCTGTACTTTCCTTGGCCCTTTTGTGACTAAATTTCTTAAGAGTCTTCCTCCCATCTTGAGGGCAGGATCTTATTCTTCTAGATTTAGAAGGATCAAAGCTGTTGCCATAGCTGTCATTAAATGGTGGGAGAGAGCATGGTAGGAGAAGCGGGAGGGAGGACCACGTACACCAGGCACTACACACATGTGACCATCTTTTTTTTAAAGATTTTTATTTATTTATTCATTCATTCATGAGAGACAGAGAGAGAGAGAGAAGCAGAGACACAGTCAGAGGGAGAAGCAGGCTCCACGCAGGGAGCCCAACGTGGGACTCGATCCCGGGTCTCCAGAATCAGGCCCTGGGCTGAAAGTAGCGCTAAACCGCGGAGCCACCCGGGCTGCCCAACCATCTTTAACCTTTACGGCCACTCTGTGAAATGTCCTCAGCCCCATGTTACAGATGAGGCAGCCAAAGCCCCTAGAGGTCAGGTAGCAGTCACCATGAGGGGCAGCACTGGCCTTCCCTCCAAGCCTTCGGGGCCCCAAAGCCCCCTCCACCGGCAGCTTCTCAGTGTGCATTGAGGCAGGGATGTGCTTCCCTGATGCCTCCTTCCAGCCAACAAATAAGTTCCCAAGTGTGAGAGTCCAGTGACTTTTGTAATTGAAATGTATTTTTTTACTGTCTTCCATGATTGGAACTGGATTCCCAGGGGCAATCATTTTGGCCTCAAGATATAATTAAAAGCATACAGGAGTACACTGTATATTCTTTAAATGGTGTAACTAGAGGGAAGCTAATGATTTTATGGCACAACAAAAGCACAACAAAAAGATCCCCCCAGAGGCTGCGTCACCATCCCTCCATAGTTAGATCTTAGTTGGAGGAAGATGAGCCTTGATTCTTACCTAGCCCTTAAAACAAAAAGGTAGTTATAAATCACCCATTTTAAACCCTATTCTTTCAGGTGCTCTTTACAAATGGCATAAGCCTCTCATTGTCTGTTTAGGGACTAAGCTAATAATGTGTTTTTTTCAGGGTCCTTTATGAGCTCTTTAAGGAAGACTCTGGTCTTTTTGCCCCAGAGAGGCACAGAAATCATTTTCATAATTTATGAAAGTGCAGGGTGGATTTCCTTTAAGAGCATAAGGTGGCCCACTTAATATAGATCCTGTTAATAATGCAGTGGGACTTGAAGGATTCCGATTTTAAGTGGGCATAGTAACCCAGCAGAGAGTTGGGTAGAGGCCCGGCCACCCAGTCCTTCCCACCTAATAGAGCCACCTCCCCACAGGGGCCAGGGCCCATGGCACAGGACCAGCTACTGGTTTTGCCAAGGCCTTGCCCCAGAGGGGAAAAGACCTGTGTCTCTAAGGCACTGTGCTCCCTGCCCCACCCCATTTACTCTGATTTGCTCGCTCATTTATTCACTCATTCATGAATCCATCCATCCATTTATTGAGTATGTACCAAGGAAGCTGGGATTCAATGGTGAACAAGACCCAGTGTGCCCCCAATGAGCTCAGTCTGGTGGAGGATGCCAGCAAGAAAGCGGACAAATGAATCAGGGAGAGGCAGGTGCTATAAAAGGGGCATGTACCAAACATAGTGGGGGCTCCGTTGAAGGAACAGATCCTCCCTGGGCAAGTCAGAAAAGGCTCCATAAGGAGAGAGGGCCGAGTTGAGCCTTAAAAGTTTTTGTAGGTGGAGAGAGTAGAAATGGAAGATGGTGAGGGCCCAGAGCTTGGATGGCAGCCTTCTAGACAGAACACAGCTCAGACACATTGACAAAAGGCAAAATGGAAGGTTGGAGAAGTTCTGAGTAATTGTGGGAAATGAGGATTGTGAAAACCCACCTAAAAAGGATCCAGACAAAGATTCAAGAGCTGGGAATAGTTTAAGGAGCTATCCTTGGGGAGGATGTGCAGAGGGCAGGGAGAGAGTATAAGGGTTGCAAGGATTGAAGCCCACACATCAACCAAAATGGCAGGTGAATTGCTCATCTCCCACAGGTTAAGGGCTCTGAGAACCTCCAGCACCAGCTCTCAGCTTCAGAAGAGGCCCTCAGTGTAGCCCTGTTGGCAACTAGGGCTCCATGGAAGAGTTTCCCCCAGATCTGGGAGGCAGCCAAGGTCCCAGTGCCCAGTACACAGGTCCCAGGCTAGCCCACCATCCTTAGATTAAAGGAGGCCTTTGGTCTCATTCCTGTCTCCACTTGGAAAGCCCACTCCCAAATTCCACATCACTGCAATGGAAGGTCCACATGTCCCTCAGTGTTCGGCCCCAAGGTGCCCAGCCCTTCCTAGTATGTTCTCCCCCACTGTGTCTATTCAGGACCCTACCTCTGTCATCTCATCCTGAATTCAAGTCATCTGTGTACATGTTGACTCGTACTGTCAACTGACTCCTCAGTTGACCCCTGGTTCCCACTGAGAGGTTCTAACGGTAACACTGAGCTCCGTGTCCTCCAAGTCTGTGGCTCGTCGAAGACAGTCAAGTTATGTTCCTTAAAGATGTCTTAGCTGACCCCTCCAAGCATCTCTGTGGACACGGAGGACCCAGGGTGGAAGGGGAGTGGAAAGAGGAGACACCGGCCCTCCTCTGCACCCCCAGACCCCAGGGAGGCTCTGCAGAATTGTGTTTTGTCCCTGTTTGGGGTTGAGCCTGTGTGGTTGTCCCTGGTGGGTCCTGCATTATTTTCCTCGAGGTTTCCAGGGGGTTGAAAAGCGTTTCATATTTCTCTGTTTGGCAAATAGTCTGTCCCCTGCCTCCCTTCCCAGGCATCAGGAATCCCAGAAATTAAAACCAGAAGGGCTCGGGTTTCTTTCTGAGGAGGGGCCTCTGCAGCAGATGCCAGTCGAGCTGAGCCTGGGGAAACCCAGCCAGGAGGTGGGGTGGGGGCACCAGGCCCTGGGTTTTCTCCACCGAGGGCCCAAGGGCCCAGCAGAGAAGGAGGGAACAGCCCTGTTCCCCAGGCAGGGCTAGAACACCTCTCTCTCTCTCTCTCTCTCTCTCTCTCTCTCTCTCAGCTGAGTTGGGGCTGAGAGGACAGCAGCTCCCCGGTGTCCCTGTCCGGGTGGAAGGGACAGAGCCTTCTGCTGGAGAGAGACGGGAGGAGGCAGGCGCAGCTGAGAGCGGGCCCAGATGCCAGCAGACCGGGGCGGGAGCCCAGGAGGGCTGGGGACGGGCCTCTGAGCAGAGGCCTGGAGATGGCAGCGGGCGCTGTGCGCAGAGCGGAGCTGACACCTGAATCTCGGCTTGCCTCCCCCTGGAGAGCACTTTAATGAGGCTCACAGCTGTGATATCACAGAACGAGCATTAACAATGCTAATTACCTCAAGTTTAGCCCGAACATTCTCAACCCACCCGCCTTGGGAGCACGCTGTTGTTCTGGCCCTGCGAAAGCACTGATGGGCTGGGGCTTAGGACTAGGAGGTGAGAGCAGACAGCAGAGCACCAGGTAGGCCAGGCTGGGGGGCAGGAGGCGGGGAGTGGGGGAAGGAGGGTGATGAGGGCTGCAGGCCGCAGGGACCCCCGAGAGAGGAGCAAGTGAAGCCTCCAAGTCATGACACCGGCGTTCCTCTGCTCTGCTCTAGAGGAACCCAAGGGAGAAGCCCCCTCTGGAGAAAGCTGGGAGCAGAGATGGTTTCTATTTGTACTTGGCAAAGGGTCATGGGCCCATGATGGCCTCCCATCATCACACTGCCTTCTGCAGCCTCAGGGATGCCCCTGGGGCCCCTCCCCTGGAGCCCCAAAGATGCTTTCAAATTATGGGGGTTATTAAAGCAGCAGAACCAGTAATATAGGAAATAGATGACATTGGAGTTGTGCTGATCAGTGGCTTGAGGGGAAGTTGGGGCTCAGGAATGTTTTTCCCACCCCTGCCCCCAAAGGCCCTCCCAGAAGCCCTCTGCAGAGTTCACTTGGAAGACCAATGTCATAGAACAACCTAAACCTCTGGCTTCCTTGGGTCTGGCCTACAGCTTGCCCTTCCGTGGGGCTGCGTGGAGACAGACTGTGTTAGCCACCCCCGAGGGCCTGTGACCCAGGCCAGGAGCTTGGGCTTCGGGGCTGCAGGATGGATACGGGTGCTTGTGTGCACATGCCCCTGATCTGCTAGCTCCTTACCCAAACCTGCTGAGTTTATGGAAGTTCGTGCCTGTGTCTACACAAGTCAGACATCAGCGGGCTAGATAACACAGGACCTAGAGCTTCTGACTCCTCTCCCAGCATCCCCTCTGCTCCAAGAAGGGGAGACCATGTGGTATCTCTGCCACAGGTCCACACCCTCAGGCTCTCTCTGACGTGGGGAGCTGTGCCCTTGGCCCCTTCTTAGTCTCTTTTCCTCCTTATGAGGAAAGAACAAAGGAAATCCATTCTGCTCTGGCTTTGCTCGAAGGTAACGCAGTGTCCCTCCACCATCCCTGTGACTCCCCAGAGCAACATGGGTCTCTGGGCGGTGTTAGGCCCAGCTGACCACATGCATCTCCCAACAACTGGCAGCATGAGGCTGGGATGCAAAGCTGGGTTTCCTGGGATCAAAGTAGACACCTCACCCCCATCCATGCAGATGAAAGGCCTATGCATGGGGGTCTGGACCACCTCTTCCCGCCTGGACTTTTTGTCCTAAGCTCACAGGCCCCCAATGCTGGCATCAGTGTTCAACATCTCACCTGAGATGGCTCCGGTTCAAGGCGGGGAGGACATCACTCCCTTTGTAGAGATGGCTCAGCAACCTGCCGGATGGCACACATCTGCAGTAGCAGCCGCGGCTCCTGTGCTAGAAATACCCACCCCAGGTTCGGCTCGGACAGGAAAGGCTGAAGGTGCGCCGTGACTTCTTGGAGACCAGGAGAGCACTTCTCCAGCAGAGGGACAAAAAGTGACCTGGCCATGCCCACCCATGTCTTACTGGGAAGCCCAAGTAGGTCCCACCTACAAGCCCACTGATCCACTGACACAGCAGTCCCTGCTCAGGTCTAGCTCCCCCATTTCCCACTGGACCCCATCGTCATGTGCTGTGTTATTACCTGTCTGGCTTGTAAGCCCTGTGAGGGGCAGGGCCTTGTCTTGTCTGGGGGACCCTCAGTGCCTGGCACATGGGACAGGCTTTATGTGATTTGTCTTAAATTTGTTTTTAGAAGACTGACTCCTAGCTTGCGGCCTCAGGACGCCACGGGCTGCGTGGTGCAGGAGTCCCACTGTTCCTTCACCGCGGTTGCTAAGCAGGCTCAGGAGACTCTGGGGGCAGATGTGTCTTCGCTAAAGCCTCCCGCTCCTTGCTCTTGCTCAGGGCAGCCATCGCACTGCCTTTTATGGAAGGCGATTTCTGACCTGAGAAGGGAGGCCCAATGACTCAGCTGGCTTCTAGATGGGCCCCCAGCCGGAGGCCTCTCTTTCCCCCACCCCGTTCCCCCACCTCAGCCATGAGTCATCTGTGAATCATCCACCTGCCCTCCCCTAGAAGTTCCAGGGGGTTCTCTCCAAGGGGTCTCCTCCCGTGAAGCTCTAGGTTGTGCTGCCCGCTGTGCCCGCGAAAGCTGCAGGGACTGACTCTTCCCCAGAGCTAGTGGGGGTCAGAATTCCATCACCAGCAGCGACTGAGACTCAGACTGGACCGTATTGCCCCTGGAGTCTGCTTGCAAACATGGAAGCACCAGGGCTTCTCTGGAGCCCCCCCCGCCCACACACACACACACACTCGTGCACACAAGCACGCGCACACGACATGCACACGTGTAGTCCTACTGTATACCCCAAGGGGAAAAAGCCCTGCTCCTACAGGAGCTGGATGTTTCCAATTGGTTTTTTGGGGAGGGGGATAGGAAATCACCAAAAGTTCCCAAGAGTTTTAAAGCCTTTTATTTGTTTACACATTCTCTAAATTGCAGACAAAAAAATTTTGCTACATAGGTCATCAACACTGCTAACCAACCACAGAACAAGATACTAACCACAGCAAAGAAGGGACGGGGCCTGTGACTCAGTCTTTGTGAACGTGCAAGGGGCTGGGATGTCCAGGGGGCCCCAAGATAGACAGCTTGATGCCAACCTTATGGTGGTTCCAGGTCTTGACTCTCCAAGGCCCTCCTCCCAGAACCAGGTCAGGACAGGAGCAAAGGCAGGAAGGGAGGGAGGGGTCCTGGAGGGAGGGGTCCTGGTTCCTGGGGCAGCCTTCCTGAAGAGCCAAAATCAGGATGTGGGCTCTTTCCAACCTGGAGATCTTCCTAGAAACTTTCACAGTACACCAGCTCTCTGGGAAGTCACAGAACCTGCGTGTCCCCTTCGGACAGTGGGAGAGGTGGCACTGCCTCCCCTCCAATACTGAAACACGAGAGATCTTAATACATCCCTTGAGAGGGCAGAAACAGCACAGCACTCTTCACTTCGGGTGCCACAAAAGAGGGGGGACTTGACACACGGGAGAAAGAGAGCACCCCAGGAGGGAGGAGCAGACGGGTGCACACACACCTACACACTGAGACTACATCACATCACACCTGAAAGAGTCAGGGGTGGGGCAAGGGGCTTCTGTTGGCTTGCCTGTTGCTGTGGTTGCTTTTCAGAGGAGCCAATGGGGAATCTCTTCTTCAGACCATTACGTACAACTTCCTAAGCCTGTAGCCCTGCTCTCCAGTCTCATGAAAGCCGTGCCCTCCTCAGTTCTGGATACTGTCCAATGTCCCCGAGCAGCTCAAGGCAAAAACCCTAAGTTGTCCAGTCAGCAGGAGGTAATGCAGTGTTGGAACCCAAGGTCAAATGGGGAGGGAGTCCAAGGGAACATAAAGGAAGACCCTTGGTAGCAGGCATTTCTACCGCCAAGGCCAGCCCTCTCAGCCATTCTTGTATGACTAGGAGTCTCAGAAAAGCTGGGGCGGGATTGGGGTGGGGTGAGAGAGTATAAGACACAAGAAAGCACTTTGGAAAGATGGCAATGAGCTATTGAAAAGGCTTCTCTCTCTCGTGCCTATACCTGGAAGAAAGTGACTCTGAGTTTCATCATGTCTATAGGTCTAGAGATATCAGTGGAGACATAGCAATAGGAGGTCACTAGAACATTTCCAGGGCTATCCTTTCCAAATACAGCCCAAGCCATCTGAGGGCAGTAAATTCCTGAGGCTGCAAGGCACCCAGGGTCTATTCACCAGCAGGGAGAGCAGCAGAGACCAAGCCCTTCCCACACTTCTCCAACTCTGAGCCAACCAAAGGGCTTCCGTGCCCTTCCCAGAACCTATGCGGAGCTGGGGAGGCACCTCCTTGTAAAGAACCTCTTCATCCTTTCTACCCCAGCGCACCCAGAACTCCAGGCTTCGTATGTGGTGGCAGTCATCACCAAAGCCACCAGAACCAGCCTCCTCCTGAGGAGAAGCACAGCAGGGCATCCAGCGACTAGAAGGACAGCAATTTCTTTTGGCTTCTGGGCAGAGATGCTCCATTTCTTGGCTCTCAAAAGAGAATGTTCTCAAAACTGGGCTTTAAAATTGCCTTCAGCCTATACACACGGTGGGTGGACCTACCTGCACCAGTCCATGTGTCACATGCACAGGCCAGTCTCCCTTTCCAGTGTCTGCTTCCTAATTGGTCTAGTGGGTCAGCGTCGGGCTGGGAGGGGGTCTGAGCTGACCGTTCTCAGCCTGACAGTCTACATAAGCGGAGGTGGGAGGAGAGACCGTCTCCAGGCTAAGCCCACGGGGCCAGCAGAGCTCTCCCGCTCCCGGGTCCATCCCTCATGGAGCTCGGGGCACCAGTGGGCTCAGAGTCTGAAGCCGGCTGCTTGGGAGTGGTGCTGCCAGTCTGGCCTGGACGGGATCCAAGTCAAATGACCGCCCCCCCCCACTGCCTCTGCCCTGCCACCAGCACAAGAGACAGGGTGAATCAGGGTCATTCAAAGGAGGCTCGGTTCAAAAGAACTGAAGGCTTTCATATGGGCAGTGGGTCAAAGCCTAGAATGCACTGCAGGTTCTCAAGCACTTTAAAACCAGCCTGGCAGCCCAGCATCATGAAAGCCTTATGTCCCCGAGTCTCTCACAGACATAACCAAAATTCTGCCTCCTTGGAGCCAGGTGCTGTCCAGGGACCCCAAGGAGCCTTCCCGCCCCACTCCCCCAGCCCCCAGCAGACAAACCAAGGGATGCTTCAGGCCAGCTCCGCACTAACACCCAACCGGGGCAGATACGTGCCTTCCCCGGAGCCCAGGCATCCAGCTTGAAGGATGTGAGTGTGAGTGCTTCAGGGAATAGCGAGGAGCTGAAATCTGGCTGTCACATGTGCAGAGAAAAGGGAGATTGAGCAAATGGTTTATTCCTGATGCTATAGATTCAGACAACAGTGGGTCTACTGAAGCATGAAGTCAGGATCCGATGAGCACCTGGCCAAAGGTGGGCACACGAGCTTTGCTGGAAATGCTTCCAACGTTGGGCCCCTCCCCATGCCCACCTCCTGCTGCCACGCCTGAATCATGCAGGAGGCCGAGACAGGCTGGTGGGGGTCTCCGGGGGAGTTCACCCAGTCTGAGCATGAGGCCCTCATCCCACCATTCTCCTCTGCTCTTTCTAGTGGGGACGGGACAAGACCGTGAAAGGAGTCACTTTCCAGCTCTCATCAGGCCCTGCCAATTACACCTCCCCACTCACCACCCCAGGAGCCCACTCCAGCATTTGAAGGGCATGACCTCTGTTGCCTCTGGCCATTCGGCCCACTCCAACCCTTCATCATCGCTGAGGTTCATGGTAAAGATGGTCACCTTCCAAGGGCAGCCAGTGCTTGGGCAGATGGACACAAGCAACTAGGTTGAGGTCAACTGTGTTCTTCCCCTCAACCCCCAGAGAGTAGAAACAACTGGACACTTTAGCCAGCTCATCTTCAATCCATGAACATGCATGAACACAAAAAGAAGGACCTAGATCGACACACACCTTCCCTGATGATCCACTACCTGACATGTGATCAGAATGCCATGGGAGAGTGTAATTTTGGAACCCAAAAGCAGGTTGAAGCCTGGGCCAGGATGTGGTTTATTTTTCTAACCCCTATAGGACCTAGTATGTTGCCCTGCACAGAGTGGGTGTCCTGCCAAGCATTTTAGCCAGTACCGGCCTGCCCAGCAATCCCTCTTGGTGGCCAAGAAATGGGCTCATTTTCCTTCAGAGCAAAAACACCCTGTGGGCAAACCTGCATATGAGTAGTGAGCAAGTAGGTTGGACATCTCTCCTTTTCCCCAGCCAAAGACACAAATGCTCCCAAAGCATCTGACCATTTACTGCCACAGCGTGACTTCTCTGCTCTCCCAAATGCCAGAGGGACCAGATGCTAGGGCTCGCTGTCTCCCCACCCCCTCTCCAGCCACCTGCTCCCACCTCCTCTGCTCTGAGCTAACCATTCTATGGTTTCATTCTCTCACATGTTTTTATTTTTATTTTTATTTATTTTTATTTTTTATTTTTTTCTCACATGTTATCTAGCAATGATTCCTTCCTTTTTCCCTAGTACCTAATTTAGGCCTCTTCAGCTACATGTTGAAAATACACAGAGGGTATATAGTTTTCTTTTCCTTTTGTACTGCTGCTTGTTCTCATCATCACCCCACCCTTCAGCATCTTGGCAGGAGGGAAGGGGGGGCAGGTGCAGGAAAGGAGGAGGGAGGCCATGCAAGAAGAGAACCAAGGTCTTGGCGGGGAGTAAACACGAAAGGGCGAAGTCAATAAGAACCGCAATCCCAATTCCAGCCATAAAATCTGCTCATCCCTTTGACAGCAGAATTGAGACTTTTGCTTCCAAGTCCACATCCATTGCTAAACCTGTTTCCCCAAAGAAGCAGAAGTGAGGGAAGAGGGGAAGGAGTCCATGCGCCAGTGGCCCTCTGAGCCTGAGGCTCCCCATACAACTCCCGGAAGTGTGCAGGGGCTGGGACCTGGGGTGGGCCTGGCTGGACGGCAGGGAAAGATCCCCTGTGACAAGCAGGTTCTCCCTCTTATCCTGGAGCAACACAGAAGGTTCACTTTCATTTGTTAAGTGAAGGGTGTGTGCGTGTGTGTCTCTGTTTTCATCATCAATATTGATAACATCGATAGAAATAATGGAGATGCAGAGAGGCAGGCAAACAGGATGCAGTGGGTGTGAGTATAACCTGGAGAGGGTGCAGAGGGGAAACATAGGGGCTCAGGGGCCTCCCCCAAGTCCTACGGGGACCCCCCCTCTTCCCACCCCGGCAGCATGTATGCGCCAGAGTGGGTTGGGGCCGTCCTGAATGGCCACTTTGCTCGCTGCCTGGGCTAGAGGTCATCATTAGTATTTATATCTCTGTCGACTAGGGTTCTGGCTGCCTGCCAGTCCTGGTTCCTGCCTTCCTCTGGCCTGGCCTGGGAAATGTCACCATCAGCACAAACGCTTCCTTCTCTTGGTGGGGCCAAAGAGGGGAGAAACCCTGGAGTGACCCTCTTTCAAGGCACTGAAGCAAAGAAAGGAAGGCAGTTGTGAACAAAGGGCCTGACCAAGAAGCATTCCTGTACCCTCTGCCCCCTGTTATCCACGAACCCGCCGCCCACCCCACAGCCGCATAGGATCCTAGGGAGTTACCTCCGGTCTCAGCCATCTGTGGGGACACGGCCAAGCCTCACTCAGAGCCCAGAGACAGCCTTCCCTGGGAATCCACCAACTTCCAGACCTTTCCTCTCACACAGGGAGCCCCCCATTCATTCTAGGAAACCAACTGGAGGAGGACGGGGCCAGGCCCAGACCCCCTCCTTCCCCATCACCGTTTCCTGGAGGTGCTTCCTTTGGGCCTCTCTTCCCGGCAGCCTGTGCAGAAAGTATGGAGAGGGGGCCACGCAGCCAGGCCTTCCTAAGAGCAGCTGCTGAGAGGCTCGAAGGAAGCCCCCAGTCTGTCCATCTGGGGGCTCTGTTCATCCTCCCACATCCAAGGCACCCTAGCAGTTGGCAGCACTCTGCCTCCCCACCCCACATCCTTTAGGTATTTAGCTCCAGGACTTCGAAGTGTAAATCAGGTTTCTGGGCCCTCCTCAAGTGCCCTCCTCTCCCTTCTCTTCATTTGGCTTCGCCTGACATGAAGGACCTTTGACCCTCCCCATCTCCTTCCTCTGGGCCCCCATTCCTCCCTCCTCCTGCACAATAACGAACCCACTACAGGTGACATCAATGCACAGCTCTGAAGAGGAGTCAGCTGTGGCATGTTGGGCGTCTTTGCTGGGAGCATGAGCATGGCTCTGGCCCAGGGAGCCAGCCCTTCCCTGTGGGGGTGGGGTGGGGGTGACACAGGCACGTCCTGAGGAGGGGCCTGCACTGGGGAGGAGTGTCAGGGAGTGAGAGAGGAAGGGACGCTGCTGTCCCTGCACATGTAGCAGGCTGAGAACCAGCCCAGGGACAGGGAAGGTGGTCCTTGGGGCTCCCAGCAGGGGGGTACAGGGGGTCTCCCCCACGCACCACAGACTCAAAGAGGAAACCAGGGGCCCTCTGAGTCTAAAGCCTGAAGTTGCCAGTAATCTCTCTTCAAGAGCACAGGTCTGTCTCCTAAACTTGCCCCAATAGGAAAGGTAATAATAATCATCTCATTTTTCGTCCTTAAAATATCTGAACTTTTAAAGGGGAGGGCCGGGAGGAATCGTGCTGTGTTCAAAGCACAAAGCCTAAAATGCAGCACGAGTGTAAGTCTCCGGGGTATCATGAAACCATCACTGTGAAATCCAAACCCTCCCCCAACCTTAAAACCTGTTATCTTCGCCAGCTCTGGAGGAATCTGGCCTCCTTCCCACCCACCCACGGCTCACTACCCTAGTTCCAGCCTCGCGTCTGAGCGGGCTGGGGAAGCAGCCACTCCTTGCAGCCTGCATGGCCTTCCCACCTGGCCCTGGGGACCCCCGGCTCCTGCTCTAGGTGCTTTAAGTCATGGGATGGGGGGTGGGGGGAGGAAATCTGAATGTCAGTCTCCTAGCAGAGGCCTTGTCTGGATATCCTCACAATGTCGCCTGCACTGGATTTGCTGCAGGCCCCAAAAGTGGGGTTTCAAACACAGAGGGTTTCAGCTTCTGGCCTGGATCCTGCAGCCTCATCTCCTCTCTGGCCAGGTGGAGCCACAATATTGGGGTGAAGCAGAGTAAAGGCACTCTGGCTATTCTAGGGACTCGAGCTGGCAGGCAAGGGCATCATTATCTCCACCGGGTGGCCTCTGGACCCAGTGACGAGAGATACCACAGTGCGGGGGCCTCCATCACTCCAGGCCCCATGCCAGGCCCTTCAGCAGCACTAGTGCTAATCCCGGCAACAATCTGCTGGACGGGCCGTATCTCCCTACCTTACAGATGTGGAAAATGAGCCTCAGACGGGTGAAGTCACTTGCCCAAGGTCAACCAGCCAGAAAGTAGTAGAGCTGGGCTCTACATCCAAGTTTCTAAGTGCCTGTTACACTGAACTGAATTATAGCCCTCTCCAGGAGGTGGCTCCCCATTCTAGGTCGTGATGATCTAGAAGGGAGTATCCCAAGAATCTTCTTTCTGAAATCCCCAACCCCAGAGTAAATCCCTCACCTCCCACCAACAGGAGACCCACGCGCAGGTCCTTGTCACAGCTTTGACCTATTGGCTCTGTCCACAGGCAGCCTAGCCCCTAAAACATAAACCCATTTTGGTCAAAAGGGAGATTCTGAGAAGGCATCTAACCTTGGCTAATTCACACAAGAAGGGGGTATAGAAATCATTTGGGATCCCTTGGAAGGCCCTGCTTTCCAGTGGTTATTTATATAACATTATGCTTTCTTCAGTCTCCCAATGTCACCGTGGAATGGGCAGGGCAAGTATTATTATCTCTGTTTCATAGGTGGGCAGACTGAGGTTCAAGCCCTGATCATCCACGTGCACCCCATGATTCTAGTTCATTCTCTGGGGTTCAGGAAAAGACCAGTTGGAAGTTTACCATCCCTTTCCTTGTTTCAGTACAAAAAGTGATAAATGGGACTCTGGAGGTTTTGTCTGCTTGCAGTACCCCAAAAGTGCTGTTCCACAAGCTGGCTTTGCTATCCCCACTTTCCAGATGGGGAAACTGAGACCTCCAAAAAGGGAAGAAGTTGGACCCATCCTATAGGGAATGCAACTGGGAAGGAGACTCTGGACCCTCTTTACGTCCATTCCAGAGCCCGGAGCACCCAACCCCATCCCCACTGCTGGGTTACAGCACCCTCCCTCGCAAGGCCCAATCCCTCTTCACAGCTTCTGTGGCAGCAGGTGCGATGGAGGTAGAACAGGGCCACCCCAACATCTGCACTGAGGTGGGGAAGGAATTTGTACACACTCCAAAGAGGACTTGTCAAGTAGCAGGACGACAGCTAGGGGTTTCAGACTTGCTTTTTAAACTTTGAAGCCATTGTGGCATTTGGGAACATTTTGCTAACTTTTTTTCTAAAATCAAGTCAAAGTGATCTTCAAAACCAATAATCAGCCTTTGAGGACACCCCACTTGGGGTTTGTGGGAGGACAGCCAGCCAGAGCAGTTGGGAGACGAAATCTGCTCCTCTGATGTGACACCACTGGGTAAACAGGGGACAAGATGGTGCGGCAGCTTCCCAAGCCCTCCCGGACCTCCGGAATCCCAAACAGGTTTCCCGACCAGGAGGCGGAAGGAAGTATCTGGTGAGGAAGATGAAAATCCCATCTGGACGGGGCCCTTTAAACGAGATCTTTAGGGAGGCGTGTAGCTCCCTTGGAGGCCACAGGCCCCCTCAGGAGATGACCCCGTCTCTTGCCACAAGTCACCCTGCAAGGGACTGGGGGGTCCAGCGTGGCTCGGCCCCACGCCAGGCCGCCCCGGGTCCACTGGCCAAGAGCAATTAGCCCAGGAGGGAGGCTCCTGCCAAGCGGTGGAGCTGACGCGACAGGCGGGCAGAAGTGGCCCAACCAGCCCGAGCCCCCAGGGGCTTCTTCGGGAGCTGGAGGAGTAAAAATAACCTCGGCCTTTGTTGGAAGGGCCGGGCCACGGGGACGGAGCTGATTTCAGGGAAGCCGAGCATGCGCCAGGGTCCGCTGCCGAGACCTGCCCTTTGGGCAAATGATTTTTCCAGAAATGTGTCAGTTATTGTGTGCTGCTGCCATTGCCACTGCCACCGAGATTCAAAGACAGCCCGGGCCGCTCCCGCCCTCGGGGCTGACTTCCAACGCAGACTTCTCGGAAGCTCAGCCTCCCACCTCTTTCTTCTCAAAACATCTTTGGAAAACAAGACTCCGGCACATAATTGGGGAGTTTGGGGGGGGGGGGCCAAGAGCAGCCCTCAAGCTGAGGATTCTGTACCGTTGCCACCGTGATCATAAATCACCCCATCACCCCGTTATTTGTTTAGGTGACAATCCTCTCTTCCCCGTCCTAAAATCTCCAGAGTCCGGTGTCAGTAGACAGTGGCAAACACACACCATGTAGAAGGAGAAATTACTTGGGAAAAGGAATTTGTGGTGCCAAAACAGTACTGAAGGGCTTTGCAGAGCTGCAGTCCTTTGTGCCGACATGCAGATTCTGGACTGCGCAGCCTTCACCCGCCTTCCCGGCTCTTGAGTCCCACCAGGGAAAGCTCCAGACCCGGGCTGGTTGGGAGGCAGAGCCTCAGCATCCTCCCCCGCCATAGGCTGTGGCTTGTCTCACCTCAAGGATGTCCCAGCTCCGAAGGTCAAGGAACCCCAAAAGCCTGACCCCTTGCAAAGCCACTCCCGATGGGTAACAACTACTGATCGGCTGTGGCAGGGCCTCTGAATTTTCTTCCCAATGTCTCTGCCCACCCCTCAGCACTTCTACTTCCCTCGCCAGCCCCATCAGGGGACCCCCCTGGCTGCAGACACCACTAGGTGTATCTGCAAGGGGTCCAGAAAACTGCTTTTCTTCTTCACAGAGACCAAGGAACAAAGAGGGATTTTCATCGTCAGGATGGCCTCCCGACTCCGAGTCTAGAAGTTTCCAGGGAGGCTGGTAATAAATAACAACTTCTCCACAGCCTTTTGTCCCTCTGCTGAGTTCAGGATAAAGAGCTGAAGCAGGAGGCGGGAGGCTGCGTGAAGATTTCTTGGAACACAATAGATAGAAAACACCAAACTACACGTGAGTGACTGATCGGTGGTCACAAAACAGCTTCCCTTAAAATGGGAACCAGGGCCGGGGTAAATGTGAGGCGGTTCCACAGGGCCGGGGCCAGGGGTGTTCTTCAAACGTGAAAGATCCTTCTGGTGGAAGCAAGGAGGGGCTGACAGAAGTACTGGAACCTGCGTGTAGGGGGTAAGCAGACACCTCACCCTCTCGGTTCCACATGTCCATGCCCTCCATGACCACGGGTGTTCCTTACAGTCGGTCTGTCTGGATAGATGGGAGTGGGGACTTGATCCGGTGTGAAGTGGGCTCTGCCTCAGCCTCTCCAGCAGCAGGTCACAGTCTGCGACCCGGGGCCCTAGGCTTGGCAGCCGAAGGCTGAGGCTTTTTCTTTGAGCAGTTCCCAGCACAGGTGGCAGCTCCAGCTTCCTACAAGAAACAAGATGCCCTAGTTACCAGCTGCCCTTCGCCCCACCCCTTGGCCCTCACTCCTGCAAGTGCCGTTTCTCCTTTGACTTTCACAGTTCAGAGACTGAGGCCCAGGCCTGAAAGTGGGCCAGAGTCTGTAACTCGTGGCAGAGGGTGAGCGCTCCTCAGAAAATAGTTAAGTGTTCAGAGGCGATCCACTGAACTGTTGTAAAGACCCCCACTGTCCTTGACAGCGATATAACTGGCAGCACTAGGCCTGGGCTGGTTCCCCTGGAAGCTGACACCTCCCCACCGCTTTGTCTGCATGACCAAGAAACATCTCCTTGGTCCTCAAGCTGAAATTTCAGAGGGTTGAACTGTGCCTCCATTTCCTCATCTGTAAAATGGTAGCATAGGGTTGTGATGATTGAATGAGACAAGACATGGAAAGGCCTTAGCACGAGACCTGAACGAGAGTGAGGGCTCCCTAAGTGATAGGGGTAGCTGTTGTTTCTACAGTCGACATCATCATCATTACCTTCTGGGGGCTCAGCCACTGGAGGATTTAAACAGTACATGTGATAGCCACGGTCACAGTCATCACAGAAGAGTAGCTGGTCCTGGTGGAATACAGAGTAGGTGGAGAGGAGGAGAGAGAGAATGAATTATTTAGGGCCAGTGTCTGGCCACCCCCTACTCCTCCAGCCTCTCCCATGCAGACCCACCTCCCTGAATGCTCCTTTCCAGGCCCCATTTGCAGTCTTCCCTGTCCCCTGAATATGCTTTGTGCTTTGCCCACACCTGCAAATTCCTGCTCTGTCTCCCCAACTATGCCAACCCTATCCCCACGTTAGGGTTCTGCTCAAATCATACCTCCTCCAAGAGGCCTTCCTTTACTGTCTCACATTCATGTTTAAAGAGATTCCTTACACTTCTGAACTCCCCTAACCAATAACTATGTTTCTGTAAGGGAGGAAAACCACTTTTATGCACTTCTGTGTTCCCCATAATGATTGCCTAGTGCATAGAAGGTACTTTAAATGTTTGCAAATTTTAACTGAATTCCTCCTAACCTCACCCTTTCCACCTGTGAAAAGGGCAATGGCTATACTTGACCGTAACATCTATGACACCTCAGAACCTCTTCAGGGTTTCATTATGCAAGTACAGAGAAATGGATGGGATGTGATGCCACCTTTCAGATCCCCAAAGCGTCCTCAGGGGCTGGAGGTTGAAGCCCAGGGGAGAATAGGACCCTCTAGCTCTGTGTTGAATGTTGCTCCTGCAGTTTGCACCTTCGCTCCTGCAGTTCCCTCTGCCTGGACGCTCTCCCAGTCCCTGACCCCTACTCTTCTAAACCATTCCCTACCCACCCTTCAAGTCTTCCAGCTCTTCTGTCCTACAGAAATGTCACTAATCTAGCTCAAATGGAAGTTCTCTCTCCCCCTTGCATCCCCATAGTCCTCTTTCTTTCTTATGACATTTAATTGCATTTTCCTTTATGCCTCAAAGCCTGGCATGAGGTAGATATCTACACACAATTGTTTTCTTGAATAGCTCCTTTGGAATATACCTTGTCTACTCCTTTACAGATTGTAAGGCTCTTGGGGCAGAACCTTGTCTTAACTCATCTCCACATCTCCTTCAGAACTTGCACACAGTAGCTACACGTTTGTGATCTGTTCCTCATTATCCAGGTTCAGCTCTCCTCTATTCTTTGGACCTACCTAGATGGCTTATAAGACTTTGCAAAACTAAGTTTTGCATCAAATCTCACCTTGGCTCCCCTCAGCACAGAAATCCTGGAAAAGGTAGATATTGAAGCAAGCAAGCAATAAGGCAGGAGATATCATGAAAGACTTTTTTTTTTTAATCACACTAACACCTTTCAACAGGGCAATGGAAGGTTTTTGAAGAGTTAGCAACAGAGGAGTGACTGGTCACACGTGGAATTTAGAAAGATCTCCCTAGCTGCTGTGTAAGAAGGAGCAGGTTGGGAGGAGGCAGGTTGGTCCTAGAGGCTGGAAGACCACTTAGGATGCTACTACCACCATCCAGGTGAGCAGTGATAGTGTCCTAAACTAGGGCTGTGGCATGGGGAAAAGACAAGGGTCTTGTTCCCATTTGAAAATCACTAATTAGATGTAGAAAATGATAGCAAAGAAATCAAGAATATCCCCTACGTTGTGGCTTGGTCAGCAAGCCAGATGATACAGCTACCCATTGAGATATGGGAAAAAGAGTAGATCTACAGGAGCCAGAAGGCAACCTCAGCTAGAGACATGTTCTACACATCTACAGGTCATGCAATGGAGATGCCCTGGAGTCAGCTGGACATCAGGAGAGATCCCTGATCATGAGATATGGGTTTGGGGGTCATTGGTGATTAGATGATAATAGAGGTCCTAAGAGAAGAAGCCCAGAGTATGTTACAGATGTCCTTGAATTTGAGCTCATGGAGGGATGTCCATGAACTTTTTGAAATTATATGCACAACTTTGGGTATAGGTACAAATGTACATATTTCTGAGAAAAGAGTAAGTACATAGCTTTCATGAATTTTCTGAAAAATTAAGGACTCAAAAAACGTTACTGAGATAAAGGCCAAAAACAGACCCTTGAGAACACCAACTCTAAGGGACAGGCAGAGAAAAAAGAAACTGAGACACACAGAGAGGTAGGATGAAAACCAGGACAGTAGTTTACTCCAAAAAAAAAAAAAAAAAAAAAGTTACACCATTGTCTTGGAGCTAAGTAAGCTATTTTACAATATGATTTAGGAATAATACAAGGACGAACAAGTTAGGATGGGAACAGAAAATAGGGAGAGGCTTGTCAGGAAGAGTATTACTAAAGTCTTAAAGATACATAACTCCTGCTATAGTGCTGATGCAAGAAATATAAGAAGGTAGGATACCCTGGGTTAGACTTCCCCAAAGAAAAATCAAGTATTGTGGATTTAAATACATTTATCATGGGCTGATGGTTGTCTAGCACCACATTCTCTTCTTTTTCATGTGCTTTTCAGGATAACTGCCTGTCAAAACCACCCAGATCAGTCAGCTCGTGTTAACGCCCATGAAAAACATAACTTAAGTACCCTTATGCCCAAGTACCCAAGAACCGGTTCCAGTAGAATGGGAAGCCCATTCTGGGATGTGCAGGGTAAATCTCTGAATATATGAGAGGAACCCTACTGCCAAGTAGCCTCACTGCTGGAACTCCTCCCCTACTCCTCTGCCAAGTCAATGAGAAGCCTCTGTATTAATACTATTTGTAAAGCCAAAGACCAGAATCAACCCAATGTCTATCAATAAGAGACTAGTTGAATAAACTAGTGAAGAACTATGCAGCTGTAGGAAGAAGTTAAGATTATGTCTATATATTGTGGTAGAGTGAGTAATCTCAAGGGCATCCAGTGAAAAAGCAAGGTGAGGAAAACAGGTGTGTCTGTTATGATTGTATAAGACAATGCATTCTTTTTTATGGATTCATACACATGAATTCTTATGTATTCACACACACAAACAGGTAATATGTTATATTTAAATAGGATGAAAAGACAAGCCATAATTTTTTTATATGGTCACCTACGAGCGGAGTGAGGGAATAGAGTGAGAGTAGGGATAGAAGCTAGATTTCTTTGAATACCCTGTTTATTTTAATAGATTTGATTCTGGAACCAGTAAATATTTTGCATAGTCATAAAACAAAATTCACACTGTTATTGTCCCTAAAAACAAATAAAAAAAATGAAACAAGTGAATCTAATTATGTATTAGTTGATGGCATAACCACACAGAAAGTAACTATGGAAATAGTTGACCAAGTGACTTTATTTTTTTAAAGATCTTATTTATTTATTCATGAGAGACACCGATAGAGGCAGAGACATAGGCAGAAGGAGAATCAGGCTCCATGCTGGGATCACACCCTGAGCCAAAGGCAGCTGCTCAACCACTGAGCCACCCAGGCATTTCCTCAAGTGACTTTAAAACAAGTAGTTTGACTATAAATCCTAGTCAAATATACTTTAAGAACAAAAATGTGTGTGTGTGTGTGTGTGTGTGTCTTTCCAGCAATCGTATTATTGGTGGTAATAGTGGAATTAATATTTGAGACCTGTGTGTATCAAATGAGTGATTATGTTGTTACTAAGAAGCAAGAATTTTTACATACTTGAAAGAAAATACAGATGTAATATCAATGAAGTTAAGTAAAAACCCTACAATTAGTCCTGGGTATGAATTAGAAGTATCAGTATAAATTCAAGCATCCATAGAAATTCAGCATTCTATCTTTAAAACAAACTAAACATATTTTCTAGTTCTTTCCATTTAAAATGCCCCAAAACAATGACTACTGCTGTAAAAATTAGCACCCCTAGCACTCCTATTATGTTCTCTAAAGATCATTGGCCACTAAAAGGAACCAGAAATCCTTGAAGAAATGGCTGGTTCCAGCTCCCGGGCATGAAATGTATAAATATTTTCACATATTGGAAAGCAAGGAAACCACCAAATACTATTGGGATCATGTCAAAAGGACTCAAGATCCAACCTGATTACATTCTCACTGGCCAAATATAGGACAAATTAAGCTGTAGTGGATTGAAACAAATCAAATATGTTTAAATCCCTGAGTTCATAAAGATACTACTTAGAAACAAAAACTTGGAAGATGCTACGGAAACATCCCATTATTTTTTGTTATCTTGACATAATTTTAGTCTCAGGGAAAGTCACAAAATGGTACAGAGAGTTTCTGTACACATTTTACTCAGCTTCCCTTAATGTCATCATCTTACATTACAATAGTACAATCACGAAAAGCAGGATATTACAGTAACATTATACTATTAACTACTCTGCAGACCTCATTTGAAATTCACCAGTTTTTCCACTTATGTCTCTTTTCCCAGCTTCCACTCCAGGATCTCGCATTGTATTTAGTTGTCATGTTTTCTTAGTGTCCTTGAATCTATGACAGTTTCTTTATCTTTCACAACCTTGATGCTTTTGAAGAATCTAGGCCAGTGATTTTGTAGAATGTCACTCAATTTGAGTTTTTCTGATCTTTTTTCATACCCTCAGTATGCACTTTTGGCAAGAATACTACAAAAGAGATGTGCCCTTCTCGGTGCATCATATCGGGGCATTGATACCAATATGTCTTGTTACTAGTAATAGTACTCTGATCATATAGTTAAGGTAGTGGCTGTCAGTTTTTCCACTATAATGTCATAATTTTTCCCTTTGTAATGTATTAATAAGTAATCTGGTGAGGGAAATACTTTGAGATTATGCAAATATTCTGTTGCTAACCATACTTTTGCCCACTAATTTTGGCATCAATTGATTGTTCTTTCTTACAACAACCAGAAGAGTGATGTAGGAGAAAAGGAAGAAATATTCCTTTTCTCCTCTACATTTATTCATTGTAACTCTGCTCTGAGGAACAGTTTAACTCTTCCCTATTTTTTACTCAAAGTTTTAAAATATCATTATGGATTTTGTTCTTTGTGTTATAATTCAATACTATTGTTATTTATTTTGTTGTTCAAATTGTCCCAGATTTGTCATTAGGAGTTCCTTCAAGTTAGTTCCTGTATCCTTTAGACATGACTTATCAATTTTTATGCATTTCCCTACTTTCTAGTACCAGAGGATGCTCTGGGCTCCTCTTGTATTTTCTAGCCCTAGCATCAGCCATTTATCCAAAGGTCCCTTTGGATAATCCAAAGGTTTTATTGGAGAATGGTATGTAGAAACCAATATCTGGGGACCATGGATCCCATTGCTTCTGGGTTATCATTGCTTCTCGGCCCAGAATTAGGAAGTAAATGTATGTGTAGTACACACACCTATATTTATTTCTGTGTCTATCCATATGTATGCATACGTGTATATAGCTATAGATATATTTATAAGCATATAGATACACAATGTGTTATATAAAAAAATCATCAATTTATACTGATACCCCCTACTCCACCCCAACATCATAGGATTCAGTCTCTCCTTCCCCCTTTATTTGGTTATTCTTTCTCTGACATTGAGAAAACTGGCTCTCATTACCACAATGTATAATTATTAGTTCAGACCTGCACACACATCAAGCAGTTTCAGAATGACTAGCTTACACGCCTGTAAGAAACACATTTACTAAATAAAGTATAACATTTATGCACTCATTTCTGCCTTTAGCCTTAAAATACACAGTCATGTACTGCTTTCTAAAGTTACCAAAGTTAGTTCTTTCCTTCTCCACCCTTCAGTATGGTTATGCTATCTAGGTTATGCTATCTGCTTCAGTAGGTTATGCTATAGTTAGGTTCATTTGCTACTGTTCATGTTCCAGTTTCAGTCCCTGCCCCCCACATCCTGGTTGATTTTGGCAGTTACCTGTAATAGGGTATGTGTGATAATACCTTGGTCATATGTGTCAGAGCTCTACAAAAAAGGCATTCTCAGAGAAGTGCCATCTCTCCCTTATCCCTACTATCCCACACCTGTTTTCCCATTCCTTCTATCCCATTTCTACCCACTGCTGTAGGTAACCAGTCTCTTTAGTTTCTCATTTATCCTTTCTGTATTTCTTTGACACAAGTAAACAGATATATGTATATTTTCTTACACTTTTCTAACAAGGATGGCAGCATATTATAGATACAGGTATTGTCTTTCCTTTTTACATTTAACAATATTAAATTTGGAAATACACTGGAAATTATTCCATATCAATCTATAAAATCTGCCTCATTTTTTATAGCTGCAAGTATTCCATTGTGTAGCCATGCCATCATTTATTCAACCATTTTTCTGCATAACATTTAGGTCCCCTCCAAAACTTTATAATTATAAACAGTGACACCCAGGAATAACTTTATGCACATGTATTTTCATAGCACTATATCTTTATGATAGATTCCTATAGATGGCATTGCTAAGTCAAAAAGTAAGTGCATAGTAGTGTTAGGTATTGCTAAATGTCCCTACAGAAAAGTGGTACCACTTTGTATTCCCACTGACAATGTATGAGGGTAATAATTTTCCCACAACTTTATCAAGAGAATATATTCTCATACCTTTTTTTTCAGTTTTACAGGTAAGAAGTAGTATCCCAGTTTTGTTTTACTTTGCGATCTTTAATTGAGTGCGTTCAAACTTTTTTTTAAAGATTTTATTTATTTATTCATGAGAGACAGAGAGAGAGAGAAAGGCAGAGACACAGGCAGAGGGAGAAGCAGGCTCCATGTAGGGAGCCTGACGTGGGACTCGATCCCGAGTCTCCAGGATCAAGCCCTGGGCTGAAGGCGGCGCTAAACCACTGAGCCACCCGGGCTGCCCTCAAACTTTTTTTTAATTTAAATTCAATTAGCCAACATAAAGTACATCCTCAGTTTCAGATGTAGTGTGCGATGATTTATCAGTTATATACAACACCCAGTGCCTGTCACATCATGTGCCCTCCTTAATGCCCATCACCAAATTACCCCCATCCCCCCAAGCCAACTCCCCTACATCAACCATTTCTTTTCAAATGTTTAAGGGCTATTTTTATATCTTTTGTGAATTGTCTTTCATGTTTTTTTCCCATTTTCTATCAAGTTTCTGGTCCCTTATCCCTCAAATTTTCAGAGTTCTGTGTATATTAGGGATATTAGCTCTTTATCTGTAATATATGCTGTAAATATTTTCTCCCAGTTTGTCAGTTGTCTTTTTACTTTATCATGTTTTTTTACTATGCAAATTTTTATGTGGCCAAATTTGTCAATATTTTCTTTTATTGCTTCTGAATTTTAAGTCACAGAAAATCTTTCCTTATATTTAAAGAGGAATTTATCCATGTTTTCTTCTAACATTAATATAGTTTTATTTTTTATATTTAGATTCCCCAGTCCATTTGGAGACTTATTATGTATTACATGAGATATGGACCTAGTTTTATCTTTTCCCAAATGGTTACCCTATTATCTTAGCACCATTCATTAAAATATAATTTTAGAGGCAACCTTTATCCTAATACTAAAGGTCTATATGTAGCTGGGTCAATTTTTGGGTTCCTTTTCTATTCCATTGGTCTATTTGTCTATTCTGTTTTAATTAGAGGCTTTATAATATGTTTTAATATCTGGTAGTCTCCCCCCATAATTTGTTGTTTTCAGTGTTTTCTTGACTATTCCTGCATGTTTATTTTTCCATATGAATTTTAGTATCAGTTTGTCTGATTGTTTGGTGTTTTTATTAGGTTTGAATTAAATTTCTAAATTAACTCAAGAAGAACTGACATCTGTATAACATTGAGTCATTCTATCCAAGATCACACAAAGTCTTTCTATTTGTTCAAGTCTACTTCTGTGTTTTTTTCAAGTGTTTTAAAATTTTCTTTAAAAAAATCTTTTTTGCTTCATATAGGTTTTACATATTATTAAGCTTATTTCTTTTTATTTAAGATTTTATTTATTTATTCATGATAGTCACACACAGAGAGAGAGAGAGAGAGAGGCAGAGACACAGGCAGAGGGAGAAGCAGGCTCCATGTAGGGAGCCCGACGTGGGATTCGATCCCGGGTCTCCAGGATCGCGCCCTGGGCCAAAGGCAGGCACCAAACCGCTGCACCACCCAGGGATCCCTATTAAGCTTATTTCTAAGTATTTTTTCTTCTGTTGCTATTAGAAGTGGGATTTCTCTACTACTGTATCCTTTGGTTGTTATTTGTGCATATGAAGGCTATTAATTTTTGTATAATAATTTTATACCCTGCTACCTTTAAAGTTTGAGTTAGCTTTATCATGGATTCTCTAGGGTTTTCCAGATACACCATTAGAGTTTGTGAAATAAAGTTTTGCTACTTTGTTACTATTCTTCTACCTCTAATTGATTTCTCTTTTCTAATCACATTAGCTAATATCATTAGAATAATGGTAAATAATAATGGAATAATGGACATCCTTACTTGGTTCCTGATCTCAGTAGAAATGCCTCTAGTGTTTCCTCATTAAATAAAATTATGGCTTTAGTTCTAAGGTATAAAAAGTTTATCATATTAAGAAAGTATCCCAGGGTGCCTGGGTGGCTCAGTTGGTTAAGTGTCTTCCTTCAGCTCAGGTCATGATCTGGGGTCCTGGGATTGAGCCCCACGTTGGACTCCCTGCTCATCAGGGAGTCTGCATCTCCCTCTCCCTCTGCTGCTCGCCCTGCTTGTGCTCTCTCCCACTCTGTCAAATAAATAAATAAAATCTTTTTTTAAAAAAAGAGTATCCCACAATCCTATCTTCTTGAGTGTGTTTTTCTTTTCATGAATAGGTGTTGCAACTACCTTGTGATTTTTTGAAACTGATAAAGGGAAAGAAGCATTTATCCAACCTTTTCTATGGAATCTAAACCTGAGAGTAACCAAATATAAGGTTAGAAAAGTTTCTCTTTGCAGAATTACTCCAGCTAGTAAACAAAGAAGAAATTACAAAATAATATTTTGCAACCTTTAGTGAAATAGTCGTCTCATTGAAGATCATCAATAGCTGATACCTTCACAAAAAAAGAGATATACCATGCAGTTCATACTTCCTGATAAAGAAAAATACACCACTATGTATGAAGTAGTCTTGATATATATAATATATATAATTTTATATATGTTTATATATAAAATCAAATCAAGGCCCATATATAATTTTTTTTTTTTATATTGGAGACAGAGAGAGAGGAAGAGCCTGAATTTGATCAGGATTCTAGTTCTAAACACCCATGTGTAAGAAATAGAAGAGACAGAAGGAAATGTCAAACACCACTGCAGGCATGCACTCAGTAAAAACACAGTCCTGGGAAACTCTATTGAACAAACTAACTGATTTCTTCAACAAAAAAAATCAAAGGGAAAAAACAGAGCAAAATGGAGGGGGAACCTACATATTAAAAGAAACTTTAAAAATAGGGGTGCCTGGATGGCTCAGTTAGTTAAGCATCTGACTCTTGATTTTGGTTCAGGTCATGATCTCACATTGGGAGATAGAGTCCTGTGTCAGCTGGGCTGACTCAGTGCTGGGTGTGGAGCCTGCTTAAGATTCTCTCTCTGCCCCACTCCCCAAAACATATCAACAGGTTGCAATGTATGGGCCTTATATGGATCCTAATTCAAATAAATAAGCTATAATAAAAAATATTTAAGACAATTAAAGACAAAGCAACATTTAAGACAACATGGCAATTAGAATATTAACCGGATGTCTGATTATATTAAGGAATTGCTGATATTTTAAGCTACGTTAATATTTTTCTCATTTTTGTTGGAAAGTAAGTCCTTTTTTGATAAACAAATGAAAAATTTACAGGTAAAGTGATATTATGATTGGAATTATGTAGGAGGAAGTGGAAGTATTTATAAAACAAGATTGGACATGTATTGATCAGAGTTGAAGCTGATGATAGGATACATCGGTTTCATTATTTTCTGTACCTTTACATAAGTTTGAAATTGTCCATAACAGAATGTGTGGGGTTTTTTAATTCTGCATTTTTTACAGTTAACATTTAGACCAAATGATAGCAGGTACTCTGGAACCTGGTGTAAACAGTTGAGTACATCCCAACCATAGAAGCGGGCACCACTGTCGATCACTGAACCCTCAAGGGCAAATGGCCAGGGAGGCAGCCTCTGGCCATCACCTCCTGTACCTCCCTCCGCAGGCACAAAGACCACCCAAGGTCACTGTGATGCAAGGATCCCTAAGGTCCTGGAGGCAAAGAGAAGGGGGAGGTTCTAACTGACATTTTCCCCTAGACCCCAGTGACAAGAGTCCTGCTCCCCTTTCCACTCCTGTAAGGACTTCCAGATCCTTGGATTTCCCCCTCCCGCAAGGGAAGTCCCAAACTCACGTCATTCTCTGAGGTTCCACAAAGGATGCAGGATTTGCATTCTATGCACTGCCACTTGTAGGTCTTGACAGCCTCCGTCATATTCAGAGTGAACTGCAGGCAGGTTGGGTGACCTGCAAGAAGCAGAAATGGCAGCATTAGGGTCAGAGGATCTGACCTGTAGCCCCTTGACACCACTTTAACCAAAAACGCATTCATGCCCAACTTGGAGGGAAGGCAGGGTAGCATAGGCTGGGAAAAAAAACAGGGCCCTACCCACACCCCTCACAACCACCTGCAGTTACATCATTTTGAGGCATTAACATTGAAAGATGGCATTAACATTTTTCAGGGATACATGCCATCCAAGTCCTCTTGCCCTAAGAGATGTGTCCCCCTAAAGGTGTAACCGGTTGATGAGGACAGAAAGTGGTGATTGGAGAGGAAGAAAAAGAAACGGTGGAGTGCACTGCACAAGGCAGCACTGTGAAAGTCACCAGCATTTCTTCCCAAGCCCTAGCATCAACCATGACAGGAGCAACACATCAGAGCTATTTGGAGCTGGGCCTTCTGACCTGCACAGTTGTTCACATTGCCTCTGGGCACAGGCAAAGAGGTCAGAGGGACTACATGAAGTTTCCCAGGGCAGAGCCCAGGGGCACTGTGAAGCACTGTGCTGCTATGGAAAGAATCCATGCCCGTGCCCAGGAGACTAGCAGAGGTCGGCACCCTGCACAATAACAGGAACTATAAGGGAGAGTGGCCTGGCACGCAGGGCAAAGAAATGCAGCACCATAGCATCATAGCAACCAGGTCTACCCACTGGTTCTTACTCTTCTCCATCCCAAGTATCATGGTAGCCAAACCAATAGCAAATAGGGAGGGACACTAAGCTGTGACCTTAGAGCCCTAGTGGTCCATAGCCCAAGGATTGGTCTGAAGGTCTGGACTCACTTCATAGCCACAGCCCACCCAAAAGAGAGATGCCAGCACAGAGTGACAGCTATGACCTGCAGAATATGAAGACCCTCAACCTCCTATTTGGCAGGGAAGAGAGACTTGGATGATGTTCCCAGGTTTTGCAGGAATCTGCCCAGAACACCCAGGGCAAAGCCCATAATGGAGTCTGTCACAAAAGAACTGAGAGCTTTGCCTACTGCTGGGGGCTCGCCCTTCTCCAAAGCTCCCTACTCTGCCAAACCAACCACATAGTGCACAATGCACTTACTTCTTGAACACAAGGAAATGTGTTTTTAAGGAAGGATACTAAAGAGAGGAGACACCAGTTAAGTTAGTCCCACCAACCTAGTACCCTCCACAGATGGTCAGGACCCCACATGGTACCATTACCCCTTGGCAAAGCCACATCACAGCAGGAGACCCCCATTTCCTCCCTTCCAAATATTCAGACAGCCAGTTACATTGTGGTCATTTGGGAACATACCGCCTATTCAGTCAACATAAGGATCCTTCAAATATGAGGCTTCACAAATGCAAACCCCACTGACTTGTCTGAGAGAATAAGAGTGGCAATGGAAATGACTCATCAGTGGGGAGTGTGGGGGACACTTAGCAAGGAACACATGGAAGCATTGAGAGAGGGCAGATCTAAAAGCCTTTCAAGGACTCACCAGGTACCATCCAACTTAGAAGCTCCCACAGCTCTGAACTAATAACCCTCTCAAAGTGACACCATGGCAATGACCCCAAAGAGAAATAAGCTTAGATGAACATCCAGCTGATATTCTTGAAAGCATATCAAAGATCTGCCTAAGAAGACACTGGCCAGGGTTCTCTATTCCAATCTCTCAGACAATACTGGAATAGGAGGAAGAGAGAAAACACCAGCTTGAAATTCTGAGTGGTGTGGGCCATCATGCCCAGGTTCTCAGACAGGCCACCCTTGGCAAGGTTAAAGATGAGTCCATGGAACAGACACCCATATATGCAAGTCTACTTTGTCCAGTTATATGGCCTCAGGCTACATCCCAGCCACAACCAGCTGGCTTGTTATAATTGCTCATGAACTTAAGATTCGCTGAGCACCTGCTAGCCCAGTCATTGCTGTAGACAATAAAGATATAGTGGTGAGCAAGTCACCCAAGTCCTTCCAGTCCAGTCAGAGAGAACTCAAATTAAGAAGCTACGTGAGTATCTATTTACTTACAATCATACTTACAGTCATGTCATAGGTTCCATGAAGGAAAATCATAATGAAAACAAACCACAGGAGAAGCTCACCTAGTCAGAGATGTCAGGGAAAATCTTGTGAGAAAGATCTTTAAAGCTGATACCTGGAAGATGAAGAGGACTTAGGTGGGCTGGTGGGGGGAGCTGGGAGGCAGCTGAAGAGGTAGCTGGAGAGGTAGCTGGAGCCAGATTACACAGGGACCTATAGCACTTATTTAATGATCTGGGGCTTTAAAATCACTAAAGGGTTTTAAGCAAGGCAGTGACTGGATCACATTATGCTTTAAAGGAGCTTTCTTTAGCATAAGAGATCTTTGGGGTGATGAAGCAGTAGGTACCTTGATGGTGGTGGTGGTTACATATGTGCTCAGATTGCAGAGAGCCATATGTATACACACATAAGCACCCATGCACATGTATTGTATGTGAAACTGGTAAAATATGAATACTTGTATTGATGTCATTGCCTGGTTTTGAGAGTGTACTATAGTTATGTAAGCTGTTACCATTGGGGGAAACTGAGTGAAGGGCACATGGGACCTCTCTATAATATATTTTTGTTACTTTCTATGAAGCTACTATCATTTCAAAATAGAAAGTTGAAAAGATATTTTTAAATAAGGAAAGCACAAATAAAGATTTAAATCATCAAAAAGGAAGGTCGGAAGGAAGGAAGAAGCTGCTGTCTAAGAAAAGAATTTATAGGGGACAGGGGAAAGGAGAAGTGCAAGAATTGCTGCCAGGAAGCCAGTTAGAAGGCTGATGCCACTACTGGGAGACAGACAAGGATCATTAAGCCAAGGTGGAAATTTCAGAATGGTAGAGAAATAATTGATAGGACTTGACCACTGTTTAAAGGTTGAGAGTGTGGGGATAATGAGACACTGTCTCAATTTTCTGACCTAAGAAACTGGGTGTGTTACAGGGAAACTTACTCAGATGAGAACGAGTATAGGAAGCATAGAGGAACCAGATATGTGGGGGGAAGGGAGATCACTGTTTGGGGCATGGTGGTTGAAGTTGGGAAGTTTGGGAGACTGCTGGTGGAAATGTCAAGTAGAGAGTCAACCATATGGATTTATAACTCGAAAGAGAACTATGGATTTGACATATAAATTTAGGAGCCATTGGTAAATAGGTGGTCGTTGAAACCATGAGAGCTAATGAAGTTATCTAAGAAAAGGGAAAAGAGAAGAGAAAGGATGAGGAAAGAAGAGAAGAGAGAGGAAAAGGTCTAGGACTGTTTTTAGAGGAGTCCTAGACTCAACTACTTAATGATGAAAAGAAAACCAACAGCAGAAACTGGGAAGGATGGCCAGCGAGGTAGACACAAAGTGCGAGCTTGGGGTCAGAGCAGCCAAAAGAAGAGACTTCAAGGAGAGGGTGGTCAGTTGTGTTGACTGCCATAGGTTCTTGAGTTTGGCATTGCTTAATAAAGACCCGGAGTGAGAGAGTGTTGACAGATCAGAGCAAAAGCTGCCCTACTAATAATAACACTCCACTAGTGTCATCTTCCCTAGGAAGGAAGGTCAGCACATTCCAGAGCATGACATGGAATTCAGTAGTCAAATGTGCATATGGAGCTGCCTCTGTGGGTAGGCATGGAGACTGGTACATGTGCTTTGTGCCAACAACATTCCACAAATATTTATTAAGAGCTAATTCTATGTTTGAGTTCTCTTAGAACACTGTGCCATGCTCTAAAGACATTTTCTGGGATAGCTTTGGACCAGTGAACAGTAGCAAGTGGGTTTTGGAAACTCCTGTTGGAAGTTTCTGAAAAAAATCCCATGGGCTTTTTCTGCATTCCTGTCTTGAGAAAGTCATCAGCCTCCAGGAAAGACCTTCAAACCCAAAGGAAGGGAATTAAGTTCACACAGCCTCCTTCCAACTACCAACACCCACGATAAAATGCAGAAATAAGATTAGCCTCATTGCTGGCTAGAATTCCTGCAGCTCAGAACTCAGGAATCACTGAAGGTCAAGAGGGAAGTAGGGGATGCAACTTCTCAGTTGGAGAGGATGAGGCACAAGAGGTTAAGTCACTCCAGCAGCCATTAGTAGGTGCAAAAATTATGTTCAGAACTAAATCCTCTGTGTTGCCATACAGGTTGGCTGCCTATCGCCCATCTCCAACAACTGGAGAAAGTCATTTGCCAGATAAAACCATGAGAATACAAATCCTTATCTACCATGGAGATTACTGAAATAATGCACACCGTTGGACAAAGGGAAAAGTTTCTAAGGAAAGTGATAGTAGCCCATTTCTAAGTTTGACTGCTAGTTTTTGCCCAGAACTACTTCCTAAAATCCTTGAACTAAGACAGTAGACATAGTCTTCCCAATTCAAGAGTAGAAAAAAGAGAGAGAGAGAGAGACTGCTGCAAAACAATTTGCTTATAGTCACTCACTACTTAAAGATTCCTATCTTAACTCTTTTGTAAAGTTAACTATCAGTCTCTAATGCATTTGCTTGGAAATGTACATGCTTCATATCTTCAGTTTTCTTAAAGCAAGGAATATCTGTATTGCTATTTAAGTAGCCCAGCGGAGTGAAGGGGAAACAACCCTTCCCAGGTCCCCCTGGGTGAGATGATTCAACAGGACATTTATAAGATTCCAATTACCAAAATGAATTTAGAAAGTGGTGCAGTGTGCATGATTCATCCCAGCCAGATCATTAGAAACCAAGTCCTTCCTGAGTGTTCCGCCAAATTCGTTCAATCAGGAGGGTTCAGTAAATCTCCTGCCTGCTTGTTTAGTTGGTCCTATAGTGACATGGTGTGAAGACACATTCCTAATCCAACGCCAACCCCTTCCAAAATTGACCTCAATCCTCTGTAAACGTTAGAAAAAAATTTAACACATGGCCACCATCTGCGGGAAACCTAGCTTCTGAACAGGGCTTTCAGACAATAGGAATTTGGCTTCAGGGTGCTATTTCAGAAGGTGGGAAGAAAGAAGAAACCAGAGGGGTGTAAGAAGCTTCTCAGAAAGAAGCCCATCCATGAGGCTGGAGTGAATGACACTACAGTCTGCTGGGCTCAGTGAAAGAGAGAAGAAGGCTGGCAACTGAAAGCCATGACTGCTCCCTCACCACTCAAAGAACACCTCTCATGTCTTTTCAGAACCCCTAGACTAGATATGAAGAAGTTCCAGGGACAAGAAACAGGATTTCATGATATTTGAGTGAGAAGGCACACAGATAAATATCTAGGCAAAAACCGGTTTCATATTCAGAGCTGCCTATTCCTACACATGCTCATGTACAACTGCCTGCACACACGGATATTTCCAACCTTTCAGAGACAAGAATATCTAAATAGACCTTGTTGATTAAGCTCACATTACGATTGTGACTTAGAAGCTAACAGAAGTCATTAACCAGTCAATGTCACTCTATAGATATTGAGCACAGTGAGACAAACACGGTTCATTGTCAACAAACCCTGGGCAAAACTGGACACGCTGCTGTGACACGCGTCTCTTACATTATGGGCCTTATTAAAAGAGTTTTTTATTTCATCATCACCAATATTTAATTTGGACTAGGCTAAGCCACATTGCTGATTAAATTACAGCTCCAGGAAAAAAAACCCACAACATTATCTTGCTAGGTATGTGCTGAAAATATAAATAAAACAGATACAAATAACTGTGGAACTAGCATAGTCTATTATTTATTCATTGCGAAATTATAAACACCTAATTATGTTTTATTACCTTGTTTATCAATGTTGATCTCTTAAAAACTAATTTCTCAGGAAAGAAAAACCTAAATATCCATGATTTCCAGACAAGTAAGTGCAAACCTCAAATTGTGCTCCTTGGTCTGATGCTTAGTTTATAGAAATTACATTATATAAAATACGTAGGATCAATTCCAGTCTGAAATAGCACCAAAAACAAGTCTCCATGGGCATTCATTAAAAAATAATTTGCTTCAAATTTCTAACAGTTCTCTATATTCATACACACATAAAATTTGTAATATTTACATATCACAAAAATATATAAGAAGCTTTAGCTGAAGAATTATGCAAAGTGCAGTCAAATCGGAATCATACATGCTAAAGAGTAATTTAAGAAGAGAAAAATAGTAGTAGCTCACTTTGGGAAGCCTCTCATTCAATCAGATTCATTCATTCTCATTTATTCTCTCTCCATCTCTCCTCTCTGTCTCTCTGTCTCCCTCTCTCCTTCTTGCCATCCTCCTCCACTTTGAGATCCAGCTTGTCAGGCGGAAGGAATGAGGCTCTGAGTCATTATACTTCAACTGTAAAGGGGTGAACCAATTCTGAGCCATCAAGAATTCAACCTCTGCATACATATATTATGATAAGTATGTTAACCAGGTACTGCTTCTTCACATAGATTATTTTCCAAGCCCTGTGTTGTAAACCTTCTGCAATGGTTTGCAGATTCAACTCTCATCTGCCCCAGCATTACTTTCTAACACCTAAGACATCCACAAATCGATGATACAATAGCATTCCAGAGGCACCTGTGTGGCTCTCTTTTTTCCTTATCATTTTAATGTACTTCAAAGAGGACAAAGAAGAGAAAGAGAGAAGAAAGGATAAAGACCAAACAAACGAAAATGCATTAAAAATAAATGATGGTGTGAGCCCTAGCTGCCTTTTGCTTGGGCAAACACTTCACTGTGCAGCAAATCCAACTCATCCTAGAGGTCTGCTTATCCTCCCTCAAAGCTGCCAAATTCTAGGGCACCCAGGTACCGTGTGGAAGGCAAACCACAGAGATTATTGCACAGGTCATTATTATCAATAACTATAGAAAGCACATTTGTGTAAAAGCATTAGGGATGCATTTAATGGGCTAAACAGCTAAGGACTTGTGGCACCATTCTCAAAGGACTCTAGAAATTCCCCCCACCCCCAAAGTTTTCATGGTCAAGAATGGTCCAAGATAGAGTCTCATTTATAAAATTGAAGGCACATGGTTTATCCTCTTAAAGTGAAATAATCGGGGATCCCTGGGTGGTGCAGCGGTTTGGTGCCTGCCTTTGGCCCAGGGCGCGATCCTGGAGACCCGGGATCGAATCCCACATCGGGCTCCCGGTGCATGGAGCCTGCTTCTCCCTCTGCCTGTGTCTCTGCCTCTCCCTCTCTCTCTCTCTCTCTCTCTCTCTCTATCATAAAAATAAATAAATAAATAAATAAATAAATAAATAAATAAATAAATAAAGTGAAATAATCAATCAAGGCAGACTTGACCTGGATTTATATAACTTACCTGACTGGCCCAGGTTAAGGCCAAGGCACAGCACTATAAAAATGTCAAGAGCCACAATAATGACCCCAGCATCCCTAATTAGTCACTGCAGCTGAGGGCCAAGGACAACTTATCCATTTACTCATTCCCTCAATAGTATTTATTGAATAGAGGTGCCTGGGTGACTCAGTTGGTTAAGCATCTGCCTTCAGCTCAGGTCATGATCCCAGGGTTCTGGGATCAAACCCCATGTAGGGCTCCTGTTCAGTGAGGAGTCTGCTTCTCTCTCTCCCCCCATTTGTGCTTTCTCTCTCACTCTCGCTCTCTCAAATAATAAATAAAATCTTTTTTAAAAAAGTATTTGTTGAATAGACAAATGCAGTAGGCACTTTTCTAGGCATTGGGGATACTGCCATGAGAAAAACCAAACCCTGCCCTTGTGGAGTAAGTACCACAATCTGAGATGTACTGCAGCATCTGAGTCCCTTAGACAAGTCATTTTGCCTCACTGAGCATTAGTTTTCTGATATATTAAATGAAAAGATAAAAATCTGCCATCCATGAAGCTGTGGCTCTGCCTATACCACTCATAAGCAGTATTTATAGAGATACCATTAATCCCAAATTACCCATCTGGTTGGTGGGATAAACGAGCCTTAAAGTTTGCCAGCTAAAACTCAAAGTTAAAAAAAAAAAAAACTAAGAAGGAAATCAAAATACACAGTTAGTACTGCTAGAATTCATGTTAACTTTTCCACTGGACTAGCCCAGGACTAGTCCAATACCATGAAAGAAAGCAAAAGAAATCTAGAAACCTAAAGCACTTCTCATCAACCCCACCACCTACCCCCATGAGATAAGTTTGGCCTATTCAGATGTGTTGTCAATGAACCTGTACACAGAGGCCTTGGGAAAGTTTTCATCCAAGAATATTAGATATGGGTTGAGCTGGTCATGTGACAGTGAGCAGGTATTGCCTGGTAGGCAGTTGAGGAAGAGGGTCACCCACATATATTCAGGAGACAGGACAGGCTAGAGATATAGATTAAGTGTGGTTGGTAGATGGAGCCTTGGCACTTAGTGAGATATTCAGGGAGAGACCCAGAGTAAAAAATTAAAAGGAACCTTTTAGAAGGAGAGGGAAGGGTAACTATTGGAATGAAGCAACCAGGGTTGACTCGCCTTTCAAATCTTTAGTTGAAACTGTAGATTGTAGGCAACCATCTGCCAGTGATGCTTGCTACACAATTATGTGGAAGCCAGACTGAATCACTGTCCACAGCCAAACCTCAAAATCAGATATGAATCCCGGACACTGGCTATGCATTTCAGGCTGCTCTAGACATCAAGAGCATCCAGCCATGGGCCGTGGCTAAAGGCTCTGGATTTTCCTTGGAAAAGTGAGCCTGAAGAAGAAACTGTTGCTCAGATTGGAGACCCTGTAATCTCCTTCTTGAGAGTTTTGTGGTCTAACTTATGGGTAGCTGGTGAAAAAGAGCAGTGATTCATCAACACGTGATTACCTGTATCCTCCAGCTGCCAACCTTCCATGAATTGAAAGATGGATTCATGAGTGATCTAAGTTCTTGTGTTGTCTGAGGACCTTTGAGATGCTATTCTAATTTTTTCTTTCAAAAATATTTCAGAATTGAATGAAGCCAAAAGAAAAAAGATACTTTCTTGCTTTTTTGTCTTTTTCTATGTGAACCTGGAAAACAATCATAGAAGCACCTAGAAGCAGAGGACTGACAGTATGCCTGTGACACATAGACAGTTTGTTTACATTTTATTTTTAAAATCATTTTTAGTCTATTTTTGAGGGTTCTTCTGGCTGCAGTTTACTTGATTTTGGTCAGGTTCTTAGAAAAATAACTCCATCTAATTTGACCAAATTCACTGAGTACCTGACTAATTGCTAGGAACTATACTAAGTGATGAAGTTTCAAAGAAAAATGAGACATAGGCCCTGCCTTGAGAAGCTCAAGTTTAGGAGGTGCAATAGGCAGCCTGTAAGATCACCACCAAAACTCCCCCTCTCTTGGTATTTATAACCTCATCTAATTCTCTCCCCTTGAGTGTGGGCTGGACTTACTAACTCAACTCTATCAAATAGAATCTGAAAAGTGGTGGGATGTCCCTCCTAATACTGAGTAATAAAAAGACTGTGGCTTGCATCTTCGGAACCCTCTCTTATGTTTTCTCACAAACTGCTCTAAGAGAAGCCATCTGCTGTGTTGTGAGATGCTCTATGGAGAGGTCCATATGGTGACAAATTAAAGGAGGACTGAGTCCAACAGCCTGGGAGGAAATGGATCCTGCCACAACCATGTGAGTTTGGAATTGGGTCCTTTCCCATCAAGCCTTCAGATGAGACCACGGCCCTACATGACAAGTTGACTCACTTCATGGAAGACCTTGATCCAGAGGCACTCAACTAAATCACCTAGATTCCTGCCCACAGAAACAATGAGATAATAATTTTTTATTTTTTTAAGCTGTTAGGTTTTGGGGTAATTTGTTATACAGCAACAAATAACTATTATAGGTCATATTCTCTTTAAAAATGACTATAATACAATATATTAAATACTATAATAGGGGAACAAATAAAGTGCTTACATATGGAAAAGCAATAAAAATTAGTGGGCTTGAGGAAAGCCACGAAGAGGAGGTAATATTTGATCTGGGTTTTGGAGGATGAAGAGGAGTTTTCTAAGTGGAAAAAAGAGAGAGAGAAAAGAGCATGACAGGGAGAAGAAATATTAGGAAATTTAAGGTCCATTTAAACAAAACAGAGCAGTTCAAGGAGAGTAGGAAAAAAGGCAAATGGCAAAAGATGATGCTAAAAAGGTAAGGAGAAAGACTGTCTAAGGTCCCTTATACAGGCATGAAGATCTGAATATGACTCTGTAGGCACTAAAGAATCCTCAGAGATTTTTGAGCAAGGATCTGATTTGCTTGTACATATGCTTTGGAGAGATGACTAGTGGTAAGGCAGAGGGTAGATGTAGTGGAAGATGGCTAGGGCAGAATGAACAGTCACAATATTCATTTATTCTACAAATTTTTTTGGGTGCTTATAATATGCCAGGCACTGTGGGAAGTCCTAAGCAATGAGTTACACAGACAGAGGCTCCTACTAATGTGGAGCTTAGGTTCCAGAGTAGGGACACTAGTCCAGAACCAGTCTTATAACTGTGGGGATAAATGTGGGAAACATTTGGAGGTAGAAACAGTCAACAGGACATGATGCCTGCCTGGACACAAGCATGAGTGAGAGGGGGGAGTCAAAGATGACACCAAGATTCCCAGATTGGGCCACAGAGGGGGTGGGCCATACTGTTAGCTAAGATGGCGATGGTGGGCTTGCAGAGAGTAATATAGATTCAGTTTTGGCACATGGCATTTGTTGTATAGATGAGACATTTGATGAAGATGTCCAGGTGTCCATGAGAAAATACAGGTCTATGTTCAGGAGAGAGGACAAGATGTCAATTTAGAAATCAACAGGTATGGGTGGTAGATGGAGCCTTAGAACTTGGTGAAATACTTAGGGAGAGACCACAGAGGGAAAAGTAAAAATGATCTTGGGAGGATGGGTAGGGAACCAACCACTGGAACTGAAGGCATCACAGGGCGTCAAGAATAGAACAAGAGGCAATGTGGCCACAAAAGGGCCAGGAGGGCCTCGGGAGAGGCCTTCATGGCATCCAAGGAAAAGTAAGGGGGAGCCACACCATCAAGTGAGAGATGAAGTAATAGAGGAACTGAAGAGAACATGTTAGTTACCCTGAGGAAGTCACTCACTGGTCATTGGAACCGGATAAAGTGGTTTCCTGGAATAGTGCACCCTTGTGCCTCTCTGGATGACTGGATGGTTTCAGTGTTATAGAAAGAAGAATTTACAAGAAGATTCTCTCACAACATGCTTCTCCTTCCACAGGCTGTGCCTTTCTCTCTCAAGCTTGTAAATGTGGTATGAAATAGTCTCAGGAATATTGTCTTTATCTGATTCCATTTGTTGATAGCAGGGGTCATTTTTTGATGGAGGCTCCATGGCCAAAGCTAGGCCCTACCAGGATCAGTTTCCATCTTTGTCCCAGGAGACACATCAGGTCTCTGGAAGCCAGTTCTTTCTCTGTGACTTTGGATTGAAGCTCCTCAGTCCTTGGTTTCAGAACCCTGCCTCCAAGACTAGGGCAGGTCCTGGTGGAGACTTCTCTCCCAGCCCAGAGTCTGGTCAAGTGGACCTTCATATTCTCCAGGAATGCCCAGATCCAGGAGGGAAGTTGGTGGCACAGGCAGGAGAACAGCATTGTGAGTCAGACTGAATGGTAAGGAGAGGGGAGGATGGAAACAATCACTAGTCAGCAATGGTGGTGAGTGGTGCTTTTTTAAAATGCCCAAAATTCTTTGATCCTCCTCTTTTCAAGAGGTGGAAGCTATTCCCCAACCATTGAATGTGGACTGGACTTAATGACTTGTTTTAACAAATAACAGTAAAAAAGGAAGTAACATTATGCAACTTTAGAGTTATAAAAAGGCAACTCAGTTTTCTTTTTTAATCTCACCCTCCCTGTCTGTCCCCAAACCTTCCTGCCTCCCTCCTTCCCCTCACTCTGGAGAAAGTCAGGGGCTGCATTACGAAGTGCCCAATGGAAAGGCCCACATGGCAAGGAACTGAGAGGGGCCTCTGACCAACCACCAGCAGAGAACTGAGGCCCTCAGTCTAACAGCCTGAGATAAATGGAGATGAATGGAGGTCTATCAACAACACGTGAGCAAGCCTAGAAGTGACTCCTTCAGCCTCAGCCAAGCCATGGAAATACCGCAGCCCCATCCAACATCTTGACTACCACATTATGAAAGAACACATGCCAAAACCACCCAGCTAAGCCATTCCCAGATTCCTGACCCTCAGAAACTATGAGATAAAGTTTGTTGCACTAAGCTGCTGAGTTTGGGAGTAATTTGTTACACAGCAATAGATAACTAATACACTGGCAAAGGAGGAACAGCAAGGGGTCTGGTAGGAAGGTTCTAGAAAAGCCAGACATTTGATGAGACTACATAGGCAGGATCCCTGCCACAGTGAGGTCCAGTGCTGGGTTGAATAATGAAGGCAAAAGTGGGGTTTGGAATTTTATCTCATTTCCTCTCTTCCTTGGAGGGCTATTATTTTCTAAATAAATCTTTTAAAAAGCTAAGAGTGGGAACTAAGATAATTTTTAAAAAGATTTTATTTATTTATTCTTGAGAGACAGAGAGAGAGAGAGAGAGGCAGTGACACAGGCAGAATGGAGGAGCAGACTCCATACAGGGAGCCCAATGTGGGACTCGATCCTGGGACCCCAGGATCATGCCCTGGGCAGAAGGCAGGCGCTCAACCACTGACCCACCTGGGCTGCCCAGAACTAAGACAATTTAAAGGATGATGTGAGAATGACTGAAACAAGAAGTGAGTAGGTTTGAAACCTCACCACACAATGGGAACACATCCACAGGTTCCTGGACCCAACCTTTGGCACAGTGTGGGCTAGAGGGCACTTCTCCACCATGAGCTGCTGCCTCTGGCCTCTGATTTTGTCTCCACTCCCTTGTCTTACCCTCACCCTACTCTCCTTCCACCTGCCTGAGTCTACCTCTCACCTCCGACAACCTTTCTGTTCAGGTTCCCTGGAACAAGTCCCCCATATTAAAAATTCAGGAACTTCCTAGAAGTTCAACAAACTGATTTGAGCATAGCAACAACCTACAGCCAGTATTTTGGCCTAAAAAAAAGCAATGCTTGCATAACCAAATGATAATTGCTCCTAATATTTTCAAGTAAGCACCTTTCCAGTCATGGTTTCATTTGATGAAATTATTGATTTCATTGTTATGGGGACAATAATCCCATGAAATACACAGAACAAAAGTAAATATTTCTGATTTACAAGTGAAGAAACTATGGCCCAGAATGGCTCAGGCAGCCAGCAAGCAGTGGAAACAGGGCTAGCATCCATGTCTTCACACTCCAGCCCTCTGAACTCTTTACTTCACCCCACAGGCTCTCACTACATGGTGTTCCAAGACGGCTGAACCCAAATGCAGCTGCCCAACTCCATGCCCAACTTTGAGCTATTAAATGTAACAGCATTTTCCCCTTTTACTCATAAGAAGTTTGCTAAGGCACAATCATGTCGGTCACTGAATTTCTCTGTGCCTCAGCTTCCTCAGTTTGTACCACCCAAACGTGGACTAGCTCTCTCCTAAGGCCTTTTGGGGCCTCAATGTTCCATACCTTGAGCAAAGTCTCTCAGAAAGCTGGGCTTCCTCTCATGAGGCAGGTTGTCAAATCCTCATCATCTCACAGTGACAAATCCCAGGAATCTCTGGGGAAGAATGGCCCAGGAGTAAGCCAGTCCAGCCCATACAAAGGGGCCCTGCAGGCTGCCAGAAGTAGGCCAGCAGCTCTCAGGCATTTCTGGGCTTTGGCTCCTAAGATCCTCAACAGAGGTCCCTGACCCCACAAGCTATAGCTCCTCCGCCAGTGGCTAGGGAGGGAAGGACTCATTCCCCTCTCCCCAACTCACCATACCACTCAATCCTGCTGGCTAGTTTTTCCAAGTCCTCCCTAGAGCTACCCTGAGTGGACTGCCCATCATCAGCTCTCCCAGTGAAGCCTCTGAGAGAAGCACAAAAAGACATCTGGCAACCAGAGCCCATTTCACAAGAGGCCCAGACACCTCCATTACACTGTCAAGTCAAGAAAGGACAGGAGTGTTCCTTATTCATTTTATTTAGGAGAGGAACAAAAGAGCACACAGAAAAGGCCCCCCATCTTGCATTCGCCAGACAGTCATGACACCTATAACCCCTTACCTCCACCGTGAAGCCCCAACAGAGCTCACAACTCCTCCCAATCCCCTTCCTTCTTCACCCCTCAATTTCCCTGAGTCACTAGTTCACTTTCCAACTCGAGATGGCAGGAGAATGGAAAGTGAGGATGGTGATGATGACAGCCAATCTCCCCTGAAGCCCCTGAGGTCCCTGATGTCCTTCAACACTCTCAGCAAGAAGGAAGCAAAAATCACACTGAACCAACACTGCTCAAAGGAGAAATATCCTTGGGCTCCATGGGATTATGTCAAAACCCAGCACAGTCTGGCCTTGTATTAACTCTACATTTGCTTCCAACCTCCAGCACAAAGGCCCCACCAGCTCTGCACTCGTCCTGCATCTTTGGTCACTCGGTCCAGCTCATAGATCATTTTCCACCAGCCAAATTCTCATTCAAGATTAATCTGCCTTTCCTTATAATCAAACAAACATTTATCCAACAAATGCATGAATAAGATTGATCTTGCTGTTTACTTAGAAAGCTAGAGGAGTTGATTTTACATGGGCTTTATTTTTTCCTCCAGATAAATTAGGGAGTCGAGATAGTACAAGAGAAAGCAAATCAATGGCTATTTCCAGTTACCAGCATCTGTCTTCAGATTTAATAGAAATGATGCTCTAAGACAAGTAGTTTATTCAGTACAATAATACCCATCGATGTTGGCGTACCGCAGAAGGAAAGCTTTTCCTGGTAGTTTGTGAATGTAGACAAGAGCCTCACAACTGTTTGAAGATTCACAAAGCCTTTCTGGGTAAGTGGCAGTCGGCTCCATTCCATAGCCAGGGAAGTGAAATGAGTATCTCTGAAATGGCCCTGGATCACCTGAAGGACAGGTGTGAGAGAATCAGGAATACATCACCAGAAACCTAAAGCTCCTTCAGAGAGAGCTAAATATATGGCACATACGCCACTTTTCTATCTCATACTCATGGTAGACATCACTAATCAGTTCAACATTCTCTTCCAGTCCTCCTGGTTGAGATCTTTGGATCCTTCTTAACCCAGCATGCCAAGAAACCATTACCAGTCTGAGTTTTCATATTAAAAAAAAAAAAAAAACAAAGAAAAACAAAACAAAACACAACAACAACAACAGAAAAGAGTTGTGGGACACCTGGGTGGCTCAGTGGTTGAGCATCTGCCTTGGGCTCTGGGTGTGATCCCGGGGTAGTGGGATCAAGTCCCACATTGGGCTCTCCACGGGGAGCCTGTTTCTCCTCTGCCTATATATCTGCCTGCCTCTCTCTCTCTCTCTCTCTCTCTCTCTCCCTCTGTTTCTCTCATGAATAAATAAATAAAATCTTTTTTAAAAAATAAAAGAGTTGCTACCTATGAGCTGGAAGCTGATAAGCTTAATAGGTTAAAAGCCTCCTGTGAGAATTAAGGATTCAAACCTTAAGCAGTCAAACTCCTGTTTCCCTTTCTGTGAGTCAAAGACCCTATCCAAATAACTAGGATCACTCACCCAACAGTTTTGTGGTTGGACTAAAAGATGGTATTCCCACAGTCACATACTTCTGTTTTCATAGAAAATGATCTTAAGGACTCTTTCTAAAGAGATTTTTTTTAAATAGTAGTTAATATTTGTAAAAACTACTCCAGCAGTTATGAGGTATCAACCCACCCCTCGTTAAGTAATTCCTCTGTCTCTCATTGCCCGCGGTCAGAAGTAAGCTCCTTAGCATTACAAGCCTCTTTGCTGTCTGGTCACAACTGCCTTTTTTAGATTCATCTTCTTTCATGACCACTGACCCAACTACCACTACAGCCACACGGAAAAGCACCTGCCAAATTCCTCTCACTCCCCACCCCACCCCACCCCCCTAAAACCCGCTCATTTTGCACTTCACACTTTTGCACACAAAGGTCTCTCTGTCCTATCCCTCAGCTCCCATTCATAGCCAAACCTGTCAAGCAGATGGTCTATACTCGAGCTACATAAAGTGTGGTCCATGAACTAGCAGCCTGAGCATTACCTGGGAGCTTGTTAGAAACGCCCACTCTTGACCTATGAACCTAAATCTGTATTATAACAAGATCCCCAGGTGACTCGTGTGCACAGTGAATTTTGAGATGCACTGCCCGAAATCTACTCCTCTTTCTGGGATACCCACTGAGTCTTCATTCTCTCTAATCTGACTTCCCTCCCCAGCTCTCCACCAACACAACTCTCATCGAATGAGAGAAACTGTCAATTCATATTCAAATAAAAGAATCAATGAAATACCACTTCCACCTTTTGCCTACCCTTGGAACTTCTATTCATCCTTCAAGGCCAGCCCCACTTCTGTAAAGACCAATGCAGACAAGGAAACCTAAGTGCCAGGAGGCTGGGGGACTGCTGGACCACAGCCAGCGCATACTCTCGGCACTCACACTATGCCACTTTTGAGTGACATCAGGGAGGATGTAGAAGGCCCTCCCAGCCACGGTCAGAGGCAGAGCTCCAAGGCTGGAACACTTATGGCAAGTGTAATGTTGCTTTGCAGCCGAGGCCCCATGTGGGCTGGTCAAATCAGGCTCCCTTGATCCAGTTCCTATCAACTGCCGTGTGCTGTACCTAACCTCCCAACCCCTTCCAAGCACTCGCACCTCTCTCACTCTCCTTGCCTTGAGGGGGCAGTTCTCCTTTTCCTATGTAGCACAAGGACCTCAGAGAGAAAATATCAGTCGTTGGTCTTCCCATTTCCCCATACCAAAGCAGTGCCATTCTGGTGATCCTGTGGCTTTCCAACTTTAGAGCCCATAAGAAGCACCAGGGGAGATGCAGATCCTGACAGGGGCAGGGGTCCTTGGGCCACACTTGGGTCCTTGGGACCCCCTGCCTCCTAGGCTCTCCTCAGGGATCCTACATATCAGCAAACTGCACCATGATGCTGGTATATGGGACCACAGGCAAGTCTACCAGCTACTCTGACCCTGAGTCCACCTTGGTCAACATTTCCTGCCCACCTCATCCTTCTATTGTGAGGATCACAGCAATGAGGTGTGTGCTACTGCTTTCTTAAACTGGAAAACACTTTAAAAAAAAAAAAAAAGGCAAGGTTTTACCACTCTTCTGCTTTGTTTTGGCACCAACCAACAGCCTCTATTCTCATTCCCAGAAGTTCTGCATTTCTCTCAACCTCGTAGCCTACTGTGGACATACTCTTAAGTGTTTCAGACGGTCCTGTGATTGTTGGATGCAAAAGACATCAATTCATATTGGCCATTGTCCAGACATAAGCTATATCTTCCTGATAGCAGTTTTGTGTGCCAGAGACCCCTGAGTCCTGTGCATAAACAGGAGGCCCTCACTTCCTCTCTGGGGCCTCCAACAGGCAACATATGCTCTCTCCCCAAGATAAGGTCCTTTAGACAACAAAGCATTCAGAGTATTTCCTTTGTGTCAATAAGAACAAACCCAAGTGCCCACCCCAGTGTTAGTGGGACTGAGCTGACGGGGTAAGAAAGAGTTAAGGTGGCATTTCCATTGTGTTGTTCCAAATCATTGAATATCTTTGCAGCCTAATTAAATTGCACTCTTTCAATGATGAATGAATTAGCCCCAGAACGAGCATTGCTTTCCACCATTTTCTATTTTAGTGTCTATTTAGCCATTTTAAGAGGAAAATACCTAAGCCCAAATCAGAAGGGGACAGCTCGTCAGAGCCAGGCTGGTCCTTACTCACTGAGTGTGCCAGCACTTTCGTCTCATCAGAAGCTCCAACCGCTACTCCTTACCACGCCCTGTCCTCCCCGCATTGCTTCTTGCACACCTGTATCCAGAGACTCCACATTCATCCTTGAAGTGCTACCTCTGCATATATCTGCTGACCCCCTCTCTCTTTCCTACTTACCCCAATTTCAGTTAAGCCCAATCCTCACCTGCTCTGTGCCTACACCCAAGCCACTGTGCTGACCAGCCTTCATTGAAATGGTGACCACAGATCTTGGCAGTACCCCCATATCTCTCTGATCAAACCACTCTCCCACACCTCTTCATTTTTTCCAGACTCCCATAGTTTGCATTGCTTCCTCACACTCTCCTTACTAGTTGAAAAAATACATTAGTGATCAGAATAAAATGATCTCATCTTCTCCATGCACATCCCCCCAGCTCCCTGTACCTATGCCCCTCCTATTACCAGAAACAAACTCTCCCAGCTCCTACCCAAGGCTAATCCTCCAGTTGTGCCAGGATCCCAACCTCTCACACCTCCCTGAGAGCTCTGTTCCTGCTGTTCTTTCCTCTGGCATCAATTTCTCTCTCTAGTCAATAGTTCTGCTGGCATACAAACACATCGTAAGAGCCCCAGTCTTTCAAAAAGATCCTTCCCGACTGAGCCTCCCCTCCATCAAGGACTCAATTTTCTGCTCATCTTTTCAGCCTGACTCCTCAAAAGGGCCAGTGCCCTCCATCCCCTTTCTGTATCTTATGCACATCTCCCATCTCCCCAGCTGCCCCTTATTGATCTCCTTTGCTGGAATCCCCTCCTCTCTCTGACTCTAGACTCTTCTTTTTATCTAGTTAAACTCACTTCCCCCAAATACCATCTACACACTTGTAACTTGCAAATTGACCTCCCCAGCATGGACCTGTGCCCTGAGTTCCAGACTCATACATCCACCTGCCATGGTGGTTGGGAATCCGAAGACTAAAACTAAGAAAGATCCAAGATGGCAAAGGATCACTGTGGGAAAATCCCCATCTCAAGGAGTGGTAGAGACCCTGAAACCAGAAGGGGAGCCTGCAGTTGGGGGGCTGTAGTACCTTCATGGAGCTGGGAGGTAGAACTCATAGCAAGCAGAAAAGCTTGTGGCACCAGCTTTCAGAACTCCCAAGGTGCATCTGGGATCATGAATAAGTAAAGAAATAGGTGATCACAGGTTCCAGAAATTATGAGAACAGAGAGGAAAGATAAAGTGAGAAGAGGAAGAATTAGTAAATCTGGGGGTAGGACATGGGGCGGGGAGGGAGACGAGAGACAAAGAAGGAAACTAGAAGGAATGGGCAAGAGAATGAAAATAAGAACCCAGAAAAGAGATTTGGGTTCTTATTCAGGAGACATAGCCAGAATTCTGGCTGAATTCTTAAAAAGATGTAAAAATTCAATTCTCTGAATCCTTCCTAGAAGAGTATTTGGCACTATTACTACTAACAGTTCCTGCATGCTAGACACTTCAAACACACGTCCTCATTTAATGCTTGAAACAACCTATGACCCAGGTGTCATTGTCCCCATTTTATAGAAGCTAAAGCTCAGAATAGGGAAGTAATCTACTCAAGATGTCCTAGCCAAGGGTTAGCAGAGGCAGGATGCACAGCCACATCTTATCCCAACATCTGTGCAGGCAACTACCATTCCACTCAGCCACAGGAAACAGACCGTGGAGAGAGACCCTTCTCCTGACACAAGGAGGCTGAGGGGCCAATTGGCCACCTGCTGGGGAGCAATGGGCTCTGACCATCCAGTGGCTTCCCCAGTCAGAGGGCTGCCCTCCTGCACTAAGGTCCTCCCTTCCTTTCCACGACCCCTATCCCCTGTCCACATTCCAGGCTGGAGAGTGTGAGGGGAATCTGAGGAGTCAGCAGGGTGCTGTGAAGATTTGGGGGAATTTGTCTTTCCAGTCCCCACAGCTAATCCAGAATCCTGGATTAAAGGCACTCCTGTATCACCCCAGGGCAAAATCAGGTCAAGGCCACCTCCAAACCTGGCCGTCCCAGAGCTAAAGTTGAGGAACTATAAGAGCTTAGAGGCAAAGAAACTAATTAGCTCCCTAAATCCAAAAGGGAAAGAACAGAGCCTGGATAGAGGCGGTAGCTGGAGGAAGAGGCCCAAGGAAGAGGCTTCCAGAGCCTTAGACCTACACAGCCCTGAGAGAGCCCTGACATCCTGACAGTGACTCTTCTATGTCTGTTTCCTCCTCTGTCAGATCCACTCTGAGGCCTCTTCTCTGCACCCAACAGCCTAGGACAGAGTGGCAGTCAGGGCCAATGCCTCATGTGAGATGGGCCCAGCCTGTGGGACAATGGAGCCTGCCCTCTGGAAAGCCAGAGCTGGGCAACATCAATGCTTCTCTGCAGGTGCACACCCCCCACGGGTGTCCCAGGAGCCACACAGAAGATGCCTGGTCTAACCCAACCCAGTCAGGTCTCCATTTGCCTCTCCAAGCAGGGAAGGAGGTGGATGGATCTGGGCTGGTGGGGATTCACAGGCATCGACAGACAGAGAGGACACAGGAGGACCCTGCTCCAACAGCATAACCAGTAATGGGGGGCAGGGCAAGATATAAACTGCCATCTCTCTTTCAGAAACCCCTGGAACAGTGCCTGGAACTTCCACCACTGCAGTGACCCCCGTGGCTGAAAAACTTGACTTCCAAAAAGCCACAGTTAAAATGCAAAGCAGATTCTCAGACAAGCTAGCTCGGTCATAGGGTCCTTACTCAGTCTACTCAGAGCCTCTGACTGTCAGCACCAGAGTGAGCCTTGGATCACCTGGTCCAACCCCTTCTCCAAACACCTGAGGACACTGAGCCCCCAAAAGGTGAAGTGACCTGCCCAGGGCCACAGGGAAAGGTGGCAGCAAGGCTGGAAGGCTGATCCAGATCTCCTAAGTCTTTCTACAGCATGGATTGGCTCCCGGGAGTATAACCCAGGTGGTCTGGAATCATGGCGCCTTGCTCCTGGGGCTGCCCCTGCTCCTGTTCAGCTACCACAGCAAAAAAAAAAGAGTCCATGGGGCCCCACCAGTTGACTGCTCCCTGACCCTACCTTCTGGAAGGATGAATGCACATCACAACCCTCGGGCCAAAATATTCCTGGGTACTGTCCCTCCTGCACCTGGCTCCCTTTTCCACAGCCTCTTATGTAGAAGTTTCCAGAAGGGATAGCTCTAATGGCTTTCACAGAAAAGGGACCCTTCTAAGAAACATTCCTCTGGACAATGGGACTAAAGCAAGCAAACGGGGATGGAAGAAAAAGGTGAGTTGGTTTGTTTGGTTAATGGCACATTCTCACCAAAATGGTATCCCACAACTTTGGAATGCATCTAATACCAGGTTGGATTCCTTATTTACAAAGATGGAGAATGAATTTCTTTTGAAGTAGATCAACCAAATAATGCCTGGAGACTTAAAATGAGGTAATGATAAGCAAAGGAAAGGAAAAATACCCTGTCTGGGATTGAGAGGAAGCTCTTTGCACCCCTCCTGACAGGCTCTCAGACACCTACAGCCATCCCACAGGGGAGCCTGGCCAGGGCAGCTGGCTCTCTGCAACGACCCAGCCAGCCCTTGCTGGGAAACCTAGATTCATTAGCCTACTGGCTAAACCCACAATGCTGCCCAGCCAGTGGGAAACTGGACTTCCAGCCAGGATGGACTCTCCCAGGAGCCAGCAGGACTCACCACTACAAAAAAGGGGCAAGTTTCACATAGGAGGTTGGGGGAAAGGAAACAAGAGTGAATAGAAGCCCAGAGCTCTTGATTTAAGAAATGAGAGGGGGAAATGCAGAAGTGTCCCCCTCTCTGGACACAGGCTAGAAAGGAGAAAGAGCACTGGCTTTTGAAGTCAGATAGACATGTGCATCTGCCTAGTTTCAGGCAGGTCATACTTGCCATTTCTCTTCCTCGGTTCCCTTGGCTGTAAAATGGGCTCAACATCCCAGGGCTGTTAGAAGAGGTGATGAGACTAGAGAACGTGTGATGGTGGGTGTGTGGCTGCTTCAGGAGCCTGGTGCTTCTTCTCTCCCTTAGAATACAAAACCCCATCTGATCCACAGGAAAAGCCCAAGTGGAAACATCCTCCCAGTAAACCCTGGAACAAGGCACAGGGGCCTTCCAGGGAGGAGGAGGGCTGTCCCAGGTGGCCATGGGCTGACTCATTTGGCCAACCATCCGTAATTTCCCTCTTCACATTTTGGGAGCCCTGGAGTGCTCTTCCCCCAAATGAGGCATGCAGCAGAAATGAGCTGTGATTAGCACAGCTCAGAGACCAGAGGATGGGGGCAGGGGAGAGCCAGCCGCAGAGTTTCCTGGAATTAATGGAGAGGGAGCAGGAAGGGCAAGTTGCTGTCTCGGAAGATCTCTCTCTGCGCCAATCACCAGGCAGGGACTTCTTTTCTAAAGCCAACCTTCTCAACCTCTGTAGGGCAAAATCAACTCTGAGAGCTGCCTGTGATAGACCTAATGTGCCATTAGAGGCAGGCCTGGGGTGTTTTCTGCAGGGCACACAGTTACACTTCGAGCCAGTATGCAGGTGATGTAGGTGGATGCAGGAAACAGGCACAGAACATTGCACTGGACGCAGTTAACACTCAGCCCCAGCACACTGGCTGTACCAGCTCTGCATCAACATTACAATCTAAAGGCAGATGAAGGAAAGAGGGACTTTGAAAGGGTTTAGTGAGACCGTGCTGTATGAGACCCAGGTGCTGCATAAATGTCAGTGGGGGCGGAGTGTGGAGGTGGCAGGGGGGGAAAAGGAGTGGATCCAGAAGCTGGCATCTGATGGGTTTTGCTTTTCTCAGAGGGAAGATGGATATTACTCTATTGGGGGTTTCAGTTCTGGGCTGTCGGATGACCTTTTCAGTCCAGAGCTCTGCCATTTGAGAGTATGCCTAAGCCAACACAAGTGCCACTGAACATTACAGGCAAATAATAAGCAAAGGTGAATGCACTAAAGATCTAGAGTCCTAGGCTGGGCCTGCCACTTCAGTGCAGCTTTGACCAAGTCACATAACCCTTCTGAGTTTGGGCCCATGCATCTGCTAAGTGCAACAGTAGTAACCTGTCGAGGCTGCTAGGAGACTAACCTTGAGAGTGTGGTGGCTATCGTTTAGCATGTCAGGAAGTGCCAACCATTCTAGGCCATCTGGAGAAGTCGGCCCTACTCTTTTGACTCATAATGGCTGTTCCCCACACATGGCTACACATCTGTAAGCCCTGCGGGCCAGCGAAGAACCCACCGACAAGATGAAGTGGGGAGACATGAGCACAGGAGGTAGAAATGCATAGAAGTGAGGACTCAGGATCTGCCATCTGGGGACTTCTTGATTCCTCCACATGTAAAGCAGCTACGGGCAAACAGGCAATGATACCAAAAGGAGCTTGCACACCCAAACAAAGGCAATGACCAGAATCTGAGCCTCCCTTCCTTGATTCTCCTCAACTACACATTCAGTGACCTATAGGTCTAAAGGGCACTTTCTCAAATAAATTCTTTCTCCAACTTCACTAAATGGACAATCATAGATTCGACCCCAAATTTCAGTTGATCTCTTAGATGCAAAGCTTTCTGGGGCCAACCAGCCTTTCAGGATATCCCATACCCCTCCTCAAATGTGTTACAAACCAGAAGGTAGTAAAAGAGCAGTTTCTCTGGCTTCAGAATAATACTTGGTAGAAAAAGCCCACAGAATCATTTGATACCCAGCAAGATGAACATTTTATCCGTTGAGTAAGCATCACACAGAAGACAGGTGCACTGGGGTTATGTCACAGGTCATTTAGAAGGAATCCTGACCATTCTCTCCGCTAGGATCCCACAGTCATGACAGGGTCAGAGGCAGCCTGGTAGGGAAGAGTATATGAACCCAATCTTCATGACACTGTAGTTTGGCTATACGTGTCCCCATACAGCCATCCTAAACATCACATTCATTCTGCTCAAAAACCCGGGATACACTGACTTCCTCCCATTCCTGTTTCCCACGTTGTGGGTCAGGACCCACCATGATGTGGATGATATTCACATTCCTCTGACTTCCCTCCACAGCCCAGGATCTTCCCCCACTCCATTCAGGCTCATCTCACTCTGGCTGCAACTCCACCGTGCTGCTCACACCTCTGTGCTTTTGCTCAGGTATTTCCCCCTTTCAGTGGCCTGTCTTCTCTTTGCTCACCCCAAATGTACTCATCGTCCCACGAAGACCTCCCTTGCTGCTACTACCTGTGCTGGAAACTCCTTTTGCTCAGCTCGTGTGACACTCATATTTTGTACCAACTTGGCACTTAATTATAAGTGGTCTTGTCTTGAATAATATGCTAACCACCTGTCTCCCCTCTTTGTGAACAGAAAAGATAACTTACACAGTGGAGACGGTCAGAGCCAGAAAATCCTCGATTGGAAAAATCAGGCATTACCAGCTGTGACTACTACGGTTGTCAACTCAATCTCCCTGAGCCTCAACTTCCATATCTGTGAAATAGGAATAGACATCTGAACTTCAAAAGAGTGATATACAGCTTTAACAAGCTAACCTCTATAAGAAACCTGTCAGTGACTAGCACATACAAAGTACCCCCAGAAAGTTTGTCTCAACTCCCCTTTGCTTCTCTCTTATGCCCTGCAAAACCTAGCACGCTATTGCAACATAGAAGACATTCAATAAATGTTTGATTAATTGATCAGGAGCATAAAGCAAACCAATAACTGGAGGGTCATTATACAAAGTAACAGTATGTGGTCAAAACGTATTGATCTATTTTTCAATTACGGAGGAAAGGTTGATGTCTACGGAGGGAAAACAATCTATTTTAACTAAAGAACTTCTCAGGATTACAAACTACCAGTCTCTTTGAACCCATAACTCAGCCAAGGAGAAACTTCAGCATAAGTGTTCATGGCAGCAACTCATCGCACCCCTCCTTCACTCCTTATTACACGAGCATTCCCCATTCCCAATCTCTTTTATTTTTCGGGTCCTCAGAAAGTTGACTTCACACACTAAAAATACAGTACAATCCTTCCTATTTCTTCAAATCAAACACAGAGCAAAGCTATAGGAGTTCTTTTCTAAGTTATGTAGAAAGAACCCTGACCACTGCCTTTTCCAAGCAGAATTTGTTTTATAAGTAGAAATATAAAATTAACTTTATCATTTTAAGACCTTTCTTTCACTACCTATTAGGTTGGGGAGAGAGGAGTAGACAACCATGAATGTTAGTGAAGTTGTTCATCCAAGATCAAGTTGAGAATACTATCCGGGTCCTATGAGCAAGTACGAAATCCATGCCCCGAGGATGATGTTGGACATGGTGGAGCCCAGTGAGATGAGAACCAGCATGGAACTCAGAACTCAGATGGAGTTTCGGCAGAACTATTTTCCCTTGTGGCCTTTTGGCCTTACTGTCCTTTCCAGTTGCTTCTTACTTAACATTTCTCTGGAGGAAAATGTCTCTTGCCACTGCATTCACTTTCCAGCTGGCATCTCACATTATCCAAACAATGGAAGTCCCCATTCGGCCTTGGGACATTGCTTTGGTATGAATAGGAACAAGCGTAGAAATGCAATTTTGGTTAATGATCACAATACGCATTCATAAGACCAATCCTCCCCTTGCCTCTCCACTCCCTGGTGGTGAGTCAGACACTAAGTCTTACAGGTTCCCCAGCTACAATTCAAAGTATTGCCAAACTTGACGAGACCCTGAGAGGTCATTCTAGCCCTCACCCCTAACGCCGTGCAGAAGTGTTTGGCTATCGGTGCGGTCATATGAGCTTCAGTAAGTCAAAAATTCTTGATGTCAAAAGAACTGTTTATCAGTCTGTTCGAAGCCCCTACTTCTCCTGTCCTCTCTAGAGACCAAAAAAATCAGTGCCTTTTTCTCAATTATGCACATAATGATAGTTATTAAGTGATGCCAATTTTCTTCCCCAAGCTAACCCCAAATCCTTTACCCTTTTCTTAAAGGGCTTTATTGTTCATCCCTTCAATTATTGCTAACATTCTTTTCTGTATTTTTTGGTTTTCCCAGTTATTTTCAGCTAATTCAAACACAGTGGTGTCAAATATTAAATAGAAGTGGGGAAATACTTTCCAGCACTTGCACATTTACCCAATATAACACAGCCTGGCATCATGCTAACTTAAAAATAAACAGCGCGCTACTCCTTCAGCTAGAGTTCCACTAGAACTTCCAGGTCTGTCTCAGTTATGATGATGATGTCTTGCCAGGTGATCATTAATAGCACAGTCACCATAATTCCATCAGTCAGGTGGGTATGAAACCATTGATGCCCACTGTTATCACCTTACACTGAAGTAGTTCCTATTCTGGTGTAAGGAAAGATCAGGTAACCAAGGGATTGTCCTGCTGACACCATATTTATATAAAATACAAAATACAGAATCTTTCTCCTTCAAGTCAATGCCTAAAAGCTAACGTCTGGGTGACCTCAGGTATGATCACAGGATAGAGCAGACATTCAATATATCAATCTCAAACCTTAACCCTGTAAAGAAAACTTGGAAGTAACTCAGGGAACTTAGCAATAAGCACCACTAACACACACCCTGAAATCTGAAAAGTTACTCATTCTCTCAAAACAATGGAGCATCCTCTCACAATGGCTAAAGAGCATCTCTTCGTAAAATTGGCAAGGCAGCTGTCACCTAGCATGACTAGCTCATAGGCCACCCATCAGGATCATCCCATACTAACTTGTAAGAATGTTTGAATACAGTAGCAGGTCTGGTATCAGGAATCTTCATTACCACCTAAGTAAGACAATGATTCATCGGTTCTTTAGGGATGTAAGGTACTGTTGTAAAAGTGTTCTGATTCTGAATCTGACCAAAAGCATCTGAGTTCTCAGAAAGAAATGCACCTCAGCAACATCCTCAACACCTCATAACTAGCAATTTCAGAGACCCACAGCCATCGGAGAATCAGAAAGAGGTCATTTCTTTAACTGCAACAACCCTACACCTCCTAAGCTGGGCTCTACTAAATGTCCTTTATTATTTACTTCATACGCAAACCATGGTCTATGTTCACTTAGCTCACAGGAGCCATTTGCATGAATTCAGCTATTTTAAAGTTGGCCTTTTTCATACTTAAATTGGTAAAGATGAATGATGTTGGTCATTATGGCTCTAAGAGTCACCATTTTGTATGACTAGCATGTCGACTGGTTGGATTATTTATAGGCACTGTACTATTGTAGTTTGGAGTCAGCACCAAAACTAGAAAACCTAATAGCTTTCTAACAACTCATGATGGAATTTTTTGGCTCAAAAACATTTTTGCATATGGGCCTTCAATACAGCTTAAATTACTGATCAAGAAATGCACCTCTTGCCCTTCACCTGGTGATGTGAAATTCACCTTAGTCCTGATGCTTAGAAAAGGCCTTAAATATCATCACCATCCATCAACCCCCAGTTTAATAGTATAATATTCTCTATTTCTGGCTTAGGATCAGCAAACTATGGCCCATGGACCAAATCTCACCAGCTAGTTGCCTATTTCTATAAATAAAGTTTTATAGGAACATGGCCATGCCCATTCATTTATATATTGTCTATGGCTGCTTTCATGCTACAACCCTAGAGCTGAGTAGCAGCAACAGACGTCTGGCCTGCAAAGCCTGAAATATTTACTATCTGGACCTTTACAGGAAAAGTTTACAGAGCCTCCATTATAAAACATAAGGGAAAACAAACTGCTCATTCAGAATAGCCTTTTCTTCATCTGGACCAAAGAAAATAAAGCAGGAAAACAACCTTGACCCAAGTGACTAGCTTTTGTATATACTACTTTGCATGAAATCTGTTCTCCCATGTAGTGTCTTCTGCAATAAGACACATATAAGATGTGAAATACTTAAGACAAATTTAAATAACAAAAATTCTGGAGTGACATATATATTTTTATATAAAATATAAATTCACATAGGGGCAATGCAGTGGCTCAGTTGGTTGGGCATCCGATCCTTGGGCTTAGGTCATGATCTCAGAGTGCTGGGGTCAGCTCCAGGTTGGGCTCCACACTCTGCATGGAGTCTACTTGTCCCTCTCCCTCCCCTTCTGTCCCTCTCCCACCCTCTCTGTCTCTCTAAATAAAATCCATATATATAGTGTATATATATATATATATATATTATATATATCATATATACTATAAATCTGTATGTCTGTATGTCTCTCCAGAAATATTTCTTTTTCAGTATTTTACATCTTCTATGCATCTCATTTCAGAAAATACTTTGTAAAATATATATTTATTCAGCAGCACCTGGGTGGCTCAGTTGGTTAAGTGTCCATCTTGATTTTGATCTCAGGGTCATAAGATCAAGTCCCACATCAGGCTATGTGCTGGGCATGGAACCTGCTTAAGATTCTCTCTCTCCCTTTCCTTCTGCCCCTCCCCACCCTCTATCTCTCTAAAAAATATATTTTTAATATACTTTTAAATATATATATAATATATATATAATATATATTATATATATATTAAATATAATATATATATTAAATATAATATATATATTTCTCTTAATCAAAGAAAGTTCTAAATTTGCTCTTTTGGAGATACAATAAAACTTAAATTGAGTTCTGGTCACATGGAGTAATTTGGAAATCTTAGAAAGGAAAAGAAGGGTAAAAGGAATGTGGTACAACAGATGACTGGTCAGCAATAATAATAAAGTGAAATAAAGAAAAAGAATAAAAAATTGTATATTTAAACTGTATAGCCCCACTCAGGGGCTATACATGCAGAGGAAAGGGGATTGGATAGAGGAATGTCTTCTACTAGAGCTACATCCTGAGTCCCTAATGTGCTCAATAATGACCTTGCTCCATTCAGAGACCACCCCAGGGGCTCATTCCCAGTACATAACAATTCTAAGTCAGGTTACCATTAGACAATTCGGTAGGTGAAGTGAAGGAGTTTGGTCAAGGCATTCCATCCTCAACTTTAACCTTACCTAGACTAGAGCCCTTGGGGAGGACTGTCCCAAAGTCATCAAAGGGTGTCTTATACACATTCACATTTGGTTTAGTCCACACAAAACTGATTTTTTGTTTCCAATTTACTACCAACATTTTGGGGAGATCTCACCAAAATTTTTAAATTTTTGGTCCCTCTTAAAAAAACTTGGGACTTGAGAACCCTAAGCCACGTGCCTGCAGGGGGCGTCCTTTGAGCTGGTAGTGGCTGTCCCATTCAAAGCACAGGTGCTATCTGGCTCTATACACTCCCTACCACTGCCCAGTGTCTCCCCATGTCCTAAAGTTGACTATCAAGGGCTGCCCCCTCTCCCTGGCACTGTTAATTTTCTCATGCCTGGCCTGCTTCACTCACTGAAGATACCTGCTCTGTAGGCATTGGAATTTCGACCCCAGGGCTAACCTTTGGTGTGAACTAATATATTTCCAAATGGATGAGGAGAGTGATGTTTCTCTTTCTCATTCTTTGGCTCACGTGCATACTTTTCCCCTCCCTCTTGATTAGTGACCATCTACAGATATAGAGCATATGCATGCTTTGCCAACAACTCACTATCATTTGAAAAAGCCTCCCTACCTTCATGGGCCACCATTAAAGACAATAGATTCCGGTGGGTCCCTTCTAATCCTTAGTTATTTACACTGATACTACAGCTGCATGCTAGACATCCTATCCTTATAAGCAGCCCAAAGACAGTATCCACAAAGAAAGCCTTAGTCATGAGGTAAGACATACTTTACATAGAGGATATTTGTCCATCAGAATCAAGGTACCCTTTTCTAGGGCATAAATTAGAAGAAAGACTTCAGGTGCAATTACTTCCCTCCTAAGAAGATATTTAATTCCCTTGGTGGCCTCTGAATTTGGCCTAGTGTCTCAAATTTAAGTCACCAGAGGAAGTGAGTGATATGTAATAAATGTGCAAAAACTTACTATTTACACCAAGTGTCTGTCAACAGATGAATGGAGAAATAAACATGTGGTATATGCATGCAATGGAGTATCACTCAGCCTTAAGGAAGGAAGTTCTGGTACCTGCTACAACATAGATAAACCTTGAAGACATTATGCGAAGAGAACTATGGTAGTCACAAAAGGACAAATATTGTCTGATTCCACTTATATGAGGCACCTAGAGTAGCCTAAATACATAGAAACAGAAAGTAGAATAGCCGTTGCCAGGGGCTAAGGAGAGCAGAGAATGAGTTCTATTTAATAGGCACAGAGTTTCAATTGGTAAGGATGAGAAAGTTCTGGAGGTGGATGGAGGTAATGGCTGTACAACAGTGTGAATGTACTTAATGCCACTGAACATTAAAATGGAAATTATATGTAACATAATTTATGGAAATAAAAAGAAAACAAAAGCCTACAGGTTTTTGGCTGGGGGGGGGGGATGTTAAGGCTGGGGGAGGGTGGCTTTTTACCACTAAAGAAACTTATAAGCCCATAATAAATGTCACAATGTGACAATGCTTAGAGGGCAAGACGTGGCCTGAAAGGCTGGTCTGGTTCCACCTGACCGAAAGCACCCATAGGAGAAGAGTATTCACCTCCACACACAAGAAGAAACCTATCGCAGGGTCTGGTTTATAGCTGTGCCAACTGGCAGCTTGGGGACCTATAGCAAGAGCACTGCTCAAGTAATGGAAACATTAACCTCCCGGATTTTTCCCAGCGCACAGTAAATCTTGCGTTCTTATGCCAAACTCTTCTTGGCACAGATACAATGGCAACGCTCAACAGGTGTATCAAGTCTGGACACATAAACAGGCTCTCCCCGGAGAGGGTGACAATGGCTGTGGTGATGATGGGTGGATAACGGTAACTCTGGACTCAGAGAGCAGGTACTGGCACCAACTCTGGGCACTGTTCAGCTCCCAAGCCACTAACCTGTCAGTCAAGCCAGTGGCACCACAGTTTTGCACTGTGCTTCTAAGAAAAACGGTGAGGTTCAACACACCTTGGGCATGCAAGTGGGAAGCATCCTTTCAAGACGGTATGAAGGTCGAACTCACATAGGATGAGGTTGGTAAAGCAAAATTTACAGAGATGCTATAGGAGCATTGGAAACAGACTTTTATTTAACAGAAACTTACACAAAGTTGATACAAACCCTACATTATGCAAAGCTTTATCACAATGCTACACATTATAACTTGCGGGAGTTGGTTGGAGAGTAGGTTATTGTTATAATTACTAGCGTTTTGAAAAGGGACTTTTTCTATCAGAAAATGTCACAGGAAAGGGCTACAAAATCATACAAAGACACTTTTGGTAAGCTCCCCCCGCCCCCACCCGGGGGACTGGCCTTGCATGAGAAAGCTGAAGGGGCTAGCAGGACGTCTGTGCCCATCCAATCTCCCCCTTTTGAAGGCAAAAGAGAGATTCTCAAACTCAGACCCATTTCAGTGACTCTGACACTCGAAGACTCGCTGACGAGAACACTCGGCGTTCGACTGTGCATTCGTGATTATGACTCTGCTGGCAAGTGAGGGAAAGTCACGAGCATGGACACAGAGAAGACCTGGAATAGAACCAAGGGGCCTCGCGGCTCAGCCCAGCTCCTTCGCCAGGCCACAGACAGTGTTGAATTACATTTCTCAGGCCACCACGTTCACTTCCACCCACACGGCCATAAAAGGACATGTTAGAACACGCGCCTTTCTCCTTTACCCCCACGAGCCACTGCATTTGAGGCTTCTGTCGTTCAGCTTGGCCTTCCTCACCCTTGGGGACACACTAGAACCTTAGCCCCCACCACAAAGCCAGCTCAGCAGAAGGCTCCCTTTGCAAGTCTCCTCTGGAAGTTGTTAGGTGACCAAATTAATATCATCTCAGCTGATGCTTATTTTCTTGTCCTTTTTTTTTTCTCTTTCTTCACTGAATTATTGTAAACAAAGCTGTCTGTGTTCGAAAATGTTGAACTCGCAGAGATACAGTTAATCACTAGATGGAATTCCTTTCTGAACTAGGCCTCATCAGACATGACGAGCAGGAGGTGAGCTGCTTCTTGACATCCAGATAAATGGGGATTGCCTACGGGGGTGGGGGGCGTATGGGGGGCAGGGGTGGAGAGACTGCTGATAGCCTTTGTGGCTAATTTATTTCGGTCACGTCTAAACACAGAACCATATAACATCACCAACACTTTCAATAGAATTTTGAAGAAGGGGGAAAAAAAAACCAATCGACTCCTCACTTACCACATCCAACTCGCGGAAATAAAAATACCTAAAGCACATACATGAATGGCTTTTTTAAAAGCCTGAGAGAGCAGAGTTGATCTTTATTTTCTTATTAAAAATGTGGGGTATTTTTCCTTAGAGTTAATATGCAGTCTTTATTTTACATTAAGTACTCTTTTGATTTCGTGTCTTCACAAAATTGCTTTTAACTTTTGAAGTAGAAGGTACTTTAAACAAAAATACCGTGCCACGTCAGCACTTTTTTCTTTTAAATATTGAAATAAATAAAATAGTTAACTCTTTTTTTTTTTTTTTCCGTCAGTTTGTTTGTGTTCAGTTATTTCTATTGTAGAGCAATTCCAGTCTGACCTGGGTACTTTCTCACAGACACTTAAAGAAAATGTAATGAAGAATTTTAAAAAGAAAAAAAATCTTCTTATTGCACAAACTTAGGCCATTCCCGAGACTTCTCTGAGCTGAGCTGAGTCGCGCTGGAGGCTTTTCCACAATCCAGGCTCCTGTGTTGGCTGAAACACACACGCAGGAAGGGGCCAGGCAAGGGAAGAGGAAGAGGAGGAGGAGGAGGAGGAGGAGGCGCAAATCAACGTGGCTTCTTGTCACCTTCTTCGGAAATGGCTTGCTTGTAGGATGCCGGAGTCCCCAGGTCACAGAGTTGACTGCAGAGGGAAAGGCAACGAAAGATAAAACAAAAACAACAGTACAGGACAACTACCTAAAAAAGGAAAGATTAAAAATTAAGGGGGTGGTGGAAATGAAATGAGTTGAAAAGAAAAACAAAAGAAGGAAGGAAGAGAACCTACTACCTACAGCCATGCTAATGAGATCACGGCTCTGCAAGGAGAACCAGGCTAGCGTCTCCTGTGCCTTGATCGCCAGCAGCACGAGATCAGCCAGCAATCGGGCAGGTCAGCTGTGCCTGGGCAACTGGATAACACAAGAAACAGCGAGGACGCAGCGAGGACTGGATTTCCAGTCCCTAGGTGGTGGAGTAGGCAAAACTAGGTGCTGGCAAAATCTATGGTTTTTTCCCCTCTCCTTGGAAGCTGCATCTTTTCACTATTTAAATACCCCAGAAGGACCATTACGATGCAATCTGTCCGCCTATTGCCTAAGTGGAAATGTGTAGTTCTAGGGTGTAGGACCACAGCAGGTCACCCCCAACTGATGCCCCATTTGGCCTAAGGCTTCATGCACACACCCTCACCCTCAACCCCAAGTGATTCCAGGCTGTCCGAATTACTCAGGGAGAGAACGAAGCCCAAAGATCCATTCCAGTCCTCAACTAGCCCAGGGATCCCAACTGTTAGTCTTGGAACCTAGTGGCAGTTCAATCCTGGTGGGTCTTTTAGCCAGGATGAGTACCAACCAGGAATAGGTTTTACTTCTAGCGGAAATGAAATCTGCTAAGTTATTTTAGTCTTTGGAATGGAGTATTCCACACAAAGGAGGAAGCAATAAAACCAAGCCCTATCACATTTCACCCCGGAAGCAGTTCCTGAGGGCAGAGATGGGCACCCCTAAACAGGGCCCAGGTCATGTTGGGCTGGGTAATAAGGGAGGGAGGAAACAAAAGCAGGGCCCAACTTGAAAATGGCAAGGCAGCAGGGACCAAAGTTCAAAACCAAATGAGTGGCTCAGTCTACTCCAAGTTGAATCCTCCGTGCTCCATTTTCCTTCTAACATCCAAACCATTACTCGCTCACTGATCAGGGGTACAGGACTGGTATAGATGCTGAGGCTCTGTCTACTTATGTTTTCAAAGGGAGGCTGAGAGGAGTCTCATTTCTACCCACCACCAAGCCCTCTCCCTCTGTCTGCTCCTATTTCCTTCCCTCCATCTCATCCCATGCGCTCTCACTGTCTGACCTCTCAGATCTGCTTTCCTGATGCCCTTTCCCACACTCCAGTCCTCTTCCCTAGTGCTCACCTCTTCACTGTCCCATCTGCCTCTAGACTCTTCACCCCACTGGTAAAGCTAGTTGGTGTTCAGACCTCCCACAGGTACCTGCTGAGTGTTCCCTTATCAGGTACCCAAATTTCCACTCCCTGCCAGGAATTTTTCTGTGCATCTCCCAATGCCCCCAACCCCCCCAGTGAGATATCACCTGCACACACTTGGAGTGAGTCTGTCTCATAGCCATACCCTGATGCCCTTTCAATTTCCTCAAATTCTCATCCTTGACCCCCAACAGACATGCACACACACACACTTTTCTTTTGCCCCAGTTAAGCCACCTAGAAAATAGCTGGTTGGTTCCTGCTCTTGTGCTCCTAACATCCACTTTCTCCTTCATTTCCTCTGGCTGGGCCAACTGCAGGCCATTGAAAAGGTCCCCTTATCTCTTAGTCTTCTGACGTCAGTTAACTTCAAAAAGGCTACCTTTCCATGCTTCCACACATCTCCAACCTTCCCCTTACCCCTGTCTTCACATTCTCCTTCTCCCTCCTGACCTCCCATCACTACTATATGCGTTCCTGGAGAACTGGGCTCCCTCTGACTTGACCAATGGATGCTATGCCCAGATATGTCCTCTCCAACCTCTCCGTCCACAGTATTTATTGAGCATCCACCACGTATGGGATGAGGCACTAAATCCTTCCACTAATTAGCTCAGAAACATTGCTCAGTTCTCAGTTTATTTCAATAAATAATTATGGCACAATGGTGTCAGGCACTGTCCAAAGGACATGAATGACATCATCTTTGCCCTCAAGGAACACATCATCTGTTTGATGAGAAAGAACTACAGTTATAACAAGCACTAAACTCATGGCATGAACAAAACACGACAGAACGATACTTAAATATGTTTTTCACACTGTGATTTTTGCCATTTTACATGATTCAGGTTGTGATCTCCAGCTTTGCCTTTTGTTCAGCTCCACCTCCATCCTCTCTGAAAACAGACATTCTTGCCTAAGGTTAAATAGCAATAGCCGATCTAGAGCTCTTAGTTGATCTGGATGGCTTCCTCCAAGAAAATCTCCCTGACTACTGTGATCTCCAGCAAAAGTAATCACATATCACCCCATGATGCTCTCACACATTTTTAACTACTTGTTAATATCCAGTCTGCCCAACTAGATTGCCAAAAATCCAGTGAATACCAAATCCATTGGTCCCGTGTTTAATTTTATCCTGTCTTTTACAGGGCTGAGCAGACATATACATGCTATGGTTATTCAGCCTCTAGTTGCCAAATAAACAAAGGCATATATGAATGGAAATATTATCATCCAAAGCATATAAACATACTAGCCTGAACCTGAACTGAAAGGACAAACACATCTGAGTCACCAACTATGGGAAAATCAGTCATGTACCCCCTGACATAAGCCCTGATAAGGATGCAACATTATTTCTATGGTACTCTTATGCAAATTCATAACCTGACAGTAGCCCTTAGGTAACAGAACACAAACCCAAGGAGAAGGGCTTCCTAGGAATTAACTAGCATCAAGGTATGAAAGACAAAGAAAGACTATGGAACTAACTACTCTAGATTAAAGGGCTTTAAGAGGACATGACAACTAAATACTACATGTGATCCTAGATGAATCCTGGACCAGAAAAAGGACATTATTAGTGAGACTACTGGTACAATCTGAATAAGGTCTGTAGACTGAGAAGTGTTGCATCAATATTAATGTCTTGATTGTGATCATTTTACTGAGATTATTTGAAGAATCTAAGTAAAGAGTAAATAGTAATTCTTTATATTATTTGTGTGAGTGTTTTGTATATCCGAAATTATTTTAAAATTAACAATTTTTAAGCCATAGTCATTGCTTGAGGGCCAGTATTGAGATACTTTGAAAACCTAACTGCCAATGCTTTTTAGCTAATAATTCAGTTCTGACAGCGTTCTTCCATCATTCCCAGCTATTTTGTAAATCAATCAAGCAGAATGGTTTTTCCTGTACTGTTATTTTGAGAAAATGGTCAGAAATCACTTTTATTGAGCACAAGACTATCATATAATTCAATTCTCCAGCGTTAGAAGCTCTTGGGCATGTGAAGTGTTCACTCCTTGCCACCTCACTACTCCCACCCTTACCCCCACCCCGATATGACCACCAAAACTTGCCCATGTAAGAAGCTCAACCTTAATTCCTTGGGAAAGTTCACAAGGACTTCAACATTGCTACTTCTTGGCAGGATTCTAATGTGATCATAGGTTGGGTTGGGTTTTGTTTGGTTTCATTTTTACAGAATCAAATATGTCTCAACCCAGTGAGGTCTTGAATAAAAGACCTCAAATGCTTTACTCATCTTACTCAAGAAATCTCAAAATATGATCTATGGAGAAGTCAAAATAGACTGAGGAAAGATTCTTAGAAGACCCAAACACCACTTACTGAGCCTGGAATTTTAGACAGTCACCTAACGTGATCAATCTGTTTCTTCATCAGCAAAATGGAACAAATGATACCTATCCTACCCTAAACTTTTTTTTTAAGAATCATCATGAGATAATGTTGGTTATATATTATGATAGGGTAAGAAACATCCAAACACTAGGGATAGAGAAACTGAAGCAGATATTCATGGCAACAAATTTACACAGGGACGAAGTCCAGAATCTAGAACATTTTATTTCTACTCCAGGTTTCTACTCGCTAGATCAAAAATGCCTCACTCCAAAAATTCACAACACAATTAACTTCACTTCCAAAGGCTAACCAAAATCTGCAGAAAAATTCCTAATACATGAGCCTGTTCAAACTTTAAGTACAAGTTTAAGATCATATTCATCAGATGTAACAGGAGGCATATTGGGATAATATTAATTAATTTTATTCCACCGTGAAGTGAGTACCTCCAAACAGCTTTTAGTTCTCTCCCCGAGTAATGATCCTGTGTTCCCTCAAGTGCTATATAAAGGCAATATCAGGCTGTAGCCCATTAGGTGCATAGAGAGATGCAAAGTAAGCAGGAAGGTTTAAAGGGGTACAATTGATGTGAACATCATATTTTTATTAAATCCTTCTCTCTCAAATACCAGTAGCAAATTGCATTACTGACTTTAAAGTACCTTTAAAAAATTAAATGCATATTTCTCACTCCAACTATTACAGAATAAAGGACCTGATCCCTACACTGTCTCAATAACAGAAAAAAAGGATTAGATTGTTCCAGGAGGGAAAAAACATCAGATAGACAACAGTCATCAGTTTTACATCAACGGTTCTCCCCAGAGAATTTGAAGGTTGTAACAAATTTAGAAAGTTCTATATCTTTGGTTCTCCCATCTTTGGGCTAAGACTCGGAAAATTTGGTGACACTTCTGAGTCATTATGGGTGGTGCTTTCCTGAGCTGAGGACAAAAGAAACTAGTCAGATTGCTTTCATCTTGATGACTCTAATTTCTTTTATATTGAATTTGAGTAGTGATATGTATTTAACAAAAGCAACAACAAAATGATAGATGTGTTGAGTGCTCACATAGCTCTTGCAACTCCTGAGGTAAGAGAGAAAGAAAGAAAGAAAGAAAGAAAGAAAGAAAGAAAGAAAGAAAGAAAGAAAGAAAGAAAGAAAGAAAGAAAGAAAGAAAGAAAGAAAAAAAGAAAGAAAATAAAAAGAAAAAGAAAAGAAAAGAAAAGAAAGAAAAGAAAAGAAAAGAAAAGAAAAGAAAAGAAAAGAAAAGAAAAGAAAAGAAAAGAAAAGAAAAAAGAAAGGACATGGTTCCTAATAGGTGTCAGTCAGGAGGGAATGTCTAGAAATGATGGTTTAGAAGATGAGCTCTCTGCAATAATCTGCACAGAATTTTAATCAGAATTGTCTTTTTGAGGATCCAATTGTTTACTCTTCAGTTTTAAAATTGCTTTTAATAAGGTTATCTTTTAAAATTGTATTCATTACAACACCCCCTTCTTTGATTGGACCTGAGAAAAAGAGAGGGATATCTATCTATCTACCTACCTATCTCTATCTTCCCCTCTTTGACCAAGTAGTAGTTAGAAAAGGAGCTGAAAGAAGTGCAGCCGAAACCATAACCAAAGGAGGCATTATGATTCCAGAAAAATATCAAGGAAAAGTACTGCAAGCAACTGTAGTAGCTGTTGGATTGGCCTCTAAAGGAAAGGGTGGAGAGATTCAACCAGTTAGTGTGAAAGTTGGAAATAAAGTTCTTCTCCCAGAATACAGAGGCACCAAAGTAGTTCTAGATGACAAGGGTTACTTTTTAATTTAGAGATGGTGGGTGACATTGTTGGGAAGTACATAGACTGAGAAAAATCCTATTGAAATAGCATCACAGAAAACTAACCCCTTCCAGTGAGGTTCTGAAAGCTTTCATCATATAAAGTATTTCCATGTCTCTCTTTTATAATAAACTAATGACATCCAAACTTTAAAAAATTATAAATTAAAAAAAACTTAATATGTATATATGTATATTCCTATATTCCATATACAGGACCCTGCAATTGGCAGCACAGAACAATAGTAAAGGAATACAGGTCCTGGATTCAGGTTGCCAGGACCAAAACCGGGCTTCTTATTAACTGGGAGGCCTTCCGTATATCTTTTTTAGCCTTATTCCTAAGCCTCAGATTCCTTATCTGTAAAATGGGGCTGATACAAGCACCTACCTCCTCGGATAATCATGAGGATGAATTAAATGAACTGTCCTAGGGAAAGCACTTAGAACAATGCCTGCTACATAAACATTGGCCATTGTTTTGTAGAGAAATGGGGATAAAGGTATAACATCAACTGTGCAGGCACTTGGAAACCCATGACAGCCAGCTTCCTCCTCTCAGTTTCCTTCCTTCACCTTAAGACATTTGTCAAAAAAAAAAAAAAAAAGACATTTGTCTTCAAAGTCACATTCATTCCACTCTCTCAAACCTCACTCAACCTCTCTGGATTGATCTTTCTCAACTGAAAAGTGGAAAATTTGAACTTGATTATCTTCAAAGTCCCCTCCAGCTCCTTTTTGTTTTTTAAGGATGTAAATTCTGACTGAGTCTGTTAGAAGATATGATAAGCAAGGTGAGACAAGGTGCTCAGGCCATGCTAGGATACATTACTATGCTCGGTTCGCTACACCAACTGAGAAAGATGAGGACATCTACTACCCCCAAAAGGAAGAACAGAAGATCAAGCTCTGCTCATAAAATTAAAATAGAGAAGCAATAACCATCCTCAGATAATTCTTTCCATAGGAGGTTCCCCTGTTTAGACAGTTCTTCATTTTGGTTCTCCTTCAGAAATTAGGTGGCTTCTTATAATTTAAATTAAGTCGGTTTTTAAAAATTTATTTTCAAGTTCAAAGGCAAGATGTCATTGAGAATGTTAGGACTACAAACAACTACACAGATTTTGAATAATTGTATAGATTGGTTGGACATATTTTTGTTAACATAGAAGCCCACAGTTCATCAATGAGGGCAAGTCACAATGCTATGAATCCAACATCTAAGTCCAAGTAACAGAACAGATGACAAGGAGGAGAGTGACAGTAAGGGCAGGTTGTATCCGCTTAGCAGAAATCGACTGGAACTAACTCTATGGGCCTTTTCACACACGTCATGCAGGAATATTACACCGCAGGAGGTTTACTCCGTATTTGCCAGGAGCAGGGTCACATACAGAACATCCCCAAAGTGGGTGAGGTTGTTCCCTTCATTCTCTCACAACCGAGAGCAAATGCCCAGGCCAGCACTTACACATTTCAAGCAGGAGAAAAGTAGAAGTTCTTTCTGTCTCAGGCTACCAGGGAAGCACAAAGAGTCCATTTGTGGGTCTCTTTGCTTAGTCTTTGCTTTTGTTCAATTGGTTTGTTATTTTAATGAGAGGTCTAATTCATGAAGATTTGCAAAGCCTGGATTGTCAAAGTAGATCTTCCCAGACACTTACAAGCAGTCTGTTGCCTGGGTGGCTACTTGGCTCTCCCAACCCAAGCCAAATGGCAGTGCCCACATCTCTGGACCTATGCTCTCATGGAGGCCGGAGACCCTGACCACACTTGGTGGAAGTTTAGAATCTTCAGATCAGTGCCGTTGAGTGTTTTCCTAATGAGACATCCTCTTTCATTTGGACTCACCCCCTTGGCTGGTAAATTGGTACAAGGAGCAAGGAATCCCACCCTAGACATGCAGACCCCTTGTGGCCGCGCTCTCTCATTCCACCCAAGTATGACAGCCAGCTCCGACCTCAGACCCCTGGGTTCCACCCACCAGGTGCAGCCAAAGGAGGCAAGAGTTAGCCAAGCACTTCCCCAGCCATGTTCTCTTATGGTTGAAGCCAGAAGCCAGAAGCCCATCATTCTCCGCACAGGGCCCCTCCTGTGGTCCAAGCAAGCCTCGGTTGCCACACTAGGCCCAGGCCCACATGGATAGGCATGCACACACAGAAAGCAGAGGGCCGGGTGGAACACACTCCAGTAGCCACGCCCACACTAATAAGGTGGTGTGAACCCAGGAAAACCAAAGACAAGCCAGCGGGGAGGAAACGTAAAGAAAGAAAGAAAACACAAACAAACAAAAAACAACTATGATGGTTTTGCCCTCACTGGAAGACAGGCCAGCCAAGACATACCTTTTGACTAGGACGGCACAGCTGTTCATTCTTGGGACTGCCAACAAGGTGGATGGTCTTCTCCATCGCCCCAGGGACCTTGAGCAAGTTTTGCTTTGGTTTATTTCAGGAGGTGCTATTGGAAACATAAAACAAAGTGCCTGGAGGGCACTATAAAAAAAAATAGAAGAAGAAACACGGGAGACTTGATCATCCAACGGGAATTTATGTTTGTAAATAGGGGCCAGGGGAGAGGGGCATATACTGTGAGGTATCGTTCTTCCTTCCATGAGTGCGGCCTCAGGTTGCTTTGTCACTGCTGAGTCCATGACTTTCTGTTTATATTCCATTCCTGCATTTGCAAATTGCTCTTCGCCAGGAGGAAAGTGAGGAAAACCCCAGCAACAACACCACAGTGGCTTTGCTGGCGGAGGGGAGGAGCCCAGGAGGGGCTGGCAGTCAGGGCCCAGGCGCTGGAGGGAGGCCACACGCGGAGGCCCAGACTTCCCAGGAGCTGCTGACATTTTCTTGCAAGCAGGGAGGAAGATGGAAAGGTCAGGGAGCAGAAATGGGGAGGGGTCTGCCGTAGGGAGCCACGCACTCCGTGGGGTACAGAAAGTGCCATCTCCCAGCTGAGGCAATCCTCCCGACTAGGTGTCCTTGAGTCAATCCCTCCCCCAGCGGCTCTCTCCCAAGCAGGATAGCACTTCAATTGCTTTCATTTCCCTTCTCGCTCGCTCTCTCTCCAAAAAAAAAGGTCCATTTCTAATAATAGCTAGAATACATAAATAATCATCTTTAATGTTATTCGCTCTTTGTTTCCAAACCCAATGTTCCTCCTCTCTTCGTTTTGCCAATAAATAGGAAAACTGAGGAAATCGACTCTGCTCGTGTCAAAAAGATCCCCCCCACCCCCGCCAAAGAGAGACAAGCCACCTAACTTCCCATTTCTACGGAAAATAGGAAAATAAACAGTACGTCACGATGCCATCTCTCTGAAGGACTGTAATCCTGCTCTTTCCTTTTGCTTTGTTTCAGTAGTTTGTGCTTCTGTTGTACACACTCAAAACTGGGGGGAAGGGGGGAGAAGGATGTGTGGAAGGAGAGAGGAAAAAGCAAGGATGAAGGGAAAACCTAAAGTTGACTTTCATTTAAAAAAAAAAAAAAATCAGACCCAGAATAACGACCAAAGTCAGAGGGTGACGGCTAATCGCCCAGAGAGTCTGTTCCGTGGGTTTAGCAACTGCCCTTTTTATCTGCTGTGGGCGACCCCCGGCCACTGCGGCGTCCTCGGCAGGAGCGAGGCTCTTCCAAATCGTCCTCATCAAAGCCGTGGAAAGTTGACGTGTCACTTTCTGACGTGGAACCGAATAAGTCCTCCGTGGTGCGCGCTGCGGCCGCTGCCTCCTCCTTCCTGCCTTCTCCTCCCAAATGAGCTGACATGTATGATGAATATATCAGCACATGGGTTAAGCAACAGACAGCATTATTAATATTCTTATTACATTCTTACAACGTTACTCTTAATAGCAAGATCAAAAACCATTTCACACCAAAAGGGATTAGCTGGGTGCATCACCTGGCGACAGGGATTCAAGGGTAACAGGACAAATCCAATGTTTCCAGGGAAAAGGATTCCTCCCCCCCCCCATATACACCCGGAAAGGCATCATCTCTACCATAATACACATGTCCACAGCTCTGACAGCGACAGATGCAACCTTGGTCTTTCTTTCTCCTCTTCGCCTGCATACATACGCATGCACGCCCGCTCAACCCCGCCCCGGACAGTGAGCTTCCTGGCTGGTTTTTAAGCCTGGTCGGTATTTCTTTGGTGGTTTCGGTTGGTGTTCCTTTGAACAGTTTGTCCTTCACTTTGACAGTCAGCTTTACAAAGGTATTACTGTCAGATAACCCATTCGAGGTGGTTAAGCCTCTGTCCGCTTTATTTTTATTTTTACCCGTTTCTAATCCCATTCTTAGGGCACCCTTTCGATTCTGCCCTTACACCATGTAGTTCATTTGCGCTGAAAGCGAGAAGAAGTGGGAAAGTCTGATAAGTGGTAGGCAGTAAGCGAGTCTCTCATTTTCCTGAACGACTGGAGGAAATTTCGGTGATCTGCACCCACATACATGGGCGGGCACATGCACACCTGTGTGCACACACATGCACGCGCACACACACATACACACACACACACACACACACACTCCAGCCCAGGTCTTGGTTACTCCAGAAAGTCCAGAGTTGTCAAATCTAACTCAGAGCGCTAGAAAGGCAGGACATCAGGGTTTCAAAAGCCTAATAAAATCCAGTATCCTGAAATCTAGAAAACTCAGGTTTAAACTTCTTCGCACTGTAAATGGGCCCCAGGACCGCCCTTCCCTCCATCCCCCATGAGGTCACAGTGTTTCACTTATGGTGTCAATTTCAGGAATCTCATTTTCTCCCCCAGAAACAGAGGTAGATGGGAAGGAAAAGACAGTTTTTCTGAGCTTCACACTCTTCCTTGGAAGGACTCCAAGGAGGCCCTAGAGAAGTATTCGCCCACCTGCCTTAACAAGCATGTCTCATGGGCTAACGCCACCTGTTTAGTCCCAAGGTAGTGACTATTTCAGGAGCCTCAGAGTCAGACCTTGACTACATCATCCACCAAAATTGGCAAATGCAACGAGAACACCTAGGCTGGTATCAAATGGCCCCTGAGTCACGGAGCCGACAGATCCTGGGGGGATAAAAAGCTGAATAGAGGCTGTGAGGAGAGAGGCTTTGGATAGACAATACCAGCTGCCCACTTCTGGTTCCCCGTGGATCAGATTCAAGTACCCCACCGATTGTAGGGAAGGAAAGGGGAAGATTAGAGCAGTCTGCAGGGACAATTCTGAAGCTGCCCTCTCTAATGCACCCCCAGCCCGGAGCAGCCCATCGCACTCAGCCTCGAATACCACTCCAACAGGTGACTGGGCTTCTGGCGATAGAGATTTTTTCTGATAATTTGCTTTTAAAAAAACACTGAATTGGATGTCACTTGTTTCGTTTTCTTTAATTATTTTTAAAACTATTCATGTTCTTTTAAGTATTCAAAACCCGGAGTGCACTGCCACACGAGCCCTCTCCTCTAAGCTGGCACCGGCAGAGGAAAGAGTTCAACGTGAGGTATCATGTTTGGAAAACAAACCAACATGGTCGGGCTATCCAGTCAGGTCCTTAAGAGGTCACTGCGGAGGGTATGTGCACTGGAGACCACAGTCCTCTTGCAATTACTGATTTGCTACTCAAGTCAATCCGGAACGCTAACCGACCCCGAAACCAAATATAAAAGGACTAAAGTTCAGGTTTGCAAGCAAAGTAAAGGAAGAACTGAGCTGTTACAGTAAACCCAGGTGCGGTCACCTCAGTCCTTCTCCTGGGCCTCGGAGCAGAAAAGACCCCAAGGGAGAAATGTGGGAAGGAGTGATGGCTTCTCACTACTACACCAACCACCCAGCTGAACTGCATCTCACCTGCTCGTCAGGGCTGGGTCAGACTAAAGATGAAGCTGAGATCTTTTCTCCTCCCTGCCTTGTGCTTTGGCTTCACTAGCACATAAAACTATGGGAAAGATAGGTCGCACCAACCAACCACAACCAGCCAAAGATAATGGTTTGGTTAGGATTGCAAAACAAAACATCTTGAACAAAACTTGAAGGCCTGAACTCAGCTCAAGAATGAGAGAACAAGACCAAAATCTGTTTTCATCATTTTAGTCCTTGGAGATGTCAAACACGAAAATTTCAAAACATGCCAAGTCAACTCCACACCAGCCCTGAGAACACTTGCCCTTTTGCTCCTTGACCTTTCCCGGTCTCTTTTGTCCATTTTATATGAGAAAATGGGATGAGCGGCCAATGAAGGTGGTCTTTACGCAGCTGCCCATGAACCCTGGGGTCTCAGACTCCCACAGTTTAAGATGTGGCTGCTTTTTCTATATTCATGTTTCCATTCTCTTCCAGTGTGCCCTGGGCTCATCCACAGAACAAATACATCTTTTTGTTATGTGCACATCATCCGATACAAGGAAGCATGTGGCCCATGTCTCCAGGTATTTCTTCAACACTACCTCGCTGTTGTCCATGACAACATACACAAAGAAATATCCACCTCATGGAGAGGCCTCAAAGAAATAAGCCAACATCCCAGGGCATAACTTTCCCCTCTTCCTACATCCCAGGGCATAACTTCCAGTTCTTAAGACTCAAAGAAGAAAAACATCAAAATGACCTGAAAACTCCTCTCCACTCAAAATCACCGCCATCTCTTCTCCACTCCACCCTTCAACCCCCACACAAGATGGCCGAGGGATGCAAGTGGAACAGCTCCTGGTCTATGGGCACAGATGCAAGAAGGGGCCACACTCACCAGAGCGTCCACAGTCTGCACAGGACACCAGCTCTTCAGGCCGCCCACTCTTCTTGTTCATGTTAGAGCCCCCCAGGCAGAAGTCACAGTAGTTGTTGGGAATAACAGTCCCATCCGGTCCTTTCTGGGCTATAGAAACATTGAAAACAAAAATCTGATTTCAGGCTGACACGAGTTTCTACTGGCCCCTTTTCTCCCACAGTTTAGCGGAATCTGCTCTGGGAAGAATATCAAGTCCGGGATACAAGGTTTTATTACAACCAAGTTGTTAAATTGGGCTGTTTTCTTTTTGATCTTCCTCAGCTCAATAGTCCTAATACCTTGCAAGCCATCCAGAGGTTAGTGTAATTTCTGCAATATTTGCAAAAGCCATCTCTGGATTTTTACAGAAACTCCCCTGCTCCTCTGATTCCATTCCCTGGATGCACAAAGCATCCAAAAGGCCTACTAGTCAAGTACTCTTCTCTCATCCCGGCACAACCAGACCTCAGGACTTAGGTCTCAAACACCAGGCGGCAACCATAAACGGTGGTGGGGTGAGAGGGAGAGAGAATGGACCATGCCCAGGCCTTGCCCTTGGGAAAGATGCTCTTGTTAGGGAGATATTCCTCTGGCCCTGAAAACGAAAACAAAGAAGCACTGATTGTAGGCATTTCCAGGAAGCTTCTTCTGAAGATGCTTCTGGGGACTCTGATGAATATCTTGGCAGGTACACAAGTGTCCACTCTCGTTCAACCTCACCTCCCTAGAGTCCAGACTTGCTGGGATGGAGAGAACTCAGGACTAGTTAATCAGCAGACCTCAAGGACCTAGAATCAGACCTGGACGCTTAGCTCAGCCTCATGCCAAAGAAAGGTTGAATGGTGAGTTAGTGAGTGTGCCTTGAGGCTTAAGACCTTCGTAAGCCACCCCTGCTGAAGGTCCTTATCCAAAGGCAAAGAAAAATCTCAGGACATGATCTTAAAAATGAAGCTTGTGAGAACGGCACATATTCTCAAGCACTGAAATCATTCTCACTTCCTAGGGGCTGGCTGAAAAGGCTTGGACAGGTTTCTGTGCATGGGGAGAAACGCTTCCATTCTCTTGTTTTTCGATCCCTATTGTGGAGATTTCTTTGTCACATGAACACTCCCTGTTTGCAACTAAGAAGAAAAGTCTGCCTGTTTATGGGATCAGCCTAAACCACAGGGGTATCTTCCTCCTCGCTATACCCAATGTCTGCAGCTATCTTTCATTATTTACTGGCTAACATTAATCAGGGTCCCGTAGGGTACAAATCTGTAAAAGGAAGCAGATATGTGAGCAGAAATACCATCCAGACAGTAAGTGATAAACGGATTCACCCACTTTAATATGATTCCCTCTGGCCTTTGCTTCCTCCATGCCTCTGCTTTGCCTCCAGGAATAGAAAAACTTACCTGGGGAAGGCAGAAGACAAAAGCTTGCAGAATTACATTATAGAGAGTTAATCCATTTATCAGTTGCTATTTGGATTGGTTAATCAGTTTCTAAGTCATTGATTTTCATCTTCTGGGAGGCAGACAATTCCCTGCAAAAAAGGTGTTGGCTTTTGGGGGCAAATGGAGGATCTGGCCACACCCTGTGGCCTCTTGAGTGTGGGGTTTGTCTTCATCACTCACTGTGTCTCAAAGACATCACAGGTCATAATGAATGGTTTTGCAAATAATCTCTGAAATCAGTACGCCTACAAAAAGTGTACTCTAAAATTCTCATTCCCCCAAACCAGAAGAAAGTTCCTTTCTTCCTTCTCTCTTATTTGCCACCTTCAACATTTCTAAAACTCTCGTAAGAAAATCCAAGCATGTCTCTAAAGCAAATAAACTCAGGATTTTTTTCGTTCAGAGACTATTCTAGAAATCAGTCAAATGGTGAACAGGAAGAAGAGGGGTACGTGAAATTTTGGGGGCTGAGTGTAAGCTAGAACGAACTTTCACGATTGACGGGAACTAGAAAGAAAATAGGGAGATGACAGTCACAACACAGGTAGCTTCCCTGCATGAAAAGCAATCAAAGAAGTCCACGTATATCATCCCACTAAAGGTCTCAGGAGCCCCAGTCCCGCCACCTGTCTCTCCTGTTCTTTTAGGGACTCCCTATTATGTCAGATTTTCTCTCCTTTCACAAAATCTTTAAGCAACCAAAGGATCTGGTTTTCGCGAACACAGTGTATGCCTTGTGACTTACAAGGATGAAGTAGAATAGAGTATAGGAACTCTTGGGTAATTCTTTACACCAACAGATCATTGGTAGAATGCCCTCAGTGAATCAGGGACTCTAATACTGCAAGAAATTAAAAATTCAGAAATGGTCTAGTAGGGCAAAGCAGATAGTGATAGAGAAATTGGTCCTGTGTAAAAAGACCAAAGGAACAGAATGTAATTCATCTAATGAAAAGAAGTTTCTGAGAAGACTGAATCAGAGCAGGATCCCCACATACATTTGTGTTGGCTGCTGGCCACACAAAGTATCTGGCCAAGGAGGTAAAGAAGGTACTAAATAACACACCAGTTGCAGGCCCCACTGTGTGGAGTTGTGACATGTCAGGACTGGTACCATATTAGTCTAGCAATGACCCAGTATAGAAAGTGACAGTGAACACTTGTGTTTTATTTTTGGCAAAATCCTACTCTCTTCTCATAATAGTGAGTTCAGAGCTTCTTTTCATCTTGGTAAAATAGTGTGGGAGAGACTAATCAGAAGCTCCTGCATCTGGTTCTCTTATACTTTTTGGTAATCACGATTGGTTTCATGGGTAGAGTTTCCCCATAGAGTTCTCCCAATTCCCCAGCTAAAAGGGCCAGTCAGAACTTGGGGAGGGCACTCTGTTGACATCAATTTTATGACCCTTCTCTTGTTTATACATGTGTACACCTGCCTCAACTCCTTGTACTAAATGATCTACTCCTTCAGGTCAGGCACCATGTCTAACTCATCACTGGAATACCTACATGCCCAGCACACAGGAAATGGTTCACCACAATGTGTAGGATGAATGGCTTAGAAAAGGATGGCAGAGATGTGAGTAGACAGCCCAGTGACACCCCTGGGACATCCTCCTAGTGGGGACAGAGCACTGTGTTTGCTTTCCCTGTGGTAGAGTTATCTGTCGCTCTGAATATCATCCACTACATGGTTTAATTCCCAAGTCCTCAGAGGGAGACATGCCAGTCCGTGTCTAAATGGATTGGTCAGTCATCTGGCCTGGTGTCAGGTCTAGCTCCCAGAGTAAACATGAGTGGGTGGCTGAGGGTCCTGGGTTGCTGGAAGAATAACAGCATACCCCTTGCACGGTAGGAGAAACATCCTTTGTACACAAACATATAAGAAAGCGTAAGATTCATATAATGCAGCGTAGGACTCATTGTCTCTGGGAGGGGATGCCAGGTTGCTCCTACCCACTCAGCCTTCCTCTTGTTCAACGGTTTCTTGAAAAGAAAAAGCAGCAGACATTTATTACACTATAAAACTGTGACAGATCTTCCGCTGGATGCTTTACATATGTTGTTTCATTGATTCTCACAAAAACGTAAAGTGGGGATTATTTGAAGACGAGGTAACTAAAACCCAAAGAGATTATGGGGCTGGCTTCACCCCTGGGTTGTCTATGTCCCCAGAGACTCTCTGCCTCCTGGAAAATCCAGAGACAAACACTTCCTGGCCATACCTTGCATACAAAATATTTCATAAATCCCCTTAGAGTCAACTTGATTCACCCAATACGTCATTTAGGAAGCCCAAAGGGATAAAAATGATTGAGATTGGCCTGATAAAAGCAGAAATTCCCTTTGAACTTAAATTTAATGTCCCTACCACAGTAATCTATACTGGGTGATCCTGTTTATTGCCACATACTCTGTGAAAACACTTCTCCAGAGAATTCAGAGGCTCTGGAAGGAATTTTTTTAAGTAAATCTTACACCACAGCTATACTGGCCTATGGCCTGACCCAGCCATGAGCAATTTCCTGGTACCGTGTATGAGATCATTATAAAAAGGATTTTACTATAAATAGGAAGCTCACACAGACCTTGCAAGAGGGATTTAAATAGAGATTCTGCTTCTGCTTATGGGAAATTGAGTCCCACTTTATAGAATAAGACAACAAGAGGGCAAAGATCTGAGTGGTATCTCGATGGCAGCGTCCGTAATGATGGATTTGGTTTTCTGTTGATTAATGTTCATGGACTAAGATCATATAAGAGATACAAGGAAGCTGCCGAGAAAATAAAGTGAGCCTTAAGAGTTTAGGAATTTACCTGGGGGAGATAGCTCTAAAACGCACAAAGTGGGGGGACAGAATGGAAATCGAGAACAAAGTTCATGAAGAAACACACACAGATCTAAATAAATAAAGAGAAGATGGGAGGGAGCATTCAAATCCAACCAGGAGAAAGGAAAAGCCAAGCCCCAAATAGTCCCACCACCACACTCAGAATGAGCGGTCATTCTGGAAAGGTATTAGCGTACACTTCAATCAGGCCACGTGTCTATGGCAAACAAGGCCCCAAATCTTCGGTAAAACTACCACCCACACAGGGCTGATCTCTGCTGCGATATGTCTGCCACTCATGAAAGGAAGGAGTGGCGGGGACAGTCTGGCCACCAGCAACAGCCCCTCATCCGGTTCTGCCAAGACCAAAGCTGTGTCCCAAGTGTCCTAGGGAAATAGGAAGCATGCCAGAAGTTTAGCCTCCCCCACGGCACATCCACAAAAGCATGACTTCACATCCTGAGCAGACGCTCAGACCGCCTGCCAGGGCCTGGTGTGCGCAGGCACGCGGCCCTGCTCTGTGCCTGCCGCCCAGCCGCGCAGCCCAGCAGCTCTTTCCTCCAGGGCCCGCGAGTTGGGGTGTGTGGCCCTTGGGGAACTGGGATGTGGGGTGGGGGGCACGGTGAGAAAAGCCCTCCAGGAGGAGCTGAGCCTCTCCTCACCCCTCTCACTGCTCCCCCACCACCCTCCACTGGCTGACAGTTCCCATCCGTCCACAGGGCTGACCTGTTTCCATGGCAACCGGAATCCTGGGCTCCGGCAGCCTCTGGTCTTGCCACCTGTTATTACTTCATCTCTCAAGTGTAAAGCATCCTAGCCGGTGCCACTTGGCTGTGCAGAGCGCATCTTCGAAGGACGGAGGGAAGAAAAGGGGAGAGGAAAGAGGGAATGCAGAAAGGCAGCCCCAGGCTGGCCACGCAGGACACGCGGGAGACCGGCTGGGCGAGAGGAGGGAGGGTGGAAGCCAACGTGCCTTCCCTGCGGAATCAGGGGAATCAGCGAGCAGGCCTCAGCTGGAGGCCACCACCACATCCTGCTAGCCTGGACCCAGCCTTCCATGAGGGCCTCGGGAGGGGCGGGCAGTGGTGGGCACTGGGGCAGCTGCACCGAGATCAGGCCCAGGCGGAGCAGAGCAAGGAGAGGGTTAAGGTAGCAAGATAAAGACTGTGGGGAAGGCCGGACCAGAGGGCAAACAGAGCCTCAAAGCCTGGATAAATGGCCTTAATTCTCATGCTCTTGCTCACCCTACTCCTTACGTGTTTACTCATATAAATTATTCCCAAGGCCTGACACCTTTTTTCACTGCTTCCCTAGAACTGATGAAAAAATAAATCCTACGGATCCAAGGAATAAAAATGTTGGGATTCCATTCAGGCCTGTTCTTTTTGGCCACTAACAGCAACTCAAGCCCCACCCCAGCGCTCCAGAAGGAAGACAAATGATGCTTACCTCCCTGAATGTGGAAAGGCAAGGGGACTGGGGAGCCCAGCAGGGAAGTAGACACCAGTGACCCCCTCCCCAACACACACACACACACACACACACACACACACACACACTTGCCCATGAGGCTGCCAGAGTCCTCAACAGGCAGAGAACTCGCTCTCCCTCATGGGCCATCGTGTCACCCAGCACTGGGGACAAAGTGAATGTGCGGTAAGGAGGAAGGAGGCAGGGCTGCTAATGCAGAGTGATTCCAGGCACTGAGGACCGTCTGCCGGGAGAAAGGAAGGCCAAGGGCTGATTTAATAAGTCTTCAAGTTTATGGATGGACCGAAATTGGCCACAGTCCGTGTTGTTCGGGACAACGTGAGAAAGAAAAGAGCTGAAAGGGCAGAGCATGCTGCAGGAAAGCTGGGAGTGAAGCGGGTCCAACAAAGGCACCGGAGGAGGAGCGTGCTGCTCTGAGGATTTCCCCGGGGCCCCCGGGGTGGAGCGCATGCCTAGCTAGAGGCTGGAGAATAGGCTAGGTGACATCATAAGGTCCCTTCTGGCCTATGATTCAATGATTATAATAGGGTGAAGGAAGGATCAGAAAAGTGAGGTCTTCCAAACCCAGAGGAACTCAGCCCCCTGTGCCGTGTGCGTGGCCGTGTCTCTGTCCCTGTTGGCCCCGAGCCCCCTGAGGGCCGGAGCAGCGTCCTTACTGGTGGGATCCCCAGCACCCAGCCTGGTGACCGACCCAGTGCTGGCAGTAAATACTTAACAAGAGGACGGACCATCCTCCCACGGGCTTTTGGAAGAAAGAAAAAACTCAGGCAAAGGGAAGTCAAAGACTAGGAGTTGAATGGATGTCAATGTCCCCCGGGTACCGAGACACCATTCTAAGGCACGGCCAGCACCAGTCCTGTTCATCACGGGGACAGAAAGAGGGAGCAACAGAAGTAAGTGGGGACCCATCGGAGTCCCTTTCTCCCTGTGGTTGGAGAAAGCCCATGGGCCAGCCGCTCTCTGGGATCCCCTCCCTGAGGCATTTCTTGGAAAACCAGGATGGGAGGAGTTAAGAACTCCCAGGCTCAGCTGGCCCCAGAGCCCCCTGAACCCCATATTTGAGGGCCTCTCCCCAGGGGCCTCGCAACAGCTGGAGAGAAGACAGGTTGCCTTACTCTGTGTTTGAGCAGCTGTTTTAAATGTGGTGTCAGCCACTCCACCCTTCCTTGCATCTACCTTCTTTTCCTCCATCTTTATGGAGTACAAAATTCACACCGTTGGACACACACCCTAAGAATATTTGCTCCTAAACAATGTGCCGTAAAAACAGAAACCATGTCCGCTTGCATCGATGTCAGGATGTATTTGGTAAGAGCAGCGATTTGCCAGGCGTTCGGATACCACATCCCTGATTCTGGGGCTGGGTGGTCACATGACTCCTCCGTAATGTCCTTTGTGCTCCAGCCTTAGGCTGGCAACTTCGAGTCTGTCACTGATGCTTCGGAAAAGCGAGGGAAAGACCAAGCAAAGCTGATTACTCTTGGCAGTGCTGATTAGGGAAAGCACAAGAAGATATTTCAATTTTCCAGTGGAAGGTCATGTGGGTCAGTTCATGGCCTGGCATAGCAACTTGTTATTGCCACCAAATGAGTCAGTTGAAGGGAAAAACGTTTAATCTGAGAGTAACTATGTCAACAGGGCTCTGAATGAAGTGGTGTCATTCCCCTTTGAGAATCGCAGGACATCTCTGTGCTTTAGAGCAGGATAAGCCTCGTCCGTTTAGGTTGTCAGGATATTATTATTGGGATATTAGAATTCAGCAAGTCCCCTTTGTCTCTTGCTCAGCCTTGCCTCTCTCCACCCCTCCTCGCCACCACCTCCAGCGGACTCAGCTATGTCAACCCAGCAGCCCACGTGGACCAGCATTTTCCAGGTCTCCCAGACTGAAAAGCAGTACTCAAGAAAAGGCAAAGGATGTGCCTCTAGTATCCGACCTAAGGATGAGGACCGTCAAGAGATCACAGAGCGGAAGAGTCAGCCCAGCCCAGGGATGAGAGCCCAGACAGGGGACATACCCAGAAAGCAAGCCAGGAAGCAGGTGCTGGGAGCCACAGACACGTTTGCCATGGTAGGACCGAGCCTTAGAAAAGAGTGAAAACCAAGTCTATCCCCTGGATTTAACAGTGCAACCTGGTCCCTAGCCAGTTATCCAATTTGGTGAATCCAAAAGAAAAAAAGAAAAAAAATGAACATCGGTCTCCAAAAGGTGGATTTCTCTAAGGCAGTGGTTCACCTGGGAACTTGTTAAAAATGCAAATTCTAGGCCCCTCACACCAGACCTACTGAATCCAAAATCCTGCGGTAGGATCCAGCAGTCTCTGTTTTGAGAAACAGGTGATTCTAACGCGCTCAAGCTTGAGAATCACTGCTCTCATGCCACATGTGCATCACACACATTTTCCGTTAATGAATGGACTTACTTCATCTTCACATAACCCTATGAGATAGATGCGCAGATGTTCTGACTTTACGTAGGTGATACTCGTGACACAAGGCAGCTAGATAGTTTGTCTAACGTCGTATGTTAGTAAGCAGCTACATGGGCTCTAAACCTAGGCAGTGTAGCCCAGGCCTACCTGCTTCTGACCCACCGTGGGCACAGAAACCACATACCTGAGGGAAGTCAAGTCAGAATAGATAGCAGGCCCTGGAGTTCAGGGCTTCTCAAATTCAAGTGCTGCACAAAGAAACCATTTAGGCATCTCACTAAAATTCAGAGTAGGATTCGTAGGTCTGGCTTAGAGCTGAAGATTCCACATTTCTTACAAGCTCCCCCACTGGGTAGCCAACCGTCTAGGTTTGCCTGGCGCTGAGGGGTTCCCAGGGCACAGGACTTTCAGTCTACAACTGGCAATGTCCTGGGCAAACCTGGATGAGTGGGTCACTGGAGTCCCAGCTGATGTTGAAACTGCTGATCACACTTTGAGGAGAAAAATGCAGGCCCTCAAGGTGAGAAGTTTGGATCATATTCAAGTGTGATATAAGTTTTGAGAGTGGAATATGGTATAATCTTTTATACTTTAAAAATACCTGGGGGGTCTGGGGGGCTCAGTTGGGTAAGCATCCAACTCTTGATCTCCACTCAGTTCTTGATCTCACGGTTGTGAGTTCAAGCCCTGCATTGGGCTCTGCACTGGGTGTGGAGCCTACTTTAAAAAAAAATTGTTTTTAATAAAAATAAATAAAAAGACCCCTTTGGCTACTCCACAGAGTAAAAACAGGCTGACAGACCAAATAAAGAAGTTGCAGTGACCCAAGCAGATGCTGGTGGAGGCCAGGAGATGAAGAAAGGAAAACAGATTTGGAATACATTTTGGAGGAGAAGCTGATAACAGGTGGTGAAGGAAAATAAAGGCAAGGATGAATCCTAGGACTTTCACTTTAGGCACAGCATTATTGCTTTTCAAGAACAAGGTCAGAAAGAGATATATATAAGAGCTAGGATAGGAAAGACAGCGAGACACAAATGAGAGAAAGATATAGGAAAATTATTGAACTAAGTGATGTGTGACTTTTTTTCTAGAGTAAGACTCATTGACGAATTAAAATCTCAGGCCATATTTGTAATGGGGGTGTTCACATAACACCACAAAAAGCTAAAGTTCGCTTTGAAGATTAGATGTGCCTCCTATGGACTGGATTGTGTCTCCCCAAAAACACATTTGAAACCCTATCCCTCAATGTGATGGTATTTGGAGGTGGTTAGGTTTAGATGAGGTCATGAGGATGGCGGGATTAGGGTCCTTATAAGAAGAGACACTAGGGATGCCTGGGTGGCTCAGTCGTTAAGTGTCTGCCTTTGGCTCAGGCCATGATGCTGGGGTCCTGGGATCAAGTCCCACATCAGGCTCCCCATAGGGAGTCTGCTTCTCCCTCTCTCTAGGTCTCTGCCTCTCTCTCTGTGTCTCTCATGAATAAATAATTAAAATCTTTAAAAGAAGAAGAAGAGGAGACACTAGAGAGTTTGCTTCTCTCTACCATGATATATCAAGGAAAAGCCCTGCGAGGACACAGAAAGAAGATGGCCACCTCCACCCCAAGAGGAGAATCCCCACCAAACACCTACACATCAGCACTTTTATATTGGACTTCCAGTCTCCAAGACTGTGAGAAATAAATCCCTATGGTTTAAGCCACCTGGTCTATGGTATTTTATTAGGCAGTCCCAGATAAGTGCCCATGAATACGTTCATTTCTTTCAAAAAGCCTCTGTGTGCTATGATGCACTTCACAATTGGACTACAAGTAAAAGATCCCATCTTTGAGATTAGAATCCATCACTTGAGGTTCCAATGTCCTGACTTAATTGAATGGTGTCCAATTTAAGCACATTCACATGTCAGCTTCCCAATCTTGGTAACCATGTGACTTGGGTTAGTGATGCAAACTTTCTGAACCTCAGTCTCCTCCTCTGCAAAATGAGAGTCACAGCACATGCCGTGTGGGCTATAAACCTTACATGAGACGATGCATGTGAAGTACCTGGCACCTAGTAGGCTTTCTGGCATTTCTTCCCCCTCTTTCTCCTCCTTTATAAAATAATTTTATTTCTGATAAAGGCAGGGAGAAAAAATCAGAGGCCTAAAGAAGTTTCCCAAGAAGGGACACATGACAGGAGAATTCACATTCACGTTCCATGTCCACGAGCACATAAGTTGGAGTCTATGTACCTTGGTGTCTTCCAGGGGACACAGCACCTACCTTACTCACAGGACTGCTACAAGGAATGAAAGCGAAAAATGTGGCATGCCTAGCGCAGTGTCTGACACATTCAAGGAATGTCAGTAGGTATTACTATCATTGTCATTACTCAGGATATGCAATACTTCAATCCAGAACATTCTAGATAATTAGGCCCAAAATGTGAGAGAAATAAAGGGGGCTCCCAGAAAGGCGAGTGGTGGGTGGATGCCCCGTCCTGGGGAAATAGGACGGCAAATACAGCGAAGCTATACTGCTTCGACTCTACTCCACAGCTTCCTCCTGCTGGGTTTCCTGCACCCATCTTATTTCCCCAATTAAACCCGAAACTGTCCTAGGGCTAAGACCACATGTTAGACTTTTTTAGAGGCCCAATTATACTTAGTCCCACAAGTGAGCACATGCACAATAAATGCTCAATAAATACTCATGTTTAGATTGTACAGAAGGATTGCTGTCCTACATCTAAGGTTTAGTAAAGGATGTGCCAGGGCCAGGCTGGGCTCTGATAGCTATGCCTGATGCCAATGAGACCCCCACAGGCAGTTAGCTTCCTGGTATCACATAGCCACAGACGGGCCCTGACTCAGATTAACCATCTGTGGTCATAGACATGCTCTGTTGGTCCGAATGGCACAGAGATGGGATATCCACATTCGCAATGTGCAGGCATGGTGCCAAACACCCACATCATCTCGCTGAAGACTCACAACAACCCCATGAGGTCAATACAGTTATTCTCTCCATCTTACAGATGAGGCAACAAAGGAGCAAAGAAGTGTGAGTAACTGACCCACATTCACACAGACACAAGATGGCTGAGTGGCAGGGTCATGACTCACACTCTAGCCTGGCCAATTCCATTGCCATTCTCCCAGCTGAAAGGTCTGAAAAATTAACTCCAAGTATATCCTCAAGGCCAGGGCAACCCCTCACGTTTCTCTTCCCTTGCTTTGCAAACTGTTTAGTTAAATAATAATTCACCTGAAGAACACCTGTTGTGAGCTTCCAAATCTGCTCTTCAGGAGGTGAGTAGCAGCTCACTTTTCTGGACAGAGCCCTGTATCTGAATTTTCCTCTCTCCCCCCCGGAACAAAGCCTGAATTTCCTGCGTCAAGGTTGGTAAGTGGTGGATTGTGTGCGCTTTATGGTTTTTCAGACACCTTCAGAGTGATCCGAAATCCTTAAGCTTGTGTCAAAGGCAATTTTCACTCTTTCTCTTAAAGCTCTCCTCGTTGCCCCCGGGCCATATGCTAGAGGACAGGAATGTCAGGAGAGGAACGTCTGTTAGATCTTTCCCATCAGTGTAGCAATGACATCATATGCTTCTTTTAGGTAATTTGCACATTATCAGACTAATTTTCAGATTATCTAATCAGCCGACATTACCCTTAATCAACTCAGCTCTCCTCTTCCAGTTCTGCAGAGTACAACATGCCCTCCAAAGGCACACTAGGGTGGGGTCTTTTCTTCTCTCGGCAGATACTGAAAGCCCAGCTATGTGCCAGGCACACTGTCACTATGCAGAAGACTGACACCTCCCAGGACCTAGGACAACCCAACTTCCATTCCATATACCTGAGAAACAGACTTGAAATAAATTTTATAGATCCATATTTTAAAAAAGCACTTCCCTCTTAGGAGCTTTAGTGTGTTACAGAGAACATTTTATACTCATTTATGCTATTAGGTAAAAGAGATATACCATATAACAATTAATATTTTGTCAAATAAATTTCTCTATAAATCATCTGTCCTTGCCTTCTAGTAATAGCTACTGTGGCTCTCCTCTTCATACAGGATGCCAGCTACATGACCTGGCATAGAAGGTGCTTCCAACAGTGGCTCCCACTCACTTTCCCAACATTCTTCCGGTGCTACTGTCAGACCCAACCACTATCACTTGTCTGGGGCATTGTGCTATTTCTACCTCCTCACTTTTGCCTCTACCTGGGAAGCCCTCTCCCTCCTGGGAAATTCCTCTTCATTCTTCCAGAGCTAACTTGAATGTCACCTCCTCAGTGAGGCCTTTGGAAATCCCCTAATGCAATGGTTCTCAAGCCTTTGCATGTACCAGAAAGCCCTATAAAATACAGATTGCCATCCCCGCCCTCAAAGTCTCTGTTTCAGGTCTGGTGAAGTCAAAAATCTACATTTCCAGCAAGTTCTCAGGTGATTCTTTTGCTACACCAGGAGCACTACTACCCTAAGGGGTAGAAAGTGTACTGCGCCCTTGAGCTCTTTGTCCTTCCTAGTCTAGACATACTCCATTACACACTCTCTTTCAAGCCTGTGAGCTCCTCAGGGACAGGGATTGAGGCAACATTTGGCACAAGATACTAAACCAATGGATGGATGGATAGATGGATGAATGGACAGATGAATGTATTAGACTGAATCTATTTACACAGCTTTTCCATTCATGTCCAGGATCTCATAAAAGTACCTTGAAAATATCATCTTTGGTAGATTCCCACTGTGCATAGAAGATAAAAGGAAATTCAAGAAGAGTTTTGACATTATGGGCATGGGTCAAAGGGTTTCAAATGTTAATCCAATTCTCTCTGCTATCCTGGCCCCACTGGGATGGTTTACCAAGGTGGCATTTCAGGAGTCACGAGAGAATGCTTCTGAGTGGAGTGCCTGGGGGGCTCAGTCAGTTAAGTATCTGACTCTTGATTTTGGCTCAGTTCATGATCTCAGGGTCATGGGATTGAACCCCATGTTCGGCTTCATGCTTAGTGGGGAGTCTCCTTGAGATTCCCCCTCCTTCTCCCTCACCCTCCACCCCTCTTCCGGCTCTGTCTCAATATATTCTCTGTCTATCTAAAATAAATAAATAGGGGTCTCTCTAAATAAATAAATAAGCATCTGCCTTTGGCTCAGGTCATGATCTTGGGGTCCTGGGATCAAGCCCCATATCAGGCTCCCTGCTCAGCGGGGAGTCTGCTTCTCCTTCTCCCTCTGTCCCTCCCCCAGCTGGTGCTCATGCTCTCTCTCTCTCTCTCAAATAAATAAAATATTTTAAAATGAAATAAATATTTACCAAAAAGAGAAAGAGAGAGAGAGAATGCTTCTGAGTGGCACCACGCAGAGGCTTCACCCGCCCCAGTCCTCCTTCCTTTTATTCATATACATGTGGTCTATGTGTGTGTGCACCTGCATGTACACGCGCACACATGCACACACACACGTACATATACGTGATGATTTCATTTGTAGAAAGCAGACAGAGGTAGTCAGAAAAATGCAAGAAGGAGGAAAAATCCAGCCTCATACAGAGAGGGGAAGGGTGGCGGCTTAGGTGGGGAAGACCCCATCAGGAAAGTACCATCTCCCAAGGTGAGTGCCCAAGCTCCAAGCATCCCAGGGCTGCCTACCGTTGAGGCGTTGAGGCGGAGAGGCAAGGGCATGAAGGAAAGGGGACAAATCTGCAGAAGAGACAAGAAGTGTATACTCAGGAGAAAATGAGCGGCTAGGAAAGGAACAAAGGCGAGAAAACATGGGCTGCAGGGGCAGTCGATTGCTGAGCTGGCGGCCAGGGCTGGGGGCGAGGGGAGGTCAGTGCTGGCTCCAGCACTCCGCTGTGCCCCATAGCAGCGGCAGGCACCGGTGTGAGCAGCCGCTTGGCTGGAGACGCAGGCAGGGGGTGTGGCAAGGGACAGCAGGCGGACCAAAGTCAAAAGGTCTCTACTGCTGCAGGTGGTGCAGGCAAGCGCAGATGCCCACGCCACAGAAAACTCCTGAGTCTGTAGAGCTGTTTTTCCCACCGGCCTGCATGGGCTCACAAGCAGCTGGGCCACCCTGCAGCTCTGCTAAAGAGGGAGAAGTCAGCATTCCCACTTCGCTGGCGTCCAGAACTTTTCCTAGAGGGACTGCAGATTAGCCTCTTGGATTCAGCTCTCCTGCCTCCCTCCTCCCCCTGTCCCCCCTACCCCCCCCCCAACCCTGCCCTTATGCCCAAAAGCCTTGCCAAGGAAGGATCACAAAGCTGGGACCTTAGATGCTGCAGAGCTGTCGCATTCAATTCACCACACAGCCCCAGTGGCATTTAGGGGCAGGATGGATGGGAGCCCACCCCCACCCCAAACAGTGGGAGCAGCTAATGACTGGGTATTAATGATGCTGGCAATTAGCGCTCACGAGAAAATGGTTGGGGGGCTGTTCACCAGGGGAATGTGGGAGGGAACAGAGCAGACATTCGGAGCAGCAAACAGATTGGTGGCATGCGTGGTGCAGAGAACCTGGGAAGAGCTGCTGTCTCTTAGATTTGTTCAGAGAAACTGGGGAAGAGGGAAGGGATGGCTTCTGTGGATCGGGGGGCCTTCCTGCCACACTCTCCTTGCTAGCAAAATTGGAGTTAATCCCAGAGTTCTCAGAGGCATTGTCAGCAGATGTTATTAAAAGGTGTTTGTGAAAGTTCTGGAACTTTCCTCATGTAAGGAGGCCCCAGATGAACCCAGGGACATCTATTCTTTTCTATGCAGCTTAAAACCCTTGGGTCATCCGATGAGCTTTTTTGAAGAACTCAGTTTGTCATGGGTCATCTGATGAGCTTTTTTGAAGAACTCAGTTTATCATCAGTAGGTGAGAGGGGAAGGGTAGAGAACATGCAGCCAGGCCGAGGACACATCTCCATCTAGGAGGAGGAGAGACACCACTTCCAGGCTAAGCAGGGCCATCTGGCCTCAAGGTGAAGATATCAGGAGACAGAAAACACTGGCTCCCGAGAGCACATGAGGAGATCCTGGTGGACAGAAAGAAATACACCAGTGCCCACCTTGGATGTCAACAGCCAGCAGGTGTGGGCACAGGGGAGCCAGTGGGGATGCCTAAGGAAGAGATTTCCTTGATCCTCTTCGGGACTGCAGTGTACCTAGGGACCAGGAGGAACTTACCTCTGTTGTTGCCATCACTGGGCACACACACAAAAGAGACGCAGACAAAAGAGAAGCATTCCAAACCCTATTGCATGAGTAAAGCACCGCAAGGCGGGGACCCAGTGGCTTGACATTTGAGAAGAGATGTAAAGAAGATAAGCCAGCACTGGGGGGAGTGGGATAATAATACCAAGTTAACAAATACTTCAGAGAGAGCAACCGTGGCTAATAAATACTTTCCAGATAGCAACCCCAATCAAAAGAGATCTTTCTCGGCCTCCTTGCCGGGAGAGACAATAGGTATGCCTAGGCCACTCAGATCAGAGAAGGGATAAGAGAAGAAACAGGGAGGTGTAAATGCTGGCTGCCCCCACACACACACACACACACATTTTCCTTTCTGAAAGACTGAACCAAGGGAGTCTCTCCCCAAGGAGGAGAGAGAGAGAGTTCAGCATGACTCAGAAAGAAGCTGGCAAGGGGAGGTGGGCAACTCTGTCAGACACTCCTGCCCTGCTTCTCAGGTTCTGTCTGGATGACAATAGCAGGTAAGAAAATGAGGGTCTGTCACACAAAAGGTTTGAACCCCTCAAGTGAGTAAGAACTAAAGAAGGTGTAGGGGCTGAATTGGGTTCCCTCCCAAAATGTGTATGTTGAAACCTCAGCCCCCAGTGCCTCAGAATGTGACTCTTGGGGGACAGGGCCTTTCAAGAGGTGATTAAGGTATAGTGGGCCCTAATTCAATCTGACTGGTAGCCTTCTAAGAGGAAATTTGGACACATAGAGAGAACAGGGGTAAGTGAACACAGAGAGACCACCAGGTAAAGAGGCAGTGAGAGAACGGAAGACTGTAAGTCAAGGACAGAAGTCTCTAAGAGAACCCCGATGACACATTGGATTGGGATTTGCAGCCTCCAGAGGAGCAGGAAAATTAATTTCTGTCCTTTAAGCCCCCCAGTCTGTGGTATTTTGTTATGGCAGCCTGAGCACAGCACACTAATACAGAAGGCAATGTTACATGAAGAAAGGAGCGTGGGGTTAGGCAAAACCAACGCTAATCCCAAGAAAGGTCTTGGCCAAAGTATGTTAATGATTTCAAACATTTGAGGAATGGCTGATGGACATCTGTTGACTAAGTTGATTGACCAAAGTGCACAGGAGTCACCCTCAGATCCTAGAGTCTGGATATTTTTAAAGGTCTGATTCCTTTAACTACATTGCATTGCTCACTCTATGAACATCTACCCCCAAATCCTGTGAACAAAATAAAAAATAAATGGTATCTGCAATTAGTCTTTGCCTGATTTAGAGGAAGCCACATCATGAAGCAAGCTCTAAACTCCAACATGCCACCCCATTTTGAGTTTTTGACAAGTGCACCCAGATCATGCTTGCTAAGTGAAAAGCATGGAGGCTCAAGGGCAGTGTTTTTTGTTTGTTTGTTTGTTTGTTTAATTTTTATTTATTTATGATAGTCAGAGAGAGAGAGAGAGAGAGAGAGAGAGGCAGAGACATAGGCAGAGGGAGAAGCAGGATCCATGCACTGGGAGCCCGACGTGGGATTCGATCCCGGGTCTCCAGGATCGCGCCCTGGGCCAAAGGCAGGCGCTAAACCGCTGTGCCACCCAGGGATCCCCAAGGGCAGTGTTTTGAAGGCAGGAGAGCCTTACACCAAAATTATGACCCCTACAACAGCCAAGGCAATAGATCAAGAATATTCTACATCTCTTGGTGGCCAAGGCAACATTTGAAATGTCCATCTAAACCGACATGTGCAAGGGCTATGCCCAAGTCAGGTTAGTACCTGTAAATGGAACTTCTGGAACTGAGGGAAGAAGAATAGGTCTGGCCTTTGACAATGGACAGTTAAGGATGTTTCCATCTTAACGCTCACCTCCCTTCTCTGGGAACAGGACTGGATATGCCTCCTGGCCCAGCTCAGTCTAAGCCCGGGGCTCAGATGACCCACAGGACAGCTGGGGCTAGGTTAAAAGAGCCAAGTCACCACAGAACATTGAAACCAATCAATGGGTGTCACCAAAGATGCCAGAGGTGAAAAGAATACTCTATGGCCCTGCCCCACCCACTTCAAGGGCACCCACTGCCCCAACCCAACAACTGGGAACTCACGTCTGTGGTTCTCATTTCTGTGGTTAGGCGGGGAGCGGGTCTCCTGGTCTTGAGCCTCATCTCCCTCCTCACTGGCCAGGTGAGTGTGAGCGTAGTGGTAGCTAAGTCCTGGCCGGTTCTTGTAGCGCTTGCCGCAGACTAGACAGGAAAAGAGAAGAGGGGAAAAAAGCAACGATTAGCAACCTCTGCAGTTAACTGCCATCATTCTCCCAGGCAGTGACTCCCATCCATCTATCCCAGATCTGGGTTTCCCTTAAAAAATGTCTCACCCCCTGAATAACCCTAATCCCACTGGACAGAATCAACACCACAGTAACAATACTGGCCCAAAAAAGAAAAACCAGAAAAATAAAGGATGGAAGCTGAACTGTGTAAGAGCTTCATCATTTCCTATCTGTGATACCCTGGGCAAGTCACTTATCCTCTCTGTGCCTCAGTTTCTTCAGAGGACACATGGGAATAATAATAGTATTTTACTCATAGAGTTGTTGGAATGAGTTAATCTCTATGCAGAACACTTATAACAGTGCCAGGCACGCAGTAGGGGTGATGATTATTGTAACTTTGAGGTCAAAGAGCCCTGGTAGTCCATCCAGTCCAACATACCACAGCACAGATGAGGCAAGTGAGGCCCAGAAAGCCTAAGGAACACACAGCTAGTTGTGGCAGAGCCACTAGAACCCAGGTCTCCTGGATTCCATGCAATGCTCCTTCCACCGGGCTGTGGTTAACTCCGTATAAAGTGCAAAAGCTTTATACAGATAATATTTTGGTTGTATCACGCAGTGCTTTTGTGCCAGAAAAACACATTCCACTCCTGCCATAAAAACCATGAAGCCAAGCCATCATTGGTAGTTGTGGCAACCAAGAGCTTAAGTCCTTAATGCCCCAGGGAGCCTCCCATATCCTAGCCTCCTATACCCAAAATCTAGGAATGTGTCCTCACAAGCACAACCTCTCACTTGGAGGGTATGAGATGAGAGCACTAAGAAACATAAACATGGTTCTGTGGGGCACAGAAGAAGAAAAAGAAGCAGTTCCATTGGTTGGCTGACCAGTACCTGAGAAGCAGAAATCCACCTAAATGGCTTAAGACCAGATCACCCTCACTTTTAATGAAGTTGGATTTAGTGGCACTGTTTAGAATGATCCATGTGGCTAATTTTTAGCTTTTATCAAATTGAAGTAGTTCCTCTTATCCCTGGGTTAGAGTTTTATTACAGGAGAATCTTATAAGCCTTTGAGCATCTACTAGTATATGACTCTCCTTCAGTTTGTTGATATGGTGAATTATGTTGATTTTCTAATGTTTCTTCTTATTGAACCATTCTTATATTCCTAGAATGCTCTCCATTTGGTGAGAGTGTATTATCCACCTGATAAACTGCTGCATTCTACTTTCTAATCTTACATTTTGGATCTATACTCACACTTGAGATAAATCTAGAATTTTTGACCTATCTTTTACCATGTTTCGATTTTATGGTTATGCTGACTTCCAAAAATGAACTGAGTTTTGCTGTGTGAAACTGGACAAAATACAGTCTTTCTGTGCCTTTTTTCTTATCTAAAATGATGGTAGTACTACTTACCTTGAAGGATTACAGATAATATTTCTAAAATATCTCACTCAGTACCCAGCACATAACAGATGCTCGATAAATGAGGGGCGAGGGGCAAGGGGCTTCAGCTTAGCCTGCCACACCTTAGATCCTGCCCCCCGCCCCCCGAAAGAGAGGGCTTTGATTCTGGCCTCAAACAATGGAATTTAGCAATTGGTTGGGCTTTCTTAATAAGATGAGGGTCTGAAATTCACATTGGTGACCTAGTGACTATCAATTCAAGTCCTACAATTGGCTACTTACATTCTCTTTCTCTCTCTCTCTCTCTCTCTCTCTATGCTGTAACTATTTCAAAAAAATAAAATGGCACTACACATCTCAATTCCATTTGACTCGGGAAATGGGACCTAAAGAGGCCCCTGAGGTGCACTCTGGGCCTGCTTGTGGCTTCTTCTATTTAACCTTTTCAATGATCTGAGGTCAATAAACAGCAAATTATGGGGTCACGGGATATAAATCCACTTAGTAGCCAAGCATACTGGTGAGGAATAAATGTTTATTAAAAATAAGGATAATAATATCAGAATTTCCATGAGGAGGCCTCAGGGGACTCTGGAGACCTCCCTACTACTATAAACTCCACAGATTCCATTTGTGCCATTTTGTTACGTCAATTACCACTGTCTTCCTTAATCACAGAATTCCACTATCTTAATAGTCATGTGGTCTTACTTATTAAATTCTTTTATTCCCACTAATACTAGATGCCTAGGACAATTCCACTCATCAGGGAATCACGACCCATCCAAGCAGGCATTTCTTCTTTGAGCTCCTTGAATTATAGTTATGTCTGTACTGGAGGACTTCTCTTAAGGATGGTTTCATACCAATTTATCTTAATAACAACAACACCCCTTATGTTGCAACTCACATATTACACCTTCAGAACATATTCATCGAATAGCTTATGAATTGAACGTGGAAATACTTTGTGGGAAAGCCAGAAGATGGGGGAGGAGGGAAGTGTGTAGAATCTGATCCATCTATCCACATTAATCTCATACTAATAGGTCTTTAAACCTACAAAACCAAACCAGCAAAAAGCTTCCCGTGTCTCCTTCCCCAACACCATAGAGGATAATTATTTTTAGAGCAAACCCTTTTGCTAGAAGAGAGATTCTTGAAGAGTAGTCCCCAGACCAGCACCCTCAACATCACCTGGAAGTTGTTACGGATGCACATTCTCAGGCTCACCTCAGATCGACTGAATTAGAAACTCTGGGGATGGGGCCAGAAATCTCTGTTTTAACAAGCCCTCGAGGTGATGCTGGTGCACACTATAGTCTAAGAACCACTCCACGGGAAGAATGAATATATTTAGGCTTGACTCTGCCCACCCTGGTGCACCTGCCCTTTGGGATGGATGGAAGTGGCAGGTAGGGACAGTGAGACTGGTGCCTGGTCATTAGGGGAAACAGAAGCAGAGAGTACATGGAGGTCATAGAAACCAGACCTCTTAACTATCATTTCTATACACAGAGCTCTCCTGATGGAGCTTCATTTCTCACCACCTGCTTATACCATGGTATTCCTTCATCACCACAAGAAAACGTGTATTAAACATCTCATATGTGCCCAGCCTTGTGAACAAAGATAAAGGAGCCCCAGTGCCCTCCCTCCAGGAGCTCAGTCTTGTAGAGAAGACGTACAAGTCAACAAGCAAAGAGGGAAACAGAACAAATGCACCAGTGTGCACATGCATCCAGGAAAGAGGAGGGAACGGCACATCAGCTTGAGTATGGAGGGAGGGCTTCCTGGAGGAGGTGGGTGAGCTGTGGCTTGCAAGGTAGCAGAACATCACTAGATAGACAAAGGAGGCAAATGCATCCAGGCACCAGAGCAAATTCTGGGCCAACTTTGGGGAACTGCGGGCAGGAGTGGGACGTGAGGGAGCTAATAAGCAAGGAAGCAGGGCAGGACTTTGTCCTGAAAATGGGGAGCCAGGGGAGGATTGGAGCCTGACGACTGACTTATTCAGACTTACATTTTAGAAATTCCACTTAAGACTATAATGCAAAAGATGAATTTGAAGGTGGCAAGAGGATGTTTTAATTTCCTATATGTGAACAATGAGAATCTCGGGATGGGAGAGGGGTTAAAGAGAAAGAATCGGTGGAAAGGGGTGGGCATAAGCAGCAAGGAGGAGCCTAGAAAGATTGACAGTGACTGGACCTTCCTGGCCATGCACCATTCAGCCCCTGTCCCGCTCCCCAGCCTCACCCAACACCACATTCCACCACCTTCTATGCCCTTCTGCCCATTGCCTTTCCACTCCTTAAACATTTTTCTTTCTAAAACAAAGCTTTTGCACAAGCTCTGACCTTTGCCCACAATGGTCCCCAGCCCCAGTTTGCCTAATTAAGGCTTCATCATTCTTCAGATCTCAGTTCAAATGTCCTTTCCCAGGAAAGTCTTCCCAATCGAAATTAGGGCCCCAGTTTGTCACCTTCTGAGGATACATCATGGATCAATATATGTGCCTCCCACTGGCAGCAAGCATGGCAAGCCCTGTGTGTGCACACTGCTGCATCCCCAGCGACCAGCACGGGGCAGGTCATAGCTGGCACTCGATACCAGTTAAGGGAAGCAACAAAAACACCCAGCTTCCTATGGGGCAATAGGTTGAGAGCCAAAGAGGAAAACTAGATTGAAAGAAGGAAGAGAATGAGTTCAGTCTGGGGTTGCCATGAATACCCTGTGCTTAGAAAAGACAGGTGATGTGGAAGGTTGGCAGGGTGGCAGTGGGAGTTAGGGATATGGAGAGGAGGAGAGATTAGGGAGAGAAGAAAGGTGTGGATGGAGGATAGAACTCAGAAAACATCAGGATCTTAAGAATCTGGTAGAAAAAGAGAAACTGCTCTGGTGTGTTTGTTTGTTTTAAGTTTGTCAAGAAAGACTCACCCAGAAATGAGCAACATAAGCCAAAGAGGTAGGATTTCCAAGTGTCCATCGATAGATGAATGGATAAAGAAGATGTGGCGTATATATACACCAGAATATTACTCAGCCATAAAAATGAATGAAACCTTGTCATTTGCAAACATGGATGGATTCAGAGGGTATAATAAATGAAATAAGTCAGTCAGAGAAAAACAAATACCATACGATTTCACTCATATGTGGAATTTAAGAAACAAAACAGAAAGAACACGTTTTAAAAGAGACCAAAAAAACAGACTCAGACATAGAGAACAAATTGATGGTTACCAGAGGGGCGGTGGGTGGAGGGATGGGGATCAAGAGGACACTGATCATGATGAGCACCGTGTAATACATAGAATTGTTGACTCACTACATTGTACACCTGGAACCAATATAAAAGTATATAAATTATACTGGAATGTAAATTACACTGGATTTTTTTTTTTAAAGAGGTAGAGTTTCCAGGTGACAGGACCAAGGATACCACCAGTCACAGCCACTTCTGATAGCTGATAACTGTGTATACTGTGTGCCAGGCTTATTCTAGCGCTTCAAGTAATTTGCTCACGGTAACCCAAGTGCCCATTTTACAGATGAGCAGCCAGCAGAGCCACAAGAATGTCAGATGCCTGAGAGACAGAGGCTGAAAAGAGACACTGGTTTGACAACCAGGAGGCCACCTTAGTGAGAAGGGAACCCACAACCTCACAGAGGATGAGACAAGACGTCAGAGGCCCAGGGATGCTCCTGGAAATGAGGAAGTGGTGACAGGGCTGACTGGCCACTCCTTCCAGCATGGCCCCATCACTGAGGCTGGGGGGCTGACGGGACTGTGGGTCAGGGAGGCTGATGGGGCTCGTTCTTTAACAGGGCACAGCCTGGCAAGAGCTCACAGGCTCAAGGGGAGGAGGCAGGAGGGAGGAGAGTTTAAAAGGCAGGGTTAGAAGAGATTGGAGATAATACGGCAAGATGCCTGACCCCAAAACGAAGCTTCGAACCCAAGTACCAGGCCTTTGAATGACTTCATCCTACGGACAAAAGATTTCTAAGATTTATCTTGGTGGAATTGTATCTGGATCAGACTGCTACATTTTGATGGAAAGAAATGCCTTGGAAATCCTACTCTGACTGGATTGGAAGAAAAGGAAAACCCAGCACTATTTAATTATATCTCCCTGCTGCTCCGAACGCTGATGGACCAGCTTCATGGCCATGTGACCTGTGCATTCAGACAGGGTCCGTGCTCAGAAGGGCCCCACACTTGGTTTAATGCTTTGCTGTCACCATCTTGAAATTCTTAATACACATCGAACAAAGGGCCCCTCGTTTTCATTTTGCCCTGGGCCCTGTAAATTGTGTATCTGCCCCTGGAAACCTGCTGGGATGGGGGTCAGCGATCAGGGGCTAAGTTCCTGCAAAGAAACCACCCGATGGCCCTGACGATACAGGAGCTGCCATGAGGAACACGGGACCCAAGCAGCCCCGAGTTGGGAGTAAAATGCCCCCCTGAGGCAAGCCTGGAAGTCCGGCCAGAGCAGTTAACCAGGCAGCCACAGTCATTTCAGTGCCACTCGCTGCTCTGGCCCTGCTTCTGGGTGGGCCCTGCCTTCAGAGAGGCAGTTTCTCTGTGGTGGCGAAGTGGGCAGGCTGGATCTCAACTGCATGGGTTCGAATCCCACCCTAGTGGCCTAGTCCGCTACCAACTGCCGGTGTGATCTGGGCTGAGTTGCTGGCCCTCTCTGTGCCTCCGCATCCTCCGTGGAAAATGAGGGTGATCACAACGGCACATCTGCCTCACGTTGAGAGGTCCCATGAAAGAACACATTTAACACGGTGCCTGGCTCCTGGCAGCCTTCGTGGGCTGTTATCAGCACCACCGCCACCTTGGTGGAATTCCCTTTAGGGAATAAACCCTAAAGCGGCATGTGTGTGGTGGGGGGTATCTAGTCATTTCTCCTCTGCAGTCGGGGGTGATGGAGTTGCAAGGAAAAGAGGGTGGGGAAAGTACACTCTGAAAATAAAGTCTTAGAACCATCTGCTCTCCCTTTATCACGTCAGCAACCTCACTCTGGAATTATCTGTCGTGTGGAATGAGACAGAGCCCCAAGACTGCTGAAGCGTTCAGAGGGCCAGGACCCCATCCTCCCATCCCGGTCTCCTTTCCCCGGGGCCCACTCCTTTGCATCGTTGTGTCCCTCTGAAGCCATCCCCCATGGGGACCGGTCGACCCTGCACGGGCACAGCCTAAGGCCCTTCCTTTCACCTTGGCAAGCAGGCACCTGGATTTGTGTTCCTGGCACGGCGCTCAGAGGGGACCGGCTGTGACAGTAGGGAAGGTCCAGCTTGCCTTCCTCTCTCTCCTTCCCCTGGGGCGGATCCATCTGTCAAGCTGCAGAAATCCTGCTTGCCCACTTCCCAACCCAGAGCGGATTCTCCAGGTAGCACCTCCTGTCTGGAGTTATGAATACCTTCAGTGTTGCCCCAGATATTTACGGCCCCCCGGGCCCCCACCCCCGCTCCTCGCTCCTCCTTATCTGGGGGAGGGGGCCGCGGTGGAGGCGGCTGGAGGGAATCGGGGCAGTTGGTGCGAACAAAGCCGCCTGCAGCAGACAGCGGAATCCTTCCTGCAGGGGAGAAGCGGCCGCCTTCCCCACTGATAACTTAATGACTCTGGCACATTTTCATCAGCCCGACTTGGAGCACGCAGTGGGTATCTGAGCCAGTGGTTTCCCAGAGACAGAAGCAATTACGGGATGAGCGTCCAAGAGACAAAGCCCGGGCCTTGGGAGTCACCGGGCCGCGTCTCGTTCCCAGTTCTGCCCCGCGGCACTTTCATACAACCCGAGGATGCCACCTTCCTCTCTCGGCCGCCTCGCGTCCTCTGTAAAGTCCACCCAGCCCTGCCTGTCGCCTGCCGGGGCCTCCAAAGCGTCAGGCTTACAGGCGGTGAGGCAGGCACATCGTCCTACACTGAACCCCACGGTAGCTCACGGGATAAAGGATTATCACCCCCACTTTACAGATGAGGAAACTGAGGCTGAGGGCACTGAAGCCGCTCCCGAAACGGCAGAGGCGGGACTGGAAGTCGAGTCTGCCCGACTTTGAAGCACAGGGCTGCAAGATGAGTTATGCTCCATCCAGCACCCCTCGCGGTGCCTGGGGCTGACCTCTACGGCCCCTTGCCCTCTGCTTCTCGTGGCATTTGGCCAGAGGGAGGCATGGACAGGAGAACAGAGGGTGGGAAGAGGAAGATGGGGATTGGTGCCCTGCAGGCCCTGCTTGGGCAGCGAGCTGATGCAGGTGCTACCCACCCTCCCACCCCCGTCCTAGGAGGCACGTGTCCTCCCCTGCCACTGGGCACCCGAGATGGAAGGGCTCCCCCTCTCTCTTGTCAGCACTTCTATCCCGCCTGCACCTCAATCATTCTGTCACCCAGTTCTTTTCCCTTGGGTCCTTCTGAGTAGAATCCTATACGCCAGTGGGCCCATGACAAATACAAAAGGAGGCTATTTTGACAAGGGAATCATACCCTACTAGACTGGGTCATAGACATCTGAGGCTCCCCACACCTTCCTGACTTCAGCAGAACCATCTGGGGTATGGATAAATGCCTACAACCAACCCCCTACCCCAGTAGGGAGAAGCCCCAAGTGAGAAAAGCCCTGCCATGACTCATATTGGGATAAAACTCAGGGGATACTTCAAAAAGCCACCAGGTCAGACTTGCACACTCATGGTGGAGTATTAATCCCTATGACTATTTTAAAGACCCAGGCCCTACACAAAGAGCCAATGACAGCTCCACTGAGCTCAAATGATAAAAAATAGCCCTGGTACCTGCAATGTACAGGCACCAGGAAGCTCTTCTTGGGCAAGTCTAAGTGGGCTTCTCCTCCCCACCTGGAAGCCTGGGGGCCACTAGCATGGGTGGCCTTCGGGAGACCCAGGCTCTGGCCCTCATTCTCCTACTAACCAGCTATGCGCCCTTGAACAAAACCCATACATTTTTGGGCCTTGGCTTCACCCTCTGTAAAATAGGACAGTTGAATCAGATGATCTCAAAGTCCTTTGTTTCTAGCACTTCACAATACTCTGTTTTCTCTGGGCTCTGCAAGGCCTGCATGCCTCCTGACGCAATTAGTGCCTTAACTCTGATAGAAAACCAATGTAGGCTCCCAGCCTTAGGATCCACCCGGGGCTGCCTACACCCCCTCTCCCCTCCCCCACCCCCCTCAAAGCTGGGTCTGCAGCTGCCTTCCTGTGGCTTCATTTCTTCTTCCAGGCCACACTTGCTTATTTTAAACTGAATTCTTCCGGATAGAAGCACAAGGGGATGGAATAAGGGTGGGATGTAACATCCTGATTTTTCAAAGCTACATTCCTTGGGGCCTGGCACTGACCCATGTATTAGGAATGAGCCCAGAGACAGGATCTATCAAATGCCAGTGATCCGCAAGTCCCGTGTCTTCACTGAGGGAGGGCATTCTGTTTATTTTAGGAATTCACTATGTATGGATATGACTCCGGTTTTTAAAAAACAGAAAGAACAGAGATAAGCAACAAGCCTTTCATTTCTAAATACTATATAACCTGATTTCGGATCCCCAGCCGAGAACGCAGAAACTCCCAAAACCAAAGCATTAAATGTGTTAGTGGGATTCTTTCCTGCCCTGCTGAGAAGCATGGTAACAGAACTCTGGCAAACTCCGGGATATCCTTTCTTGGGTCAGCTAATTGGCTGTGTGACCTTGGGCAAGTTGCTCAACTTCTCTAAACCTCGGTTTCCTTGTCTGGAAAATGGGGATGATAATAGTTCATATCTCATATGGGTGTAATGAGAACTGAATGAGCTCATCCTTGTAAAGTTCTTAGTGTGGTGACTGGCACACAACAGACATTCAGTGTGCTTCAACATTCTGTATGCTTGCTAGCTTCTCTGGTTCCTGACAACTCTAGTGGCCAGTGCACAGAACTGGGGACCCAAGGTCGGTGTGAAATATGTACCCTTTCCTGACTTGGCATAAAGAAATTAAATATTGGGATCCCTGGGTGGTGCAGCGGTTTGGCGCCTGCCTTTGGCCCAGGGCGCGATCCTGGAGACCCGGGATCGAATCCCACGTCGGGCTCCCGGTGCATGGAGCCTGCTTCTCACCTCTGCCTGTGTCTCTGCCTCTCTCTCTCTCTGTGTGACTATCACAAATAAATAAAAATTAAAAAAAAAAGAAATTAAATATTTATTGAGCACAACTATGAACCAGACAGTGGGCTAATTGTTTTGCTCAGGTCTTATTTTTTTTTTTTTTTTTTGCTCAGGTCTTATTTAACCCTCTTGGAAACCCTCTAAGGTTAATCTTATTGTCCTCACTTGATAGAAAAAGAAAGCAAAGCTCAGAGAGGTTTTGGGATTTGCCTAAGGTCACAGCCAGGAAGTGATATAGCAAAGATTCAAACCCTGGGCTTCTAATTCAAGAACCATCTTCTGGTGCCTTTATGGAGACCGTATCTTCATTTCTTATTCTAGCATGTCCTTAATCTACTTAAAGGGCAAAATATAATTCTTTTTTTAATCATATATTTAAATAATAAATATAAATGTCAACATTTCTGGGGAAAATAAACAAAGATAGGTAAAAAAAAAAAAAATTAGACATATTACCATAAAGTATGGCAGCCCCCAGATTTGGAAATCTGACCAGTGTGCTCTCCCTCAGGATCTCCAGATGACTATCTGCCATAACGCACCTCAGATGCAGATCGGGCTTTATTTGTCTCAACCTATCCGATACATCTCACGGCCTTCCCATAAGATAGGCCCCCATCTACCTACAGTATGGGTATAAGTCCCTCACTTCCTTTGGGGAACCAAGTGTCCATTATTAATTAGCATGTGTTAAACATTCCTGCCTGGATGTTCTGCTATTTCCACAAACTCCCATGTCAAAGTTCCATTGTTCTCCAAAATTACCTCCTCCTCTAGAATATCCCAGTTAAGCCTCCCTCATGTCTCTCCATGACCTAAGCTCAAGACTTCAAGAGTCATTGTTGCCTCCTCCCTCTCACTTGTACCCCACATCCTATCTGTCCTCTGCCAGGTTCTGCATGAAGTCTCTCTTACTGGGGACACCTGAGTGGGTCAGAGGTTGAGCGTCTGCCTCTGGCTCAGGGCATGATCGGGATCAAGTCCTTGATCAGACTCCCTACATGGAGTCTGCTTCTCCCTCTGCCTATGTCTCTGTGTCTCTCATGAATAAATAAATAAAATCTTAAAAAAAAAAGAAGAAGAAGAAGAAGTCTCTCTTACTGGCTCCATCTACTTTGTCCCTGCTGTCATCACCATCCGGACTTCATGTCTTCTCCTATCTCCTTCTCAGCCATCAGGCTTCAGGCTCTCTGCCCTGAAACACCTTTCCAGAGATGTGTCTGGGATCATCCTGTTCCCCACTGACGATGCAGGCCAACCTCTAAGCAAATCAGCCTGGCACTCCCAGTATCCTGTCAAACTCTGTACCCCTCAATCTTCCTGCCCAAATGCTCTGCTCTGACCAAGCTGGTCTCTCTCCTGTCCTGTTATATGCATCCCACACTGATCAACATTTTGGGAGCAGCCACTGTGCCAGGGCTGAGATGCAGGATGAATATAGCATAGTCCCTACTCTCCAAAGGCTCCCAGTCCTGCCTGAAGAACAGATAGATTGCTGTCATCCAGTGTGACAGGTGGCCTACACAAAGGTATGTACAAGGCAAGGCAGATTCCAGGAAGAGGCAAGTGACAGAGGAGGCAGGGAGACACTGCTGGGGAGGGAGAGAGACATTGCTGACTGGGATCAAATCCTGGCTCTGCCATTTATCCACTGTGTGACCTCAGGAAAGTTAATTAACCCCTCTTCTCCCCAGTTTCCTTATCTGTAGGATGGAGGTGATCATACCATCTGTCTCCTGGCACTTCTGTGGGGGTTAAAGAATTAATATAGATAAAACCCATAGAACATTCCAGGCCCATAATATAAGTCAATGAAATTCTGCTATGACTATTATTACACCCCTCTCCCTCGCCACCACCAACTCCCACACATACCCCTCCATCCCTGGAGACTAAAGTCAATTTGATACACATTCACTGAAGATCTGCTTGGCATCCTAGGACAGCACCCTCTGATACACCAGCTCCCACCCCCTGACTATTCCCTCCCCTGAATTCCAATAGTGCCCACTATCTACTCAATGAAATATACAGGGGGGGGGGGGGTGTTATCTCTGGGATATCAGCCTTATCTTTCCAAATCTATTGGAGATAAAGGAAATAAGACACAGGTGGAGGAGGAAGAAACAGTCCTTGAGCACATCCAGGAGCAACATTTTTATATACATTATCACACGTACCTCTCCCAACCACGTACCATCCCTGCTCCACACCTGAGGACATGGAGGCTCCCAGCAGCAAAATGATTTTTTTTCCACAGGTCCCAGATAACAAGCTAACAAGCGGCAGAACCACAATTTGACCTCAGCTTTCTCTCACTCTATAGTCAGTGCACGTCCCTCTTCAGCCAGCTCTCTCTCACCTGGGTGGCCCTGACCTTGCTGCTTACCCTCCCTCACCACCACCACCCCCACCCCCCCCACCCCCCCCACCCCCCCGCAATGTGACTTGAAGTAAGAGACCTCAAAGGCTGTGCATCAGACCCTTTGACCTCACAATTCTACTTCTAGGAACCCATGAAAGCATTATGCAAAGATCACCGCAATATTGTTTTCAACAGTGAACAAACTATTGTTCTACTTGTTGGCTAAATGTCCAACAAGTAGAACACTGCTTGAGCAAACTGGGGCAGATCCATGTGATGGAACACCATAGAGACCTAAAATGTCATAAAAATGTCTTTACTGCTCTGGAATGATGCTTCGCATGTATTGTGGAGTGGGGGGATGGGTTAAAATGATGTGTATTATTGTATATGCGTGCATGAGTGTGTGTGTGTGTGTGGAGACAGAGACACAATCCTCAAACGGCATACAAAACCAAAATGGCAGCAATCTCTCAGGAGTAAGATTATGGGTGATTTTTCTTTGTCCTCCACCTGTAATTTCTTTTTTTTTTTTTTCCACCTGTAATTTCTGATTTTCTGCAATAAATATATACCATTTCCATAGAAAAAAATTATTTAAAAAAATAAACTGCTACAAATGTTCATATCGACCCTGTTACTGGTCATCCACATCTTGGTAAGAATCATTCACCACAAAGTTTGCATCAAGTAAGAGCTAGCTAACAGCCAGCTCTGACTGGAGTTCAAAATAGTTCAAGAGGGTGTAGGTCAGAGCTCAACAAAGGCAAACCAAGTCCTTGAGAGCACCAACGGTGCACGCCAGGGGAGGGGAAGGCAGGCAGCAGGAGCAGAGGAAGGAGAGAAAGGCAGGTGTGACCGTAGCAGAGAGAGACTGCAGCTTCTCTTCCTCCCTGCCTGTGGCCAGCCCCACTGGGACACTGTGCAACCTGTGTCTGTGACACGATGGCATTTAAATATTTAAACAGACCCAGCTTTGCCGTAACAAATGCACTCAATCTCCAGGGATCAATCCCATGCCACAGGCCCTGCTCCACAAATCAAGTTTCTGGGGCACGGCGCCTTTCCCACCCTCCCCCGTCGCACCCCATGCAAGGACCTGCAAGATAATAGCGCGGACAACTGAGTGATGAGCCCCGCTTCCCTTCAGTGACAAGGGCAGCCAGCCTGAAGGCCGCGTTATTGGCTTTTCCACTGCAGCTCGAAGCTAAAAGCATATGAGCCTTAGAGAATGTGGGGCCTTAATGCCCTCAAAAAAAAAAAAAATTTTTTTTTTTAATAAGACTGCAATGGTCATCTGATTCTCCCTGTACACTCAGGTATGGGGGAATCCAGAGTCGTTTTAGGAAGTCGAGGTCAAGCCAATTTTCTAAGACTACCTGGGTGCAAGCTGCATCTTCCCCTTCCACCAGTCCGCCCAGCCCACAGCCCCTCTGAGCCTGTCCATGGCAACCCAACATCTTGTCTCCAGGGTGAAGAGCCTCAACTGTTGAACCACTGCCTGGGAAGAAAGGAGCCCGGGGTGTCGGGAAGGGGTGCTGACTGGGAGCCCCCTCATTGATTAATCAGGAAAGTGGCATCATACCACTGAAGGTTAGAACCAGGACTAGATGCCCATACCCTTCCCCTTCCAGGATTCCACCATCAGGAAGAGCAAGAAAGGAACCCCAAACCCTATTCTGACACCGCCCCATCTGGACAGAGTTACACCCCCACCGAATTTCTGGAAAGGAAGCAACACTATGAAGTGGCCGTGTCTTCAACTATGGGCTGCACAATCAAAAATACGAGACTGTGGGGTGAGGGTGGTGGACAGCAAAGTTTTTACTGATATGGAGGCTGAGTTGAGAGCACTCAGATGTGTGAATACCCGACAGGACTCTGAGGTGAGTCATGCTCCCAGGAGGGCTTTGATCATGTCTATTTGCCTTTTGTCACTAATCCACCCTAATGCCCCAGTTTGAGAGGGAGGGTGATTTTAATAGATTTAAATGTAAAAGGCTTAAAAGTATATAATCTATTCCATCCCACTGACTCCAGCTTGCCAGCCTGACGCCTAGAAGCCATCTGTTAACAGTGGACATGGCTTCACCTCATAAATGAGATGTGTGTGACCATTATTTCGTTTTTTGTTTTTTGTTTTTTGGAGTTTTTTTTGTTTTTTGGTTTTGTTTGTTTGTTTGTTTGTTTTGAGAGGGAAAGAGGTGGTGGGTGGTGGGGCAAAGGGAGAGAAGAGAGAGAAAATCCTAAGCAGGCTCCACACCCAGCAAGAAGCCAGTGGGGGGCTCGATCTCACAACCCTGAGATCATGACCTGAGCCAAAACCAAGAGTCAGACGCTTAACTGACAGCGCCACCCAGGCACCCCCGCTTCATTTTTAAAAACATGTTTCTTGGGACACCTGGGTGGCTCAGCAGTTGAGCATCTGCCTTTGGCTCAGGGCCTGATCCCAGGATCCAGGATCCACACTGGGATCCCCGCAGGGAGCCTGCTTCTCCCTCTGCCTATGTCTCTGCCTTTCTCTCTGTGTCTCTCATGAATAAATAAATCTTTTTAAAAATTAAAAAATAAAAACATGTTTCTTCCTCAACTCTCAGAAGAGCCAAACTCCAGGTTAACAGGGCATATTTCACTGGTAGTAACACTGGGGAGTTGTCAGCTTCGGAGCTGAAGACACCAGGATTCATGTCCCAGCTTCCACACGAACCAGCTGTGTGACCTCGGACCAGTCCCTTCCCCTCTCTGAGCCTCAGTTTCTTCCAGTAAAGCAAGGTCAGCTGTCTCTACTTCTCAAGGTTATTGTATTTACAGAGACAACGTAGGTAACGTGCTTAGCACCATGCTCCGCACACCGTAAGCACCAGAAGCAGGGGTTATCACTGTGATCAGAAAAAAACTGGGAACAAAAGACAAGCGTTGGCCAGGATGCAGGGAAACTGGAATCCTTGAATACTGCTGGTGAGAATGCAAAATGGTGCAGCTGCTCTGGAAAATAGTATGAAGGCTCCTCAAAAAATTAAAAATAGAATTACCATAGGATCCAGCAATCTCACTTCTGGGTATTTGTCCAAAAGAATTGAAATCAGGATCTTAAATATCAGCACTCCCATGTTCATTGCAGCACCATTCACAATAGCCAAGATGTGGAAACAACCTAAATGTCCATTAACAGACGAATTGATAACGAAAACTTGGTAGATACATACAATGGAATATCATCCATCTCTTAAAAAGAAGGAATCCTTCAATATGCAACAATATGAATGAATCTCGAGGCCATTATGCTGAGCGAAATAAGCCAGTCCCAGCAAAACAAATACTGCCTGATTCTTCTTATACAAGGTGTCCAAAATAGTCAAATTCACAGCATCAAGGAGTGGCATGCTGGTTGCCAGAGGCTGGCAGAGAAGGGGAGTTAGGAAATTGCTAACCAATGAGCATAAAGTTTCAGTCGGGCAAGATGAATAAAGCCTAGAGATCTGCTGCACAACATTGTGCCTATATTTGGCAATATATATTGTACGCTAAAAAATTTATTAAGAAGGGAGATGTTAAGTATTCTTTCCACAGTAAAATAAAGTTAATTTTTAAAAAAAAAAAATTTAAAGAAAAAACTGGCAAAGGGGAAAAAAACTTCACAACTCACTTCCCTTGTGCCAGCAAAGGGATAAATGGGTGCTTTGCTCCTCCCTAAATGGCTGATGCTTAGAGACACAATGTTCTCCCTTTCTCGTCCCTAAGTATCACCCCAAAACCACCATCTTCTCTCCTATGATGCTTCTTGAACAAAGACAATGGCAAAGTGGGTCTCATCCAGAGTCAGTCCCAGTGATGCTAATAGAAAATTCAGGTTTGGGAGCAGTTGGAGAGAGAAGAGAGAAATATTTAGAATGATTTTAAAACATCCCAGTAGCCTGACCCAAGGATTGCTTTCACATGTCTGTCTCCAGTTTATCATCCCACCTCTAAAAGGGGGCTAATGATACTGTTAGGATTTAAAGCTATTAAGTAAATTAAGGCCAAGTGCTGGATTGCTGAGCTTTATATGGGACTGCTGAATTTTAGATCAATACCGGGAAGGAAAAAAAATGGAAAAAGAAAGATTCTAAAGAGACCACCCAAAACAGTGAAGCAGACCTATGGCAGTTGGCCTAAAAAATTCCTGAAGATTCTAGAACTTCTAGATACCAAAAGCAGGGAATAATAAAAAGGATGACAGTCGGAAGCGAGAAGCCTTTGAATCAGTCACTCTCGAAAGTCAGTATTCAGAAGTATCTCCTGAGGAGCTCTCAAAAAATGCAGGTTCCTGGGCCTGCACCCCGTGGTTCTGATGCAAGAGGTCTGGTGTGAGGCTTGGGAATCACATTTGAATAAGCATCTAGGTTTTCTCTGTGCAAAATGGCCCAGGTCCACACTTTGACAAACACTGACAGTCTTTCCCACAAAGTCATATTCAGTTGTTCCGTTTGTGGATAATGAACACTTTTCTTTGGCAAGAGATTGAAATGGAAGAAACAGAATTTTAATCCTTAAGCGTGGTACACGTTCAGGATAATTAATAGTGATTGGTTACTTGCTAGAAAATGAAGTATTCATGTACACACACACCACGGATTGGGTAAAAAAATAAATTGTGTTCAGATGACTTAGTATTTCTCAGATGGAATAAATTCGATTGCTGAGTGAAAGGCAACAGGCAAACTATCTATCACCTGAAGTTAGAAGCTAAGATGATATCTCAACCACCCATCTTGAAAGGGATGCTTGGACCAAAAATATGATAGGACAGCTACATTTAGGAATATGAACCAGGAAGGGCTAAATATAATCACACCTGAAAGATAGCTATTGCTGCTCCACATACACCCAGAAAGAGGTGGTGGGGTATAAGGTAGCCTAATATTTTCACAAATAACTCAAAAAATGGAGTGGGGATTACACAAATCAAACCACAGACAACACCAAAATGGCAGGGATTGCAAATCTGCAGAGGATGAAATTCAACTACTGGGCAATGTCTTTAAATTTGCCTTTATTGAATCTTGTATATTGAAGTCACATATTATTGTATCTCTTTATTGAGACTCAATAGGGCTAAATGCAGAGTGATTTATGAAAGAAGGAATAATCAAATTCATTAAGCAGAAAAGGGCACACACCTAGAGAGGCGGGTGCACAGGGGTCAGGACAGGCAGTGCACAGGAAGTGGTAGGGATAGCGCCCAGTGCAATGGGGTGGCCAAGGACCTCTGTTCTCTACACACAGAGGCTGTTATTAAGAGCCGATGTATAAAATAAACACGGAAATGTGTCTGTTACTCTCTGAGCTACTTGGCTTGGCCTTGGTGTTACTTCCAGTGGGAGTGCTGAGCTTAAATGTAAACCCAGAAAGGAGTTTAGAGCAGCACATCACAGAGGTTGGGATGCGGCCTGAGATAAACCAAGAATGCCAGGGGATGTTCAAAGGGCCTCCAGAATAGACAAAATTCTCAGTGTGCCTATTTGATGAGAAAAGATATGCAAAAGACAAGGGGGCCTGTAGGAGGGGGAAAAATGTAGCTCCTATCAAGAAAAAAAACAATCATTCAGAGCACAGTTGGAATCATGGAAGAAAGGGTAGCTTATGGTAACACCATCCCTGGGGACACTCAAGGAGGTGACCAGACACCTCTCTACTTAGGATGCATTAGAGATTATTAAAAGCATTCCTTGCTCAATTCGTGGGTGGAGGGTGGGCCTCATGACCTCTCCAAAGGTCATTCCTATCCCAAAGGATCACATGTCTGAAGGGCACCAGATAAAAACAAAGTCTATTAATCACCAAGCTGCCACACAATTTCCTATGAGAGCCAGAAGAGAGAAGGGCAATCTATGGTGGACCTTGGTCCCCCGAGGGAAGAGAAGGGAGGCAGCGCCTGCGTTGGCAGAGGCAAGAAATCAGCCGCTGAGACTTCCAGAAAGCCAACATCAGGCCTTCGTTTTGGCCTCCCAAGCATCACAGGATAAACAGAAGGAGAAAGAAAGAGACCATGGGGATGGGAACAGGGGAAGAGCCAATAGCACTGTGGGGTCCCCCCACAGCGGGGGGTGGGGGCGTGATGCAAGCACTTCGCAATGAAAGAGGGGAGCCAGGCAAGAGAGGGACCCCACAGAGGGTGCTCCGTGGAGGTGACATGTGAGAAGGCAGACAGCCGACAAAAGAGCAAAGAGAGGAACTGAGAGGTAGGTGTAGAAGGGCACATGGGGTGTGTCCTGGAATATATGGGATTATTGGCTGCGAATCCAATGAAAACTGAAGAGATGGAGCAAAAAGTAATCCCACTAGCTATGGAAGCAGAAAATCACATCACAAAAATAAAGCTTTTGAAAAGAGGAATCGGATGGCAATGCCCCAGTCCCAAAGCAGCTGTTGGCATTCTCGAGGGCTGGGCTGCTGCAGCCAGGTACAGCTGGAGAGCCTGCTCCATGGGCCCAGAAGGACCCTTCCCAGCCCAGAACCAGTCCCCAGAGGGCCCACACTAGAGGGATTCCATGCATCAGAACAAAACAGAGGCCTTTCTGGGAGGCAAGCTGCCGGCCAAAGTAGGCACCTCCTGACATGGCCAGAGACACCAGACCCCCTGCCCTGCTCCCTCCTCATCCTGGAACAGAAGCGCTATGGGATGGAGATGTTACCTGCAAGAGTTGTCTCAGGAATGCCATCTGCACGGTGTATTAAGCAGCCAAATGGGGGTCATGGAGTTTGAGTTCTTCTAGCAAAATGTTCTCCAATCAGCTGTCACCCCACCGGGCACAGAACAACTTTTTGAAATCAAAAGAGGCCAGTGAAGAGGGAGGAAAGGGCACCACCCACAACGTGCTCCCTGAGTCCCATCTCTCCCATTCGTCCTCTGCTTCCACGGAGACTACAGACACTGCAAGATGTCAGCGGGAGGAACCACAGCACCAGGGCCCTTCTCCTGTGGCACAGCTCTGCACCCCCACAGGGGAGAAGACATGAAGGGGAAAATGGCCAGGGAGCGTGGTTTCTAGGGCGGTCCTTGCTGTGGAATGAGCAGATGGCGCCCCATACCGTGAGAGGTAACTAGGGCAAGGATTCTAAACCCGCCACCCAATGCTCTGCTAGGTGAGAAAGACAGCAGCTCAGGAGCTGATGGTAATCCCTCTGAAAGCTGAAGGTTTCTAGAGGCACGCCCACTGCCCCTGCTTCCTGTCCCACTCTCCCTCAGCCGCCTCCTCAGCTCTGTCTGCACCCCCTGAACCCAGGAGCCAGGCCCTGACTCCTTGTCCAAGAGATGCCTCTGAAGCAAGCAAGAAAGGCTGGAGATGGATCGAGGGCCATTTATTAAGCTAAGTCGTTGTCAGAGAAAGATTCATAACTTGCCCTACCTAGGACAGGAGAGACAGGAGGAAATGAAAGGGAAACATGAAAAGCCAAAGGAGCCGAGTACCTTTGTCGGAGGATTTTGAGTTATGCTTTTGTTTGTAACTCTCTGAAACAGAGAAAGAAATAGAGGATGAATCTTCAGGAGACAAAGAGAGAGAAAGAGAGAGCGAGCCAGAAGAAAGCCACCAAGGGGGCACTGCCAGAGGCAGGAGGCCTCCCCGGCTTGCTTCTTCCTCATGCAAAAACACCTGGGTGGGCGAGTGGCAGCAGCAGCAGCAGCAGCAAGAGGTGGTGCCTTTGCTGAGGCAGCAGGCATGCAAGGTGGGGTGCAGGTCCAAGAGGAGGAGCCAGGGAGCCTGAGGCTGGGGGAGACAGCCAGGGAAGCACAGGGAAGGGGGTGCTGGGGGCAGAGGCAGAGGCAGGAAGGCGGCATCTGCTGTACTTACTGTCACAGACGTAAGGTTTGTCATGGTCTTCCTGAGAGGCAGCGTCGTGCCTCCTCCTGCCACCTGCCGAACCACGGGCCTGGGAAGACAAGGAACCAGGACGCTTGTTACAGTGATGGTCACTACGGCTCCTGAGCGCGTACTCTGTGCGGCCCCGAACACTTCACCTACACCTCTTCATCCCGTCTTCCTGGACACAGCATTTGAACCGATACCAACCCCATTTTACAGGCCAAGAAACTGAGGCCCAGAGAGGTCAAGTAACTTGCCCCAGAGTGCTCAGCTATTCACCCACATCATCTCATTAAATGTTCACAAGGACTCCAAGAGATGTACTACTATTATCTCGATTTTACAGATCAGGAGACTGAGGCAACAAGTGAAATAGCTTGTCCAGAGTCCCTCTGCTACTAAGCCCGGACCCAGGACATAAACTCACAACAGTGTGACTGCAAAGCCTACATCTACCTGATCCCTGTACTCTGTTGTTGCCACAGGGAGCTCCTCCTCCAGCTGCCCAGCCTTCTAGCTTCATTGGCCTCCACATGCAGATGCCCACCCTGCCCACCTCAGTTGACCAGATGACGCAGACTGGGAGCAATCCACAGGCATCATCCCAGGCTCTTGCCCCAGGTTCACACTGTCCGTCCCCTTCTAGTCTCTCAAGAGCCAGCCAGGCCTGGCCTCAGGTCTAGGGCACAAGCCCAGGCAAGCATGGCGGGGAGCTCCCCTCATCACCCCTGCTCGGCCTACTTTGTGGGGGTGATCTGCCTCAGGCCTCTGGCCAGTGACACAAGTCTTGATACCTCACAGTCTGCTGGGGCCGGACTCCTGATCCCACCACCCTGCGTGCATCTCCAGAAAGGGTCAGCACAACCTGGGGTGGGGGTGGGATGAGTTCTACCTCCAAGGATAGAGGAGGCCAGCCAGAGAGGGTGCCAGCAGCTCTCAGCCCCGGGACAGTGGCTACAAGAACGCGGCGAGGTTTATTTTTAAACCTTTGTAAGTCCCACATGGTCACGTGTGTAGCACCCTGGCCTCCTCCAGGTCATTACTCTGGTAATGAGTAGCAGTAAACTGCCAACCGGGGAAAGGCCCTGCTGAGGTCTTTGGGGACAGAGAAGGAGACGCAGCAGATGAGAAATAAAACATGGCAGCCACCCGGGGTGCAGGGGCAATGGGACAGCCCCAGGGGCCGGGCCTGGACAGGGGCCCTGGGGGCTTCAGGGTCAAAAGGTCCATGATGCTCACACACACACACGCACACGCACACACACACACACACACACACACACACGCACATGCACACACACACTCACTCACTGGGGATTTCACAGCAGGAAGGCCTGTACCCCAGGCCCTCGGTGTTCACAGGCTCTCACAAAACACGCTCTTCACAATCAACACCACCTGCCAAGCTACCACCTCCACCTCCTCCTCAGCTTGTCTCTCTCCAAAACAAATTACAAAATTCCACCTCCCTCCCCGCAGCTTTGCCGCTCTGCCTCCCCACCCCCACCCAAGCAGGCGACAGCCGGCGGCCCCCTCCCGCCCCGGCCTCATTACTCAGAGTTGACCCGAAGAGGGAGCTGCGAGGTTCCGCGGTCACCCGCAGGCACCGACAGGCCTCCCCGCCTGCCCACGATGACGACGACGGGGAGGGTGGTCACCCTCAGCTGCCCTCGCCACCCCCCACGCCCCCACAGTGAAGCCAGGGACAGCTTGACGTGTGCAGCCCGCAGCCCTGTCACAGCCGCCTGGAGCAGGTGAAAGCAAGTCAAGCAGAATGACGAGCCAACAGCAGACGCGGGGAAGGGGCTCAGAGAGACTAAAAATACCGCCTGGGCTAAGAGGAGGCGACGAGGCCTGGAAAGCACTGGAAGCAGGCACTCCTGGGGGAGCAGCAGCGGGAGGGGAGGGCCCCGCCGAGAGGCAGGTTGGATGTCACTCCACAAGGCTGAGCACCACCGTCACTTCCACTCTCTCCCTGCACCTTGGTTTCCTCAACTGCAAGATGGGCACATGCCAGGGACTCTTCCGGCGGCCGGAGCACTCCTGTAGTCTCCTGGAATCGCTCAAACTTGGAAACTCGGAATCCCTCTAGTCTTGCCCAGATGTCACCTCCTCAGAGAAGCCCTCCCTGACCAAACTATATCCACTCACACCCTCTCCATTTTTCTCTTTCCCCTGCCCTGCTTTATGTTTGGTCCCAGCACGTAGCGTCCTCTGACGTCGTGTTATACACGTGTTGGTATACTTGTTGATGGTCTGTCTCCCCATCAAGAGGGTGGAAAACTTCTACTTGGGCCACACTATATTGAGAACCTGGTACAGGGCCTGCCACTTAAGACACACTAAACACTGGCTGAGTCAACTGGTCAGTCGCTCAGTGAGTCAGTCATCTGTGGTTCTTCTCCTTTATTCTTTATATCAAGTGCTATTGTTGCTTCCTTCAAAGGCCATCTTAGGCTTTGCATTTCCCTTCTGTTCCACATTCTAGTCCAGGAGCTCATCACCTGACCCCGAGCTGCAACAAGAACCCACCGGCTGGGGTTCCACCTCTGCACTGCCCTTCCCAACCCGCCCTGCATGACTCCCAGACCAATTAGACAAAACGAGTGAAGGACAGAGCCCATGGTCATTCACTCGTTCATTCACCGCCATCTAAAACCACAGACACAACCAATGGCAACCCAGTGCCAATGCCGTCAGGTTCGCCTTGCGCTCATGCTATGTCCGTGTATTCATCTTTCACTGATCCCTGTCATGGATCAGCCTCTCCTCTGTCACCCACACAGGTCCATGCTTTAGCCCCACTAACATCCCACTCCTCCAAGAATCTTCCTCTTGTCAGATTGAGGAATAAAAAAGAGCATCAGCTTTAAAGGCAGACAGGCGTAGGTTTAAACACCAGCTCTGTGTCTTTAGACAAGTTACTTCTCTAAGTTTTAATTTTCTCAACTGTAAAATGGGCACAGCAACACCTCTTACTGCAGAGTTGCTGGGAGGGTTGGTGCTGAGAGTGTGCGAAACCACAGGGGACAGCGCCACATCCACAGGAAGTGCTCAATAAATTACTTCCCCTTCTTGCCCAAGCTGATCTCCACTCTCTCCTCTGAACTTTTATTGCATTTGGTTAGTGCACAGACAGGAGCCTGCTGTTTTCTAATTGTATCATGGCCGTTCGTATTTTCTCCTCAATTTAATCCCAAGGTTCTTAAGAGCAAAGATGGCATTTCATACTTTACTATGAACGCCCAAAGCTTAGACCTATGTTGGGCACTTAGCATCCAAAGCTCTTTCACATGTATTAGCTCGGTGCATTCCTACCATACATCGTGAGTTACAGAAAAGTAATACTATTCCCCTTTGGCACTGGATGAGATGAGCTCTAAGAAGGTTTGTGACTTGTCCATAGTCACAGAGTCAGTAGAAGGGGCAGGACCTAGGTTTCCAGACTCTGTTCTGTAAAAGTTTGATGCTGACTGTGCAAAAGAAACCATCCTCCCTCTCTGAGAATCGTCCACCCCACTCCCCTCCTCCCCACCCCACCCCTCCCCACCCCCCTCCCCAACCCACCCTATCCCACTCCCCTCCCCTCCTCCCCTCCTCCCCACCCCACCTCCTATTCAGACACCCAGAAGCCAAGACAGCCCTAATTGTACCACATAGCCCTGCCCCCCTGACCACAGCTGATTGACTGGCTCAGTAGTGGTCACATGACCTAAGCTGGGCCAATCAGATTCTACCTCTGAAGCACCTGGTGTTGGGGCAATGACTCCAGGGAGTACAGGCACTTGAACTGGGAAACCATCAATTCAGGAGCTATGGAGCCATGGGTACAGAGAAGAAGGAAACACAGTCTTTTGATAGGAAAATATGGAAGGAAATAGAGGCCATGAGCTGCCTGGGTTCCTTATTCTTTGCCAGTCCTAAATCCCTTACCATTTTCTTGCCTTTCCTGCGGGTTAAATCTTCCAAGACTACATATCTGGGGCAATGACCCAGCAGCTTGTCAAATACTCTCCATTTTTGCTGAAGCTGTTGAGTTTCTGGCAATTAAAAGATGCTTGACTAAGACAGGCTCATAGAGCTAGTTCCTCCCTAGGAGTTGTTCTCAACTAATGGCCCAAGGATTGCTGGGGAATCCTTGAGACCCTTTCAGGGGGTCTGCTATCAAAACTATTTTCATAACAGTATTAAATAGTACTAGAACATTAGTTGAGACTTTACACTCTCATTCCCTCACAAATGCACAGTGGAGTTTTCCAGAGGCTACCTGACATGATGATATCATCACTCTGTGTGCTGGTATATTCTGAAGATTAACATTTTTTTCTGTTTTAATTTCTAATAGGTGATTATCACTAGTTATAACCCACCAGAACAATAGCTTTGGGGGGCTCTCAGTAATTTTTAAGTAGAGAAGACCAAAAAAAAAAAAAAAAAACCCAACTCCTGAGGGCCATAGCTCCACATCCTTGCTATTTAAAATGTGGTCCTCAGACCAGCAGTGCTGGTATCACCTGGGAGCTTGTTAACCAGACAAAATCTCAGTACCACCCAACCCCCAGACCCTCTGCATCAGAATTTGCACTTTAACAAGATCACCATGCGCTTCATAAGCACATTAGTTTGAGAAGCACTGGACAGCACCATAGTGCATCAATAAATAGTTACTGATTGATTGATTGATTGACTGATTGATAATACTCACATGGCTGACTTCCAGGAATTTCATGAATTTTAAAGAGCTTGGATTTCTTGAGCTAAAGTTAGCACAGACATAATTATTAATTGTTGGGTCTGAATTTCCCTCCCCACTCAGGGTATCCCCATTAGGGTTGGGGCTAGCCTAAAGAGTTTTTCCCTTTGCACCCTCTTAACAATGTCTAGCTTTTATTAAAGCTGGTATTATTACTCTCATAATTTTCATTATGAGAAACTGAGGCCCAGAGTATTTCTATAATTTGATCAAGATAATGAAGTTACATAATGCACCCGAAGTCTAGTAAATGGTGGATCTGGGAATCGAACTCATGGTTCACACAAGGCAGAGGCTGCCCTTGTAATCACTACTTTGCCACTGGCTTCCTCAGTGAGTACACAAAGCACCAGGGGGGGAGAGGTCTTGTCAAAGTGCAAGCTCTAATTCAGTCCATCCAGGGTGGAGTCCAGGGTCCTGGGTGCCTGACAAGCTCCCAGGTAATCCTGATGCTGCATTCCAGAGGCCACCCACTGAGGGTGCCACCTGCCAGTCTTGACAACAGAAATGCTCTCTAGGAACCAGCAGCAACTTGAATATGCCTCTTACAAGGGTGGCTACATTGAGGCTGTGGGTGAAACAGCTTCACACTTGTATTCCAGCACAGGCAGGGCTCACTCATACACTTCTAGGTCATCCCATGGCTCCCACCATGGATGACATGTCCATGGTGCCACTACACAACATAGAGCCATTCAGCTGCCCCTTGGCTGGCACCATATAGGCCCTGAGCTAGGCCCCATCCAGCTCCATCACATTAAAAGCACATTTTAAGTGCTTAGGCCTTCTCTCAACTCCGACAAAGTTGAAATATAGCTTTTCTTTCCTTCCCATCACTCAGTCATTCATTCAACAAGCTAGTCTTTAGCCACATGATGGGCACTGGGCCAGGCATGACTCGGTGACAAAATTACACACCTTTATTCAAATCCTGACTCCTTCTCTACGAGTTTAGATGACCTTGAGCAAGTTACATAATCTCTCTGGGAGTGATAATACCAATCTATGGGAATGCAACAAGAAGTGAGGGCCAATAGAAACACAATGTGAGCCACACACATCATTTTAAATTTTCTAGTAACCACATTTTTCAAAAAGAGTAAAAAGAGAAACAAGTACAATTAATGTTAATAGTATATTTTATTTAACCCAACGTATTCAAACTATTATCACTTCAATATGCAATCAATATAAAAAATAGTAATGATATGCTTTGCATTCTTTTCATACTAAGTCTTGAATGGTGTGTATTTTACATTTGCAGCACATTTTAATTTGAACTGGCAACATTTTAAGTGCTCAGTCACCACATGTGGCTAGTGGCTGCTGTAAGGAACAGTATAGAAATCGAGAGTGCAATACAAAGTACGCAGTCGTCACCCTCTATGTATAGCTCTCGTTGTAAAGAGCCCCATCATGTGGCCTGGTGTCCCGTAAGTATGCAGTGAGTATGCAGTGGCTGCTGCTGCCACCGTGGTGTTCTCACAGAGGAGACACACAGCTCATATCCATGCACTTCTGAGTTCAGTCATCTAGATTTAGGTTGGGAGTGGAGAAGATGTGAAGAGGACCATTCTCTGCAATCTACCCCTGTAACCTTGGCTTGGGCTGAGGGACGGGGTGGAAGTAGGCCTGGATGCATGCAGCTCTTGGAGCTCACAAAACACCCAGAAATTCTAAAACCTCCTCCAATGATGGAATTAGATATTCATTATTTTGCAGCCTGCAATGAAGTCATGGATTTGGGCAAGCTTTTCAATGTCTGCTGAAACAGCCAGATAAAAACTTGATGAAGAACCTTCTAAGGAGAAATCAAGCTGACAATACCTGAACCTACTGATCCATTTCCCCCCGAGAGTGGAACAGCTGGACAATGTGTACCTCCTGATGTGATGCAGTAAAAGAAGCACAGGAAAGGTTTTTGCCCCACCAAAACAATATTTACACACATACACACATAGCGCAAATCTAATCAAGTCTCTAATCAAACCACCAGTTTCCAGAACATAAACCCATCCACCAAATCTAGAATGTAGGGAATTCTATGAGATAAACCACCCAAGTTTGTCAACAAATAAATAGCATGGAGAAAAAAAAAAAGTGTGTGTGTGTGTGTGTGTGTGTGTGTGTGTGTGTGGTAGGGTAGAGCAGGAAAGAGGTATGTCATAGAATAGAAGAGGCTTAAGTTTCAAACAAACCAACTGTAGAAAGGCATTTTTGAGAAAATCCAGGGAAACCATCAGGGACTGGATAGTAGATATTAGAATAGTTGTTGTTTTTATTGGGTATGAAAAATGCTATTTGTTAGAGACAGACATTGAGGTATGTATAGGTTAAATGATAAAACGTCTAGGATTTCCTTTCAGATATTATCCCAAAAATTAAATATACAAACCAACACAACGTGAGAGTAAAGAACAAATAAGACAAGATCATTGCTGAAGCTAGCTGGCCACTCCAGAAGGCACACAGCATCAGAGAGCTGCCCTGCCCAGCCTGAGAAATTCCAGCCCCTGTCGACAAGTCAGGGCATCCGAGCTCAGTGTGGGCAGCAGTGGACCACTTACATCAGCCACCTAGGAATTTGCTTATAATACAGCTTTCTGGGCCCTATCCAAGACTTCCTAAATCAGAACTTCTAGGAGTGGGTCCTGGAAATCTGCATTTCGATAGGTTCTCCTGGTGACTGATGAATACTAGAGCACAGGAAGCATGGAAACAGGACACCTGGGTGGCCCAGTGGTTGAGCATCTGCCTTTGGCTCAGGGCATGATCCAGGGGTCCTAGGATCAAGTCCCACATTGGGCTCTCCACAGGAAGCCTGCTTCTCACTCTGCCTATGTCTTTGCCTCTCTCTCTGTGTGTGTCTTTCATGAATGAATAAATAAAATATTTCAAAGAGAGAGAGAGAGAGAGAGAAAGAAAGAAAGGAAGGAAGGAAGGAAGGAAGGAAGGAAGGAAGGAAGGAAGGAAGGAAGGAAGGAAGGAAGAGGGAGGGAGGGAGAGAGAAAAAGAAGAAAGAAAGAAAGAAAAGAAAGAAAGAAAGAAAGAAAGAAAGACAGACAGACAGAAAGAAAGAAAGAAAGAAAGAAAGAAAGAAAGAAAGAAAGAAAGAGAAGGAAGGAAGGAAGGAAGGAAGGAAGGAAGGAAGGAAGGAAGGAAGGAAGGGAGGGAGGGAGGGAGGGAGGGAGGGAGGGAGGAGAAAGAAAGAAAGAAAGAAAGAAAGAAAAGAAAGAAAGAAAGAAAGAAAGAAAGAAAGAAAGAAAGAAAGAAAGAAAGAAAGAAAGAGAAAGAAAGAAAGAGTCACAGGAATAGAGAGGCTTGCTGTAACTACCCTTGGACCCAAAACCACAGGGTGCCCATGGATAAGAGGGGTAAGGCTCCCCTAGAGCCTGAAGGAGCCAGAAGGCCTAATACTAATTCTCTAGATAGAAAGCAAACTTACCCCCGGAAGGTCTCTCTCCACCTTATTATTGTCAGATGCCCTTGCAGCCACCTGAGGGTGGCCACCAAGAGCCCCTTGGGCTTGGACATTAGGATTCTGGAGGAGCAACCTGCATGCCTAAGAACACCACTCAGACTTGGGTCTCGGCCCTCAAGGACCACTCCCACAACTTTATACCTTCTGGCCTCCTCTTGCCACATCCCCAGCTGCACCAAAAGCCCCTGCCTCACCCACTTGGAAACCATTAGCTGTGGCCCCCACAGTTTTCCAGAGTGATCCTACTCTCCGCCTAGTGAAGCATACCCCAAAGCAGGTGTCTTGACCCTGTCATTCTGGAACAGCCCCAGGGACGGGAAAATTCAGCCTTCTTTTAAGACCAAGTAACGGGAGATGCCTGGGTGGCTCAGCGGTTGAGCATCTGCCTTTGGCTCAGGGTGTGATCCCAGTTGGGGGATGAAGTCTCACATCAGGCTCCCTGTGAGGAGCCTGCTTATCCCTCTGCCTATGTTTCTGCCTCTCTCTGTGTCTCCCATGAATAAATAAATAAAATCTTAAAAAAAAAAAAAAGCCAAGTAATGGGTACAATAGTCACACTCTCCTCCTCCACCACCTTCCCTAGACCCCACCCCAACCCTTCCAGAACCCTCACTGTCCCCTCAGGGCACCTTCTCTCTCTTTTCCCTCTTGCTAGTTCTAAACTCTTCCAGGCTCCCACCTGGGATCAGAGAGGCCTTCTGGAGTTTCCTCTCTGAGTGTTCTTCAAGGGAGATGGCAGATATGAGAGCTCTGTCTGCTTCTGGGGGGACTTGGGGTCTGTGGACCAGTTCTCCTGGCCTTGGCCTCCCTGCCTCCCTCAATGCTTCCCTCCTTCCTGGCATCCCCAGCTTACCCGTCCTCTGGTCCTATTTTTGCGCTTGGGGATATCCTCTTCTAAATCTTCTTCTTCATTTCCTTCTTCTACATTTTCATCATTTTCCAAAACCCTCTGAAATGACAAGAAAATAAACAGAAAGGTTGAGAAATAAAATGCAAAAGAGAAAGCCACTGGAGGGTAATTTAAGGAAGGGGCAGGAGGTCTATTTTGTTCTTGTGCTTTGACAAAGTGAAGGAGCTGCCATTGCTGGGGAAGCAGGCCTCCAAAAGGCTGCCCAGAGTCCGGGCTCTTGGCGGAAACATCTCTCTCAACCCCCTGGGCCCCTTCCAGCCCAATCCTCCCAGAACACTGACTTTTTTCAACTCTTTTTACCCAAGAAACATTTTCTAAAAGAGAGAACACTCTGGTCGGGGTGCTTTTCTATGTGAACTCAAGACGTTTTTCAAAACTTACTTTTTTCATGTAATTTCCTTTTGTTCCTAAATATGAAAATATGTTCCTCCTTTCTCTGACATTCTGGAACCCTGCCCTGTTTGATGAAACAAGTAACTTCCTGTTCATCTGACCAGAATCTGACATTAATGTGTTGTTCTTAATCATTCATTGTTTTGTTTTTTTTTTAATGGATTTTCATTATAGCACATTACTTGTAATGAAACTTAAAGATCATGAATTTAATTATATCTCTCCAAAAGAACTGTGATTCACATAGCAGAGAGTCCAATTTCCATTTTACAGGTGAATAAACTGAGGGTAAAAACAGTTTTGATTGTCCAAGGTCATACAGTGAATCCATGGCCAAAGCCAAGTCAGGTTCATCAGTTCAGAGTTTTCTGGTCCTTTCTCAGCCTTATGTCCAAAGACTGAAGGTATATTATGTAGACCCTTCCTGTAGGGACCTGAACACTTCACTCCCTTTGCAGGGAGGGGAGGGCAGGTAAGGCATGTACCTCTAGGCTTAGGGAGAAATGAAAGCTGAGGACCCAGCTCCGCAGAGTGAAAGTGAGATAAGGAGAAGGGGCATGGAGTTCACTGGCCTCTATGTCAACAGCCCTAGGAGCTTCTTTATGGACTCACTGTGCAACCTCAGGTGAGTCATTGTCTCTTCATGCCTTAGTTTCCCCAATTATAAATTAGGAATTTACTTATTCATTCAATCAACAAGCATTTGTCAAGTGCTGACTACATGGCAGGCACCGTGCTAGACAAGCCACAAAATGACTACACTTCTTGCCTTAAAAGGACTCTACAAAACAGTGAAGGGAGGATAGATCTAAACAACATCCACAACCATATAGTTACAACTGCCATAAACACAGTGACAAGAAAGTGCAAGCTGCTACTAGAGGCTATTAGAGGGAATTTTACCTAATCTGAGGGTCAGGAAAGGCTTACCTGAGGAAGTGACCTAAGCGAGCTGAGATGTGAAGGATAAGCAAGACTAGCCTTGGGAATGGGGACAAAAGGCAAGGAGAGAGGAAAAGTGTTCTAGGCAGAGGGAAGAGCATGAGCAAGCTCTCTGAGGCAGGGAAAGGAACACGGCTTGCCCATGTTGCAGAAAGAGGCCAGGGCGACTACAGCTCAGTGACTCAGGGAGAGATTGGCATAAGATGAGGCTAGAAAGGTGGGGGGAATACCATATTACACAGGATAGTAGCTTCAGCATCCACCCACTCTTGTGATAGCGTGACAATCATGCAACCTATGAAAAGGCTTAGAAATGGCACATGCTGTACTGACACGTGGTAACATCATTGCTCTTCAAGTGGCCTTCCAGATAATGCCTCTGGCCTGTTCTCCAAGCAGGAAGTCCAGGAGTGAGTTTCCAGAGACCTTCTCCCACTGCCTTGTCAGAGTTCTCTCCCAATCACAGGGGTCAGGACACTGCCCATTACAGATCCTCACAAAGAACTCAAAACAAGTCTCATAAATTCTCCTCTGGCTTCTCTACTAGGCTTAGTTGGGAAGCCGTCAGCTGACTGCACACCGGGGTCTCTGGGCCAACTACAGCCATCTAACAGAGAAGTAGTACTGTCTGCTAGACATGCCCTCTGCCCATAGCTAGGAAACATTGGCCCAGACCCCGTGCAACCCTTTTAGGCTCTCTGCATCTTGGCTTCCTGAACCATAGGTGGGAACACAAGTGAAAGTCAGGCAAGACAATGACAAGTCAAATGCTCTGCAGAGTTTGGGGAAAAGATACGGTATAAATATGAGGTGTTGTTCTTATGACTGTTGTTGCTGTTTAAACAGTGTCTCGCCAACTTTGGGTTTTGAAGTCATTTAATCACGGTGAGTTCCAAGGACCTCAAATTAAAAGGTCATTGCCTCTGGCATGTTGTACAATCTGACTCCACTCTCATTTTTCATCATGAAGGTATTTATGATCTGCAAAATGGACTCCGGGTTGGAAGTGAAAAACTGGTGAAGGTGACTGAGCTAGTCTCCAGCAAGTGCCTGCTTCATGGCCTCAGCGTCCGGATGTAAACTGACTTCCCCATCTCCCTGTGTCTTGAGAACCCCTGGTCTGTGCCCCAGGCCTCAGACGTGACAGCAGCCTCCCCAGTGTGTTTGCATTTCCTGCGATGATGTGGCCCTGACACCCAGAAGCCTCTCCATATAACTAGGGAGGAGCCAGAAGTTCCTAACAAAGCTCACATTCAGGACTCAGGAAGCAGAGGGGGCGTCCTGTGCAGAGGAGTCAAAAGCAGGAGTCCAACTGAGATGCAGCTGACTCCCCACTAACCTACTTGCATTCCCTGTCCAAGGACATTATCTGGAAAATAAACACATTTGAAAATAACTTTTCTCCCTGTTACTCTAAACAGTTTTTACGGTGATGATAACAATTGTTTGTGGTTGTGTTTAAAAAAAGAAGAAGGAATGCCTTTAAAAGACTCCATTATCTCTGGCCTGGAGTGCTGCAAAAATCTCCTAACTGATTTTCCTCCTTCTCCCGTTGGCCGTGTGTCCAGTGTCCTTTCCAGGCAGCAGCCAGAGGGATCTTAAGGAAACACAAATTTGCTGCCCTGGTTAAAATACCTTCCTTCTTCATATCCATGAAATCAAGTGCCTCCTCCAGGTCCTGAGAGGCCAGAGTGGTCAGACCTGGCCCAACACTCCTGCTCGAGCCTGGGCCCTTCTCTGCCTGGCTGTGCTCTAGCCACACAGGCCTTCTGCCTTCCTTTTTTTTTTTTTTTTTTTTTTTTCTTTTTTCTTTCTCCTTTTAATTATTGAGGTATAATTGACATGCAATATTACATTAGTTTCAGGTGAACAACACTGTGATTTGACATTTGTAGGCACTGTGAAATGGTCACCACAGTGAGTCTAGTTACCATCTGCTACCCTACAAAATTAATATGTTATTGACTACATTCAGCATGCTGTATATTACATCCCCATGACTTATTTTATAACCGGAAGTTCGTACTCTTTAATCCCCTTCACCAACTTCACACCCTTCCAATCCTCCTCTTCTCTGGCAACCACCAATCTGTTCTCTGGATCTAGAAGAAGTGAAATCATGTGGTGTTTGTCTTTATCCGATTTATTTCACTTAGCATAATGTCCTCAAGGGCCATCCATGTTCTCGCAAATGGCAAGGCTTTGTTCATTTTTATGGCTGAGTCGTATTCCACTGTGTCTATGTCCCACATCTTCTTTATCCATCCATCCATCAGTGGACATTTAGATTGTTTCCATGCCTTAGCTATTGTAAATAATGCTGCAGTGAACATAAGGGCGCATATATCTTTCTGAACTAGTGTTTTCATTTTCCTCAGAGACATACCGGAAGTTGAATTGCTAGGTCATAAGACAGTTCTATTTTTAATTTCTTGAGGAGCCTCCATACATTTTTCACAGTGGCTGCACCAATTCTCATTCCCACCATCAGTGCACGAGGGGTGCCTTTTCTCCACATGCTCACCACTACTTGTTACTTTTTGTCTTTTGACAATAGCCATCCTGACAGGTGTGGGGTGATCTCATTGTGGTTTGATTTGCATCTCCTTGATGACGAGGGATGTTGAGCATCTTTTCATGTGCCTGCCGGCCATCTGCGCGTGTCTTGTTTGGAAAAATGTCTGTTCGGGTCTTCTGCCCATTTTGTAATTGAATTGTTTGGGTTTTTGTTATTGAGTTGTAGAAGTTCTGCATCTTCTGTCTGTTTGTTCAAAACTACAAACCCAAACCTATCGCAAGGCCTTCAAGCACACTGTTCCTCTGCCCAGAAAGCTCCTCCCCACATCATCACTTCCTTAGCTTCCTTTCCACCCTTAGGACTGAGGTTAAATCCCTTATCTCCCTTAGGATACTACCTATAATCTATCCCTCTTCTTATACTGAATCTTCATCCTCTGTTCTTTCCATGGTAATTTATCCTGAAATGCAATTATTTCCTTTGTGTACTTGTTTTCTGTCTGTATGTCATACTAGAATATAAATGTGAACAGATGGGACTGCTGTCTCTTGGTTTCTCTGTCTCCCCAGAACCTAGCACAGTGCCTGCTCAGAAGAGACACTCAATAAAATTTGGTTAAATGGATGAATGAAAAAATGAACAGGGCGGCCTAGGTGGCTCAGTGGTTTAGCGCTGCCTTCAGCCCAGGGCATGATCCTGGAGACCCAGGATGGAGCCCCACGTCGGGCTCCCTGCAAGGAGCCTGCTTCACCCTCTGCCTGTGTCTCTGCCTCTCTCTCTGTGTCTCTCATGAGTAAATAAATAAATAAATAAATAAATAAATACTTTTTAAAAAATGAACAAATATAACCCATTTACTACACGTGTACTTTATTTTAATAACCAAAGCCGGTAAGAACTTGTAAACTCATTTGGCTTGTGGTCCTGGTTTCAGCTTCTAACACAGTAAATGGTAGCTCCATGCTCTGTGCACAGTAGACGTTCCATTTACATCAGGGATGCTGGTTATGGTAATGATTCCATAGTGATGGCCTGTATACTGATTGGCCCAACACTGCCTGAGAGGAACCTGAACCCACCACCAGCTTGAGAGGGTAAAAGACTACCTGTCACTAGAGCATCAGGGTTTCTAAACAATGGTTCTGTCCCATTCACTGATGAAATTACACTAACTACACAATACAAATGTGACACACCTTAACTTTCAAAGACCTGGAAAGTCCAAATGTTGGGGGAAAAGGAAAGAAAACAAAGAAGAAAGTATGAGTCACCCTAAATGCCAGTGACAAGAAGAATACCTCTGGCTGGAGGCCAATCAAGAAAGGCTTCCTGGGGAAGGTGGTATCAGGGCTGAGCCTGACCGATGGGTAGAAATCTATGCACACAGAGCAGGAGAGAAGATTCACCAGGTAAAGAACACAGTGTGACCACAGGCTCAGAGGAAAGAAGGCTGAAGAACAGGGGGAGGAATAGGAGGAAATAAGCCTGAAAACTAGATTCAGAGCAGAGAGAGGAAGCCCAAGAAGATTACACTCATCACCTTGGATGGACCTGGTAGAATATGGGTGTTTCAGCTAAGTTTTTTTAAACAAGGGATGGCATAAGCCAGGCTTTTCTTCAGGGTAAAAGATCAGCTAGCAAAGTAGGACATGTTGGAGAAAGGAAGGACTGGGGATGGGGTGACTCTCAGGAATCTTCACTCATACATCCCTTCACAGATACTTATTGTGCACCACTATGTATTAGGCGCTGCTCACATGCTACAGATATATTAGTGAACAAGACAAAGATCACACCCTTGAGTTTACACTCCATTGGAAGAAAACAGAAAAGAAACGATAATATAGATCAGCAGATTACAAAGTATGTTAGAGAGTGATCAAAGTTATGGGGAAAAAAGAAAAAGCAAAGGAAAGCAGAGTAAAGGAATCAGGAGATCTGGAGGGCGGGGAGGGCACAAAATGTGGTAGTGCACACAACATCAAGGTGAACTTCACAGAGAAGAAGAGACACAAATTGAAGAAGGAGCACAAACTATAGAAGGAGAGGGCGAGGGCCCAGCTGATATCTGGGGAGAGGACTCTGCAGGCGGAGGAAACAGGCCAAGCAAAACCCCGAGGCAACAGAGTGCCTGGCGTGTTCTAGAAGGAACAAAATGAGGTCAGTGTGCCTGCAGCAGAATGAGAAAGGGGAAGGCGAAGCAACCAAGTCAGAAAGGTAAGAGGGCCTTGAATTTTCTTCTGGGAGAACAGGAGCCTGTGCCAGGTTTGGGGGCACAGGAATAACAGGATCCAACTTAGGTTTAAAGGGTTGCCCCTCAGCCATCAGTAGGGGCACCACTTAGAAAGCAGTTGTAGTAGTTCAGACAGATGATGACAGTGGCCGGAACCAGGGCAGTAGCAGGGGGAAATGATAAGAGGAGCCTGTGCTCCAGATTTGGGTTGTGGGCGGGATTGCTGATGAACTGGATGTTGGGTGTGATGGAAATACAGGAGCGGCAGATGACTCCAAGGTGCATTAGGCACATCAAGGTTATAGCTATTGAGGATCTTCACTAGGGCTGTAGCTCTGAGGAGCGGAGGCAACCAATGTAAGCCATGTTGTGACATGGAAAAGACCTGACCACTCATCTGAACACAGGCATGGCAGACAAGGAGGCCAATTCATGGCTACATTCCACATCTTTATTGAGACTCGACTCTGCTGGGCACGTGCAAGGCCCCAAGGGGACAATGGTGAACGAGACAGCATAGTTCCTGACTTAGTGGAATGTGCTGACCGGTGGTACTCATGATGCAAACCAAAAATGTAATGGTCATTGCTTTAATTATAGTGTCAAAAAATTAATATTCAAGTACTAAACATTAAATTGGATATACAATTAATAAATATGTAATACATAATATGTATCACATGAAATAGTATAATAAAATATACATTTAATATCAATGTAATTTGATTTTAATAATTGAATTATATTTAATTATTAATACTATTGTGTAATATTTATATTAATTAAAATTACTACAATACTCCAGGCCAACTATTGCATTTGCCAACAGAGATTTAAGACAAACCAGAACCAGTGAGAGAGTACCATTGTAATCTTGAGCAGTGAGAGCCTCTGCAGTGCTGGGAGCAGAGGGTGGGAAACCAGCAGGGACAGGAGCCCCCAGCCCTGCCTGGAGGCTGACTCCTCCACTGGCCTCAAAGGAGGAGAGGGTGATACTGTGAACTAGAGCTAAAAATGGGGTGTGAGGAAGAGGGGAGCAGGCCAAGTCAGGAGCTCACTCGGGACAGGCTGGTATAGACAACCCCAAGGTTTCAAGCCTGAATTATGAACTGTTGGCTCTACAGGCTCTCTATCTGTGTTGGTCACCATCGTGTCCCCAGGACCTAGCATGGCACCTGGCAGTCTCAAAAAATATATTTTGAATGGGGACACCAAGAGAGAGGTGTACTGACTTCTTCTGGAGGACAGGTTACAGGAGAAAAGCATTCACGAGTCTCCCAACAACAATGCCAGGGTGGGTGGTCTGAGAGGGGGAGTCGAGCCAGTGCTGGACTCTTGGCAGCATGGGGCTGACATTCTGGAAGCATCCCCCACAGTGGGCCCAGAAGTACCTGTATTTCCTGCATGCTTTCCTCCTCTCTGGCATCCACCTTCTTCTCAACACCCTCACCACGGAGCAAGGCTTCCAGGGTGGTGCTTTCTGAGGTAAAGCCATCCTTCTTCAGGGGCAGCTCCACTTCTGACAAGTAAAGACAGAGAAGTAGGGTCAGGCCATTAGAAGCAGCGGGGACAGGAGGGATAAGGGGGACAGGAGGAATAAGAGTGACAGGAGGTGGCACTTGAGCACATGCAGGAACCCGAGCCCCGGGTAGAGCTAGAGGCGGCCTGCGTTCTCTCCTCTGGGTGGAACAGCCACACCGGAGTTGGGTCTGGCTTTTCCTTCTCCTGTTCACAGTCTCGGAGAAGATTCCAGCCCTGCCCATATCCTCGCAGAGAGCAGAGGCAGAGCAGCAGAGCAGCAGAGCACCAGATAGACAGTGATGGTGAGCAAGGCACTCGAGGATGCCAGGGCCCTTTTCTACATCTACAAAGTGAGGAGAACAATGCCCAGTACCCACAGGGCCACCTTGTGGGGCATAAGTATGTCCCTTCACAGTAAAGTGCTTTGAAATCCCTATAGCGATACACCAATGTCAGCCCTGAATCTTAGTATTCTCTGCCTCTACCCCAAGTCTTGCCTGGCAACTCTGTGACCTCCCCTCAGCCATGCTGGCTGCCCAGCTCTGGGTTGCTCCATGAGAAGCTATTTCAACCCCAGAGAGGCTGTTCTCATCAAGGGATACAAAGACCACTAAAGCCAAGGAAAAAGAAGAGGGAGCACAGACACCTAACAGATCCCAGACTGATGGCTGGGAGCTGCAGTGCCTGCACACCAGAACACTTTTTCTGAAGATGTCAGGTACCAAGGGCTTGAAGTCATGAGGCCAGCTGAGCAGTGTCAGCCAGAGTCAGCCCTGCCCATGAGAGAGACCAGAGAAAGAAGCTGAACTCCTTTCCCAAGATGTCCCCCAAATTCTTAACCCAAAGGTAGATTGCCTTTGTTTTTGTTACATTAAAAGCAGAAACCTCTAAATAAATACATACATACATACATACATACATACATACAGAAACCTCCGGTACAGGTGATCTTATTTTAATTTTCTATGAAACATTCCTCCGATGTCTCTTCTGATCCTGTACTTCATACCTGCCCTGGCAATTAGATGCATGGCCCCTATCCTGTTACCAGGTAAGATGAGTACAAGAACATGAGGGATTGGTGCCCTAGAAAACAGTCAGGGGAACGAATGGCTCGTATGTATGGGGGAACTGAGAGTTTAGTGCAGGACTATCTACAGAGGTGTGGCCAGGAATAAGGGATCAACACGGGAAGGTGGAGCACGCCCCAGCTGTTCACAGTAGAAGCCATTACTACTGCTATTCCTGCAGGGACAGAGGGAGGGCGTTTGTAAGAACCTGGAGAGATCTGTGGCTTGCATCCTCAGTGAGCTCATGAGAGAGAGAACCACGGTAAAGGGATGCATGGCCCAATCTCTCTCTTTCCATCCTCGTCTTCCTGCTCTGCCATCCCATTGGCCAACCTTAACTAGACTCCTGAGGGCAAGGAAGCCTCACTGACACAGCACACCAAGGTCAGCTTCCTGGGGCCCAGGGCAGTGCCCTAGGATGAAGAATGGATCTGGAGGGGGGAGGGGGGAAATGGAAATGACCAGCACAATCCAGCCCTGCTCTACTGGGCTTTATTCTACTCAAATAAAACTCACGTACCCCTTCTGTCTCCTCAGAACCAGACACAGGCTGACCAGTCCACAAGAAAGGGGTCTGGGGTATCTCATTAAAACTGAAGGAATCCACACCTACAAGTAACCAGCCAGAAGAAGAAGGTGGGAAAGAGAAACAGTATCTTAAAGTCCCTTGAGAGACAACAAGGTCTTTGGGATTTTTTTTTTTTTTTTTTTTTTTTTTTTACCAAAAAAAGGCAAGCAGAAGATCCACCTCCATCAAGAAGTACTACTGCCAAATCAACCACCCCTGAAACTCGTCCATACACCTGTTCACTCAACAAACATTTACAAAGAACCACTGTGCTGCAACTAGGCACCCAGGAGGTGTGTCAGATAAAGACAATCCTGGCCTTTGGGCGGTTTACAATCTAAAGAGACAGACATTAAACACCGCATACAAAATAAATAAGCAATGACAAACTGTCGTAGGGGCAATGGAGGAAAACAACAGGGTGAAATGTAAAGAGAGAATACAGTGGGGGTTTGCTTTAGATCAGGGGGTCAGGGAAGGCCTAGGCAATGAAGTCATGTTGAGGCTGAGTGTCAGGAAAATAGTCCACTGTCTGCTTTAATGAGTGCAGAGCGTGCAACTCCAGAGCCTGCTCTGATGACATTACTTTTTCTTAAGTCAAAAAGACTTCCAAACGTCTAATATAAAACAATTAAAGTGTGTTGCCTCCTGTCCTGACTTCAGTCAAAAGAGAACAGCTGGTCACCATCCTTTAAACCTATACACACACACACACGTATATATATATATATGTACATACACACACATATATATATGTATACATATATGTATGTATGTTCACACCTTAGTGTTCCCCTTAGCCTCTCAACACTAAATAAATCTTATTTCCGGAATTGTGCAGCATCTTAGAGCTGAAAAAAGCCTTACAGATCATCTGCTTTAATCATGTCATTTATAAATGAGTGACCCAAGGCTCAGAGAAGTTCAGTAACTTCACAGGAAGCCACACAGCAGAACAAAAAGCCAAACAATCTTTCCTAGATGCCATTAAGATCATGTGAGAGCCCCTTATTAGTAGTTTGCAGGCCCAGGCTGAGCCCCAACGGGCGCTGATATGCTTATGTACATGCAGAGTGCTCGGCACGCGATAAACGTTCAACATGTGGTGGCTGTTCTTATTGCTTAACCCCCACCGCCACCCAAGAGGTGCGCACAGTTACTAACCCGTTTCACAGCTGAGGACACTGCAGCCTAGGGAGGTATAGAACTTGTTTAATATCACACAGCACCCAGCCTTGACCCGTCTGCCTCTAGAACCCATTCACATACTCTAGCTTGTACAGATGTCACTTTATCTCTCTTTGGTTCTTCCTCAAAAAGTTCTTTTCCAAACCTTTGGGCATTTCCACTACATCCCTAAACTCTCTTCATAGTTTTCATATTTCAAGATGAAAGATAGATCTGTGCTGAGGCTGAGAGCAGGTCTGTGTCACAGTTCGGGCTCTGTTCTATGTGAACATCCCCATGTGGTGTTCACCCCTTCTGCAACAGTACTGACCCCACACAGAGCTTTCCATCCACTTCCTCCTCCTCCTTCCTCTCCTGCTAAATACTCCTCCATCCTATTTTCCCATAATTCAGCCTACTCTCTTGGTCCTCTGCTCACTTACCATATGCACACAGTAGAAGAACTAAGAGAGAAAAAAAAAGAATGAAATTGGGAACAGTGATATGGGCTACATGCAAAGAGCCAGAAGGGACCTCCAGTAGCATATAGAGTCCAATCCCTCAAGGAGGAAAGGGTAGCACAGAAAGGTAAGGAGCCCTTCCCAGTGTCACAGGGAAACTCCATGGCATTATCCTTGCCTAATTGCCAAAATATTTGACCGGCTCATAGAAGTTCTGCTTTCAGACAGCCCTGGAGTCAAGCTATACCCCTGCCATGTATTAAAGGACCATGGGCTAGTTACTTAGACCTCTGAGTCTCTGTTTTCTTACGTGATAAGTGAGGGTGATCACAATATTTCATTGTTTTGATGTGAAGATTAAGCAAGGTAGGGGATCCCTGGGTGGTGCAGCAGTATGGCGCCTGCCTTTGGCCCAGGGCGCGATCCTGGAGACCCAGGATCGAATCCCACGTCGGGCTCCTGGTGCATGGAGCCTGCTTCTCCCTCTGCCTGTGTCTCTGCCTCTCTCTCTCTCTCTGTGACTATCATAAATAAAAATTAAAAAAAAAAAAAAAAAAAAACTAAGCAAGGTAATACACCACATAAAGAAACTCTCAGAGATCCCCAAAAATCCAGCATGGAAGCATGGAAACAGAGTGGAAAATGAAGCTTATCAATTTTTTGTTTGGGTTTTGGTTTTCCCATTCAAAACTTACAATCAGAAATTTGATTGTATATGTAAAGAGGCTGGGATCTTTGGTCCATGTTTCCCATAAATGCTACAATTTATTACTGTTGAAGTTAAAATAATCCTAATTTTAATGGTACAGCAGCATGGTCCGATAGAAATACAATGCCAGCCACTTATACAATTTTAAGCTTTCCAGGAGCCACATTTTAAAAACAAAGAACAGGTGCAATTAATTTTAATGTTTTCTAATCCACTATATCCAAAACATTCTCATTTCAACATGTAACAAATACTAAAAAAATTAATTCAATATTTTGCATTCTTTGATTTGCATTGAGTCTTCAAAAATCTGGTATTTATTTTATACTTACAGCACATCTCAATTCAGATTAGCCACATTTCAAGTGTTCCGTAGCCACATGTGGCTAGCGGCTACCATATTAGTGCAGGTTTATACCATTAAAAGTGACATGTACTATGATTTGTTTCCCAAAAATTGGAAAGACATTATTTATGGGGTTTTTTTAATATTTTACTTATTTATTCTTGAAAGACACAGAGAGAGAAAGAGAGGCAGAGACACAGGCAGAGGGAGAAGCAGGCTCCTTGCGGGGATCCTGATGTGGGACTAGATCCCCAGACCTGGGATCACACCCTGAGCTGAAGGCAGACGCTCAATCGCTGAGCTACCCAGGCATCCCCAAATATGGTTCTTAATGTGCCTTCTTCATACCCAGCTGAGCACCATCCCAGGACAGTGTTCTAGCTGACCACTGGCAAGCCCTGGTTTCAAAGCACTCTGGGTAAGGCTTGCAAGGTCAGAATGACAGGCTAACTAGTGCCCTCCCAACAAACCAGGAGAGGGTACATTCCCTGGCCCCTGACCACAGGAGGTCCCAGAGTGAAGGGAAAAACAAGGTAACAGGTCCAAGCTCTTGCACAACGTACGTCCTAGACATGCTATCGAGCCCTCAGGGATGTCATTGATTGTTTTATTCTAATACATTCCATCTAGAGATGGAATTTAGTAATCCTTTATAGGTGTACTCATTTTGACCCTCATACAAATTTGGGGACCACATAACCTGACAACAGCCATCAAACATTTAACATTAAAAGAAAATGATCCAAAACCCACACATAATTCATCTTTAAATTAGCCTGATTTTATACACAAGGATATAAACCCACGGATCGTTACTCTCTCCAGAGCGGCAGCAGCTGTCACCCAAGCCAGCCGCCTCCCTGGGCCCCCGTAAGCAGCTCTACCTCTACTTCTAATTGGGAACAGAGATACTCCTTGGGTGACTTCCAGCACGATCCATCACACCAGAGACAGCTTCTGTGCAAACCGAAGCAAATCGGTTTCCAAATAAGAAAAAACCTCCTAGACAAACAAGGATTGAAGCATAGAAAGTATTTAAAAAAAGGTGGGGTGGGGGGGGAGAAAGAAACAAATGTATGAATAAAAGCAAAAAAAAAAAAAATTGCCAGAGACAAGCAGTGGCTTCTATCTAGGGCTGTGGACACAGCAGCCGTCCTCTCGGGTAGAAATCAAAACCACAGGCCTTTGACACAGGTGCCCCAAGCCTGCCACCCAACACACTGAAAGCAAAGCTTCCACTGGGTTGTTGGAGCCACTGAGCTCATTAACAGGATGCAGGCGAGATGAGCCCGAAAGTGCAACATGGGAGCACAGTGAGTAATTAAATCCCAGGCCATTTAAAAATGCAAACGCCTGGATGTCACCGGCTCACGGAGCCTCTGACTCCTCATGCGTTTTTTGGCTCAGGGTGGAGGACTGGGAACTTGCAAGTCATATATGGATTATAATAAAATATGCCATATAAAAAACAGATTAAGACAGTTCTTCTTTGGGGAAATATACAAACAGAGGAGCTGTCTGTTAGCTGTCGAGTTTGCAAGAGATACCATCTTTCGGGAGGCTGTGCTCTGCCAACAGACAGTCTGCCCCAAGGGAAATAGTGGTGAAACACCCCGACAAGGCACATCCATCCGTCCATCCATCACGGGCTCTCCATGACGCCAGGGCCTGGAGACAGAGTAACGGTGCAAAAGGGAGTGAGAAACCCCACAGACAATGGCAGACGATCCTCCGGCTACATCAGGAGTGCACAGATTTTTTTTTTTTTTTTTTTTTACCTGCCTCTAGTTTTTCTTTAAAAATACAAATGTGCAGTTTTCTCTTCTGAGTGCTTATTATTGTTAAGGAGTTAAGCTCATATTTCCTTGGATTTGTACATCAACTTACACCAAGAAGCAGGGAGCTTAAGAATCGTTAATTCATTTATCCCCATCAGACTCTCAGGCTCATGGGGAGGGAGGTTGGGGGATGGAAATTGTTATCATTCACCCCACAAGGGAAGCGATTGGGGTGAGGCACAGACCAGAGCCTTTCCTGAGATGGTGGCAGGCCCAGGAATCCATCTGCTCATTCCTCAGGGGTGCCATTTGCTTGGCTACATGTGACTCCCTGTTTTGTGATTCAGAAAGCTCAAAATAGATGAGGTTCACATTGAGGACCCATCACCCAGGCTGCACCCTGCAGGCCCATGTTACCACCTGTTTCAGAATCCCAGGATATCCACACAACAGGAGGGCTGATTGTTTCCCCATATGGCCTCTGCCCCCACTCTTGGGTGTGCCCATCCACTCACCCCCAAGCCAACATGCAAGGATGGGTCCTCGCACACAGTACCCAGGGGCAAGCCCATCAGATAAGCATTTCCCCACCCCAGAGACACAGAAGAACACCCCCTGCCAAAGGAAGCTCACCCCTGGGTTGGCTGGCAGGTACCAGGTCATTGCAGCTTAGCAGGATGGGGTGAGGGAAGGGAGGGATGGTGGTGGCATACGGAGGGGTGATGGCTAATCTTGTGTTCAAGGGAATACAGACAACCAGAAAATACAGGAGGCCGCTCTGGAGTGAAACCTCAGCTTTAGTTCCCCATGTCACACACTGGGCCTTGATCGGTCTTCCTCTCTCTCTCTCTCTCTCTCTCTCTCTCTCTCTCAAACTGGGGGATCAAAGCCCACTTCCTGGCATTGCTGTGGGACCAAGGGAGACAAGGGACAGAGCGCCTGCACAAGGGGCACGACACTCAATCAGTGTGAAAGCCCTCCCTTCTGCCTCCAAAGTGGTGGCACTTCCCTGCAAACTCTTCACCCTCTGCTCCTCTCAACCAGAGGCAGCAGAAGCCATGAGGCACAGCTTCCAGAGCCGGGGCCCGGGCCCAGGGAGAGCCGAAGCGAAGAAGCTGAGTCCAGAGCTGTGCTGAGGACAGAGGAGGCCAACAATGAAGCACAGCTCGAAGGCAAGATGCCAGCCCTGCTTTTCCAGGGTGGGCCCTGTCCTGCCGGCTTGGAAATCATGGCCAGAACCACGTGGGAAGCGCCTTGCCCTCGCCATTCATTGGACAAATAAACGACTGAGCACTTACTATGTACCAGGTTCTATTCTAGGTGCCGAGGACACCGCTGTGAACAAGAGAGGAAAAGTCATGCCCTCGTAGAAACTGTGTCAGATACCTAAAATAAACGAGTGAGACCTTTGGCACAATAGACAATAGTCAGTGCTTGGGAGGAACACAGAGCAGAGGAGGGGATGTTGGAGCATCGGGGAAGTGGGAGGGTGGTTACACTTTGAAATGTGGCCAGGAAAACACAAACCTGAGGAGGGGGCAGAGAGGGCATGCTGATATCTAAGAAAGGACGTTCTGGGCAAAGGAGTCATCAGTGCAATGACCCTTAAAGCTGGGGCCCATCTGCCTGGAGCACAGTGAGCCAGAGAGGAGAGTACGAGACCTATCCAGAGTTACAGGGGCCTTGCAGGGCAGGCCACCGAGAGGAGGTTGGCTGCCACTCTGAGTGTGATCAGAAGCCACTGGAAGCTTCGAGCAAAGAGTGACATGCTGCTGCCTATAGTTTAGGAGGAACACTCTGAAAATAACTGATGGAAGGAAGGCAGAGTGGGGAGGCCAGTCGGGAGTTACTGCAGTATGTGTGGGGCCCCACCCACGAGCCTGGGGCTCAGGACAGGGCTGAGCATGACACAGACGAGCCCCCTCTTCGTGGCACTTACACCCTGGTTTCCAGATACATCCAGGGGGCAATATGTATTGGGAGCAGACCCCTAACCCCTGGCCTGGGGCCGTGGGTTAGGGGGTGGGGGGAGCATCCCACACAGTGAACCAGGATAGAGGGCAGGTGCCCCACACTGAGCGGCAGAGGTATGGAGCAAGTCCACAGAGGAATAGTGGACTGGCCTAGGCCATGGGCAGGAGAAACGAGCCAGTCGGACAGGCCTTGCCTAGCACACCATGGGGTGACAGGTGTTGGTAAGAGTGGGGAGGAAGCCTTCCAAGTTGACCTCTGTGCCCTGGGCAACAGATGCCAGAGTTCTGGGACACAAGGGGTGACTTTTGCAAGCTGTGGGTTTGGTAGAGGTGGATCCCATGGCCAGGTGCCAGGTCTTCTGTCCTTGGTGTAGAAGGTTCCAGACTTGGGGCTTTGTAAAAGACTCAAAGGCAGAATGCAGTCCCATTCCAGGCCAGACAGCACATGCTCTTCCAACAACAGGCACGTCACTGGGCTGGAGACAGACACGGCAAGACCCCTGCAGCCACCCAGCAGTGCAGCCCGGAGATGGCATCTCGGTGGAAGCCCTCCAGGGCCAGCCTCCCTCGGGACGCTCAGAACAGCCCGATGATGTGAGCGAAGCAGCTGCCATGGTCTGCCTTTCACAGCCGACGAACCAAGGCCAGAGGTATTAGGTAACTGCCCCAAATCACACGGCCCGTGGGTGGAGGGGTCTGGACTTGAACCCGGGCCTTGGGAGCCTTTGGTGCCTTTTCTCCTGCAGGGCACAGCTGTGGGGCACAGCGAAGGACCCTATGACCTAAGACCAAAGAGAGGCAAGATGACAAAGCCGGGACAGGAAGCCCAGGCTTCTCTCTGCTCAGTCTCCCTCATCTGTGACGCGGGCCTGCTGAGAAACACCACGTTCTCCAAGACTGGGGTCAAACACCGGGCACCCCCCTCTCCTCCATCCCTTTCATAAATCTTTACTGCCCACCTGCTATGTGACCAGCCTGTTGCTGGGCGCTGGGGAAACAGACGAAGGACGGTGCGTCCCTACCCTCCAAGCGCATACATCCCCGTCAGGAGGGACACCGTGAGCAGGCAGGGGGCAACGGGGTGGCTTTGGTCTGATGACCCGTGCTCTAAGCGTGCTGGGATGGCACGTGTGACCACGGAGACCCTGCGGCGGCTGTGCCAGCTGCCCCGAGGACACGTCCTCTGCCAGACCCAGCTCCCGGAGCCCTGCGGGGTGCGTGCAGTGCTGAGATGCCCCCGGCTCGGTCCCCCAGCCTGCCAGGAAGGCAAAGAGGGCTCCAAGAGTCGCAGCGTGCGGCGGGGGGGGGGGGGGGGGGGGTGCAGGAGTGGCCTGCCCACCTCTCTCCGGCTCCCCTGCTCCTGAGGCCAACGAGAGCTAAAGGAGCTGCTGTTGCAAACCTCCAGGATGGATGGCTGCGGGCTCTGACACTGCAGGAAGGAGATAAATGACTGGTCATTTCCCCCTGATGCACTTGAAGGCATCCATCCTCCCAGCTGTACCAAGCTCAGGGAGCCCCCCGCACAGAGCCAGATAAGCCCTGACAGATGCGGGTGGGAGCCGGAGTGTCCTTCCCCTCCGAAGGACACAGCCAGACTCCTCTGCAGGCCGGGAGAAGGTCACGGTGTCCACTGGCGCACACCTGGCTGGGGGCTCCACGGGTCCCTTCCCTCGCCAAGCATCTCGCCCACCCCCGCCTGGCTCATCCCTGCGAGGAGCACCCGGGAAAGGGGGAGGGCGAGGGGCAGAGGGAGCCAGCTGACAGGCTCATCAATCTCGGGCTACATGCTTGGCACATCGGCGTTCCTTAAGTGGCTCCCGGACCGGGAGGGTGCTGGAGGAGTCAGGGGGACTGTCTGGAGGAGAAGAGAAATCGCGCCGAACATCAGAGAGCAAATGGTGGAAGAAGCCTGGAGACTATTAAAATGTGGGCCATGTACAAAAGCAGTAGGGAACTAATTAAGATGCAGGATTTGCAAAAGCTGGGGAAGTTGGCCGCAGCCTGCTCCCATCTGTGGAGTTCTGGCAGTTTAGTGCGGCAGGGACAGCACCCTAGGCAGGCGAAACAGGCCTCTCCACCCCTGGCAGGCAGGCAGGACCCAAGCCCTCTCTGCCTGGACTGGCCCTCTTGGTTGGGGGGGGGGGCATCCTTCTGAGGGTCCTCGTGACCTGCTTGTTGGTCTGCTGGGGCAGCCTCCGCTTTGAGGCACCCTAGCCTACCATCTCCTCGGGGGTCCTGTCCTTCTGCTTATGTTCCCCCAACGACGTGTGGTGGGTGGTGACTATCCTGGTCATTCATCCCCGGTCATTGAGTGGCTGCCAAAGACAAAAAAAAAAAAAAAATCCAAGGGAAAGAACCAGAACCCTATTATTCCTGGCTGCCTTCCCTCCCAACACCCTTGGAATTTGGCAAGGGGGGCAAAGAGCCGTGTTGCTCCCCAAGTATCCTGGAGCAGGAGGGATTTACAAGGCCTCAGGTACATTCCAGAAGCAGAAAGAACATCTGTTGTAAAGCCCTGTTGGTCTGAGAACGGCACCACAAACTTGTGTGTTGGGTCCTGGAGCAACATGGCGCCAGTTCCAACAGGCTCTCCCTTGGGGTTCTCTCCTTGGCCTCCCCCCTGTTATGCCCCAGGGGAATTCACTTCCTAATTCAATGCCACAGTTCTCCAACCTCTAAAACAAAGAGAAAACCTACCCTAGACCAGGGGTACCAAAAGGTCTGGGGTCGGAAGATGCTAAATTGATCCAAGCGGACCATCCAAGCATTTAATCCAAAGAGACACAAGTAAAAGTTTGTTCTCAGCCTTTTTCTTTTCTTCATTCAAACACACAAGCGCACGCACACACACATACACACACACACACATACACACACACACAAAGTGAAGTTAAAGGCCTCTTTTTTTAATCAGCTGGCTTTTGCCCAACATCTGCCCTGCTCCAGGGCCTTCTGGTGGATATTTACTATCCACCTTTCTCTCCTGCCAGCTCGGCTCCCCCTTCGCAAGGACAGAGCTCCATTCTTGGGGAAATGGTCCAGGGGAGGCCCCCTCTCTGGCACCAGGCCTCTGCCCCAGTCTTCACGTTGCCTGAATTGTGATGGCTGCGCCTTGAAACACCTTGCGTTCACCACTGCAGCCAAGTGCAAGCTGCAGAGAACACTGAACTCCATTGTCAGTCGGCAGAGAGAAATAATGTTGTATGTGTTGTCCTTCAGACGCCCAGGCAAGTAGGAGGTTGCAAGATATTTATTCAAGACAGATTGGAGGGGTGATGTTAGGCGTGAGAAACACATAGGTCCAGGGACACAGAGTGTTTCCAAGGCCCAGAGAGCTCTCCCCAGCTCTCAGCCCCATTCCACCCGCGCCCAGACACATTTTTATTTTCGGCAAGTGGTGAAGAAACACCGGCAGGATGGCATATTCACTGTGAGGGAGATGGGATGAGGACAGCAGGATTGGGGGTGATCCATCGGTGTGTGATCTAGCGCTGAACAATGATTGAACGACAGCAGAGATGATCCGCCTCCCCACCCCTCACCCTGAGATGTGTCCTCAGTCCAGATGAGCGCTGTGCCTTTTGGGCGGGGGTGGGGGGGATTGAGCCAGAGGTAGGTGGTCCTGCAGCCCTGTCCTCAGACTTTCCCCAAAGTCCCTCAAGATTCCTAATCTATACCCCTCCCCTTGCCTTGACCTGCTTTCCTGATGGAGCTCTCAGCTCTGCAGACCTGAGGTCAAGGACAATTCTTACCTGCTGGCCTCTGTTGCTGAAAGCTGCCTACCACCACTGGCAGGATTCAGGCCGGGACACAAAGGAAGACAGGAGGTACAAAACCGGGTGTTGGCAAAATAAATTGCTTGTGGCATCTCCTCATTATCCATAGAGGGGCCTGACATGGAAGGAAACTCATGCCTTGAGACAATTGTGCTCCGGGCCAGTGCCCCCATCTCTCACAAATCAGGGGAAATCCTCTCCCTCTCCCCCAAGGAAATGAGGGTGCTGACAGTGGAGCCCAAGGGAGGCTCTGAGCATCACAGACATAACTACATTCCTGGAGCTTGTCAAGGGGACCTCAGGGGACTCACAGTGGGAGGCTGGGAAGGAAGAGAGAAGACAGGATGGTACCATAGGCGCTGGTTGGTAGAGGGGTGCCAAGGATTGATTGGTTCATTCATTGGTTTTCTTTCAACATAGACTTAGTCTTCTAGTTTCCATAAATTTAAAGAGATTCAGCTCAGGTTGGACAAATTGATTATCGATTTTCAGCAAGGTTTGCCCAAAAAGGATTATACATAATGTTGTGCGATTTGCTTTTCTTTTTCCACTTAACAATATGTCTTAGATATCTTTCCATTTTTTTTCCTACTCATGTCTTTAAAAGACAAAATAGTATTCCATTTTACGAATATACTATATATTTAACTAGTCCCCTATCAATGGACCTTCTGGCTGTTCCCATGCTTTGCTGTTATTGTTGTTGTTGTTGTTGTTGTTGTTGTTGTTATGAACAATGTCACAATGGACAACATTGGAAATATACATTTGTGTATAAGATAAATTCCCAGCAGCAGAATTTCTAGGTCAAAGGTCAAGTGCTTTTTAAATCCTGATAGGTACTAAGCATTGACCTTCAAAAGGTTATACCCAATTCCACTGCAGTGTGTGAGAGAGGAGATCCTTAGCCTCTCCCCCGGCTCTGTTCCTTCAACTGCTCTCTATCCCTGGGAAGGTAGGCCTTCATTCACCCAGATGGCTGCCCCTACGTCCTAGGAATTTGCAGCAAATCCCCCAGGGACTCTCCCCATGACTCTACCCCAAGTCACACTCAAAAATGCCAACCAAAACACCTAGTTCTCTTTGAACCCAGATCAAAAAATAAGAGGCAGTCATTTAAAAATACTGTCTGAATTGACCCCGTGCTTGGAAGACATAACATCCCAAAGGAGGGAAAGAGTCCTCTCAGCTGGAGACTGCATTTTATAAATGACCAAGGGCAGAGCCATGGAAAGGTGGGGACCTGCCAAGGGGACGGACGTGCCTGAGATCCAGCTTGTGCTCTACTTAACCCACCCGAAGGGACATCACTTTGTAAACATGCACCCAGAGGGGGCACCTTCTACTTTTGCACAAATGTACCATTCAGAGGAGCTGAGGCCCTGGATGAAGGCCCTTTCCTGACATCCTGGCTTGTGTGAAAAATTCAAACTCAGACATGTGGTTCCTCGAGAAAAAGAGTGATCCATGCTGCTTCATGTTCTCTAGATGGGCCCTGATGCTTTGAGGTCTGAGGCCGAGGTGCCTTATCACTGACTCTCAGGCCGTCCCCTGGCATCTTCATTCCCAGCCTGCGGTGGCAGGCCGGTGCGGTGGTAGTTTGAGAGCCCGGCCCCAGTAGAATGAACTCAAAATGGTATATGGAAATGACAAACATTTGGCCCATGGCTTTGGGGGTCGGGGTTTTAGCAGGCTTAGCAGTAGATCTGATCCCCCAAAGAGGGGACACAAGTTCACCTGAGAAAGAGCTCAGTTATTTATTGCCAGCCTGGCTGTTTATGTTTCTCAGTGCCTAGATGCCGGCATGGAGGAACGAGCCCACCTTGGGGGAACCCAACTTACTTAGGATCTTTGGCCACATTGGGATATGGTTACACCATATGTGGTTACCAACTGGCACTCAATTTTTCCAGAGAGGGTCCTCCCCCAGGAATCGAGTCATCTCAGGGGCTGGTCTTTATCAGCCTAAGACCTGGAGCAGCCACCTGAGCCTCTGTCCCAAGCATGAAGGCAGAGGCAAAGGAAACCTTTCAAAGGATCACAGATAGAGGCATGATGTGCTGGTGGGCACTTGTCTCCAGCAAACCACCAGCCCCAGGGTTCTTCCATTTCCCACCACCCACAGGTCATGACAGGCCCAAGGATGGGGCAAGTCCAAAGCCAGCTGTGACGCCAGCTGCTCCACATTCAGCCGCTGGGAGGCCAGTGTGCTCGAAGTAAATGTAGACAAAAGGGCCAGACACTCATAACTTCTCCCTCAGTCTCACCAACAATGAGACTGTCAGTTCCCAGATATGTGAGCAGCACAGTAAACCTTGCTTGGCTCTGTCCGCAGCCTGATTTCCCTAACATATAAAGGGGGCTTTTTCTACTGTTACACCCTCCTTCCTTCTCTGCCTCCCAGGGCTATGGTAAGGACCAAAGGAAATGCTATAAATGAAAATGCTTTGTAAAGGGCTTTGCAAATTACAGTGTGCTGTTCAGACACTGGTTATGATGATGACGATGATGATTCAATCAGAGTTCCCCATCCCCTGGGTGGCAGTGATTGGTAGGACACACATAAACCCAGCCAGCTAATCAGTCCTTCCCAGGACTTCTCTGCCACAGCCATCGAAGGGGACTGCTTTCTGCTGAGTTTAATGAGTACTCAGTCTGGGACTGCTGACAGCCACCCTGCCTGCCCCATGAGGAGAAGAGAGTTAGAGGCAGAAAGAGGCTCAGAGCCCTCACTATGATGTTTGAGCCCCTGGATGCAGCTATGCCTGAAACCAGGCCAACTTTGAGATTTACCATTACATGAACCAACTTCCCTTTGGTTTTTCCCTAGGTTAGTTTGATTAGATGTCTGACATTTATAACTAAAGGAATTCCAACTATCTCCTGGGTACATTTTAATCATTTTCATATTAGTTTTATAATCATAAAATAAAGTTTTTAAAGGAAAAGTTTTGCTAAAGTTTTTCTAAGTTAGTGTACCTATGGGCAGCACAAAGAAGCAAAAAAAGCAATGCACAGCGAAAGCAAGCAAGTGGATTCTCCACTTGTTTCCACAGGAATTGCTGTGTGATTTTCAGTAAGTCTCCCAACCTGCCTGGACCTCATAAAATAAGGAATTGGAGTTCATAGTGTCTGAGGTATTTTACAGCACAAAATATCTTCAACTCCATAAAAGACAATCCAATAGTCTAATACAAAGTATTCTTAAGAAAGCTTTCTAGGGGCACCTGGGTGGCACATTCAGTTAAGCATCTGACTCTTGGTTTTTGCTCAGGCCATGATCTCAGGGTCGTGGAATTATGGGAGCAAGCCCCAAGTCAGGCTCTGAGCTCAGGATGGGGACTGCTTGAGATTTTCTCTCCTTCTCTCTCTGCCCCTCCTGCTCATGCTTGCGCTCTCTAAAATAAATAAATCTTTTAAAAAGAAGACTTTCTACATAAATATTAAGAATAAAGATTAACAATTTAAAATTATTGTCAAGTATTTATTTAAACTGACAAGTTATGTATGAGATGCCCTCACATATAAAATTTAATAGAAATTCATATATGAATATGAAAACATTCACTACATCTCTAGTTAAATTGGAAGGATTGGAGACAAAACTTGGGAACAGCCTGGTTAAAATAGCTGCAGTACATTCATACAGTAGAATATTGTGCAACTGTAAAAAAGGAATGGGGAAATTCTTTATGTATTGATATGGCCGATGCCCGAGGCAAATTTTTAAATGGAATGGGCAAAACACAAGGTGGCTGTGCTATGTCAAAAGACGAGGAAAGGTCATATGGATGTAACTCTTGGTGTGTACATAGAAAATCTGAAGAATCTCAAAAAACTGGTGCCACTGATTACCTAATTACCTCTTTGGAGACCAGGTCTTATTTTTCACTATACAATATATCCTTCAAATGTCAAAACACATGACTGTGTTGCTTACTCAAATTTTTTAAATTTTTAATTAAAGGAGTAAGGAAGGGGGTCTAAGAAAGGGCAAAGACATATGATTTAGGTGATCCTCATGGTTGATCTGAAGCCCAACTAGGAATCCCAAGCACCACTGTGCATATGTACAAATGGGGAAATATACCCAGAGGAGTATATACTCCAACATGGAGACATATCCAACTAATGGATATATCTCAAATAATATGCTCCCTTCAAAATCCACACAGCCAACCTGGCATGTAGTCAACCTCTTGCTATTGTAAAGCTCTGGATGGGGTTGAATTAAACTGATCCAGGGAAGGATCAAGCCAGGGATTACCTCCTCACTCATCCATGGAACTTCTAAAAGAACAGGATCAATGATTCTGGAAGAAGGAGGAAGTTCCACCTCCAAAATAAATTGTTCATACCGATAATCATTCATGTTTAATAAAGAAACACAGGTGATGGGGAGTCATGCCATGCAGACTTCTGATCTGGCCACCTGTAAGTCTTTAAAACCAGTGTTTCCCAAACTTCAGTGTGCATCATGGGAAATGAGGTCCTGGGGATATGGTAAAATGCAGACTCTGACTTAGCAGGTCTGGGCTGAGGCCCAAGATTCTGCAGCTCTACCAAGCTCCCTGAGGATGCCTGTGCTGCCAGTCAAGACCACACTTTGAGTGTAGTTCTAGAACCACCCCAACCAATATGGGCACCACTAGCCATGCGTGGCAAATGAGCACCTGAAATGTGGCCAGTCTGCAATGAGATGTGCTAGAAGTGTAGAGTACACACTGGAATTAAAAAACAATACAAAAAAAGAATGTACAATAGCTCACTCATAATTTCCATATTGACTACATGCTAAGATGATAATATTATTGCTATGTTAGGTTAAATAGAATCTATAATTAAAACTAATTTCATCTGTTTCTTTTTCCCTTGTTTAATGTGGCTACTAGAAATATAAAATGACACATGTGGCTTACATTATACTCCTGTGAGATTATACTGTTCAGGAGACATGACTCTCTGACAGGCTGAGTCTCGGGAAGTTTGGAACAACCTCAGTCACCATCCTGAAGGGTTTGCAAGGGTCTGTAAATTCTGTAGGGCCATTGAGAACCTAGATGGAGCTCATTGAAAAATCTAGCTTCCACCCATCTCTAACAAATAAAACTTCTACGATGAGTGAAATCTGGGTTAAAATAACAATCAAAACAGGCTTAACCATGGAACCATGAGTAAGAGCATCCCAAACAACTGTAAATAGCGATTTTGCAGAGAAAATGCTGCGTAGGAAGGCAGGCGTGGGGTAACCTTGCCAAGAAGCCAGACTTAGCCAGGTCTGCGTTGTCTGGTGACAGTGGGAGGGGACACATCAGCTCTGCCTTTGTTCTACTTAACAGCACTGTTCCCACCACACTGAGTCACCTCCCAGCCCTAGAACCCCCAAAACCAGGGGCTCCCTTAAAACTAAAGACCCAGGGTGAGGGACGCCTGGGTGGCTCAATGGTTGAGTGTCTGCCTTCAGCTCAGGGCGTGATCCCAGGTCTGGGGATCGAGTCCCATATCGGGCTCCTCACAGGGAGCCTGCTTCTCCCTCTGCCTGTGTCTCTGCCTCTCTCTCTGTGTCTCTCTTGAATAAATAAATAAAATCTTTTTTAAAAAAAGAAAAAAAACCCAGGGCAATCACTTGGCCTTGGTCTGAAGGTAGCCAACTAGTCAGAAGTGTTCTAATGGGTCAGTAGCCTAGAAAACTAACCAGTTCCTTCTGCATGGCCACAAAGCAGTCGGCATCCCCTAGAGGCAAATTTTGAACTCAGACTCTTCCATCTCCGTGCCCAAGATGGTTCTATTTTTAGCAACCGGCCCTTTTCATATAAGATGCTCCTAAAGCTCTTTCACAATAAGGGGCTGGGGGTCCACTCTCCTCAGAAACACAGAAGCTGGGACAAGGTTTCTATACTTGAAACCACAGGAAGGTATCACACCACCCAAAAGAGCTACAGCCCCTTGGGCCCTGTTGGGAAAAGCATTCCTCCTGGGCCTGTTCCCACCCCTGCTTGCTTGCTTTACCCCACGGGGTAGTGAGAGAGAGATGAGAGAAAAGGGAAGACACAAGACACCAGAGGGAAGAGATGCTCAGGTGGATACATGGACACGTTTACACATGAGAATAGGCACAGAGGCACACCTCTGGGTACCATGGGCCAGGTTCACTCTCCCACAAAAGCTCTACAGACCAAGGAGCAAAGCAACCTTCTCCTGGGCCAGCCCAGCCCTCCCCACCTCTCCCACCACTGGGCCCAGCCAAGCTCCAGAGGGCACTGACCAGGTTTTATTTCCAGCAGCCGAAGCTTCGGATCCTCGGGCGGGTGCAATCTTCTCTTCTTACGCCAGCAGCGGGCAGGGTATGTGTAGAGCTGACCCGGGGCGAGGCCTATGGACAGAGACAGCAGAAAGGTTAAAGGCTCCAGGCTAGAAGGAGCCTTGGAAACCTCCCTGTCCAGCCTTCTCACTCATAGTGAGAGGAAACTGAAGTCCAGAAAGGTAAAGTGACTTGTCAAGGTCACACAGCTGGTTGATGGAAAAGCAGGAGCAGTATCTAGGTCATCAGACCCCAGGACCCTTGCTCTGTCTGCTCCACTGTGCTGCCTCAGTAAACCCCTGACCATCATGGGTAACTCCATCACCACAACCAAGACAGTTCTGCTCCCTGGTCTGGGGAGATCAGAGGGACCTTTCCAGATTCAACCTCACTACAGTGTTTCCAAGGCAGTGGACCTCCAGCTACCACCCATCAATTGCCCCCCTATACAGGTCCATGTTCACAGGTTCTCTGCAAAGCAAAGCAACAGAAGTCAGTCTGCCTACCTATAGATGGCCTGAATCGGGAAACATTTCAAGGAAACAGAATCAAGGAGCCAGATCTCCTACCTACTAACTTTCTCCATCCACTACAAGCCTACTCTAGTGACCAGGCTCCTTGGCCTGCAGAGCCAGCTTACTTCTATATCCCTGCCCATTTGCCTGGGACTTACAGAAAGAAATAGGCAAGAGTCCAGTGGCTGGGTTTGTATACCAACCACACTGTCTCTCTAGTGTCTCTATTTAGATTTGGCCTTTGGCTCCAAAGTTCCCCACCAGCATCATCTGTCATAACAACCACCCCGTGAAGAGACTTCTTACTTATTAGGCAACACGCTTATGGGGCCTCTGTGGCACATGGCATGGCAGCCAGAGGCCTTGGAGGAATGTGGACTTTCCACACTAGACCATGGTCCATTCCGAGAAAAAAGAGCAGGGGGTGGAGGCTAAGGGGAGAGCGAGAGGGGCTTAAAAGGGATCGGGCGATGTGCAAATTAAAAAGACTGCCTGGTGCACCCCAAAAGAAACCAGTGGAAGACAAGCAATTCACTCTTGCCTGGAGTCAAAAGCCTGGTTCATCCAGACAGGAACTTTGTCTTATCAGAATCCCCAGAACGAGAACTGTGTCTGACACATAGAAGAATCAAACTAAACATTTGCTTAATAAATGAGTAAACAAATACGTTCCAGTTTCACAGTAATCAGTCACAACTCAGTCTTCCGTAGGCAAATGGAGCATATGACAACTGTTAGACCCATGTGGGAAGGTCACATCCTAGGCCTGGGGCCATAGGGATATTAAATATCAGGACCCCACTTCCATCTGCTGTCTGCCATTTGGGGATCATTTGCAGAGGTAATCTATAAGACTTCCATTGCTATATATCCATTTATTCATTTTTCATTTTTACTAGTCATCTCTACCCATTTATTGGTTTGAGTCCAAAGCAGAGGCAACTATTCCAGTACTAAAGGAAGTAAAATTTTCTAATTCTCTTTGTGTGCTAAGTTTCATTTCTAATCACATAGCTGCACTCACAGGTTGCAAGGCTATGAAGAAGTTGGAGGTCCCTACCCCTCCCCATTTGGGTTCTCAGAAACCATTAAGGGCCATGGAGCCTCAAGTTTCCAGAAAAATCTCTGATGTTCTAAGTTAAGGGATTTTCATGTCCAAGAGTCATCCTAATACTCAATTTTGTTGATAGCTTCATAGCTTCTGCATAGTAAGAGGATCCCAAAGCTCTGAGCTCCCTGTGCTCTGAGGACCAGACTTGTGTTGATTTGGAGAAGACCAAATGAATCAAGCAAGACTGTTCTCCTTCTCATGAAAGGTCCAGTTTTGACCTGTCTTTGAGGGAAGGCATCACTGGGAATAGTTCAATCTTTCTGATGTGATTCACTCCAGCACCATGTCATCTCTGACCCTAGAAATCCTGAATGGCTGCATTGATTCTGGGCCCTTGAGCCACCCCTGAGGATAGTATGCCCCAGGACCCCAACAAAGGCCAAGTACAAGGGCTGACCCAGTACTCTACAATCCAGAACTGGTCCCACTCATCTTGGGTTAGTGATTCTTAATCTAGGCTGAACTCAAAAATCCAGACTGAACCTGGAGAACTTCTTAACATCAAGGCCAAAAATTCATGCCAGAACTACCTAATCTGAATGTAAGCAAGTGGAGGAATTGGGCCAACTATTTTTTTAAAAAACATATTATAGATTTTTCCAATGTCTGGCCAAGAACCTCTGGATGTCTAAGCATCATGTAGTTACTGCCTGGATATTCTCTCTGATGTACCAAGACTGGCTTCATGGCCTTCCTGAAAGCATCTCAAGGTTCCAATGCTTCTCCCAAGGTGTTGTCATTAATTGCCTGCTTTCTGGACTGTCTCCCCTACTGGTTTTATAAGACCCAGGATGACAGGAACTGTGTCCATCTCTAGTATCCCCAATACTTAGCACAATGCCTGGTAGACATATCAAGAAGTACTTATCAAATAAATTCAACCAGGAATGCCTGGGTAGCTCAGTAGTTGAGCATCTGCCTTTGGCTCAGGGCCTGATCCCAGGTCCAGGGATCAAGTCCCACATCAGGATCTATGAGGCACCTGCTTCTCCTTTTATCTCTCTCTCTCTCTCTCTCTCTCTGTTTCTCATGGATAAATAAATAAAATCTTTAAAAAAATAGGAATAAATTCAACCAGAACTCAACCAAATTCAGAAATGCAGGAAGTGAATGACTTGCTATTCCTGGTTCCAGGAGACTCATCCACCCACATCCAAACCATCCCAGAGGGACCCCAGAGCTGGGCCCAGAAGTGTGTACAGAACCCACCCAAGATGGCAGTTTCTGTGCCTTAGGCTCCTTCTTGCCCCACAGACTGCTTCATAGTGTTCCAAACTGACCAAGAGCAGGTGAGTAAGAAGGGACTGGTCCAGACAGCACTCTCAAAAGACCTAGAAGACAAGAGGTCAAAATTGCCAACACTTGCCCAAGGGCCTATGCCCTCCCTGAGACTGCGGCCATGGCACTTTGTCAGCAGCATCAAGGAAGCCTAGGGTCACTCAGTTTATAGCTTTAGACCCACTGACTCTCTTGGTAGTAGGTAGTTTGGCCAGAAGAGGGGATTGTTTTTATATCATCCTTTAACTTTCTCTGATGGATTACAGAAGGCCTGTGGTGCAGAGGAAGAGTACATGAGTCCTCATACCACCACTCCTGTAACCTTAGAAATATCACCACACATTTCTGAGCCTGTCTCCTTATTCATAAGAACATTAATAATACCTACCTTACAGGGGCTGTTGTGGGGATTAGCTTATATTCAAGCAGAAGCTCTTTATAACATGAAGTCTTGTGCAAATGTCAGTTATTCATTATCATGAGTTAACTGGCTTAGATGAGTCTGGACTCTATGGCCATGTGGTAGGACAAGGCCCCCCACCCCTGCATGCCCATGCTGCTCTTTGCTCCTTTAGCCAAGAGGGTAGAAACAGGCCTCTCTTTGATGTCTGCCTTGACTCCACCTCATCTCAACAAGCAAATGGCCCCAGGAACTCTCTCAGGGCTCCAGCCCCCCTCCTCGCCCTCCTCCCTAGGCTGACAAGCACCAGGGTGCCTTTATAGGGCCAACGCATTCAGCCCTGGAGTTCCACTTATAGAGGGACGAGCAGAGCCCCGTGAGAGTTATGTTGTTTATCTCATTAGAACAGGAGGCACATAACTCAAAGCCTGTGTGTGTGGTAGATGGAGGAGGGAGGGAAGGGGGAGGAGGAGGGAGTCACAGCTGCAGCCAGGGAAATTAACCTGAAGGAGTGAGCCTGGGGCTAGGGGGAATAGGAGAGGGTGGGGGGAAAGAGGCAGGACACAAGAGCAGGGACTAGTCTTCCCTGGTAACCAAGGCCACAGCTACCCCTCCATTCACATACCTCGCTAAGCAAACTGCTACTCTGTCACTTTGAGCTCCAGTTACACTACTCATACTCATGTGCAAGCATCTCACTCACACACACACACACACACACACACACACAGAGGAACTCACACGCTTGTTGGAGGGAGAACTGTCTCCATAGAAAAAAATCAGCAGGATGGGTTTTGATGCCTGTATGGTCAGCAGACTCCAAACAAGTCGCTTGTTACCAGCACTGACCAAATCACCAGGTAGATCCTAAGTGGCATTTTTATCTCTGACAGACACAGCATAAGCTTTAAGAATTCAATAGAAGTGGGATAGAAAAGAGAAGAAAGGGTGATAGAGAGTAGGAACAGGGTTTGAAAAAGAAGGAAAGAACTGGGATGACTTCCTCTTCCCCCAACCAGAGTTGAGCAGTGGCAGTTCAAGACCACCCTGTCGCATCTCAGAGAGATGGACCAACAGCCACCACTGAAGACTCACTACAATGGAAAAACTCACTACTGCACAAGACAGACTTCCTGTGGTTGGTCAACTCTTATTGTGAGAAACAGTTTCACTTCACCCTCATTTTGAATCAAAATCTCCCTTCCTGTAACTTATGCCAATTTGTCCCCTCTGTACCCAGGGTGGACAAGTGTCACCCATCTTCCAACCATCCATCCCATCCACCTACTTGGGTTTGAAGGACAGCAAACTGAGAAGCTAAGGAACGAGAGGGAATGGAAGTTACAGGAAAGAGGCAGTGACTATACTTACTCAGAACTGGGGGTAACACAATTCAAGGTTCCAAATTAAGAATCCAAACATTGCTTCCCTTTCATCATCTCCCCCTTGCCTACCCCCTATTGGATAGGAAAGGGATGGAACAGCAGGCTGCTCTTTAGACCATCACTGCCATTAAAGAGTTCCTCTGCATATTGCTCCTACCACATACCTCCACAATGGGTCACCAACAGCCTCCATATTTATAAACAGATAATGACACAAGCCAGGGGTTCTTTACCAAGGCTGGGCATCAAAACTGCATACGTGTTTATTGAAAAAGGCAGATGCCTGGACTCCAGCCCAATCCTACTAAACAACATACTAGAACATCAGACATAACCAAGGCAACTGTTATTTGAAAAATTTTTGCATAAGGATCCTACTAGATCACTCTTACTTATATTTATACTTCCAAGGCTCAGGACATAATAGGTGCTCCATTAATGTTTGTGGTTGAAAACACCACTTTGAACCAACTCTACAGAGCTGGAAGGATGAGCAATAAGTCCACAGGTAGGGCTCAGAGAGTGGGCAAGACGTATTTCACAAGCATTTATACCCATGATATTTCCTGATTCTGGGCCCTCCCCTCTTCTCTTGACTAATTTAGAAGTCATCTGACTTTGTGGACCACCTGTTCAGTGAAGCCTCCTTGAACCATCCCCGGCCACTGTGCCTTTTCTTTTCCTTGAAAGTCTGAAGTCCTGGGCGCTAAGCACCACACCCAAACACTCTGCATGGCTCTCCATCCAGCTCCCCAACAATTCCCTCCCACCACCCTTCTCATTCTTCTCCATAAGCTTCTCTCTAACATTCAATTCTAATGTACCAGGTACAAAGACTACCCTGACAAGGTAGGCCTCAAATCCAGTATACTGCCTGCCCTGTTTTGGCCCAGGGCTTCCCAAGCCCTAAGTGGTCCCATAATACTAAAAAACTGACACAGTAACAATAGCTAAGGGTAGCCCCGGTGGCACAGCAGTTTAGCGCCACCTGCAGCCCTGGAGACCCCGGATGGAGTCCCACGTCGGGCTTCCTGCATGGAGCCTACTTCTCCCTCTGCCTGTGTCTCTGCCTCTCTCTCTGTGTCTCTCACGAATAAATAGATAAAATCTTTTTTTAAAAAAAATTACAATAGCTAACATTTACTGAGCTCTTACCCTCTCCTAGGCTAAAACCTCACACTCACTTTATCTCACCACGACAACAACCCTATGAGACATTTAAAGGACAAAGGTAGTGAAGCTAACAGTAATTAAGTAACTGGCACAGGGTTACAACTCAAAGGGTAATCTAGTCCACAGCCCATACTCAAAACATCTACACTAACCTAGCTCCCCACCAAGCCATCTCATCACTGGTCCACACACAGCATGCTTGAAACCCAGAGTCTTTCCCTTGGGAAAACAGCTCCCCACACCAAAACTATCAGGAAAATATCCCCCAGCCCTCCCACCTACCCCCATCAAGCCATTTCTTTCTTTTTTTTTTTTTTTCAAGCCATTTCTTATGGAATTTATTTTTCCTTTCCTTCCACATCACCAACTATAATTGCTCATGGAGAAGTGCATCCTGATAATATAAAAGCATTATCTAGAGGCACATAAAATGTGTGTGGAATCAGGAAAACAACTACTATATACCTTCTAAATTCATAAGAAGAAGAAATTTTAAGAATAGCATTATAATGTGAGGAAGGAGCTTAAACATTATTGAGTCTGACTCTTACCTGATACAAGAATCACCTCTCCAACATCCCTGACAAGAGCTCCCACCTGGCCTTTGTTTCAATAATTCTAGTCCTCACCCTTCCATGAAACAGTCTACTAAGCTATTGAAATATTATGTTAGAAATATGCCTACCAATCTGATCTGCCACTAGTAAGAATGCAAATGGCACAACCCTATGAAGGGAAATTTAGTGTATCTAGCAAAACTGCATATGTATTTGCCCTTTGACCCTGCAATTCCACTTCTAGGAATCTATATCACAGATTCATATGCAAAAATGCAAAAACACAAAAATATGTATTTATTTTATCATTTTAGAAAAAGACTGTAAATAATCCAATCTCCATCTATAGGGAATTGGTTGAATAAACAATAGGATATACAGACAATGGACTATTATGAAGTGTTGAGACATAGAGGGAGAGAAGTATACATGTGTTCGCATAGGTTTTTTTTTTTAAACCAAAAGCTTAGAAAAATTTACTTACAGAAAGAGCAAAAACAAAATAATAGTAACAAGGAGAAGAGGAAGTTGCCTATAGAAACAGGAAAAGGACAGAGTAAAACAACAGACACAGAACAAGACTTTCTCTGATTATACCATGCTTTATAGATATGACTTTAGAACCATGTGAATATTTTATACAGTTAAATTAAAAAAGCAAACATCTGCTTCTGGCTAGATGGGAGTATCAAGGATCATATTTACTCTTCTACATGAAACCAAAAGAGAGAGAAGATATGAAACAAAAGTTCTCAAGACCCTAGACATCAGGAAATGAAGGATAGCGATGCCTGAAACACTGGAAATTAACAAGATAAGCCCTATGATTGTCCCAGCTTACTACCTCAAGAGAGCTTCCAGACTGCAACATGGGAAAGAGGAACACAAGTGGAAACCAACAGATTCTCTAAGTCTGAGAGAAAAGAAAGAGCTAAGAGTCCCCAGGAGACCAAGGGGACTAGAATTCAAGAAATAGGATAGTAAACAGAAGAGAGCTACACAGAGAAAGAACTTTGGAGGTCACAGAGACTTTCCTTTGAGTATTCAATTCAGTACTAATCAGTGCATGTTTGTGAGGGAAGTACTCAATGTTAAAGAAAGAACCATCCAGTAAGAATAGAAATAAGAGTGCCTGGTGTGCAAAGCGGCTAGAAACAGTTTGTTCCCATCGGCTGTTAGGAAAGCCTCATGATTCGTGGAGTACTGGGTAGAGTACAGAAACACAAAAATAGGGCAACCCTGGTGGCTCAGCGGTTTAGCGCTGCCTTCAGCCCAGGGCCTGATCCTGGAGACCTTGGGATTGAGTCCCATGTCGGGCTCCCTGCATGGAGCCTGCTTCTCCCTCTGCCTGTGTCTCTGCTTCTCTCTCTCTCTCTCTCTCTCTCTCTTTCTCTCTCTCTCAATCTCTGTATGTGTGTGTGTCTCTCATGAGTAAGTAAATAAAACCTTAAAACACACACACAAAAAAAATATGTATTTATTGATAGGGAATAATTAGCCCTAGACTGCTCCAGTATTACCTAAAGATCAAACTGTTTCCAAATAACCTGACTGTCCCAAAACAAAGCTCCAGAATATTTATAGAAATAAATTATATAGTCAACACCTACAAGGTAAAATTCATGATGTCTGGCATACAATCCAAAATTATAGGGCATATACAAAGAAGCAGAAAAATATGACCTATATTGAAGGAGGAAAAAATCAATTAAAACCAACCCAGAATTGATACTGACAGTAAAATTAGCAGCAAGAACACTAAATCAGTGATCATTTGTATTCCATATGTTCAAAAGTTAAGTAAAAAATGTTTTTCAAAGATTCAATTTTAATTTCAAGAAATGAAAACTACAATGTGTGGGATAAAAAGTATTGAACGGGATTAATGTCAGATTAGACATTGCAAAAGAAAAAAAATGGTGCACTTGAAAACACAAAAATATAAACTATCCAAAATGAACCCCATGGGAAAAAGAGAATTTTTTTTTAGAAGAACAACAGTATAGTGAGCTGTGGAACAACTTCAAATAGCCTAATAGATGTGTAATTGGACTCCCCAAAGAGAAAGGGGGAAAGAAAAAATATTTGTAGAAATAATGGTTAGAAATTTTCAAAATGTGATGAAAACTACAAGCATGCAGATCCAAGAAGCTCAATAAAACTAAGCACAAGCAACATGAAGAAAACTGTAACAAGGCACATCATAACCAAAATTGCTCAAAAAGAATGAGAGTCTATATAGCTTTTTAATGTGTACACATGAATATTCAAATGACAACATTTTTTTAAATGCCAACATTTTAAATAATTTGATAAAGTCTTTGCAGCCACTCAGCCAAAAAAAAAAAAAAGCAACAAACAGCCACCAACCCCCAAAAAAAGTGAGAAGGAGAAAAAAATACTTAAAAGCAGCCAGAGAAATGAGCCATATTATACAGAGAGGATCAAAGATAAGTGTGATTTCTCATCAGAAACAATGCAAGCAAGAAAACAATAGTTCAACATTATTACAGTATTGAGAGGGGGGGAAAAAACCTTGTCAATCTAAATTCTATACTCCATAAAAATATCTCTCAAAAAAACTAAAGCAAACTAGATATTTCAAGACCTACAGAAGTTGAAACAATTAATCATCAGCAGACCCACACTGCTGCAAGAAATATTAAAGGAACTCCTTTAGGCAGAAGGAAAGTGATATCCAATCTAAATGTAGATGTACACAATGAAATGAAAAGCATAAGGAATGGTTTAGTACATGAGTAATAATGTAAGATTTCTTCTTATTTTTTAAAACTCTTTAAAAGATGATTAAATAAAGATAATGACAATGTAGAAAAAGTTTACACCATATGTAAAACTAAAATATATGATAACAATTGTACAAAGGTCAGTAGGGGAAAGATAAAAGTACATTTGTATTAGTTTCCTGCTGCTGTCATAATGAAGTGCCACAAACTCAGAGGCTTAACACAACATGAATTTGTTGTCTCATAATTCTGGAGGCCAGAAGTCTAAAATCAGTCTCACTGAGCTAAAGCCAAGGTTTCAGCAGGGTTTCATTCCTTTTGGAAACCCTGAATCAGAATCTACTTCTTTGCCTTCTCTGACTTCTAGGGCCATCCACATCCTTTGGCTTGTGGCTTCTTCCTCAATAGCATCACCTCGATTGTCACATTCTCATGCTCTGACTCTGACTTCATGCCTTATAAAGATCCTTATGATTACATTGAGGCCATCTGGATAATAATAATAATAACCTCCCCATCTAAGGTCCATAATCACATCAGCAAAATTCCTTTTTGCCATAGCATTTCCTGGGTTCCCGATGTGGACATTTTTGTGGATAATATTGTTCTGTTTATTGGAATACTATTATAGAGTATTTATACTATTCATGAAGTAGTAAAATATCACCTGAAGGCAAACTGTAATTAAAAATGGAGACTACAAATATTAAGCAATCACTAAAATAACAAACCAAAAGTTATTAAGTCAACCAGGGAAATAAAATGGAATCATAAACATTTAATTAATCCCCAAAAAGGCATAAAATGACAGAAAGGGGAACATGGATAAATCAGAAACAAATAGTAAAATGGTGGCTTTAAACCTAACTATAGCAATAATCACATTAAATGTAAATAGTCTAAATACCCTAATCTTAAAAATAAAGACTGTCAAATTGCACTTATTTTTTTCTTCTAGAGAGAGACAGAGAACATGTGTATGAACATATGAGTGGGGAATGAAGGGGAGAGAGAGAGAGAGTATTCAGCAGGATCCATACCCAGCACAGAGCCTGAAATGGAACTTAATCCCATGACTCTGAAATCAGGACCTGAGCCAAAATCAAGAGCCAGATACTTAACTGACTAAGCCACCCAGGAGCCCCTGTCATATTGCATTTAAAAAGCAAGACACACACACACACACACACACACACACAGCAAGACACAATTATACATATGCTAAATATATATATTTATTTATTTATATATATATATATATATATATATGCTTTTAACATAAAGATCCAAATATATGAAAAGCAAAGGAATAAAAAAAGATACACCATGCTAACATTAATCAAAAGAAAGCTGGAGTAGCTATATTAATATCATGGGAAGCAGATTTCATAGTAAAGAATATTAGTAGAGATAAAGAAGGTATTTACCTATGTTAATGGACAAATTTATCAAGAGCTCATAACAACCCTATATGTAAGATTACATTTCCCTTAATTTGTATTCCCTTAATAATAGAGCTTTAAAACATATGAAGCAAAGGCTGGTAAAATTGTAAGGATAAATAGACAAACAACTATAGTCAGAAATTTCATTTTTTGTTCAAGATTTATTTATTTATTCATGAGAGACACAGAGAGAGAGAGAGAGAGAGAGAGGTAGAGACATAGGCAGTGGGAGAAGCAGGCTCTTCACAGGAGCCCAAAGCAGGACTTGATCCCAGATCCTGGGATCACGAGCTGAGCTGAAGGCAGCCGCCCAACTGCTGAGCCACCTAGGTGTCCCTATAGTCAGAAATTTCAATACACTTTCTTGATAATTCATAGAACAAATCAACAGAAAAATCAGTAGGGATGTAGAGTTGAGCCATAATATCTACCAACTTGATTTAATTGATATTTATAGAACATTCCAACAACCAACAAGAAAATACACATTCTTTTACAGACCAAAAGAAACCTGATCCAAGATAGGCCATATTCTGAACCATAAAACAAGTCTCAGTGAATTTTAAAGGATTCAAGTCATACAAAGTGTTCTCTGACCATATGGAATTAAATTAGGAATAGTAACAGGAATATATTTGGAAAATACCCCAAATGTTTGGAAACTAAATAACACACTTCTAAATAATCCATAGGTAAAAAAAAGAACTTGAAAGACAAATTAGAAAACATTTTCAATTGAGTAACAGTAAAAATACAGTATTAACATTTGTGAAATGAGACTAAAGCAGTATTTACATTTGGGAATAAACTATTTCAGAAAATGCCTATAGTAGAAAAGAACAGTCTCAAGTCAATGACTTCAGTTTCTACTTGAAGAAATAACAGAAGAAATAGGAGAGTAAATTAAATCTAAAGTAAGTAAGAAAGTAAGAAAGAAAAAATAAATATCAGAGCAGAAATCATAAAATAGAAACAGGAAAAATGGAAAAAATCTATTATATCAAAAGCTATTTCTTTGAGAAGATCAATAAAATGGGTAAACCTCCAGTTAGACTGATTAAGTTAAAAAGAAAATTCAAATTACCAACCTAAGGAATAAGAGAGAACATATCACTAGGTTCTACAGATATTAAAAGAATAATATACCAATAGTATGAATAGTATGAATACTGTTGTACAACCAATTTTGACAACTTAGATGAAATGGATAAATTTGAAGTTACAAACTACCAAAACTCACTCAATGTAAAATGAATAATCTGAACAGCTATCAAAGAAATTAAATTTGAAGTTAAAAACATTTCTACAAAGAAATTGCCAGGCCCAGATGAGTTCACTGGTAAATGCTACAAAATATTTAAGGAAAAAATACCAATTCTACTTTCAGAAAACTGAAAAGGAAGAACTATTTCCCAATTTATTATATGAGGCCAACATCAACCTGATACCCAAACCAGACACAAACACAATGAGTAAAGAAAACTATAGACAAATACCTCTCATAAACATAGATACAAAACCTCTAATAAAATTTTAGCAAAGTGAATCTGATGATATATAAGAAAGATAATACCTCATGACAAAGTGGGGTTTATCCTAGGAATGCAATGTTAGTTTAATATTCAAATATTAAGCAATGTAACTCATCATGTTAGCAAACTATAAAAAAAAATCATGATCATTTCAACGGACTCAGAAAAATCAGTTCCTGATTTAAAATTCTCAAACTAGAAACAAGCATATCCTCAATCTAATAAAAAGCAATTACAGGGGTGCCTGGGTAGCTCAGTCAGGTAAGCACCTGCCTTCAGCTCAGGTCATGATCCCAGGATCCTGTGATGAAGCTCGATACCAGGAGCATGGAATCTGCTTCTCCCTCTCCTTCTTCTTTTGAAGGGAAGCAGCCCTTCCCCTTGCTCATGCTCTCTTTCTCCCAAATAAATAAATAAATAAATAAAATATTTTTTAAAAAGGCAACTACATAGTGCCCACAGCTAACATCATATTTAATAATGAGAAAAAGAATATTTTTCCCTTAAGATCAGGAATAACATAGGATATCCACTCTAACCACTTTTTCTTAATATTATACTAAACATTCTAGCCAGTGCAACGACAAGTAAAATAAATAAAAGTCATCCATATTGAAAAAGAAGTTTTATTTTTCACTAACAACAATCAATTGTGTAGAAAATTCTATTAAATCTAGAGAAAGATGTTAGAATAAATGAGTATAGCAAGGTTGCAGGATACAGAATGAATATACAAAATCCACTGTATTTCCATAAACTAACAAAGAATAATCAGAAATTGACATTTTTAAAATCCATTTACATAGTATCAAAAATATTAAGTACTTAGAGATAAATGTGAAATATCTGTATATGAAAAACTAAAAATCATCAACAGGAAAAATTAAAGAAGACAACAAACAGAGAAATATGTTATATTCAGGATTGGAAGACTCAGTATTAAGAATTATTAATTTTCCCAAAACTGATCTATAGATTCCACATAATCCCAATTGAAATCCTGGCAGACGTGGGACTTGATCCCAGGTCTCCAGGATCAGGCCCTGAGCTGAAGGCGGCACTAATCTGCTCCCTGCATGGAGTCTGCTTCTCCCTCTGCCTGTCTCTCTCTCTCTCTCTCTCTCTGTGTGTGTGTGTGTGTGTGTGTCTCACAAATAAATAAATAAAATCTTAAAAAAAATGCAAAGGACTAGAATAACCAAAATAACTTAGAAAAAAAATTAGAGCATTACAAAAATACAATAATCAAGACGTATGATATAAGTGTGAGGATAGACAAACCAATGAACCAAACTGAATGTCCAGAAATAGACCCACATACACACATTTAATTTTCGACAAAGGTACAAAGGCAATTCAGTTGGGAAAGTCTAGTCTTTTCAATAAATTATGATGAAACAATTAGATATCTATCTGCAAAAAGATAAACTCTAATCTGTACCTCAAATTTATTTTATAATTAATTCAAAATGGATCATAGACCTAAGTATAAAACCTACAATTATAAAACTTTGCCATTAGAACTGACAAATACCCACCATTTGCTTCGACGTGGATGGAACTGGAGGGTATTATGCTGAGTGAAATAAGTCAATCAGAGAAGGACAAACATTATATGGTCTCATTCATTTGGGGAATATAAAAAATAGTGACAGGGAATAAAGGGGAAAGGAGGAAAAAATGAGTGGGAAATATCAGAAAAGGAGAAAGAACATGAGAGACTCCTAACTCTGGGAAATGAACTAGGGGTGAGGGAAGGGAGGTGAGCGGGGGGTGGGGGTGACTGGGTGCCGGGCACTGATGGGGGCACTTGATGGGATGAGCACTGGGTGTTATTCTATATGTTGGCAAACTGAACACCAATAAAAAATAAATTTACAAAAAAAATATAAAACTTCTAGGAAAAACAAATATTGCTTGATGTTGGATTAAGCAGCAATTTCTTATATACAACAAAATCTCAATTCATAAAATAAATTGATAAATTGGACTTAATCAAAATTTAAAATATCTGCTCTTTGAAAGATACTGTAAAGATAATGAAAATATAAGCCATAAACTGGGAGAAAATATTTGCCAAGCATATATCAGATAAAGGTTTTGAATCTAGAATGTGTAAGGGACTATCAAAATTTAATAGCAAGAAAACAATTCCCTTTAGAGATCTAATACAGAGTATAGAGAACATAGGCAATAATATTATTGTTGTATATTGTTGTAACAAGAATAATATTAATAATATTAATATAATATTATATTATGATATATATTATATTATTACATATATCATATAATATTATATATCATATATCATATATTATATATTATATAATATTATATTATAGTCACCAAACTTGCTAAGAGATTAGAACACAATTATTCCAACCACTAAAAAAAGGATTATTATGTAATGTGATACAGTAATTATCACTACATTGGCAATCATATTACAAGATATAAATGTATAAATTTAACATGTTGTACACCTCAAACTCACACAACATTGTATGTCAAATAAGTTTCAATATTTTTAAATGGATAAAAGATTTGGACACTTTACCAAAGAACACATAGAGTCTCATAACATCATAGCCAAAATGTCCAGGATTCACTCTAATTCACTCATGTGAAGAATCAGGAAAATCTCAACTTGAATGAGAAAAAAGATAACAGATATCAACACAGATTTTAGAATTATCTGGCAAGATTCTAATAGAAATATTAGAAATATCAATACTAAATCCTAAGTATCTGAATTAGGATTTTGAAGGAGGTATCATAAACATATTTCAACAAACAATCATGAAACTTGAAACAAATGAAAAAAATTTAAAGTCTCAGCAAAGAAATGAAAGATCTAAAGAAGAACCAAATGGAAATTGTAAAACTGAAAAACACCATAAAACAACAATAACAAATGTACAGAATAGAAGAAAGCAGTGAACTTATAACTCTGAGCAACAGAAAGAAAACAGACTAACAACAAAAAACAACAACAAAAACAGATAAACAGAGCCTGGCCAATTTGGGGGGTGTTACAAAAAATTCTAAAATTTATGTTAGTAGAGTCCCAGAAGGATAAGGGAGATGGGGCTAAACATACATCCAAAAAAATAATAGCTGAAATTTTCCTGAATTTGGCAGAAGATATAAACCAACAGATTCCAGAGGCTGAGTGAATTCCAAAAAAGGTAAACCCAAACAAATCCACATGAAAACATACCAAAATCAAATTTTTGAGAACAAAAGGCAAATTTTGAAAACAGTGACATAGAAATGACACCTCACTTATAAAGGAAAAGAATTTGAATAACAGCAAATGTCTCATCACAAACCTCATCATACACCTAAAGGAAATGCAAAACATTTTTCAAGTACCAAAACAAAAGGACTATCAACCCAGAATTTTATATCCAGCAAAAATATCCTTCAGGACTGAAGGAAAAAGTCAAGACATTCTCAGAAGAAAGAAAACTTAAGAAAAGTTGTTACCAGTAGATCTACTTTAAAATAAAGTACTTAATTAGAAAGGAATTATGAAAGAAAGCATCTCGGAACATCAGGAAGGAAGAAAGAACAATGAAAGAGTAAAAATATGAATAAATGTAACAGACACTTTCTTAAATTTTCTAAGTTAACTTTTGATAGTTGAAGCAAAAATTTCAATGCTGCCTGATGTGGTTTTCAATGTGTATAGAGGAAATGTTTAAGACACTGTATTATAAATAACGGAGGTTAAAGGTATTGAAATGATGAGAGGGGTAGGTGAATATGATCATAAAGGCGGTAGCATGAGGAAGATCTTTATGGTGATGGGATAGTTTTGTATCCTGATTACAGTGGTGGTTCCACAAATCTCTACATGTGATAAAATGTCATAAAACTATACACACACATTTTACCAATGTCAATTTTCTGGTTTCCAGATTGTGCTATGATTACATAAGATGTATCCATTGGGGGAAATTGGGTAGAGGATATGAGGGATCTCTCTGGGCTATCTTTGCAACTTCCTGTGGATCTATAACTATTTCAAAATAAAAAATAATTTTAAAAAAGACAAAGAAATTCTATGAAATTCAAAAAAAGGGAATACCTAATAAGTGAAAACAAAATGAAACAAATCCAACTGTGTGTTTAGTTAGTGGCACAACCACTCAGAGGAACTATTTCAAGTGACCTTAAAACACAGTAATTGGACTCTACATCCTTAATGACAAAAGAATTGCAAACAAAAAAGAAGAGGAGGAGGAGGAAGAAACCATTTTCAGTAATTTTATTGTTGGAAGTCTTATTTAATTCTGATACTCTGTTGTGTATGTTGTGGAATAAAGCAAATAAGTAATTACATCAGCATCATTAAGAGCCAGGATTTTTTTGGTGTGGGAGAAAGAAGACAATTAGGATAGTTAAATGTAAACTCTGTAAAACTAAAGTGAACGGGAAATACAGGTATAATTTCATAACACATTTTCTCTTTTCAAAAAAGAAATTATATTTCTTAGATCTGCTCACTAAAAAGTCCTAGAAACAGTGACCAACCCAGGAATAATGAGCACTACCAGGTTGAGGTCTTTAAATAATATTTCCTACAAAAAGGCAACAGGATTTCTTAGAGAAATAGCTGATTCCAGGTCTGGGTAGGAAGTGTACAAGATGAGCCTAAAACATAGGGCTTAACATTAGGATAACAAGGTAGCTATCAGAAATTACTGGGGTTCTTTCAAAATACCAGCACTGGACCAAACCCCTAGTGGCCAACGATGGGACAATTTAACCATCAATAAGAACAATAGCTACAGGGGCACCTAGATGGCTGTCGGTTAAGCATCTGCCTTGGGCTCAGGTCATGATGCCAGGATCCCAGATTCGAGCCCCATTTTGGGCTCTCCACTCAGTGAGGAGCCTGCTTCTCCCTCCCATTGCCTGCCAGTCTGCGTACTTGTGGTCACATTATCTCTCTCTCCCTCTCTCTCTAATAAATAAATAAAAATCCTTTTAAAAAAAAGAATAATAGCTAAAATGGATTAAAGTGTATCCCATTGTGTTTAAATCTGTGAATTCATGATGGCACTCAACAAAATAATAACTTTATTGATCATCTTTGATAAATACTAGGGAACCAACTCACTATTTTGAAAACTGATAAATCCATTATTTACAATGGCCAAATTATGGAAGCAGCCCAGATGTCCATCGACAGATAAATGGATACAGAAGAAGTGGTGTATCCATTCATCTTTGACACCAAGGACACCAAGGCTCCTTCCACAGTTTGGCTATTGTAGACATTACTGCTAGAAACATTGGGATGCAAGTGTCCGGTGTCCTGGGGCTTGGGTTAACTGAGTGACGGGCACTGAGGGGGGCACTTGACGGGATGAGCGCTGGGTGTTATGCTATATGTTGGCAAATTGAACTCCAATAAAAAAATATACAAAAATTTAAAAATTTAAAAATAAAAAAGTGGTGTATGGAATATTACTCAGCCATGAAAAGAATGAAATCTTGCCGTTTGTAACAAATGGATAGAATTCTAGAGTACAATGCTAAGTTAAAATAAGTCAGTCAGAGAAAGACAAATAGCATATGATCTCATTCATATGTGGAATTAAAGAAACAAAACAAACAAGCAAAGGGAAAAAAAGAGAAAGAGAGAAAGACAAACCAAGAAACAGACTCTTAACTATAGAGAACTGATGGCTACCAGAGGGGGATGGGGGGAAGAAATAGGGGATGGGGAGTAAAGAGTACACTTATCATGATTAAAAATAAACTAGTAGTTAAAGGGGCAAAATTATCTATTCCACCTTTCATATGTGAACTATACCTCACAATAACCAAAATTTTAATGAGGAGATATTTCTCTTTATAGTATAAAGTTATAGAGCTGATAAATGAAAAAATAGTGACAGACCTTGAATTGAATGTTACTTTTTGCAGCCCTTAATTGAATAAAGAATCTAAGCAACTATCATCAAAGGCTGCTAACATCAGTGAAAGAGAGATAACCAGACAACATGATGGAAGTACACACCTCACTTAGGAGTTGTTCTTGCTTTAAAAAAAAAAAAAAAAAAAAACTGAACCTGAATCTGAATCTGTGCAAGTCTCCAGTCCTAACTACCAATTCACAGGAATAACATCATAGGGATGCAATCAGAAAATCCAGACTCTGGGAAACCCTACGGTGCAAACAACCCAGTTTTTTCCACTAATAACATGCAAGGGGGAGAGAAACAGACAGAGACACACACACACACACCCCAAGACCTACAGATTTAAAATGATTTAAGAAACACATCAGGGGGACGCCTGAGTGGCTCAGTGGTTAGGCGCCTGCCTTCAGCCCAGGGCGTGATCCTGGAGTCCCAGGATCAAGTCCCATATCGGGCTCCCTGCATGGAGCCTGCTTCTCTCTCTACCTCTCTCTCTCTCTCTCTCTCTCTCTCTCTCTGTCTCTCATGAATAAACAAACAAAATCTTAAAAAAAAAAATCAGCCAATTACAATGTAGGATCCTATTTGGATTCTGATTTCAAATACAGGAGGAAATAAATGTTGAACAAATATTTGATTTTATTAACGTTTTATTGTTAACTTGGAGCTTTGATAGCTATTGTGGATTTGTTTGTTTATGTCCTTATCGTTTAGAGATACATACTGAAAATTTTACAGATAAAATTATATGCTGCTTTGGATTTACCTCAAAATAACCAAGGGCCAAGGAAGAAAGTAGGAGGTGAGTATAAATGAAACAAGATTGGCCATGAGTTGATCAATGTTGACGCTGGGTGATAAATACATGGCCATTCATTTTACTATTCTCTCTACTTTTGTACGGGTTTGAAATTTTTTTTTAATTTATTTTTTATTGGTGTTCAATTTACTAACATACAGAATAACCCCCAGTGCCCGTCACCCATTCACTCCCACCCCCCGCCCTCCTCCCCTTCTACCACCCCTAGTTCGTTTCCCAGAGTTAGCAGTCTTTACGTTCTGTCTCCCTTTCTGATACTTCCCACACATTTCTTCCCCCTTCCCTTATATTCCCTTTCACTATTATTTATATTCCCCAAATGAATGAGAACATATAATGTTTGTCCTTCTCCGACTGGCTTACTTCACTCAGCATAATACCCTCCAGTGAAATTTTTCATAATAAAAGGTTTTTTAAATATATCCATACAGAGCCAGAAAAACGCTTTTCTCTGGTTGCCTCCCTAATCTATTCTGTTCTCTGGCACCTAGAAGACTGGTATAAAGTAATAATAATAATAGTAATATCAACAACAAAGCCAGCATTTTTGGAGCACATACTTCCTATGTGCAAACTCATTAGCCTTTTATGAATATTTTCGTTCAATCCTGACGAAAATCCCAAAGTAAATACGATGATCATTCCCATTTTACAGGTGAGGAGCCTGAGGGAGAGAGGACTGATGAAGGAGCCAAGCCTCAAAGCCATCTTATAAGCACCAAGCTACAAAGGGCAAAAGATGAGAAGCTGGTTCTCCCATCCTCGGTCTTCCCTTTTGGGGGCTAAGCCCTGAGCCCGTTCACTCTGCCGCTCCCACCACCACCACCGTCCTGGGAACATGTGCCAAAAGCTAGAAAAGCGTTGCGTTTCTCTCGTTGCCCGCCCTTCCCGGCCGCCCGCGGAGATGCCCAGCGGCTGTGGGGCCTCCTCCATCCAGCCCAGACGCCAGCGCACGGACGTGCCAGGGCGGCGTGGCTCACCTGGACCGCGGTGCCTCTTCTCCATCCAGATGTAGCAGTTGTTCTGCGCCACCCCAGTCTGCGAGTCCAGGAAGGGGAGGCGCACGCTGCGTTCTGCGCAGAGCCGCGAGTTATAGCTCCGGCAGTGCTCGATGGCTTCCTTGTAGAACTGGTCCCCAAGCCTGCCCAGGAGAGGGAGAGAGACAGGGGTGAGGCCAGGGAACACACCCAGAGGGAAACTGAGGTTACTCACCTACCTCCCTGGGGAGCTTATGCAGTTATGAAGACCCAGGCAAGGAGTACCAAGAGCCTTGCCAAGGGACAGATTCCGACTTGGTGTCAGGTCTCAACCAGGTTCTGTTTCCCATACCAAATCCACCAGGGAATTCAGAATCCCCTTGAACAAAGAGCCTAGGGCCCCTAGATAAACCACCAGTAAAAGTGACCAGTCCCTGTTCCAGGAAGCATGAGATCCCGTTCTGGAATAGAAGTGTCTCTGGAACAATCTTCTACCTGGGTTCTACCAGGAGCTCAGGCTTCTAGAGCCCCCTCACTAACATCCTCTGTTAGCCACACTTTGTTCTCAGTAATCGCCAGCAAAAGCACTCTAGAATGAACCCAACACCTGCATAGAGGGACAGCTTTCCATTACAATAGAAGAGAAACACACCCCATATAAACACAGACCAGAAGGGTAGAGGAAATATCCCATAAAAGCAGAGAGAGCTATTATGGTGAAAGTAGGCACAGAGGAGCATGCACCAATCTTTTAAAACCACACACTTAAAGGAAAATAACGTTCTAAATGAAAACAGAGGGAGAGTTTGCGATAATAGTTGAATTTTGAATTCAAGATAATTTAATTCTTGGGATCTAAACCACAAATAGAAAGACCTTCCTGATTTGTTGGAGTGGTGATCTGATTAAACAAAGTAAATTTTATGTTCCTGAATCTTTTGTATCCTTGGACCTGTGGTGATGCTACTAAATTTTAAGAGAGTATCCTTTTCAAGAACCAAAAACATAACATTGGTAAAACTGATCAAATATAAAGCATAAAAAAAAAATCAGAGAGATCAAATACCTAACAAATAAAAGACAGGCACATGTTGGAGGTTAATAAATGTCTCAAGGAAATACGAATGTAATAACATAATCTCTGCCAGGTAGACTTGCACTTCTTTGTGGGGCGGTGGGAGGAAAGGCAGGAAGAGGAGGAGCCACAAGGATTGCAGGGCCAGAGGGAGAATTAAGTAGCTCATTTTGAAGCAACATTATGAATGTCCCTTTGTTTTGATTCTATGTAGATTTGAAGAAGCCAAAATCAGGGTGAGAAAGTCTCTAAGTCAAAAATAATGTATAGTTCTTAACCAAAATATTTAGAGGACTAAAGAAAGCAAAATTTTAGAGGGATTTTTGTACTCTTTAAAAAAAAAAAAATCAGGGGATCAGAGTCTACCAAAGAGTTTGAAGAAAATTTCTTATTCTGGGAGGATACAACCATGGAAGCTTCTGAGGCATCTTTTGGAAATCGCTTATGGACATGCCTCCTCAAAAAAAAGCCCCTTGCTCCTTTTCCCCCTGTGAACATCTTCAGCCTCACAAGGAAGGCATAACGTGCTCAGAAAGTGTCCTAGCAGTTGCAAAACCAAACTGTAATCAAATTATAATAGCCACACAGCTGGAAATGAATTGGGGGGATGGAAGCCCATTAAAATGCTATAAAACGGAACATGAGCTGATGTAATCAAAGATGGTAACAAGGATCATGAGATTGATCAAAAATAAAGAACCATTTCCTACAAAGCGTTCACATCTGTGTCCCACCAGCTTAAATGTCCCCGCTGCTAAGGCGACAGAGCTCAGTGCAAACAGAACTTTTCCAGACAGCTCAGCCCAGGCAAGATGACACACAGCCCCATCCAGGGTGTCCTGGATGTTCCAGCTCCTTCATGAAACCGCGACCAGCCACGCCACATTGATGAGAACTGACAAGAACACATAACAGAGAGGTGTCCAATGTGAGAAACAGTCATCTGGTTTCCCACGATCTTTTGGCAGATGGCCAAAATAGATGTTAACTCTTCCAACCCCGGAAATTCTGCTGAAAGAGAATCCATAAAACAAGCAAACAGTACACTAGAACCCATAGACTGGGGAGAAGGCTTCCACTCTCAAAACAAACTCTGGAAGCCGGCATAAAAGAAAACGAGTACAGGGTCTCAAATTAGACTCTTCTTCATTCGCTCCTAACTTGCTTCCCACAGCTTCAGTCCCAAAGAGAGAAACAAGAAAGGGAAGTTGCTGAAAACGAAAAGTGCGTTTGGCCAAGTCCGTGCCCCACACCAAATGGAACAAGAAAGTCAAACAAAGTGGTGCGTTGGGTGAAAATTAATTTCATCTTAAATACTTTCCACTTTCCGTAACATGCGATGTTATTAGTAACAGGCATGCTGGGGGGAAATGTGTATTTTTAAACGTAATCTTTGTGTGAACGATACCTCTCTTACCTAAACAGAGAAAACCTTCTTCGGACTGGAACAACGTATTAAAGATTGAACCTGCAAAAATGTGACATCCAACACCCTCTCTGCCCGCACCCCCCCAACCCCGTCTCCAGGCAAGTCACTTTTAAACAGACCAGGCATTGGCAAAGACTCGGAAACAAAAGTTTAAAGCCTTTCTCAAGATACAGGAGGGGAAAAGAGACTTCAGCCTCTTTGATAAATTCAAGCAGCACCTCTCCAAAAGTTAATTAGCCAAAATCTTCACAGGGCTTGTTCTGCTCTCCAGAAGAAAATCGATGGCCAGGTCTCCCTAACCCGTGGAAAGCAATTTAAAAAGGAGAGAGGACAAATGTCCTGTTCAATATGGGATTTCTTTGAAAAAGAAAAAAAAAATCCCACAATGATAGGATCCCAGGGGTGACATTTGCATTCAAGGTGCAAGGGGCAGAGAGAGCAGGGAAAGGCTGGCAGAGTGACTCATTTCTGTGGAGCGGTGACCAGCATGCCCCAGGCTGGGTCAGGCACGGCCCAGCCTCAGCCATCACCTGTCTGCATCAAACCAAGAGGGCTGGATTACCACGGGATGATAGATGTCTTGGGCTGGAAGAAGCTGGCACAAGGCAGAGTAGAATGATGTTCTCATCAACAGCCTACTTCAGGCTACCCAAGGCTGCAATCAGAAGCAGGAAAGGCACAGGAGAACAAATTGCTGGGCTCCCTGCCTGTTAGAGCAGGAGCCCCCCACAGCCTGCAGCTTGGAACAGGGCTGGCTGCCCAGTTCTGGGGGGCACCGTGAGGGATGAGATCCCTCAGCGATCAAATCTGGAGTAAGGGAGTCATAGCTCTCAGAACTTTCCAGTGACCCTCCTTGAGCATAACTATGGAAAAAACAGATTCCAGGGAACCAAAGAGGATTCAGAGGGGTACAAATAAGACTCCTCTAAAACGATTGCCAACTAGGCTCCAAATGTCCTTTCAGAGCCCATCACGGCCCCTCCAAGACCCTCTGCTCCTTTTCTTCTCATGCTTCCACCTCTCTCTCTCAACACCATGCTTATTCGCTTAGATTCCATATCCACTGCCCTGAGCTAACTCTCAGGTCCAATCCTCCAACCCAGATACCTGGGGCTCCTCTCTCTTCACTGTCCCTCTGGTCCTGTGTTCTGACCCAAGAACAGGTGGTCCTGCCATCCCCCAAACACGTGTCCAAAAGCAAATTCCTCATCTCCTGCCAGTAGCTTGCTCCCTCCCCAGAGTCTCCATTCTTCTATGGTTGGGGGTGGTGTTGGGGTGGAGGGAAACCTGAGAGAACACCACTCTTATATCTCCCCAGCAAGGTGTCCTTGATCCTTCTCCTTCCTTCATCCCATCTGGCATTGGATTCTCCCCTTTCTCAGGAAGTTGCCCCTTCTTTCCATTCCCGCTGCATGGCCACCAGTCCCTTTTGACTAAAAACAGGACCTTGGCCCATCATTGCTATTTGTGCACATAAACAGAGATAAGCAGAGATAACAAGAAGTCCTAGCCTGTGGCAGGATTTCTGGCCCCTCCATCCCCGCCATGGGCCCCTCCTCTTCTCTGTGGGCACCTGGATTTCCTGCTGTCTCACCCAGCTGCCCACACTTCCACCATCGCCCACAAATGCACATTAAGACTCATCTACACCATACATTAATTTCCTCCTGTTTACATTGAAGTATATTGAACTCTAACTGCACTGTGGAAAGCCATCTCCCATTTATGTAGCATTTTATAATAACTAGCAAGCAGGGGGCAATATTCTGGAAGATGCAAGAACCTTTCCATTTTCCTCACCGTTACAGTCCCTAAAGCTGCCCTTCGAAGAGAGCCAGGTTGAGTGTTTGCTGTGGACTGAATTGTTTCCCCTGAAATTCATCTGTGGAAGCCTGAACCTCCCAATGCTCTAGTATTTGGAGATGGGGCCTATGGGAGGTAATTAGTTCATGAGGATGGAACCCTCGTGATTGGATTGGTGCCCCTATAAGAAGAGAGAGAAGAATGACCTCTCTCTCATTCTCTCCCTCTCTCTCTCTTCCCCCAAAGAGCAGCATTTTCTGCCACTTTGTGGCATACTAGCTGCTTCAGCTGGTTGGTACCTTCCACACCACACACACACACACACACACACACGGACTCACTGATGCAGTGTCTTTGAGGCTGGTGGATGCCAACCCAAACTTCCATCCTAAGACTTTAAGCAGCAGGGTGGCTGGGGCCAAACCTCAGGCAACAAGGGGAGCTGAATAGCTGTTGCATGATGATCCCAGCAGCCCAAAGCCCGCCCCAAATACAAAAACAGCACCTGGCTTATTTCCTGCTCTATCCCCAAGCTCAGCACAGAACTTGCCATATTGGGTTGAATGGTGAATGAATGAATGAATGAATGAATCTTCGTCTGACCTTCCTGTATATATGAATCAGACCACCCTACCCCTGGACCCCAATACCCTTTACTCAAGTCCTTCCTTCAACCTGAAATTCTTGCCTCTTGCCCCTGGCCTGGCCAATCTTAATCTGTTCAAGGGCCAGCTGAAGGCTTGCTTCTTCCAGGACACACACCTACCCCCAACCCAGTTATCCCTGCCAACAGTGTTTGCCCTCCGCCCTCTCAGAGCTCCCCGACTGTCTCAGTTGTGTTTGGCCGGTCTCTACCATCCTTCTTATCTCTTCCCACTCAACTAGATTATAAGAATCTTGAAGACAGGAACCAAGAGCTATGTATGTCCATGTTAGCCAACCAAGCACAGTGCTCACACTACAGAGAACATGATAAATATTGATTACTTGATTGAAATGTCAGGTCATCCTAATGGAAGCTTCCCAGCTGGGAGATGCTGGGGGACACTCTTTCTCCATATGCTGATGAGGTGAGCCTGAAACTATCTGGCTTCTCCAGAGCACAAGCTTAGGCAGCTGAAAATGGATATCCTGCAAGCTTGAATCTCACTGAATTTTCCCTATCATCTTAAAAAAGATCCCTTTGGCTTTCAAGATTTTCATTTCTCCACCTACAATATTCGTGCCACTGTGCAAGACACAGAACTAATATTCCCCTTCTCTGAACTTTACAAGAAGCTCGCTGAATGTGGTGCTGTCATCAGAACACCTTAGGAGGACTAGCTCTTCCTCTGCTGATGCAGATGTGCCTTCGGTGCTTATCAAGAATGCCATCACCCCAGTCTCCAGAAGAATGGTCTAGGGAGTGGCGCTCAAACTTTGGGTTGTGTCAGAATCAGTGGGGGCAAGTGGGGCTGTGAAATTCTGATTCTGGAGGTCTGGCATGTAATCTAGACATCTGTATTTTTGACAGATCCCCCAGTAATTCTGAGAAATATGAGACTCACTGACCTGAGGATAACTCCCCACTCTCCAAAGCAAGGGGAAGAACAAGAGGGCCTTGTGGTGATGTCTTTCGGCCACATTCTAATGGCAGAGCAGGAAAGCCCAGCTAGCTGACTTTAACTCAGCTGGGTTTGTTCCTGAAATTTCTTTTCTGGCAGCTGGCATGGATTAAGCAGCACTAACCTGTAGCACACTAGCCCCACAGAAATCCTCATCCCTCGTGAAACATCCAAGAGGCCTGGTTAAGGCAAATTTATGGAGAAGATCCTAACTAACATTCTTTGAGTCACTCTGGCAGTAACTCTGACCTTCAAACATCGCAAGAAAGTCACCTTGGGGACAAGGGTGTTGCCTTGCAAAAGCCAAATCTGATGAAGAATTTGAACCCTAAAACCCCTATCATGACTTAAATGCCATGCAGTCTGATGTTCAGGCCTGCTAGACCCAATAAATCCCTTTTCCAGCATCTACTCTGGTGAAGACTTTTCAGGGACTTATTATGCAAAGCTGCCTAAGCAAGACGGAATTTATGTTGAACCTGGCCATGATTTCTGAGCTGCCACTGGGTGTTCTGATGACATACGCAACTCAGGGTTGGTGTCAAGGGGCTGCCAAGGACAAGAGACTGGAGGCAGGAGGGGGAAAAGGATGATTCCTTCCAGTAAATAATGGAGGTGTGGGGGGGTCAGGAAAGGGGGATGCTCCAGAGAGGAAGAGGACTGTAGCCTTTCTTGTATCCAAGGTTTGCCTTTCAAATGGCATCCAGACGTGACAAAATAAATCTCTTCTCTGGAGGCTAAAGAATGTGTAGAATGCAACCAACTTTCAAAAGTGGGGAAAAAAAAAAAAAGACTGCTTTATTAGGGTAAAGCATACCTAGAAAGAAAACACACGCCCATCACAGAAACTTCATTGATTAAGAAAGTATTTTTAGTTTCCCTGGTTCATAGGCTGAGTCCTCTCTGAAACCCCAGCTATGAGCTGGGCACCCGGATGTTGTCCCTCAGGTGTGCTTGCCAGTAGAAGGGGAACATTGATTAGAGACAATTCTCGGATAAACATATCCTCAGACCCCATCTTCGCTGCTGGAATACGAGGGCCTCAAGGCTGTCCTCCCCGATAAAGGGAATATTGGCCTGGCATTTAAAACACAGCCACAAATAACACATCCTCGGTAGTCAATTCTCAATGCAGCAGTCCAAGTGATCTTTTTAAAATGGAAATCAGATCATGACATTCTCCTTCTTAAATCCCTCCAATGGCTTTCACAGCACTCAAAATAAAATCCAAACTCCTTCTCCTAGCTGTAGGCCCCCAGACTGTCTGGCCATGTCCACCTTTCCTACTTCCTCTTGTCCCCTGCCCTCTTGTCCACTCAACCCCATCCTCACTGCACTTCTCTCTGTCCTTTGTATATACCAAAATCATCCCACCTCAGGACTCTTGAACATGCTATTTCCTCTCGTTGTATACAGCTCCCCCAGGTCTTCTCATGGCTGGGTTCTTCTCAGAAGAGTCTTCTTTGACCCACCCTAAGGCACTCTACTCCACCCCTGCCTTAGTCCTTGCTATGTCCCATTCTGTTTTATTTTTTTCATTATACTCACCGACTACCAACCTTTTTCTGCTTTTTTCTTTGCTTGCTGGTTGTCTCTACATAACAAAATTATGAACTCCGTAAGAGCAGGGTCTTTATTTCTCTTGTCTACCACTCTCTGAACCTAACACATGATCTGGCGCAAAGGTAATGGCTCAACAGATAACACCGAAAAAAAATTAGTGAAAATCCCAGGCTACCTGCAACAGCCAGCTGGGCTGGTACAGGAGCCTGGCTCCCCAGAGGGCAAGAAGGTCATTGCTAGGGGGAGGTCCCAACACAGGGAATGAGAATGACACCACCACCTTCTCACTTCTGATCCTCCCTGCCTGACACACTCATCACTGGATTAGGAGCCTATTCCACAGTCCATACTTGAATCTTGCTCGGGACCCAATGGATGCCACACAAACACTACAAAACCTGCAGAGAAGTAGGGTCAAGGGAATAAATGATGCCCTTCATGACATCAGCTCTTCTCTCCTATGCCCAAAAAGAACATTCCAGGCCTGATACTAGCACTGTAAACTAGCAGTGCCAGACGATGGTCCCCAATGTACCTACTCCAGTTTCCTGAAAGGACCTGTCTCTGAATTAACCTCCTCTGCATGTTCTTTCCCTGAGAGCTGATCCATGTCCTCTTCCAGAGCCCCCAGCCTATGGGTAGTGGCAGGGGCAGGAGCAGGATGGGGGTGGGGAAGCACTGCTTGACGGGAAATCAATGGGAACTTGAAGGTCATCCGGAGGGCGCTGTCTCCCCATCATGCACCTGCTGGGATGGGATTTGTGGTCCTGACCTCGCTTGGGGGCCTCTGCCCTCCTGTCAGAGTTGGTTAAAATCAGCCGGTAGAAGCAAACGCCCTGCAGACCAAATGATCTCCAGGCTGCCCTTCTAAGGGACATCAAGCCAAACAAAGAAGCACTGAGTCTCATTTAACCTGCCACTAGGTTGAGAGCCACCCCAATTTCTCTTGGCAGTCCTCTGAGAAAACTGCCTCAGGCCTGCTAGTTTTTGAGGCACATGCTTATAAACCTTTTAATAAGGACAAAACAAAGCCAGGATGACCAAGAGGCTGGTCATGTCGCCAAACTTAAATTCTCTGGTAGAAAAGATCGACCTATTCTGGGAAACAAAGAAGAACAAAACTAAAAGGTAAATGTACCCTAGAAATACCTAAATCTTCCCTTATAATCTCTACATCCTGGGATGAAGACAAAAGATATCAGAGCCTCCATACTGCTGAAGGGAAGCCTATTTTTCTTGCAAACCCAACAATATAAGGGGACCTGACTGTATTTAAAATCTGACCCTCCTTCCCTCATGGACCTGTTCTCAAGTTCCCGTCCTCCCTCACTCCCTCCCTTCCTTCTATCCTACCTCATCAAGAGTCACTTGACATACAAGTCAGCCTACATCTCCAAGCCAAGAATTGAAGATGAATCAGGTATAAAAACGAGGAAGAGACATCCTTGACGTATTTACAGAAGGGCAACAACAAGATGGTGGTAACAAAAACTGTGGCCTAGCCACCATTTACTGAGCACTTACTATATGCACCAGGTGCTGTTCTAAGCACTTGACAGATTATTTCATTTCATCCTCATCCAGCCCCATCTTATTATTTCCCTCCATTCCACAGATGAGGAAACGGAGGCACGCAGAGTGTTCAGTGTCTTGCACATGGTATCAGGTGGTGCTATGAAGCTATAAATCCAGGCAATTTCAGTCCAGAACCTTGCTCTCAGCCTCTCACAGGGGCACCACTGCCCCCTCACTGAGAGCTGAACCTCCCAAACTGGAATAACCTGAACAGCACTCCTTTTACTGGGAGTGGGGAGGGGGGCACCAGGTTTTTCTAAAAGCATCACCGATTTGCTGGGTGATCTCAGCCATTTCTCTTCTTGTGCCTCAGTTTCCCAAACTGCCAACCAGTTCCAGAGGTACTGTTAGTCACAGAGCCTGTCACAGAGCCACCTCTTAGTAATTCAAGAAGTAGGTTGGTTATGGAGCTGCCTGAAAAGATACCATCAGAGAAATACAAAACGTTATTATGTGGTTTAGAAACCAAATCCATCCCACAGGTGAACAAGGGGAAACGGGCTTTGAGAAGCCCTGTGGCTCTCTCTGAATGTTAACTGAAGGGACAAAAAGCAAAATGCCAGATTACCATAAGAATTCCAGGTGCTAGAGATTGTCTAATGCAAAGGGCTTCCTGTACTGCCAGGAAAACCAATAACCAGAGAGGTGAAGTAATTTCCTCTAGTCACACGGGGGCCAGGGCTTAGATTAGATCCTCGGCAGCCAGGCTCCTAGTCCCAGGATTTCTCCACTGTCTCCAGCAGGGGTCTGCAAATGACAGCCCTGGGGCCACGTGTAGCCCCCACAAATTCCTACCAATAAAGTTTTATTGGAAGACAGCCACGTGCACTTATGTGCATATGGTCCGATCTCCTCTCAGGCGGCAACGGTGGCGTTGAGGAGTTCCAACAGTGATTGCGTGACCTGCAAAGCCTTCTGGACCTTTATGGAAAGTTTGCCAACTCCCGGTTTATAACCTAAGTCTCGAATGATGAAAAGACTCCACCCTTGGAATAAAAGAAAATAGCATGGGAGGCCGAGAGTCACAAAGCTCAAGCAGAGCATTTGACAATTATCCCAGCTTGGTACAACTTAATAAAAACCCATAAATATGGTTAATAATAAGGAAAACAAGCACGAGCTCACCCTACCTATTTAATAATTATTGTTAACTACAGCATGCAAAACTCATCACTGGAAATTACTTTTTTTTCTAGCCTCTCTCAAAAGCCCTTTCTCCTTAGAAGCCGCTGTTGGCCAATGAGCGAAGCAGGCTTCCCACAGTTGCAGAGGCCTCATCTCCTCCTGTGGAGTGAAAGTAGGGGCACTGAGATCACTGTCCCCTCCCTGAGTGCCCAAATCCTCCTTGACCCCTCTTTCCAAATAACACGATTATGAACCACCAGGCACAGATGAGGCTCTCGTCCAGGCTTTTCCTGCCTCCCATGCCTCCCTGCCTCCTTCAACCCCTCTCGCCTCTCCAGAAGCACTAGGCTTCCAGAAGCATCCCAGCCCTTGGCTGTTTGGGTGAGGACATTCTATCATGCCCTGGAGTGGAGGGATAGGGCTTGGTCCCGAGAGGCTCATGGGGAAATCAAGGCGGGACCTTGGGTCCTGGTCTAAGTTGGAATTTGGTCACTGTGTCTTCAGCAAGTCCATCAACCCCTCTGGACCCCAGGTTCTCCTCTGTCAAATGGAGAGAATCCTCTTCACATATACCAGACGATGGAAAATACAGAGTCAGAATGGACAGACAGGGCAAGCCAGCCAGGCAGCACCCAGGGTCCAATCTCACCAGGATTAGAACATCACCGGAACTGTGGAGTTTGGAGAGGCTTATATTCAACAGCATTATCTGAGGCAGAGAACTTCGATATATTGGACACATTTTGCGTGGCCCAGGCCCAGCTTACACTGAGGTGCAAGCAATCAGTAGTAACAACTCCTGCTTCCCCCCTCAAACGTGCCCTTGCTTGGCTGGTAGCAGATAGGCTGTGTGGGGTCAGAGGGAGGTAAGAGCCCCTCCACCCTGAACACGGTCAGCGATGGCAATAAATAGGCTTGGAGGGAAATCACATCCAGTCTGGCCAAGAACTGGGGTGTGGGTCGGGGCCGAAACTGGACAACTCAGGACCAGAGAGGAAAGGCTGTTTCCAGCTGTCCCTCATCAGGCCTTCTGCCTTTTTCTATAGTTGTTAAACAAATACTTAGAGAACATGAGCCAAAGCATGAGCTCCCTACCAGGAGGCCCACAGGCTTGGAGAGAAGAGGGGGCTTCAGAAAGTTCTACGAGCAGGAGATGTGCCAACAGGTGCCCACTACCTGCCCACTGTGCTAAGCACCTGACCTCCCTTCTCTTCATCCCTGGGACCAGGTATGGTCCTGGCCCTTCCTAGAGCCTGACGCTGACCCAACAGCGCTAGGTAAGGGCATTTCTGGGGACCTGGGCCCAAGGGAAGAACCTTAGGGCTTCCTTCTGTTAGTCAAGACTCTTCCCCACAGGGGCTGCACCTCGTCCACCAATCTCTGCTGAACTTCAGGGGTGCGGGGGGTGGTGGTGTGCTGTGTTCTGGGACCTCCATCATTAAGAGAGCCAAGAGGCAAGCAAAGAGAAGCGTCCCAAAGAGCCTGCTTGAGCAGTAGGCTGAGGTCTGTAGGGGAGGAGGGCCGGACGGGCAGCTGATTAGAGGAAAGGCAAGACAGAAGGAAGAGGAGGGGAATGGGGGGCGAGGAGGGGACAGGAGTCAATATTTGTGGAGGGGGGATGGCCTCCAGCACATGCCCCACAGCCATCAATATCTCTTCTGAGGACAGGTTATCTGGGCGATTTATGCTCTCTAATAATTACCTTGCAGAGGGTTCCACTTATCTTACCACAAGAATCTGCCAGTTGCCAGACACACAGGGTTCTGGTTAATTCCATCCACACTGCCATCCACCTCCACCTCGTCCTCCCAGCTCCCCAGCTCTTGTCCTCTGACCTCTAACCTCTCCTCCTCTCTCTGGCCTGGGGGACGTTGAGGGTAGAAGAGTCTCAACAACCTCCCTCAGAGTTCAGGGCCCCATAGGAGCTGACGGAGGGGGGCAGGGGAACCTCCCTTCCCAACAAATATGAGAGGTAAGTTGAGGCTCATCCCAGGAACATGCACACGGCTACAAAAGGCTATGTCGGAAGGGCAGACACCGATTTGATTGTCCTTTCTTCACCTGCTGCCATCAGATCTGGTCAGCATTTTCATTTTTCTGTCCCCACAACCCTCCTGAGAGCCTTCCCTTCCCTCCTGCAGCCCTTTGATCACGACCCCACCAGTAATGGTCATCAGGCTTATTCAACGAGCATCAGATGCTGCCTGGTGAGACCGATCTCCATGAACACATGTCTCGGACCCACTGTGAGCTCCTCACAGACAGAGTCCTTGGCTCACGGCTCCCCGGCACCAAGTCAACTCCTGAGCCTCAGCAGCGACAATACCACCAGGTGGCCCTTACCATGGGCCAGCTTCCAGAGCGGTCCAAGTTCATTAGAAAGAAGAACACATGTCATCTTTGCAGCAACCTCATGAGAGAGACGCTTTTCCTATTCCCCCATGACACAGATGAGGACCCTGTGACAGCTGTGGTCATAGGCTCAGGGTCCCCGAGGGAGCGGCCAAGTCGAGGATTGAACCAGGCGTTCCCGTCTCAGAGTCTGGACTCTTCAACACTGTTCTGCACCGCCTGGCAGTAAAAGTCTACAGACCCGCTGGAACATTTTATATCATATCTACCCACTTATTTATGCCCTCCTGTTCTAAAAGAATAATTTGTGTTAAAGTAATAGTAACACCAGCCAACAACTAAGGATCCTCAGGCACGTAAGGGTGCCAGTCACGGGCTAAGAAATCTCCACTTAGTGCAGCCCAGGTGGCTCAGCGGCTTAGCGCTGCCTTCAGCCCAGGGTGTGATCCTGGAGACCCTGGATCGAGTCCCACGTCAGGCTCCCTGCATGGAGCCTGCTTCTCCCTCTGTGTCTCTGCTTCTCTCTCTTTCTCTCTGTGTCTCTCATAAATAAATAAAATCCTTAAAAAAAAAAAAAAAAGAAAAGAAATCTCCACTTAGGGCACCTGAGTGGCTCAGTGGTTGAGCATCTGTCTTCGACTCTGGGCATGATCCCAGGGTCCTGGGATCGAGTCCCACATCAGGTTTCCCGCAGGGAGCCTGCTTCTCCCTCTGCCTGTGTCTCTGCCTTTCTCTGTGTGTCTCTCATGAATAAATAAATAAAATCTTTTTAAAAAGGGAGGGAGGGAGGGAGGGAGGGAGGGAGGGAGGGAGGGAGGAAGGAAGGAAGGAAGGAAGGAAGGAAGGAAGGAAGGAAGGAATCTCCACTCAATCCTCATGTCCACCCAAGAGGCAGCTGCTATCACCAACTGGAAGCTCCGCTCCCCAAGCCACCTCTCTGCCCCAGAAACACCAGCCTGCCCCTCCTCCGGGCCTTGGTACCCGCAGGGCCCACACCGGGCACGTTCCTCATCTCTACAGGGTGGCTGCTTCTGCTCCTTGGGTCCTGCTCACTCCCACCTCCTCGAGGCCATCCCTAAACTCCTTCTCTCTAGCACTCCCTCTTTCTTTACCCACCCCCCTGATTAATGGTCTTTTTAATAACTTTGCCAACTATCAAAAATTATTTTATTAGCATTTACTTACTACCTGTCTTTCTACACAAGATACTTAAGCTCCCAGGACAAAGACTGGTCTAGTTGGTTCACCTCTGCATGGCCGGTGACGAAAAGTACATACCTGGTGTACAGTAGATGGAGAAATAATATCCCCACTGGGCCTCACACCATCCTCACGGCCTGCTCAGCCAGACCCTTTGTCTCATGGAAAGCCCTATCTTCGTTTACCGGGTTCCGGTGACCCCGGCGTCCTGTGGAGTACCTCAGTACTTCACTGCACCCCGCTAGGAGGTAGAACACACATCTTTAGCATTCCCACCTCACGGATGAGGAAACGGGCTTCGAGAGCTTGCACGGCTGGTCCAGGACCACACAGAAGTAGGGTAAAATCAGTCCTCATTCTGGCAGCCTCCCTGAGTCCATGATATTAATCATTCTGTCACGGAGCCTCTGGCCGGGTCCCCTGGGTGACTCAACTCTCTTCACCCACGTATCCCGAAATGTCCCCGGCCTTCCTTTCTCCAAGCCCTTGCTTCTCTGTGCCAGTTCTCTTGCACTGGCCCTTCCAGGTTCTCTCCACCATTCTTCTCCCTGCGCTGTGCCCCCAGGAGCATGTCCTGGTCAGCCACCTGCCATCTGCCCTCTGCGGCTGGCAGCCTGGGCCAATGGCAAATGGTAGCAGCAGGCCAGAGGGAGGGAAGAGAGCAAGATGGGGCGTCTACTCCCCCAGCCACCTGCTTGCTGGGTCTACTGAAGGTCACAGCTCCCATCAGGCAGCCCTCTCCACATAAGCTACCCTCTCCCCTTGACCTAGCCCCCAGGTACTGTGCCATCTTACCTCCGACGTTGCCCTGCCCCCGCTTTTATAAATAGCCATCTTATTAAGCTCGCCTCAGTTTACTCTGCTGGAATCTGCTGCTTTCTGCTGGCTCTCCAAATGCCACCTGGCCTCTCTGTTCCCTCCAGCACCACCACCACCATCACTGTCCCCTGCCCCCTGTTCCCTGCAGCTGCCTCTGCCAGGCCCTTCTCCACAGCCTGGGGTGTTGGATCCTTCCAAGATCTATAAATAAATGTTGACTTGCTGGCTTGAAGGTTTGCCCTGGCAGCCTTTGCTCTTTGCCTGGGCCCCATCAGCCCCTTTGCTAACCACTGAAGCAATACTGGGGAGAGAGGGGCACGTCAGGGCAGCCCCGCAAGTACACAACAAGCTGTCTGCCTATGACTAAAATGAAAACAGAGGTGATCAGGTCCAATGTGGGGTCCCCTTTGCTAGGATCGGGCTGGTCCTGTGCAGGGTGTTGGAGGACTTTATAGGCGATGTACTGTTGGCTCAGACAAAGCCAACATCACAGCTTTGATAACTTTAGCACAATCTGTCAAGCAACTGCTTGGTGGCAGGTACCGTACTCAACCACCATTGGCATTCCTTCATCATTATATTAATAGATAAGGAAACTCAGGCTCAAAGAGGACACAGAATTCCGCCAATGCCACAGAGCTCCTCAGTGGCAGAGCTGGGATTAGAGTACAGCTCAACTCAAATCCACAGACGTATTTCCCACTGGGCCACGCTGCCTGATAGCCAACCCTATTCTTCTGCAGGAAGGCCACACACTCAAAGCCAGGCAGGCAGCTCAGAGACACTGGCACCCATGGCAGGAAGAGGGGCAGGCAGACTGGGGTATAGGTTAGGGAAAAGAGTGTGGCATGCTCCCTGCTGCCTGGAGTCACTCTGTCCAAGGACCATGACATCGCCCAGCCACAGCAGGCACTGCCCAGCCCAGGGGCCTGGAACATGCCCCCACTGCTCCTTCCTGCAGAGCCAGCGGGGAGCCATGTGCTTGTCCTTGGGCACACACCAGCATGTCAACAAAACAGGCCCGCAGGCATGGGCCCTCCTGCCCTTGCCTGGGACAGTCACAAGGAAACTCTGAAGGGCAGGGCAGAGGGACCAGGCAGCAACAATAAGGGAGGAAGCCTTCCTGCTCCAGGACCTGGAGCTGAACTGTTCTTCCTCCAGTCCTCCCTGCAACCAAAATTTATGTTCCCCTTAACATAATTCAAGGACTCAAGGGTTTTGTTTTGTCTTTTTTGGAAGGCAATGGCAAAAAATGCACACATTTCTGGTGTTAGGGGTGTTCTTGAAGGCAAACATCCTCACTCGTGAGGACACACACACACACACATACACACACACACACACACCAACTCTGGCACCACATAGCCCCAAACAGCCCTGACTTCAGTACTCTCTTGGGCTCCTGGAGAAGCCGGCTCTGCACAGCCTCCTGACCTCAGTCCACATGACTGCTGGCTGGCTCTTGCGCCCCAGAGTAACAAAGCCCTCCCGGGACCGGGCAGCAGTGACACCTGCCTCTGCAGTCCATCCTGCCCCCACCAAGCTCAGGGGTTGTCCATGGCCCTGTCTGATGTGTCCTGACAGGACAAGTTCCAATTAGCAGAGGCCGTTTCCAGTGACCCAGCATGGAATGGGGCCCAAATCTCCAGAGCTATCCTGAACCTCCTCTCCCCTTGCCCCTCCAAATCTTAAATCACTGATGTGACATCTCTAGGCGAAGGGCTCTTACGGCATTGGGTAGACTGGAAAATATCCTGAATAGAGAGTGTTCTTCGAAATAAAACAAAGACAAAAACCAAATGCTGCTGAAATACAAAACTGAGTGCCATCTTAAAATCTGTGCAGTACGGACATGGAGGAGCCTCCTCCAGTCAAAAACTCTCCATCCCTCCCATTAAACACCAAAAACTGAATCTCCACTAAAGAGAGGAGGATGGCAAACATGATTAGACCCAATTAATATATGAAGAAACTAAGAACAGAGGAAGGAAAATCAATAGAATTTCTTTGCTCTGACCACTGCTACAAATGAAGTAATAACTTGAGAGAGATTTGAAGAAGAAGGAAACCAAAAGTGTCAGACAGCAGCCATGAGGCCCTTTAATAAAGCAGCAGCAGCCCGTCTGAACTGGCCGGCCAAAGACCACTAAGGCTGACAAGACATTCCTGGGGATGGCGGGAGGGGAGACAGCTGGGGTCACTTGCCTTCTATTCATTACATAGCACAAGGCTCATCAGTGGTAAATTCTCATCTCGCTCACAAAAGCAAGACATAAAAGGAAGCAAAACGGAAGAAGCATTAGGGACGCCGGTAATTTCTAGACAGGCAAAGGCCACAGGGGCCCCCTGAAGCTTCACACCAAGTTTATGTCCATCATCACTGCCCCATCCCCATCTCTCTCGTCCATATTCAGGGAGGAAGAAAGGAAATTAACAAGCCTGCACCCGACATCCTCCCTGGATCACCAGCTGGGCCATTTGGAGCATCCAAAGATGGGGTGTGGGAAGCCCCAGGGGAAAGGGAGATCTCTCCAGAGATCACCATCCCTACCTCTTCTCGGTGCCTGGGGCTCTGCTGGATGGAAGACGCCGACAAATTCAACAAGAATTTAGCCGGGCCTCCCCGTGAGTCCAGATGGGAGATGCTCAGTAAGATAGCCAGTTCTGTGCTATCTTTGCACCTGCAGGAGTAAATTCCTTGCTGTCCAGCTGGGTTTTCTGGCAGTCCCTCAGTCTACTGCTGTCTCTGGATGGGGTTCAAAAAAGTGCTCCTGGCCTGAGTGGTCGTCATTCGTTCATTCAGCCAGTAAATGTTTAAGGAGCGCTGAGTCTATGCCACAGCACATGTGTGAGAGGCAGCACACCATTTAAGTGAGCAGCAAGTGTGTGGGTTGGAGTCCTGGCTCCTCGTTTACTTGCTCTCTGGCCTATTGACCCCCAGAGCTTCACTTTCCTCATCTGTAAAGTGAGGGTGACTATAGGACCCTCCTCTTCAGACCACTGGGAACCAATGATATAACCTCACCATGAGCGATCAGTAAATATTAGCTGTTGTTACTCTGACGTGGGGTCCCACCTGCTACTTGCTGCCATCATCAGTCGTAGAAACAGTCATGAGTTAACTCCCGGGCAGTATCATCTGTTCCACCCGCTTCCCTGTCCACACAGATGAGCAATAGCAGAATGTATTAAAAAATAAAAGAGCTCAATGCCATTGGCTCAGATTGCCCCCCACCCCCAGTCAGCTGTCTAGCCAGTGGGATCAGAGGTCAGAAGCACAACCATGAGTGTGCGGATGATTTAGTACCAAACCAACCTCACCCGCAAAATTCTTACTCCAGTATAGATCATCCCAGTGGTAGGTAGAAGGTACTTATCCCCTTTGATTGAAGGGCCCTGGGACGCAAAGGTAGAGGTAGAGGACGCAAAGGTAGAGTCTTACTTGGCTGGAACTTTTGAATATCCAAGACATGTGGAGAGGTGGTGTGTTGGTGTCCTATTGCTGTGCAACAAATTACCACAAACTCGGCTTAAAACCACCCAAATTTATTATCTTACGGTTCTGGAGATCAGGAGTCCAAAATGAGCTGCATAGGACTAAAATCAAGGTTTTGACCAGGTTGCTTTGCTTCTGAAAGCTCTAGAGGAGAATGCATTTCATTTCCTTTTCCAGCTTCTAGAGGCTGCTTGCATTCATTGCTTGGTGGCTGCTTACCTCCACTGTATCACTTGGACTTCTGCTTCCATTGTCATATCACTGACTCTGACCCTCCTGCTTCCCTCTTAAAAGGACCCCTGGGATTACATTGGGCCCACCCACATAATCCAGGAGAATCTCCCCATCTCAAAGTCCTTCATTTAATCACATCTACAAAGTCCCTTTATACCCTATAAAGTGACATTTTTACAGATTCCAGGGATTAGGACCCAGACCTCTTTGAGGGGTCCCTATTCTGTCTACCAAAGCCGAGTGCTGCTGCAACTTGCACTTGTTACAGCAATGGTGAGGGGTGGTAGGATATGAGGTTGTGCCCTTAGCTCTAGAATACTGAAAATAGGAACGCCTGGGTGGCTCAGTACTTGAGCATCTGCCTTCAACTCAGGTCATGATCCTGAGGTCCTGGGATCGAGTCCCACATCGGGCTCCCTGAGATGAGCCTGCTTCTCCCTCTGCCTGTGTCTCTGTGTCTCTCATGAAAAATGAATAAAATATTTTTAAAAAATAGAATACTGAAAATATCCTACCTTACAGCAAAAATCTAATTAAAGTATAAAATGTATGGTGCCTAAGAGACATGTCTGTGTGAGCTTCTATTTTCCCAGCAGAAGTACTAACTTTAAAGGATCCTTGTATCATGAGGAATAGAGAAAAAAAGAAAAGAAAAGCACCCAGAATCCTTCACTCCATGCCAGGCACACAGTTAGTGTTAACTAAGTTAGTTGCTTAGTAAACGGCAACGAAGGAGCTGCCCACTAGTTCTGTGAGCCCGTTGCTCTGGCTCTATCAGGCCCAGTGACTAAACAAACCAGCTTGACGCGAACTACTTATCAGTCAGCAAATACCAACAAAGCCCTGTCAGGTCCCAGGAATCAGAGGGGCCACTCAGCCCAATGCAAACTGACCCTTTCATGCTGAGGCCTGAGCCCTTCCTCCATAGACACCCAAAGATCTAGATTTACGATCAGAATTTCCTAGATCAGACATGGTCCAGATCTGAGTTTACTTTCTGCTGAAAGAAGACAAGTGTGAGAGCCCAGCAATCTTCCACAGACCCACAATGCGTTCCCCTACATGTCTTTCTCCTGCAAACAACGGTGTTATTTTAAATTGTGTTGTGCTCACTTTGGGCTCAGGGCTACAGTCAACAATCCCCAACATGAATCTTTTCACCCTCCCATTTCGTAGATGGGCGAACTGAGGCAGGCACCAAAGGAACAGGGATTTTATCTTACAACAACATTGTGCGTCATTTGCTTTCATCACCAAAGTATCTCGGGTGAGGTTCAAAAAAAGAGAGAGGGTTTTAGAATTTGAATCTCAGATCTCCTGCTAAGTAGCTGTGTGACTGTGGGAAAGTTGCATAACTTATCTGAGCATCCCTTTCTTTATCTGTAAAAGGAGACAGGAAAATCGGCCTGTCTCAACTGTTGCATGAATTAAATATCACATCAAACCCTTGGCATGCTGGATTTATGGAGCGCTTACTATGTCTCAGGCACTATGCTAAGCATCGTGTGCATAGTAATTCATTTACTCATTACAACTCTGTGAAAATAGGTCTTATTATTTCTATTTTCCTGGAATGTAGGCCTCTGGAGGGTAGGGATAGTTTTTGTGTCTTCAGCCTTTAACTCAAATACGCTGTGAATAGTAAATGCAATCTACAACACTGTTGCTGATAAAGAGTGGAGAGATCAGTGAGTCGGGCATCATTCTGGAAGGTTTTATAAAAGTGGAGTCTGATAGGTAGAATTAGAGGAAAGGATGGAAAGGGGGCAGATCTTCCCACTGGGGTAAGGTGAGGTAGAAAAGTGACAAGAGAAGTAAGGCATGTGGGAGACAGAACCACACAATGCGCATGGATAGGAGACAGCAAAACTTTTCTTGATCCACTTTAAAATGCCCCTAATGAGGGCACCCAGGTGGCTCAGTCAGTTGAACATCTGCCTTCAGCTCGGGTCATGGTCTAGGAGTCCTGGGATCGAGCCCCACAAAAGGGTCCCTGCTCAGGGGGGGGTCTGCTTCTCCCTCTCCATCTGCCCCTCCCCCCGCACATGCGCGTGCTCTCTCCCTCTCTCTCTCTCTCAAATAAAATCTTTTCCAAAAAATACTCTTACCATATCTACATCTGTGAGATCTATATGAAAAGAAAATGGTCCTTCCCTACCAACCTCACTGGGTTGTTGTAGCAAGTGAGATAGGGTGTGAAGTTTCTTAGATGCTTTCCACCATCAGTGATTCTACTTCCCCAAGAAGCAGAGTTTTACATATTGATAGTTTCTAGTGTTCTTATCAACATGTCATTTTATAAGGTTCATTTGCCCCCCGTTTCCATCTTCCTTTTAGCCTTCTGCTCTCTGGTAGCTATTTTCAACAATAACAAAAATCCAAGGTAGGAAACAGTTAAAATCATCCTTGATGGTGAGGGGAAAACTGTTGCTCAACCCTCACAGTGCTGGTATTTCTGGCGCTAAGGATTGCACGTGACTGAGGTCAGGCCTGATCCGCCTGATTTGCTCTCTCGGACCAAAGTTCCAGTGGAGAACTCTGGGTCCCCACTAGGGCCACACCAGGGGCTGCCAGCTGCAGGGAATAAAGCCTGGTCCCTCTCTCCCCCAGGTGGCTTCTGCCCAGGGTGGGAAGAGTCCTGAGCCTGAGTCAGCACTGCTGAAAGGGGGCCCCTCATCCTGGCAACTCCTCCTACCACAGTAGAACCCGGGTGGAAGTTCACGGAGTACTCTGACCACTTCGGGACCCTCTCGGGTTACTGTCCTTTCCCCAAACAACAAAAACTTTGAAAGTCCCGGTTCTGGAGTAAACATCAGTTTCCACAGATGCAAGCATCTCAGGAGTGTGTGGGAAGCAGTGCAAGGCCCACCCGCAGCCCCCACCTCATTGCCCACCCAGCGCCGTATTTTCCTCATCCTGTGCACAACGGGAGCTGGCTGGACGTCAGGAGAGGCTGCCTCTCAAACTGGGATATAGGACAGAAAGGGGGGCAGGGGCGGCCCCAGTCATGCTCAAAATCCCGCATCTTGCTTTACGGTGCAAATATAAGAGTCCAGTCCTTCCATCAACCTGTCTCCTGCAACTTTAGAGAGAGGCTTCCGACCCAGGAGAAAACCGCCTCCCCAGGCCTTAGGGATTGGTTCAAGGGTTGCCTGCTTCTCCCTCTCCCTCTGCAGCTCCCCCTGCTTGTGCTCTCTCACTCTGTCTCAAATAAATACATTAAAAAAAAAAAAAATGTTTACCTGAAACTGCTGGGAGATAGCCACACTGCAAAGAGGCCAGTGCAAAGGAAAGCCGAAGCGAGAGGAAGGGGAGATGGAAGGAGTTCAGATAACCTTGTAGAACTCCTCAGCCCAGGCCCACGTGAAGCAGCTGCACTGCTGAACTCCCAGCTAGATGAGCCCATATCTTCTTCCTCGCTGTGTGCTCCAGCCATTTGAGTTGGGTGTCTTGCCATTTGCAACCTTAAAAAGCCCTGCACATTCCGGAGCCTGATTTTACCAACAAATTCTGCACGAGGCTGAAGAAGAACCTGTCCCTCCCCATCCCAACACCTCTGGGCTGCTCAGATGTTACCCAAATGCTTTTGATAGAAAGATGAGTCACTGTGGTCATCAGGTGCCACCGATCGCCCCTGAGAGGGGGTCCAGCAGGGACTGTTGTAGATGGCGGCTCAGTGAGCCTACAGCTCACCCCAGTCCCGACCACTCCCTCTTGTCTCGGGCATTTTCTTCATTTACTTTACCTGCCTGGCCCCTTGAAGTACATAAATTTCTCATTCTCTTATAAATGGATGCATGAAAGGATGGGTGGAGAGATGGATCCGTTGATCCATCAATGGAAAAGCCAGGGGATGGTTGAGTGGATGGACAGACAAGCAGGTGGTTATGGATTTGCCCACTGAGCCTGCCTACACACAGGCACAACACACACACTAAAACCTCGAGCTGCTGCAGTCAGGGGACCATTTGATAATATGGGAAAGAAAATAGCCACAGATGGACTTCTGTGTGGCTTTGGTCTCTGGGCAGCACTCATCCCACAGTTGTTCTCTTCTTTCCTGAGTCACAATCCCACCAACAGCACAGCACCAGGAGAAACCATTCCTGAATTCACAGGCAGCCACCTCAGAAAACCTGGCCTGAGGAGACAGCCTCTCCTCTGTCCCCAGCATCTACTTGGATCTGGATGCCAGCCACAGAAAGAACTACAGAGAAGGCAGGCACCATTTTGGCACCTAGACTAGGGGTAATCATTGACAGTGTCCACAAATGCATCTATGAGGCTCTTGCCTTGAAACAAGGAAGTGAGGGGATTGGGGTATGGGGTAGCCAAGGAGAGGCACCAGGTGGCTCAAAGGATGGAGGGGAGAAAAAAAAACAAAACAAAACAGAAAGATGATGACAATGGAGCTCAGAGCCAAGACAAGGCCTCGTCCTTGGACCACCCCGCTGGAGGCCTCAGCCACGACTTCAGGGAGCTGGTTGGTGATTCACATGAAACCACACTGTGGACTATTGATTGTGGTCATGCATGCTCACAGTCTAGGCAACAGCTTGCTTCAGAAACTACGCAGTGTTCCCTGTGAAGCATATTCCCCTTTGTGAAGTCGTCACAAAGTTCTGAGCAAAAGAATCCCTCTTTTTCCTGGGTCAGACCAAGAAAGCAGCACTCAGCTGAGTGGCAACTGGCCAAGACCTGTTCACGCTGGGCATGTCACCCCAAACGTGAGGTATGAAACACAAAATGGGAGGGCTCTGCATCTCGTCTATCCTTACAGCCAGGAAATGAAAGCATAGAAGAGTGGGAGAAAACAGAGCTGCACACAGAAATATTCCCACAGGCGTAAAAGAAGGGTAGTTGCTGAGTGGGGAGAAGTACTAGCTTCCTCAGGAGTCATCCTTCATGGTGGATACCATCCCTGCCAGGCACCCGTCTTCCAGGTGACCTGGTCCCAGAGCCCAGGAAATACAAGTGTGGGATGAGCCATGGAAAAGAGACTCCCATGGAGGAGCAAAAGAAGCACCAACGAATGTTGAGTACCAGGAAGCAAATGCTCCCTCACCTGCTGCTAACAGGAACAGCTGGGTGTGCAGGACTGTCATCAGCCCCTGGAACACTACACAAGACTGACACGTTATCTCTACCCTCAACAGGTTTATCTTTGAGAGAGGCAACCAGACCGATAAGGGTATAGCCGTTGTAAACTGTATACAACCTGGATTCTCCGTCCTGCTTTGTGCCTGAAGCCCGCCACTAAGTTTTCTGGGCTTCGGTTTCCTCATCTGTAAACGGAGACCCCTCACAGCTCAGAAGTTGTGTGAGTTCCTGGATGTCAGATTAGCTGATCTTCAAGGGGCCGCCCATGTTCAGACACTAGGCCTTGGGAGACTCATGCGGATATTAATGTTCAGAATCAGCTCCTGGGAGTGAGAGCAAGGATGCTGACCCCTCAGTCTTTCATGGCACCACACACACCTCGAGGCACATGCACCCAAGCAGCCCAAGACTGAGACACCCTTTTGATTGTCTCTGACTATGTGTATTTTCAGCCCTGGGTGTTTGTTTTAACTTACAGGAGGAAAGAATCTGGATTCTTTTAAAATATATACAAAGGGAATGCATTTGTTTATTTTGCAGAATGTACTTTAAGATACAACTGGTGAGGAGCAAAGCTACAGACCATCCTTTTCTCTTGGCTCATGTGAGGGCTAGGCCTCCATGGTGATTCCTCCAAAGACCACAAATGGCCAGGATCTTCCATCTCCCATCTCTTGACCTGTCTCAGTTTGATCACCTGGTCAGCCACAACTGTCACATTATTCTTCAGGACCTCAGTGCTCCAGTGACCTCATCCTGCCATCATCATCCCCATGGAGGTGCAGGGTCCCTGCCCACTGCCCACCTTTCCATCTGCCCCACATGGCAAGGTCACCAGGTAAAATCAGGAATCCCAGTTAAGTTTGAGTGTTAGATTAAGAATATAACATTTTTTGTATAACATTTTCCTTTCCAGGCAGCCAAACTTAGGCAGGTTCCTTCCAAAGATAGAAAAATTCTCTCCTTCTAAGCGTATGGTCCCAGAACCCCAGCCCAGTGGCCCTTGTGTCCCTTGGCTTCACTAAAGTCTGCCTTTGCCACTTTCAGGGTGAACTGTGAAGGCCATGGTTTCCAAGTCTCATGGTAACACAGGTAGCTCCCATTCGGATGCCAATGGTGCTTGGTCAAAAACCTGCTTACGGCTGGATTCAAATACATGTCTACACAGAGCTACCAGTCCAGGGCAGAAGGTGAGAGGAGGAGCAAGGAAGGAAGGAGAGAAATGCAAGATAGGTACTGCCATAAAAGTTTCTAGGGGAGATCTCAGTCTGAGAGATCTCACTTCAAAAAAAAAAAAAAATTGGGTGCCTGGGTGGCTGATGGTTGAATCTGCCTTTGGCTCAGATCATGGCCCCAGGGTCCTGGGATCAGGCCCTGCCTCGGGCTCCCTACTCCATGGGGAGCCTGCTTCTCCATCTTCCTCTGCTCCTTGCCCCCACTCGTTCTCTCTCTGTCTCTCACAAATAAATAAATAAAATCTTTAAAAAAAAATGTGTCACCTGGCAATGGTTACCACATGGGCCATGAACTTCTAGTTCTAATTTCTGGCTATAGCTCTGGATTCCATAAGGGCCAAGCAGGTCTACAACACCTTGCAGAGGTGGGCACCTGGAGTGTAAGTGCCACAAGGGCAGGGCTGGTGCCTTTTTTCTCTCATTACCATACACACCCCCACCTAGTCCAGGACCTAAGCCTCACGGCGAGCACACAATGAGCCTCTGTTGAACACTTGAATGAATGTCTACGGTATCCAATATGTCCCCAAAAAGTATCATGAGCTTTGTAGTGCAAAGGGCTCTGAACAACTCAAATGAGAAACACAAACATGTCCAGTGATAAGGGCCGGCCTGAATGACCTCTGAGGTCATCTGCAATGCCACGAGCCCTGGAGCCTGTCCTACTCGGGCAAGTAACTTCCCTGAAAGAATGCTAAACACTTTCTTCCTCGCCTCAGCTCAGCAGCCATAGTTGAAGTCTTCGGACTGTGCCCAGCACTGTGTGATCCTCCAGGAGGTAAGTGTACACGGAAGCCCAAACTGGGAATATGGGAAGGAACACAAGGGATGAACAACTAGGGGATTAGTGCCTAGGTGAGTAGGGACCCAAAGAAAAAAAACAAGAGAAATAATTTAAGATGCAGCACAGCCGTCCAGGACGCACACACTCATACAAACACAAAGATCCTCCTTCCAGATCCACACTGCACCCCCCCCCCACCCAACCCATCCCATCATTCTATGACAATGCTGCCTTGTGGAACAGAACAATAGGTACATTATGCCAACCTATAATTATCCTAGGAGAAGCGATAGTGAAGTCAAGGCATTACATGAAAGTTGGGATACTGGATACAATCCCATAAAAACAACAACAAAGCAACAATCCACAAAATCCCTAATTTAAATAAAGGCTAAAAGCTGCCCGGAGCCGGTACCCTTTCACATTTTCTATGAGGATGGGATTTTTTTTTTTTCTTTTCACTTGATTATTTAAGCACAAGGCCTTCTTTCACAGGAATTGGTAGAGTATTGGGGGCAGGGGTTGGGAAGCTGTATTTTTTTTTTCAATAAGGAAACAGAGAGTAAAGGAAGTGGAGGTCATGAGACAGTGCCAAAGCCACGGTGTGACCCCCCAGGCCGTCCTCAAAGGTAGCCAGCCAGGTCTGAGTCCACTCAGTGAGTCCAGTTCCAGTCACAGAAATTCCTTTCCACCACACCAACAGAACCCATGTCCAGGGACGTCCGTGTAAAACACACAGAACCCTGGGTGGTATCCTGGAAAAGACAGTGACCAAAAAAATAATCTGAATATCTGAGCTCCTATCTCTGCTATAACTAGCTGCTTCTGTGGTTTAGTCAAGGACTGTGTGCTCCATCTCTGTCACAGGTAAGCCATGGAGCCAGCAACTGAGGAAAATCACAAAGAGTCACTTTCCCCTCCGAGACTCAGTTTCCTCAGATGCAAAATGCACACACTCACACGTGCACACTCTCACACATGCCCTCACCAACCGCACGCTTCTGGACTCAAGGCCCTGGCGTGGGGCCGCACTGATGGAAGGCCATCTCCACGGGCCATCACTGAGGAAGGAGAGAGCCTGCCGCTTCTAAAACAGAGATGAAGCCGGAACTCTCCAAGCAAAGGAGCAGAAGCCGCCTGCCAGGGGCACGCAGGGTCATCTTTGTGTGTCCTGGTAAAAAGCAAGGGTGTGGAAAATCGATGGTTTATTTTTCAAGCACATCTCTAGTTTCTAAGCAAAGGTCTCTCTCCTCTTTCAAGGGGAGCCCTCCTCCTCCTGAACCACAGTCCCACGCGCTCTGCCTCTCGTGGACCCAGTCAGCTCTCCTTCCCTCAAAGGCCCCCCTTCTTTCACCTTCTCCACACACTAACTAGGGACTGCACGAGAATGCCATCAATTGTCAAAGGGCCCTTCCAGCAACGATCCAACCTCATTCCTTGAATTTCCTGAAAAGCTCCTCAAAGATATAATATTCTCATCTGTCCATTCCCTTTAGAAGCCATTAACCAGGGGCACCTGGGCAGCTCAGTCCGCGAAGCATCTGACTCTTGATTTCAGCTCAGGTCATGATCTCAGGGTCCTCACTGGGCTGTGCTGGGCTCCACACAGCTTAGGATTCTCTCTCTCCCTTGGCCTCTGCCTCCCTAACCCCTGCGCTCTCTCTCTCTCTCTCGCTCTCTCTATCTATCTCTCTCTCTCTCTCTCTCTCTCTCCTCTCTGTCGATCTCTCTCAAATAAATCTTTAAAAAAAAAAAAAAGAAAAGAAAAGAAACCATTAGCCATCCTTCCTCAGAAGCCACTGTTTCATACTAATTTCCTCCTTTTCCTAACAAATCCAAAGGCCACTTCTTGGTCATCCGCTGCTTGGCCAACATTTGATGGTATTGGTTGGCCATGTATTCTTTGAAACTCTCAGAACCTTGATTCTACTCATTTGTTTAGTTCTGTCAATGAACGTTCCCTCCATCCTGTGCTGGGTGGTGGGACAGGGCAATGACATGAGCCAGTCCTGATCTTTTGCTCATCTCTCCACATCTACTACTGTGGCTTGCCCTACGTCAGCCAAAGGGCTTTAAAGGACTTAACAAAGTCCAGTCCTGCAAACTTTGGAAAAACATTTTACACTGTAATAATTTTTCTCCTGGAAAACAAGAGAGCCTATTCTTGCAACTGACGCTATTCTGGAAGTGTGCAAAACCTGTGATAGAAGCACCACCAAACGACTCCTGAAATGTGGTATGATTTTGTGTGTCACTCTTCCCCAAGTCCTCTGCTCACTGTCCCCTCTCCCTTAGAGCTTTGCTGTGGACCTTATCACAGTGTTAACTGTCTCGGTCTCTAAGCTGTGACCATGGAAAGCTCTAAAAAAGACATGGAGTAGACTGGTCTCTCTTTCATTCCCATAACTGCCCAATGCTTAAATGTTTGTTGAAATGCAGCAAGAGCAAGGAGAAATTCAGCATCAAATCTCACATCTACACCATTCCACAGGATGCTCTGCACCTTTGGGAAACTGTCCCGGTTTAATTCTGGTCTGTCCTGTGGGCCTGGAGGGCTTGCCTACCTACAGGGTTGGGCTGGGGGGTGAGTTTTCTCTGACCTTGGGCATTGCGGAAGCCACCATCACACCACACTGAAATGTCCAAGCAGGACCCTGAAGCCAACACTCCACCTACTCAGGATACAAAGTTAATGAGTGTGTGTCACTTAGTAATTCTGTAATTGTCTTCCTTCCTTGCTGCATGCCCTTGGGCAAGCTCCTTATGTTATTTATCCCTGCTTTCTCATCAATAAAATAAAGACTATGCGTCTCCTAGGATTGTTAGGAGGATTTGACAAGCACTAGGGGAAGTGCCTAGGCTGTGCTTACTAAGGTAGCAGAGCCTCGATAGATACTTCATTATCATTACCATTATTATTGTTATTGACAGGTTAGAAAAGGTAAATGATCTTGACCCCAGTATAACTTAGATACCTTGTTTTTGTTTTTGTTTTTTTAAGATTTTATTGATTAATGAAAGACAGAGAGAGGAGCAAAGACGGCTCCCTGCAAGGAGCCCAATGCGGGACTCAATCCCAGGACCCCAGGATCACAACCTGAGCCAAAGGCAAACACTCAAACACTGAGCCACCCAGGTGCCCCCGATACTGCCCTTTTGAATGCCCTAGTTTAGACCCAACGGCCTTTTGGCAATGCCTCAAAAAAAAAAAAAAACAACAACAAAAAAAAAAAAAACACTACACTTTCAGCCTTTAAAAAAGTACAAGGTAACATGAGAAACAGAAACTTCTCCTTCCCTTCCTGAGGTCACTCCACCCTAACCTCAGCGAGGGGAAAAGATAAGCTCAGACATGGGGTTAGGGATCCTGGTGGGGGTTAGGCATGGGGTAAAGTCTGGGAAGGGGGAAGGACCGAAGTTGGATAGAGGGTCCTGAAGCGGAGAGGTCAGAAATGGAGTAAAGGTCAACACTGGAGGTTGCGCAAGTGAGGAGAAATTTAGGACCATCTGATTGATGCTCATGTTGATCATTTTCACTTTTCATCCCCGCCCCCCACTATGGCGTCAAAACGCCCCACTTTATGAAGGTGGGAGGGGAGGGAAGGAGGGAAAGAAAGAAGAAACCTGAACTAAGTGAACGTTTTTAAACCAACAAGACATTTTGATTCAAAGAGTAAGTCACTACACTGGTCAAATCCCCTGGTCCTTTTCCACAAGCGGAGCTCACAAGCAGGACTGACAAGAAGGTTCTAGTAACTGGCTCAGCCTGCAGGATATAAAATGCTGGGTGAATTTTGCATTCCAAGGACAGAAGTTTTCCAAATTAAAATTTTAAGAGTGTATGAAAATAGTTCACCATTTACTCTTAGGATGAGGGAGCATGTAGACTGTCAGTCTAAAAATCCAAGCTAGCATTTTCAGGGATGCTGTCTATCCTGAGGGGGGATGGGGGGCAGGGGGGATGGCTTGTTGATTCTGTCCAGATCCCTGAGATCTTGGACCCAGAAAGAGAGAAGGGTCTGAATAACTTCTCCCACCAGGAAACCAGCCAGAGGTCTCTGAGCTTATAGGATGAACATTTCAAAAGCCATGACTTAAATTTTAATACTCTTGGGAGCTCAGGAATAATCCTGTTGATTTACGTTCTAGCCCCAGCTACAGCACCTACTTGCTATGCAAACTCAGGAAAATGATCTCCCCTCTCTGAGCCTCTGTTTGCTCCCCTGGTCCTTCTGGACAAGCTTAACTTAGCACTGCCTTTCGGCTCCAATATTAATTCCATCAAGAAATGTTCCCCGAGGGGCACCTGGGTGGCTCAGTGGTTGAGCATCTGCCTTTGGCTCAGGGTGTGATCCTGGGGTCCTGGGATCGAGTCCCATATCAGGCTCCCCGCAAGGAGCCTGCTTCTCCCTCTGCCTGTGTTTTCTGCCTCTCTCTGTGTGTCTCTCATGAATAAATAAATAAAATCTTAAGAAAAGAAAGAAAGAGAAAGAAGAAAGAAAGAAAAGAAAGAAAGAAAGAAAGAAAGAAGAAAGAATGAAAGAAAGAAAGAAAGAAAGAAAGAAAGAAAGAAAGAAAGAAAGAAAGAAAGAAGAAAATGTTCACAGAGTACCTACTACATGCCAGACACCCTTCTAGATAGCAGCCATATAGCGGGTTCCAGCCTTCGTGGGGCCGACATTCTCACCCTGATATCCTATGGCTCCTAAGAGGCTGTGAAGACTACACCTTGCAAGATGTGCTTACATATCTCAGCCAGGGCTCCAGGAGATCGGACTTAAAGCTAATAGGTGATCAAGCCATTGCTGCCATAAACAGGACCACAGAACTTCTCCCTTCAGCTTTTTAATCTTAAGTTACTGAAATGTAGAGGAAAGTGAAGAGCATGAGGTAGACAGAATGTGTGCAGAGGAAGACAAAGTAGGGAGAAAGGAAGTGTGGCTCTAGACGGAGGCCCCATATTCCACTGGGCTCACGCTAAGATTTCACTTGGAAATACTGACTCCCTTTCAGTCGGTTCAGGGAACTTGAACTGAACATCATCACCCAACAGGGCTCAGTCCTGCCCAGCATGGCCCTGGCCACTGCCTGACACCAGTCCTGCTTCCTCCTACAAGGACCTTGGGCAGAGCACTGCAGGGACAGACCTGGGATCCACAGGTAAGAAGCCACAGGTCAACGCGGCCCGCACGAGCCACCCTCTCCCAACCCACATGCAACCCAGTTGCACCACCTCCCCTGGAGCTTTTGGGGCTCTCTATACCAGGGAGAAAAGGAGAGCATGGGGAGGCTGTGTAAAGGCAGGCTGCCCCATGTTTCAGAGCCCCATGTGGGGGACGAGGCAGGTTGTCAGCCTGGCGGGGAACCAGGGGAGAAGGCACTGGGGAAGTGGGGAGTGTGCAGGAGTCATGGTGGGGCACGCTCCTTGGGGATGTGGATGCCCAGCGCCATTCCACTCTCTTCTGGTTCAGTGGACAGCAGGAGCCTGACGTGCCCCTCCACCATCCAAGTAATGCTGACCCAAGCAAGCTCCCTCTACCCTCAGAGGCACCCCAAGAGGAGAGAAAAGAATTTAAGGTTCCAGAGAGGGTGTGAAGTCCCTCACTAGCTGAGTGACTTGGAGCATTTACATTTTCTTTATTTCCTTTCAAAACCTCAACTGTCCATCTAGAAAATGAGGATAATGCAAATGAGTACCTGCTTCTTCGGATTAGTGGGAGGAACAAGCGAGAAGAGTGGAAGGCACCCAGCATTGAGCCTGCTGCGCAGGAAGATTCAGTAGGCTCCTTATTATTTGGGGGACGGCTCTTCTAAATGCCTTCTTCCACACCAGCCCCTTCCTAAATTGCAGCTCGTCCTGGGGAGGATGTGAATGATGCCAAATGACAGCAGTGAAGCCTCCACCAAAGAAGGCAGGGCTGCCAAGGCCTCCCCGTGCTCCTTGTGACCAGCGCCAATGCTGTGGTCCAGGAACACACTCGGTGTGGATCCCACCACCTCAGAACACGTTTGGTGACATGCAAGCACCCAGGATGAAGAGGGGTGCACTTCCCACCAGGGACACGGTCTGGAGGAGACCGTGGTATAGGACACAAAGGATGGCAAGGGAGGAAGGAAGATGAAGAGAAGGTGAACCATATTCACCCCAGGGGGGTCTTGTATCGGCAGCTGTGTCCCCACATTTCAGAATTGTTAAAGGAGGTGGGTCATGCATATATGGGGTGAGTGGCTGGAAGAGAGGACCATGAAAGGGAAGGAGGTATGAAGAGTAAGAATGTGTACTACGTTGGAGCCTAAAACACACATGGAGCAACTCTGCTTCACAGGAGCTACTCAGAAGGGAAAAAAAACAGGGCAGCCTGGGCGTCTCCGTGGTTTAGAGCCGCCTGCAGCCCAGGGCCTGATCCTGGAGACCTGGGATCGAGTCCCACATTGGGCTCCCTGCATGGAGCCTGCTTCTGCCTCTGTCTCTCATGAATAAATAAATAAATAAAACCTTTAAATAAATATTTTTTTTTAAAAGAAGAGGAAAAAAAATTACCTCTAGGAACAAAGATCTCCACCCACCCTGCAAATCCAGGAACGGTGGTAGAAAATGGGATCTCTCACCCAGCAACCACCTACATGTGCATCAGAAGAACTCTTTTCCCAGCGAGGCATGGCCTACCACCTTGGCCTTCCTTGCCCTGGAGCTGGCTCCTGGGCTCAGAAGAGCCCTCCCCACCGTATTTGAAAAGAGGACCTCTGCACACGGGATTCATCACAGTGAGGTTGTTCAGGTGGGCCCTCATTGAATATGACTGGTGTCCTGACGGGAAGGGGAAATTTGGACCCAGAGGTATGTATCCAGGGAGAACACCATGTGAAGATAAGGTAGGACAGGGGGCGACACTTGTAAAAGCCAGGGAACTCTGGAAACTGCCAGCAAACCACCAAAGGCAAAGAAGAGGCTCAGCACAAATCGCACCCCCCCGCCCCTGCTCCCATAGCCCTCAGAAAGAAGCAACCCGGGGCACCTGGGACGCTCAGTGGTTGAGCGTCTGCCTTTGGCTCAGGTGGTGATCCCAGAGTCCTGGGATCAAGTCCCACATCAGGCTCCCTGGAGGGAGCCTGATTCTCCCTCTGCCTCTGTCTCTGCCTCTCTCTGTGTGTGTCTCTCATGAATAAATAAATAAATAAATAAATAAATAAATAAATAAATAAATAAATATTTTTTTTAAAAAAGAAGCAGCAGCAGCAGCAGCCCTGCAAGCACCTTGATTCTGACTTCTAGTCTCCAGCACAGAAGCAATACATTCCTATTATTTAAACCACGCAGTCTGTACTTTGTTACAGCCACCCTAACAATCCGATACACCCACAGCCTTACTTGTCTTTGCCACATGGATCACCAATGTGGAAAATCAGAAACTTCCAGAAAGTCATCATATTTACTTTTCTAACAAACCAGACATCACTGAGGAACTCAAAGATCAACTAAATGTAATCCTCCAGGGCACAGGTACGCAAATGTTTGTCACTTTACAGTTTACAAAACACTTCACAGGCATAGCCTCTTGTCCGTCCCCTAACTTCGTGTTGAGGTAGGGGGTGGACCACAGAATTCCCATTCTGCAGATGAGGATGGTAAGTTCTAGAGAGGTGGCCACTTGCCTCGGAGCGCTCAGTCACTAAGAGCAGGCAACTCCTGTGGCAAGGTCTTCCGAGTCCAGGAAGATGTCTGGTGGGCTTGCTTTCTTTTCTGGGGGTCTTGAATCCTCTTGCCTCTTCCACAAGTAGAAGCCCCCGCACTGAGGTGATTGGAAAGAAGTTTCGAGTATCCAAGATCTGTTCCAAGAAAGCTCCAGAAGGCAAAAAGGGAGGCCGGCCAGGGAGAAGAGAGACTGGCGCCCTCCACCCTCTTTTCTCACTGTCCCCACCACCCTCCTGGCCGCCTCCTCCTCCTCACCTCCACCCCCAGGCCCCTGACCACTTCTATCTCCCAGGCAGGCCAGGTTCCTGGTAACGGTGCCACCCAGTGTTGTCAAAATAGCAAGCAGCTGGAAAGAATTCCGGAACAAAATCTCTGCGCCTCTGCAGCCTTCTAAATGACTACAACTGTGGCAGTTAAACCTGCTAATGTGCTAAGCATTTTCTGGCAGGGCCAGGAGGCAGGGCTGGTGTGGTGGTAGCTGGGAGGGGCTTGCGGGCATCATCCTGGGCAAAGTAAGTCCCCAAAGGAGGTGGAGGCAAGGAGAACCAACCCAGAACACTTCCCACGAAGTCACAGAGAGCCACCCGAGCTGCACTTGAGGATTCCTGGAGCACTGCTGGCCTGGTGGGCAGCGCTGGCCGGGCATCGAGGCCTTCCAGGCAGGAGAAGGGAACTCCCAGGCGGTGTGGGGGGAGGCACTTCTAGAATGCAGGTGACGATGGATATTTTTTCTGCTAATGCAGAGCACTGTATAATGCTGTCCACAAGGCTAGGCAGCCAGGGCCTGGCCCTATCTCTGTTTGCTTCTGAGTTGGCAGAGGCAGGGCCCATGGTGACCAAACAAAGGACAAGTCGCCAAATACCGAGAGGCATGCAGGCAAGAAGGCCTGAGAGGGGTCTGAGTACAAGGGTATGCGGAGTATCCCGGGGACTGGAACCAATAGGAGCGGGGTGGGGGTGGGGGTGGGGGGGCACACGAGAACTTTCCTCCAGGACAGGCACACGCACAGCATGAGCTTCTCCAGGGTATCCTTGTTTTCAGGGGCTCTTTTGAAAATGGTTCAAAATAGGAGACCAGGAAGGGGAACAAACCCCCAAATCTGGGATCTCAGTGAGGTCCCAGTGTTTCTTCCTCCATGATGTCCTCCACTCTCCACTTCCTGGAGAAATCAGGGGGGTCTGAGAGAGTGAAGAGGGGAGGTTGGCGGTCAAAACTCAGCTCCGGGGAAGAATTCTTATTCTTTCCAGAGCCATGTGGCGATAGGAAATGGGGTGAGTGACAAAGCGGGTGCCACCCAGGTGAGGGAGAGGTGGGGTCGTTCTGGGAACATATAAGCCAGTAAAACCCTGACACGATTCAATCTGGAGGGGAAAAAATCCCAGCTGATAGAAACTGCTGAGAGCTTGCAGCTTTTAAAGCCCTTCTAGCAAAAGGATCTTTGGAAGCTTTGCAAACCCTGACCACGCAGCCGGTCAGCCACAGCCCAGCCCACAGCGCCGAGAGTGTTTTTGCTAAATCAGAGCTAACCCACTCACAGATATCTAGTCCCGTCCTTCCCCTGGCTCCCATTCCTCTCTGGGTGCTGCTTTCCTCAGAAATTACGTTTTCCCAGAGCAGAGGGGAGAATGTTGCTGGGGCCCCAGCAGGCTGGCCAGCAACCTTGGCCCCACGGCTCCCGAGGCTGACCCTGGGCAAGGCATTTCACCTTTACGAGTCTCATTTTTTAATCTGCAGAAGTGGCAAGATGGAAGCTGCAGGTGTAGAGTTGGTGGGAAGATTGATGAGATCATGTGTTCAGGGGGCCAAGCACAGGTGGGGGAGGGGCGGCTCCCTGAGGCCTGGCCCCCTTCCTTCCCACCTTCCTCTCTGGCCCTCCGGCACCACATTCAATGTGAGGAGGATATAGATCAGTAGGAGTTTAAGTTAAAAGTTGGGGAGACAAAGGCATGCTTGTATAAAACAAGTACGAGTTTAATAGAAGCCCTTCTAACCCAGAACATCATTCCCTGTCCCTCACTTCCCCCCTCCCCCCACTCCCCCCCTCCACCAGCTGGTAGTCTCTTAGCTGCTAGACTTATTTTAGCAGGGTCACTATGTCATACAACTCTAGGTGAGTGCCATCCGTGTTCTATTCCCTGTGCTCTGAAGGGAGCCCCATTCAATAGACCAGCATTTGAATGGTACCCCCAGAGTCAGGCAATGTTGCAGCCCTACTAAAGTCCTCGCCTTCAGGAAACCTTTCTAAGGCTTCCCGTGCCTCTTCTTTCTTTGAATGCCAACAGCAGTTCATCTGTACTTCTCTTCTGGAGCTCATCAAACTCTGCCTTTATCCTACTGGGGGTGTGTGTACGTGTGTGATTCCCGCAGGGGCTAGATCTTACCCTTTTTATTCCTGCAGCACCTAGCACAATGCTAATTCATTTTGTGAGGCCAGCATTACCCTGGTACCACAACCAGTCAAAGACATTACAAAAAAAAGGAAAAAAAAATTTTTTTTAATTTTAAAAACCTTAACCCTTACCTCACACCCTATAAAAAAGTTAACTCAAAATGGATCATACAGCTAAATGTAGAACTAAAACTACAAAACTTCTATAAGAACAACTGAAAGAAAATCTTTATGAACTTAGGTTAAGCAACATGTTCTTAGGTAGGATACAGAGAGCTCAAACCATTAAACCAAAAATTGATATATTGCACTTGATTAAAATTTAAAATGTCTGCTCTTGGAAAGGCACTAACATGAAAATAAAAACACAAGCCACGGACCAGGAGAAAATATTTGCAAAACATATATCTGATAAAGGATGTGTAGTCAGAATATATAAAGAACTCTTAAAACTCAATAATAAGAAGACAAATGACCCAATTTTTTTTAATGGCTAAAAGCACTGAACAGACATTTCACAAAAGAAGTAATACAGATGGGCCAAAACGCCTGTGAAAAAAGGTTCAACATCATTAGTCATCAGGAAAATGCAATTAAAATCACAATGAGATACCACTAAACATCTATTATGATGACTAAAATTAAAAAGACTGACAATGCCAAGCACTGGCAAGGATATAGAATGACTGGAACTCTCATGCACTGCTAGTGGAAATGCTAAACGGTACACCCACTTTGGAAAGCAGTTTGGCAGTTTCTTACAAAGTTAAATATACACTTATGACCTAGCAATTCTACTCCTAGGCATTTGCCCAAGAGAAATGAAAACATATGTCCACATAAAGACCTGTATACATAAATGTTCAGAGCAGCTTTATTCATAATAGCCACAACTTGGAAATAGCCCAAAATGTTCATCAATTGGTAAATGAACAAGCAAGTTGTGATGTATCCATACAATAGAATGCACCCATACATGCAATAACATGAATGCTTCCTCAGTGCATTGCATTCGTTTCCTATTGCTACTATAACAAATTCCACAAACTTAGTGGCTTAAGACATGACAAATTCATCTTATTGTTCTGGAGATCAGAAGTCCAAAATCAGTTTCACTAAGCTAATGTCAAGGTGTCAGCAGGACTGGTTCCTTCTGGAGGCTTTGTGGAGAAAACCTGTTTCTTCATCTTTTTCAGTTTCTAGAGACCACCCGCATTCCTTGGCTCTTGTCCCTTCCTCAAAGCCAACTCAGCTTGAAGGAGGAGTTTGACAAAGGCACAGAGGCATAGTGAGTTTGAACTTCTAAGCAGTTCCATATTTCCAGGGTGTATAATGCGACATTTCAAAGATAAGGAAACTGAGATTCAAAGAGATTAAGTGTCTTACCCCAGGTTTTGGACATGGTGAAAGTCACATTCAAACTCAAGGCCCCTGAATCTAAATACAGACTTTTTCCCAGTACATGTGAGCCCTCAGACTTTCCCACTTCGACCTTAAAGACTTCCAGCCTTAGAGGTTGGATGGGCATCTTTCCCATGTCTCAGAGACCCTAACCCCCCTGCCCCTCCCCCACTCCACCAGAGACAACCCCTGCCTCTGTACTCCTCTTCAGCAGCTCAGCCTATGGAGTTGGCATGACCCCAGGTCTCCCCATCTCCCCATCCTGGGACCATCCAATTCTCACCTCCCGGTTTGATGAAATTATAATTTTAAGAAGTATTATTTGCATCCTGCTTTATATTTGTCAGCACTCTCTCACTTAGGTTATTTTATTTGGCCTTCCCCATTGTGTGAGGCTAAGAGTACAGATATTACCAAGCCCATTTAACAGATAAGAGAGCTGAGGTACTGAAGGTGGGCGCAGGCTGACCACATTCACACAGCAAGTAAGGCAAAGCCAAGATCAAAATCTTCTCCAGGCTTCTCCCTCCCCACATCACAAGTGCCTATTAATTCAGAGAATAGAACTGAGATGAGCCTCCTAACTGAACTGAGCTTCACCTTTCTCATCCATAAGACAGAAAGTGGGATAATATCTGCCCTGCCTATCACACCAGCCATAAAAGAAAAAAGAGAGAGAGAGAGAGAGAGAGAGAAAACAAAGAAGAAATAGTATGTAAAAGCACTCTGGAAACTTTGACATGTACAAAATATAAGGAACTATTCTAATCATACTCTCAAGGAAAGTCACAAGTTTTCTCTAGAAGTTTCTTTTTATCCCTCTGAAACCAGGTTCTCCTCCTGCTTTCTTACTTCCTGGTCAAGTACAGAAGTTCTAGCCAGCACCTCAACATGAACCTCAAGGTCAATCTTTAATTCCTCCTTCCAGCTTCACTCTTTCTAAGATCAAGAACTGGCCATTCCCTACTCCTGACCCCATCCCATCCTCTCCGTCACAGTTTGTCCCTGCTTAAAGCTAGAAATGGCCAGCACTCACTTTCAGTTGTCACGCCTCTGGTTCTCCACAGGCAGAACCAGCCTATATGATGCTAAAGTGGCTCATGACCACTCCACCCCTGACCAGTGCACAGAGTCCAGGGGTCCCCCGGAGACTGGCTTGGCCAGCATCCCTGGCTTGTCTCCCACAAATGCTCCTCCCCAGAATCCTCTCCAAATTCAAGTGGCCTCCATCTCCCAAAAGCTCTACCCTCTTCCCTCTTTATGTCCCCACTAAGAACTCCCCTTCCTAGTATTATTCACTTAGCTGGGGGAGGGGAGGGAAAAGGAAATCAAATTAGTCTCTCAACTCTTAAACCCAAACATACTCCGTGAATCAAAGAACTGAGGGGGGAAAAAAAGAAGAATCCAGTAGACTATATAGGTGAATATCCACATGATAGGGGGATGAAATTTCTAAGCTAAATAGCAATGGGATAAATCAGAGGGTAACAAAAGGAACACAGTTGACTCTTGAACAATGCAGGAGTTGGTATGCTGACTACTATTAGCCTGTTACTGACCTGAAGGAAGTCTTACTGATAAAATTGTTTTGTATATGTATTACGTACTATATTCTTAAAACAAAGTAAGCTAAAGAAAAGAAAATGTTATTAATAAAATCATAAAGAAGACAAAATACATGTATAATACTGTACATGTATTTATCCCAAAAAATTCCACATGTAAGTGGACCTGCACAGTTCAAACCCAATGTTGCTCAAAGTTCAACTGTTATAGTTAATATCTACTTATGTTTACTTGTACTTATTTTATCTGAATAGCAATATTAAAAATAAATAAATAAACCTCAAACTTTACCTCATATAATACATATCCACATACACACACATGAAAACCCCAAATGGACCATAGAATTAAAGCAAAAGCTAAAATTATAAAACTTCCAAAAGAAAATATAAGGAAAAATCTTCATGGCCCTGATGTAGGCAAAGACTGAGGATACAAAAAGCAAGAACCACAAAAAAAGGAAAAAAAATAACTTAGACCTTTATCAAAATTAAAAATTGCTGCTCCTCAAAAGACACCACTAAAAATAGGAGTAACGGTTGTACAACAGGTAAATGTAATTAATGCCACTGAATTGTACATTTAACATAAGTAAAATGGCAACTTTTATATATATTTTATCACAATTTAAAAACAAAACACTGTTAAGAACATGAATAGGCAACTGAGGGCTCATGGAACATATGTATGACAAAAGACCTATATCCAGAGTATAGAAAGCAACTCAGTAATAAGAAGGCAATTCTTTTTTCAACTGGGCAAAAATTTGAGCACACTTTTCATAAACACAGAAGAAGCACGTGAAAATATGTTCAGTATCATTAGAGCATCATTAGTCATCAGGAAAATGCACATTAAAACTACAAGGAGAAAAAAAAAACTACAAGGAGATACCACTCAGACCCACTAAAATGGCTAAAATTAAAAAGATTAATAATATCAAATGCTGGTAAAGATATGTAGCTACCAAAATGTTCATACGTTGCTGATGGAAATATAAAATGGTACAACCACTTTGGGAAGAGTTTGGCAGTTACTTAAAACAAAAAAATACATGTGCTTGCCATATGACTGAGCAGTTTCATTTCTGAGCATCTACTCAAGAGAAATGGGGGGAAAAATACATCCACAAAAAGACATACACACAGATGCTTATAGCAGCTTCATTCATAATAACCAAAAACTGGAAGAAACCCAAATGTCCATCAACTGGTGAATGGATAAAAATTGTGTCATATTCATATAATGGCATATTCTCAGCAATAAAAAGGAACTACTACCATATACAATAACATGGATAAATGTTTTTTAAAAAGCATATATCAAGGACACGTGGGTGGTTCAGCAGTTGAGCTTCTGCCTTCGGCTCAGGGCTCCCTGCAGGGAGCCTGCTTCTCCCTCTGCCTGTGTCTCTGCCTTTCTCTCTGTGTGTCTCTCATGAATAAATAAATAAATCTTCTTTTAAAAAAGCATATATCATATGATTCTATTCATATGAAAAGTTTAGAACCAGCAAAACTAATCTATGAGTGACAAAAAGTAGATCAATGGTTGCCTGGGACCAGAAATGGAGTGAGCTGCAGAGAGACACACGGAACTTTTAGGGAATAACAGAAATACTCTATTGTGGTTGTGGTTTCATGAGTCTATACATTTTTCAAAACTCATAGAACTATATACTTAAAAATGAGTGCACTTGATTGTATGTAAATTTTACCACAATAATGTTGGTTTAAAAAGAACTTTTCAAAAGTCAAACCACAAACTGTTGAAAACATTTGCCAAACATAAAACAGATATAATAAACAAATATCTTTAATATATAAAGTGCACATATAAACAAATATAAAAAGCATTAAGATGTTAATAGATTAAAGGCCAAAGGCCACAAGCCACAAAACAGAAAATAAGAATAGCTTATAGGTAAATAAAAACTTAAATCAATGAAACACCATATTCCACTTACCAAATTAGCAGAAGTTTTTTGTTTGTTTTAGTAATATACTACTAGGGCAAGATGGGCACTCTGCTGGCAAAAATATCAATCGATACATTCTGGAACACAATTTTGCAATAAGGACTCAGGACCTTAACAATCTCCAGATTATTCAACCTATTTTTAGAAACCTAGGCTGGGGCAGCCCAGGTAGCTCAGCGGTTTAGCACCTGCCTTCAGCCCAGGGCCTGATCCTGGAGACCTGGGATCAAGTCCCACATCAGGCTCCCAGCATGGAGCCTGCTCCTCCCTCTGCCTGTGTCTCTGCCTGTCTCTCTCTCTCTCTCTCTCTCTCATAAATAAATAAAATCTTTAAAAAGAAAAGAAACCTAGGCTAAAGAATAATCAAACAGGAGTAATCAAAATTAGAGATCTTCATGTGAGAATTTTCATTACTGACTTAGAATAAGCCATTGGGCTGAGTAAATATGGATACATCAATATAATAAAATATCAAATATTTGTTGATAGGAACTTAATAAATATTTCTTATATGTACTCAATTTATATACTATTTAAAAACTTTAAGGAGTGAGATGGATAGATGATGGGTAGAGAAACACATATAAAAATTTTTCATTCAGCAAAAATTGGAAATCCCCTAACTGTCCATCAAAAGAGGAGAAGTCAAATGAATCATGGTGGGGCGCCTGGGTGGCTCAGTCAGTTGAGCATTCCACTCTTGGTTTCAGCTCAGGTCATGATCTCATGGGTCCTGGGATCAAGCACTACACAGAACCACCCACCCCCCCCCCCCGCCCCCAGTCTCCATGATCAGCAGGGAGTCTGCTCGAAGATTCTTTACTTCTGCACCCCCACCCCCACTTGTACATGCTCACATGCTCTCTCTCTCTCAAATGAATAAATAAATCTTAAACTAAAATAAGATAAATCCATGCATAGAAATACTATGCATCTGTTAAAAATGGGACAGACATACTGCTATTGATATGGAATAATCTCAAGATGTATCATTAAATTTAAAAAGCAAGTTGCAGAACAGGGCACTTGGAATACAACTATTGGAAGGCAGGGGAGGAAGAATAGATATAAATTTATGCTCATAGACATCTCCAGAAAGATAGAGGAAAAAATCAAAATGATAACAGTGGTTGGCTCTGTGTTGGAGAACTAGGGTCTAAGGATGAGGAATAGGGATGGGAGGGAGGCTTAGATTTACTATCTTCTGATTTACTCTGCTGTAATTTTTGACTTTATTATACAGAGATCTTTTTCAAAAAAGAGGGAAAGAAACCACACACACAGCTTATTTAAAAGAAGGAAGGGGAGTGTTATGAGTTGAACTATCTCCCTCAAAATGTATATGTTGAATTCCCAGCCCCCAGTGTTTCATGTCTCACAATGTGATCTTAGTTGGAAATATGGTCACTGCAGATGTAATTAGTTAAGATGAGGTAATTAGGATGGGCTCTAATCCAATATGTCTGATGTTCTTATAAAAAAAGAAAATTTGGACACAGAGGCATGCACACAGAGAGAACACCATGTGAAGATGAAGGCAGAGATTGAGGTGATGCTTCTAAAAGCCAAGGGACACCAAAGATTGCCAGCAAAGCACCAGAAGCTAGGAGAGCCCTCCCTCATAGCCCTCAGAAAGACCTGCCAACAGCTTGATCTTGGACTTCTGGCCTTCAGAACTGTGAAGCAATAAATTTCTGTTGCTTAAGATACTCAGTTTGTGGTACTGTATCGCAGTAACCTGAGCAGACTAATACACGGATGAATATTAACATGAAATCAAACCAAAAAATGATAAGGTTCACGAAAATCAAACTATCCATCCTAGAAATGAATATCACCAGCATCTTATCCCATAACCAACCCATCACCTAACCCCACTCTCACACCTGTAGCTCTGGAGTAAATGCTTTTCTCACTCTCTCATGCTTGGTCGCTCTCTCTCTCTCTCTCTTTCACACACACACACACACACACACACACACACTCAATTTGAAAATGTAAAACAACAGAGGCATCTGACTTTTTTACAATCCCATGCATCAATACTATACCACTCACCTAGGGGAAACAGACCATTGCCCAGAATAGTGTTGAATTAAAGGCACTGGAAGAAAAGAATATACCAGAAAAAACCCTTGGTAACTCTTATTTGTCTATGGAATGGAAACTATCCATTCTGTCAGTGCCCAAGACATCTTCAAAAAGGAAGCTATAGCTTTCACAACTGTACTATTCTATCAACACTCAGGGATTCAAGGGACACCCAGCTGTGCACCCAAAATAGAGGCTCTCCCAGAGCAGGAGCACTTACAGCAAGATTCTGTACCACCTGGGTGCAGAGCACCACACCTCCAGGGTAGGCTCCAGATTCCCACCAAGATCTCATCAAAGTTCCCAGTAGTCTTTGCTCTCATCAGGCTAGAATCCTTTCAAGAGGCCTTTCTTATCCTCCTCCCTATTTCTGCCAGAAAGCAAAACAGAAGGACAAAATCTTGGTCATAAAAACCAAGTGAGCCCAGCGGGTGGGGGTGGCAGGAGGGGTTATAGGGAAGGTTTTAAGCTCATAAGACCCTTTAGTTGAGGTTTCAAAATGACAGCTAACTAAAGTCCATTTGGTCTAAATCTGCTTACCCAAACCTCCCCCACACCATTCCCCAAGAGGTGTCCATGATTTCTAGCACAGCTACCTGCAGACGGGGAGTCTGGCTCTCCTTTCTTTCAAATACTAGGGAAGTGGGACCACAAAGATTAGCTCCCAGTGCAGAGAAGAAGCTAGAAGGGGAGAAAGAAGGGGAGAAAGAGGACCTTCACGGCAACATACAAGGACATGGCGGGCTCGCCCCATCCCATATCTCAGCTATTATGCATTCCCAACTGGCTTGGCCAACATCCAGAGAGACTCCAGGCTGGTGAGTCTGTGAATGTGAGGCAGAGATAAGCGATGCGGAGAGGGGGAGCTCACCCACGGTTATATATGGGCTGTAGCGCTGCTATAGCAAGGAGCCAAGGGACTCTTCCATTTCCAAGACATTTCTGCACTCAGTCCTCTCCCCAAGATTAAGAATTCTCCTTCTTGGCTGCCTCTCTCTCCCTGGAACGTAACTAAGCAGCTTGAGAACATGAAAAATTGGGGGTTTGGGTATGAGTTTTTAATGTGTTAAAATCACATTGACCCTGGATCCTTGTTTGCAATAAAACCAGGAGAGTAGGACGCTCCTTTCTTTTCTCTGGTAGGGGCCACTCTCTGGCCCTGCCCTCGGCCAGGAGTAGGCTTTGGGAGCTCAGAAAAGGTATGCTTCCTTCTAGGAGGAGGCTGGAACTTTGGGGAAGGGTGGACGCATGTGGACAGCTATGGGAGGAAGGTCGCTGAGGAGAAGGAACAACATGAGCAAAGCCTCAGAAGGGATGGCTCTCGTCCAGGCAGTGAAGACAGAAAAGTCTTACAAAAACCGAGGGATCTGCTGCTAGGAGCTTATCCACCCTCACCAACCCCAGGACATCTCTGAGTGCGTCCTATGTACCCTCCAAAGAGCAAAATCCAGCAACACAGGGACCTAGCAAAGTCTAGAGGAAAGGAATGTCTGCCCCAAGCCTTGCCCCAGGGTCAGACGCCTGGAAAAAATTCCTGGGATTATTTGGTGTTGTCTAAGATGGATTTGGAGCCACCGGGACTGATGAGAGATGTGGCTTTGGATGGGGGCTGCGGGGACTGGTCTGTGGCAAGCTGAGGACAACTTCATGTCTCAAAACTTGCCTGAGCTGTTCACCAATCTGAATCTGCCTTCCTTCCTCTTCCCTATTCATTGAATTCCTTTAAAACCATCTCTCCTCCGAAGATCCCCTGAGCCCCTCATTCAGAATTAATCCACTGTCCCTCATGCTCCTCCAACAAGAGCTTGTATCTCGATTTCCAGGTAGGCTTACCTGCCTTGTCCTATAATTAGTCTCACACCCCTCTAGGTATACTCTCTCAATGACCAAGAACTGGGTCTTACAAATCTTTTTGACCCCTTAGCACCCACTTCTCTAGAGCAGCCACTCAGTAAATACTTATTTGGAATTGAATACATAGAGCCCTAAGGAGTGACTGGGCAGTGGCCGACATGTCTCATCCCTACATCCATTCATTTATTTGTTCAGCAAATTTGTGAGTGTCCACTATCTGCCAAGCTGGTTAACTCTCTTGCCAAGCACATTGCAACCCTTTAATCAAGCAGCTAAAAAGTAAGTTTCAGTACCTAGGCTTTAGTGTGAGTCTTCTTTGCAGATCCAGGACATAGAAAATTCCACAGGATCCCTGAATAAAAACCTGACCACTACAGGGTGGCGGCAACCTACATCCCAATGCCCTCAGGAAGGATCTGGGGAGAGACAGGTTGTCTGGGATGTGGGTGAGGACTCTCAAGGACTCTGCCCAGCCCATCTGGGAGAAGCCTAGATGTGCCTATCACAGAAGATGGCAGAGGTAAGATAGCCCATTTGTCTATGTATACAGTATTCTGGGGATGCTCAGGGGAGGAGCTGGGAATTTGGGGTGGGGAGAGAGCTCTAGAAAGTCATCTCAGCAGAGCAGATGTGGTCCTGGATGGGGGAGGATCTGCTGAAGGTCATGAGAAAAGTCTGCCCTGCTCAGGGATTGATAAGTGCAAATTATTGAAAAAGCTGGTGTGTCCAGGAACTGTTCTGCTATAGGGGGGAAACTAGGGGTGTGGGAAGAGACAGAGGGTAGGTTAGGGAAAGCCACTTACTCTGGGTCTCTTTCAACTCCAAAATTATAGGATTCTAATCTGAACCTCCCCTGCCAACAACTTGAAAAAGTTGTCTGAGACCAGGGACATTTGGAGAGAAAGTTGAATAGTAAGTCAAATAATAAACCAAAAAGAAATCCTGAAGTCAAAACAAGGGATAAATTTTCCTTATCTCTCTAAGACATGCATCAAAGCAGCTAGCTGCTGTCTGCCCAGCCTGGGAAGATGATCATGGTTTTTAATGGCCTGTAAACAATAGGACCAGCCTCTGTAATAATGTTGAACCAATTAATCCTTTAGGCTTCCTCCCTGCACCCTGCTGACTCCCCCCTGCCCCTGCTCTGAGACTAAGCAACCATCAGGAGTCTGGAAGTAGAGGGATCCAACCTCAAGACTCAAAGCCTAGATGATTTGTGGAGAAGAATCAAATCTGTGGGAGAGAGTGACGGCTCCCAGAGGGAGTGTCAAAGAAAATTGCCTCTAACCTGATCTGGGTAAAAGGAAGAAGACTCCTTTCAGAGAATATGAAGAACAAGAGACATGATGCACTAAGGAATTGGCACAAGACATAAATTTTGTTCCTACATGGTGAGCCCATTCATTTATTCAGCAAACATTCGTGTACTCCTACTGTAGTGCAAGACACCTGTACAAGGTACAAAAGTATACAAAGAAAACAACTCCCCTCAATGGAATTAGTGTGGGAAGTGGTACTGGGAATAAGGCATATTCACAGATTTGGATAATAAAAGTTAGTACAGTAGTATTTGCAAAGGGCTACACAAGTCCAGACCTTTCTTTTCATTTCTTTTTTTCTTTCTTTGATGTACTACATTTAATCTGGGTGATTGGGGCTGATGTTATTAGAAAAAAACAGAGGAATTAGAAAGAGGAGAAAGAAAATGGGACAGAAAAGAGAAAGGAAACCAAGCCCTCCTTCCTGCTTCCTTCAGCCCAAGTTCTGGGAGAGCAAAGGACCAGTTGTCACAAGAGGTCTCCAAGCAGGTCCAAGCCACCAAGTCACAATTCAAGGCACGTATCCTCCTGTATCAACAAAGCATATTTTTGCTGAATTGCACAAAATTCTGGCCATCTGGAGTTTTCTATTTGATATACCAATTCCCAGTACCTGATAACCGTGTGCCCTTTCCTCAGCAATATTGCATATATGTGCACAAGCACATGTGCACGCATGCTAACGTCAATATAATGAAGGAAAGTCAAAGGTTTTTTTCATCTGTAGCCCAAAAGTTAACACCTTCTCCCTTTGAAAACAATGACAAATACATGTACTGCATGCGTGTAGCCTCTCATTTTTCAGTTCTTCAATAAATACTACTTTATGTGCATGCCACTAGCAACCTTGGGTGGTAAACGAAGGAACACCTTTATCATCTCCACTTTAAATTTTCTTCCTTTATCCCTTTGTTTTCTACTCAAGAATGGTTGAACAGCGACCATGTGCCATGACTGTGCTGGGTATGAACTTTTCCAGGCAGAATGAGACAAAGGCAAGCCCTGCCTTCAACAGGGTCACAGGCCAAGGCAGGAGAGAAACTGGGAAATGTGCTCCACCCCAAGGACCTGAAGCAGCTTCCAGAGGAAATGATGGAGACAAACCATAAAAGGCTACTATGATTTTGCCAGGTAGAAAAGAGGGAAAAGAGATTCCAGGGAGATGGGTCAGCAGTTTGTGCTCAGAGAAGAATCAGCCATCTGGTGTGTCCAGACAGTGGGGTGAGTGGCGGTGAAGGGCAAAGAATGAGAAAGGAGACTGAGGAGGTTGGCTGGGCCCAGACCATTGAGCCAAGAAAGCCTTGCCAAGGAGTTTGGACTTTATCCCATGGGCAATGAGGAAACCACTGAGGGTTTGAAGCAGAGGCAGGTGACACAATCAGATTTATGTTTTAGCAAGATTATTCCGGCTGCTGGGTGGAGAATGCACTGGAATAGGAAAGGACTGGGCAGACTCTAGAGATATTTCCAAAATAGAATAGGACTGAGTGCCCCATTAGAGTTAGGAAGGAAAAAGAGGTGTCAGCTGTCAGGCTTGAGGGGCCCTCATTCAAGACAGGAAACCAATAAGAAAGCAAGAGGCAGAGAAATTAAAGTACCTTGCCTAAGGTCTCATAAATTACTGGATGGCAGACCAAAGCGAGGAACTCAAAATTCTTTCCAGTAAAAACCCCTTGGTTGGCCATGTTGGCATCAACTATGACTAAACTGAGCCGTTGACTGCCAGGCTCTTTCCTTGTTCTCTACTTGTTTTATGCACGTACACTTCTTGTCCTAGGAAGGTTATAAGCTCATCAAGGCAGTTTCTTTTGACCTCTCCTAGGGCCTGGCACCGCAGTAGGCACTAAGTGGTCAATGAATGTTTGTTATTAAAGCAAACCCCAGGAGCCCAAGGGCACCCTAGGCATTGTCTTACATGCAACACAAGACACTTTCTTTTGTCAATCCTTAACAAACAGTATTTGTAAAACATAATTCCTAGATCAAATAATTCCTAGAGGTTTAGATTTCATAGTCCAGGAAATTTGTAACAACAATAAAAAATAGAGGGATCAACAGTCTTGTCCATTTTTTTAATTTTGTCAAATAAGGACAATCTAAAACCCAACCACCATCTACTAACTGCTTTCTACTACTTTGTTTCATAAAATAAAAAACATTTAATACATATCCCTAAAGTCAGAATAATATAAGATTAAGGATAATCCTTCAAATTAAATCAGAGTTCCCCAACTTTAGCACAACTGATACTTTAGGCCGATAAGTCTTTGCTCTGGGGAGAAAGGAGGACCATAAGGGACTGTCCTGGGCACGGTGGGGCATTTAGCAGCAGCCCTGGCAGTAGCGCATCCCAAATTGTGCTCACCAAAAAATATCCCCAGGCATTGCCAAATATCCCCTGAGGGCAAAATCATCTCAGCTGAGAACCACTGAATGAAACAAAGCCTTATTAAAACTCTAATTCTATTGTCCTTACCTTTTAGACCAGTGAAAACTTTAGCACAGACAGGCTTCAGCCCATAAACCAAAGGCACAAGGGCTAAGAGGCTGGGATATAAAATCAAACTTGAACTCAAAACCCAGTGACTGCTCTAAATCTCCCTCTCCTCTCCTGAAGAAGGAGGACAGCATCTACTTTGTCAGAGTGCTTGAGAGGATTGAATGGAATAGATGTAACCCACTTAGCCACATACCTGGTACATGATTGTTGGGAGAGGAAGTGTGACCATTATTAATATTATTTCTAACACTTCTAAACACACAGCATATTAACAATAGCTACCCAGATTTAAGGCTTTCTCAGTAAAGGGACCTTGCACTTAACATGGTAGGTCTTCAATAAACGTTTATTGAATGAATACACAAACCCTAAATCATCCCACTCCCACCAGCTCCTTTCTTCAACGTGGCCACATCTAAGTCCTTTTCTCTTTTACCAGAACTGTTTCAGATCCTATCCATGGGGATCAAATGATAAAAGAATCCTGGCCAGTCCAGGACTCCTACCCGGGCCCTGTGGGTGGGAACCTTGTGGAACCCTCTAGCTCGCAGGATCAATCCTACACCCACTCCCTGAACTTTGACCGACTCTGACCCCACCAATGAGCTGGCAGCCCTGTTTAGGCCTGCCACCAACATCACCCACTTCACCACAGCTTCAGGTGGCTGCTGCCCTCCCTAGATACTTAACCTGGAGGTCGGCCAGGGACAGGAAAAGGAGATGGCAATATCCTTGAACAAAAGTAGCTATAAAAGGGTGTGGGAAGCAAGGTAAGCGACAAATTAAACAAGCAGACAACCTCAAAGGAGAGGAGGTAGGGAGGCTCCAACAAAGGGGTCAGAGTTCCCGCTGCTTCCTCCATCCCCACCAAGCTCACCTCCCGCGTCAACAGGCAGAGAGAACACTGGTGGCTCTTACAACGGGAGAGATACTTGTCATCATAAAGCAGACACGCTTCTGGCCAAAGCCCAGCCAGCGATCAATTCTGGAATTTGCCTCACAAGCACAATGAGTATTGTGGCAATTTCCCGAAGGACTGAATTTTTCTGGCCATCAGTGCCATAGGGCGTGAAGATGTGGAGGGAACTTAAAGGGCAGAGAATCCAAGTTCTCATTCTATAGATGGGGAAACTGAGGCTCACCACGAGAAAGGAACTTGCTCAGGACCACCCAAGGGTATTCTGGTCAATGGCAGTGCTGAGCCAAGAGCTCAAGACTTCAGTTCTGGTGCTCAGCTTTGCCAGAAGCTCCAAAATATCCCCAGAAAAGGATGGCGTATAATGAACTAATTCTCACTCTTCCTGAAAAAATAGATGATCACATTTGCAGGTTTAGATGAGGAAAGGATTAACAAATTCTCAGAAGGGCCCACTGATCTAGTCCTATGGCTTCTCCCTCCATTTGGAAACTGAGAGAATAAAGTACCTTCCATAGGAGGATCCAGCAACTAATTTCTCTGCCCCATCAACCCTCATCCATCTCCTTCAGACTATCTGATACTATAACCAAAATACAAAGAGGACCGTAAACCCACTGCACACATGCGCATAAGGGGGAGAGAAAAGGGGACAGTGAGACAGCAAAATACTCGTAAATGACGAATCTGAGCAAAGAGTACAGGGATGTTTACTGTACCCTTCTTGCAACTTTTCAGGAGACTTGAAATTTTTCTAAGTAAAAAATTTGAGGCAGAGTAAGAAAGCACTAAATAATAATCAAAACTAATTTTTTTTTAAATATTTGGGGGCAGCCCAGTGGCTCAGTGGTTTAGTGCCTCCTTCAATCCAGGGTGTGATCCTGGGGACCTGGGATCAAGTCCCATGTCAGGCTCCCTGCATGGGCCCTGCTTCTTCCTCCTCTGCCTGTGGGTGTGTGTGTGTGTGTGTGTGTCTCTCTCTCTCTCTCTGTGTGTGTGTGTGTCTCTCATGAATAAATATATAAAATTTTTAAAAAATAAATTAATTAAAATAAAATAAAATATTTGGAAAGGGGACCAGGGTAGTTCAGTCAGTTGGGTGTCTGACTCTTGGTTTTATTTAGCTCAGGTCAGGATTTCAGGGTCCTAGAATCAAGCCCTCAGTTGGGCTCCATGCTCAATGGGGAGTCTGCTTGGGATTCTCTCTCCTTCTCCCTGTGCCTCTCCCTCTACTCATGCTCTCACTCTGAAAATAAATAAATCTTTTAAATAAATAAATAATTTTTAAAATAAAAAATATTTGGAAAGGGCCAGGAATCAACTCAGTTTCACGGAGTTTCTTTATGTAAGAACTAACATCTTCAGAACAAGGAGACACCACAGAGGTTAGAGGTATAGGGATCCAAACAAATATGTGATGCTGGTATTCACAGTAGCCAGTAGCTATGGCAACATTGGAATCTAAATCTGATTTCAAATATTTTGTCCCATTAGCTCCCAAAATACACATGTACTTGTCACATCATGTATTCTGGTGTTCTTGATTCAGAAAGTAACTAAAGTAACAACAGGCTATGGATGGGGCAAATGTCAGAATTTTTCCCAAAAAGTCCATCACCTTTGCAATACAGGTGGCTTATGAATATAATAAAATGCAATTTAATTTCTATTCAGTTTGGAAATCCTTTCACATAAATAATTAAATCAAAATCCACATCCAAGCCACAGTCTCCATGTTCTCTCTCCACAGTAGTATTTAATTGGGGCCATATTGGATCCATAATCCAGCCCTGAAAATCTATCCTTGACCCCATAGGCAAAATTCATGCCAGTAGCATGGCAGCCAAGGCTTGAAGGTTTGAGGGAACACAACCCATCCAAGAAACCTGAAAGAACACCTTATGGTCAACTTACTGAGGAGAGAATGAGCAAGGGAATATGAATTTGGAAAGATAGGTAGAGGTGAATCCAAGAGGGCTCGTACACTCAACAAAGGAGTAGGAAATTTATCCTTCAGGTGACAAGGCCCCACTTCAAGATGGGAGGAATATAACTGGATCATTCTGGCGGAGGATGGACAGATAGATGGAAGTAACTCAAAACTAGGGAGTCTAGTTGGAATGACAAAGACTTGAACTAAGGTGCTTCACGGAATGAAGAACTGAGGACAAGTTAGAGCTACTAAAGAGAGCCAATGCACAGTACTTGACAGGAAGAGAGCAAATGTGACCTAGAGAGAGAAGAAGGAGTCCAGATGACCTCCAGCTTTTTTGAAACCTGGTAAAAAAAGGTCAAATGATGCCACCAGTCATCCAGATGGGGAACCCAGGAGAAAGTTCAGCAGAGAAATGTAGTAAGTCTTGAACATGTTGATGTTCTACCTGTGTATGTAATATGGAGCTTCAGAGAGAAGTCTGAGCTGGATATACACATTTGGGAGTAATCACCATATATACAGTGGTGGACATCATAGGTGTAGTTGAGGTCAACTGGGAAGGAAGTGAAAGCAAAATAGAATTGGTTCAAGAACAGAAACTCTGGGGGGGAAAACTATTAAGGGTAGGTAACAAAAAGATCCCTCAAGAACACCAAGGAGTGGCCTAAGCAGAGACCTCAGGCTGCTCTTAAGTGAACCACTGTACCCTCTCCATCTCCACGGACTGGTCACACCATGCTAGCGTAGGGGAAGGAACAATGATGTATTAAAGCAAACTCACTTCTTAACAGCAAAAAGACAGACAGTCCAATTAAAACATGGGCAAAAGACCTGAATAGACATTTCTCCAAAGAAAATATACAAATTGTTGAAAAGCACATGAAATGATGCTCAGTATTATTAATTGTTAGAGAAATGCAAATCAAAACCACAACGAGACACTACTTCACACCCACAAGGATGGCTAGAATCAGAAAGGCAGATACTCACAAGTGTCAGCAAGGAAGTGGAGAAACCAGAACCTGACACATTGTTGGTAAGAATGTAGAATAGTGCAGCCACTGTGGAAAATAATGGCAGTTCCTCAAAAAGTTAAACATACATTTATCACATGATCCAGCAATCTCAATCCTAGGTATAGAGTTAAAAAAAAAAAAACTAAAAACATTTATGTCCATTTGTATTTGAACGTTCATATTAGCATTACTCATAATAGCCCAAAAAGTGGAAATAACCCAAATGTCCATCAACTGATGAATGGATAAATAAAATTTGGTGTACCACATAATGGAATATTACTCTGCCACTTTTTAAAAAGGTAGTATCAATATATGCTATGATATCATTGGGCACTGAAAACAAGCTAGGTTGAAGAATCCAGACACAAAAGGCCACATATATTGTTTGATTCCATTTATATGCCATATACAAAGTAGGGATGTCCATGGGTGCCAGGGACTGGGGAGAGCAGAGAATGAGGAATGACTACTGAACGGGTGCAAGATTTCTTTTGGAGGCAATGACAATGTTCTGGAATTAGGTTGTAGTGATGGTTGCTCAACATTTAGATTTAATAAAACCGCTGAATTATACACTTTCAACCTAAAAGCCAGTGCATTATGCACAGTTAAAATGGTGAACGTCATGTTATGTGAATCTTATCTCAATTAAAAAAAAAATTCAGTTACCCATAGCCAAGAGGAGCTGGGTAAGCAATTTCTCCAGCTTGTCCAGATAGTCTGTGTAAAGAAGACCAAGTTCCAAATACTCTAACCAAAGAAGCCAAAGAGCATGAGTCCCAAAAAACCCTGAAGTATCTTTAAAGGTCCATAGATTGGGGGGGAGTCGCTCCGCTGAAGTGTAGGGATGGTGCGTCCACCTTCATGATAGCTACTCGTGCGCTGGTCAGGCTGCTGCACCCACTTTTAAGATTTCAAAATGCCAGGGTGACAGGGAGACAAATAGGCAACCATGATTTGACCTACAAGAAACAGCAACCAGGCATGACCTGTTATGGTTATCCCACAATGACAGGAACAGAGAAATGATTTCTGAATGCAGAATACCCAAAAGCCCCCAGAATAGCAGTCTGCCAGTTCACACCAATCAACTCTTCAGCACCTACCACCCTTGCTCTGTGTTCGGGATGACCTCCTGAGACAACCTGCCAAGCTGTCCCAGAGTGTCAGCACTCACCATATATAGAGAGCTGCTTTATCCACATGGTGTGTCAAGAAGTTGCTCAGAATTGCTTTGGGCTTTAGACACAAGTGACTTTGAAATTAGCACAATTTATATGGTTTATACCCAGCTCGACACCATCAGCTGCAGGAATCAAGACCCAAAGAAGCAAGTAAGGGACAGAGATGCACCATTTGCATTTGTCAGAGGAGCTCCATGCCTTTGGGCAGGAGAAGCTGAAGAGTGAGCTCCAGGGTTCCATGAAACTTCCTGATGATAATTTCATCCCTCTACTTTCGTCTCCATGGACATGCTTCCCTCTCTTTTTGTTCCCCTTCTCTAGCCAAATTCTGAGGGCAACTCTAAATAACAGAATCAAATGCTTTAAGGTGGCACACCAGAGAGATAGTCAGAGCGGGGAGGCAGTTCTAGAGAGAAAAGCAAACCTCTGGCCTGCTCTAGCCATTGGCTAAGCAACCCCTCCTCCATGCCTCCCTGCTCCTGCCTGCTCTGATGGGAAAAGGAACACAATGAAACTAGGCCTTCCCTTGGGGTTCTGACCACCTCGTGCAGAGACTATGATTACCCTGCCGTTGCTATGCCTACTGTGATGTCATTCCTTTATCATTCCATTTGGGTACATTTTTTCCCCTTTTCTCTAAAGGATACCCTACTATCCAATGCCTGAGAACCCAGTGGGAACTCCAGCCCTCATCCTATCTAGACCCAGGTAAACCACGCTGTCTGGGGACCTCAGGAGACTCTATAATCCCAGTGGGAAAAGGGAAGAGTTAGGAGCAGCTTCCAGAATGCAGGAAAGCTCTCCTCCAAAACTGCTCAATCTATCCCTATATTTAAGCAAAACCAAGCAGAGCACAGATTTTCCCTTCTCCATTCAAAACTGCAAACAGGACAGGGATATATAGTTAGGTCCTACCAGTTTTTACTTAATTGGTCAGAAAGAAATAACTTGTTTAAAGATTTATTTATTAGAGAGAGAGAGAGTAGGAGGAGGGGCAGGGGAGAGAGAATCCCAATCCCAAGCAGACTCCCCACCAAGCATGGAGCCCAACACAGCCAATCCCATGACCTAAGCCAAAATCAAGAGTTGGACACTCGACCCACTAAGCTACCCAGCACTCCAGAAATCACTTTTTAAGTAAAATAAATGCAAAGAAGAATAAGGATAGAGGGAAAGGTGTACAAATCCCACACTTAACATGCATAAAAGAATACAAAGGAAGAAAAAAAATATTTCCTGAATGGTTACTTCTTGCGCTGTCCAGACACACATCCCTAGGGATTCCATGTCAATGAAAAGCATTTCTCTGGGTTCCTACTGTGCACCAGTTACTATGCTGGGTCCTAGTCCCAGTCTTTAAGGAACTAGTAACAAGATCACCATTCACCATCACAACATCTACACAGGCTCACTCAAAGGTTTTTTGCTCCACTAAAAAAGAAACTGAGGCTCTGAAAGACCAGACAATTTGTCCTCAGCCTTGAGGCTCAGTCTACAACCCGTGGGCAGGAGTGAAAGTGGGGGCGTGGGCAAGCCTTGCCCCAAATCCTCAAATGAAGGCAATAACCTGCCACATGTGTTCTCCTTGTTCAGTCTTCCTCTCCCGGGACCTGTGATGCTTCCTTGGGCAGTGAGGGAAGGCAGCAGGCCATGGCTCCAGTTCCAGCAGCTGCCACCACACCAGGAGAATGGCAGCCATCTGTCTCAGATAGAGGGCAGGAGGGCCCAGGGCAGGCCACCCCCACAGCCAGCTCACCGTCCGCAGCCAAGCTCACCTTTAGGTAACAGCCTTGCTCCTGGAAGTCACCAATGCTACTGTGAAGGAGACACGGCTCCCTGTAGAAAGCAATGATCCTGCCGCACTGGAAACATCCAGACTTGTTCCATAAAAATGGCGCTGACCATTGGTGTCGGCAGTGCCGTTGTCTTAGCCAAAACCTAACGTGCAGAAACTGGCCTTGTCTTTCTACAAAGACAGCATGCTTCTTATTGGTTAACAAAATACATTCTAGATCACTTATACTTTTAATCATAAGCAAGAGGAAAATCTGATCCGATCCCCATTTTGTGGATGAGGAAAGCAAGGCCAAGAAAACAGAAGGGGGTCACAGGGTGACATCAGTTCGATCTGAGATTTTTATCTTAAATATTCACTTTGGGGCACCTTTGGCAACAGCACAAGCACTCACGCTTTGAGTGCAAGTCACCCTACCAGGCCACTAAACAAGCCACTACTGTTCATTCTTTTGTGTTTAGCAGGGCTGGGGGCATGGGGGTGGATGGCAAGGAGAGGTGGGGGAGACATCCTCATGAAAGCCCATGCATTTACTCCCAGACGGGCTGCTGAGACGGCTCAGGGGCCAGATGTCAGGTGTCGTAAAGCTGTCCTCCTTTCTTCACAAGCCAGTCTGCCTCTCACCTGTCCTGAGGTAGGTGTCCACATGCCCTACTTTTCCATGCAGCCCTGCTCCCTGGGGAACAGAGGCCTGAACAGGCTGCTCTCCCTCACCCAGGTAAGAAGCTCTGCCATCCGAAACCAGGCCAATGAGAACACACAGGAAACATTCACGACGTGGTGGCATGGTTAGTTTTCAGAGCAGAACCTACACGTTTGGACCCTGTGAGAGAAGACCTCACAGAAATCTCAGTGTGGATGAAAGCAGGCCAGGCCAGCCCTGATGACCCCACCAAACCCCAAGCTGTGGGCACTGGGCACTCGGGTGGCTCAGTGGTTGAGTGTCTCTGCCTTCGGCTCAGGTCGTGATCCCGGGGTCCTGGGATCAAGTCCCACATCTGGGTCCCCAGAAGGAGCCTGCTTCTCCCTCTGCCTGTGTCTCTGCCTCTCTCTGTCTGTGTCTCTCATGAATAAATAAATAAAATCTTTTTTAAAAGATTTTTTAAATGAATAAATAAATAAATAAACCCCAAGCTGTAAGCAGATCTAAAAAGCAGAAGTTCTGGAATCGGACAGATCTGGGCTTCAGCCTTAGCACCACACACTCACCACGTAGCCTTGAGTTGCTTGCCCTTAGGCTTTACCCACCGTGAAATGGGGATAAAAAATATCTAATGTCTAGAAAGTACGAAAATGCCAGCACATCATAGGCACATCAGGATGGTACATACGATCATCTGTTTGCCAAAGGCAGCAGTGTGCCTGTGCTCAGACACCCACACGTATTCCCATTCCACTTCCTACCGATGTCCTTTACTTACCACATGACTGACCTGCAGGTAAAGCCTTCAGCCACAGAACTGAGCTCTCGCCCTTGCCAAGCTAACTGACCCGTGTAGGGTTCACAGCCTTGTTCTTACTGGAACAGCTCGTTTGCCTTTTAAATGTATGCATGTACTTTTTATGCATTTCCTTATGCATATGTATACGAATATATGTATATATATAATTTATTCAGATGGCATTTTGTCACATGCTATTTTGCTAAACTCTTTCTCCCACATCAGCACTCCCATCCTCAGCCCTTCTTTCCCCAGGTAGCCCATGTTAACATTTTAGTTTGTGTCCATCCATGTTTTTCCCCATACTCCATGTAATTTCAGAAACACACACACACACACACACACACACACAAATTGTGATTTTGGGGAGGATGGTTATTGTTTGTTTAAAAAGTCAAATTATATATCATCTACACTCTTCTCCCTCTTATCTATTCTCCCATACTTTGCCAAAATCCTTTTAATGTCTCTGAAATGATCCAAGGTACAAAGGTAGTGTGGCCACAGGGACATTTCCCTCCTGACATAGGTAATCACTGAGTTTCCACTCTTGACCACTACAAACAAACCAGCAATAAATTCCTTGTACTTATGTCCCTACCAAAGACTGCTTTCTAACCAGACAAAATGCCAATCTCTGGGATTTGAAAGTCACCCATTCAAAGGACCTCAGGATGACCTCCCGGATAGCCACTCATCTTTAAAACTCCTCTTAGAAAAGATCCCTGGTTCCTAGAATCCCAGGCATGCACCTGGCTTCCAACCACCAGTTCTTCCAGGATCCTATAGTCAACTCTGCAGATCTTAATTTTCCCATCTGTAAAATAAAATAATACCTTTCAGGGGCTGCAAGATTTGAGAGTGCTTTTGTGAATGATTTTTATGAGGAAACAGTGTATGAAATTTTATTTTTGCTGTTATTCTATGGGATGTTGTTTCTAGCTTGTTGTTTGGGGGTCAGGGAAGGGAGGGCAAGCCAAAATGAATAGATTCAATTAAAGTCTCTCTAAGACTCACAGGTCCCTATCTATAAGGTCTCTGGGGCTGCTCAGGAAGGCCTCTCTCTGTACTGCTGAAGCACCTTGCACCATGGTTGTTTACAACCAAAAGTCAGGACTAGACCAGGGGACTTTTGACTCTCCATTTGCCCAGCTTTGTCAAATTCCAAAGAAGGGTACCTGTAACTGAAATTATGAGTGCAATGATCCAGCAAGCAAATTTTGGAAAATCCATAATCTGATTGATATTTGATTTCTACTCAAAACTTCCCTCTAAATTTCATCAATAAAAGGTGTAAGGAGTGCTGGGAGAGTAAGAGAGGATTTTTTTTTTCAGGGGATGTGGTGTTTAGTATTTTATGTTCTTGAAAATAAAGCAGACATTTCGGGAGGAAAAAAGAGAGTCCTAAACCTTCCATTTCAGGTAGCAGTTCTAAAAGTCAAGAGCCTCCCAAAAAGAAGCAGCTACAGCAATTTAAGTGAATTTGCCTGGTTACCATATGGTTCATGCACATGAGAGGGGAGAAATAGAAATGGTGAAATCAACAGAATCGGTGTGGTGTTATTCTGCTTTAAAACTCAGATCAAATCTGAATATGGAATCATTTTCCTCATCAAAATCAGACAATCAGCACCCCTACTCTGGAAGAGTGTTTGGCAGCACTTACTGAATAGACACCTACCCAGTGACCTAGCTAGCTATTCCACTGGCAGGTATGTGCACGTCAGGTCCCCAAAAGACATGTGCCAGCATGTTCCTTGTAGTGAGATTCACAGAAGTCTCCAACCAGAAACTGCCACAGGCCCACCAAGAGTAGAACAGGAATACTCACAACAGAATACTATACAGCACTAAGAATGAACAGCCTACAACTGCAGTCAACACTGTGGATGAATCTCACAGTGTTGAAGGGGGACATCCAGACACTGAAGTGGAAATACTAGAAGATTCCATTTGATGGGGTTAGAGCCAGGATAATCAACCTTGGTGGGGTTGGGAAGGGGGTGAGGTAGTAACTAGAAGGAACACACCTGAGCTTCTGTGCTGTTCTTTCTTAATCTGGGTGCTGATGATACAACTAAATTCAACTTGTCAAAATGTATTGGGCTGAACACACAGGGAACTTTCTGCATGTATGCTATATTTCAATATTTAAAACTTTAAAGAATAAGTCAGTGAATGAAAATAAAGGGATTGTGAATAAAATCATCAGGTACACAAGGCTCCTGGAGCCAGATTGTATCTGGTGTGCGTTATTCCTGGGAGCTCTCCTGTCGATGCAAAGACCAGACTAAGTGGCTGGGCATGCTGGAAGGTCACGCTGTAAGAAGACATAGATGGGGAACAGAGAACCCAGCATTTTTTTTTTTTTTTTTGAAACAAGCAGTTTCACCAAATCCAGTTGTGCAGCCTCCACCCAGGTAATTAATTCAATGCACTATCTATTACAGATGGACCCACATTTGCTTCACAAACATTTGGGGTTTTTGGGTTTTGCCTTTCTTCACTTAAAAAAAAAAAATTTGGAATGAGGGGAAAGGCATAGTTATTTCATGTGGAATCAAATGTATCTTCACAGACAAGAGACTAGAGAGATAATCTCATCAATGGTAACAAAGCAGAATCCAGGGATGGCAATCTGGTTAGAGTCTGTGTTCTTAACCAATCTACCATATTGCTTCCTAATAAGCATTTAAGCACCTACTTTGCACTGAGCTCTATGCTGGGCAAGAGAGGTACTGAGACAAAGATATTAAGTAGGTGGCACCTGGGTAGTTCAGTGGTTGAGCATCTGCCTTTGGCTCAGGGTGTGATCCCAGGGTCCTGGGATCGAGTCCCACAACAGGCTCCCATCCAGGAGCCTGCTTCTCCCTCTGCCTATGTCCCTGCCTCTCTCTGTGTATCTCTCATGAATAAATAAATAAAATCTTTTTATAAAGTTTTCAATAACTAAAAAAGCAGTGCCCCTTTTCTCATTGGTACTATTTTACCCAGCAAAGTAAGTTGTAAGAATAAACATTCCTTGAAGTCCCACCCACTCCTGGGTCATTAGACTCAATAAAGCTCTCTTCATGTTGAATAAGGGGCAAAGATGACCCATAAATACCTTTGTTTATTTTTCCTGAAATGCCCTCTTGTGTAAAAAGGTTTGCTCCCCCCTGATCTAGCAGGCTTACATACAGGGCCTCTCACAGGCAGAGAAACCTGCCCCCCTCCCACCCCCGCCAGGTGCCCAGGTGATTAAAAAAATGAAGAAATCCAAAGCAGGATTATAACAAGTATGGCACATTTGAAATGCTCACACTTAATAAATTCACACTTTTCACACACAAGCACACCAACCCAAATAAAATGTAAAACTATTATGATCTCAAGGGGCACTTGGGTGGTTCAGTTGCTTATGCCCGTAACTGTTGGTTTTGGCTCAAGTCATGATCTCAGAGCTGTGAGATCGAGCCCCACTTCCCCATGCTCAGTGGGAAGTCTGCTTGAGATTCTCTCTCTCCCCCTGCCCCTCCCCCCAGCCCCCACATGCACTCTCTTTCTAAAATAAATCTTTTTAAAAAATTATATAATCTGGGATGCCTGAGTGGCTCAGTGATTGAGCATCTACCTTTGGCTCAGGGCCTGATCCAGATTCCCAGGATCAAGTCCCACATCGGGCTCCTTGCATGGAGCCTGCTTCTCCTCCCTCTGCCTGTGTCTCTGCCTCTCTTTCTGTGTCTCTAATAAATAAATAAAATATTTTTTAAAAAAATTATATGATCTCAAGAGAATTACAGGATTTACTTTTCTTAATATTAATTCATAGTGGCTATGGATGGTGTGGTCTAGGCACAGACTACATATCTGATGCCTTGTGAGGCACATCCTGAAGACTACTGTGTAATCTAAAACACAGAGATAACATGTCTCATCTGAGGCCTCCAGGACTGGAGAACCTGCTGTAATCAGATCTCACTATCGTCCCCACCCCTCTTGATAAGCTTTCCTTAAGGGAAAGAGAATAGAAGATTGATCCCAGTGGTCAGGAAGAGTGAAGGCCCACAGAGCTGGAGAAAACCTGGGTGAAAACCCCAGGTCATGGCTACCTACCAACCCAGGCTAGCCAGGTGTAGGATCTTCATGACACCAATAAGTCAAGACCAGGAGCTCAGCTAAGGTTACAAGAGGCAGGCAGGAGAAATATGACCACCAGCCTACTTGCCCATGAGCTATATCCTACCCAAGCCTTCAGATGCTCCACTCTGAAGCATCTGAAAGCCAGCCTCTCCACAGGTACAGATGGGGTACTAAACACATGTGTGCTCCCTTCTCTATGTCCATCCCATTTCCTGGGAGTCAATTAAATGCTTTTAGGGAATCAAAATTGGTGCCCATTGTGAGACAGCATCCAATGCTACTTTTTTCCAGAGTAGTGTGTGATCTGATCCCAAAATCTGGGGATGATAAGGGTATTAAAACTCCTCAAACTTCTGAAAATGAGGAACGCCTGGGTGGCTCAATGGTTTGGCACCTGCCTTCGGCCCAGGGCATGATCCCGGAGACTGGGGATTGAGTCCCACATCAGGCTCCCTGCATGGAGCCTGCTTCTCTCTCTGCCTGTGTCTCTCATGAATAAATAAATAAAATCTTTTTTAAAAACTCCTGAAAATGAGACAGTACAGAAAACTGGTAGAAAATCATTTTCCAATGTCTGTTTATTCTTCTGCTAAAAATCTACCCACCACATGAGTTGCCAAGGAAAGTTAAGTCTCTTGTGCTAAAGCTAGGAAGGTTCTCTTTCCACATGACACCTGCAGAAGATGGAAAACATGACACCCTCTGCATATCATAGAACATCGGCTCCCAGTAAGAAGACACCCCAACTCCTGCCAGTGCAGCAGCCAGCAGAGGTGGCTTTTCCATTCTTTTCCTCTTGCTGAAGGGGCCCAAGACAGGCCACCAGGGTCTTCCCCAAGGGCAAAGGTTTTCCTAGCCTCCATGAGGCCTCTCTGTTTGGTATCCCTTTTATTTAGCTAAATGGAAGAGTTTTTAAGTAATTTCTCGAGCTCTTTACCTGAAGACACACCCAACACAAAGGGCTCTTGCTCTTCCCACAGAGGCCTCCACACCATGGACTAAATTCACTGGCTCCTACTCAAGCTATAGAAAGCTGACCTTGAAATAGCCTCTCTAAATTCATCCCCTTGATCCAGTCCAGACAAATACAAGTTAATTCCATTTTTTTTCAAAACACAGTCCCTTCAGATGGCCTTGTTTGTCTTCATTAACATTTCTCAATGGTGAGATGGGCCAGATTCAAGGCCCAGCGTTTGCATCCAGAGAAACAAGGCCTATGGGAAGCTACAAAACTGAGGGAGATGGCCAAACCATGACCCATTCCCCAAATATCCTGAGTAACTGACTTTCTTGACACATCCCACCGTCTAGCAGTAAGACTACACTTCCTGTCTACGGCCATACCACCCTGAACGCGCCCGATCTCGTCTGATCTCGGAAGCTAAGCAGGGTCGGGCCTGGTTAGTACTTGGATGGAAGACTACACTTCCTGAGCATTGACTCTGGGTCAGACCATACATATCCTAAAAGCGTCATATGGGTTGACTTATTTCTTATACCAACCCTGTGGTAAGTGATAGAACTGAGACTTGAACCCAGAAGTCTGATTCCAAAACCCCAAACTCACAGTGAGGGCCACAACACATTTCTCAACTCAAGGATTATAGCTGGTGCTACTGAGAGGAGACTTTGCCTATTAGAGTGTTCATTTACTTCCTTATTTCCCTGAACCATAAACTCCTAACTTCCTTCCACTATCCATTCTCCCTTCATCCTCCTTATAATAACCTCCACTCCCAAGTTTTACATAAGCACATGGCCATCTGCTCCAGACTATATTTCCCAGCATCCTATGCATAGATGTGGCCATATGACCAAGCTCTGACCATTAGAATGTGAGTGGAAGCTCCTTAATTATAAGCTGCTTGCTTTGGATTTCATTACCTCCTGTTCCCACGTCCTGAAACACACACTTAGAGATGTAAAATAGTAAAAAAAAAAAAAAAAAAACGGATCCATGAATGATTTCATGGACCTACTTTGCCAGCTTGGTGTACTTGCCTTAGGGCTTACATGAGACAGAAATAAATCTGTCTTATTTAGCCATTCTATTTAGAGATCTGTTATAGCAGCTTACCCTATATGTTAGATTCAGTATGTTAAGGCCCAACCCTTTTATTCTAGTCAACATCCCCCAAACCCTTTCTTAGTGCTTGGAATATAGCCGTTACTCAGCAAATATTTGTTAGATGAATGAAAACACCATTATGTAAACCAGGTGGTACTGGGGCCAAACAGACTTACCTGAGCTCTGTAGATGACCCTTATCCAGGTGAGTACAATGTCTCCTGCTTTACTGGCAAGCAGGAGCTCAGCCCAGAGAGCCCATGTCTGGGGAAGCATTTGCAATAGGGGAGGAGTAAACTTTTAGCGCATCTGTTGTTGGCTCTGCTGAGACAAAGGATTTTATGCTTAACTACAAGGTAGCTGAGGTTACTGCTTGTCTCACAATAATAATGAGCACAATTTGAGCACTTACTCTGTGCCAGGTCCTGTACTTCACACACATTAAGGAATGTGTTTTCATTCAATCCTCATGACAACCCTACAAGGTAAGAAAAGCTGTAATCCCCAGATGAGCAAACCAGGCTCAAAAAGAAGTTAACTTGTCCCAGCCATGTGGTTAATAAGCAACAAAAGTCAGATTCAAACTCAAGTTATATGTGCCCTAAACTTATTCTCTTCTCATCCATCATGCTTGTCTGCCTCACATGTATGACAGATTTATATACCGAACTATGATGATAAGTATGGAAGGCTGGACCATGTTTTGTGCTTTTCTGAATAGAGGCACAATGCACAGAGCTTCCAGTGTGGCAGTGACGCTGTTCCTCCGGGCATGGTTGGTGAGGGGCTGTACATCACCACTAGGCTACAGCAGGGCAGAGGGCAAAGAGTTTCAGCTCCATAGTCCACCTAGCTCCTCCTTGCTTTCTCCCGGGCTGCCTTTGCTGCCTCTTGACCCCAGCACCCCACTGTGCATACCACTGCCACCTGTGGCCTCTGCCCTTTCCCTCAGCTACCTCCCCTGGATTCACCCTCCCACCTGCCTTCATGCACAATTCTTGCCAGGCCTTGCAACTGTCCTCACTGAAGCCAACAGATCCAGATCACCTGTCCAGCCTGGTGATGGTGTGGTTCAAGTTTCACCTCCACCCCAACCTTGTCCTCAAAGATATTCTTCACCTACCACAGTTCCTTCCTCCTCATGCCACATGCTCAGCAAAGTAGAGTCAGTAGCCAGTTAGAGAGACACCAAAAAGGCTTTACTCCAAATGTTGCAAATCAAGGACTTATAGGCCAAATATGGCACCCAAGTATGTTTTGTTTGGCTGCACTACACTTTTTGAAAATTGAATTCATTACATCAAAAGTTATTAGAGTTCACGTACAAATTCAGATGTCAAGCCTCACTTGAAAAATCAGGAGTCTTGGCAACACTGGGTTCACCTTCCCATGTGACAAATGGCTGGAGTTGAATTTGGACGTCCTACCAGTTGGACGTGAACATCCAGCTCACCACCATCTTCTCCACTTCTTATTCTACTTTTCCCATCCAGACATCCCTTCTCTCATACCAAGCCTAGACCCTGTAGGTACTTGAGTTTGCAATGCCGGCTGTAGCGTCTCCATTTTGCAGATGAGCACATGGAGAATAAGAGAAGAGGAATTATCGTCCCAGGTCTCAAAGTTGAGTTCATCTGCAAACCCAGGGCTAACTCTCATTAGACAATACTGACCAGACCCCCGGGTGCCCAGGCCCTGTCCAGAGCATCATAGAGGTTCAAATGAAGGCAGCTTGCCCTGCTTCTGCCTAACCACTACACTCTTCCACACTGCTGCTCCACACGGGTGTGCCAGAGAAAGGCACTTGCTTTTTTTCAACACACACAACAAAAGCACCTCTTCTGCTGTGTGCCATGATCATCTGATTCTTCTCATCTCAAACTAAGACTAACTTTTCTCAAATCTGTCATCCGGATGACACATCGAGCCTGCTAAGAGGTGACCTTTCTATAAGGTAATCGCCTCAGTCTGAATTCTGGTGATGGGTGTGTGCATATGTGTGTACACGTCTGTGCTCCCGAGTATGCTTCTGGACTAACACTCTATCCCTCACTAACGTCCCAGACAGGTGAGAAGTCAGCACATGCCCCAGTCAGTGAACCAGAGAGCATCTGACCTACTGCACCATCAAAAGGGTCTGCAGCTGCTGATGCTTGTTTGCCTTGATGGGATGAAGGTTCAGGGTTGCCAGATCCTGGATTTTGCAAGAAGCCAAGAATCTCATTTAGAAAAGTGAAACAATGATTTCTACTAATAAGCCCAGTGCTGAAAACAAGCCCCTAAGTGCTTGAGACACTTTATGAGGATCCGATGCTAGAAGGCTGAGAGGAATGACAGGATTTGAAGGCTCCCCTTGAAATGCTCCACCGGAACAGTCACAGCAGGTCCTCAATCCCCTGCCATGTCCTGACTCCTATCCGAGGACACAGAAGAGGATCCTAGTGTGCATGGCTGGTTCCGCCCTCCAGCCCTGTCCTCCTTGATGACAAGACAACAAAGATGTCTTTGACGTATGTTGTTTTAATTCCCTGTTTGGTCTGTCCTTAAAAACAAGCCTTCTTTTTTTCCTTTTCTCAACCATCTTCTCCCTAGGACCCTCAGGTGCTTAATTCACACTGCATTATCTAGATCTTTCCAATAAGTAGGTTGCAGCTTCCATTTCTTTGATTAAGCAACTCTAACAAAGAATTCACTGATATGAAAGTGCTTATCACGAGGCAGGTAACATCCTTTCCCCCCCAAACCGCACACGATTACCATATAAATGACCTGACGAAAGGGACCTGTTTGAGGGGTGGCAATTCTAACTACTCTTATACTTACAAAGCTTTAACAAAGAGACAGAGAGAAGAACAATTTGCAAATGAGAAAATGTCACAGATAGCCACAAACTAAACTTCCCAAGGGAACCATCATTTTGAGGCAAATACTCTCTCCAAGTAAAAAACAGGCAATGGACAAAATGTCCTTGGGGGGTCTGTGCCTCCTATTCGGGGCAGTCACCCTTCTACTGTGGGTGACAAGCAGCGACAGCGGACATGCCCCAGAAAGGGGGCCAATGAGAGGCCGGCTCGCGCAGTGTCCCGATTGGCCAGGCCCGCCACCAGCTGGAACCGGGGCCAGCTTTGAGGACAGCAGAGAGACTTGATAGGATTCTCTCTTCAAAGCATAGAGCAAACATCAATTAATCCTCAAAAGACGCTTTCAAGGAGAACATTATCCCTTTTGAGCATGTGGAAGCTAAGAGGTGCCGCAGGTAGTTAAAGGGAGGGCAGGGGAGAAAACAGCACTGGGCTGGGAGCCCCAGATCCGGTTCTCCGGAGAGAGTCAAGTTGCCGGAGAAGAATGGACCCACAGAACTGGGGCAAAGGAGGCGCCGGAGAAGCTGCTGCTTTGGAGGGTGCTCCTCAAGGCTCCCACCCTCCATCCCAGCGCAGGCTGCAAGTCTGAAAGCACAGCCGGAGACCCACATGACCTATATGTGCACCAGGCCGCGAACCAGGCAAGAGTTCAAATCGCGGGACCTTGGGGCGCCCGGGTGGCTCAGTCAGTTAAGCGGCTGCCTTGGGATCAAGTCATGATCTCAGGGTCCTGGGATGGAGCCCTGAATGGGGTTCCCTGCTCAGCGGGGAGTCTGCTTCTCCCTCTCCCTCTGCCCCTCGCCCTGCTTGTGTTCTCTCTCTCTCTCAAATAAATAAATAAAATCTTTTTTAAAAAAATTATGGAAGTTTTTTCAGCCTAATGACCACTAAGTCTGTGGGAGGAGGAATAACTGAAATCTGGATCCAATTTGCCATGCGGAGCCTGTTTTGGTAACCCCAGCCCTTCCCCCACCACCATCCCCAGCTTCTGGAAGGCAGGAGAGGGGGCTTGTGTGTGTAAACAAAGGGGATGCCCTGCCTGACCGGTGTTTCCATCTTAAGAGAACCCATCCACAGCCCCGTACATCTCACACTCTAAGGATGGCCCCTGTCACTGTGTATGGCAATAAACGTCACACATTCTCACATTACACATTTATTCAACCTTTAATATTTTGCTCTGAGATACCTGGAGAAATTGTATGCCACTGATCAAAAGTTATAAAAACACCCCACAATCTCTTCTCCACACGCAGGCAGTGTTACTTCCTTACACACCAATTTCTATAGCCAGCCTGCACTTTGTTAAAAACTTAGATTAACTTTCTTTGCCACTTGAGACACACTGTTCACCTAAAGAGAGCCCAGGCCATGTGCAAATTATAGGCCAATTGGAGACATTTAAGTGTTTGCCGAAAGGATTTTCCTAAAGGGTCTAAATGAGCTTTCTCTCAATTCACCACAGTCAAAGAAATAACGGAAATTACCCTACAACTGACTTTTTTTAATTCAAAGACACAACAGCTATTCTAACATGGACTATACATATACATATTGTGCTTTCAGAGCCACAGAAAATATCTGGAAGGACATACAAAAAAACTGTCGTTAACAGTGGGGAGCAAAATGAGCAATCAGGGAAGAAGTCTTTCTTCTGTTCTTTTTTGTCTTATTTTATGCCCTTTCCTTCTATGCATTTTTTTACAGTCAAGCACGTTACTTTTTAAATATTTAAAATTATGAAATGAAAGTTACTCCACGATTCTTTACTTTTTTCCCCCACATGTGGCCTTCCGTCCTGATGCCAATACAAAATAAGTCAGTAGGTTTTGGAAATACCTTGCTGTCTTTTACCAAAAAAATTACAAACTTTCATCAGGATATTGTCAATTCTCCGGTCATTTCATCCAGAATGCACCCAGCTAAGAAAGGACAAAAGTTTGAAACCCACTTCGCAGAGGAGTTTGAAGCTGTGTCAGGCAGACACGAAGCCAGAAAGGTAGCTCCAAGACCAGGGCAATGACTCAGGCTTCTTGACTTGACTGGCTTAAGGATAACCTGAGAAACACGGCTGCAAAGCCATCGTTCTGCATTAGTGGGACATGGCTCTTGCTCCCGCTCCCCACTATCAATGGACAGAACACACAAACTCACAAAACCAGCCAATGCCCTGGAATCCCTCCAAATATGAAGATCATTTTCTTCTCTTAAAGAATGGACTTTCCAAGTGACACCAGCCTCTTCCATCATTTAAGTGTTTATTTAGGGAATATTTCTGTTGGAAGCTTCAGAAATGGAGAGCTAACTTCAAAGGGCCCTTAGCAGTTGCAAAGCAATTAGAAAAGAAGTCCAAAAAAAAAAAAAAAAATGTTGGAGTGATGAGGCCAATAGGAAAATCCAATTCATTTATAAGATTTTCACTTACACCTGCTTTTTTGCCCAAATAAAGCTAGATACAGTTGCTAGCAGCAAAGCAGTGACTGGGGATCTGAAACGAAGGAAGGACTCCGGGTATTTGGTGGAGCTAGGCAGCGGGATCAAATTGTCAATTCCAGCCTGACCCTGAAATCAAAGCTCGCGAATAGTCACAGAAGTTCTGCAGCTAATCAGTTACCGTTCACACTCCACTCCTCACAATCCTTAAAGTCGCCAGAGGGGACCCAAATTTGCAACAAGCCAGGATGCGTCCCTTCTGGGGCATAGATGTCCTTCCAATTCCACTTTTCCCTCTCCTTTGCGAGACTCACTTAGAAAAGAAGAGAAGCAGGCTAAGAAAACCCTTCCCTTTAATATTAATAAGAATTGTGCAGTCCCCGGATGATCAGAGCCCAGGCTACATAGGACTTGAAAGAACGATTGAGACTTTGATATGGAATATGAAAAAAGTAACTGGCAGGAGGGGTGGGGAGACCAACCTGGGAGGCCCGGGGCCCAGCCTCTGCCCAGCTCCAGTACTGACTCGCCAGTGATGATCACGCTGACTTATGAAGCAAAGACGATGTATACTTATACCTCTCTACCTCTTTATCTGTGAGATGAAGGAAATCCACTTCAAATGGTTTATTTGCCATGACCAAAAATAATAATAATAATACAGATGCTGAAAGTAAGAACTGAGCCCACCCTTTGCCTTCTTTCTAAAGAGATTTCACACATGCCATTTCCTCATCACACATCTCCTCTAAAGAGATTTCACACATGCCATTTCCTCATCATCCTTCCTGGTGAGATTACATACAGGTCACTATTATCATTAACTCAATTTTACAGAAGAAGCAACTGAGGCCCACACTGGCGACCTGACCAAGGCAGCATGGTTTGTAGAAGAAGCATAGTTCAGTTCAACACACTGAAGTGTGTTCCAGTGATACTGAAGACCTCTCTAGGTTGTGCCTACAAGACTTGGCCACCTGGGAGACACAAAACTCAGGCCTCCTCCATATCAGCCCAGAACCTTCTCCTTGGGATCATCTTGCTTCTACACAGTTTAGTTCACAAGGAGCCTTTTAACTAAGACATTCTCAGAGTCCTGCTGGCCAAGGCATGGGTGGGGAGTGCAAAGGAGTCACTCTATCTAGCCCATGGGTAAATGTGGTTCAAAGCAAACAGGTGCCACCCTCGGTCCCTGGGTGAGGAGAGAAGATAGCACCAAGGAGTGAGCCCCTGGGTGCTGTTTGCAGGGACTTCATACCTCAGGGGTTTTTAATGGTTTAAGACGTGAATGATCAGCAGCAGCCCTAAATCAGGATACCTGGACTCAGGTATAGTTTCTATTATTAGGCAGGGAATGTCAGGTAACTTACGTCGTAGAATCTAGATCACCCACTGCTATCAAAGAGCTGAGTGAATTGAACAGAAAGACAGAAACAAGTGTGTAATGAGTGTCTTCTATGGCCTGGCCTATTCTTTGGGTCTTCACATAGCTTGTCTCAGTGTGACGGCTTCAGGCATGGCACGACTCCTTTTTTAACTTTCTCCACTGATGGCATAGGGAGAGGATGTCTATGCTCCTTCCACCCCAGACACGTCATCAGTTACCACCACACCCCCCATTCCGTTACTCACATTCTCTTCTGCGGGCGCCAGAGGGTGCCGCTGGTGGTTCCCAGCCCCACAAAACCCTCCCCGCTGGGCTCCCCCATCTCTGAGGCAGGCGGAGAGCTTCTTTCCCTCTTCTCCTATCACTCCTATTACACATAGCAGAACACACACACACAACACACACACACACAAACAGACACACACACCAGAGCACCCTCATTTTCTCAGGAATCCATGAGGCAATTTTAGGGAAGCCAAGAGAGGTGAGGAAAGATGAAGAAGGTCACAGAATTCCCATCATGGGCAGCAAGCATTTCCAGCCTGCTTTCTGAAGGCCCCCAAACTCTGCAGGTGGCTAGGAGGGAAACGTAGGGGGATTGGGCAGATCCCTGTGGAGCATGGACCCCCACACCACAGGGGATGATATTTTTAAAAGAGCAGAGCACACAGGGCAGCCCCGGTGGCTCAGGGGTTTAGCGCCGCCTTCAGCCTGGGGTGTGATCCTGGAGATCCGGGATCTAGTCCCACATCGGGCTCCCTGCATGGAGCCTACTTCTCCCTCGGCCTGTGTCTCTGCCTTTGTCTCTCTCTCTCTCTGTGTGTCTCTCATGAATCAATAATAAAATAAAATCTTTAAAATAAATAAATAAAAGAGCACACATTTGACCAGGGAAGAAGAGACCATGCCCGGGCTTAGGAGCACAGCTGTTATCTCTCATACCTGCCCCCCAGTCCCCAGGCTCAACTTGGAGCAAATGGTTAAGCCAACCCAAACCCAGAAGTGCGAAAAATACACGGAGCCAGCTCACAGGCCTCCCACACAGGAGGGCATGTCAGGCTGCCCAGATGGCCTTCACAGGTGCCCAGGCCACAGCTCTGCTGTCAGGGGCTGAGATTCCGAGGCAGCCTGTGCCTCTCAGTAACCACGCAAGAGAAAGCAGGGCTCCCCAAGAGAGGTATGAAATGTGGGGTGAAGACTTATGAGTGGACGGGGAAGTGCCAGCCGTTCTGGGGCAGACACCAGCAGTCGGAGTGATTTGTGAGCTCCTTTTTTTCATGAGTTAATTTGCTTCCAGCAGATTCCATTAGTGACCTGACGGACCCAGGGCCTGGAGGAGGGCTTTGGAAGAGCTGCTAAGTCAGCAGACCCAAGGCCAGACGTCTTGCACCCAGCCCTTTGCCCGGGGTTTCTATTTGAAGAGCTTAGAATAATTATTTGCAAAGCTCTGGTTAAGGCAGCGTCGCTGAACTACGTATAGACAGAAGACACATGAACCTTGACCTCGAAAGGTAAACGGCCAGCCAGAAGCTGACGCAACCCAGGCAGAGGATTCCCACACCCAAGAATCTTTTCTTCCCAATGGCAGGAATAAAGCAAGAGTCACAGTTATAAACTGGGTTCCCTCTGCAGGACCTGAGTGGAGGCGGAAGGGAAGAGAGGGAGGGTTGCACGTTCTGAGTTCCAGTTGACATTTCCAGGAATGATCCTGTTACTCCCGCTGCCGCTGTTACTACACAGAAGGGTAACAATCACAGTCAACGTTGACGTGGCACCTGCTGCAGGCTAGGAACTCTGCCCGAAGCTTTGCAAGCATTATCTCATTGACTCTTCACACCAGCCCTCTGAGGTAGGTCTGCTCTGCAGGTAAAAGGGACGTCACCCTGCTGCTAAGTCATGGGAAAGATTCAGAGCAGAATCAAGCCCAGGGGTGTCTGACTCCACGCCAGTGGCCTGCGCCACGCTGCTACACCGCTCAATCCCAGGCTGGGGGAAGGAGCGAGGAGCCAGGACTCCGAGCCCCACCTGTGCCCTCCCGACCTGTCGGATCTCAGCAGGCGATTTCAACTGGTGGGCCGTCCGATTCCACGGCACTGCTGAGTGATTTCTTAAGGACCCCCTTCTGTTCAAACCACAGTAATGGCCCACCTGGTACCAGGCTCGAGGACGGGGGAGGCGGGTGTCTAAACACAACTGAGGCATGGCCAGGCCCTCCAGGGCTCTGCAGTCCAGCCCTGCCTTATACATAAGCCTTAGGTGCCCTTTCAGCTCTAAAATAATACGTAGTGAGATGCCTAGGTGGCTCCATCAGTTGAGCAACCACCTCTTGATTTCAGCTCAGGTCATGATCTCAGGGTCCTGGGATCAAGCCCCATGTCCAGCTCTGCGCTCAGCACAGTCTGCTTGAGACTCTTTCCCCTCCTTCTTCTTCCCTTCTATTCCTTCCCCCCGCTCATATGTTCTCTCTCTCTAAAATAAATAAATAAAATCTTTAAAATAATACTTAGCAATTTTTTAATATAAAAAAGTATTTCTGACAGTATTTATACTTCTATTTCTGACAGTATTTATACTTCTATCTGTTCTCCTATGTAAACATATGCATGGAGAGGTATCTAAAAGGAAGTTCATCTAATGAGTTTCTCCATTTTTGCTCTCAACTTTTTACTTTTTTGTGTTGCCGGAATTTTTAGTAACAAACACACATTTCCATAAAACCAGTGAAGTCATTTTTCAAATCCTGCTAGAACAATAATATATATGTATGTTTATGTATATATGTGTATATGTATATATGTGTGTGTGTATGTATGTATACAGACAGGTATTTCATCACTAACTGGATATTTTATAACATCAAGAAATTATTAACTCAGACAACTATGTTTTTTAAAAGAATCCTTACTTTTACATATATATCCTAATGTTTTTACAGATAAAATAAATGATGTCTGGGATTTATTTCAATATAGCTCTTGGTGTGGGAGGGTAGGGGATTTCCCAAAAGCTAAACTAAGTCCCCAACTGGCAAACTCTTTTGCCTGAGCATTTCACCGTCTTTAGCTAACTCTTCGTTTGATGGTCACAGTTTAACTTCATCTGTCCTCCATGGCTTCCTTCCACCCCACACCATTCCCCCAAACCTTCTAGAACCAACCATCTATTGGTATATTCTGGTGCCCAGGTCTATCTGACCTTACCCTTGCCCAGGGGACAGAGGGTATGGGCCTGAGCAATACTCCCACACACCTCTGTTCAAAGTCAGCTACTCTCAGACTCTGTTTGCTGTAGAGACAGAACAGCTTGACCGGTAGGAGGTGGGGGTGGGAGGCCCCTTCCATTTATTCATTCAACAAATACTTGTCAATCACCTACTTTGTGCCAGGCACTGAGTCATGTACTGGGGATGGATAGTGAACAAGATAAAATTGTCATGCTCATAGACATGCTAGACAAGGAGCTACTATAGATGTCATCTCCCCAGCCCTCCAAGACTTAGGGTCAGAGATATATTTTCCAAGACATTTCCTGAATCACCTGGTATCTTGTCCAAAATAAGGAAAGACATGATCTGACGCCAAGGGAGAAAATGCCACCCAACTCCCTACTCCAATCCAATTCCCCAGTTCATGGGACACAAAGACAGAAACAATGAAGATCACTGGGTACATAAATGGTGGCAGACAATAGGGCAGCCAGGCTGGAATGTTCCAGGCCCACAGGTGTCATATTCATATCAGAATTTTTCTCATCCATTTTTGAGGTTAAGCTAAGTAAAACTTTCATAGCATGCATGATTGTAGCAGTTTTTCAAAACAAAATTCCCTGCCAGGGAATACAATCTCTATAACCATGGGCCTCCTCGGTAAATGCCTGGTCACAGGAAAACATTGAGCATTGTTCAGCACTCATTTCTACCTGCACGTGCTCACAAGGACTTCCAAATCAAATTTCTCAGCAAAAAAAAATTCCATTTGGAAAAGCAAATTTTCAAATTCTCTTGCTTTATCATACTAATAGGGTGTCATCAGTAAAGGTTTTAATTTATTTATCAAGATATAGGGTCTATTCTCATATTAACTGTGGATTTACCATTGTTCTAATAAAAATGCATGCTTTGCACACTTTTCTCCATTGCCTCTAAGCTCCCATTTCAGTCCTTGTGTTATACTCTTGTGTTATGTTATATCCTCAGCACCTACCACAATGCCTGGCATATAGTTGATGCTGGTAAGCATTTCTTGAATTGAATCTCAGTTTGCTTTTTTAAGTGATTTTTTTTTTTTAAGTTCAATAGCACATGCCCCAGATAGTTCAATGGCACATGCCCAGAGATAGATAGTGCCTTTGGATCAACCAGTTTGCCATCCATGTCCCAACAAAACCCATTGGAATGTTTCCTAATCTCCTCCGGGGTGGAGGTTCAACAATGCCCCAGTCTATTGGACATTTCCAACTAGATGTCAGATCACCATCTCAAGCCTACCAAGGGCAAAGCTGACCCCACAGACAACTGTTGCCTCCACTGTCCTCACCATCTTAACAATCTGATTCTTCTACTTGCTTGAGCCAAAAACCCTGTTGTCACCTATGATGCCTCTCTTGTTCTCAGACCCCACTTCCAACTCCTTTGCAAATACTGTTGTCCCTATCTATGAAATGTATTCAAAATCTAGCCACTTCTCACAGTCTTTACAATTACCACTCTGCTCTCACCCTCTGCCTCTGTACTCATCTCCCTATTTGTTTCCTGCTTTCCTCCATATACTCTCAACTCAGGGTGACACTGCATTGAGGTGACACTGTAAAAAATCCTCCAGTCGGTTCCCAGTGCTAAAGATAAGCCAAAGTACTCCTACCACTCTCCCTCTCTTTCACCCTCCTCTAGCCACACTGGCCTTATTGCTACTCTTCAAAACATCAGCATGCTTCTACCTCAGGACTTTGGCACTTGCTGTCCCCTCTGACTTGAATCTGCTTCTCTCAGATGACCCTCAAATGACACCTTTAAGTGAGGTCATCCATGGCCACCTTATTTTATTTTTTTTTATTTTTTTTATTTTATTTATTTATGATAGTCACACAGAGAGAGAGAGAGAGGCAGAGACACAGGCAGAGGGAGAAGCAGGCCCCATGCACCGGGAGCCCGACGTGGGATTCGATCCCGGGTCTCCAGGATCGCGCCCTGGGCCAAAGGCAGGCGCTAAACCGCTGCGCCACCCAGGGATCCCTGGCCACCTTATTTTAAACTGTCCTCCCCCATCACTCCCTATCTCCACTCCCTGCTTTAGTTGCATTCATACATTTATTACCATTTCATTTATTTATTTACTTAGGTCATCATCTGTCTGCCCCACTAGAATGTAAGCTATAGGAAGGCAAGGATTTCACCCATTTTCTTCACTGATTTATGTCCCTCACCCAAAGTAGTGGTGGGTGTTCCATAAATATTTGAATTGATAAATTAATCTCAGGACACCTGGAAATATTCTTATCTGTCCATCATGGGGGTGGGAGAAGATCACAGAATCCTCTGAAAAACATGATTCAGTCCATAGCTAAATACATGTATATATCTCAGGCCTTTCTCAAACATTTTGAGAATGTCTAATGCATTTCAAGAGGGAAGGAAATCTCATTTCCTTTTTACTCCCTCCCACCCTTCCCAAGTCAGGGGCCACCTGTCCCCTTCTCAGCCCAAAGTTGAAAAGCATCTCTTTGGAGGATACAGGAGGAGTTCAGATGCCACCAGACCTGAAAGTAGTCACCACTCACAAATTTGAAGGGAAGAGAAATGACCAAGAAAAGAGAAATTAGCACATAGATGAGAAACACATGTTTAAAAATCCCAACCCAGGCCATGAGTCAGCTGAGTGAAGCTGGTACCAAAGTGACAAATTAATTTCATGACCCTGTTGCTTTCATTAGCAACTGCAGGACTCAAAAAAAAAAAAAAAAGTTGGGCGCCTGAGTGGCTCAGTCAGGTAAGCATCTGCCTTCAGCTCAGGTCATGATTCCAAGGTTCTGGGATCAAGCCCCATATCGGGCTCCCTGCTCAGCAGGGAATCTGCTTCTCCCTCTGCCTGCCACTCACCCTGTTTATGCTCACTCCCTCATTCACTCTCACTCTCTGTCAAATAAATAAAATCTAAAAGAAAGAAAAGAGTACATTAAAAAAAAAAAAAAAAAAGAGCAACTGATAGGGCAGCCCGGGTGGCTCAGTGGTTTAGCGCCGCCTTCAGTCCAGGGCCTGATCCTGGGGACCCAGGATCAAGTCCCACGTCGGGCTCCCTACATGGAGCCTGCTTCTCCCTCTGCCTGTGTCTCTGCCTCTCTCTCTCTCTCTATCTCTATCTCTCTCTCTCTCTCATGAATAAATAAAATCTCTTTTTAAAAAAAAGGGCAACTGATATGTAGAAAAAGGGCATGTATGTCTGCCTACATGTCTATATAGAGTGATCTGTTAATAAAATGGGTTGTTTTCCAATGAAATTTGTTTTGTATGTACATAAAGCCACCTAATGTGTGCCTCATACAGCACAGAGTGCTGGAGACAGTTCCTTCTTGTGAGGAGCTCTGGCAGGTGGAGGTGACTGGCACAGACCAGCTCACCAGAAGTCACCGTGCTACATACTCTGCTAGCAGGAACAAAGCACTACAGGAGCCACAGGCAATGGTTCTGCCTAAAGGAGGCTGAGACCTTGAAGGGTGAAAGAGGGTCATCAGGCAGAGGCATGGAGGTCAGAGGGGAAATCCTGGCAGATAATATCAGAGAAGGAAAGGCCTGGAGGTGGGAAGTCCATAGTCCGGCTTGATTCAAGCTGAGTCCATGGGCCAATGGTGGAATGGGCTGAATTGTGAATAACAGGCTAGGAAGTTTGGCAGCCTCCTTTAAGGAGTTTCCTTGTCCCTCCAATTAGAACAGATTCCTTCTCTCCTTTGTATCCCACCATGTCCTGCTACGTACTCCTCAAAGTGCACTTCCAGCTCAGGATACCAGTACAGGGTGTTGACTGTTCCTTCTGCTTAAAATGTTTTTCTTTCCCCCCAGACGGCTATAAGTGCCACTCCCTCCAGTTCTGCAGGTCTCTGCTCAATTGTCACCTTCTCTGTGAAGTCATCTCTAAAAAGCTTGCAAGGGGGCAAATCCACACACATTTACCCCTTACCTCACTTTTTCTCTCCATAGCACTCATACCTGTGCATTTGTCCAGTAAAATGTGAGTTCCACAAAGGTAAGGACTTTGTTTTATTGACTACTGTGTCCCTAACACCTACAGCATGTGGCACATAGTGGGAGCTCAATAAATATTTGATGAATGAATCAAAAGCACCTGTAACACTTGAATGATTTTTGGCTATTTATATCTGTCCCCGTCTACAAGATTGAAAATTGATATGAAAGCAAAGATTGTGCTATCAGTTCTCTATCCCAGCACCTCACACAGAGCTGCACAGGGTTAGCACTCAGTAAATAGCTGATGGGTGGGGTGGATGGATGGATGGATGGATGGATGGATGGATGGATGGGGGGGTGGATAATAGGTAGATGGGTGGATAGGTAGATAGATGGGTGGATGGATAGATGGATGGGTGAATGGGTGGGTGGGTGGGTGGGTCCATGGATGGATGGGTGGATGGGTGGATGGATGGATGGATGGATGGATGGATGGATGGATGGGGGGGTGGATAATAGGTAGATGGGTGGATAGGTAGATAGATGGGTGGATGGATAGATGGATGGGTGAATGGGTGGGTGGGTGGGTGGGTGGGTCCATGGATGGATGGGTGGATGGGTGGATGGGTGGATGGATGGATGGATGGATGGATGGATGGATGGATGGATGGATGAATGGGTGGGTAGATGGATGGGTGGATGGATAGATAGATGGGTGGATGGATGAGGGGGGTGGATGGATGGGGGTAGATGGATAGGTAGATAGATGGGTGTATGGATGGATGGGTGGATGGATGGATGGATGGATGGATGGATTCTATAACCATTAGGAGCCACTGATAGTACAAAGGAGCTGAACTGTGTAAAGCTCTCCCTGTGAGTAGGGATAGCCTGACATGGGGAGAGACTGCGGCTAAGAAGTCAATTAGGAAACTCCTGCCCATGTCCCTGTGAGCACTAATGTTGCCTACATAAATGGAGTAGGAGACAGAGTCCAGGGATATTGCCAAGGTTAAATCAACAGAACTCAGGGACTAGGTGTGGGGGGGAGGGGTAAAAAGAGACAGGAGCCAAAGATGATCCTGAGATTTTTGCTTAAATAATAGTGAACCCCGAGGGGAATAAGCAGCTTTAGGGAAAGAAGAAGAATTTATTTACGATATAAGTTTGAAGGTGAACACCCAGGAGAAATGGAGTAGGCAATGGGATGGTCAGGAGGAGAGCAGATCGAATTGTGAGCACTGGCTGAAGCCATGGGAATTGACTCATTCGTTTCTATTTTAAGCACCTTGCATGTCCCAGGCACTTACTATGTACTAGGAACTATGGATATTGCAGTGCCCAAGACAGGCAAGGCCTGTGCTCTCACAAAACTTACATTCCAAGAAGAAAAGTAGACTACAGACAGGTAAACAAATAGATACATCATCTCTAATGCTTGACTGCACTATGAAAAAAAATATATACCAGGGTAATATGCAGGGCAACAGTTGCAGGGACACCATTAAGTGTGGTAGTCATGGGAGGCCTCTTTGAAGAAGTGGCTTTTGCCAGGATGAAGTGGAAGGCAGGAATGACAAGGAAGTTCCTTGCTTCATAATTTCGATTTTCTGACACAAGTCTGTGGTGAAATCATCTGCTCAGAGTGAGAGGATGGAGTGGGTTTTCAAGTAAATGGAAAATCCTAGAACAAGAGCTAAAGGGAAGAAATGAAAAAGGCTCAGAAAAGAGGTTATGACTGGGCACTGAGGACCTTACCGAGGGCGAAACCATAAATGTGTGAGGGAGCCCATCAATAAGGAGCATACGCATATTTTACAAATATGATATATTGATGAAGCTTTATGTCCCTGCTGCAATATTGAAACCAGCATTAATGCCCTAGGAGTGATCTAGAATCTCTACCCCTACTTGATGCGAGATGGGTTTGCTGGAGTGCTTATTTGATTTTAATTAAGTTTGATGGGCTGTGAGGGTTTTCATTACTTGCTTTGACCAGGCACATTCCCACCGCCACACACACACACCCCCATAGACTCCAGTCACTTCAATCTGGGTTCCTGCCATAGCCTCCCCACTCAAGCCATCCTGCAAATTAATCGCCCTCAATGTCCATCCCCCCATACCTTAAATAACTCCCCAGCACCTTCAGGATCAGCACCAAAGTTTTCACACTTTGATGTTTATAACCAGGGGCTTCATTACCGGTTCAGCCTTCTCTCTCCCAGCTACCCAGTCTGCCTGCTATCCACACTGTTCCTTTTTAAATCCAACCTTGTTTACACAAACGGACCCAGGTCTGTGCCTCAGCATTTTAGGAAAGTTGCCTAAACCCTTTATAAAATAGTTAATATTATCTGCTTCCCAGGAGGATTGAATGAGTTAATGTATGAAGCACACAGCACAGGACAGCTGAGCAGAGTATAGGTGTTTAAGAGATGGTCGCTGGAACTAGCATGCCTGGGTGGCTCAGTGGCTGAGTGTTTGCCTTCGGCTCAGGTTGTGATCCCAAGGTCCTGGGATCGAGTCCTATACTGGGCTCCCTGCTTGGCAGGGAGTCTGCTTCTCCCTTTCCCACTACCCTTGCTTCTGCTCTCGCTCTCTCTCTCTCTCTCTCTCTCTCTCTCTGTAAAATAAATGCATAAAACATTTTTAAAATAACAAATAAAAATAAAAGGCTGCTGTGTAATGATGTGGTTATTGGAGCAACCAGTGCACAGGCCACACACACAAAAGACAAAAGACACTGGGTCCATGGCCATGAATGTTGTATCTATATTCTGCTTTGCGACTCATCTCGTGGTTTCCAGTGCATTCTTCTTCAGGCTTATCTTAAAAGTCAACTTACGGGCACCTGGGTGGTTCAGTGGGTTAAGCGGCTGCCTTCAGCTCAGGTCATGATCTCAGAGTCCTGGAATCAAGTCCCACATCAGGCTCCCTGCTCAGCAGGGAGTCTGCTTCTTCCTCTCCCTTTGCCCCTCCCCACTGCTAATGCACATGGTGTCTCTCTCTCTCTCTCTCTCTCTCTCTCTCTCTCTCTCTCTCTCCCTCTCTCTCTGTGGCTCTTTCAAATAAATAAATAAAATCTTTAAAAAAAAAAGTCAACTTGCATCTTAGAGCCTTAGAGTCTTCAACTGATATTAATATTCAACATACATCTTGTCCCTCAGCTAGACAGAAAGTTCCTGGGGAACAGAAATTGTATCCTCTGCTTCCTAGTATCCCCCTAGTGTGAAGCACAGAGCCTTCCACTTCAGGAGATTCTAAATAATTCCTGGCAGACGTGCCATGCTAAGAGATTGAGTCTCCCTCTTAAAGGGAAGGCCTCTCTCTCCCCAGCTCCCTAACTCCTGCCCATCCATCAAGGCCCCCCTTCAGCCCTGCCTCCTCCATGGAGCTGGCCAGTGAAACTAATTTCTTCCTTCCCTGAAGGTCTATGGCTCCCATTATCTTGTCATATTTTGCCTTAGAGTTTCTAGACTTTTAAGATAGGCAGAGCTAAGGGAGAATGCACTTGCAGCCCACCTCGCTTTCACCAGCACTCATCTTACAGGAGTATTCTTCTCTAACCAGACTGGGGGACCACTGGGCTATATTATAGGTCTTTTTCACAAGGAAGAAGCAAAGGTTGAGGTGGCCAAATACTGGTCTTTCAACCACCAGGACTCTAGACAGCTTTTCATGGGGCTTCTGTCTCCCGTAACTTCATGCTGGAAAACATCAGAGCCAAAAACAAAAACAAACACTGGAGCACAATGAGCTAACACCTCATGCCTGTTAGAATGTCTATTATCAAAAAGACAAGAGTGAACAAGTGTTGGCCAGGGTGTGGAGAACAGGGAACCCCTGTACACTGTTGGTGGGAATGTAAATTGGTGCAGCCACTGTGGAAAACAGCATGGAGGTTCCTCAGAAAATTAAAAATAGAACTACCCTATGATCCAGCAATACCACTTCTGGGTATTTATCCAAAGTAAATGAAAACACTAACTCAAAAGGATATCTGCATCCTCATGTTCATTGCAGCGTGTTTTACAATAGCCAAGACATGAGAACAATCTAAGTGTTTATCAATGAATGAATGGATAACAAAAATGTGGCATATATATATATACACGTACATAAGTGTATATATATATATAAATATATATACAATACAATATATACAATACATACAATGGAATATTTTTCGTCCATAAAAAAGAAGGAAATCCTGCCATTTGCAACATGGATGGACCTTAAGGGCATTATGCTAAGTGAAGTCAGACAGAGAAAGACAAATACTATATGATCTCACTTATATGTGGAATGAGAGAATAGATTGGTGGTTGCCTGAGGCAGGGGGTAGGGGAGGGGTGAAATGAGTGAAGGGGTTTAAAAGGTACAAACTTCCAGTTATAAAATAAATAAGCCCTGGGGACATAAGGTACAGCATGTTGACTATAATTAATAACAGTGTATCTGAAAATTACTAAGCTGGCTCAGTCGGAAGAGCATGCAACAACTGATCTCAGGATAGTGAGCTCAAGGCCCACATGGGGTGTAAAGATTATTTACATAAATAAAAAACTTAAAAATATATTTTTAAAGAAGTTTTGGGGCACCCCAGGTGGCTCAGTGGTTTAGCCCCACCTTCATCCCAGGGCATGATCCTGGAGACCCAGGTTCGAGTCCTGTATCAGGCTCCCTGCATGAAGCCTGCTTCTCCCTCTGCTTGTGTCTCTGCCTCTCTCTCTGCATCTCTCTGTGTCTCTTGTAGATAAATAAATAAAATCTTAAAAAAAAAAAAGTTCTGTCACAAGAAAAAGTTTTAAGTATGTGTGATAATGTTAATTAGACTTATTTTGGTGATCATTTTGCAATATATATAAATATCAAATCATTATGTTGTACACCTGACATTTTTATAATGTTACATGCTCACTAAATCTAAATTTTAAAAGTAAAAAAGTAAACGAGAAGAAAAAAATGCCAAGGTGTGGTGTGTAAAGGAGGCAGCACTGGAGGACTTGGATCCCAAACCTAGTGCTATGCCTTTACGAGCTGTGTGAGGCCTGAGCACCATCCCAGACCTTGCCAGGCCTCTGCTGTCTGTCTAGACAGTACGAGAGACCACCAGTGATCTCGAAGATAATCCCTAGATCTGCAGTTTCAGGCACTAGGTATGCCTATGAGTTGTACTGTTAAGGGACAAATGAGTCAAAAGAGATTTTTTTCCCTCTCTGGTCATTAGCTGGTAGGGGTACTTTAAAAGCTTGTCTGATCCTTCTGCCCATTCTCCTATCAGGCATTTCATTCAATGGACATAAAAATGAGAGCATCACAGGGCAAAGTCTGAACCATTGAAAAGATGCCCGCCTCCCATCCCCCTTATGACTGTTGAATTCGGGTGATGGATTTATGGAGGTTCTTTATACTATTTGTCTACTTTCACACAAGTTCACTATCTTCCATACTAAAAAAAAGTTAAAACAATGATAAACCCACCTAATTCCACCCTTTCATGAGCTAAATACTCACCTTCTGGATGGATTTCATGAACCCCCAGAAAGGCACTGAATCTTTTTTAAAAGGAACTACATCTGGAAATTGTAAGGATTCACTACTTTTTCACCTTGCACACTAGAGAACAGAGGTGTTGAAGAAAGAAAGGCACAGTGGGGTGTTCAGGGGCAGCCATGCAGCTTTGAGCCTTTTCCTCCCACCTCACTTTGTAACTGTGTCAGCTAGGATACTACAGTTACCAGATCCTTGTCTGCTTGAGTACATGCATTATTGCCAGGCCTAAAGAAGACCATCTGTGCCTTGGAAAGCACTTGGTCCACACAAACCCCATACACACACACACAGTTAAAGCATCGTTACATTTGTCGTTGTAGGTGCAAGGCTAGAGGGTTGGTGGTTCTCAAGCTTTGGAAGGCATAAGAGTCAGACTACACAGCCTCACCCCCAAGATTCTGGTTCAGAGGGCCTAAGGAAAGGCCCAGCAGCCCCAGAAAAGTCTCCTTAGAACTCACTTGTCCCACCCTTCCCAGAACATATCACAAAATCTCCCTGTATTTCCAGGGGGAAATTTTCAGAACGTGGATTGGATCTAGCCACTTCCTAACTCAAAACTTCTACAACTGCTCACTGCTCTTAGGGAAAAGTAGCCATCTCTAAAATTCCCATCAAGGCCTGTGTGTTCTGGTCCCTCCTGACCTCTCTCACCATATCATGAACCCCTTTTTCCCTCCTTCTCTAGTGCTCCAGCCCCAACAGCCTTCCCTGATTCCTCCAAAATGACACAGGACCTTTGCATGTGCCTTTCCTCTGCCTGGGATAAAATGTTGCCTCTTCAAGAAAACTTTCCCTCAACACACTAGACCAGAACAGTGTTCCCCGCTATACTCTCTTACATCCTCCTGGCCTTTCCAACATAACACAGATCCAACTTTTATTTACATACTTATATGATTAGTGTCTGTCTCCCCAACTGGACTGTAAGCTCTGTAAAGATAGGATCCAAATCAGTTTTGCTTGCCATTGTATATCCAGGGTCATAATAACTGGTACATTATATTTGTTCTACTAGTATAAGATAAATGCCAAGCGCACCATGATCTGGAGAGACTTGTGAATGAAAAAGAGAAATGAGGCACAAGCTAGAGAAATTCATGATGTCAATGACAGGCCAGAGTGAAATGGTACGCTTTCTCCTGGACATGGGCCACTGAGAATCTTCTCCATTAGCATAAGAACAGTGATCACCAGACACCACAAGATCTCAGGCTCTCTTAAAAAAAAAAAAAAAATCAGCCCAGGACTGTCTCCAGAGGACGATGAGAATGTGACTTACCCCCAGGGAATGTGGGGGCTGCAAAAGAGGCCAGAGAAGACTGAGGACCAAGCTCCTCAGTGCCCTTCCTGTCATCTCTCTGGAAACGGAGCTTTGTGCCTCGGTCGCAGGACTCAGAAAGAGCAGGGCGGAGAAGGTCGCAGGCAGAACCCATCTTCCCCCCTCCTATCTCAAGCCACAGAAACAGGCGAGCTCAGGTTATCTTCGTGCATGCTTCTTTTCCCCAGAGATGAGTTGGGGGGTAGGGAGAGTGGGGAGATTCAGAATAGTCAATTCAGGAAACAGGGTGGTTTTTCTGCTGGGTCATCAGATGCATGCCCATTCAAGGGCTGCAAAACGAGCTGAAGTTTGGGTTCTGTGACCAGGCTACCGCGTCCCATCAATTACACCACGTGGAAAAAACTTTAGACAGTTAAAAATAACATAGGGGTCTGGTGTTTGGAAGATGTGGAGTGTGGAATGCCAGCCTGTCAAGTACAGAGCGCTGCCGACCAAAAGCGTGTGCTAGGAACACGTATACACACACCCGGTGCCACAGGAGGCCCACGGACCAGCAGGGTGCCCACCCCCCGCAGCAGCACACAGACCAACCCTCAACCGCCACCCACTTGGGGCTGAACCACTTTCAAGCCCTCTTCCAGCCGTGGAAAGGGCAAAGCTCATCCAGGAAGGAAGCACTTTCCTCCCTCTTGGAGGAGGCAGCAGTGGATGGGAAGCGTGAGCCAGGAGTTCAATCACCTCGGAGTCAGTTCACCGCTGTGTGCTGTGCTTCTGCATCTGCGAAATTCTCGTTCTTTCTCAGAAGGACCCAATTTCAGCACCGATTAAGTAGCATGCAGTAATTTAAATTCCTGAGACGCCTTGGTGGCTCAGTGGTTGAGCAGCTGCCTTCAGCTCAGGTCGTGATCCTGGGGTCCTGGGATCACGTCCCGCATCAGGGTCGCTGCAGGGAGCCTGCTTCTCTCTCTGCCTGTCTCTGCCTCTCTCTGTGTGTCTCATGAATAAATGAATAAAAATCTTTTTTAAAAAATAATAAATAATCTAAACTCCTGGACAAAACATCCCATAGATAAATCTTTCCCAAAGTCTCCTAGCACATTTCTTCTAAGAGTAAATAATAAATTAATAATAATAATGCCATAGAGTTCTAGAACTTTTTGCTCCTAAGGAAGTCAGAGCCTCTCTTACTTTTCATGTCATTTTCCTCAAGACCACAATGTGGGGAAAAATCAGCTAGTACACCTTTCCATCTTACAGAGAGAAACACAGGTTCCCTGTGAACATCTAGTAAGAGGGTAAGATGTGCCAACTCTGCTAAACACTTAACATACATTAACTTACTTAATTCTTCCAACAACACTCTGAAGGCAGAGACTATCATTCCGACTCAACAGATGAGGTGACTGAGGCACGAGGGGTTAGGATTGCTGCCCATAGTCAGGGGCCTTGGATTTAAACCCAGAGCCTGCATCTGAACTACAGGCCACATAACCCCTGCCTGCCACGCTGCTGCTCCCTGGGACAGAATGTTGGAGCTTCCAGACCCCAAGGCTCCAAGGAACCCTGAGGACTGGCGTGATGCCCAGCCTCCCCCTGAAAGCTAGCTCCCTGGGCCCCCGGCCTTCCTGCAGAAGGGACTGGATGACACATAGGTAGACAGCCTGAATGGGTAACAGGGGTGCTCACGTGCCTGGTGGCCGTGGGGAAGAACTTCCTGCAGAATAAACCACACAGTCCTCCCAGAAGGAAACACTGTCTGAGATACCTACAGCCCTCCTCCCCTGATCTGAACCATGAAACTAGTCCTCATGGCACCACGCTTTGATTGAGCTACAAGGGTCAGCATTTATGCTTTTCTCCCTTCCCTGGATTTGTATATTTTATTTATACCATTTATAGGTTATTGCTGTTGTTTTGAAAGAAAAGGTTTGGTGACTGAAAGAAAGGGAGAAAGACTTTGAGAACTACCACTTGGACAGGCTTTGCTCTACAATCCCGCCCTACTAAGCAAATCTGTCCATGCGTGGGCCAGGGCAGCCCTATACCTGATGGGATGGGGGACTCACACCAGTGCAGGCGCCCCAGTGTGTCCCCTGTCCCCCACCCCTCTGCATAGAGCTCTGAAAAGAAACCAGAACATATTACCAAGGAAACCAAGAATGAGGATTCTGTTCAACCTTAGTGAAGGAGTCTCTGGAGGCAGGCAATCCTCCCTGCTGGGGGACACAGGGTGACAGCTCGGCCTCCCCGATACCTCTCTTGGCTTCCGAGGTTTTCAGGTTCAAGTTCAAGTACTTCCCACAAATTGGCTGCCAAACTGAGACTCATTCCGAACATCCTGGCCGCGGCTATTTCCCATTTTTACCTTCTGTTCAGGGACCACCTTCCCACTGCCATCCAGCCGAACATATCCATTAGCTCCCCACCACACATTCCTTCCTGCCTGGCCTTGCCTCCACCAGAAAGGAAAGAGATTCTTTAAGGAATCACTCAAATGTTTCCCAAGGCTCTGTTCATTTCCCTGGCATGCCTGCCTTTCCCCATCCTCACCCTCTGTGGCTCCTCTGAGCCTGACCAGATCCCACTGTCCTCCCAAACTCAGCTTAAAGCCACCTCCCCCCTGAAACCTTCTCTGACACCCCAACCACAGGACACACTTTCTCTTTTCTCTTTTCTGATTTCATAGACCCCTCTGGGGCTGGAGTGCTCATTTAGTGCAGTATAACCTCACACACCGTGTTTCTTCTCACCTGGTTTGCTGTGTGCAAGCTTTGACCTTCTCCTTCCTGCATTCCCCACTCCCACATTCATGAGATTGAGTGTGCCCTCCTGGGGACAAAGCAAATACCATTCCCTTCTTCTTGTGCCTCTCCAGCGCTTTTTGATCAAGGTGCAAGGCACGAGAAAAAGGGGAAAGGTGTCAACAGAGCAAGGACGAAGGGGATGAGAGGTCAGAAGGAAACCGAGGCTGGAGACACAAACCTTGATATCAGGCATTAAGTGGATTATTCCTCTATCTAGGGCTCAGAGAACGCTGGGGAGGCTTAGGTCTGAGTCAAGAAATGAAATAAGGAGCAGAGAGCAAAGAAAAATAAAAGGATAACCAGTGGGCTTTTCTTTCCTGGGGATTTCAAAAGCCACGATGCAGCCTGAACGAGAGATGCCAGGAAGTGGCCCAAGACTGTCCAATGTGTGCCTTGAAGAAAGGTGGGGACATGTCAGAGCTTTTACATTGTCCAGAGTGGTTCATCTGGGTCGAAAGGGAGACAGGAACTCCAGGCAACACAGGGCAATAATAAAGATTGTTCCATCAATCAGACTGTCTCTCGTTCTGTATTTCTTAGGAAACTGAACCCATTCCGGGCAGGTAATAGGTAAGAATGAATGATTGCCAGAAGAGGGACATATACCATTGGGTCCTCTCGGTTTGGCAGGTCATCAAATAATAAAACAAGAATCCTACCACTCAAAGGATAGCAAGGGTGAGCTTGGTCTCAGAAGGTTCAGCCTCAGGAACCAGTTGGGCTCCATCCCTCCTCTCAGGCTGACTGGGATCTCCAGCCCCTGAGATGGCAAACAATGCCCCCTGGTGTGCTTTGGACCAGGGAACCATGGGAACTTGCCGAATTTCACAGAACTCTATAGATTAGTGTTCATCTCAGCTACCCTGTGCATAACTGACCTAAAATTGAATGATCCAAACCTGTTTCCCATCCCCCAGAGATGTGTGTAATTAGATAAAATGAGGACAGAATATGTATAAGTATCTGTTACACTGGGATGGCTGCCCAGAAAGGAAATGAGCGCCAGGAACCGGACGGCCCCGTGTGAGCCCTCTGCACCGAAGGCCTACGCTCTGAGACTCAGAGACGGTCACTTGGAGAGCCAGTGCTCGTGCGGTGTGACCTTCCCAAGTCGACAAACACTTTGGTACGGGTGTGCTCCTACAACCTATGTTTGGTGCACCATCAGCATTTTCTCTGGCTTCCTGCATTGAAGGATGTCTAGTAGACCAGAATCGGAATTAAAACTCCACTCAAGAAGCCCATTGTCACCTCTGGTCTTCACCTTACTCCAGATCCAGAACCAGGCCTCTGGGGGAGGGGAGGGCCGGGGGGTGGGTAACTTCTTCCGAATAGCCTCAATGTTGAATAATTTTTGGAGCATGGAAAAGCAGCAAGAGGACAGACAAAAGTTATAGTAATATTTTTCTCTCCCTCAGTATGGAAAATAAAGGCCCTCGCATGATCTCCAGGACACCATCTTTTGCCTCACTGTGAAGCAAACTTATCTGCATTGAACACAGTTGGGACAATGAGTCATAGGGAAAATGATATCCATATAGGTGTTGGTACTATAAAAGTATACAAAAGGCATTGTCTCAAAGAATATATATTCGAAAACAGTGACTGGGCCAGGGTCATCCCCAAAACTTAACAGGATAGTCCCAGCATTGGGTTAAACCATTGTAGTAGTCTCACCTTCTGGTCTCCTCCATCTTCAAAACTCCTCAGGTATAAATAAGGCTATAGGAAATCCCATAGCTGAGCACATAGTAGACACTCGAGAAAAATGTGGCTGATTTATCAGTGGCTGTTCACAAGCCCTGGGTTACTTCCTTAGTCCCTGAAATATAAGTATATACTGCCAAAGTATAAAGACTTGTCTTTGCTTCCCAAGGCGAGGGTCTTAGCTCCACAAAAATGAAGTGGTAAAGAAACACAGGGCTAGAATAAATGACACCGACATTCATCACAGCCATACATGCCACATGCGAGCAAGGCCAAGCTGGTGCCTGTTTTTCCAACTCCTGAAATTGAAGAATTTGGGGAATGGCAGTCTGCTGCCTTTTCCAAACTCCTGCAGTCAAGGGAGAGCATGAGAAACGTGTCAGCCCTAAAGGGCTGAAAGCAAATTTGGTAGGAAGAGCAGTATGTCTGCTTACAGACTTCATTTGCTCAGCTATTCCACACATATTTCTTAAATGCCTCCCATGCTAGATCCTGGGAGTAGAAAGGCACAGGCCACCACTATCCCAGCCTTCCAGGGTTTTATTCCAACTAACCAGAGTTAAGCATTTCAGTGGCCAAGGAAAAAGAGTATGCTTGGGACACTGGGGCTGAGGCAGGTGTGGCCAATTACACCTGAGGGTCGGCAAGGACTTCACTGGAGAAAGGGGGGCCTCTGAAGTGCCTGGAATTCGAGCAGGAAGGTGCTCATCAAGGGTGCCTGGGGCGGAGCAGGGGGTGAAAGGGTGCTGGAGGAGCCACGGCAGTTTGATAAGACTATAGGAGAATCTGAGGGGTTTGGTCTCTCTGAGCAGGGATACAGAAGCATGGTTTTAGGATCAGAAGTTCACCCACACCCCACATTCTCAGGTCCTTAACCTGAAGCCTGTGGATCAACTGATGGGCTCCTCAAGGTTTGTGAACTCCATATGCAGATGGTCACATCTATATGCATTTTTTCTGTGAAGTCAATCCACCACTTTCATATGATTCTCAAAAGGGTCTACAGTTGCCAAGGAAAGGTGAAGACGAAACATTCCATAGGACATCGAGTAGCCTGAACACCACACCACGAAGTGGAAGCCATGGTTTTCTGTCTCTGCATCCCACACATAGTTTGGTCTCTGACAAACTCATAGGTTTTTGGAAGTAGCAGAGTTAAAAGGATGAGGGCAAAGAGGCAGGAAGAAATTACCATCCTCATCACCAAAACAAACATCTGCATGTACTGACTGTGTGCCAGGCACTGGACTAGGTTTTAAAAACCAATACCCCTTTCTGTAAAGACACATGGAAATATGTCTTCTCGGTCTCCCCTTCCCAGAGCTAGGATTGCAAAGCCAGGTCCCTAAATGTGAATACAAGTCACCCAGGGCAATTCACTGCAATCCCCAGATCAGGCTCAAACTTTAGTTGGCAGTTGCCTAGCAACAGGTAACCCCGAAGACACATCACCAAACTGAGATGCCAAAAAGGCATTTTGTGGACAAGCTGGTTCTGAAAAACAGCCCCCATGCAAGTCTGACTGCCAGGTCTCTTGAGGAAGCTGGGGGAAGGTGTTGACTTTGTAGCCAAAAGGAGGCTGGAAGGCAGAGCTGGGAAGGTGCATGAATGACGAATGTCCCCCCATCCACCCACCTACCCCCACATTGGGAAGTAGGCACAGGAACACAGAACCAAAGGTTGAGGGAGAAGGCAGCCTATGCAGAGAAGGCAATTGGTGCCTCTGCACGTCCTCTTTTAAACCAGACCACACTTACTCTTCCCAGTTATATCTAAAGACACATAATGTGGTAAAGATCTGACTTGCACCTCCATCCAGCACTGCCAGAAAGTCATCGCCAGACCTCCAACTACAGCTAACTGGGGACCCAGGAAGCAGTTTTTATCCGACTCTACAGGGCAACTTCCTCCCTTACGGAGGCAGCAAGCACAAATGAAGCAAAGGAGATCTTACTTTCTAAAATTCAGATTTTTTTTTTTTATGGAAAGCTCAGAAATTCCTGCAGCTGAGTCAGGTGAGCCTGGGATTCCTAAGACAAAGGCTCTAACCCAAACCATCACACAGACCAACACAGTACCTCTCCCTGTGCAGGTGGTACGAAACACTTGGGTAAATGGGGCCTTCTTAGAACCCACCATCTCTTCTCCAGAAAGGTCTTGGGGGCTGTGGAAAGGGGCAAATAAATACATCAGTCTGGAAGAGATTCAGGAAAAGCAAATGCGGAAGTCAAACAACAACAAATAAGGCGGATATAAATCCAGATAAAATATTAAAATCATTAAAGGGCTGCTGCTCCCTGAAGATTGGGAAAAATGAAGAGAGTTAATTAAAAGCAATCTCCATGCACTGCTGAGCCAGCCGGCCCTGATAAATCAACAGCTGGGGCTGCTGTGGAGGGCAGTCAAGGGGCTTGGGGGGTGGGGGGTGCCGTCCGGGGAGGGAGGCTGCTGCAGAAACACCAGTGACGTCAAATTGAGCACAGCGACTTAAGTTTCGTGTCTGTTAAATATTTAATGGCCACTGAATAAAGTTGTCCTTCGATGGGGAGAAAATGATTGGTGAACAAAGAGGGAAGAAGATATGGATGAAGAGGTATTGTTTGTTTGATTCAAAACATACTTGGAACTGTGATGTCAGCCTCTTCTCTCTTGCTCCAAATGCAGAGGGTTTAGCTTTTTCTCTCTACCTGACCGCAGAGATATCTGTGTCTTCTCGGGTCTCTCTTCAAAACCCTGGGTCCTGTTTGTCTAGGGGGGCTGAGGAAGGTAGTATGAAGTCAGGGAAAGGAACAGAGAGAGGGCAGAGGGGAAAGGCCTAAAAAATTCTCATTGTTGACTTTCAGCACCAAAAACAAAAAACAACAAACAACAACAAACAAAACAAACAAAGAAAAACAGACTTTTAGCACAAAACAAAAACGTCAGCAAAAACGATAGGAACTTTCTTTTTTCTTGCTTGCTTTCTCTCTTTTATCCCCCCTCTTTCTTTCTCAACATCTCTTCTTCCCTCTTTTTTCTACAGTCCGATAAAGTTTTTGTTTTTTATCTTCAACAAAAAAACAGCTCAGAATTTTCAGGCTCAATCTAAGTAAAAAAGCAGCGAATTCCAAAGTGTTAGGAGAACAGCCCTTCTCTATTCTAAGGGAACCCTCCAGCTCTTCCTTGATGGAAATATAATCAAGAGAAATGATTGGGGGAAAGTGTTTTTTCTCCTCCATAGAATTGGGATTGGAAGGGGAGTGTGTGCATGGGGAAACATAAGGAATTATGCATTTGGATATGCATTTTAATTAGGTGGACAGAAGCAGCCGCCTGTTAATTTTTCTTGCTTGTTTCCACTTAGCATTCATCACAGGCAGAACCACCATAGAGCGCTCCCACGATAATAGATGGTTCTGCATTGGCTAAGTCCTCAGGGAAAATAATTAGCAGGAGAGAATATATTCTCTCCACTCCCACTACCCCATCCACCCTGCCCTCCCCCATCCCCAGCACCACACTGCTTCCCCTCTCTGGCCCCCACCCCCAATCCATAGTAGTTTCACTAGGAGAAGCCTAGGGGAGCACTCAGCCTCCTGGCTTACAGACACTTACTTTGCCCTGCCAGAGAACCAGAGTCTGGAAGGAGAAACAGAGACTGGTGGCCTTCCTTGGAATGGAAGGTCCTAGATACAGGGAGGGAGGCTACTCTGCTCTGAGTTCTGAGGGGCAGGCTGGCAATCCATGTTGGCGAGGACAGGATGAAGAAAGCCCCAAAGAGGGTGAGACAGTTCTCACTGAGCTCACTGGCAGCAGACAAAGACATGTAAAGAGTTGTTAGTTGAAGAAAATGGGAGCCCAGATGACTTTTTTTTTCTTAATTTGCTTTTTATAAAGTAAAGGAATGTTAGCTGCATGGCACGGCAAGCTTGAATCTGAAGGCTGGCAATCAAGATGGAACTCTCTAGAGTTTTGACCCCCACCACGATGTACTCCATGGTCTGCTTTTACATAAAGACCCAATTCAGGCAGCTGATCTCCTCTGTCAGTAGCACACCCTCCTCACTGACCAGCAGATTGAAGCTTCGGCCCCACCTCCACCACTTCCTAGAGTTGTCTTGATAGAAGGAGCCAGGGGCTGCAAGATGACTGAGGCCCAAGTTTCAGGAAACCTGTTCCCTCTGCCCCCCAAGCTTCTGTGTCCTCTGATTTAGCGGATGGACTAAGTTCAGGCCTGACAATGGGAAGTGAAATGAGGGCTTCCCCTGAGCTCATAATTCTCACCTATTTCAAACCCAGACCAATGGGAAAAATTCCAATGAGATCCTAGGGCTATTTACACACAGCTGGATGAGTGAGGCTTTGCATTTCCTCAGAAACAATGATCTGGCTTGATATGTAATGCCATGCTCATTTCATTTATTTGAGTTGTAATATATTAAAATAATGTTTAATATATGAGGTATGGTTGACTCTGAGAAGGCCTCAGTCAGCTACCTGAAACTGTGCCGTTCTCCTAGTAACACCTCCTATTTACACTTTACACCTTTGGAAATGTTTTCACATCCATTATTTCATTCAGACACCTTTAAGGCCAAGCAGGGTTGGGTGCAGGGATGAGAAGAGAAAAGAGATCTCACAAGCTTGTCTTGGCTCGGGAAGATGCTAAGTCTGATTTACTAACTCATGCCTTTTAAGCTGTCCCATCCTCCCACGTGCTCCCTCGGCTCTTCTTTTGCCAAATGAAACTTCCACCTGGCCCAGGAAACAAACCAAGTCTTCACTCCAAGACTCACCGGGTAACTACTACTGCTACAGCTGCTGGAGCTTCCCCAAGCCCAAACCTTGACACCCCATGTGCCCTCCTGGTGAGGTAGAGACAAGGGGAAGGCAATCCATGGGGCTAGGGATGAAAGAGAGTCTTTGGGTTCTCAAAGGATTTACCCCTCAAAAAATAATGGTATTCCAACAGGGGGCAGAGGGTGGGAGACAAGGATATTGAATTTCACAGTTCTATTAGTATTTTTCCCTAAGTTAATAAGGTGAGGGTTGCCTGTACTATCTAGAAATGTAGTTCTTGAACTATAAAGAGTCTAAAAATGAAGGGGTCTAGACAAATACCCAAGAGAATTGAAAACAGGGACTCAGAGAGCTACCTATACACCCATTTTCATAACAGCATTACTCATAATAGCTAAAGATGGAAATAAGCCAAGTGTCCCTCATTGGGTGAGTACATAAAGAAAATGTGGTATGTACATACAATGGAACATAATTCAGCCATTAAAAGGAAAGAAATTCTTGGGGTGCCTGGGTGGTGCAGTCAGTTAAGCGTCTGACCCTTGGTTTCAGCTCAGGTCCTAATTTCAGGGTAGTAAGATCAAGCCCCACTTCAGGCTCCCTGCTAAGTGCAGAGTCTGCTAAAGTTTCTCTCCCCCTCTCTGTCTGCCTCTCCCCACCCCCTTTTGCATGTGCTCTCTCTAAAATAAATACATAAATCTTTAAAAAAAAAAAAATAAGGAAGGAAGGAAGGAAATTCTGATACACGCTACAACCATAGATGAACCATGAGGACATGATGTTAAGTGAAATAAACATCACAAAAGGACAAATAATTGTGTGATTCCACTTACATGAGGCGCTTAGAATAGGCAAATGAATAGAGACAGGAAGCAGACTGATTATTACAAGGGACTGGGGGGTGGGGGAGATGGGAAGTTGTGTTTAATAGGTACAGAGTTTCTGCTTGGGATGGTAGAAAAATGCTAGAGCTGGATTGTATCAATGGTTGCACAACATAATGAAGGCACTTAATGTCACTGAAGTGTACACTTTAGAATGGCTACAATGGCCCATTTACATGTTACAAGTGTTAAATATACATGTTATATATATATATATTACCACAATTAGAAAAAATTAAGGGGCTGCCTCTGTCTGCTGGAGGTCAGGATAACCATTTTGTTTTGTTTTGTTTTTTAAAAAAAAAGATTTTATTTATTTATTCATGAGAGACACACACAGAGAGGCAGAGACACAGGAGGAGGAGGGAGAAGCAGGCTCCCTGTGAGGAGCCCGACCTGGGACTCGATCCTGGGAACTCCAGGATCACGCCCTGGACCTAAGGCAGGCGCTAAACCGCTGAGCCACCAGGACTGCTCCACCATTTTGGTTTTTCTTGTATTTTGCCTGAGAATCACTATTTGGGCTTCCATGAATTCTCTGATGAGTTTTGCAACCCCCTCTTCCTCCTTTAGGCTTGTAGGAAATTGCCAAGGGAGCGTTCAACCAAAAGAAAGCCTGATAATAACCCCCCCAGAGGAATCTGGGATATTCTGGAGGCATGTCACTGGAAGAGAGGCAATGAATTCCAATTTAGACACTGCTAATACCCACCAGGGTACAGCCAGCCTCTGTATGTCTGGTAGTCACCTCCATTCCCTTGGCAGTAACACGGTATAGGAGAGGAAGGTTCGTGAGACATCAGTACAGATCCACCTACTTTGGCTCACTAAACAGACAGGTATCTACTGCTGCCTAAATGGAAGTGAAATAAGCAGTTTACTTCCACATTAATTGGGATGGGTCTATAGGGGAGGAGAGGGCAGGTCCAGGAAGATTGTCGATAAATGAAATCCAGAGGAGAAAAATATTTTGCTTGCCCACCCTCCCCCTCCACACATTTAAAGAAAAGAAGTGAAGGAGCATGGAGACAGGTATTCTCAGTAATCCCAGTCTTTTCTACAACCAAAAGCTTGATCTGAGTGCTAATAAATAGCAAAATAGGCCAAATAGTCTTCCCACTTCTCTCTCCCCTCTCCATCCTCTGGTTGGGGATGCTAATGAGAAGAATATTCAAAAAGGAGAATCAGAAGAAAAGTCCATGTTCTAAATCGCCTACCACCTGGTCCTCAGCCTCTGGCCGAGAGAAGGGAGAGGAGTGCCATCCCAGTTAGAACCCCAACTGGTAGCACAATGTGACAGGACTGGACCCAAGGAGGTGAAACTAATGCAGATTCCTCAGTCTTAACAAATCCCCCTTAGAAACACACTTTACAGAACAAGGAAGAATTTGAACTTTGGCCCCAAACTGCCCCCTGCCACCCAATTGACCATAGCAAGAGCCACCAAGTTATTGACATGAAAGGAATTACCACAATCAAGGTGCATCACCTTCATCTTAAAGACAAGGGCTTTGCAGTTCAGAGAAGCTCTGTGTCCCAGAGGGAATTGTGAGTTGGTGGTACAAATGGAAGCAGCAGTGCTCAAGGCTCTGGATTTTTCTCTCGGAGCTTTTTCTCCTCCATGACTCTGAAGTCCTCATAGCTACAAAGAGTAGCAAGTGGTGAGAAATGAACATAGAAGAGAGACACAGTTTGAGATAGAGCCATACTGATGGCAAGGGGAAGTTTGAAGGCTGCAAAACCTCTTCCGGTGGAGCTTCCAGTTGCAATTAATACAAACAGCAGGTTTTCAAAGTGAATAACTACCCGGAAAAAAAAAAAAAAAAAAAAAAAAAAAAAACGCACTCATTTCACAGCAACCTGAGATGACCACAGTCTCTGGATTTGGTGGGGGAGGAGAGGGTGCAAAGGGGGATTAAACATGTGTCATCATTGTTTCCTAGACTCATATCCAGGGCTGGAGTGGAAGAGGGCTCAGTGTGGGCTATTTGAACCCCGTTATTAGGCATTCTGAGTGCTATCCCCCTCGCCCCTCCCTGCTTCCCAACACAGCCCCTAACTCTGAGCCGTTTCAGGGCTTCTCTCTTCCCTTTCCACCCCCTACACCAATACTATTCACAAACACAACCTCGAAATTCCCAACACAGTCTGCTCCTCTTTTCCCACCCACCCCCACCCAACACCTTCCAACCACTGCTTTTAAAACTCTGATGCAAATCACAGGCTTCAAAAACCTTCCTTGGGTGACAGTTTTACGATTCTAGCTCCATTCATCCATATGGTCTGACAGACTGTGAAACACTAGTAACCGGACCAATAAGAAAAACAAATTAGAAAAACACCACAACACCTCATCTCGCCCCAGTCACTCACGCAACTAAAGAAAACTTTGGAACTTGCAATAGATCATAATATCAGGCTCTCCCACTGTTAAACAATCATCTTTTCAGAGTTCCAGACCACACAGCCGTCTTATCCATTCACCTGCTCCCTTACTGCCACCCCACCTCACCCCACCCCACCCTCAGGCCATGTTTTATCTTTCTTGTTAAATACCTACATATTTAAAGACTATCTAGAGCTAGGATCATGCTTACATAGGCCCCAGCTGGAAAGAAAGGGTGGCTGCCCAAAAACTATTTCAGCGGTTGTGGCATTTCTTTGGCCAGGGGCTTGCCACATTTGGCTACATCTCTGTCTTCTACTGACTTTCAAAACACTCAAAAACCACAAAAGGTACTTTGCAGAGGTTGGGATGATAAACAGACCTGGATTCTGGTGCATTTTTATGACCCAGCCCCCATCGCCACTACAATCAGCAAGGCTGAACTTGGAAAACAAGTCAGCCTCAGTTTCCTTTCTGTTTCTGGTGCAAAACAAAGCCTGACCATAGCATTCTTTTTTTTTTTTTTTTTTTTTTTTTGCATTGATCTGAGCAGATGGCTCTGAAACAGCTTTAGACATTATGGTCTTTCTCAGTTGGATCCAAATCCCAGCTCTACCTGCATGATTGCATCAAGACAGAAGAAGATGAGAAGTCTCCAATGAAGTGGCCTCTGAATGCCAGCCCACTTTAGGGCTCTCAGGAGCTCCCATTCTCCTGGCCATCTCTGGGTATCTCCCCAGGTGGTCTGCAAGGCAGGCTGTTTTCAGAGGTTTGCCCTGTGACAACACCTCTGCTTGGGTTCTGGCCGAAATTAATATCTTTTATGGGTGCCTCATCAAAACCAGACATTCTTCCTGTTGAAAAATAATGTGTGCTAATGAAGTTTGGGGAATTCAAGGCTTTTTTTTTTTTTTTTTTTTTTTTTTTTGAGTGGCAACCAGAAGCAGATGGAGAAGGTGGCTCTTAGGCATCTGTTGGCTTAAAATATCTGAGGGTCCTTTTTCATAAGGGGCTAAAATAATGTCCATAAAAGGCTACAAGTTCACAAAGTCCCAACCTTCATATTCCCCACTTAGTACCTACCCACGTTCCCCCTCTCCAACAGAAAGAGCTAAAAGGAGATTAGAACCAGGAATGCGGCTCTCTCCCACCCCCCTCTTCTCTGATATCTAAACTGAGTGCCACAGCAAGAGTGAGGTCTGGCTTGTAAGTGGCCACAATTGCATAACTTTCACAGGCACTGAAACCACTTTAGATTACAATACAGTGTATCCAGATCATAGGATGTATAAAGAGATGAAGATTTGAAATCCATCTACACACATGACCTGCTGTTTGACCTTGGCTAAGTTAAGTGTGTATTTACTTCTCCCAGAATTGTGTCCTTAATAACAAAACAGAGGTATAGACACATACCTCCAAGCAAGAGAAACTCCTTACAAAAGAAAGTTTCAATACAATTACGTATGTTCACAGTTATAAGCATGACGAAATAGTTTGCCGGTCTCATTCTTTTTAAACAAATAGTTACTTGAGGAAAGCCCTGTTGGTTTATATAGAATAATTAAATAATAATAACAGTTATTCTTTTCTAAGCAGGCAGTTATAATAATAGATACATATGTGCATAATCAAGTCTGGCAGAAGGTGGCAGACATTCCCAGTTAAGTGCATACAAACCAGGGTTTTGATAACTTAATAAAAGAGTAAGTTGTTTAAAGTGTTGATAGAGATTTGGGGGAGGGTGGTTTACCTGAACTAGAATACCAAGTAAGATTAGAATTTGTATTAAAAGCATTAGGTGTCCTGGGTATGCAGAAATCAACCAGAATATGTCACGGAACTGACTTCCACACAGATCTTTACCAAATCCATATTCATGTCACCTGCATGGGTTTACCTCACTAAATGGCCCTTATCTTGCTCGTACATGTAAGAAATGAGGGTTACTCCCACATCTAGGCTCAGACAATGTAGCTGCTAAATTAAATAATGTGTAATACCCATTTACACATCATACAAGTCTATCAATGCTTTTAAATTCTATTTGTCCAGATGTGACTGCTTGGTTGTGGGGCCACCCGCCGGGTCCTCTTTGTGATCTGATCAGTCCAGGCGGCTCCTGTTTCTGCCTCTAACACCCTGTTGGGCAGTAATAAGATGTTAAAGGCGCCAACAGAGAGAAGCCAGGCTGTCAGCTTCAGAGGGGAAAGGGGTGAAGGGTACAAGGAGGAGGAATAAGAAAGGGAGTTGAGGGAAGATCAAAGACAAGCAGGAAGAAAGCCAAACTGCGAAGAGAGGAGATGTGGTTCCAGGAGCTTGGGACCCTAAGGAAGACCCCAAAGCAATGAGATTCAAATTGTACCATCCAGTCACCCGAGCTATTGAATTATTAAATGTCCCACGTGGAAAAGCCAGTATAATGAAAAATGGTCCATCCTCAGGGTAGGCAGAGTCCTACAGAGGTGTTGCATGAAACCTGAGCTTGTTTCTCCCCCGCATATTAACCCACCACCACTTTATTCCCCAAAGCTAGAGGAAACCTTTGTGTGACTGGGTTTCTGTAGGGGGCGACCGTGTGGTTGGCTTTTTTTTTTTTTTTTAGGAAAGGGAGAGAGAGACTCGGAGGCACACAGAGAAAATGCTAATGTCGTTCAGCTCCGTTTCATTGTCAGGAGGGACACAAGAGGATAAAAACCTAGCTCTCCAAACCATTCTCGCGGCTCCCCTCCTCCCTACACCACCATCCATCCCTTTAGCTGGATGTGTCTCTGCGCTTTGTTCTAATTTATCCCATGCATAATTTATTTACGTGTGTATTGTTTCCTGATCAGCAACTTTTAAAAACAAATGAAATGTATAAGATGTCTTGCTAAATAAGTTGTTTTCAAAAAATAAAGGCAGATGGTGTGGGTCTCCCAATAACAACGTGTGTGCTCCTGCATTAGGAGTTTAAAAGCCGTCCGGAGCGCAGGAGGTTCGGCTCGTCCGGGAGATGGGGTGGGTATTGTTTACACCCCCTTTCCTCCAGGGAAAGGGTTTGGGATGCAAAAAGGAGGAGCTAATTAAAAAATGACCACTCAACTCCCGTCTAGAAAAGGCAGGCAGGGATGTTGTGTGTATGCTAGCGCGTGCGCGCGCGCGCGTGTGTATGTGTGTGTGTGTGTGTGTGTGTGTCGACACAGAATTACAAAACATGTCATTGCAACTGTCTCTAATTATTACAAAGTATAAGTTTAATAATTCAGGTCTAATTCCACTAAACCAGCCCCCTTCTCTGTTCCCTCCTCCACCTCTAACCCCACCCCACTCAGACACCCTCGCCAAACACGCACCCTTCCGCAGTTCAAAAACAAACAAACAAACAAAAAACCGGAGCGGGCAGGGAAACAAACCCTGGAGCGTTTAGAGATATTGCGCCTGCCCGCGCGTGAGCGGGCTCCAGGGTAACGCTGGTACCGCTTTCCCAGTAGGAAACAAATCTGGCGCACATGTGAAATAGATTTCTCTAACTTGAGTTTACCAGGTGGCATCAGCCTGCCTATGTGATTTCGGCTGGAAATGGGGAAACTGCAAATCAGCTGGAGGTTCGGCTGAAACTCACAGCATCAGCGGTGTGGCTGCGCGAGCGACCGGGGAGCGAGGATGCGGCGAAGTTACGCCCATTTATTCTGCTGTAAAACATTTTCTTTCTTGGCTGAAACGTTGTGGCGTTCCAGTGCAGTGTATCCGAGCTTGCGAGCGAGAACTAAAGCCGGGGGCTGTTCTGTGATCGGCGTCAGCTTCCAGCTTCCTCTTAATCGCAGCTTTAATCGCAGCTTTAATACATGTATATTTAAAAAAAAAAAAAAAAAAAACTCCGAACCGGGGACCTTACTACCTTTTCCCCTATTAATGATGGGAGATAAGCTGGTGCAAACACGTCCGATTACCCTCGCGCGTTCCTTTGCGCTAGGAAACACCCCCACACCCCCCGCAGCCTCCCTCCCTCCCCCGGTGCGAACGTGGTTTTCAACTCCAGGAGGAGCCTGGGGTGCCAGCGCGGTGCGCTGAGTTGAAAGAACCCGCACGGGCATCGGCCACACAGCCAGGAGAATTTTGCACGAAACGCCCCCCACCTGCATCTCCCCCTCCCCTCGCCCGCGGCTCCCACCCCGGCTGGGAAGTCCTGGTCCCAGAGGCGCGGACCCCGAGCCACGCCGCGCGGCGACCGGGAGCCCCGACCCACGTCGCGCGGCGATGGGGGAGCGAGCTCTCCTCTGCCAATATCATTGCCAATAGCACCCCTTGTAGGGCGACGCTAGTTTTCCGAAGCCTCCAGCGGCTCCGCGATCGCGATCGGACTTGGCGGCTTAACATTTCCATCGACTGGAAGGAAGGAAGGAAGGAAGCCAGGACGAAAAGGAGGAGGAAGGCAGGCAGGCAGGAATTGGCAGTCGGACCCGGGGACTGGTCCCCGCATGTCCTCGCCCAGCCCGCCCCCCTGCGTCCGGGATCTGGGCGTCCGCTCAAAGTCTCCCGGCGGCGGCCAGAGGCACCTGCCCCTCGCTCTGGCCGGGAGCAGAAGCTGCCTCTCCGCCCGCCTCGGTTTTTCACCCAGAGGAGGCAAGAACACCATTCATAAGACCTGCAGCCTCCCTGCCTCCCAATCAACCCCAAGTTAACCCGAGTCGTTAATACACTACACCCAGTTCGCCCGCGAACACACGCAGACACACCGGCGACCGCCCGGAGCGCGGTCACGCTCGGGGGGCTGCCCCGGCAGGAAAGCCCCCGGGCAATCACCTGGGCCCCAGGGCTCCCGGGACCCACTGCTCCCCCTGCGGTCCTCCCAACTCCGGAAGGTTTGCACAAACTCCCCGCGAGCGATCGGAAGGCGTAAAGCGCCCTGCAAACTCCGGAGCTGCCACGGTCCGCTCGCCCCGGCGGACCCAGCAGCCGGGCAGGGGCTGCGGACTCCGGAGGCGCGGGGCGCAGCCAAGTGCACCCAGGCGGCCCCTGCCCGGCGCTCGCCCCCAGCTCGGCCGCCCCCCGCGCCGCGCTCGCCATCCCGCGACGCCGGGCACTCGGGGGACCGTGCAGTCCCCGAGCTGCCCACGACCGCCCGCCTCCCACCCCCCCCGTAGAGCGCTCGAGCGCCTGGCTCCCCTGCCGAAAACCCCTCTCCGTGCGTCTTCCAATTAAGCAGAACACAAACGTAACAATTTTCTTCTTGTTAATTGCATCTCTTGACATTTCTGCGCGTTGGGGGTAAAAAAAAAAAGAAGATGAAGAAGTAAGAGCTGAAAGAAAAGAGAAGCCCCGCCGCGGCTGCAGGCGCCTGCAAGCGCAGTGCATTGGCAGCGCTTGGCACGCGGAAGGCGCCTTTTTTTTCATATTGAAACCGGGCGGAATATGTACATTTTTTAGTCTTACTTACGCTTTCAGGGGGTTGTGAATGACAGTCGCCATTTTGCTACAATGTAACAGAATATTGTCTGTCTCAGAGTTCTAAAGGTTCGCTCAGGGGAAGCGGCGAGCCAATCAGAGCACGGGATACCGGCCCGCTGGCCAATGGGCGCTGCTGGTCGCCAGATGGGCGGGGCCTGCACGGTGGTAGTTATTAGGGGAGCTGTCAAAGCCCAGAGGTCACTCCCTTTTGTAGAGCCCGAGAGCAAGCAGGTCTTAAAGGGGCAGTACCGCGAGAGCAGCTCCTTTTCGGATTTGGGAAAGTGGAGACGCACGGGGAAAGTATTCTAGTTTGGTTTGAGTCCCTACTTTCTAAATAATTGCAGAGAGTTTGCGCTCCTGGACAGAAATATTTAAGTATTGCCAACAAACCACTGAACCCCATTCATTAGCTTTTGGCTTTGCTGTTACGTTTTTAATCCCCCAAAGGGCAAATCCCCTCGTTCCCGTGCAAAAGTTGGAAGGCTGCCGTTTCGTCTAACAAATTACTACACGTGCCCAGCAGTTTGCTAATGCTCTAGGTCCAAGGCTTTTTAACATTCTCATTCCTGTAGTGTTTTCTTTATCTCGGCCACCTTCTCTCTCTCTCTCTCTCTCTCTCTCTCTCTCTCTCTCTCTCTCTCTCTCGGTTTCTTGGAACTGCTGCCGCCGTTCCCGGCGACTCCAGGACAGCAACTCCCCTCCCCCTGGAATGTCTCAATGTCAGGCTCGCTCCCTCCGGCAGCCAGGGCTTTCGTTACGTAATGCGCGGTGGTCGCTGTGCGCGGTTCCCCACTCCGACCTCTTCCAATCTACACACACACCAGAAACTTCTGAAATGGTCAGATTCCGGCCGGCCGGGGAGCCAAGTGGGACCTGGCGCTCTGACCTTTAGGCTTGGGGACAGAGGAGGTTTAAGGAAACTTTTTGGAAACGCTTTCTGCTACTAGGAAAGAGAGTAACTAGACAGAAGGTGTTGCCAGAGTCTCTTTCGGGGAGTAGCACACGCGATTCTGGCGTCACCTTTCACTACTTAGGTACACGGTGGAAAAATTTGCTACTGAATAATCCGGTAGGACCCGAGGCGTTCAGAGTCTGTGTCTGCTCCAAGTCAGCGTGAACTCCTCACTGGCGAACCCCCGACGAAATTGGGAGACTTCGGTGAAGCCAGGCTTCCACGGGGCAGCGGGGAATCTCCCGGTGGATGAAATCGCACTAAATCATGAATAGGGGCCTCGTTAGCATACAGAAATCTGGCTAACATCCCAAAGTTGTTTAATCAGGTCAAATAGCTAAAATAGCGGAGGAGGGGTTGAAAGGGGGAGAGAAGATGCCAAATTGCCACCAGTTCTTCAGAGCTCTGCACTCTCACTTCCTTTCTCAGGGCTCCTCTCAAGGCAATGAATTAAAATTAACAATAATAATAATAACAATAATGTTCCAGAACTTTCAGAGCGCAATTCCATACACTATTAGAGTTACAGAAAAACAGAATAAGACTGAATGGGTATGTTTGTTTATAAGACTTGAAATCTTTAGCTCCTTCTTTCTGCCTAGTTTATAGGCAAGTCCTATAGATTTCTTTGTAACCCCTTTGTTACTTGAAACACCTTATCCATTTTTCTAAAATTAAAGTTTGAAAAATTCTTTTCTTACTAATTTGTCAAGGAAGGGAGTGGTTCAGAAGCTAGTTCTTGGCCTAGGATGGGGTTTGGGAACATTAAAAAGCAAGCAAAGTTCAGACCTAAGAACTCTGAGGAGTTTGAAGTATCAGCCAGAACTCCCACCAACCTCTTTGAGATATCAAAACCACAGCAGATTGGAAGACAACTGCAGACTTTTCATACATGCAGCTTGATAAAGGAAGCGGGAAATGTGGAGCCCGCCCTGAATGAGGCTTTCAATTTAATAGGAGAGGGAAAACAAATTTATATTACAAATTGGAAAAAATATATAGACTCTCAGAATGTATAATCATGTATGTGTTTAAGGCCCAGATGCAGAAACCAGCATCTAACTACCTGGCACACTTAAAAATGGCAAATCAGATCTGCCTTCACTATGAGAAATTTTAATCCAGAACTTAAACACTTCAGTTGCATTTTATAATGGTTGAACTGGGGGGGAAAAAATTAAAGACAGATTTTTTTTTTTTTGAGTACGATACACTTGCTTTATATAATCTAATGGAATACCATTTTAAGTCTATCAAAGGTGTGACTTTTGAATAAACAGAATGGTTGTGAACCCACCTTTTATAATTCCAAGACATATAAGAGCTATTATTTTAGCTTTGGTTTTTATATCATAGATCAAGGGGTTTTTTTCAACAGTAAGGCAAATTCTGTCAGTTTGCAAATGCCCTGATCCCTCTGCAGTGAAGCCAGATTTTCCAAATAGGTCTTTAAACGTTATTGATCCAACCCCACAAAAAGGCACATATTTTTTTGCCAGAATGCTCAAAAGCAAGGGTGCTTAGAGTGGACATGTTTAAGGGAGACTGGAATCTTGAACAGTTTGTAGAATATTAAATGTCACATTAATTTTGCAAAGAAGTAGTGTGTGTGGTTAGAAGTGTGGCCCTTGAAATCCACTTTCCTGAGTTTACCACTTATCAACCAGAGTATCTTGGGCAAATTTACTTAACAACTTGCATGTTTTAGTTTCCTCATCGGAAACATGGCAATAATGATGGAAACCTGGAGAGGTTCCATACTTCATATGGCTCTTTTTCAGGACACACATCAAGTGTCTGGCACATAGCAAGCTCTCAATACATGTTGATTATCATTTTTAAAATTTTTTTATTTATTTATGATAGTCACAGATAGAGAAAGAGAGAGAGGCAGAGACATAGGCAGAGGGAGAAGCAGGCTCCATGCACCGGGAGCCCGATGTGGGATTCGATCCCGGGTCTTCAGGATCGCGCCCTGGGCCAAAGGCAGGCACCAAACCGCTGCGCCACCCAGGGATCCCTGATTATCATTTTTTATTGAGATATTTAATTCTTTCCTGATGGCATAAGGAATGTAGGAAATCTGAACAAAAAGACACAACAGAAAGTAAAATAGTCTATCAAGTTTAGTTTTTTAAACTCAATTTAAGAAAAATGAACAAAGAACAACTTTAATGAGAACAAAATAATAAACAGGACTACTTCAGTTAGGAGTCATATAACTACTTCAACCCAAAAAAATCTCTTCTTGCTGATTGTGATATCAAGACACTTTCAAAATCCCATCTCTAAAGCTCTATAGAGATTCTATAGCTATATATAGGTATAGATTTGAATATACTCTATCCCTCCCCATCTCTTTCAATGTGTGTGTGTGTGTGTGTGTGTGTTTGTGTATAGTTGCCCATCTCTTTCATCTTGATTTAGCTGGTTAGGTACCTTAATTTGGAGGTCAGAGTGGGCCCAGAATAACCACTCTCTATCCCACCTGGAGAGTCTAGAACTGTGCTATCTAACATGGGAGCCAGGAGTCACATGTAGCTACTAAGCACTTGAAATGTGACTAGTCCAAATGGAGATGGGCTGTAACTGTTAAGTACACACCAGATTTCATAGACTTAGTACCAAAAAAAAGAGTGTAAAATAACTCGTTAGTGATTTTCATATTGATTACACATTAAAATGACAATATTTTGGACTTACTAGGTTGAATAAAAAGTTATTGAAACTCATTTCACCTGTTTCTTTTTACTTTTTAAATGTGGCTACTAGGAAATTTTAAATTATTCATTGTGGCTGGCGTTGTGTTTGTATTATACACGATTGCTTCAGACCATGTGTGTGAGGGGAGGATGAGGCCTTTCTCAATCATGTTAATTCATCTTGTGGATGCTTCTCAAATTCAGCCTTAATATCAGTTAGCAAAACTCCCTGACCCCGCTGAGGTATGTGTCCAAGGCCACCATCCAAAGGAACATTTGGGGTATGACTACAGACTCAAGTACCCAAACCACTAGGGGCACCCAAATCTGCTTTCTCTTAAAAAGTTTAAGGGCTAAAAAAAAAAAATTAAAAAATAAAAAAAGTTTAAGGGCTGTTTCCACGGACATGGAGTCAAAGCTATGAGGAGATGCCCTTGCAGAAGCAGGGAAGAATGGCATTTCTGTAGCAAGTTTCGGCCTTTGCAGCTGACTTTTTTCAAAGCACATCAAAATAAGAGAGAGGGGGGAAGGAGATGCAGAAATCACCGACAGCCAAAGAGTTCCTTTGAAAGAGGAAGTGTGCCACAAAAGCCATCCAAAATAAATGCACTACCTAGCAGTCTCTGGGAGCTGAAGGAGTTTTAAGTCCTCTGGGTGTTAAAAAATAAGAACAAGCTCACCCTTGATCCCTCTATTCATCCACAGGACAATCAGTCATGACCTTGGAAGCTAATCAGCCATGCTGGTTCCCTGAGATCCAGAACCAGCCCTGGTATGTTCTAGACACTAAGCTGAAAAGGGAGCATCAAAACTATAATCTTGTTTTCTCTCCTCTTGGGGATGTGGGTAGAGAGGCTCTTACTCCTCTCACAATATCTCAAAGCACAGAAGAAAAAAAAGTCAAGTTCTGGGTGTGTGAGATGCTCCTAAGGTCAGACCTCTGAAACCTCTTATTTCATGGTAAAGCCAAATAGAAACCAGTGCTTGCTGCTTTCCACTAACTCAGTTCATTCATTCACTCATCCACTGGAGGCTCTCTTTGAGGGAGGCATTGTGCTAGGCACAGGTGGTGAAACAAAAATAAACCAGACAGGGAAAAAACCCGCAAAAAGCAATTCCCATCCATCTGGAGAGAGAATAAAGATAGTAGGCCCAACCCTACAAGCAAGTGGAGTAATTACTTGATGTGACTTAAAAGGGAAAAGCAGCCTGCCCAGCCAGGCCCTCCTTTTCCTGGCACTGTGCCCATAATCCCAATGGATGCATCCTTGGGTGTTTCTTGAGTGCATTCACTCCTTTGAGTATTCCAGGTTTCATGGTAGTGAGATTTTCACAAATTGGTTTAAAACAGGGGAGAAGTGATACATGTCCAAGTGATACATGTCCTCCACCATAGTGGAGGGAGCAAGTACCTCCAACGTTGGGGGAAGGAAAAGGCTTCATGGAGAGGATCACATTTAATTTGGGCCTTGCTTGGGTAGACTTCAGAAATGAGTCAAGGAATGAAAGCCTTTCCAGACCCAAACCATAACCTAAGAACAACTCATACAGCAGATTTGTAGGTTCCCTACTCTGTGCTTCCAGGCCTCCTTTATGCTGGGTGTGGGATACAGAGAGACTTAAGACAGCTCCCACCTTTAAGAGTGCAGAAGGGAGAATCAGACAGTGACAATGCAGAGCCATGAGGCAGAGGAACAGAGGATACTGTGGGGCTGGGTGAGGTCCACCAACCAGACAGGAAGGTGAGGGCTGCCTTCATAGAAGTGATGCCTGAGCTGAGTCCCGAATACCCGGTAGGAGGAAAGATGTCCCCCATGGAAGTGGGAGCACAGGTAAGAGCCCCTAGGGAAGTGAGAGAGAGCATCATGATTTCAGAGGATCCCTTTGGTAGGAATACCTTCCAGTTGCAGGGGTATAAGTGAGACAGGAAAAGCCGGAGAGACAAGGAGCAGGTGCCAATGCTAAGCAATGCAGAGTTTTATCTGGAAGGCAACCAGGCGTCACTGAAAGATTTTAAGCTAAGGGTGAAAATGAAGAGGTTGCCTTTGTAGAAAGCCCTTTTCATCAGCAGTGGGACTATACATTCATTGGAGGGAGGGTGAGCTGAAGGCCTGCGAACCTGCTAGAAGGCTGTGGCATCAGGGAGAAGATAAGGCACAGAACCAGTGATTTCTAAGGAAGTAGAACCTGCAGGACTCGGTGGCAGGCATGTGGGGGACCTGAGGGAGATGGGAAGGCCCTGGATGACGCCAGGTTCTGGCTTCTGGGAATGGACATCAGTCAGCTCCGCTTGCCTGAAGAAAAAGGAAGTCAAAGCCAGGGCCTGAAGGCTGGAGGCCAGTGAAGTACTTAGCCATTCTGTTGTTGTGGGAGAGGGACTTGCCCTACTAGAATTCCTTAGCCCCCTGGCCCCCAACTGCTTCCTGAAATTGGTATAAATCTCTTCTCCTAGCAGAACAGTGACCTAGGCTGGGATTCTTGTCAGCCCCCCTCCTCTGGCTCTTCCTTGCTGTATGGATTCCACCTTGTATCAAGGGCCTCTTCCAAATCCCTTCCTGCTAATCCCCACCCTTTCTTTCAGGGCATGCTCTGAATCGGCTTAAAGGACTCTCCCTCCTGGGTAGTTGCATCTTAATAGGGGATTCTAGGACACCCCAAAACCTTCACAAGGAGACAATCGAGACTTTATGAGACACACGGTCTACACACACGCATATGCACACACGTGCAAGCATGCAGGAGCAATGGCTTGATTAGAATCTCAGCCACTGGGAAAGACAACGAATGGGATATTTTTATACAGGAGCTTTCTCCACTCAAATCACACAGAGTAATCACAGTCCTCTCTGAGGACTAGTGCAGGTCCCTTTTCTCCATCACTAATGCTAGACAACCACAAGTGGGCTTTGGTTCTTCTTCCTAGTGGAGGCACTGGTTGTAGAGTTTCAGTTGTATCTATTTTTCTAAGATAGCTAAATCCCCCCTCTTATACCCTCCTCTACCTGACAATCTATGTTTTCTGAGTCCCCCCTGCCCCTTGGGCCGTCTACATGGATACCAGATCTGAAATATTGGCACCAACCAGACAGGAAGGTCAGGGCTGTCTTCTAGCCTAGCAGCCCCTGCATCCTAAATCAAAGCAACTGGCGGGGGATCCCTGATTTGGCACCTGTCTTCGGCCTGGGGCTTGATCCTGGGATCCCGGGATTGAGTCCCACATCGGGCTTCCCACGTGGAGCCTGCTTCTCCTCTGTCTGTGTCTCTGCCTCTTTTCTCTCTGTGTCTCTCATGAATAAATAAATAAAATCTTAAAAAAAAAAAAAAAAAGCAACTGGCAAGGTCCTCCTGCAGAGAGGGATGGAATGGAAGGAAAAAAAAAAAAAAAACCTCCACATTTAACACCATGGGGAGGGACTAGAACCATGTTTGGACCAAGACAATGCATGAATCAATTTCTCTTAAGACTGAGTCCACATATAAAGAAATAAATTTATTCTTAGGCCCCAAGAGAGACCTTTCTGTGGGGTATTGCTTTAAGTATGGTGACCCTTCCTATGCACCCGTTTCTCTCACTCATACCATTTCTACTCGGCCATGAGGCAGGGCTCATCCAGGAGAAGTGTGAAAGCCAAGCACAGGAGAACACAGTTAAATCAGGTTGTTCTACAGATATTTACACCACCCTATAAAAATAGGTGTCCACAAGGAGGAGAGATGGACGGAAGGCATGAGACCTAAAATGTCCCACATTCTGGCGAAGAGGGAGACCAAGTCCTGCCAAATTATAGCAGGTGCTTTCTGTTCTCTGACAGCTCTAGGTGGTGAACTCTGGTCTGCAGAGCTACAAAAGGACAACTTCATGTTTATTCTACTCAAGAGGGCAGAGGCAGGTGGTAAGAAAACGTTCCTGAAGCCCAAACAAACAGGGCCCAGTGCATTTTAATTGCATCTAAGCCAACAGTGGCAGACACCTTAATGACCCCTTCTGCAATGCAGCTTTGGATTCTGGGACAGAGGCCCAACCCAGGGTGGTCTTAAACCCCAAAGAAACTAATGCAGAGGAATCAGGCAGTGAAATGAGTGAAGAGAACTTCTGAGAGAGGAGACAGAAAGGAAGCAACTGGTTCTGGTAAAGGAGTAAAGCACAAATCCAATGAAATGGGATTATTAAGGTCTAGGCAAGAAATGAAATTTATTTTGGTACCTGGATTCCCAAAGTCACCATATGTTCTTGTCCTCTGTTCTCACCAATCAACTTATTTTATCCCTGTTCAACAGGCAAAAATTTATACCATCGCCATATTGTAATAGTTGGAACTTGATGACAATTCTAAAAACCAAGGCTATTTTCTAGACATGAGTGGGTTCAATGACAATGACTCCAAAAACCATCATGTTTCTAGAATGGCTTTTCATAAAGCTTATATTAAATACTTTAATCTTATCTATTTCATAGCTTGAATGTAAACCTATGCAGATTAAATAGATCTCAAATTAGTCACTTGCTACTTTTGGCTTTCACGGAGTTTTATCCATAGCTATATTAAAATACTTGGTTCCTCAAAAAGTTAAAAATAGTAATACCATATGATCTAGTAATTCCATTACTGGGTATTTACTCAAAGAAAATGAAAACACCAATTTGAAAAGATATATGTACCCTTGTTAATTGCAACATTATTTACAATAGCCAAGATATCGAGGTAACCCAAGTGTCCATCAATAGATGAACAGATAAAGAAGGTGTGGTACACACACACATGCACACACACACACAATGGAATATTACAGAGTCATGAAAAATGAATGAGATCTTACTATTTGTGATACATGGATGGACCTGGAAGGTATTATGCTAAGTGAAAAAGTCAGACAGAAAGACAAATACCATATGATCTCACTCATATGTGGAATCTAAAAAACAAAACAAATGAACAAACAGAAATAGACTAATAAATACAGAAAACACACTAGTGGCTGCCAGAGGGGACACCAGGGAGATGAGTAAAACAGATAAAAGGGGGAGAAAAACTTATATTTTAGTGTATCTAATTTTCTGTCTTCCCATCCCATGAGATGTGGAGGGCAGGAGTGGCACTTTTAAATCTCCTGAGCCTGGCCTAAGGTCTAGCAGATGGTTAGTAATTGGTAGTGGGAAGAATAAATAAAAACATACATAATTACATAGTGATATAAATCCTACTCTATTAAAAAAAAAACTCTACTTCACACCCACTAGGATGGCTAGAATCAAAAAGTCAAATGACAACAAGTATTGACAAAGATGTAGAGAAGTCAGTACCCTCACCCACTGCTGGTAGGACTGTAAAATCATCCAGCTGCTTTGGAAAATAATCTGGCAGTTCTGCAAGCAAACAATTAAGCATAAGTTGTCATATGATCCAATAATTCTACTCCCAGATATATATCCAAGAGAAAGGAAAACATATGTCTATACAGAAATTTGTACACAAATGTTCATATCAGCCTTATTCCTCATCGCCAAAAGGTGGAAACACTTAAATGCTCAGCACAGATGAATGGATAAATGAAAGGTAGTGTATCATACAATAGAATATTAGTCGGCCATAAGAAAGGAATGAAGCATTGATCCACACCACAATGTGAACACACCTTGAAAAGGTATGCTAACCAAAAGAAGCCAAGCATAAAAGGCCACATACTATATGATTCTATGCCTGTGAAAGTCCAGAATACAGAAATTCATAGAAACAGAAAGGAGATTACTGGTTAGTTAGGGCTAGACGTGGGAGTAGGTATAGGAGAAAGGAGAGTACCAGATAAAGGATACAGAATTATTTTGCAGGAGATGAAAATACTCCAAAACTGACTGTGGTGATAGCTGCACATAGCTGTGAGTATCCTAAAATCCATTCAATCATATACTTTCAATGGGTGAATTGCACAGTATGTAAATTATATCTCAATAAAGCTGTTTTTTAAAATATCTATACTCATAATAAATGCCAATCACTCACTAACCCAGACATTTCTATGGTCATTTTCTCCTTTAGAACTTCAGTAGACATGAAGAAAACGTACACTATTAGAGCGAATTCAATTCCCAATTTGGTGATTCTATATTCATGTTAGCCTCTTGTTTCATACTAAGTAAACTTTGCCCTGAAAAACTCAAAATATTGAAGCTATAGATCCTGAAAGCCTTTGGGTTTCTAGTAGGTCTTTCCATAAAGTCAAACACAAGTGTTTTAATCTTGTATATTAGTCACTCTGGGGTGACTCCTAAGGTGAAATCTCATCACAGAAGAGCTGAACCAAGAACCTTTTTTACCTAAGGACCAAAGTGACTCCTATCTCAAGTTTGGCTTCTTTTTAATTCTGAAATATAATGGAGGTAGGAGGGGCAATTTCATCCAAATTGAGGTCCATTTTCACTTTTATATTGTCTTTAGCTAGTTTTGATCACGGACTGTGAATTTTGGCTAAACTTTTACATGGTGAAAACCAAGGAGCATGACAAGGAATGATACAAGTGGAAACACTGATGAGAATACTAAACAATATGAAAGTCTGAGTAAGGAAGGTGGTACAGAACAAAGTGAATCATAAAAATCTTAGAACTGGATTCTGGCTTGACTACTTACAAGGTATACAAACTCTGGCACGTGACTTAATCCTGACCCTCAGTTTATTCATCCATAAAATGGGGAGCTTGAAACCAGCTTCTAAGCGTTATTGTGAGGCATACATGTGATAGTATAAGTGACATGAAGGAAAAGCAACTAATACTTAGTGAGCATTTGAGAAATACTCCCCCATTCTCCTTAGAGGACTGAGTACTGGTTGGTGCTTAAGAGGTACAAAAAAGGAAAGGACAAAAGATATGGAATGGGAGGATTCGGTGGAGTCCAGGGTTAACAGAATGTGATCTGCTAAATCGGCTGAAGCCAGAAAATTCTGGGCCAAACTGGAAGACCAGATTCATCTGTGCTCAAGGGGAAAGGGCGTTGGACAAAACAGCAAAGTAAGAGCCCAATTGGCCTGTCAGTAACTTCTTTGAGTTCACAAAGGAGTTCCTGCTTTCAAGAATTTCCTTTCGGAGTATCATGGAACTAGATGTGGATGTGGTGGATGGCAGTAGGATACGATTAAATGTCACATGCAGAGCATGCAGTTACGAGTAAGTTACTCACTGTTAACAGGAATATTTTAAAAGTCTGGATTTTAGGGAATAAAGCCTCAATGGAAACGGACGTGTGGTCCACGTTAGAGGGTCCCCTCTTTTGACATCCCATTAGGAAGAGAAGGAGTTGTGCAACAACTGTTCTTTACTGAAAAGAGTAAAACCAGTCTTGAAACAGTGCCCAAAATCGAAGTGTCCAAATTTGTTACTGGCGATTGAGCGCCCTCTAGTGTCATTCAGTAGGGAAGGCACCCTTGGAAAGTCCTAAAATTAGGAAACCCTGCAGGGTTCCAGCCCTGGAAGAAATTGCCAAACACAGGAATGTTCACGTGGCTACCTCGAAGACACACGCACACACACAAACTAAAAGATTGAAAACGCATCAGTATAGCACAATTGAGTCCTTTTTTCATGATGTTCTGGAACACAGTAGTATTCACAAGATATTTGCTGAATGGGTGAATGGCATTAGGTCCATGGCTAACAGTCCTGGATTAATGCCACATTAGGGTATTGACATGCAATGAATACACCACCTGTCAAACTGATGGAGCAATGGAAAACTTGACTCTTTGGGTTTTAGGATACTTTTTCAGTGATACAGTTGAGTAAGAACTACGGTTGGGTCACCTGGTTGAAATTAAGGAAACTGCTCCACTGGGTCAACCGAAATGTGCATGTCATAAAAGCAAGTCATCTTTTCCTCTCTAAGCTCTGCTGAGTACATCTGTGAAGTTGGGGTGGGGGGTGGGGAACAGGGTTTGCCTCTGAGAAAAGAGTATCCATGATCCTACATACTGTTAGAGCAGTAAAACATACTTGATTTATTTATCACCCATGCTGAGTCAGGTGGAAAAAGCATGCTCAGTTCTATAGTCAGAGCTGTTTTGGCAGCAGATCTGTTACTACATTGAAAGGGGAAGAAAAAATTAACCACGTAGACTTACCTCAAATTGCTTGCCATTCCAGTTTCTTTTGTTGTCAGAAACTTATATTCAGTAGATTCGACATAATATGGAACAACTGTTCCCTGGCGATTCCAGTTTTGCCAAGAAGGATTGCAAGTCTAAAGGAGGGGGTGGAGGAGCCCTAGCATACAATAATCCACTTTGATCAGAGTGCTTGGATTTCTGGGAAAGCCAGCAATGTATGGGACCTGCATTATACCCACTTGGAGAGAACTGGGAAAGATGTGCCCTATACAACTTCATTGCACATGTATGACACGCACCATGCTACTTTCTTTGCTTACGAAATCTGCAACACCTTCTATTCCTTCCTATGCGAATGGCAGCCTATCATATCTACAATATGTAGATATTGTTATCTCTAGCCTGTATTTATGTCCCCTGAACAGTCAATTATGGAAAATTGAACATCCAAGCAGAACTGCCTGAGATGCTATTGTACAGACCAGGTCTGTCTGCCTTTTGGAAAATCCCCAAAAGCCGTTACCTGCTGACTCTTTGATGCTTCCAATAACTATTCATTTGGCCTAGAAGTCACAGACAGATTTGTGCCTCAGACACTCTGGTGAGAGGTGCCCAGAGCGCAAACTATGAAAACTCAAATGATCATTCCCAATCTTCTTTTCAGGACCAAGAGGACAAAAGGAGATCAGATGCCTTAAATGCATCAAGGGCACAGGGTGTCACTGGGAAGGGGGTATAAATCTGTTCCCCAGACAAAATCCCTTAGGAGAGGGTGCCAAACGGGCTGGCACTTACTTGTCATTTCCAAAAATAAGGCAGGCAGGTAAGCATTGGGAGTAAAAATTCAGGCTACCACTAGCCACCACATTTAACTTGTTACTATTTTAAGTAAGGACTACAAGGAATGAGGTCAGAGAGGGGCAGAGTCCTCCTGCATTTACTCTGCACTCACCGATTGTCATTAGGCACCAGAGTACTTTTCAAATGTGGGAGCCCTGCAGGGGGTTTCTTTTTCTAGCTCACAGCTAATGCAGAGGAATGAGGCCTTCTCTTCCAGCCTTCTCGTCAAGGCTCCTGACCTTCCCACACCAGGTGTGCTCTCCCAGTGGGTGGGTCAGAATAGCTTATCCAAAACTCAGGGAGGGTGAAGGAGGTAGAAAGAGTATGGCATTCGAAGACCCTGCTCTCAGAACTCTAGAGGTCATATAGGTGGTAGGACATTGTAACAGGATGAAACAAAACACCAAACCCAAAAGCAAAACTCTTTAACTCATCCTCATCGCATGATTTTTTGAAAGGTTCTTCTTTTAATTATTAGAAAAAGACATCCTTGGTGAAAACTGCTGGATGTCCCAATAAGGCTATACTTTCTCTGTGTCCCATCCCAAACTGAGCATAAGCAACACCTGATTTTATTGAAAAACACATTTATCTTTAAAAATCGAAAGTATTGAGGCACCTGGGTGGCTCAGTCAGTTAAGTGTCTGCCTTCAGCTCAGGCTACAATCTTGGGGTCCTGGATTGAGCCCAGAATCTGGCTTCCTGCTCAGTGGGGAGTCTGCTTCTCCCTCTCTCCCTGCACCTCCCCCTACTCATGCCCTCCCTCCCTCTCTCTCTCTCTCTCTTAAATAAATAAAATATTTTTGAAAAACCAAAATTGCTTTTAATATCCTATTAAATCACTAAGTGTCCAGATGCCTGGGTGGCTCAGCGGTTGAGCAGCTGCCTTTGGCTTGGGGCCTGGTCCCAGGGTCCTGGGATCAAATCCGCATCGGGTTCTCTGTAGGGAACCTGCTTCTCCCTCTGCCTATGTCTCTGCCTCTGTGTGTGTGTGTGTGTGTGTGTCTCATGAATAAATAAATAAGATCTTTTAAAAATAAATAAATCGCTAAGTGTCATTATGAGGTGACCATAGTAACTATTGATTTAATTCTGCCATCAAACAGAATAGAGTGCCCTCAAGTTCACAGAATTGGGTGAAGAATTATGCACACACAAATTCAGACAGCGGGTCAGAATCATAAACTACATCAATGCCTTATATTGTGAGTCATTTCCAGAACAAAACAAGTGCTTCCTATGCAAGCAGTTGAGCCCAACTAACAAGACAAGATTAATAACAGTAATAGTAATAATAATCAGAACAACCCTTACATAGGGCTTCCCAAGCGCAGGCACCATTTCAAAGCACTTTCTTCATTTTAACCCATTTATATGTACGGACTCTCAGGATCCTCATTCTACAGGCAGGAAAGATTTCCCTTGTTTTCTCCGTTTGTAAAGGTATAATTGGTAAGAGTGAACACATACTAACTAGCAGCCTTGACTTAAAACTAGGTCAACACGTTTCCCACTCTCTAAACCCCAGTGCAAATGACTCTCCTCTCAAGTCCAAAACGCAAAAATGAATTTCTCCCTCAAATCTAGAATTTACAATGCTGAGTTTATAATATCACAGAATGCTATTTTTATTAGCCATCTGAAAAGTAAAGAAGAAACTTCCTTCTCTTATGGCTAGAACCATACACCTTCAAGGCAGCAGGCAACACTGAGCTGGTGCCCCCAGCTGCTGGAGAGGCCTCCCCCACCTTTTACTAACACTGCTCTTCCTCCCCCCATGGCCCTCCCACCCGCTCCCCTAAAGAAAAACCAAACAGCAAAATATCCAACTTCTACTAAAAGTTTTTTAAAGTTTACAAAAGGCAGCAGAATAATTCTGCTGACACAGTGAAACCATCAGGAAGATGTGCCGTAACAAAATATGTGTGCGCCTTTAAACATTTTCCCAACTGCCCCATAATTTGTGATGAAGGTAATACTTCAGAGCAACAGACATTTGCTCTGTTCATTCTTTTGCATCGCTTTTTCAAGTTGGGCCCCCTTGAGCCAACTATAAATAAGAATGTGCATGTTACTGAGTCATATTAGTGTTTGGAGTTTGGGGTTTATTTGGTTTTTGTTGTTATTTCATTTTCAAAATGAAAATAAGTTCATCTTCTTCCTGGGTATAAAAATAATACATATCCCTCATAAAGAATCAGAACAATACACAGGAAACAATTGTGAAAATAGAAGTCCCCTGAAATCTCACCATCCTAACCAGTAACACGGAGGGGCACATCCTTCCATGCATTTATATACACATGCAGTCACACACACCTGTGCAGATACTGCTGCAATCTCACATGAATGGGATTATACCACACCCGCCGGTGTTATTGTGGGCAACTCTTCTTTTCCTCTGCACCCCCAACATTAACTAGAGTGTGTCCATTTAGATTTCCCTTTGTTATCATACACACACACACACACACACACGCACACGCACGCACATGCACATTCATATATGCCCCCATAGAGAGGGAGGGGTTTTTGTTCTGCTTTTTACCATAATGGAATCATATTACACTCATTTTGCATCTTGCTTTTCTGACTCACCGGTATCTCACGGAAATCTCTCTCAGACATCTGGTAAGGCTATAATTCATTTCATTTAATGGCCATGTAATATTCTACAGAGTAATATATTTTAATTTTTCAGCCATTCCCTGATTAATGGCCATTCACCATGTTTCTACTTCTTGGCAGCTACAAACAATAAACATTCTTGCACACATGTCCTTACAAATTAGCACTTTTATTTTTATGGAATAGATTCCTAGGAGTAGGATTCTAGGGTCAAGGGGAATATGTATTTTTAATTTTAATAGATAGTGCCAGATTGCCTTCCAAAAAAGGCTGGAACACTTTACAACTTCAATGTACGAGAACACACACTTTCCCCCACCTCCCTGTTGGCAACAGGTATTATAGCTCTTTTTGAGTTTTTGCCAGTTTGATGGATATAAAGCAATATTTTGTTATGAACTTGAATTTCTCTGAATCTGGACTACTGCATGCATTGTGCAATGTGTGCATAGTTTGTTGGGGCTAAAATCCAGCCCACAAATGGTTTGCAAAACCAAGCATCCTGGCTGTGTTCACTGCAGAGGAAGGATGTTTTCTAGTTTATAGGAAGGTGCTACCAATGGCCCTGTCCTGACCTCAAGAACTTAGAGCATCTTCTTACATGGCAGTTATATAGCAGGATATTTGACCTTGCTCTTCTGTAAATTTTCTCTTTATAATCAGTTTCTCATTTTCCTATGGCATTATTTAATATTTTTCTTGTCGATTTACAAGAACTGAAATTTGTAAAATTAATTTTATAGAAATTAATTATTTGACTGTCATCTCCAATATATAGTTAGCTGTCATTTGCCCCTTAACTTTGCTTATGGTACCATTTATGATATGAAATTTTTTTCATCTTCTTAAACCCCTTCCCTTTAAAAAAAAAACCTACCCTTCTAATCAAATGCTTTTCTTTCTTTTATAAGTTATGAGCTTCCAGTCTTAGTTAAAAAGACCTTTTCAATCCTTAGAAAACACATGTAGTCTTCTAGATTATCTTGTGAAATATTTATCCTATTTTTTACATTTACCTTTTTTTCCATCTGGAATTTATTTGTGTGTACAAAGTAAGATGGAGGTCCAAGATACCAGTTGAACCCACATCGTTTTTCTATTTATTTATTTTTAAATCTTTTTTAAAGTAGGCTCTATGATGTGGGCTTGAATTCAGGACCAAGAGTCACATGTTCCACCAATTGAGTCAGCCAGGCACCCCAAACCAACATCATTTTAAAAAGTATTTCATCTTTGGGCTGCCTGGGTGGCTCAGTTGGTTAAGTGGCCAGCTCTATGATTTTGGCTCAGGTCCTGACCTGAGAATCCTGAGATCAAGCCCGGCCTGGGCACGGCACTCAGCACTGAGTTGGCTTGTGGATTCTTTCTCTCCCTCCCCTTCTGTGCCCCCACCCCCTACACTCCCTGATTGCTTTCTATCTCTCTCTCTAAAATAAATAGATTAATTAATTAATTAATCTATCTTTTAAAAAGCATTTTATCCTCTAGCTACTGAATTCAAATGCCTCTTTTCTGGATACTAATCTCTAATGTGTACGAGTTCTGGATTCATATCTTTCCATTGTTCTATCTAATGATTCCTAGATCAATACCAATGCCTAGACCAAGTTCTGATAGCTGACCTTCTTTTTTCCCCATGGTATATCAGTTATTCTTTGTATAAAGTAATCTCCAACTTTATGAAAAAAAACCTATGAGCATCCTAAGTGGAATTGCATTAAATGTATATATTATTTTGTGGAGAAATGACATTTTAAATATTATCTTCGTATCAGAGGATATGATAGGCCTTTGCATTTATTCAGATCTTCATTTGTGTTTTTCTCATAATACTTTGTAGCTTTCTTTATAAGTCCTGTATCTTGTTAGATTTATTTTTTTATAATAAATTTATTTTTTATTGGTGTTCAATTTGCCAACTTACAGAATAACACCCAGTGCTCATCCCACCAAGTGTCCCCCTCAGTGCCTGTCACCCATTCACCCCCACCCCCCCGTCCTCCTCCCCTTCCACCACCCCTAGTTCGTTTCCCAGAGTTAGGAGTCTTTATGTTCTGTCTCCCTTTCTGATATTTCCCACACACTTCTTCTCCCTTCCCTTATATTCCATTTCACTATTATTTGTATTCCCCAAATGAATGAGAACATATAATGTTTGTCCTTCTCTGATTGACTTACTTCACTCAGCATAATACCCTCCAGTTCCATCCACGTTGAAGCAAATGGTGGGTATTTGTCGTTTCTAATGGCTGAGTAATATTCCATTGTATACATAAACCACATCTTCTTTATCCATTCATCTTTCGATGGACACCGAAGCTCCTTCCACACTTTGGCTATTGTGGACATTGCTGCTAGAAACATCGGGGTGCAGGTGTCCCGGCGTTTCATTGCATCTGTATCTTTGGGGTAAATCCCCAACAGTGCTATTGCTGGGTCGTAGGGCAGGTCTATTTTTAACTCTTTGAGGAACCTCCACACAGTTTTCCAGAGTGGCTGCACCAGTTCACATTCCCACCAACGGTGCAAGAGGGTTCCCTTTTCTCCGCATCCTCTCCAACATTTTTGGTTTCCTGCCTTGTTAATTTTCCCTATTCTCACTGGTGTGAGGTGGTATCTCATTGTGGTTTTGATTTGTATTTCCCTGATGGCCAGTGATGCAGAGCATTTTCTCATGTGCGTGTTGGCCATGTCTATGTCTTCCTCTGTGAGATTTCTGTTCATGTCTTTTGCCCATTTCATGATTGGATTGTTTGTTTCTTTGGTGTTGAGTTTAATAAGTTCTTTATAGATCTTGGAAACTAGCCCTTTATCTGATACGTCATTTGCAAATATCTTCTCCCATTCTGTAGGTTGTCTTTGAGTTTTGTTGACTGTATCCTTTGCTGTGCAAAAGCTTCTTATCTTGATGAAGTCCCAATAGTTCATTTTTGCTTTTGGTTTTTTTTGCCTTCGTGGATGTATCTTGCAAGGAGTTACTGTGGCTGAGTTCAAAAAGGGTGTTGCCTGTGTTCTCCTCTAGGATTTTGATGGAATCTTGTCTCACATTTAGATCTTTCATCCATTTTGAGTTTATCTTTGTGTATGGTGCAAGGGAGTGGTCTAGTTTCATTCTTCTGCATGTGGTTGTCCAATTTTCCCAGCACCATTTATCGAAGAAGCTGTCTTTCTTCCAATGGATAGTCTTTCCTCCTTTATCGAATATTAGTTGACCATAAAGTTCAGGGTCCACTTCTGGGTTCTCTATTCTGTTCCATTGATCTATGTGTCTGTTTTTGTGCCAGTACCACACTGTCTTGATGACCACAGCTTTGTAGTACAACCTGAAATCTTGTTAGATTTTTATCTAAGTATTTCGTTATTTTTGTTGTTGTAATTGTAATACTTTTTTTCCATTTCCCCCTTTTTTAAAAGATTTTATTTTGGGGGTCCCTGGGTGGCTCAGTGGTTGAGCGTCTGCCTTTGGCTCAGGTCATGATCCCAGGGTCCTGGGATCGAGTCCCACATCAGGCTCCCCACAGGGAGCCTGCTTCTCCCTCTGCCTATGTCTCTGCCTCTGTGTGTCTCTCATGAATAAATAAATAAAATCCTTAGAAAGAAAGAAAGATTTTATTTTTAAGTAATCTCTACACCCATTGTGGGGCTCAAACTCATGACCCTGAGATCAAGAATCACATGCTCTACCTATTGAGCCAGCCAGGTGCCCGGATCTTTACACGTATTTAAATTTCATCTTCATTACCAAATTATCTTATTATTAGTTCTTGTATCTTCTTCTTTTTTTTTTTTTAACTAGAGTCTGTCAGTTTTTCTAGGTATGTAATCATATCATCAGGGGAAAAAAAAAGTTTTTCTGTTTTTTTCCATTTTGCCAGTCAAATTATAATGATGATTTTAATGGAAATTATTTTCATATTTCACCACATAGGACATTATTTGCTTTTAGTTTTTGGTAAATAGCTTTTGACATATCTGTTTCATTCTGCTACTGTTTCCTTAGAGTTTTTATTAGGAATGAGATGAATTTTATCAAATGCTTTTTCAGCATCTGTTTTATGATCATATAGAATGATCCTATTATGAATTTTCCTATTATGAATTTTATCAAAAAGTTTCCTGATATTAAATCATCTCAAGAAACTCTTCCAGATCCTGGTGTATCAGAAGGGGGGTATTTTTGCTGTTTTGTGGGTTTGTTTTGTTTTGCTTTGTTTCGTGTATATTTGTATGTGTTTGATAAACTTCGAGGTTCTTTTTGTTAGATTCAATGTGTTGATATTTTGAGTTTCTGCAAATATATATTCATTAGTGAGATTGTTCCATAATTTTCTTCTATACTACCTTTATCTGGTTTTAGGTTGTAAAATTACGCTGTCTTTGTAAAACAAGTTGGGGGCTTCTAATTTTTTTCCTGTAGCTTGGAATATATTAACTTCAGAATCATCCATTCTTTAAAGGTTAGATAGAAATCAGCTTTGAATCTACCTGGTCCCCGTTTTTTTTTTTGTTTTGTTTTTTAAGATTTTATTTATTTATTCATGAGAGACACAGAGAGAGGGGCAGAGGAAAAAACAGCCTCCCTATGGGGAGCCCAATGCAGGACTCGATCCCAGGACCTGGGATCATGCCTTGAGCCAAAGGCAGATGCTCAACCACTGAGCCACCCAGGTGCCTCTGGTCCCCGTTTTTAATGGTAGATTTTGAATCACCTTTCTGATTTCTTCTATGATGAGTAATCTATTCTGTTTTTTCATTTTTCCTTGGGTCAAATATGACAGTTTATATTTTGATAAAATAGAACCCATTTTCTCTGCGTCTTCAAATTTGCTGCCATCAAGTTATATGTTGCAGCCTATCAAAATTCCCTTAATTTTTTTCTGTTTTGTATATGATCATGTCTTCCCTCTCATTCCTATACTAGTCTATTTTTCTTCTCCTTCTTTTTCCTTTCAAGCCCCTCAAACCAAATGTATACACAAAACAGATGCACTATAGGCCATATTCAATACTGTATTTTCCTAAAGATAAATAAGTGCATATGACATGAAACTTGGAAGGTAAAATAAATAAATAAATACATACATACATACATACATACATACAGTGGAAAGTAATTCTTTCTGCTCTTGTCCCCCAGCCACTCAGCAACCTCCTGAAACACAACCACTGGAGGGTGGCTCTTTTTCTTGTTAAGATGAATGCTTATCCAATAATTTGGCATTTTTCTTCATTTTTAACATCTACATTTAAGTGTAAATTTTCTCCTAAACACTGCTTTAACTGCACGCTAGGATTTTAACGTGTTGAGTTTAAATTATTAATTCAATTTTTTAATCTCATGTCCACTGTAATTTCTTCCTCAACCCATAGATTATTTAGAAACATAGTTCTTTATTTAAGTTATAGATATATTATTTTTCTCAATTATTTACTCTCTCCTAACCTGTAGTAGGATAATACATGCCCCTCAAGTTTAGATTTGATCATGTGGCATTCCTGGGCCAATGGACCACTGGGCAAACGCACAGATGGCCCCTGACTTATGATGGTTAGACTTATAATTTTTCTTTTTTACTTCACAGTGGTGCGAAAGTCATATGCATTCAGTAGAAACTATACTTTGAATTTTGAATTTCTATCTTCTCCCAGGTTAGTAATGTGTAGGATCCTCTCTCACGGTGTGGGGCAGTGGCAGCCAGCCACAGCTTCCAGGTAACCATAATCCGGAAGGTAAACAACTGATACACTAACAACAATTCTGCACCCATACGACCATTCTGTTTGTCACTTTCAGTACAGCATTCAATAAATTACAGAAGATATTCAACATTTAATTGTAAAATTGGCTCTGTGTTGGATGATTCTGCCCAACTGTAAGCTAACTAACGTAAGTGTTCTGAGCACATTTAAGGTAGGTTGATTATATGTTTTCAACGTAACAATGTTTTCAACTTACAGTGGGTTTGTTGGGACCTAACCCCGCTGTAAGTCCAGGGAGTTCTGGATGCTATATTACAGCAGAGCTTTACGTTTGCTCATTTGCTCATGTGGCTTGGCTAATGAGGCCTTCTGTACTCCGGTGACTCCTGCCATGAGAAAGTCATGTCCCACATGGAGTTTGTTCCTTCCTTCCTGGATCCCAGGATAAAAAAAGATACAGAAAAGAGACCTGAAGCTAGCCTATGGCTTGCAGCAGAGCTATGACAGGAACAACATTACCATGAATGAGAAATAAACGTATTGTAAAGTCAAGGAGAGACGGAGGTTCTTTGTTTGCAGGATAACCTAACTAAAGCTAACTAATACAATTTGCATTCGCAAGGGGATTTATTTTCTATTATCTCTTGGTTATTGATTTCTGGTATAATTGCATTGTGGTCACAAAACACACACTCTGTTATTCCAATCATCTGAAGCTTGTCAAGAATTCCTTTACAAAAAAAAAAAAAAAGAATTCCTTTACAGCCAAATATATATCCAAATTTTACAAATATTATTTGGCCTTGAAAAGAATATGTATTCTACAGTTACTGGATATAGTGTTTTGTCTACTAATATGTCCATTAAATTAAGTTTGCTCATCATATTGTTTAAATCTTCCATATGTGGGGAGGTGGGTGAGGGAAGGGGATAATTGGGTGATGGGCACTAATGAGGATACGGGATGTGGTGAGCACTGGGTGTGATATGCAACTGAAAATTATTGAACACTCCATCTGAAACTAATGATGTACTATATGTGGCTAATTGAATTTAAATTTAAAAATATTTTTTAAAAACAAATGTTCCGTGTGCTCTTGTTCCGATATGTTCCGATAGCTCACTTCTGCTATCAATTATTGAGATCCACCTACTAAAATCACCAGTTACTAAAATTTTGCCCATTTCTCTTTGTAGTTCTGTCAATTTTTGTTTCATACATTTTAAGCCTTAATTATTAGGTGATTCAAAGGTAAATTCTTGGGGCACCTGGGTGGCTCAGTTGGTTAGGCAGCCAGCGCTTGGTTTCAGCACAGGTCATGATCTCAGGGTCATGGGACTGAGCCCCACATCAGGCTCCTCATTCAGTGGGGAATCTGCTTGAGATTCTCTCTCCCTCTGCCCCTCCTCCTACTCACACCCACGCTCTCATCCTCTCTCTCTCTCTCTTTTTAAGATTTTATTTATTTACTCAAGAGAGACACAGAGAGGGAGGCAGAGACACAGGCAGAGGGAGAAACAGGCTCCATGCAGGGAGCCCAACATGGATTCTAGGATCACACCCTGAGCCGGAGGCAGATGCTCAACTGCTGAGCCATCCGGGTGCCCCCCTCCCACTTAAATAAATAAATAAAACCATTAAAAAAAAGAACAAAAGTAGATTCTTCACATTACTCTGGTAAACTGAACATGTAATCATTATGAAATGACTATTTTATTTCTAATTATGGTTTTTGCCTTAAAATCCATGCTGTTTAATTTAAACACAGCCACACAACTATCTCTACTAGCCACATGAGGTTTTTATTCTTTGACTCTCAAAATTTTTGTATCCTTCTGTTTTAGATATGTCTCTTATAAATAACAGATAATTAGGTTTTGTTTTATTTTTTATCCAGTCTAATAATCATCTTTAACTAAAGCACTTAGTCCAGATAAAGTTAATGTAAATTCTGATATATTCAGATTATATTCAATTATATTAATATTATGTGCTTTGTTCCTTTTTTATTTTAATTCCAGTATAATTTTAACATACAGGGTTATATTAATTTTAGATGTACTATATTGTGATTTGACAATTCTATACATCACTCAGTGCTCATCACAATGAGTGTACTCCTAATTCCCATCACCTATTTCACCCATTTCTCCACCCATTTCCCCTCTGGTAGCCACCAGTTCTCTGTAATTAAGAGTCTGTTTTTTGGGTTGTCTTTTTTTTTCTTCACGTTTTTTGTTTTGTTTCTCAAACTCCACATATGAGTGAAATCATATGGTATTTATCTTTCTCTAACTTATTTTGCTTAGCATTATACTCTCTAGATCCATCCATGTTGTTGCAAATAGCAAGATTTCATTCTTTTTCACGGCTGAATAACAGTCTGTTGTTTATATATACTACCTCTTCTGTATCTACTTATTTATCAATAGACACTTGGGCTGCTTTTATAATTTGGCTATTGCAAGTAATGCTGAAATAAACATAGGGGTGCATGTATCATTTGCAATTAGTGTTCTTGTATATTCTTAGTTAAATACCCAGTAGTGCAATTCCTGGATTGTAGGGTACTCCTATTTTTAATTTTCTGAGGAACCTCTATATTGTTTCCACAGTGGCTATTCCAGTTTGCATTTTCACCAACAGTTATGGACTTTACACTTGTTCCAAATGTTTTAATGTTCATTTTTCTCTCCTTTTTGCCTTTTTCTGGATTGACTGAGCATTTTTTATCATTTTATTTTCTTACATTCTTTGAAGTTATATATTATTTTTCTATTATTTTACTCTTAGTGTGCTGCACATTAAATACTACAATATGGATCTTTGACTTATCAAAATCTAATTCAATCAGTACATCTACATTCTTCCCAGAAAATTCAATACACCCCACCAACATATGTGTTATTATTGACATGTATTTTATTTTAAAACTCTGCAGTTTCTGTTCTTCTAGATTACTGATTTATTTGCCCCTCTCTTTCTTCCTTCCTTTATTTCTAACCTTTAATATGCAATCATTTTCATTTTGCCTGAAAAAAAAAGTGCTTTAGAATTTTCTTCAGTGAATCCACTGATACTAAACTCCGTTTTTGTTTTAATTTTCTCCCCATTTTTTGTCTAGATAATTTTGTAACTTAGAAATAATTGTAAGGGTGCCTGCATGGCTCAATCAATTAAGCATGTGACTTTGGCTTGGGTCATGGTCTTGGGAGTCCTGAGGTCGAGCCCCAAGGCTGGCTCTATGCTCAGCAAGGAGTCTACTTGTCCCACTGCCTCTCTCCCTTCTCATGCTCGTGCTCTCTCTCTGTCTCTCTCAAATAAATAAATAAAATATTTTAAAAATTTATAAACATAACCTCTTGTTTTCCTGAATTGTTTAGAAATAAGTAGCCAGTGTGATGCCCCATCACATTTAAATACTTCAATGTAGAATTCTTATCCACAAGAACATTCTCTTACATAATCAAAACACAAACATCAAAATCAGAAAATTAGCATCAAATGTAAAGACTCTCAAGTTTTGCCAATTGTTCCAATAATATCCTCTGGAAAATTAGAAGATCCAAATCAGATGACATGTTGCATTAAATTGTTATGTCTCTTTATTCTTCTTTAATCTGGAATAGCTCCTCAGATGTTCCTTGTCTTTTATGACCCTGAAATTTATAAAGATTACAGGACTGGGGATCCCTGCGTGGCTCAGGGGTTTAGCACCTGCCTTTGGCTCAGGGCATGATCCTGGAGTCCCGCGTTGGGCTCCCTGCATGGAGTCTGCTTCTCCCTCTGCCTGTCTCTCTGCCTCTCTCTGTGTGTCTGCCATGAATAAATAAATAAAATCTTAAAAAAAAAAAAAAAAAGATTACAGGACAATTATTTTGGAGAATGTCCCTCCATCTGGGTTCACCTGATGTCCCCTCATGGTAAGATTCAGGTTCTGTGTTTTTGGCAAGAATACTACAAAAGTGCTGTGTTTTTCTTGTTTCATCTATCAGATAAGTACCCAGTCAAGATTTGTGCCATTATTGGTGATATGAACTTTGGTCACTTGAGCAAGGTAGTGTCTGCCTGATTCCTCCACTGTATAATTACCTTTTCTCCCTTGTCATTAATAAGTACTTTTAGGAGTTATTTTGAAATTGTGTCTATGTCCTTACCTCATCAAACATTTGCCCCCTAGTTTCATCGTGCATTGACATTTTTTTAAGATTTTATTTATTTATTCATGAGAAATACACAAAGAGAGGCAGAGACATAGGCAGAGGGAAAAGCTGGCTCACTGCAGGGAGCCCGATGTGGGACTCATCCCAAGACCCCAGTCCCAAGACCCCAGGATCATGCCCTGAGCCAAAGGCAGAAGCTCGACCGCTGAGCCACCCAGACATCCCCCATTGGCATTTCTTTGCTGAATTAATTATGATGATGATGGCTGCCAGATCAAGATTTTCTAACTCCACCATCTCTCTTCATTGGCATTCTGCTGGAAGAAAAACTTTTCTTCTCTCTTCATTTGCTTATTCATTTAGTTAGTTATATCAGTATGGGCCCAACAATTCCTACTTATTCTGTGGGTTAGAATCCATTAATAATACCATCAGTCATTCAGATGCTCAGATAGTCCCAGATTTGGGCAACAGGAATCCCTTCAACTTGAGTATTCCAGATTCATCTTGGACTTTCTATGCCCTAACCCTGGAGTCAGTCATTTCTAGAAATAAATAATTAATTAATTAATTTTAAAAAATAAAAATTGGTTCCTTTTACTAAAAATAATATTTAGGAGCCAAGATCTGAACATTAGGCATGCTTATTCTCATTATGGTGTTGCTGCACCTGGGCCTTCACAGGGGCCAAAGGGAGGGAATACATGCATGTGGACACACACACATCTACATCTGTATTTGTTTTCTATCAAAAAATCATGATTCACTTTAGTATCTCAATTCCAATATAGTTTTCTATCTTTCTCTCTTTGACAGTGAGAACCCTGTCTCCTATTTTTCTCAATATATTTATTTATTGGATCATGTTATGGACTGAATTGTCTCCCCAGAATCTGTATGTTAAAGCCCTAAGCCCCCATCACCACCACAGCTCAGAAAGTGACTATATTTGGAGATAGAGACCCTTTAAAGAGGTGATTACATTAAAATGAGGCTATTAGGGACACTTGGGTGGCTCAACGATTGAGTGCTCAGGGCATGATCCTGGCATCCGGGATCAAGTCCTACATTGGGCTCCCTGCAGGGAGCCTGCTTCTCCCTCTGCCTATGTCTCTGCCTCTGTGTGTGTGTATCTCATGAATTAATAAATAAATCTTTAAAAAATAAAAATAAATAAATGAGGCTATTAGAATGGGCCTCAATCCAATCTGACTGGGGTCCCCATAAGAAGAGGGAATTTGGACACACAGAGAAATACCAAGAATGTGCACACACAGGAAAGACCACATGAGCAACCAGTGAGCAGGTGGCCATCTGCAACTTAAGGAGAGAGGCCTCAGGAGAAACCAACACAGCCAATTATTTGATCTTGGATTTCTAGACCCTAGAATCATGAAAAATAAATTTCTGTTGTTGAAAGCCACCCTGTCGGTAGCATTTTGTTATGGCAGCTGTAGTAAACTAATACAAATCAATCTCCCTCCCTCACTCCCTCACACATCTAATATGTAACTAGTCTCCTATCACTGCTTCTCACACCCTCCCAGTCCACCCCTCAGATGAGTGGGTATCCTCCTTACCCCATTCAGGTTCCGACACCCCATACTGGCTGACCCTGCCACTACTAACATCACTAACATCACTCCCCCGATGTATATGCCCACCTCACCCTACCTAGGCTCTGATTCCCCATCATGGACCACCACTGCCCCCAATGCACCCCCTCCCCTGTGCCTGTGCCCTCCTTGCCCCACTCAGGCTTTGACACCTGGTGCCAGGCCACTGACATCCTCATCACACAGATGTTTAGCTTGCTTAGCCTTACTCGCTGACTTTTGGACTAAATCTCACCTTCATTCTTCCAAGATACTTTCACCTTTTCCAGGCCAGCTTTCTCTGGGCATCAGTGCCAACTAAAAGAACAGATGAACCTGCAAGGATGTGTCCAATTTATTACACATATTGCTTAGACCTGAGTCAGCAGGACTGACCTGCAGAAATCAAAAAGTTCTCAAGCACACAGACCTGGTCTTATATTTATATAATAAAAAAGCCTCTCTTCCTTATTTTCCATCTCCTGACTCAACCCATACCTGGTACCTCACTCAGGTGGTCTGACAGTCTTAGTTCCCTCCACTGTGGTGTCGTATAATCTGGGGACCTGGATGTTTCCTCTCTTAGGTGCTAGGGATGCCAACCAACATTGAGGAGATCTGAATCTTTCTTCATTTTCCTTAAACTCCGTGGTCTACTTTTGTTGGGGCAGAGGCTTCTTTTCCTTAGATTTTTTTTTGTTACATCTACTGATTTCTAAAACATTATTAGACCTTTTACATTTTATTTTACAGCTCATCAGAGTGGGCATGAGGCTGCAGAGATTTGTGTCAAGAACAATCCAATTGCAGGGGTGCCTGGGTGGCTCAGTCAGTTGGACAATCAACTCTTGATTTTGTCTGGGATCATCTCAGGGTCATGGGATCAAGCCCTGCATTGGGCTCCACACTCAGTGGGGAGTCTGCTTGAGATTCTCTCTCTCCCTCTCCCTCTGGCCCTCCCCAACTTCCCACACACACACTCTCTCTCTCAATAAAATAAATAAATATATATTAAAGGAAAAAAATAAAGAAAAATCAGATTGTAGAGAGTAGCAGAGCTAAGAGATGATGTAGTTCTCAGGAGGCAGAGGAAAAAACTCACCTGGGTTCTTGACATTCCAGTTTACACTTCCAGTACCTTCTTATAGGTCCGACTACGCCCAGAATCCACTAAATGCTCCTTCAGCTTGTGCTAGCCTGATTGGGATTCTGGGGCTTTGCACAGAGAGGTGTGTCTTGGACATTCATTTATCTGCAAATCTTAGTCCATCCAGCCAAAAACTTTGTCATCTAAAACGAGTGCCTACACCGCTTCATGCTGGATGGTCCAGCCGATCTTCAGTGAGAAGCACCTATTTCCGTAGCAATCTCTCATTCACATAAATTCAGTATTCTCTGCCAACCAACTAGCTGTGCACAATCTCAGGGCTTGTAGAGGCTGGTTTAGTGAAGGAACCAATGGATTTTATCACAACATATATTCTTTGCATATTGCACTGCGATGGACCCTATTCATTCTGAAGATCTCCCAGATGGCTCAGCCAATCTGCAGCACCTACAATGCATATTTATTGAGCACCAGAGAGTGCAATCTCTGACAAGGAAACCAACTCAGGTCTAGTTCCTTAATAGGGCATTGCTCAGACTGCTACCCCTTTAGGCAGTGTGCTTTCATTTGCACTACCATATTACCTTAACTTACTCAAAATTTCGGAAACCTGAAAAATGACTCTAAATCACAGACCCCAGTTCCCTTATCTCACTCATTTTTATTCCTCTTGGAATTTATGTCCTGACTTCACAAGTCTAAGAATGATTGCTCTGGCTGCCTGCACTGCACAACCTGCTGGGGGCTGGAAACCCCAGCTGTGCTTTCTCTGCCTCTGACACCTCCCCTGGCAATAAACAGAACTCTATTAGGGCTTCCCTAATGGCTCCTGAAGCAATGGGCAACACTGCAGCTCATTAATAGTGGCACTATCACCGTGGGGCTAGAGGGAAGAAATGTTTATTTGGTTCCAGAAAATGAGCCAACCCCACCATTAGACAATGCCCACAGAGGTGAGGTGAGAAGAAGCCATTTATAGAAAAAGCAGCTTATTTTGCTGAAATCTCCACTGCAAGATGAAGTGGTTAAAGCCATTGCAGCAAAAGTCACCCACCATGGCTGACACTGAGGAGGAGGAAGGAGCTGCCTCTTCAGGGGAGGTAGAAAATCACCCCCAGGCCTCAGAATGGGAAGGCAGATGACTGGAAAACCTCCGTCTACAATTCTCCCTTGCCTTCCCAGCTCTTTCTCAAGGAGGTCCCCAGCTAAGCTGCTGGGTCTCCCACTATGGACAAGAAGGGTTTGTTTTTTGGTGTGGGGTTGGGGGGGGGGGCATTTGCATTTGGTTTCACTGAACTCTCAAGCATTCCTGTGGGTCAGGCAAGGCTCTAAGGATCCAAGTGCATTTAACCCTCACTGTGAAGTAGATATCCTTGGTAGCCTCATCGTTCAGTTGGGGAAACTGAGGCTCAGAGAGGCTAATTAACATGCCCAGGGGCCCACAGCTAACCTATAAAGGAACAAGAATTTGGACACAGGCTGACTGGTCCCATAGCACACAGTCTTAACTCTAGGCTGTATTTCTAGTGATGGCCAACAATAATAGGCAACATTTATTAAAGTGTCTTCCTTCCAATACACAAGACACCTTCAAAGATGTCGCCACATTTATCATAGGGTAATGCCTTTCTAATCTGGAAAGGTATGGTCTAGGTAGTCAAATTTAGGACAGAACATGGTGTGAAAGCATGTGGCATTCAGTGTGGATTTATCTGAGAAATGGGGGCTAAAGAGTTTTATGTTAGCCTTCTAGAGTTTTCTGATTTTCTACATATGTGATCCCAGAAAAGCTTAATCCAGTCCCTTCTGTCCTCTCCTGAGGTCAGGAACAACACGCCCATCAGATTTTTTAAATGCCTCCCAGGTGTTTGCACGCAGAGGTTCTTGATAAAACAGGTTGTGCTTCAAGTCTTTACCTCCTAAAACTAGGCTGAAGCCAGTTCTTGCCTGCTCCCTCCTTTATGTCCCCTAAAGGCAATCCCCGCCCCCATCAGTGTTAAATACAAATTCAAAAGCCAAAGAAACCAGGGATGCAGTAAGATTTGGAACAATTACATGCCTCATTCCCCCCCTCCCCCCGCTCTTACTCTGCGGGATTTTATTCCCCCTTCTCTCAAACTATACCTTCTTATGCCTCTAATAAGCTCTTGTCACTGATAAAGCCAGTCACGGGAAACATCCTTTTAACATTTTTCTAGCTTGCCCAGGAAATGAGTGATGCTCATTGAAGGTATGGCAAAGTACTCTTCCTGCAGGCCCCTTCTCATTCTCCAATCCAGGACACCCTGGGAAGACCTCGGGCTTGCAAATGCTTAGTAGAGGGGGAGAAAAGTTTTAGGAATTATTTGAAGAGCCCTCCAAATGGAAGCACAGTTCTCAGCACCAAGTAGACAGGGTAATAAAAGAAGGTGGAAAAGGTAGGTTCCAGCAGTAACCTGTGTTTCCAAGAAGAGCCTCCATTGACTCCCAGTGACTGAGATCCCTCCCTAGGAGGTGAAGAATGGGGAAATGCACAGCCAAGGATGAAGCCTGATGAAGGAATTACAGTCTGTATTATTTTTTAAAGCCCAAAATGGAATTACTTACATAAACTGGATGCTGGGGGGGAGGGGCCCCTGGTAGAGTCACAACGGCAGGCATACCACCCCCCATATAGCACAGCACAAGCTACTTAGCCCTCAAGTCAGGGCAGGACAAGAAGGCAATCGATTCTGCCCTCAATTCTTGAAAGACAAACCTGGCTACTGTTTTCCTTTTTTTAACTGATCAGACTGAGTTTTTGAAAATCATATTGTGTAAGAACATACATTGACTTGAAAACAAAAATGGTTCACAAAAAAATGTTTAAACAAAAAGAATCATTTCCTCAAAGAATAAGATCTAGCTCAGATGGTTCAACAGACTTTCATGATGGAACTATTAACAAAGGTAGAATCAGGGTAAAGAGTAACAAGATCGTTAGGGTACCATTATGCTAGCAACATTGGGAAGTAATTACTATCAAGGGGCTTCGAGGGACAAGGGGGAGAAAATGGAATTTCTGGAGTTCAATGAGAGCTGAACCCCAAGGAGGGCCCACTGCCAAAAAATACATCCCAAAGCAGGAAGAGATTTCTCTCTCCCCTCACCCACCTATCTCCTAGTGGTCAAATTCAATCAGAAAGCCAGCAGCAAAGGAGCTAAGTAATGCATTGTGTGGGTATGCCTGGAGCAGGGCAAAGAAGGATGGAGAGTAGGGCATGAAGACAGTGATCCACACATCACCAACCCACAGTAGCACCCCAGTCCCTTCTCATCCCATTGTCCTATTTTTCCATTGCACCTGATGCTTTATTTTTATCTCTTTGTTCCCTCTGTCCCACCATTAGAATGTAAGCTCCTTGAAAGCAGGGATTTTATCTGTCCAAAACTATATCCCCACATGGAATATTGGGACCTAAGAATGAGGAAAGCATCCTCTTTGGAGAGGGGTGGAGAGTATGGCCCAGCACAGGTTCTCAGAGCATGTGTGGGGTTAGGAGGGCATCTGCACTGGGAAAGAAATTGGAAAGCAGAGATTCCTATATGCCTGGCTACATACAGGACTGATCAAATAAGTGAAAAAACTTAAGATAATTCACTGTTGGGGCACCTGGATGACTCAGTCAGTTAGGTGGCTGACTTCGGCTAAGGTCATGAACTCAGAGGTCTTATGGTCAAGACCCGAGTCAGGCTCCCCACTCAGTAGAGAGTCTGCTTCTTCCTCTCCCTCTGCCCCTCATCTTGCTTTCTCTCAAATAAATAAATAAATAAAATATTTTTTAAAAAAGATAAGTCATTTAGAGAAGATACAAATATGGAAAAAGAAAATTTGATGAGCTCCATGGTAATGGATTGGAATCGGAGGTATTGGTGTGAACTCATGGTTTCCAAGATAGACAGATATACAAGTAAATATGGATGTAAATGTGTATATGAGTTTATGTGTACATTGTGTGTGGAAGTGTGTGGGTGTATATACCCAACTGTGACCTTGAGTGGGCCTTGCAAGAGGGACACCCTAATAGCAATGAGCTATTATATAACTATACAATAGCAATGCTTAACATTCAAATCTTGGCTTCTAAATACCACTGTCCACTAAATGGCACTAGGAACCCTTAGAGAAATAACTCATTTCAGGCCTGGGACAGGGGAAGTTTAAGAGGAGCTCACAACATCTTTTGCCAGAAAAGAATGATCAAAGAATAATGAGGACATGTCAAAAGGACACAGAAGTCAGTCTGAAGAGTTTCTACTAGCCAAACTGGACTATTTTAGCATAAAAATAAACAATGATGAGAATAGATTTAACCCACTAAATAACATAGGAAACTCTGAGCCCATTAATCAAGTGATTAATTGAATTGCTTGATAAAGAATAGAATATTTACAGACTCACAAATGCTAACCAAATTACTAAAAAAAAAAATTAATGTTTTACTATGGTTATGTAAGATGTTATCATAGGGGGAATTATAGGAAGGTACAGGGACTTCTTTATATTATTTTTGCAACTTCCTGTGAGTCTATAATTATTTCAAAATTTAAAATAAATTTTAATTTTTAAAAAGTAACTTTATATTAGAGAAGCCTGTTTGACCATTACCTTAATCAAGAAGTGAAAGTTAACATCATCCATAATAAGTCAAATGAAAACTATGTGCCACCTCATAGGATGCAACCGGAAGAGTGCAGTGTCATCTCTGATTTTCCTCTTAAAGATACAGTCTGAATCTAATACTGGAAAACATTAGACAAACCCAAAATGAAGGCCCAAATTGAGAGACATTTTACAAGTTAACTGGCTTGCAATCTTCAAAAGTTTCAAGGTCATTAAAATTAAAGAAAGATTGAGGAACTATTCTAGACTAAAGGAGATTGGAGACATAACTTGAATACAGCATGTGATTCTGAACTGGATCCTTTTGCCATAAAGAAAATTATTAGGACAGTGGGTGATTCTTGAGTGGGGCCAAGGATTAGATTGTAGAAAAATGTTGAAATCCTGATTTTGATGGTTATATTGTAGAGATATATATGTATATATATCTATATACACTGTGGTTATTCTGTTGAAAACGCAAACTAAAAGTATTCCAGTGTGAAATTCCTCTGTATTACAGTTGGAATTTTCTATTAGTTTGTGACTGCTTCAAAAGGAAGTTTTTAATTATTAAAAAATATATATATAACTACATCCCCAGCATCTAGAACAGGCATGGCATTCCAAATGCTCAATAAATATTTGAATGAATTAATGAACTATGTAAACAAGTACAACAAACACATGCTTAGAAATAAAGACATCCAAATACTAACAGGGCTTTTTTCAAGGAATGGATTTATCATAGGTAATTTGGGTTTGTTTGTTTTTTTTTTTTACTTTGTGCTTTTCTTTTCATAAATTTTGCATCAAGCATATATTATTGTTAAATTGGTCATGCTGCTCACTAGCTAAGAATAACACTTCAGAAGCACTACAAGTCTTGTCCTTGAGTTTGGGGGTTCCAACACTTGATATTATCAGTTACTTAGACCAGATCCTTAGAAAGTGCTTCATTCAGTACAGGAGCACCTGGCTGGCTCGGTTGGTTAAGTGTCCAACTTTTGATCTCAGCTGAGGCCGTGATCTCAGGGTCATCAGTTCAAGCCCTGTGTTAGGCTCTATGTCCAGCAAGAAAAAAAAAGAAAAAAAGAAAAAAAGAAACCACTTTAGTGCATCCAAGTACATAGAATATCAATTATTTATTAATTATTAGTGGGACATGTATCTTCCTAGTTTCTAGAATATTCTTGCCCATTACCCAAAGCTCTCTCCTTTCTAGAATCACGTTTCCTGGATAGTAGAAGCAGTCATCAGCATTTTGGTGAACATGTAGTCAAACAAAGAGAGTCGGAGAGTCTTGTATGATAAGTAATTCTCATTAAGGAAAGAACTGGTCAATTATTCTGGATGCAGAGTTCCAGTGACCAGGACATTAGATACTACTGGCTAAATATTGATAAATTCTGATTAAAAGGATACTTTTTCTAGGCTTGGGGTGGACTGTTATCACTTAATGGTTGTGTTAATTTCCATTTTTCCTTTATTGATGATTATATTTTGCCTCAGTGTCTCCATGATGGGATGTGATCAGCATTCTAGCTTCTTTAGCAACATATTCACAGGTCACCTCTTAAAATGAGTAGCTTCTGCAGTTGGTTGCTGTACATAATGTTCATTTGTTTTAATTAACACCTAAATTTTGGGGGCAGCCCTGGTGGTGCAGCGGTTTAGCGCCACCTGCAGCCTGGGGTGTGATCCTGGGGACACTGGGTCAAGTCCCACATCGGGCTCCCTGCATGGAGCCTGCTTCTCCCTCTGCCTGTTCCTCTGCCTCTCTCTCTCTCTCTGTGTCTCTATGAATAAACAAATAAATAAATAAAATCTTAAAAAAAAAAACACCTAAATTTTGTATTTTAATAGGCAATATATTCACATGGTCAAAATTCAAAAGGCACAATGGGACATATGGTCATCCCTGTCTCCTAATCATCTTGGTCACCTCCCTAGAAGGAATTGATATTATCAGTTTCCTGTATATCATTCCAGGGAGATAAACATGCACACACAACACACACACACAGACATTTTTCACCCTCTGTAGAACTTTCCATGCTGTTCTTCACCTTGCTTTTTTTTCACCAAAAATCTATCTTGGGGGTAGTTTTATATCAGTATATAAAGAGCCTCCTTATTCTTATTCTTGTCTTTTTTCAGTGCACAGTATTCCACTGAATGAATATACTATCATTTTTTAAACTAGTCTCCTACTAATGGACATTAAGAAGGCTTCCAAACTTTCACTATTACACAATGTTCCATTTACCTAAGTCATTTTGCACATAAGCAAACATTTTTTGGATCAATTCCTAGCAGTGTAATTGCTGGGTCAAAGGTATATGCATTTTTTATTTTGATAATATTGATAGGTTGCCAAAGTATCTCCCTTAGAGGTTGTAGGAGAGCCTTACTGAGCACTAATAAAATTCTGGATTTTGCTAATCTGGTTATGAAAAAGGATATACCAGAGAAGGGTTTGTCTTTTAAGATTGTATTTATTTATTTGAGAGAGAGAGAGAACAGGGGAGGAGCAGAATGAGATGAGCAGAGGGATAGGGAGAGGGACAAGCAGACTCTACACTGAGCATGAAGCCCCACATAGGGTGCAATCTCATGACCCTGAGATCATGACCTGAGCCAAAATCAAGACTGAGCCACTCAGTTACCCGTCAGGAGTTTTAAACCACATTTTACTTATATTGAGTGACAGTGGGATCCCTTCATTTTTACTTCCTTTTCTGTATAGTTGGTATAGATGCTTTCATTTTTCTTTTTTTTTTAAGATTTTATTTATTTATTCATGAGAGACAGAGGGGGGGCGGACAGAGACACAGGCAGAGGGAGAAGCAGGCTCCATGCAGGGAGCCCAATGTGGGACTCGATCCCAGGACCCTGGGATCACACCCTAGGCTGAAGGCGGCGCTAAACCGCTGAGCTACCTGGGCTGCTCAATGCTGTTCATTTTTCTATTGAGATTATTTTTGAAGTACTTTATATATTAAGAAAATCACTTTTCTGCGATAGGAGTTAAAGATATTTTATACCAAACTAAGCGTCTTTTGACTTTCAATAGTTTTTGCCCTGAGAGCACAAATTCTGCCTAAGTTTAAATCCTGGCTCTGCCACTCACTGACTGTGTGACTTAACCGAGGACTCAACTAGTTATCAGTGAAGTGGTACTATTATTAGTAGTACCTATCTCACACTGTTGTCCTAATGAAAAGAATGAATATATAGAAAAATCTTAGAAAATATAAGGCATATGACAAGGATTACATGGTTTTTCTCTTTTTAATGTAGTCAAATTTAATGTTGTTCATTTTAGATGCAAAACTCTTATTTGCCTTGGCTTCAAATTCTGGAGGTGAAATTTAAAAAAAAAAAAGAATTAAAAAAAATATTTTATTTATTTATTTATGAGACACAGGCAGAGACACAGGCAGAGGGAGGAAAAGCAGGCTCCACGCAAGAAGCCAGGTGCAGGGCTCGATCCCGGGAATCCAGGATCACGCCCTGAGAAAAAGGCAGACGCCCAACCACTGAGCCACCCAGGCGTCCCAGGAATTATTTTTTTCTTTAAACATTTATTTATTTTAGAGAGAGAGTGTGAGCAGGGGAAAGGGCAGAGGGAATGGGAAAGGGAGACTCTCAAGCCGACTCCACACTAAGCATGGAGCCGACCCTTGGTTCGAACTCATGACACATGAGATCATGACATGAACTGAAATCAAGAATCCATCCCTCAACCTACTGAACCACCCAGGAGCCACTATTTTTACTTTTGATGGTAATATGCACCATCCAGATATCCAGCCTTCCTCATAACAGAGGCTACTTAATCCATGGACATGTAGACCAAGCCGTGAGGTGCTTTATAGTCACCATATCTACTCCTCACTATAACTCTTCAGTACAGATGGTCATCCTCATTTTATCTATGAGGAAACTGAGGCTCACAGAGGCCAAATGACTCACCCAAGACCAAGTTCCTTTTGTGCCTTGATTTGTAAATGTTCTCTAACCTTTTTTTTCTCAGGTGTGCCTGTTGCAGATGGCTGAGGCAGAAGCTGTGCCTGAGCCCCAGCTGCCGGGCTGCGGCCATTCACTCCGCATGCCCCAAGCCAACTCCTTCCTGACCTTCACCAGTGACCCTAGCTGTTCAGTTTACAATCCCCTTTGACTCCTCCCACAAAGTTCATCAAGCCTTGCAGCTCCTCCCTCCTCTGAAGTGTCTCCCATCTACACTCCGGTCCATCCCAGCTTCAGTCCTCACTACTTTTCACCGAGTTGCTGCAATAAGCTCCTAAGGAGGCTCCCGGCCGACTTGCACAGGTCTCTCCCACTGTGCTGTCTGGGTGACCGCTCCAAAGTGCAGCTCTAGTCCCGCACTCCCCAACTCTCAGACCTTCCGGGTCTCTCGGCCTGCTCCTACCCCTGACCTTTGACCCAACCTACCCAGCAGGGTTTTGCTTCCAGGACTCCCCTCTCATCCAGCCAAAATAAATGCCTCACTATTCCTTGAACAGGCAGGTGGTTTATTTAGCTCAGAATTTCTCTCTGCCTTCTCTTCTGGGCCACTCAAGCTTTACAACGCTGTCCTTTATTCTGACTATACTCACTTCTCATTCCGCTTACCACCTCTCCCCATTCCACACCCTGCATTTGTTTGTAAACTCCTTGAGAGCTTAAATTCTACAATGCTTTCACACTGAGATACAACTGATAAACCACACAACCTATTTTCTAACCCGTCCAGCCACTCAGAGGGACCTGGGTTAACAAGGCATGTGGTGTGCCAGGCCTAGTAGTGGCAACAACCAAGCCCAGCCTATTTGTATAATTTTTTTTTCTTTCTTTCCTTTTTAACCAACCCCTGCCCCCGCACCACCACCACCAAGCCTGCCTGTTTGAACCCAGCCTGATCTTCTCACAAAACCATCACTTCTAGGGATCCCTGGGTGGTGCAGTGGTTTAGCACCTGCCTTTGGCCCAGGGCGCGATCCTGGAGACACGGGATCGAATCCCACATCGGGCTCCCGGTGCATGGAGCCTGCTTCTCCCTCTGCCTGTGTCTCTGCCACTCTCTCTCTCTCTCTCTCTCTGTGTGTGACTATCATAAATAAATAAAATAAATAAATAAATAAAATATTAAAGAAAAAAAAACATCACTCCTGGCCAAGTGCCCATTGCAAGCTTCTAAAAGTTCTGATAGCTCTCAGCTCGCATCTGGAACAGGGACAGCACATAGAGAACATTCTGGAAATATTAGTCGTACAAACAAACTTTGCCTTGGAGAGAACATCAGGACATCAGATCAACTTCATGGTTCAAAAGAAGAAATGAAGGCACAAAAAAGAAGAGACTCTTCCTAGGTCATAGAGCAAGGCAGGAAAACAGAACTAGACTTAGAAGTGACCTTCCTTGACGGCCGTCCAGACCACGGTCCTCCGCACCTTGGAGCCATACACACCTAGGGTCAGCAGCCTCGGCTGCTGAGGTCACCTGAGGTCACTGCCCAAGACGTCACCACCTGTTTCTTTCTCCCTCACCTCAGAGACGCCTTTGTCTTTCCCACAGTAACATCTTTCCTCCCCTCGAAATCTCAGCTTTAAATATAGTAGCCCAAGGCAGCAGGAGGACGACTCCCGGCGGGATCAACTGGCTGCGGAAAGCGAAGGTATCCGCTGCTGGGCCTGTACCGCTCCTTCAGAGACTCCGCCTCCTCGGAGCTTCCGGGGTCGGAACCCCGCCCCCGGCCCCGCCAGGCCCCGCCCCCGGCCCCGCCCCCGGCGCGCCAGGCCCCGCCCCAGACTCGCCCGCCCACACGCGGCCTCCTCGCCTGGCATGGGAGGAGCCGAGGCTCCAGTCTCCGCCCTCCCCCTAAGACCCACCCTATTGGCGTAGACAGCCAGAACCCGTGTCCAATGAGGAGGAGGGGGCGGCCCCCTAGTCCTATCCGCTGCGACAACACAAAAAACGGACGCAACTAACTGGCCGACGCTACAGCGTGGTCTTTCCGGGTCCTCGGTCCACGCGTATCGCGTACGCCTGCCGGGCCCCGGTCTGAGGAGAGCCGGGAAGGACCGTCTGGTGAGTCAGTGTGTGCCGGCGGCGGCGGCCGTTGGCGTCGGCCCGGGGGCTGCCGCTGCTCCGCGCACAGAGCGCGGGGTGGGCTGGGCCGTGGGGGAAGGCCCGAGAAAGGGGCGGGGAGCCGCGGAGCACGTGCGACGCCGGCCTGAGCGTGGCGTGGGTGGGGGGCTGGGCCGGCCCCGCGGGCGTGAGGAGCCGAGGAGCCGCGCCCCTCCGGCCGGTTGGGTCCTGCAGCTGTGAACGCGGGGGGGGGGGGAGGGGGGCACCCCGAGGGGGCGTCCCGTTGAGCCCCGTTGCTGAGCGTGGCCCCCAGCCCCTGCCGGTGTCGCGACCGGGGAGCCTCGGCGGCCGTGTCCCTGAAAGTTGAGGCGGTGAGAACGGCTGCCGCTCCCTGAGCGTGGGCCGAGAGCTCGGCGCGGGCTAACTGCCTCGCGCGCCTCAGCCAGGTCTCCCCCCTGCAGCCCTGGGAGGTGGGTGCCTCGGTCGGGCGCGGGAGGAGGCCTCGTGAGGTTTCGCTTGCGCGCTCCCTGCCGCACTGGTCGGTGCCGGAGCCCGGGTGCGAACCCGCAGGCCGAGCTGCGAGCCGGCGGGGAAGCCCCCCCACGTCCTCGGGCTCTCGGGGTCCCGGAGGCCTCGTCACCCCCCGCCGCCGCCGGCCTCCGCCGCTTGCCCCCAAGGCCGTGGGGTGGCCTGCGGTCCCCCTCTCTAGACTCGGACAACGGGGAGGAAAGAAATCTGTGAAAACTTCCTGGAGGAAACAAAATTCCAAACACACACACACACCCCCGCGAAGTTCTGTTTTAAATAACAATGGAAATCACGGTTGAGGTGTTGTTCTGCGGGTAACCCAGCCCCGGGGCCTGACCGGCAGGGGCGGAATTTCTTTTCCAACACGCTTCGTGTCCTGCTGGGTAAGATAACTTAGACCTGGAAGCCTCAGTTTCCTCATTTGTAAAAATAGTTATTAAAAAAAAAAAAAAACTCAAGGTGGGCAAGGCGAGCTCCTTGTAGGGGCCATTTTGTGTTGGGCCTTACAAGCTATTCAGCATTCGCCTTTTCCATATTACAGTCCAGGAGTCTGCGTCATCGTAATTACCCTGTTGGGTGTTTTTTTTTTTTTTTTAGGATGTTTCTCGCTTTTATTTTTATTTTTTTTTAAGATTTTATTTATTCATGAGAGAGAGAGAGGCAGAGACACAGGCCGAGGGAGAAGCAGGCTCCATGCTGGGAGCCTGACGCGGGACTCGATACCAGGTCTCCAGGGTCACGCCCTGAGCTGAAGGCGGTGCTAAACCGCTGAGCCACCTGGGCTGCCCTGTTTCTCACTTTTAAATATTACAGTTAGTAAATCTTTTTTGTTTTTGAGATATAATTCACACACCGTAAAATCCACCGTTTTAAAGGATACAGTTCGGTAGGTTTTGTAGGATATTCACAAAGTTGTGTGACTCTCGCCGCGTTCTTCTTCCAGAGCATTTTTATCACCCCAGAAAAAAAAACCCTGTAGCCCATGCAATTCAGAGGAACGTTGTTGGGCTCCAGGCCAGATGTTGAGGCCCAGCTGCCAGGGCTCCCAACCTGAGGTCTTAAGTAGAAAATATGGAGCCTCTTCCCTCCCTGAATTTCAGCCCTGGGCTGAAGCAAGGAAAGCCAGAGGCCTGAGGGCTCCCAGCACCCTTGCTAAGCAGACACCCCACCCCCACCCCCAGGCTGCCCCACAACCCTGAGGCATGAGGTAGCAAGGTAGGCATCTTGGGAAAGGGGCAGGGCCAGTTATCCAAGAAACTGGGATGTTCCAACCACAAGCTTTTGGGAGAGCTCTACCAAATCTTGGAGGTTCCTGTGGGGAGAACTGTCCCACTGCAAGGCAAAACCACCTTCCCAGGGAGATCCCGTAACTGGGCCACTAGAGAGATCGTAGATTTGTGTTTTGTTTTGTTTTGTTTTAATTTTTTTTTTAATTGGCTTTCTTTTTTTTTTTAAGATTTTATTTATTCATGAGAGAGACAGAGAGAGAGAGAGGCAGAGACACAGGCAGAGGGAGAAGCAGGCTCCACGCAGTGATCCTGACATAGGACTCGATCCCAGCTCTCCAGGATCATACCCTGGGCCGAAGGCGGCGCTAAACTGCTGAGCTACTGGGGCTGCCCCCCCCCCCTTTTTTTTAATTCACGAGAGACACAGAGGGAGCGTGAGGCAGAGACACAGGCAGAGGGAAAAGCAGGCTCCGTTCAGGGAGCCTGATGTGGGACTCGATCCCGGGACTCCGGGATCCTGCCCTGGGCTGAAGGCAGGCGCTAAACCGCTGAGCCCCCCCCCAGGGAGATCCTTGATTTGAAGCAGGACCTGAAAAACTCCGAAATTTGCCAAACTTCAGGATTATCAACAAGGCAGAGGTTCATACTTGGAGCCGGAGGAGGTGAACCTTTGAAAGCTCTTAAAACCAAGGTAAAAATGAAATGGGATGATTTCACAACAACCATAATGGCAAGGAATGGACAAGCTAAGCTGAATTAGAAAGGACAAGTCTGCAAACCCATCTTATGGGCATGTGGGTGGAACCCAGTTAAACAGGCAGCCACAGGGATGCCTGGATGGCTCAGTGGTTGAACATCTGCCTTCGGCTCAGGGCGTGATCCCACGGTCCCGGGATCGAGTCCCACATCGCGCTCCTTGCATGGAGCCTGCTTCTCCCTCTGCCTATGTCTCTGCCTGCCTCTCTCTCTGTCTCTCATGAATAAATAAATAAAATCTTAAAAAACAAATAAAAAACAGGCAGCTACAGTGGATGCTATCCAAACAGCTTTCATCTGGAGAAAGCTATTGGCAGTTCTGAAGAGCAAAAAATAAAGGATACCAACACTGTATTTCCATTTTATCACTATTGAAATTGTTTCACGGCAAAGCATTAGAGGTATACACAGCTGCCTACCAAGATGTGCCAAAGGTTGGTGAGGAAGATTTATAGGTCTTTCAGAAGCTCTGGGTATCCACTAGATTATCCACCACATGTAGATAACGTTAAGAGTGTTACCCAACAATCCATCTCAGCCAGTAACTCCAGAAACCAACAGGAAAGCTTTGGTGCCCCGTGAGGCCAACTGCTCCGTCCCCAGGAATACCGAGAGGGCTGGACAAATCAAAAGCATAGCTCCTACCTAGATTTGCCAATACTCTTGCCGAACAAACTTGGATAAACTTCTCTCAAGAGATCTTTCTTTGGAAAAGAGAGAAATTTAAGTGCCAGCAGCCAGAGGAGGTGGCACGCTCAAGTCTTGACTGACCTCTAAGGAGGAGATGTGCAGAGAGGTACGTGTGAACAAACAGACAGAACATGTGATCACAGGTGGGGGGGTTATAATGTGTGCGTCATATGATCGTGGGCAGGGAGGTGATGTGTGGGATGTGGTTTTCTAGGCATTCTGTTGTTTTGGGGGCTTTTCTGGCCTAGCAGTTAAAATGTTCTGGTCATTGCAAAACCTCTTTATCAATGCCTCAAAAAACTATGATAAGAAATAAGAACAATAGGTTTCAGTTAGAGCTTGAGTTAGGCAGTCCTGTTTTTCTGGTTTCTGACAAGAACAAATTTAGATTCAGAGTTTTCAGAGATCGCTGTCAGCTAAATGTGTATCTGGAACAGGACAGGTATCCATCTGTTGACTAAGAAAGGAACAACAAGCAGTTGATTGAAATGTTACAGAAGAAAACTAAATTTTCTTATACTCCTTTCCATTTTCATCTTAAAATGACTCAGAATCCAGGATTACAGTATTACCCCTTATCCAGGGGACACATTCCAAAGCCCCCAGTGGATGCCTAAAACCATGGATAGTAAAAAAACTTATTATGTTTTCTCCTATATAGACATACCTGTGATAAAGTTTAATTTATAAATTAGGCACAGTAAGAGGTGAATAACAATAACTGGTAATAAAATAGAACAATTACAACAATATACTGTGATACAAGGTATGTGAACGTGGTCTGTCTCAAAATACTTTCTTGTACTGTACTCACCCTTCTGTGATGATGTGAGATGATAAAATGCCTACGTGATGAGACGACATGTAGATGTTGTGACACAGCATTAGGCTGTTACTGATCTCCTGATGATCTGAGGGTACATCCGGAGGAGAATCATCTGCTTCTGGATCTGATGGAGGATAACTGAACCCAGGGAAAGTGAAACTGTGGGTCAAGAGATCTGCTGTACTGAATTGTAAAACTTTATACTGGCTTGCTATGTTAAACCTCAAAATGAAATACCATTGAAAACAGGGGAAGAAAATTTAAGGAAGTTTCTGCTGATGTAAATGAAAGTTTTAAAAAATATATATACCTAGTCATTTTAACCTCTTTGTGATGTGTGGTCTTTTTGTATAATCTGCCCCCCCCCCCTTTTTTTTTAATGATTATGGATTTCAGAGTGTTTCACATTATTACACTGCTCCTGGTTGGAAGTGCTACAGTAAGTAGATAACAGAAGCCAAAAAAAAAAAAAAATCTACCAATTCAGTTAGTTTCTTTTAGGTCAACTCCAGAAAAGGATCCTACCTAGTTGTTCTGATTTAAAAATTCTATTTCATGGGGTGCCTGGGTGTCTCAGTCAATGAAACATCCAACTCTCCATTTTGGCTCAGGTCATGATCTCACAGTTATGAGTTTGGGTCTTGCATTGGGCTCAGTCCTGGGCATGGAGCCTGCTTAATAATTCTCTCTCGTCCCTCTGTTCCTCAACCTCCCCCTCTCAAAAAAAAATTCTTGGGATCCCTGGGTGGCACAGCGGTTTAGCGCCTGCCTTTGGCCCAGGGCGCGATCCTGGAGACCCGGGATCGAATCCCACGTCTGGCTCTCGGTGAATGGAGCCTGCTTCTCCCTCTGCCTATGTCTCTGCCTCTCTCTCTCTCTCTCTCTCTGTGATGACTATCATAAATAAATTTTAAAAAAAATTATCTTGCAGTGTTAAGTAAAAAGACAAGTTTTCTTTTTTTTAAACTTTCACTGAAACATGAAGTCTCATCATTTGATCTGTATGTTTACCTTTCAGTGTATATGTAATCAAACAGAATAAAGGCAATATGAAACTAATATATCAGTATTTTATGAATGCACAGGCATAAATTTTAGTTTAAATAAAAGTCACATTCAACCTAATTCTGGTTTTAAAACAAAACTGGCATACTAAAGTATTGTATATGTGACTATTGCTTTTGGTACCAAAGTTTGTTGTAATCTGGTGGCATGTTGCCTGTGAAAACAATGTAATCAGAGTCTTAATTAACTTGGGATGAGTAGGGAACGTACTTATAACGGAAAAATAGTCTCCCAAGAAGCTTCTTTCAAAAAAAAAAAAAAATCTTTGAGTGTGCAGAGATCTTTGTGCCAGTTAGTCACTCCCCATTTTCTGCCTTCTCTTCCCCTACTCTCAGCCCCCTGGAAACCACCTCTTCTTCCCCCTCTCTCCTCCCTCTCTGTATCTGAACTTGCCTATTCTGGAGATTTCATGTACATTGATTCATAGAATATGTGACCTTTTGTGTCATCCCTTTGTGTCTGGCTACTTTCATTTAGCATAATGTTTTCAAGGTTTGTCCACATTGTAGCAAGCATCAGTACTTCACTCTTTTCATGGTTGAACTCTGTTGTACAGATGTGGCACATTTGGTTTATCCATTCACCAGTCGGTGGAAATTTAGGTTTCTACTTTGAGGCAATTAATTATGAATAGTGCTGCTATGAATGGTACCAAATTTTTGTATAGCTCTGTGTTTTCATTTCTGCTGGGTTTTGCTAAGTCATGTAACTGTTGAACCTTTGGAACAACTGCCAAACTTTTTTCCAAACTGGCTGCAGAATTTTGCCTTCCACCAGTAATGTATGAGGTTTCTCTACATCTTCAACCAATACTTGTTATCTGCTTTTTTGATTGTAGCCACCCTGGTAGGTATGAAGTGGTATCTTACTGTGGTTTTGATTTGCATCTACTTAGTGACTAATGATGTTGAGCATCTTTTCATTTTCTAAGTGGCCATTTGTATGTCTGAAAAAAATGTCTTTAATTGTTTTATTATTATTTAGTTGGGTTATTTATATATTCTGGATACTAGATCCTTATCAAATACAGAATTTAAAAATAATTTTCTTGGGGTGCTTGGGTAGCTCAGTCAGTTAAGCACCTGACTCTTGATTTAAGCTCAGATCATGATCATGGGGTAGTGAGATTTAGCCCTGTGTTGGGCTCTATGCTCAGTGGTGAGTCGGCTTGAGATTCTCTCCTTCCCTACCTCCTTCCCCCATTTGAACACGTGCTCTTGCTCTCAGATAAGTAAGTAAATCTTTAAAAAATATAAAAATAATTTTCCTCCATTTTGTGAGTTGGTTTTTCACTCTTTTTTTTCCCCCTTTTTTAGTAGTGATCATTTGATGTACACAAGTTTTTAATTTGATGAGGTCTATTTTATTTTTTTCTTGTGCTTCAGGCATTCTATCTAAGGAATCATTACTTAATCTATGATCATGATGATTTATATCTTTGTTTTCTTCTAAGAGTTTTATACTTTTAGGGGGCATCTGGATGGCGCAGTTAAGCATCCAGTTCTTGGTTTCAGCTTTGGGTCATGATCTCAGGGTCGTAGGATTGAGCCCCATGTGGGGCTCTGAGCTCAGCATGGAGTTTACTTGGGATTTTCTCCATCTCCCCCTTCTGATCTTGCATGCGTTCTCTTTCTCCCTAAAATAAATCTTTTTTTTAAGTTTTATAGTTTTAGATATTAGATCCATTAGAATTAGTTCTTATGTATGATGTGAAGTAGGAATCCAAATTCATTCTTTTGCAGGTGGATATCCAGTTATCCTAGTAGTTGAAATATTTTACTTTCCCCTCCTGAATAGTCTTGGCATCATTTTCAAAAATCAATTGAGGGGGGTGCCTGGCTGTTTCCATCAGTAGAGCATGCAGCTCTTAATCTCTGGGACATGAGTTCAAGTCCTACATTGGGTGTGGAGCCCACTTAAAATTAAAAAAAAAAAAAACATAGCTGTGGTGGGTTTATTTTTGGACTCTCAGTTCTACTCCAGTGATCTGTGTTTCTGTCCTTATGCCGCTACCACATTATCTTGATTACTGTATCTTTGTATTAAGTTTTGAAATTGGAAAGTGTGAGTCCTCCAATTTTGCTTTCTCAAGACTTTTTTTTTTTTTTTAACTGTTTTGGACCCCTTGCATTTCCATATGAATTTTAGGATCAGCTGCTCCATTTCTACAAAAATAGCAATTGGAATTTTGATAGGGATTCCATTAAGTCTGTAAATCAATTTGGAGGCCATTTTAGGTTTTATAATTTATGACATAGATATGTTTCCATTTACTTGGGTCCTCTTTAATTTCTTTCATAGTGTTTTATAGTTTCAATGTACAAGTTACCCACTTACCATATTATATGTATTTCTAAGTAATCTATAGTTTTTTGATGTTACTGTAAATGGAATTGTTTTCTTTCATTTTCAGATTGTATCCTGCAACCTTGTATAATTCATGTATCCCCTCTAATAGTTTTGCTGTTGATTTTTTAGGATTTTCTCTATATAAGATCATGCCAGCTACAAATAGAAGTACTTTTTATTTTCCTGTTTGAGTGCCTTTTATTTCTTTTTCTTGACTAATTGCCGTTGACTAGAACTCCCAGTATAGTGTTGAATGGAAGTGGTGAGAACAGACATCCTTGACTTGTTCCTGATCTTGGGGAGGAAACTTGCACTCTTTGACCATTAAGTGTGATGTTAGCTTTGGGTTTTTTTTGTAGATGCCCTTTATCAAGTTGAGGAAGTTACCTTCTATTTCTAGCTTTTAATCATGAGAGGCCATTGGATTTTACCCAATGCCCTTTCTGTATCTATTGAAATAATCATGTGGGGTTTTCCCTTCCATGTATTTTGTTAATATGCTGTATTACATTGATTGATTTTACTACGTTGAATCAACCTTATATTCCTGAGATAAATTCTGCTTGCTCATCATGTATAATCCTTTTTATATGCTCCTGGATTTGGTTTGTTAGCATTTTGTGTGTCTATGTCATGGGTATATTGATAAGTAGTTTTCTTGCGATGTCTTCAGTTTTGGTAATAGGGTAATACTAGCCTCATAAAGTGATTGTGAAGTTGTAATTTTTATAGTCTTTTGGATTATTTTTTAAGATCCATTCCCAACACAAGGCTTGTACATTTATAAGTTACTTGATAAGTATTGCCTTGTCATTTTCCAAAAAGTTAAATCATGTTTGACTTTGTAAATGAAAATGCCTAGAGCAAAAAGGGGCTACCTGGAATTTTAAAGTAGTTGTGAGGTTGTTTTGTTTTTTGTTTAGTTCAGTGAACATTTACTGAGAACAAGTAGGTCATGAGTGCTAGGAACAGAAGGAACAAGGCAGGGTCTTTGCTTAGAGAATTCATGTTATGTTAATCTGAGATGGGACTACAAAGTTTAGTACAGAGTGATAAGGGCAAGCAAGCATAATGCATAAAGTGGGTACTGAGAGTGAACTATGTCTGCATTCGGGGAAGACACTCCCCACCCCTGAAATAGGCTTCTTAAAAGTACAAAAAGATACCAGTTCATCCCACTCTAATCCTTTCTGTGTTCAGTCAACTTCTATTTATTATGACCTTTTAAGATGACTTTGGCTTGATCTTGCTTATTAAGTCAGTTAATGCCATCAGTCTTTCCTTGTGTTGCAGTACCTGAACCTGCACTTGTGTGAGTTACTGGTTCAGACATATTCCAAAATCAGCGCTCACCAGTTATTTCATTATTTATTATGTCCTTGATTTTGCCACTCCTCTTTGGAGGATAATGGTGTGGGCATGCCATGCTCCTGCCACCTGATCTGCTTTGACTTACCATTCCATGTGTTCTTCACTGTAGTCCTGCATTACTTCACAATTAAAGCAAACTGACATCCTATGTACAGAATGTGGAATCTAGAGAAATTATCTTTTTATAGAGTTGCTAATAATCTGTCAATAAGGGTTCTTTTTCTAACACTGGCCCTATTTCCCTTCTGCTGCATAGTTCTTCTTAGTTTGTAACTTAACTAGTTAGTAAATACAACTTTATTCTTAAATAAAGATTAAGATAATTGATCCTCAGGGAGACCCATGCATGTGGTGTCTAGGAACCATGAAAGTGGATTGCTTAGGAAAATGAATAAAGTTATTGTACTATAGGACAGGGGTGAGGGCAGCAGTAATATTTACAGAGAAGGGAAATATGGATAGGTAAAAGAGCAGACAGAGAACTAGGGAGAAATCATGGGCTCTGAACCTGCTGAGTCTGCTGTCACCGTAGAAGTAGATAGTGGCAGTAGAAGTTGATGCCCAGGAGGGGTATTAGGGGTTAGAGATGAACCTGCATTGGCAGGTGAGACGGTGGTATAAGTGTGAAAAGATCTAGGACAGTAGAAGACAGACACAGGACAGGTGACCCAAGAGAAACCTTTGAAAAGGATGAGTTTGACAAGTAAAGGGAAAACCAAGAGAAATGTTCCCAGAAGCCAAAGGAAGAGTGATGCTTTGTGGCATCACATGTTTTAAAGAGAGACCACTAACTTTGGCAGGTAGGGGGATCATTAGTTAAATGCCTCACAAGAGCATTTTACCAGAAGGGTGAGGAAGGTAGCCTGACTGCAGTGGGTTGAGGAGTGACAGGGAAATAGATGGGATGTCTGCACATAGACCATGTGCTAAGGATATCTTCTTCCTTTTGGGTTGGAGATGGAGCACATACAAATTAAAAACCTGAGCCTGTTCATAAGCCGAGATATAAGGACAGGGGAAATTGGTTAAGCATACGGGAACAGGTGTCTGTTGAGTCTGAGGAGGAATAAGAGCAACAGCCAGGTGGAATGGGTTTGCCAGGAAAAGGCACAAGGACACCTGTTTCCCCAAGACAAGTGGAAGACCATTGGAAATATTAAAGGCAGATACTTGTGGAAGAGAAAGGGTAAAGTTGTAATATTCATACCTGGCAACATCTCTTTTCTACATGAGGTGGAGAGCTATACTAACAAGGAGGATTGGAAGAAAGTGGAAAGGGAATTTGGGACAGGGATAACACCCTGAGTTGTGGGGAGTGACTCTGACTAGGAATAATTAAAGTAGTTTAATTCATAATTTCCCAGCAGAGAATGAAAATAAGACATTTATGATGGCCCCACCTCAGCATGGCTATATGCTTTGCTTAGTAGTGCTTATTAATTCTGGCACAGGACTGGAGAGCGTCTGCTGAAAGTAATCCAAGTTGTGGAATGGCCCAGTAGGGGAGGCAGACTGTCTGAAGCAAGCAAACTGAGGACTTTGTTACAGAATTCACAAAATGTTTGGGTAAGTACTGGACCAGGAGTCCAGACTTCGGGTGTGCTGATGCCAACAAGCATTCCCCATTCAGAAGAAGTTGGAAAATAAAAGCAAATAGTTTTCTAATCTATTCTTTGGTTGCATTCAGTCCTAGAAATGTTCTTCTAATTTTGTGATGGCATTTGAATGTGGTTTTAAAGTATACTGAGTTTAAATAAATAAATAAATAAAAGTATATTCAGTAAGGTGTCATCACTGTCTCCTGTTAGTTGGGGCTGGGGAGGGGGGGATGTGAATCAGGTGTTAAGAAAGCATGGAACTCACAGCAACTAGTCCGTGTACCACAGTTTGGTCTTTTTAAGAACTCTTAATGTGATTCCCAATGTTGAAACTGGTGGTTAAGAGATAGATTCAGGCTATACAAGATAAGATTTGAAAAAGCCACTTGAAATATTGTGGCACTATCAGTAAGAAGTGTTTTTATCTCATTCCTTACTTTAAAAAATGCATTTGCACATCTGTCCCTTTAACAGCTTGCATACTTCAGGAAGCTAAACCCTTTATAAAGCACATTGAGAAATCCTACACACTGGCCCTCATTTAACTATGTTCACAGTTTTCCCTGCCCAGTACTGGAATTGTGTAGGAGAAAGTGTTCACTGTCATCTATTCTCTATAAATAGGGATGTGTGTGGACTGAAAGAAAAATTATATGCTCTGGTGTTATCTGGTAAAGAAAAGAAAGAAGAATAACCTAAGAGTTCTCATGCCGGCCTCAACTGCCATCTAATGTAATTGTGAGAATCTGTCATCACCTCACACAGTGACCCAAGGAACCAGAGGTCGGCAGATTGGCAGGCCAGCTATCAACGGTGAGGTAAGAGAAGTGGCTACAGAAGCATGGGCTTTCCTCGGTGTCTCCACCTGGAAGCGGCCCTTTGTAGGTGTGGTGTAGTGGCTCTGGTGAGAACCCAAGTTGGGCCATCCTCTTGCCTAGCTCTGAGCATGAAGGAAATATCAAGAAGCAAACAGAAAAGCACGTGCATGTACACACACACACATTTGTATGTGAACTTTCTTTTTTTCTCTCTTAGGAGCAGAAATGTATAAAAACAACTGGCAGAATAGAAGACGTGGGAGAAGGAGCCACCAGCAGAACTCTCGGCTCAGACAGCATGGTTCTGATGAGAGGCAAGTGCTGCTGCCCGGGGCCCCTCTAGCACTGTGGCACCCCTTGGTTGTGTGGGAGTCACCATGGTTCTCACCACAATGCGGGGTCTGAGCTGGGGCCCAAGAAGAGTCTGCATCTCTAACAAGATCCTAGAGGGTGCCGCTGCTGGAAGTCAGCCTGCCTGCCACACTTGGAGTAATGAGGAGATACAGCCACACTCTTCTTTCTTTCCAGAGTGACCATGACCTCTGGCCAGAGCACTAGCCAGAGGCTTAGAAGTAAGACATTATCAGGTAGAACTGGAGAGCTGTTTTTCTAGTTTGCAGACTTTTTCCCTCTCTCTCTCTCTCTCTCTTTTCCTAGCCAATGAAAATAGCTAATTCAGCCCAAGACCTTAGAAAGGCTAAATATATAATACTGCATTTAATAAACACAAAAGTGTACAAAATATTACAATGAACATCATATACCCACTACTCAGCTTAGAAAGTTAAACTTAACCTATACTGAGTTGAAGTCCCCGGTGCAAACCTTTTCCACTCTTACTGTTCTTATGGCCAGAAGTCCTATTGGCCCTGAACTATGAAGAGATGTCTTCTCCTGGTGTGGGTGGGTATCTTGGGCCGAGACTAGATTGTATTTCCTTCATGCAGAAGTCTTTGCACCAGAGGAGGACTGCGTGCCAGCAGTCTCAAAACTTCTCCACACTTCAGACCTCCTCCTAACATGGACAGTCAGAAGATGCCAAATACCAAGATGCTTCCTACAACACATGAACCCAAACAATAACAAAAACCATTAAAATGTTTGACATTGCTTTTGCCTATGTGAATTTGGGCAAATTACTTAATCCTTTTGGTCACTCTTGTACAAAAGAGAAGTATTACTTATGAGGTTTGCAATACTGTATGGAAAGCCTCTGATGGGCTGCCTGGCTCAAAATAGGCCCTTCATACACAGTGGGCCTCATTAGGAGCAGAATAAATCTATTACTCTTAGGCCAGAGTCGCAGACTTGACCCATGTTGTAGAATGATCAGGATGATGCCCAGTGTTTGTATGTTTTGTAAGGAGAACTATGGATATTTTTTGGGCCCCACACCTTCCCACAAGAGTACAACGTGTAGCAAAATATGATCTGTGCAAAAAGGAGTCGCAACTCTGCTTTGGCAGAGTCATGTGGAAACATGCTGGACAGCCACCTTCTGGGCTCTGTGGAAAGAATGGAGCAGCAGTCCTTGGACTAGAAATGTAGACATTTGTCATAACCCTTAATCCTTCCTCCTCTTGCTGCTGATTACAGTTGAGCTGCTTCAGAAAGCTCTGGGCCATAAAAAGGGAGAATGAATAATTTTCTCTGAAACTATGTAGTTAGTATTTACAGACAAAAGAGAAAGTTCTTTCATCTCTTCAGCCTAGTTATTCCATTTGTATTCCTTTGGGGGTTGGGGAGGAAGTTCTTGATTTTGAAGCAGATTTTTTCAGGATTCTAAAATTAGGTGTTTTGCTCTATCATTATATCCTTCAGCCTGTAATTGCCACAGAATCTGCTTGTAGCTTCACAAATCAAGTGTTCAAACCATGGCACTATCCCAGTATTAACTGAGCAAATCACCTCTATGCTCTGACCCCCCAATTTTTCCATCTGTTAGGTGATTTAGCCTACTGCTAAATCCAATAAAGAATAAAATGCACCTGGCCTTGTAACTGCTGTTGAGCTGACAAATGAGCCCAGCTGGTAATATTCTTATTGGCAAAGATTATTCCTCTTTTCATCTGGAAATTTCAAAAAGACCTCACAGAATGCTCAAGTGAGGAGATAAGGAAAGGGAATTACTGTGACACACATCCTGTTAAGGATAAGGAGCCAAAACTTTGCCTTAACTTTAGTGTGTGTGTAGTAGATAAACTGCTTTCAAGGAGAAGGGAGAAGTCACATCTCCCCAAGTAATCAGAAGGGTCAGGGGGCCATGGAACTGCCTGAATTGACCCCTGCAGGATCCCACAGTCAGAACAACTGGGACTCAAGCCCTTCACTGCAAGTTACTGTGATTGTGTGTCAACAGGTGTAACTCAGTGGCAGAGCAAAGCCCACAAGATTCTGGTCCCATCAGCGATGATGAGTCCCCATCGACCTCATCCGGCTCAGCTGGGAGTTCTTCTGTGCCAGGTGAGGCAGTCTGCTGAACAGTAGACATCCTGTGGCTCTGCCTGTGGGAAAGATGAAACCTTGTCATCTGGTTACATCTCTTTGGCCTCTTTTAGCCCTCTGTGTCTTTGCTTGCATGTGGTTATGTTCCATGTATGTCACCAGCCCATTCCTGGCTTGGAGGAAATTCTGAGCAAATCAAAACACTAAATACCCTGGGTGTGTCAGGAATGGGGATCCTGAGGCTGACGGCTCCTCCCATGGGCATGGGATGGTGACTGACAATGTTAGCCCCACCTTCTGCCCCTCAGAACAGATGGGCTCTGTGAGGGGTGGTGTGGACAGGCCCCTGGGTTCCTTCTTAGGTGGGTCAGGGCAGTGTTCTAAGTTGAAGTGGATCTCATTTCTTTTGACTAAAGATCTGCCAGGGTTTTACTTTGACCCCGAAAAGAAACGCTACTTCCGCTTACTCCCCGGACATAACAACTGCAACCCCCTGACAAAGGAGAGCATCCGCCAGAAGGAGATGGAGAGCAAAAGGCTGCAGCTGCTGGAGGAAGAAGACAAGCAGAAAAAGGTGGGCTCCACAGTCCTAGTGGCCATCCTATCTCCCACTGCTGATGAGAGGTGCCAATTAGATGCCCCCATACCACTTCGCATGGTACACTTGAGGGCATGTGGTGTCAAGCTTCCCCCATAGGAATCTGATGAAGGGAATGAGAACAGGCAAGAAATCTCCCACCCACCCCCCTTTCTTAACCTGCAAAATCTCATCAGTGATTCTCACATCTTGTCCTTCCCCAGAGCTGTCTTGAGAAGTGGTGTGATACAGTTTCAGTAACTGTATATCCTAAGTAGAAAACCAAGGTGTGTGGTTTGGGTATGAGGATTTCCTGCATTCCTTCTGGGGATTAGATGCTAGGACATTTAATTGATTTTTGGGAGCTCCCAGGTCACCACAGGTCAAATGGAATGCAGACCTGAGTGACCAGTGCTATTCTTGCACTCATTAGCAGGGTGGCTTCATCTCCTCACCTGGCTTTCCCAGGTAAATTGATGGGGAACTTGGTGGGCACCGAGCCAACTTTCCAGCTCACATGTGCTTTCTTGTGATGGACTTTTCCTCTTGCCAAGGAGAGGAGACCATCAGATCTCTGTACACATAGTTTCTGCCAACTTGGTGCATACAGTTGCTTCTTTGTTACATCCTATGAAACCAAAAGCATTCTCCATTATCCCATAACATAAAACTTTATTGAATCTTTTTTTTTTTTTTTTTTTTTTTAGAAAATAGCCAGAGTAGGCTTTAATGCATCTTCATTGCTACAGAAAAGCAAGCTGGGTTTTCTCAATGTCACCAGTTACTGCCGGTAAGACAAAGCCTCATTGCTAAGCTTTCTTCATGGATATTCTTTTCCTATTTCTTATTTCCATAGTCCAAGAAGCCAATCAGGATTAGAGTACATAACCACTCTGAGGAGTCTTCACAATGATGGAAGGGGCCACAGCCTGCCTTCTGCTAAAATCAGCCCTGAGAAAATCATTTTCCCTTTAGAGCACGGGGAGAAACTCCTGCAGGAGGCCAAGGAGAGAGGAGAAGGGATCCAGACAGAGATCCTGAGCAGAAATTTCTCAAGATGTTCCCTCTGTGTTTCTCGAAATCATTTTCAGTGTAGTGAAAGGTCCATAACTTCATTCCCATGAGATTTCTGCCTCCTCCCATTCCAATGAATTGTCACCCAAAATAGAGCATTCAGCAGATGTATATATACTGAATTCTATATACTTGTGATGTCTAGTACAATTTTAACTAAAACCCTGTAAGTTAGTTTGATACTTTCCCCAGTGTCTAGAAGACACTGAGGTTCAGAGTGGGAGCGATTGGCTCAAGGTAAAGCTAGAGAGGGTGGGATCTGCCTGCCTCCACTGCCTGAGTGCCTAAGCCCTGCGTTCTACTGCCTCCTGCTGTGCACGGGCAGGTGAAGAAACATCTTGCGGGGCACAGCACTTACTTTGGAGCAGAGTCCCCTTTAGAGAAGGGCAGCCATGCAAGGGTTACCCACCAGGGTAGGTAGGGTATACCTCACTTCTCTTCCCCTCCTAAAAAGGAAAGGAGTTAAGGTCTACCTCTACCCCTCTCAGGAGGGGACTGTAGGTCCCTTAGGGTGGTGGCCTATAGTGTGGAAAGGGAAGGGGCTCCATACCTGGTTCTTAATAACTGGGTGCTCTTTAGCATGCTGTTTCATTTCTCAGAAGTGTTGTTTTCATCTCGGGAGAGTTGTAATAGATTTATCCAAAACCAAATTGGTCTAGTTCTAACTTTCTTTGACCCTGTGAATGGGCCACCCATTTCTTGGCCTTAGTTTTCCTAAGAGTTCTATAATTGAGATTACGTGGGATCCTGATCAACTCCATTGCTGATAATTACTTGGGATGTGAGACAGCTGACTAAGGGAGGTGGTCTCTAGGGTGTGAGCCAGACCAGAGAGCCTCTGGATATCTAGGTACAGCATCCATACCCTCCTTGCCCCTCTTTCCCTCTGCAGTTTAGCTCATGAGCTGCGAGTGAGCTGCATGCAGAGGAAAAAGGTCCAGATTCAGAGCTCGGATCCCTCCGCTTTGGCAAGCGACCGATTTAACCTCATACTGGTGAGTGGGAGGGAGCTTCCTATGGGTGCCAGAGGTATAGCTTTTATCCCCTGACACTATGTGGCTTAACATTGGCTTTTATCAAGCCTAGCTATGTGGAAGCCAGTGCCATGAAAGCTTGTAGTGTCCTCTTGGCTTTACAGTCCTAGCATGTGCCTGGACTACCTGCTGGCAGGTGCTGAGCTGACAGGGCAAGGCATGCTGACCATCCTTACCCCCACTATAGCTCTGTCTATTAATCTGAGAGTCTGGGCCCACGACACACTGAGAACTATCGCAAAGTAATTTTCCCTTGGGTATGTTGGGTACAAACTGAAAGGTACACAGTGGACCAAGGGCTTCTAATCTTTCCTATATTGGGGTATTATCTAGTGGCCAAATCTGAAGTTCCAGTGTCCTTCAGTAGCAACTATGTGTTAATTCCCTTGCTTGCTGGCTCTGACCTAAGTGGCTGGGGCCTGCAGGCCTGTACCCCTAGGCCTGCACATCCAGCACTCTGTTATCATGTCATTTATAGGGAGCAGAGTCTTATTGCTTTAGGTTAGACCTAGAGCTGGAAGCCAAGGCTAAAAGCCAGAGCCAACTGCTTGAATCCAGAGTTCAGAGAAATGTTGACAGAGGACCCAAGGGTCTGCTGAGTGAGACTAGAAGCTTGAGGCCACAGGAGACCATGACCTGCCCTGCAAACCCTGTCCTTCCTGGAGGCTGCGGGAAAGCTGAGGAGAATGAGAGGATACAAGATGGAAAGGCTCAGTCTGGTGAACTGCTGACAGGACTGGAATCTGAAGCCACAAGCTGACCCTGGAGGTCTTGCCCCAGGAGAGTCCTTTATATAAAGGGTATTCCAGGACCCACATTCTCTCCTGTGGCTCTTACTCCCCCATGGGTTTGGGAGTACAATTTACTTGAATCATTAGAAAATGTTCTTGCAGTTCATTCCCCTCAGAAGCTCCTTCCCTGGGGTTCTTCAGTAAAACTGGGTGGGGATGCACGTGCTGGCTGCTTAGTGTGACCTAAGCTATCAGTCCTCATGCTTCATCTCACACAGGCCCTGCACTGGCACGTACAGTTCTAGATGATTAGCTGGCTCTGTGGACCAGAGTGTTGGGAAGGGTGCTTTGCCACCAAAGATCAGTTTTTCAGATCTGATTCTAGTCACTGTAATGATTCTTCAGGAAACGTGCTTTCCAAGTAAACTTGAAAAGTGAATACATTTTCACCAGCATCCAAACTCATGTATGTATATTTATAAATATATATAAAACACATAAATATATAGGGTTTTTATTTTGAATTTTTAACCATGTTTTTTAAGTGAGAAAAAAAATAATTCATATCCCAGTGCAATTTTTTCTATTGTAAATATTTTTTCAGTGCAGTAGCCTTTTTTTTTTTTTTTTTTTTTTAAATGGGGAGAAAAGCACCTGTAAAATAGGAATCCAGTTTTGGTGTTTGTTTTGTTTTTAAAGATTTTGTTTATTTATGAGAGATCTAGAGAAAGAGAGGCAGAGACATAGGCAGAAAGAGAAGCAGGTTCCATGCAGGGAGCCCAATGCAGACTTGATCCTGGGACTCCAGAATCACCCTGAGCCAAAGGCAGATGCTCAACTGCTGAGCCACTCAGGCGTCCCAGGAATCCAATTTTGTATCCTCCTTTTACTCCTTCACAGGGGTATAACTAGCATTTTCCACATTATGTGTACTGTTCATGATGGCTATATGTCACCATGTGGCTCATCTAAACATTTCGCATGGGTGGACCCTAGAACTCTTCCACACCCAGTTCTGAGTGGAGTCAACTGTGTGGACCTCAGACTTCTTGACGGTGCCCCCTCACTGCTGTTATCCCTGCTTCTGGATTGTGAGACTAGATACCTATCAGTCTTGCCCAGTGACAGCTGGGCTGAGTAGGGGCAAGTTAGGTTACTTCTATGCTTCCTCTTGGGTGGGAGCGCTCACCAGGTAGAAGTGCACGGAGCATGGGATCTGAAAGAGATAGGCAGATGATCTTGGGCAGTTCGTCCGGCTCAGCCAGGGAGGTGACCTGCAGTCTCTTTTCCCCTCCAGGCGGATACCAACAGTGATCGACTCTTCACGGTGAATGACGTAAAAGTTGGAGGCTCCAAGTACGGCATCATCAGCCTGCGAGGCCTGAAGACCCCCTCACTCAAGGTGCATATGCATGAAAACCTGTACTTCACCAACCGGAAGGTATGTTGTCTTTCCAATTAATTAGCCTTGCCATTGCCTTTGATCCAGGGGCCCTGCTGTAGTTGGCCCAGTTCAGAGGAGAGGAGAGAACTTTATGGAGAAGGTGGGGCTTGAGTACCTATCCTCCCAAGGGAGAATGGAGTCAGAGATCTTGAGAACCCATAGGGGAAGAAAAGGGCCTAGAGTGTCTTATCTTGGAAGGGAAATCCTGTCAACAATTGAGAGAAGGCGTGAAACTTCTTTAGGCTTGAAAGGCTTCTCTAACTGGTTGTGCAGACCTCCCCTCCAGGAGGATAGAGGTGATCCAAAGGAGCCCTTGCCAAGCACAGAGTTCCTGGGAAGGTGGGCTGTGCTAGTTTGGGTGGACAGTTTTCTTGTGCATCAGTCACTCAGCCAGTCCATAGCCTATACAGAAGTTACATAAATTTAACACAGCCTCCTGTCCAGGGTGTGTCAATATTAAATTCCCCTGGGTGATGACTGCGTAAGAAGTGGCACGATTCTGTTCATTGGGAACATGGACCAAAAGATGGACACAAGGTGAAAATGGTTTCTGAGTGAAGTGAGATACAGTATGCCTTTTTCAATTAGGTTTGTTTCCAGCTATTGCAAAGAAGCCATCCCTACACCAGAGCGAGTAGCAGAATTCTCACTGTGAGGTCCATGCTGATGGCAGAGGACCAAAGTATAAGGGTTACTTCCTGTTCCTCTTCAGGCCCTGCATGGTGGAGCAGGGAACTTCCCTGTTCTGATGCTTGTTCCAGCCCCTCTAGGAGTGAGAGTGAAGAAAGAAATACCATGTCTGTATCCCCACTAGTTATTCCATAGGAAAGCATTTCTCTTTCTCCGTGAGCTAGCAGTCAAACCAATCTTTCCTTCTCACTGTGTTCTTCCTCACCAGGTGAACTCTGTGTGCTGGGCCTCACTGAATCACCTGGATTCCCACATTCTGTATCTTTTGTTAGAGGAAGAGGTTTGGTGGGCAGGCCATGGCCTAGTGTGGAGCTGGGCGTCTGTGGGGTTTGTGAGGCAGCATCTTAGTGGTCAGAAGTCTGCACCATTTTGTACACGTCTCACCTTTGAGGAAAGAATAGTGCAGCTGAGTGGCAAACAGGATGTCTGTGGAGCACAGAGAAGTAACGGGGTTCCCAGGGTGACATTTATGTCACTTTATGCCAGACACAGTTAGGGACAGGAAAGCCTTAACAACAGGAACCCCACAGCCTCCTGAGGTGAAGGAGGAGGAGCTCAGAGCTGCAGTGGTTTGAGGGTGGGCTGGGCCTCTGGCAGTGGAGAGACCAAGGGCGGACATCAGTAAAGCATCCTTCGACATTGGACCATGGGTGTGTGGACTCTCTGCCTAGGATCCCTGCCAGAGACAGCGCCTTTTTGTTGTTGTTTTTATTTGAGAGTGAGAACAAGAGCAAGAATGAGCATGAGCAGGGCAGGGTAAAGGGCAGAGGAAGAGGAAGAAGCAGACTCCCTGCTGAGCAGGGAGCCCAACAAGGGCCTAAGTCATTGATCCTTGGGATCATGACTTGAGCTGAAGGCAGACGCTTAAACTAGCTACCCAGGCGCCCCCAGAGACAGCGTTCTTTAGAACATTCTCCATTCTAGTCTCTGTCATCTCAGAGAACAATCAGGACTCTTTTACTAAGAGCACAGGAGTACAGTGTCAGGCTGGTTGGACCCTCCCTCTGGAATCCCTGGGGGCTGTTGATGATGGACAAGAAAACTGTGTCCTATGCTTCTGGGACTAGTATTGTTTGACCCAAAGCCACATGTTCATGAGTCTTATCTTTGATTCATTTTCATAATAAATGAATTCTTAAAACCCTGTAACCACTCATACCTAGTGCCTACTTCACGAGTTGTCACAGGGCTAACATTAGTTAATGTCTATGAATGCACTTAGCACTGTGCTTGACACATCACATAGGTCCTCAACACGTGATGGCTGAATCAGAACCTGTTGGGGGTTTTTTAATTTGTCCTATAGCACTCTTTTTAAAAGCTTATGGTACATCAGAGCTCTGGTTATAAACTGTGCGGTTTGTAAATTGAAAATTTATGTGGCTTTCATGTGGTGGGATTCTATAGGAGTGTAAGACCATTTGTTACTGTGATGATGTTCCCAGAGGACAGAAGAGACCAGGTCTTAAAGGACAGAAAACAAGAACCTTGCTCTGATTTCTGATCTTAAAACAGGATGACATTTCCCCAGGTTTTCTCCTTATGCTAAGGAGAAGATAAAAATCCATATAAGTGGCTTTATTTTTTTTTAATTTTTATTTATTTATGATAGTCACACAGAGAGAGAGAGAGGCAGAGACATAGGCAGAGGGAGAAGCAGGCTCCATGCACTGGGAGCCCGACGTGGGATTCGATCCCGGGTCTCCAGGATCGCGCCCTGGGCCAAAGGCAGGCGCTAAACCGCTGCACCACCGGGGATCCCCATGTAAGTGGGTTTAAAGAGCGTGGTGTATAACTTTGTCATCCGCTTGCCCTCTGGTGGTCATTTCAGGTAATCTCCAGGCTTCTGTGTTCCTGCTGCTTCTGCTGAAGGTCATGGAACTTCTCCCTTTACCAAAATGTCAGTTTGTTGAGCCCAGTCCTCTGCATTTCCCCTACAGAATGGGGAAAGGTTAGGCTTGAAGCTGCCCTTCCTGGGCTTTCCAACACCTGTGGCCTCTGAAGTGACCAAATCTGGTAATGGCCTCATTAGTATCACACCAAGTTTGGGGTAATCTAGATCTGAGTCCTGGTAACTAAAAGTGCACCTGGGTAGGGATCCCCTCCACACATCCTTGCCTTCCAAACCCAGAAGCAAAAGAGGTTTCTTTAGGAAAGACTTTGGCTGCCCAGCTGTGGGATTATCATTTATAGCTTCAGCAGTCTCCCTATTGGAAATACTTAACAAGGGCCTACTGCCCAAGGCAGCGTGACATGCACACATCACACATTCAGACAATCAGGGATTTTGCCTGATTGCTTTGCATGTGTTTTCAGTGAGGGTGTGTGTGTTTGTTCTACCAAAATCTATTAAACAGATGCAATCCCTGTGCAAGTGCTAGAGAGGGCAGTGCAGGAGGCGTTCAGTCTCTGTGGGGCAGGTGGATGCTAGCAGGATGGAGAAATTGGGGTGGCCTTCCTAGAGGAGACAGAGCTTCCAGCAGAAGGAAGAGGCAGAGAGGAGCTTGGCACATGGGACAGTGGTAAGTGGTCTGGTATCTGATGTCTCTGGCAAGGTGGGGCCGCTGCTGCTGGGATGTTCTGGAGGATTGTGGTGCTGGAGGTGTAGCTTAGGAGAGGTGGGCAAGGGTGGGACCTCAGGCAGAGGGCTGCTGCAAGACTGCGGGCAGGGGAGAGGGTGTGGTGGATGAGCAAGGGTGGAGGAGAGGCACAAGTCGGGGAGTTGTAGGATCTAGGCCATGAAGTATAGGTGATTAGAGAAAGTCCAAGCGGGGCCTGCTAGAAGGTGGTCGTGGAGGTCACCACTGAGTGTGTCGTTACAAACGGTGCCACATGACCGCAGGCAGGACTGGAAAGATCCACATGAGAAACAGAGTCTGTTGGAAACCTCAGGGAGGGTATTTCACTGGGACGTTAGTGTCAGACCTAGGTTTCAGTGCTGAAGAGGGAAGGGAAGGGAAGGAAGTGGAAGAAACACAAACTCCTCTGAGGTGAAGGGAGAGGGAGCAGGTCAGTCAAAGACAATCCAATCTGATAGACACATACCGGACAATCCAATCCGATAGGCAAGGCACAGATGGAGGTGGTTCAAAGAAAAGGAAACCCAAGTGACTGATCCGATGCATCAGCACACCCAGTTCTAGTCCAGGAAACTAAAGTTAAAATGATATGTTCGTTTATAGCCATTCAGATGAGCAGAAATCTTAAGTCTGATAACGCCCAGTTTTGGCAAATGGGAAAGACTGCTGGGGTAAGAAAATCATAAAACCCCTTTTGGATGAAGGTGCACATACCTTCCCACCCCACGGTCCCACACCAGATGTGGACACTGGAGCCTGTTTCCAGACTGCACGTCATGACCTCCATCCATGGGTCGCAACATCATTTTGAAACCATTCTTTTAATGCAGTAGACTAGAAAGTTATGAGTCTCATATTCAGTAAGGGTGAATATTTTATGAAACTTTTGTATGTAAGTGGCATGTAGCAGCATAAAACAAAACTCATACCATGGGTACAAGAAAACAATGCCTTAAAGCAGCTTCCCCCACATGGAGTACAAGACAGAGGAACAGGAGGGGGATGCTCATTCCAGCAGCAGAACGAAAAAACTCAAAACAGTGTAAGTGCCCATCAGCAGGAGATGAGTCAGATGAATTGTATGTTTGTTCAAAGATGTGCTCCACTGGGAAGGTGAAGAGACTGGAGCTACAAACATCAACACAGATGAATCTAGGAGACAGTGGAGATGGAACAGTTGTAGAAGATGCTCTGTGGAAAGAATAGAGCATGGCCCAGAACTCAGACCAGTTTTAGAATGTGATACTGGGTAGGGAAGAGGGAGGAATTGGACTGGGGAGGGGTCAGGGAGACATTGAACTATCTATGGCCTTTTTTTCCTTTAAAAAAATCTGAAACTAGGGGCGCCTGAGTGGCTCAGTTGCTTAAACTTCTGCATTCGGCCCAAGTCATGATCTCAGGATCTTGGAATCAAGCCCCACGTCAAGCTCCCTGCTCATTGGGGAGTCTGCCTCCCCCTCCCCCTTGCTGTTCTCTCCCCCCCCCCCCCCCCCCGCTTATGCGTGCTCGCTCTCTGTCAAATATTTTTTTTTAATCTGAAACTAAATATGGAACATGTAAATGTATTGACTCTGGCTCATGGTGTTAGTTTCTTGAAGGGTACTAATGCCCATTCTCTTCCCGAAGGACAGCCTTGTACTTGACTATCCTTAACAGCTTTTCCAGGCTCTGCCTCATGGGAATCGCAGAGACTCCAGGCTGTGCCACCCTGCTCCCAGCATCGCTGTTCGTCAGTAGCCATCCAGGTACCAGGTCCTTTCCCTTTGGATGAGGAGGTGCTCTGAGGGAGGTCTCAGTCCCCGCCTCCCAGGAGCTGCAGCCCATGATGGTGTATACCCCATGGAGAAGGCAGGGGCAGGAGGGCTGGGAACCACAAGCTGCGCGAGTCCAAGTCAGTCTGCAGAAGTACTTCTAGGAGAATTCTTTAAATATGACCCAGGATTTGTACGTACATCTTTACCTACCCCTTCTTTGAGGTCAGTTCAGCAGCCAGGAAAGTTAGTGTTTGTAACCAGTGCAAGAGATCAAAATATTTATTTGGGCTGCCCATACAGATCACACAGAAAAGCCTGGTGGGTGCTGCTGGGGATGCTTGGATTCTATGTGCAGGGAGGCAGTCAGACTTCTTCCTGGCAGCATTCCAGGTGTTAAGTTTTCAGTCTCTCAGAGAATTAGGATCCATTAGACAAGGGCCAGGCCTCTTAAGAGTACAGGCCTTCAGGCAGACCTGGCATGAATCCTGGCTCTCTACCCCTTACCAACTTGAACAGATTGCTTACCTTATGTGAAGAGAACACCTACCCCATCGGGTCACGTAGAGAATTAAGTGAGATGATGCATACTCAGCCTTGTGCCTGACGTTTCATCGTGCAGTAAGCGTATGGCAGGAGTATGGGTTGCCACCATTTTTATAGATGGGGAAACTGAGGCATAGAGGTTCAGAACCTGCCTTACAGAACTGACCTGTGGTGTCATAAGTCAGGATAGTGGTTCCCTCTAGGGAAGAGTGTTATGAGCGTTATCAGAGTACTGGCATGTTCTGCTTAACCCGAGTGGTGGTTACATGGCTACATTTACTTATAACTCATTGCACTATATATTTGGGGGGTATGCCCTTTATTATTAATTAAAAGGCTTATTTTAAAAATGTCTTGCTTGATGTCACACATCTAATAGTGTGATGTGGGATTGAAACCCTCTTGTAAAGAAACACAACCCGGCCTCCCTGCTGGCAGTTAGTAGTTCCAACACTAATGCTGGGAAGTCAGGAAAGATTCATGTGCTCATTCTCAGAATGACCCATTTTGAGCCAGGTACCCCAGCTGTGTCTCTTCCTTGTTACCATATAAAACCCAGAGTGGGCCAAGGTGTAGATCTCTGAACATCCATTCCTGGAGGTTTCCCACATAAGTGGTCACTGGGCTGGCAGCATGGAGGGAAGGTCCCCTCAAGAGCAGCCATCTTTTATATTCACCATTGCGCTCAGCAGGAGACCGGCCTGGCATGCTCTGCAGCTTCCGGATCCCTGGCGCCTGGTCCTGTGCATGGTCCCTGAACATTCAGGCAAACAACTGCTTCAGTACAGGTGAGCCACAGCTGCTCCCACGGTCCCCAGAGGACAGACCTTCACAAACTTGAAACTCCTGTTTCAAGACCATGAGTGATATTTGTCTCTCTGCCCCATCTGTCTCTGTCAGGCTTGTCTCGGCGGGTCCTAGTGACCAACGTGGTGACGGGACACCGGCAGTCCTTTGGGACCAGCAGTGATGTCTTGGCCCAGCAGTTTGCCCTCATGGTTGGTTGGTTAGATGGGGGTGGGGATGGACAATGTAAAGTTTCCCACGGGTGGAAATTTTGCTGGATCGAAACTGGATTCCTCTGTGGCATCTGGTCACTTCTCATTTTTGGGGGGGGAAAGGACATTAGAAAGGATTAGCAGGTTACTTGGTGATTATATATGTACTGGATGAAAATGGCTGATTTAGAAAGGCCTGGCTAAACTCGCTTTAAACAACTTCTATTTAAATGAATTGTTAGCAGTTTTTGAGCACTTGGATTAGCCAGAAAGACAAAAAAAAACTTTTTTTAAAGATTTTATTTACTTATTCATGACACAGAGAGAGAGAGAGAGAGAGAGAGGCAGAGGCACAGGCAGAGGGAGAAGCAGGCTCCATGCAGGGAGCCTGACGTGGGACTCGATCCCGGTCCCCAGGATCAGGCCCTGGGCTGAGCCACCCGGGCTGCCTGAAAATTTTTTTTTTTTTTGAAATTTTTTTAATGTATAAATTAAATCTCAATTCTGAACACTTACTAGCTTCAGATATAGTTTTCAAATTATATATTTTAAATTTTTTAAATCAAAATTCCACTCAATACTACATTTCAGAGACTTATCCATTGAAAATGCCATCTTTAAAAGTATGGAGGAGGGAGTGTACCAAGCTCCTTTCTGCAGTAAGCACAGAGTGTATCATTCAGGTTTCTTCAGCCGTCTGCCCCATTTGGGACTACAAGCCTTCCCCGCATCTCTGATCCCTCCTACTCCATTCTCCTCCCCCTGGCTCTGATAAGGGACCTTGGTGGACATAAGCCACCATCACTTGAGCATCACAGAGTTTGAGGCCTAAGGGGCCAATGCAGCCAGCAGGGAGGATGCTGGAAGACACAAAGGGTCCGGTTCTTTTACCTTTTCATAAGGAACTCTTCCAGCTACACCGAGGCTCAAACCCTGGCCACACCATCGCCCACAACCTGTAACCTAGGGGCTAGGAGAGGGGAAACAAGGCAGGGGTTGTGTCTGGAGGGCACAACCCTCCCAGCCTTAAGAGGAGATGGTACCAAACAGTTCCTCTTTCCATAGGCTCCTTTGCTGTTTAACGGCTGTCGTTCTGGGGAGATCTTTGCCATAGATCTACGTTGCCGAAATCAGGGCAAGGGCTGGAAGGCCACCCGCCTATTCCATGACTCAGCAGTGACCTCTGTGCAAATCCTCCAAGAAGAACAAAACCTGATGGCATCCGACATGGCAGGAACGGTAGGAGTTCCTGGCTCTTCAGAAAAGACCCTCTTGTTGGGGCGCTTGGCTGGCTTATTCAGAGGAACATGCAACTCTTGATCAAGCCCTAGGTTGGGTGCAGAGATTACATTACAATAAAATCTTTTAAAAGATAAAGACTCTTCTGCCAGGTGGTAGCTGGGGAGAGACCAAGTTGAAGGGCAGCTGCTTTGCTGCCCACTGGGAGCCCCGACTGGTCTAGACAAACACGAAACTGGTTTTGGTGCTTTTGAAACTTAGATTCCCTTAACTCTGAGAAGTGTTTGGAGACCACCTTGCCCTGCCTGGGTTCACTATCTAATGGCCTCTTGTGCTTTCCACAGATCAAGCTGTGGGACCTGAGGACCACTAAGTGTTTAAGACAGTATGAAGGTCATGTGAATGAGTATGCCTACCTGCCCCTGCATGTGCACGAGGAAGAAGGAATTGTGGTAGCAGGTACCTGGGGAAGGGAAGCTCTTTCTGTCCCATCAGATAAAATGGCAGAGGGAGAAACTCCTCCACATGAGAACTGAGTACATGGGACTGTGGACTGTCGGAGAGACTAGGTGGGACATTGAAGAGGATGTTATTGAGCAGCAGTTAAACACCCACCAGTTAGAACAGCCCTTTGTCCTCACATGAGTGGGAGAACATAACCTCAGTAACAGGCAAGCTACGTGCAACAAAACGCAGCAGCTTGGGAGGCCTGGGTGTTCACCTGGTCTGCATTCAGTGTGGCCCTTATCCCGTCCTGTTCAACAGCGTGGGCTTCCCTGTTCTTTGTGCTCACTTTCCAGCAGAGCATGCTGAGAAAAGAAGTTAAAGTCATTGTAACAGAACTGGTCCTGATCCCCTTGACACCGTCCCTGAGGATCCATATTACAGAATAGAGCAGAAGTGTTGAGCCACTAAATTCCCTGGGAAGATGGGATGCCTGGGTGGCTCAGGGGTTGGACGTCCAACTTTGGCTCAGGTCGTGCTCCAGGGGTCCTGGGATCGAGTCCCACATCGGGCTCCCTGCATGGGGCCCGCTTCTCCCTCTGCCTGTGTGTGTCTCTGCCTCTTTCTCTGTGTGTCTCATAAATGAATAAATCGAAAATTCCCTTGAAGAGCTACAGGTTGATCACAGATTTTGCTGTTTCTGGGAGGACAGAATGCTCCGATATCATGAAAGTTCGGTGGTTTGGTTTGACACATGAAATAAGCCCTTGACATTAAGGAATATATTCTTAGTCTTGACATGTCCTCAGATGTGCAGATATGCCTACAGAATGTACTTATTCTCCATGAATCTTTTTTTGTGCCAAAGAAGCATCACTTTGTTAGAACTTTCTCAGGCTTGTTTACTACTCTCCACCCCCAGCAGCAGTTAGCTTCCTGTTTAAGCCTAGTTTCCATCCCAGAAGAGCTGCTGTGCTCTGAATAACAGGAAAGAGAGGAGCCCCGCGGAGAGGCAGGCATGGGTGGTGGACTAGTGCAGTCCTCTGTGAGCCGCACAGCCTGAGCCATGCCGAGGGAGTGCCGGTGGCCGCATAGCCTCTCCAGTGGCAAAGTCCGTGAGACCCTAAGACCTTCCTCAGAAGGTCTCCAGTAGCGTGTCGGGGCTCCTGCAGACAATGGTTGTTTGGTGCCACGTTCCTTACAGCTGTGAGCCCTGAAGACTTAGCTGGTCTTAGGAACTGAGCCATTAAACCAGAAACAGCTCTGGTGAGAGTTGTCGCCTGGTTTGTCCCCAGGATATTTTGAAGTGAAGAGATCTTCCTGGTTACTCTTTTACAAAGAGGAAACCTGTTGCTCCCCCTTGAATAGACCTTGATGCAAGAGAAGTAGAGCACCCACCTCTTAGGATGCCTTGTGCACCAGCCAAGGTGTCACACAGCCAGCCAGTGCATCCTGCGACTTGGAATACCTGTGACTAGTTGTGATTCTAGAGCACCAGACCTGCAACTTTTGATTTTCAAGAAGTACATATTCTCAGAAATCATTTTCATTTGGGTTTGTGTTTTGGCTCCTGTGGAGTCCCGTCTAGTCTTAGGAATCATGAGAAGCTAGGTCCACGTGTATACAAGTGCTCCTGTGTGTTCGCTCACTAACCTTCCGTGTCTCTTCTCTCTCTCCCAGTGGGCCAGGACTGCTACACGAGAATCTGGAGCTTCCATGACGCCTGCCTGCTCAGAACCATACCCTCTCCACATCCTACCTCTAAGGCTGACATACCCAGTGTGGCCTTCTCTTCTCGGCTCGGGGGCTTCCGGGGAGCCCCAGGGCTGCTCATGGCTGTCCAGCAGGACCTTTACTGTTTCTCCTACACCTAATTCCACAGGGTACAGCCTGGAGGGATGTGGATTTGACTTAAGAAGTAAGGAGCAGCTATACTTCTGCCACAGTTGCTGTTTCCAATGAGGGCATTTTAAGTAGACGTTCTGTGTACACAGATCCATCCATCCAGCTGTCAGGAAGTAGGTACTGTTTTATGTGGAGACACTTCAGTAAAGTTATTTCAGTTAAGTTGTGAGCTCAGAGAGCTCAAAAGTCCTTTTCATAAAAGGTACTTATTTCCTTGTTGAATTCCTTAGAATACTCTGTGTCCCCCCTCCCTTTTTTTTTTTTTTTTCTTAAAAAATACTTTTTCTAAGGGCTAAAGATTGGCAGTAACTAAACTAAAACTGTTTCTTTTACCAGAAGCCCTTTCAAGAGGGCTAATGATGAGGTTGGGTGAGACTGTGGTGCACTGAGTGCCTAGGTCCCAAAAAGATCTGCATGTGGACTGGAGAAAGCCAGCTGGGGAGACAGGGAGGGAGGTGGGGAAATCATTTCTCAGTCTCTAGAGGTAAAGATTGAAGGCTGGATTTTGCAGTCATTAAAAAGCCTTCTCAGACTCATTCAACATCGACAGACCTCACTTTCTCCTTTTATCACCATCCATAGGCATTGGAAGGAAAGATGGATCTTTCTAGATGCTCGAGGTTTTAAACAGGTCCTAGCATACTTTGTGGAGGCACCTTCCAGAATGTTAAGTACAACAGCTCCTATTTCTGTAATGGTGATTTAGAATGTCAGATTACAGGGCCCCGTCTCAAAGAAAATTGGCCTTGACTTTCTGTAATCTAGAAGCACTTTGAGATGTTTATACAGCGTTCAAGAGCCTTTCTACCAAACAATAAACTAGAAAGAACTGTGTGTTGCATTGCTTCTGTTAACGATTCAGAAGATCATGATTGATGATTGTTCACTACAGCAGTGAAACCAGCTGCGTAACAGCTACTCAAATCTTGGGTGAGGGGTAATACAGACCAGCTGTAGTGGCTTTGCTAGAGAGCGTTAACCTTGGCCCCCAGACCCAGGCCCCCCTGCCTGCTCTGTGCACACCCTAAGAAGCTGACCTGGAAGGACAACAGCAGTGGACTCCCTGCCCACCCCTCTGCTGGGATGTGGCAGGCTGTGGCTGTGTTCCTCCACCCAAGGCTGCAGCTCCTGTTGGAACATCACACCCTCTAGGTTCCAGCACCTTCTTTCCATTTGTCCCTTCAGATCTACTAGTAACTGCACCTCACTTGCTAGCCCAGGAACTTTGCCAATTAAACTCCAATTACACCCTTGAGTGGTAGTAATTCTGTTTTCTGCCAGAACTCTAGTACAGAGGACCAAATCCAAAAAAAAGAGCAGACTGGCTATCCGATAGATGAGCTATGTTACATATTTTTAGTGCTTCCTATTTTATAAAGAACTTTCTCCCATCTTACTTGATCCTTGTAACAACCCATAACGGTGGCACAGCAGTAGTAACGTACAAATTACTAGAATCACTTTACAGCTGGAGAAGGCTGCGCACAGAGGTACTGACTTTGCTCCAATCACAGACTGGTCAGCAGAGCTGGGACTTGGGGCCACGTCCTCTGCTGCTCACATGCCTCCAGTCACTGATGATCCTTGTGTTATAACAGTAAGTGCTGTGGAGAAGTCAGGAAATGGCTTGGTGCAAGTGTAAGCACGCAATGCTAAGGATTCATGATATCCAATCACCAGGTAAATGAATTTTTCTGGTCCTCAGCAGTGGTAAGTTTGCTAATTGCCAAGATTCTTAAGTGTTCAGTCATTTAGATTTGGTCCCTGTATCTGCAGCCCTGGCACAGTGATGTGCACATAGGTCTCAGAAAATATCTGCATGACTGAAGGGTCCAGGTGGCCACTGTCACTCTGGGGTTTTTCGGATTCACTTTGGTGACGTGACCCTGCCCAGGAACACAAGCATAAATGCTGAGGCACAGGGCACCTGGGTGGCTCAGTGATTGAGCATCTGCCTTCGGCTCAGAGTGGGATCCTGGGATCAAGTCCCACCTTGGGCTCCCTCATGGAGCCTGCTTCTCCCTCTGCCTATGTCACTCTGTCACTGTCTCTCGTGAATAAATAAATCTTAAAAAAAAGAAAATGCTGAGCCATGAACCTAACATCCACTCACTTCTGTCCCCACAAGTTTGGGGTTATCACTATATACAAAAGTTCATTACAGGATCTGCAATTTTAAATTGCTGGTATCGGCCATCTCCTACAGTTTTCCTCATGGTTCTGTACTTCCTGTGGAGCTGAGTGCCCGTGGGTACTACCGGGTCTGATTCTGAGCTCTCCCCACACAGTGGGGACATCAGGAGAATGGCAGGGGAGTTCGACACGATGCCTTCTGAACTCTAAACACCTGTGTCCCAGCCCAAGTTCCTCGTTAGCCAGTTACAGCCATCGATCCTTTTCGATTTCCCCTAGGCTTTTTTAAAAAGGAGGGAGTGGGGATCCCTGGGTGGTGCAGTGGTTTAGCGCCTGCCTTTGGCCCAGGGCGCGATCCTGGAGACCCGGGATCGAATCCCATATCGGGCTCCTGATGCATGGAGTCTGCTTCTCCCTCTGCCTATGTCTCTGTGCCTCTCTCTCTCTCTCTGTGTGTGTGACTATCATAAATAAATTTAAAAAAAAATAAAAAGGAGGGAGTGGTTCTTTCAAACCTCTAAACTGAGCAAATCTGTTCTGATCTCTGGTTAGCAATCACTTCTGACATCTGGTTATGACAAGTGGTCAAACATAGCGGAGAAGTTCAGCCTTCTGGTCTGTGCGCTCGCTGACACAGTGCCCCAGAGCGGTGTGTTACACAGTCCGGATGAAGCATTTTCCACTGCCACGGCTATTAGGGAATTTTGCCCCGTCCCAGGTGACAACCAGAGGTGGCAAATGAACAGGCCATGGGACAGCAGCATGGAGCTCAGATGAGCTCCCTTCCTACGGGGCCTGGCGTTGGCTTGCCTGGAGCCCCGCAAACGGGCTGAGCGGACAGCGGCCCTGGTTCTCCCTGCTTCTCAGAAGTGCCGGCCCACAAGTAAACCTCTGCTTCCGCCACCTGGCTGTGTAGCCGCCTTAGCGTTCAGCCAGCCTGACGTGCTCCGGAGGGCCCTCCTGGAGGGGTCCCCAGAGGCGTCCTCTGAGACCAGGTTAGCCCGACTTACCTGTCAGCCCTACATCTGTCCTGCTCAGGATTTTCCACAACCATCTGAAAACAACTGCAGGCCAAACTCCGTTCCCCCTTCCTGCCGTGTATGGGTGCCGTGTACGGGTGCCGTGTCGGCCCGTCGCTGCCTCTCCAGGCTGCCCGCTGCGGGGCCGCTGCCTCGGGGCAATCTTCGAGTCTCTCCAATGCACAGGGTACATCAGCTTGATCTCTAAGCCGATATCTGGGAGGTTTTAGTTAAAGGGAAGAAATATCTCCTTTATCTTGAGAACTTCTGAGGCCAATGGAAAAGAGCAGATGTAGAGCTAAGCCCTCCTGATACACTTTTTTTTCGTAAGGTCAGCGTCTTTTCTGGAAATGCAAAATAATTCACTACCCAAGGAGGAGGAAGGCAAGAAGAGTTCTACCTTGCAGTGCCAGGCCAGGTGACAGGGTGGAGCGCAGAAGGCCCACCTGGAACCAAACCTCAGCTTCGAGTCTCCTTGGCCAGGCGACCCCGGGCTTCTGAACCTCTCTGAACCACCGTCCCCAGCTGTAAAACACGAACACTACTACTCCCTACCTTCCAGTTTGGTTGTGAGAACATCAGCCATGGTCAGCTCCCAGCGTAGTCCCTGGCAGAGAACTGACACCTGCATATGGGAAGCCAAACCGGCAGAGCGAGACCCAAGGGAGGCAGAGGGTTGTTCGGGAGACCGCTTGGCCACAGCTGAAGCCTTTCCGTCAATGCTGAGACCGCTTCACCAGTGATCTCCACCTCAGAGCAAGTCTTTCAAACCAGAAATTTTTTAAGTAATCTCTATGCCCAACATGGGACTCAAACTCACAACCCCGAGATCAAGAGCTGCATGCTCTTCCGTCTGGACCAGGCGGGCATCTCAAACTAGAAATGTATTAAAGCCTTTCACAGCCAGCCCCTAAAGGGGGGCGGGGGGTACTAATCTATGCTATTAGGTGTCAGGCTAGTGGCTTTCTGGGTGAGGGGCGGGGGGGGGGGGCGGCGGGCAGTCTCTGAGGTTGCATTTACGTCCTGTTTCTTCATCCAGGTGCTGGCTGATTGTACGTTCAGTTTCAGAAGATTAATCAAGTGGAAATGTGTATTAAGACAGTTCAATAATTTAAGCCTTTGTTTGCATCCCGACTTTAGCTGGTTTTCACCCCCCTTTCGTTGAGGCTGGGACTGGATGTGTAGGGCAAGAAAAGTGAACCCTTCTATTACTTTGACACAGGGTTGGTTCCCCTCCTTTCCTCTCCTGGTCAGACTAGTGCAGGAAGGGAGTGCAGATATTGCTGCATCATTCCTGTGCGGCCCGGCAGACCCACATGCTCAGGGCTGCCCCCCAACACGACGACAAGACAAAGGGCCAGGTCTGACCTGGGCCCCCGCCATACACACCACTCACCCCAACAGCAGGGAGAAGATAAGGATGAAAGGGATGGGAGCAGGACAGGGAAAGTCAAGGGAAAAAATGGGAAGGAAGAAGGGGAAGGACAAAGACCAGAGTGTCTGTGCCCACAAGGAGGAGAAAACCATGGAGGATGGATGCACGAGCTGCTGACAAGGCAGGGCAAGGGAATGAAGGGGGAGGTAACAAAAAGGTAGAAAATCATCTTTCTCAGAGCTCTGCTAGGTCAGAAGCAACACTTAGTCTCTTCCGTGAGAGGACCCCCCCCCAGTGGACTGGGACCCCACAGCTACCCGAGTGAAACCAAGCACATACATCTCAAGGTAGCAGCCACACTGCGCCTGACTCAGGCTGCCCTCCTCGGGGCCGGGCTGTCGCAGCTCCCTCACCCACGGCCAGCTGGCCACCCCGCCAGGGAGAGCGCTGCTGGACAGCCCAAGTACAGGACAACAGCTTGGCCAGTGAGCTTGCGTGGAGCCCTCGCCACCATAGAGTTCTGTGAGCATCAGTTGGTACCCCCGGCTCTGAAAGCCACCACCAGCTACTTCCCTATCGACTAGAAAGAGGCAGGATTTACTGAGGAAGTTAAAGGAAAGAGCACAGTTCATATTCAGCAGGAAGATTCCTTTATAATGGCGAATTTGAGAATACACAGTACTAGAGTGGGGCCTGAGTCACTGGGCCACAGGAGGCGGTAAGGGAGCAGGTCTGAGAAGGATCACCGCGTTCCAGGGCTCCCATCGACAGACTCTCACGCCGGGAATGACTGCCACGTACCTCCCTGCAGCTCGGCCCACCCACCAGTCCCATCAAGAACCAGGTCACCATTTCCTTCTTCGTGTTTGGCCACCAAAGATAAAATCCGCCACGGTGACGGGACTTCGGCACAACAGTCTCTTTCCAGTCACGAGAGATGGCTGTCTCGGTTCTTGATGAGAAACAAAAGTTCACTTGACTTCTCTTGCAAGAACCAGTGAAGAGAATTTTTTTCTTAACGATCCGTTGAAATATTTATATATATTTAAACTAACAGTCCATTCGGTGCGCTGTTTCCCTGGAAGAGTTCTCACAGGACCCCTCCAACAGCTAGAGGGGGCATGTATCAGGAAACAAAGATTTAAGACACTTCAAAATAAGCAATAAAAATCCTAGTGCAACACTCAGAAGCAGATGGTGGGCTCGCAGGGGCGAAGGGGAAGGAAGCAGGTCCTCTATTTAGGCGCAGGGTGCGGCCTCTGGGAAAGCCAAGCGGACACAGAAGCATCAAGAAGTAGGGAACACCGCTGGGGAAGGCCTGGTTCCTCCTGCGCGCTCCCTAGTACTCGGGGCTGAGGGACCCCTGTCACCCTCCACCCACTCTGGTGACCTGCACGCTAAGCTGGGTGGTCTCTGACTGAAATCGGCCTAGGCCCAGGGCAGGGATCCAACTCCAAGGGGCCCAGGGAGATTCCTTTCAGGCCATTCCAAGCCAGAGGTACCTGGGAAAAGTCAAGGAGAGTCTTCAAAGGCTCACAGAGAAGAAGCAAAAGGTGAATGGCAACACAGTGGCTCTGTACCTGGCTCTGCTCTGTGGGGAAGACCTGCTGCCACGGCCACCCTGTCCCCACGCTGGGGACACACCGCGCTAAGGCTTCAGAGCCAGCAGCAGCCTGAATACACTCCACGGTCCTTCCATAGGATCTACGCAAATACTTGTGTCTTTATTATTTTTAACTGAAATGAATGCAACGGATTCCGGTTCATTCCCCTTTGCTGGAATCTGCTCGGTCCCCTGCCCTGGGGTGGGGTGGGGGGTGTCCACACCTTCGGGCCTGTGGCCAGGCTCACCCAGGCCAGCCGCCTGCCCCACCCCCCACCATAGGAAAGGGGCCCCAGGATGAAGAGAGGACACAGGCCAGAACAGGCACCCGGGGGGAGGCCCTACCTCAGCAACACTTCCGTTTCTAACCCTGAGAACCTAAGGAATTGTGAAGGACGCAGAGAGGGAGTGGGGTTAAAGGTCACCGGGCTTTTTATTGCAGTTAAAGCAGACTCGGACAGGATGGTCCCAGCCTCGGGAGGGGACGGCCCGACGGTCATGGGAGCACTCGTCACAGAAGCCCTGTCCGCAGGCCCGGCAGTGGTGCTTGGAAAGCTTGATGCTGAACTCCTTCCGGCAGTTGTGGCAGTGCAGGATCTCGTGGTCGGGCACCCAGTACGCCGGCCTGGCCGCATCCTTCACCAGCCCTGGGGCAGGGGAGAACACCGATGGGCGGGACACGGGGACCGGATGCCCCGGGTCCCACGGGGCAGGAGGGCCGCCTCAGATGCTTCCCTGGCTCGTGGCCCTTCCGCACACGCAACTGCCTCCAGAGCTGCTCTGCTTTTTAAGATTTGAGAGAGCGGGTGCAGGGCCTGGAGAGGGGGGCGGGGGAGAAGGAGCCCGAGGCCGACCCAGCGTTGGATCTCACGATCCCAAGTGGCGTTTAACCGACTGCGCCCCCCCAGGTATCCCGCATCTAGAAAGCTTCGAAAACCTGCATCCGCCTGCCCTTCACCTCATACCATGCCGGTCAGGATATCTGGAGCAGGGCCGAGGCCTTGAGATGTGCCTGTCTGTTATGCTCTCAGGTGACCCTGAAGTGCAGCTGCTGGATTAAAAGCCACTGGAGTACTGCTAGAGCGGCCCAAACCCGGAGTCAGGAGCGGACTTCGCTCAAATCCCAGCTCCACCCAGCACGTGCTCAGCAGCAGGTTAGGATTGAGGCTACCTAACTTCTCAGGGCCTTGGCTTCCTCCTCTTCAACAACCCACGGTCAAGAGCGGTTATCACAAGAAAGAACGGGACACGTCTCCCACACTGGCCGGGGACCCAGGAGCCAGCGAGTGCTGGGCAGGTGAGCCCTTGGTGAGCACAGGTGGTGGGCTCTCTGTGCCCAGGGCAGCCCTGCTTCTCCCAGGCACCCCCGAGAGCACATGCAACCTGAGCTTCAAGCCTGGGCAAATCTACTCCTACACTCTTGGGTCAAAAGTTCCTCGTCTGCTCACCTTTGAACCACAATGCTGGTGAATCGGATCCAAGCGATCCTCACCGCCACCTACCCCCACCCAGAAGCCTCTGGTTGCTCCCTTGCAATGGGCAGAAACACCCGGGCCTAAGCCTTCCATGCACTGGTGGGTCTCCCTTCCCCTTCCTCTTGCCCTCCTAGTTACAAGTACCCCTCACATCTGGAGGTAAGTTATCTTAAATCCTAAATGAATAATAGTTTGGCCTGTGTGGTAAATTAAAGACAGCCACAAATTCTTTGACACCCCTGCCTCTTCCCTCAAATGTAGGTGGCTTTGGGACTACAGGAGACTACAGCAGAACTACCAGGGGCAGCTTCTACTTCCTAGCTCTTAAGTGTCCTGAGCCCCCACGCAAGAAGTCCAACTACCACTGGAAAACCCACGTAGAGAGGCCTGGAGAACACATGGAGATGGGTTCAACCAAGCCCAGCCTTCCAGGCATCCCGGCCAAAGTACCCAGTGTGGGAGAGTGAGGTTGGTTCGGCCCCTCGAGGTAGGGTCAGGTTGCCATACTGGAGCTTCAGGGGGTGACTCCAGGCAAAGCCCCCTAGACCAGAATAATTACCCCTCCTGACTCGAAGTTGTGAGACATGATAAAATGGTGGTTATTGCAAAGCCTTTACATTTTCAGGCTGTGATGCAGCGATGGAGGGTATGAGAGGTGGCCTCCAGGAATACACACGACACCACTCAGGTATGCAGCGGAAGCAAGCAAATGCAAATTTTCAGTCTACTCCTTGCTGCCCAACTCAATCCAGGTCAGCAAGCCTCTGACACAATGACAGCCCAGGGCACCCTGAGACCCCTCATCCTATGTACGTCACACCCACCTAGTGGTATGTCAATGGCTGTCACCACGGCTCCCAAAGTGCTCTGCACAGCCTCTCCCACCTTCCGAGCGATCAGCGTCCCGCCTTCATCGTCAGCCTGGGCCTCGGTCACGTCTGTAGACAGCGAGAGAAAAGAAGCCGTCATCTCAGTCATTTCCCGAAAGGAAAACTCGGGGCAACAGCAGAGTGCTTCTGGATTCTTCTCCCAGAATACCACTGTGCTGCCCTGCAATGACTGCCAGGGTCTGGGCTGTGAAACTGAGTGAGCCCTGTTAGTCCTTTACCTCAACCCTCTAGAGCTGTTTTAAAACCATCAAGCATAAGCCAGGAAGGTTCTAGGAGTGTGACCAAGAACCTTCTCTAGGAAGAAGGCCCAGTCTAAGCCATGTCTGGTAAACAGACATGGTGACCCCCCCACCATCCTCCCTGCCGCTGCCCAGGACTCGCACTCCTAGGACTCTATTAACAAAGAGCTTAGAGGACACCAGCCGGGACTAGGGTAGCAGCTGCCCTCACAACAGTGACTGGGTTAGAAACAGGGTTAGGCATGTGGGAGTCTACTTCTCAGTACCCAGTGCCAAAGAGAGAGGGCCCCCTCCACCCCTGTAGCTCCTGGGCCCCACGTTACCTAACTGGACATTCCTGGCTTCATAGCAGTTGTCACACACCCTCACGGGCGCAGGGCCCCAGCCACGCTCGGGCACTGGCCGGGTCTTGGATGAACAGCTGTCACAGAAGCCCTCCCCGCAGGCCCGGCAGTGATGCTTGGTGTCGTTATCTTTAAAGGATGTAGCGCATTTGTTACAGCTCTGTTCCAAGCGCAAAACAGAGAGGCAGATATTATTCGTTTCTACCAGCTGGGAAAGCCAGCGAGACCCAAGGGGAGGACCACAGGACCACGGCAAATGGCAAGACCCCGACAGCAAGAACGGAGAGAAGCTGAGGCCTCAGTCACGTAGGATGCACCCGCTCCAGCACAGCTGCGACTACCATTTTCTTCCGAGATCTGCCTGGATCTATCTGGCTGAGTCACAGCGTCCTCAGAAAGGACTCTGCTAAGTCTAGCATAGACTTAGAGAATTTTTTTTTTCCCACGGCTTCTCAAAAGAGCCCTTGGGAAGTTGGTGAGGTGGGAGCTTCCTGTCACAAAGTGTGTGGGCCAAAGCTGGGTGGCTCCCTTGCTGTGGGTGCTGTAGAGATTTATCCATCAAGCTGCATGACCTCTACGTGTCCCTTTTCCTCCAGATTCTGGGATCTCAGACATCTGACCAATAATAACCAGCCCTTGGAGGCAAAGAAACTAAAAATCTACCAAAAGGAGAATAACTGCAGAGGTGACACCAAGAGAAATCAATACGCAAGAAGACACTGGCTGCCCCCCATGCCTCACCCTTATGCTCTGGGAGCTAATGTGACTGAAAGAGAAACCCCACGCCTCCCTTGCAGAGCAAGTAGGATAGGGCAAGATGGCACCAGCAGAACGGGCCACGCCAGCGCACTGTACCAGGATCTGGGAGTTGGGCCTCCAGTATGCAGGGGCAATCTGGTCTGTCAGCCAGGAAGTCACAGCCTTGGTGGGCCCCAGGCTAAGCTCAGACACCGACTGGGCCATGAAGTTCATCCCATCCAAGAGGCGCTGGGCAGCATTGTTGTTATCTTTCAGAAATCCATCGGTCTGAAATGAAAACATGCAGGCTCCCATCATGCTCTGAGTGGAGGCAGTAAAGGCAAAGAGGGAGAGGGGGTCTCAGGTGAGCTGTACACTCATACACTCATCAGTGGCCAACTCAGAACCACAAACTCCCTGGAAGAGAAGAGTGGGAATGGACCAAGAATCCTTCCAGCTTCTAGGCCGTATCACACCCACCCAGTCATAACTGACTTATTCCCTTCAAAGCGACCATAAGACCTGGTGCACAGCTGTTGAATTCAGGCCTCATCTGTCCATAAGTGAGATGGACAATCCAGGAGACTCAAGTAAAGATGGCACCTCCTTTTGGAATTTCCCCAGCTCTCAAAATAATAACCTGCCTTTTTCATTTTTGTATTTTTAAGTTATCAGGTTCAATTCTGGGCACATAGTACTCAACAAGTGTGGGGCAACATAAAGACTGAGAGAACGAACAGAAGGGGGGGCCTGTATCCCCTAATCCCAAAGACCATGAGGAATGTGGCCCAAAAGGGAACTGTGGTATTACTGCCTTCTTGGAAGAGAACTTACCATAGTGACAACAGCATTCACAAGAAAGAACCCAGATTCAAAAACAAAAGACATTAGTCAGAAAAGGCATTGTAAGAAAGTTATACTAGTCAAGGCTACAGTAAGTCCCTAGGACAGGATGGCCTGGCCCACAGTGCCAAGAGGGTGGGCTCCAGAAATGAGACCATACCACAGGAACAAATGTTGGTGGGGCTGGAAACTGGAGACAAGAGCAGAAGAGGAAGGAAATCCTTAGTCTTACGAGAGCTGTAGGTCCCAGGAAAGCTCAAGATGGCTCTTGATGGAATACTGCCAAGTAAGACAAGCCCCTTAGAGAACAATCACCCTTTTTTTTTTTTCTACAAAGAGAAAAGGATTGGGGTGTGTTGTGATTTATTGGTAATTCCAAGTATGAACTGTGGTTTGATGCAGGATGAGAGCACCACATCACTGCCTCAAAACAGATCTATTTTTCCAATATCTTGAATTCAAAAGTCAAATTAGGGATCCCTGGGTGGCACAGCGGTTTAGCGCCTGCCTTTGGCCCAGGGCGCGATCCTGGAGACCCGGGATCGAATCCCACGTCGGGCTCCCGTTGCATGGAGCCTGCTTCTCTCTCTGCCTATGTCTCTGCCTCTCTCTCTCTCTCTGTGTGTGGCTATTATAAAAAAAAAAAAAAAAGTAAAAGTCAAATTAAAAAATAAGGGATCCCTGGGTGGCGCATCGGTTTGGCACCTGCCTTTGGCCCAGGGCGCGATCCTGGAGACCCGGGATCGAATCCCACGTTGGGCTCCCGGTGCATGGAGCCTGCTTCTCCCTCTGCCTATGTCTCTGCCCCCCCCCCCCGTGTGTGTGTGACTATCATAAATAAATAAAAATTAAAAAAAATAATAATAATAATAAGGAGGACACATGGGTGGCTCAGTGGTTGAGCGTCTGCCTTTGGCTCAGGGCATGATTCCAAGGTCCGGGATCAAGTCTCACATCAGGCTCCCTGCAGGGAGCCTCCTTCTCCCTCTGCCTGTGTCTCTGCCTCTCGGCTGTGTCTCTCAAGAGTAAATTTAAAAAATAATAAGGGTCTATAGTAATCCCACTTTTAGAATATACTGCAAGAAAATTTCCCAGAACAAAGGCTTTCTCACAAAAAGAATGTCACTATAGCATTTTGATATAAAAAAATCATAAACAGCATGAATGTTCAAAGAGGAGGGGATGGGGAATCAAGCTAGAACATGAGACACAATGTTACAGGGACTACAAATGAGAATCATGAAAAGTGGAAGTAAAATGAAGGTATGAGAAAAAGCAAGAGCACATAAATTAGAACCGCGTCTCTACAAATATGCATATGAAAAGAAGAACATGGAAAAAAATATTTTATTTCCTAAGGCAGTATAACGATAGGTCAACACCATCTAGTTCATTTAAAGTTGTGCTTCCAATAATTAGGCAAGAAGAAATGAAAATAAGAGTCTAGAACAAGAAAGGCCCTCCAGGTCTTGCCTTCCTAAACCACCAATATATTAAAATTCATGGTTAACCTTAATTCTAAACAGGTTCCACTTCTCCACACACACGAGTAACTGAATGATACAAGAAGAAAAACGGAACAGCTCTTACTCCAGGCCACACATGCACGATCTCCGTCCGAACCACCGTATCCACAGGATCCTGGTTCCCAAACCAGTACTGCCGGCTACGGTAGACCACGCCACAGTTAGGACACTCGATCACATACCTACAAGGAAAGCAAACAGAAACCGTTACCCGGCCAGGTGCCCGCAGACAAACACACCGACAACCCTCGGCTACATCGTCGTCATTTAAACTCACCCAGACCAGGCATATTTTGCGAGACCCATCCAGGGGGAGTCAGTGGAAGCAGATGTCTTGGGCACTACGCTGACCTCCTTGCCTCTCTCATAGCAGGCCTGAAACATGGAGCACTCTGCCAGCTTCTTCTCTGTACACCAGACCCCCTGGCCTCCTCATATCCCTCTCCAGCCCCCTCCCCACAAACCACACCAGCTGAGGGTTTGCAGACCCTGAGTGCAGCATGTCAGAAGAAGGGTCAATTCTCTAAAAAAGCCAGTGCCCTAAAGAAACATGAACTGAATGAGTACCCATCCCAGGCCCCAAAAACCGAGCTGTAATTTATACCCGCCACTGAAAATCCATTAGACTGGGTTCCTGCAGAGCAGTCCTGGCTCTGGAGAAGAATGAACAGTCAATGTATATGATCGTGGCATACAAGCTCAACAGAATGAAGGGAAGATATGCTGGAAAATCAGTCAATCAACCAAGGGGCCCCAGCAACAGAGGCATGAGTTCCTTTGGTTCGAGCTGGCGAAAAGTTCCAGGGATATTCGATTTCAATAGCAAATACTTCAGGACACAGCAAAGGGTGGCCCCAAGCCAGTGTTTCCCCAAAGCAGAGCAGGATCAGCAAGCCAGCTGCTGGAGCAGGGAGCTCAGAGCACTCACCTTGCAGGTATACACTCTGTTGTCATACTGGTGGGAGTATCTGCAGCGGCTCTTGGCTTCATGAGGGACTCCTTCTTTTCCATGATTCATGCTGTTCTTACATCCAGCCCTGAGTGAATCCCAAAAGCTGACAGTGAAGTGGCTAAAGGAGCCCCTGGCACGTACGCAGAAGAGTGTGACCCTGAGCCAGACACAGGGCCAAAACCAAACCTTGGTTACGAACTGGGCCCCAAATACTTAGCGCAGAGCGCGCCATATGTGTCTCAGAGATCCGCATGCCTCTCTCATACATGACCCACCGGCACTACAAACTTGCGGCCACTATCACCCCTGGGTGAGGAAAAAGGAGAAAAGGAGGAACCTCTTCCTGGAAAAACCACGCGGTCCCACAGCAGGAATGAAGGAACCCGAAGACACCACCTCGACAGAAGATAAAACCTGAATGGCTCTCAGGAAACCCCAAAATCCAAAAGGCATGAAATGGAAGTTTCACCAGAACAGGCTGCCAAGATGTCAAACAAAAATCAACCTCCAAAATTTGGCACCACATTAAGAGGAGGCTTAAGCTGAACAAGAAAACCTTCCAAACGAACAGTGAGCTCTGCCATCCTGACAACGCAAAAACAGAGAGCAGGACTTTAGAATTTCGCTATGATAGAAGGGAAAGTTCTGGAACCCTGGGGAGGCTGTTAGAATGCAAAAATGATGATCCACCAGAGCCTAAGTCCCTCATGCTGGGCTATGGGGTAAATAAAAAGAAAGGTAAGTCACACTGGCAACCAACAGCCCTCTTTCTTCCCCAGCCCAAACTGTATATAATCTAAAACCCCAATCCTTTTTACAAATTCAGAGCCAAGGTGGTGCTAGTTTAGTGCCCAGCAGGTAGCTTACATACAGGGTTCAATGCAAAAAAGAACATTTACAGGCGCCTGGGTGGCTCAGCAGTGGAGCATCTGCCTTTGGCTCAGGGCGTGATCCCGGGATCCTGGGATCGAGTCCCGCATTGGGCTCCTCATGGGGAGTCTGCTTCTCCCTCTGCCTCAGAGACACAGGCAGAGGAAGAAGCAGACTCCATGCAGGGAGCCCGACGCGGGACTCGATCCCGGAACTCTGGGATCATGCCCCGAGCCAAAGGCAGATGCTCAACCACTAAGCCACCCAGGCATCCCGAATAAATAAAATCTTAAAAAAACATTCACAACAAAAGGCTCAGGTCTCCTCTGGGTGGATAAGTGTGGGGAATGTGGAGCAGTAGTCCTGATGGAAGAAAAGACAATTCAATGGTGAAGCGGCCAGAGGAGTAGGGACGTGTCTACAGGACCCAGAGACTGCAATCTCACCGACCAACACACTGCATTTAAATCCCCCGAGCTCCAACAGACAAGTCACCAGACTGTGATGTAAAAGCCATCAATAGCTCAGATTAATCCAGTGGTCCTCAAAGTGTGGCCCCAATGAGCAACATCAGCATTACTTGGGAACTTACCAGAAATGCAAATTCTCAAGCCCCACATCAGATCAACTGAATCAGAAACCGTGGCGGGGCGGGGGGGGGGGGGGGGGGGTGGGGGGATGTTAAGGCTCAACAATATGTTTTAACACGCGCCCTTCAGGTTTTTCTGCCATGTGCTAAAAAGTGAGAATCCCTGCTCTACGGCCCCTGTAACAGTGTGGTCAACAGACCGGCAGCACAGGCATCACTCGGGAGCTTGGCAGAAACGCACAATCTCACCCAGACCTGCTGATTCAGAATTTACATTTTAACAAAATCCCGAGGTGGTGCGTATACAGACTGGAGTTTGAGAAGCACCGCCCTAACTCAATGTTCTCAACACATTAGAATCACCTGAGGACCCTTGTAACTGTCCCAACGCGAAGGCCCCACCCAGTTCTGTTAAGTGAGCATCCCTGCAGGTGAGGCCCAGGCCCTGATCATTGGGAAAGCTCCCTGGATAACGCGAATGTGCTTTAAGAGTCAGTCCTCACAGGGAAAGGACTCAACCAGGACTTGGTACCCCACCGCACAGCTAGCAAAGGTTAGTTAAGCAAGTGTAATGAATACAGTGAAAACCCTTGGGAGGAGAAATGTAGAAAAGCAAAGCAACCTAAAATTTTTTTGTAGTAAAAACTGCCTGAGCCCGAAGCCAGACAATTTCACACTTAAACCAGGTCAGAATCTTCAGAGGATTCTTCATAACCACGTATCCTAGAATCCCTTGCACCCTCAAAGTGTGGTCCCCCCGACTACCAGGACCACCTGGGAACTTAGTCAAAATACACCTCCTCGCACCCCAGCCCATCCTTAATTTAGACTCTGCAATTTAACCAGACCCTAGGGGATCTGCACGCATGCCAAGGTCTGCACACCGACCCGCTCTTCCTGAGCCGGCTGGCCTCACTTACCCACAGCTGAGACACAAGGAGGAGCAGGTGAAGTATTCATCTGGAAAAAAGGAGCTATGTGCCATCTGGTCATCGGGGATCTCGCCGCTGAAGCGGTCACTCAGGGCCTGCCAGAGGAGGGAGGGTGACACATGAAGGCACTTGGCAGAGAGCCCTCTGCTTTGGCCCTCCAGCTATCTGCCATTCCCCTGGTTGTTGGCTTCTTTCTTACAGGCTCCACAGCTGGGAGGGGCCACCCCATGACCTCTGCTCCTTACCCCCGACCTTCTTGGCCCAACCCGCACCCATCCTCACCACAGGAAACCTCTGGAAGAACCAGCCCACTGCCCAAGAAGTCAGAGGGAAGCTGGCAGTGTGCTCTCCTTATTACCTGGGAGATTATAAACACCTCACACACTCAGTCTTTCGTGCAAAACCACCCACAGACATGGACTAATGCCCATTTCATCCTTTGAAGCTGGAACCAAGAAGCGGAGACCCTAGAAGAGGCCTTGTCAATAAGTCAGAGAGAGGCAGAGCCGAGTGGTGAGCTGGGAGTTCCCTGGACTTCTATCCCAGGTCTAACCACAGGCGCTCTTCTGGAGTTTACTAGGCCACAGAACTAGCTTGATGGAGGAAAAAAAGCCATTAGCCAAAAAACAAGGAAGAATTATTGTAGTGTTTGGCAGCCTCTTATCAACTACAGTAACCGAAAAGACAGCAAACAGCCACAATCGATGCCAAGAAGATAAAGTATTCACAAAGCAAACTGAAAATTTTATGTTGAAAGGCAGCTTCCATTTCTAGTCCTGTTTTCACGCACTACTATATACACCAAAAGTATCTTTCTTCCCACCAGGCCCTCACTCACATGCAGTATTCAGTGGGGAAAAGTTATATTAATTAAACAGAAACGGGCTTTTTGGGCTTTAAAAATGATTATAGGGATCCCTGGGTGGCGCAGCGGTTTGGCGCCTGCCTTTGGCCCAGGGCGTGATCCTGGAGACCTGGGATCGAATCCCACGTCGGGCTCCTGGTGCATGGAGCCTGCTTCTCCCTCTGCCTGTGTCTCTGCCTCTCTCTCTCTCTCTCTCTGTGTGACTATCATAAATAAATAAAAATTTAAAAAAAATAAAATAATAAAAATGATTATATACATGCAGTCCCAAGCTTCAATCTCCCACTCCGAGGCAACCACACACTATTCAGGGGGAAGAAAAGGAAAACTAACTGGTCTAAAAACAAAAAGACAAGATGTTACTTCCTGTAGTAAAAAGGCAGAAGTAAATTTAAGATGAGACTTGGGATAAGGGCAGATTCGGTGTTAAACCTAGGTTCTCCAGCTCCGAAGGCAATTTCACTTAATGAGAACTCACTCGTTAAAGATCTGTTACCTTTTCTCAATGAAATCTTAACACCTCGAGCTGCAAACTCAAGTGTTTACAAAGGCATGTGATGTCAGTGCTGAGTGAGGTCAGGTGTAAGACAGGAGTGGCAGCAAGGAGTGTGTCAAAGTGAGGGTGCATGACTCACCCAGGCGCATTCACACTCAGCTACTGCATGGATGATACTCGGGTCCATTAAACACCATCTGCCAGCTGGGGCCAAGCAGGTGGCAATCCTTGGCTCAGACCAACAAGAAAGGTCTGACAGATAATACACCTAAGTCCTGTCCTCTTGGGGGTATTTTGTGAGGAGTAACTTTGGGAAAACCCTGAACTTTGAGAGGATAGGAATGAATATACGTACAAATATTAATAAACAAGAATCCAAAGCAGAGTCACTCACTGGCCTTCACTGCTCCCCTCTGTCCTTTTTTTTTCTTTTTTTTTTTTCTTTTTTTTAAGATTTATTTGAGAGAGAGCAAGAGAGAGGGCATGTGTGTGCATGCACGCTTGAGGGTGGGGGGAGAGGGAGAGAGAAACTCAAGCAGATTCAGAGCTGAGCTTGGAGACCCTTGATCTCATGACCCTGAGATCAGACCTGAGCTGAAACCAATAGTTGGAAGTATTAACCAACTATGCCACCCGGACAACCCTGTCCTAATTCTAAGTGACCTATCCTTCCAGGATTTTTTTGGTCTCACCTGTTCCATGAAGCCTTCCCTACCACTCTAGACATAACACACTGCCTGCTCTGAACACCTGTTGTATTCAATACCTGAAGTACATATTCAGTCATTAGATGATGATGATGCATTTTATGGCCCAGTTGTATGGATATTACCTCCCAGATAAGATCATACATGCTGCGAAAATAGTTTCCTACCTTTGTGTCCTCCACTACTCCTAGCAAAGGTCCTAACAGGTTCTCAACTAAGACCTCTGGAATGAAGTAATCCAGCACCAACTCTGAAATGCACACCAACCCCCACCCTCCTCCCTCACCTTGGCCCTGTCTCTATGCCAGGCTTCATTCCATGCCCACAGACCCCCAGAAAGTTAAGGCTAACTGCTCCCCGACTGGTCAAATGACAGACACCTTAGAATGTATTTCTCAAGCAGGTATGTACATAGCTGTCTGGGACTGGCTGGTGGGAAAATAGAGCATTATCATCCTAATGCATCAATTACTGCAAGATTTGGGGAGCAAGTTTGATAGATACAGGTAAAGCAGACATGGGTATACTATGAAATTAAATGGGGAGCTTGCATAAATAAAACCTAAGAACCCCCACCACCAAGTCATTTCCGCTTGTCACTGGCAGGTTTGCACCCTCTGTGCTTTGTATCTTCTTATCTATAAAAGGAGGTGCTAGTAGCACCTTCCTCAGTAGGAATCTTCATGGATTACACATAAAGATCAAAAGGATTTACACACAAAGAGTGGCATAAATTAAGAGCTCAGAAAACATTCATGGCCATAACTAACATCATTTTTATTGTTTTTTATGCTGATTATTTTCTTCCTTAGATACCCTCCTACCTAATCTAGGTAATGCAGGGGATATAAGAACCTCTCTCCTTTCCATGATAGCTCATTGGTCTTCATAGCTGCTTGCATTTATTTGTTGGTGAAAATTTTTTTTTTTTTACTTTTTTTTAGTAAGCACTATGCCCAGAGTGAGGCTTGAACTCACAACCCCAAAATGAAGAGTCACATGCTCTACTGACAGCCAGATAGGAACCCCTTTTTTTATTTTTTATTATTTTTAGTAAGTTCTATGCCCAACATGGGGCTTGAACTCAGTGGATGAATATTTAGCTGCAAAAACACGCTTGTTATCGGGGTGCCTAGGTGGCACAGTCGGTTAAGTGTCCCACTCTTGGTTTCGGCTCAGGTCATGATCTCAGGGTCATGAGATCAAGCCCCCTGTGGGGCTCCATGCTCAGCAGAGTCTCCTTGAGATTCTCTTTCCCTCTCCTTCTGCCCCTCCCACCTGTGTGCAAGCACACTCTCTCTACAAATAAATAAATCTTAAAAAAAAAAAAAGATGCTTATGAAGCTAATGCGGGGATAGGGGAAGGGGAAGAAAAGAGCTAACTAAGGAACATAGAAGCTACACTAAAGAAGTATGGGGGGAAAAAATAAAGTATAGGGAAAACCAAAAAGAATATTTTTAGTGCCACATTTTTTTCTTTTAAACAGGTAACTGAAAGGATAACCTGTTAGTCACCCTTAGGAAAAATACCAAATTTGGCATGAGTTCACCAGCTGGGTTGAATTCAGGGCCGAGGCCAGTCCCCAACAAATATACAACTGCAGCCAGGTAACCGTGACAGCATGAGGTTCTTTCTGTTCCAAAGCCAAGGAGCCTGGCTCACTTCTCTGAAATTTCTCCAGAAAAATGGCAGCAAGGATCTCAAAGCTCGGCATGGAACAACGTGCAGGCTGATTCCCATGGCACAGGTGCCCACAGAACCTCCACTGTTGCCTGCCCGAGACAAATTAACTGCTGGCTTACACTGGCCAGGGAAGCCATAACCCCTTATGACATCAGAAAGAGAAGAACTCCTAGGCGAACCAGCCTCATAGCTTCAGATGCTGGTCACTCATCCTCTCCAACACTGGGTAACATGATAAGCATCTCACTTCCCTCACAAGCCACTGAAGAGAGGGCTAGTGAATCAGACCCTAAAAGCTTCACAGGAACTGACAGGAATAAAGAGTACAGGAACACAACAGTATAACTATTAAAAAAAAAAAAATCTGTTGTTAGTGTGTTTTAGATACATGGGTCAAGAGAACCTATCCTCCTCCTTCGACTGCCTGATTGTTCCTTTCCAGTGTAGACACTGCCACCTAATCCACATACTTTGTCTTTCAAAAATTCCAAATCTCAGGGATCCCTGGGTGGCGCAGCGGTTTGGCGCCTGCCTTTGGCCCAGGGCACGATCCTGGAGACCCGGGATCGAATCCCACATCGGGCTCCCGGTGCATGGAGCCTGCTTCTCCCTCTGCCTGTGTCTCTGCCTCTTTCTCTCTCTCTCTCTGTGTGACTATCATAAATAAATAAAAATTAAAATATTAAAAAAAAAAATTCCAAATCTCAGAGGCGCCTGGCTGGCTCAGTTGGTAGAGCATGAGACTCTTGATCTCGGGGTTATGGCTTCAAGCCCCACGTTAGATGCAGAGATTACTTAAAAATAAAATATTTAAGGAAAAAAAATTCCAAACCTCACATCATTCCAGGTTTTCTTGGGCTTTCCTCCACCTGAGGTCCCCAAGCTGTTAGGGAAAGGCAGGGAGACCTCTCCGGAGAAAGCTAGGGGAAGCATCTGAGGCAACTCTAAGAAAAGGTTGCCTGGAGACCAGATGATCTTGAACTTTAGTTGCCTTGGCAACAGTATGGCCCCCTTCTATTGAACCTGTAAGGTTTGGTCTCGGTCACCAAGGGCTCGCAGTGAATTTTCTGATTCAAAATGGAGACTCTTATGCAATCACTGATGCCACCTCTCCCCACAAAATATAATAACTTTATAAATAGACACTTCCTCATGTGGTAGAATTGGAAAGCCAGAGTTTCTACATTTAGAGATCAGAGGCTAAAAAAGGTATTATATAAAGCCTGTACAAATTCAACTATAAAATGGTTCTCTCCTAAATTCAGAACTGTAAGTACAGACAACAGTTAATTCAACATTCTTCTTCAATAGAAACCTGAGCAGCTCTTTGAACAGATTTACCTGCTCAGTGAGGGTACACTCTGCTGGTAGGTGTCTGCGCTGTTGCTTCCCATGGAATCTGGGCAGAGCAGTGAGTGGTCAAGAAGTGGGAAATAGTCCTGCTAGAAAAGAGGGATTGGGGCCTGGACCACACCGTGGCTGATTGGCAGGAAGAACGATCAGGTCAGCATGATGCATCAGGAAACAACTGAACGGGCCACTAGAGAAGAGAACAGCAGACTTCCCTCTCACATACATTCTGCAAACTCTTCCATCCTTCTCATTCATCACATTTCCTATTCAATAATGAACATGAAAAGTAGCACTTGGGCTCCCTTCAAATCCAAGAGTGCTACATCAATCAGGTGGAACCTCATAAACAAGACACAGCTAAGAACTTTTTAAAAGTATACCAAGGGCATTAAGAATGCGGTATGTTTTATGTACTACTATAGAAAGATAACTACGATGCATAATTAAGTGAAAAAAAGCAAGCCATAGAATAGCAGGAATCACATGATCCCATTCAAGGTGAAAAATACATACATCATATACACATACTTATATAGGCACTTATGTATGACTACAAATTTCTAGAAGTATATACAAGTATTAACAATGGTTGTGAAAAAAAAAAATGGTTGTGGGCAGCCCCGGTGGGCAGCGCTTTAGCGCCGCCTGCAGCCCAGGGTGTGATCCTGGAGACCCAGGATCGAGTCCCACGTCGGGCTTCCTGCATGGAGCCTGCTTCTCCCTCTGCCTGTGTCTCTGCCTCTCTCTCTCTGAATAAATAAATAAATCTTAAGGAAAAAAAAAAAAAAAAACAATGGTTGTGATGGTTGTGATGGGGGTGGGGAGAGACCTTAACTTGTACCTTACACATTTCTATACTATTTGAATTGTTTATCGTGAATACAAATCGCTTTTATAATTTAAAAAATAACTTTTTAAACATTAAAATAACCAAACACTCAAACACAATTTATGGGAATATCCTTTCAAGAGCCAACTGGCAATACGTTATCAGGAACCTTGAAAGACGGCTGCCTCCTCTGACCTTCTTTGGAGTAACTATTGAGAATATACAGCACTGGGTTAAAAGCACAGACTTGGTAGCCAGACTAGCTGGTTCAAATTCTCCACCACTTACTAGGTAAATCATATTAGGCAAATTAATTGACTTCTCTGTGCCTCCGCATCTTTACACCCCATTGAGACAGCACGAGGATTAAGTGAATTCATTACACATGCAGAGCATAGTACACAACATACAGGAAGCATTCCATAAATATCAGTCCAAAACAGTAATAGGAGTTGTAATTTACCCTAAAGAAATAGGCAGAATGTGACATTCCTTTAAACACATGGAAAATATAACCAGGCAAAAAGGAAAACCACTACTAAAACAAGTGCAAAATTAACTAAATGTAAAAAAAATATCCATCCATATAAATGAAAACCATACAGCTACTTTAAAGACATATTTTCATAAAATACTTAATGCTGTGAGAAAAATGCCAGGCTTCAATGTTCCATGAGAAAACCAAAGTATATAGCTGCCTGTACATCCACCATGACCCCAATGTTCTCTTTAAAATAAGTAGCAAAGAATCACTTAACACCACCATGTATTTAGCCATTTTTTACATACTTAATTCGCATTATTTAGCCATTACAAAGAAAGCTGCTTTCATATCCTCATAAAGGTCTCCCTGTATTCAGGTGGAAGAGTTTCTCTAAGGCAAATTCCTAGAAATGACACGGCTGGAATATATATTAGGTATATCTTCACCTACACTAGATAATTCTGAATGGCACTTGGAAGTAGTTGTACTGATTTTAATTTCAACTGGCAATCTGTAAGAGTTTACATTGTTTCACATCCTTTTTGACATTTTATTACCAGACTTGTCAGTGTCTGCCCTCATAATGTTGCTGTTTTCATTTGCCTTTCTTTGATTACTAGAGAGTTGAGATTTCTTCATTTGTTCATCACAGTTTTGATTGCCCCTTAGGTGATTTCTCTCTCCATTTCCCCAAAGCCTATAAACTTTTTCCTGACAATATTCCTGTATATTTTATCTAAAATAAATTGAAAGGGGTGCCTGGGTGGCTCAGTTACACATCTGCCTTCAGCTTAGGTCATGGTATCAGGGTCCTGGGATCAAGCCCAGTATCGCACTGGGCTCTCTCCTCAGCAGGGAGTCTGTTTCTGCCCTCTCTCTGTGCCTCTCTAATGTCTCTCACTGTCCCTCAAATAAATAAAATCTTTTAAAAAAGAAAATAAAATGAAATTCATATAGAAAAAAATTACTTCTATCATATTAGAACATATCCCTAGCCTTCAAAGTGTTTTTACTCAGTAAGTTAGTGAGAAATTGGACAAGGCTAGGAATACCAGAGAGATAAAGAAAAAACTGGCAGAAGCAGGAAGCCAAACAAATTATTTTGGCGTTGATAATTTATCTGTTTATGCCCATCCCCACTCTTCTGTTCCAAAAAGAATTCAAGTTTCCTTGTCAAAATAAAGCCAAATTAAATAAATAAATGAAGAAAAGACAGCCATTCTATTATACACTGCTATGAACTATGAACACTTCAATGAGTGTACTTTAACAGCAATAAAACTCTAGTGGATCAATCTGCCTAATGCAGACATCACAAGTGCCTTTCTATTAGAATGATAATTGGAAAATTAACAACTTACAATTTAAAAGGAGATTAAAGGCAAAACAACCAAAAAAGGTAAAACAATTTTTCAAAGATTTCAGTAAGTTGCAAGAACCCCACAATTCCCTGGGGAGAGCCGAAGACACATGCTTGAACAGTTAACTCCTTCCCATGCACAGAAGCAGCAGGTCCCACACCCCATCTCCACCCCGAAAGACAGAAAACATAGGATCCAGGTGAAAACTCTGTGGACACCAATGACCAAGAGTCATTACAACTCCAGCTGACCAGGCTCAGTGTATTTACAGAAAACTTATCACCTCATAAGCATAGTGTAACTTTTTTTCTCAAAATCATCTAACAAACTGGCCTGGGGTACGACCTCCAAGTCCCCTCAGGGTAAAATCTCTGAGCACTAATTACTGCTTACAGCACTCAGTGCCCCTGACAGCCTAATTTAAACATTAAGCTGGGTTAGTTTACAGAAAAACCTGAGGAACTGTAGAACCCAGCCACTGGCCTTGTCATTAAAATTTATACAGATCAGATTCACAGCCCTTTGTACACCACAGTATGGATCCAGGCTCTTTTGAAGATGTTTGCAATGCCTGAGTGTAATCTTCCACTGTGACTACCTCTGAGCCACTTCAAGGACACTGGCCAGTACATCTAAGTATACTTTAAGCTCAAATCTAATTAGAAGTATGTGTTTCATGAATTATTCAAATACAATCATTTTTCAGTTTTTTTCCTTAATTTTATCCATACTATTTAACACTTATTGAACATTTACTAGATACCAGGTACTTAGTTTCTTCAAGTGTGCTGTTCTATTTGATCCTCACTCAATTTCATTAGGAAAATTCTTTTATTATCCCTATTTTACAGATGAAGGATAAAGGTTCGAAGGAGTAATATCATAAGGACAAAGTTATTGTCTACCTTGTCCTCCACCATATTTCCAGCACCTCAAACTATACTGGGCACATAGGTGTGCTCTTTTATTTGTTGTATGAATGAACCAACAAAGTTGCCAAAACCAACTCGCTGTAAATGGCAGAACTGGGATTCCCACAGAAGTCTGTCTGACTCCAGAATCCAAGCTTTTAACCATTGTCTTTAGTCCACTGAGGTTGCTAAAACAAAACAGTACAGACTGGATAGCTTCTCAACAACAGAAATATATTTCTCACAAATCTGGAGGCTGGAAGCCTAAGATCTGGACGCCAGCAAGGTCAGGTTCTGCTTTACAGATGGTGCCTCCGCACTGTGTCCTTGCTTGCTGGAAGGGACTAGGGAGCTCTCTGGGGCTTCTTTCCAAGGCCATTAATCTCATTCATGAGGGCTCCATCCTCATGACCCAATCACCTCCCAAAGGCCCACCGGTACCATCACACTGGGCATTAGGGTTTCAACAAATTAATTTTGGGAGGACACAAACATCTGACCTAAAGCAACCAAGATGCAAAGATCACAAACTTTGTTTAAGGGTAACTTTTCATTTTGATATAATTTCAGACTTGTAGAAAAGTTGCAAGAATGGTACAAGGAGCTCTCATATACAATTTACCCGATTCACTAATGGTCTACATTGTACCCCATTACAAACCTTTTAAAAACTCAACGGACTAAAAAAAAAAAAAAAAAAAAAAAAAAACTCAACGGACTGAGCAAATCAGCACATCCAAAGTCTGTTCCTGTGTACACCAGAGCCCTCTTCATTTTATGCCAAACCCCTCTCTCCCATCCCTCCCAGCGCTAGGCCCTATCCCCTAGTCCTCAAGGCATCCTCATATCCCTAGTTCCAATCTTGCCAACATTTCCCAGCCTCTCCCCAGGTCCCACAGGCCCAGCACTGCCCCAAAGGCTTCCTTCCTGCTCCTCCGTCCTAAGCCTGCGGCCATGGTTAAGTGTTGTGCACAAACTGCAAAAAAGCAGCAGTATTCCCAGGGATCCCTTTGATGAATTCATTATAAAGAATACTAAAATAAATACATACACAGTAAAGATCAGAGATTATATTGAAGTAAAATCCCTGAAATACTAAAAATAGGCAAAATAGAAACAAAGATATCAAATAAGCAAAAGTACCTAAATAGGATTCCATGTCCAATTATGTGAAATGACAGAAATACATGTTCACTGTGTGTATGTACATATATACATATGTACGTATATACATACACACACACGCACTTTTGACACAATCTACTTCAAGAGAATATAACCAAGAAAAATAATGCCAAATACAGAAAGAGCATTTGTGGTATTTAGTTGTGGTATTATTTATAATAGTAAAATTTTACTTATAATCGCTTATCTGACAATTGTAATTTTTGTATGTTTAGACAATGAAATATTGTGTAGCTACCAAAACTACTTATAAAAACCATACAATATAGTAAAGTGTTGCGGCACCGAGTGACTCAGTCAGTTAAGTGTCCGACTCTTGATTTCGGCTCAGGTCATGATCTCAGGGTCATAAAATGGGGCCTTGTATCAGGCTCTATGCTGTGCATGGAGCCTGCTTAAGATTCTCTCTCCCTCTCCTGCCCCTCCCCCACACGCTCTCTCTGAAAAAAAAAATCCTATAGTAAAACGTTTATGATGTTTCACAGAGAAAGTATTACAAGTTTACATCTATAATGTGATGACAAGCCACATGTTTTTTTTTTTTTTAATGCACAGAACACATACTCTAAGGGCACATAATAAAATGTTAACAGTGGCTATCCCTAGGTGGAGGGCTGTGGTTGGTCCTTGTTTTCAGTGCTGTAATTCTACTGTAGTATCCAACATTTTCTATACTTAACATGTATTCCTAATTAAATCAGAGGATATGAATTTAGACAAACACAATATAAATGGATCACTGAACAAACTGTTCTAAACTTACAATTTTTATTCCCATAATGGTATCAACAACTTTCACATTCCTTTTTGGATCCCTTTTCCCAGCTTTTACCGGGCCAAGGGAATGCTTTGACCAATGTATTGTGCTAAGACAGCAAGATTTCATTGAGACAATCTAGTCAATTCTAAAATGGCAATTTCCAAAAAAAAAAAAAGCAATTTCCAACAACCAGTGATCATTTTTTAACTCATACTTTTCTATTACCCCAGTCTATGCACCCCACCACCACTACCCCTGCCGTTGTTCTAGTGATTTCTTGCCTGTTCACAGCTATTAGTAGGAATAGTAGAGTAACCATATTGCTGTGGGAGTGAAGTGATATTACCTAGCACAGTGATCCCACCTACCCAGATACTTGAGAGGCCTAAGATGCCACTTGATAAAGAAGGGCAACAATCTAACCCCTGAGGGCCTCAGACAGGTTATACAGCATCTGTTGTAGCTGGAGGGTTTGCAGTCCCCCTAGGCGGCAGGGTCTCTGTTACAAAGAAGCAAGCATCAACCATCAGGATGGGGAAACAAATTCTGTGGATCAGCAGGGTGCTTTATAACAGGATTTTACTGTATCATCAAAACAATTTGTTGATACTACTGCTGAGATACACAAGAAAAACAATTTGCCTGATTTTAAAGGACAACGATGGAATGCTTAGGTATGTTTCCCAAAAGACAGGCCTCACATCACTGATGTCTACAAGGTGAATTTTAGGGCACAAGACATGGCTGTAGGTGATACAATGAACAGCATCTAGTTCCAAAGAAGAAATTACTCCTGCTTAGGAACACCTGAGTGGCTCAGAGGTTGAGCATCTGCCTTTGGCTCAGGGTGTGATCCCGGTCCAGGGATCAAGTCCCACATTGGGCTCCTTACCAGGGGCTTGCTTCTCCCTCTGCCTGTGTCTCTGCCTCTTTCTGTGTGTTTCTCATGAATAAATTTTTTTAAATCTTAAAAAAAAAAAATTACTCCTGTTTAAATTCATTTGCAAAATTTCAGATTCTGTTAAAGTCTCAAGTAACAGTATTACCTTTATCTTCTCCAGGACACTTGTTAATCTCCCTCTTAAGTAAAGAAAAAACAAGCCCCAGCCTCAGAACCTTTCACGAATAACAGTCTCTAGAGAGGAAATAATATGTTATTATACTTGTTGAAAGGCAGATTCTTCTTGGTTATAAGGAGCTCTAGAGTAAACCAGCCAGGATTTATACCTGCTGCCACTTAGTAACTGTATGTCACCGAATACTTCACCTCCCTGTGCCTCAGTTTCCTCATCTGCAAAATGAGGATGGTAATAGTAATTAACACACTGAGGTGGTGTAAGGATTTTTTAAAAGATTTTATTTTTAAGTAATCTCCACACTCAACATGAGGCTTGAACCTACAACCCCAAGGTCAGGAGTCACATGCTCTACCAACTGAGCTGGCCAGGCACACTGGTAAGGTAAGGATTAAGTGAACTAATCCATATACAGTCCTCTAAATGTTGGTATATAATAAACAGCAATTATTATTATTGTGTCTCTTTGTTGTTTTTTTGTCTTGGGAAATTTCTACCTGTGATATTTCTATGATTTACGGTGATCACAAAAAATTGCCCTCTAGAATAAATTAATACAGCTTACAAAAAAAAAAAAAAAACCCAAAAAAACAGTGAGTCCTGTTCAGATAACTTAGGCTCAATACAAGGTCAATTCACCAGGGCTGGGCCATACCATATAGAGACAAATGCTTCTTCCTATTTATCCAAAAGCCTGGTTTTTCTCTGACATGGAGACCTGTCACTTTTTAACTATATAACCCAAGATTTCTCTGTGCCCGTGATCTTAGCAAGATGAGCTCACTCAACAGGTGTGCTAACTCCACTCTTGTGCTTCCTTTCCCTACAACCTCTATTTCCAGCCCCAGCTTCCAATCCCTGGCACCAACAAAAGGGGAGCTGAGTGTTCTCACTACCCACAAGTACCCCAGTGAGAAGCACTTGGGACAGGAGCCAACTGACCTTCAGGGCTTTGAAGATGACCCCTGGGTGCCGGGGAGAACGGGTGGTGTTGTTCTCTAGCTGCTGCTCCAAAGCACGTCGAAGCCCAGAGAAGTCAGTGGGAGGGTTGTAAGTCCTCGTTCCCTTGTAGTGGATGGAACTGAAGGCTTCAGGGAAGCGGCCCAGCTTCCGGAACCGGTCCTGGATGAGCTTTTCTGGCACCTCTGAGGGGTGATCTGGACAAGGAAACAGGTATGTGAACAATGGTCTTTCTTTAAAAAAAAAAATCTGCCTTGCATTTTAAAAATATGTAGCCTGAGTCTCTATATAAATAGGCATAAACAGGCAGAACTAATCTATGCTGTTAAAACTCAGGTCACCCTTGCCTAGAACGGAGCGTGAGCAGGGCTTCCCCATGAAGTGAGTATTGGCAGGTCATTTTCTGGTACTGATTTCAAGGGTACATCCAGACTATGAAATTTATCACAATAATACACTTTTGATATGATGTACACTTTTCTATATGTACATTATACTTCAAGGGAAAGCCATTTTTAAATCTGCTCATTGTAAAAAAGAAATTCAAACATGTCAAAGCATAAAAGAAATATATTTCTTCTGCCCCTCCTACTTCTTTTTCCTACATATGTTATCAACACATATACACAACTTGCTTGTATCACTTAATTACGTACTGTAAGTACCTGTTCTCTTCATGATAAACTCTAGAAAATTTCCTTATTCTCTTTCATAGCTACATAGTCCTCCATCCTATGGATGTATTTAACCAGTCACCTGCTAATGAACATTTAAAATACACAAAAATTTTAAACACGCTGATCTTATGCTGGTCAAGCTATAGACAAACTGCCAGAGTATCTGAGAGTAGTTTCACCAATATTTATCCAGAAATTTGTAGAGTGGTAGTACAAATGAATTCAATAAATATTTTGGAGATATATGTTACAAGGACTTTTTAATTTCCTTTAATATTTTAACAACAACAAAATCACTCCAATTAATACTGGAGGTATGGCCTTACTCAAATTTAAAGATACAGTCATCAAAAAGTAGCCAAACTCTGTAATTCATCCCTAAATCTATCTCCTCCTGAACTTTTCCTGTGGCAGTGGACTTTTCAAGGTGCTGGCTTGGTCACCCTCACTCCCTCCCAACATCACCTCACACCTTGTCCCTGGACATAAAATCACTGCTCCAAAATGATTATAGGAGCTTGGTTCTACTCATCTGAAAAACACAGAATTCTTTGCCTACTAACTCCCACCTAGAATCCTCTGTCCAAAAAAAGAAGAGGATCAAATAAAATCAGAAAGTGGGGGGCATCTGGGTGCCTCCGTGGTGAGCATCTGCCTTTGTTTCAGGTTATGATCCTGGGGTCCTAGGATGAAGCCCCACATCGGGCTCCCCACAGGGAGGCTGCTTCTCCCTCTACCTATGTCTCTGCCTCTCTCTGTCTTTCATGAATAAATTCTGTAGAAATAATACAAATAAAATAAAATAAAAAAGAAAGTCAGAAAGTGGGACACCCAGATGGCTCAGTTGTTTTGAGCGTTCAATTCTTGATTTCAGCTCAGCTCATGATCTCGGGGTGGTGAGATCAAGCCCCACATGGAGCCCCCTGATGGGTGTGGACCTGCTTAAGATGGTCTCTCTTCCTCTCCCTCTGCCTCTCCCCACTGCTCACTCTCAGCTAAAAAAAAAAAAAAAATTAAAATTAAATAAAATCAAAGTCTATGAGACAAAAAACTCAAATTATCAATTTGCCCACAATCCTGGTACCTCTCTATCCTGCATAAAGTCCGGCTGCCTTGGTTCCATCTCCAGGTTTCAAGAAGGAGCAACAGTATTCCAGAAAGAGCTCTCGATTTATGAGTTAGGAAACCCTATTTTGAACCCCAATTTTGCAACTTACTAGCTGGAAACCTCTTGTTATATAACTCAAGTTCTCTGAGTTTAGCTTCTTCATCTGTAAAATGGGCTGCTACCAACTGAGCCAAATAACAAGGATGCAGTAAAGTTAGCACTGCTTTTTTAAATTTTTTTATTTTTTATTTTAATTTTTTTTTTGCACTGCTTTTTTTTTTTAAGATTTTATTTATTTATTCATGACAGACAGACAGAGAGAGAGAGCCAGAGGCACAGGGAGAGGGAGAAGCAGGCTCCATGCAGGGAGCCTGATGTGGGACTCGATCCCAGGACTCCAGGATCAGGCCCTGGGCCGAAGGCAGGCACCAAACCGCTGAGCCACCCAGGAATCCCCCCGCACTGCTTTTTTTTTAAAACAATACATGGTACAAAGCAAAACATGGTACAAAGCAAAAAAAAAAAAAAAAAAGTTATTTGTGAAGGGCTGGTTATTTCAAAATCCTGAACAAGAGGGGCGCCTGCATAGCTCAGTCAGTTAAGCATCTGTCTTCAGCCCAAGTCATGGTCCAGGGTCTTAGGATCAAACCCTACACTGGATTCCATGCTCAGCGGGGAACTTGCTTCTCCTTCTTTCAAATAAATAAATAAAATCTTTAAAAAAAAAAAATCCTAAACAAGAAATTAAACCCACCTCTTACCAAAGTTGTAAAAATCAAAAGCAGCATAAAAATTCAGATCATGGGAGGCACCCCGAAATCGGCATTTCCAGCCTTCTCTCCTAACCTCAGAATCACTTGCTAAGGACCCTTAGCTAGAACATTTAGATTTCTCATCTTCCTGCTAGACCCAGGTCCTTCTGATCCTAATGCTTTAATATGGCCCCCGTCTCTCCACTTTCCCTCCTGTGCCACTGCCCTGGCTCAACACCTATCATTTCTCCTCTAGCACCATGGTAATGTCCTGGCTGGTCTCCCTGCCTCCCTGCCTCCAGGCATGCCTCTACAGTTCATCCTGCAAAAGGCTGTTGTGTGATCTTTGGAAAATATAGATCTGTATAACTCCCTGCTTAAATTCCTTCAGGGGCTCCTATCATATCTAACAACTGAGTCAAGGCAATCCACGATCTGACCCCCAAGTATCTCCGCCATTCCCTCTCACACAGTCTGTGCTTCAGACACAGTGAGAGCCTCTTTATTTATTCATCCAACAAACCTCTGAGTGTCAAGCACTCACTCATCTAGGCTCTTCAGATAGTGGTGGATTAAGACAGACAAGGTTCCTGCCTTCCTGGAGTTTCTTGTTGTAATGGGAGACAAACAAAAACAAGCAAGCAAACATATGGGATGATTTCAGATAGTGATCAGGGCCCTGATGCAAATGAACAGAGTGATGCAGTAAGAGTGTAAAGTTGGGTGCAGGAAGGACCACTCTACAGGGGACAGTCGGCCAAGGCTCCCAGGGGGTGGGAGCTGAGTCGAATCTGAAGCATGGCTTATTGAGTAAACGGTGTTCCAGGCAGAGTAGCATATGCAAAGGTGCCAACACAGAAAAGGCCGCTGTGGCTACCAGAGGGAGTGTACACACACATCATGTGTGCACACACACATGCATGGTGGGGGCACATGGTAGGCGGCAGGAGAGAAAACCAGAGAAGGAGTTCAGAGACACAGACAGGACTCAGAGTAAGGACATCATGATGAGTTTGTAGTGAAAGCCACTGGCGCCTTGTAAGCAGAAGAATAACATGATCTAAATTATAAATAAAGCTTGTGGAAAGATCACCAGGATGCTGTGTGGCACACACACTGAGGGGCTGAAAGGGAACTTGGGAGACTCTTGTAGAACAACCTGCAGTTTCCTGGACACAATCCACACTCCTTCAAGCCACCAGGGGTTTGTGCTCTCCGGAGCAGATTTCCTCCCCTGCCCTATCAACCCACATGTCAAGGCTCAAACACCACCTCTTTCCCAGATCCCCTAGGAGGTGTGAAGAGCCCCTGTGCTGTACTCCCACACCTCCAGGACCTACATCGCTACAGAAAAGAGCACACGTGGTCTCCCCAACTGGGCTGTGGGCTACTCGTGGATGAGAATTGCCTCAGTGCCCCAGTGCTCAGCATGTGGCATTGTGCACTTGAACTCTTCTAACTGACGGGGCGCCTGGGGGCTCAGTCGGTTAAGTGTCCAACTCTGCATTTTGACTCAAGTCAGGATCTCAGGGTTGTGAGATTGCGTCCTGTGTTTGCGCTGGGCATGCAGTCTGCTTCAGATTCTCTCTCTCCCTCTGCCCCTCCCCTACTCTCTAAAAAAATAAACAAAAGAAAGGAAGAAAACAATCTTTGTTGCCTGAATGAACAGGTAAATGGTCCAACTGTGTTAGGAGCTGACCCTACTGTCCCCACCTGTGTCCAATTACTTGTTGCACCTGCTGCCTCATCCTCCCTCAGGTCATGATTTTGCTTCCTACTTCTCTAAGGTAAGAGAAACAATAGGACAGCTCTCACACACATACAGTATCCACCAATCACCTGCAACTGCGTCCATATAGTGTTTCTCTCCTGTGTTTATGGAGGGACTGGCTATGTTTCTAAGGCCAACCACCCCTGTGAGGCTCACTCCAACTGCTCTGCTCTTTCCATCTGCATCGTTCCCTACCTCGTGAAGCATTCCACGAGGAAAAAATATCTGCAATACCTCACAACTTCAATTTAAAGATGGGAAAATCCCTTGAAATCCCACATTAACCTCCAGCTATCATCTCATTTGTCTGTTTCCCTTTATAATATAACTTTTGGAAAGAGTGGAATATTACACAACCTTAATTCTTCTCCTATTCTCTCTTGAACCTACTCTGAGCAGGCTTTCATGCCCACCACCCCTGGAAAACAGGTCTTACCAGATCACCAAGGATCTCTCTATTGCCTAAGGTAATCAGTAATCCCCAATCCTCATCCTGACCAGAAGCAGATTTTGACATAGTTGCTCACTCCACCTTTCTTCAAACACTCCCTCCCATCCTGCCCAGGCAGAAATTCTGCTGGGCAATCCACCTCCACCAAGTTAGTGCTACAGCCCATCGGCTGCCTCCTCACACCCACAAAGGTCAACCTGGGACACAGCCCTCTGTCTACTCACCAGAGCCCAGCAGCTGAGTGTGAACAGTCTCATGGAAAATGATAACAGCAGGGCCCAGGGTGGACAAGGGGACATCCAGGCCACAGCGGGCAGTGGTAGCCTTGAGCTCCTTGGTGAAGTGCTTCAGATAAGCTTCTGAGGCGTCCCCAAGGAACTTGAAGAGGTCATTATGCAGCCGGTCTGCATGAGTTCGATAGATGACAAGATCTGAGATGGCCAGGACCTTCAGCAGCAGTCGAGTTCTCTGGCTGAGATTCACTGTAGCCCCCAAGAGCCCCTCTGTGTCTATCACTGCTACTTTGTGGACTGGGTCATATGCTGCCCACACCCCCACGGTGCAGGACTCCTGGGCAGGGGAAGTTTTAAAGACTTCACGGCCATAAAAGAAAGTGTGGTTTAGAGTATGAGACTTTCCATCACCAGTATTTCCAAAAATGGAAACCACCTTCAAATGCTGATCAGGTTTACAGTCCAATTTCCTAATAAAGTCCTCTTCATTTGTTACCTTCAAAAAAAAAAAAAAAGAAAAAGAAAAAAGAAAAGAAATATAAACTGCATAATAGAGAACTTGCAAGAACAATAAATGCTTCCCAAGGTCAAGATCCTAGACTAAACTGTCAACGTGGCAAAGAAAAGAAGCCCCAGGATGATAGGCTCCCACCCAGCCTTTCCCCCAGCAAACAGCTAAGAGGAACTTCCAAAGCTTCAGGCGGCACAATTTAGTGCTCACAAAAGAGCTACAACTATAAAACTCTTGGAAGATGACATAGGAGTGGTGTGCCTCGGTGGCTTTGTCAGTTAAGCATCTGCCTTCGGCTCAGGTCATGACCTCAGGGTCCTGGAATTGAGTCCCAAATCTAGCTCCCCACTCGCCAGGGAGTCTGCTTCTCCTTCTCTCTCTGCCCCTCCCTCCTCTCGTGCTCCCTCTCTCTTTTTCTCTCTCAAATAAATTAAACTTAAAAAAAAAAAGAAAAGAAAAAAGACAACATAGGAGCAAATCTATGTGACCTTGGATTAGGTAGGCAATGGCTTCTTGGATATGATACCAAAAGCAATACAACATAAGAATTAAACAAAATGGACTTCATCAAAATTAAAAACTTATATTCTGCAAAGGATACCAACAAGACAGCGAAAACAAAGCCCAAAGAATGGAAGAAAGTATTTGTGAATCATTTATCTGATAAGGGTCTAAGTAGTCCAGAATATATAAAGAACTCTTTTGGGGGTCCCTGGGTGGCTCAGCGGTTTAGTGCCTGCCTTCGGCCCAGAAGCATGATCCTGAAGTCCTGGGACCAAGTCCCACATCAGGCTCCCTGCGTGGAGCCTGCCTCTTTCTCTCTGTGTCTCTCATGAATAAATAAATAAAATCTTTAAAAAAAAAAAAATAACTCCTAACTCAACAAGGAAAAAAAAAACTTGTTAAATATTAAGCCAAAAATTTGAATAGACATTTTTCCAAAAATTTACAAATGGCCAATAAGCACATGAAAAAATATCACCACAGTTATTAAGGAAATGTGAATTAAAACCACAATGAGGGGGTGCCTGGATGGCTCAGTCAGCTAAGCCAGGTTTCAGCTCAGGTTATGATCTCAGGATCCTGGGATCAAGACCCAAGTCAGGCTCCATGCTCAGTATAGAGTCTACATAAGATTCTCTCTCTCCCTCTCCCTCTGCCCCTCCCACTTGTGCATCCTCTATCTCTCTCTCAAATAAATAAAATCTTAAAAATAGGGGTGCCTGGGTGGCTCAGTGGTTGAGCGTCTGCCTTTGGTTCAGGTCATGATCCCAGGGTCCTGGGATCGAGTCCCACATGGGCCTCCCTGCAGGGAGCCTACTTCTCCTTCTGCCTGTATCTCTGCCTCTCTCTCTGTATCTCTCATTAAATAAATAGATAGATAGATAAATAAATAATAAATAAATAAATAAATAAATAAATAAATAAATAAATAAATAAATAAATAAATTTCACATAGCTATTTGGGGTGCTTGCCTGGCTCAGTCAGTTAAGTGTGCGACTCGATCTCAGGGTTGTGTGTTCGAGCCTCACGCTGGAAGGAGAGATTATTTAAATAAATAAACTTTAAAAAAATAAATAGGGATGTCTGGGTGACTCAGTCAGTTAAGCATCTGCCTTCAGCTCATGTCATGATCCCAGGTCCTGGGACTAAACCCCACATCAGGGTCTCTACTCAGTGAGCAGTCTGCTTCTCACTCTCCCTTTGCCCTTACCCTCTGCTCATGCTCTCTTTCTCTGAAACAAATAAAATAAAATCTTTAAAAATAATAATTTAAAAATTTTTTTAAAATGATAAGTGTTAGTGAGAATATGAAGAAACTGCAATGCTCATGCATTGCTGAGTGTGTAAAAGGACACAGCCACTCTGGAAAACAGTACGGCAGCTTCTCAATAAGTTAAACATGGAGTTACCACATATCTCAGTAATTTCACTCCTTGGTATGTATCCTAGAGAACGAAAAACATATCATATATCCACCCAAAACTTGAACGCAAATGTTCATGGCAGCAAGATCCATAATAGCCAAAAGGTGGAAACAACTCACATGTCCATCAACTGATGAAAGGATAAACAAAATGTGGTGTTTCCATACACAGGAGTATTGTTCAACCATAAAAAGAAATGCAGTACGTTACATGCCACAACGTGGACATACCTTGAAAGTATCATGCTAAGTGAAAGAAACCAGACACAAAATACTGCATATTGGGATCCCTGGGTGGCGCAGCGGTTTGGCGCCTGCCTTTGGCCCGGGGCTGATCCTGGAGACCCGGGATCGAATCCCACATCGGGCTCCCGGTGCATGGAGCCCGCTTCTCTCTCTGCCTCTCTCTCTCTCTGTGTGACTATCATGAATAAATAAATAAAATCTTTAAAAAAAAAAAAAAATACTGCATATTCTATGATCTCATTTATATGAAATATCCACAACAGGCAGATAGATAGATTTACAGTAATAGAAAGCCTGTTAGGGGGCAGCCCAGGTGGCTCAGCGGTTTAGTGCTGCCTTCAGCCCAGGGCCTGATCCTGGGGACCCAGGATAGAGTCCCACGTTGGGCTCCCTGTGTAGGGCCTGCTTCTCCCTCTGCCTGTGTCTCTGCCTCTCTCTCTCTCTCTCTCTCTCTCTCTGTGTATCTCTCATGAATGAATAAATAAAATCTTAAAAAAAAAAAAAAGAAAGCCTGTTAGGAGTTGCCAACATCTGGGGGAAAGAGAGACTAGGGAGTGACTACTAATAGATATGAGGCTTTTATTTGGGTTGATAAAAATGTTCTGGAATAGTCTAAGGGTTCCACAACTTTATGGATATACTAAAAACACTGAATTGCCCACTCTAATGGGGTGAAATATATGGTATATAAATTACATCTCAATGAAGTTGTTATTTAAAAAAAGGAGGGGGGACACCTGGGAGGCTCAGTTGAGTGTCTGATTTGATTTCAGCTCAAGTCATGATCTCAGAGTTGTGAGATTGAGCCCATCAGGCTCTGCGCTAGGCGTGGAATCTACTTGAGAGTCTCTCTCCCTCTGCTTCCCCCCGTCCCCCACCTATGTGAGTTCACATTCTGTCTCTCAAAATAAGTAAATAAAATATTTTTTTAAAAAAACATGGCTCGGGGGCAGCCTGGGTGGCTCAGCAGTTTAGCACCTGCCTTTGGCCCAGGGCATGATCTTGGAGACTCGGGATCGAGTCCCACATTGAGCTCCCTGCATGGGGCCTGCTTCTCTGTCTGCCTGTGTCTCTGCTTCTCTTTCTCTCTCTCGGTGTCTCTCATAAATAAATAAATAAAATATTTTTTTAAAAAGTTTAAAAAATAAAAAAACATGGCTTGGAAAGCCCGGGTGGCTCAGCAGTTGAGCATCTGCCTTTGGCTCGGGGTGTGATCCCAAATCCCGGCATCGAGTCCCGCATCAAGCTTCCTGGAGCCTGCTTCTCCCTCTGCCTATGTCTCTGCCTCTCTCGCTACGTCTCTCATGAATAAATAACAATCTTAAAAAGAAAAGAAATGGCTCCATCAGGTCTTTGTTTCCAAGACAACCAAGAAGGAATAATGGTCATGCCAAAAAGGGCCACGGCCACATGCAACCTATTTGCTGCACCAACTGTACCTGCTGTGTGCCCAAGGGCGAGAACATTACGTTTGTTATTTGGAACATTGCACAGGCCATTGCCGTCAGGGACATTTCCAAGGCAAGTGTCTTCGACACCCATGTGTTTCCCAAGCTGTATGTAAAACATACAGTAAGGTAGTCAGGAATCATTCTCATGAAGCATTAGAGAACCAAACACCCCACACCACCCCGATTTAGACCTGTGGGTACTTATCCCACATTGTCCACAAAAGCCCATGTAAGGAGCTAAATCCTTAAGGACTGAAGAAAAGCTGTTCTCCAGAAAAAATATATAAAATGGAGATTATACTAAAAAATGCATTGGTCAAACTTCATCCATCCGTAATTCCTCTGTGTCCCAGACTGAACCCCCTTGAAAGATGCTCAGGGCCGCTAATCTTAGAATATAGAACCCCACAGCCAAAGCTCCTAATCCAAACAGGCAAATGTTCTACTCCACCAAGGAGTGATGAATCTCTACACCTAATAACCTCCAGCCACAAGAGAAAACATGACTTCCTGATTCCCAAGAGTCTGCTGGTTTATTAAAGAGTAGTTAGAGAAAAGTAGACAGACCATGAGTATAATATAAGCCATCATTTTCCACAACCTCATCAAGATAATAAACTACTCATGATCCTATTAATCATATCATTGTTACATTATTAATGGCCTTCATGTTAATGACAATGCTAATAATTTACCCAAGGCAATGACAGCGCCTTTGCTAGATCCATGAGGGCAGAACTGTGTCTACTTTATCTTTCCACCCCCAGCATTTAGAACACAACCTGGAATATAAGAAAAGCTCAATATTTAGTTACTGAATGAATGAATGTCATGCATGTTGCCTAATCACTTTTGTCCACCCTGTATCCTCCATAGGGTTTAATTTTTTTTTTTTTTTTTTTAATGATAGTCACACAGAGAGAGAGAGAGAGAGAGGCAGAGACATAGGCAGAGGGAGAAGCAGGCTCCATGCACCGGGAGCCCAACGTGGGATTCAATCCCGGGTCTCCAGGATCGCGCCCTGGGCCAAAGGCAGGCGCTAAACCGCTGTGCCACCCAGGGATCCCCTCCATAGGGTTTAACACACAGCAGCATTCAATAAACCCGGTGATGTGCTCATGGAACAAGAAGTTACACAAAACAGCCCATTTTGGACTGATGTCACTCACTGGTCCCAAACAGCTAGGTTACTCGCAAGAGAAAAAGAACAAAAGCTCCATAAAGCTCTACTGGCAAGGAGTCAGATAAGGTCAGAGTGGCCAGCTGTGAGAGCCAGCACCTTCTCACACAGTCGTGGGGAAGAGGACTGGGCCTAGGGACTTTCTCCCCTTGGAAATCTACCCTGCCGTGACTCTGTTATTGCACAGAGCAACGACTGCTCTCCAGGGCATTTAATGGGGGCACCTGAAAAAGGGGCATGCGGAAGCCTCTCAGTACACAGTTAAATGTCTCAGGATTCACAGTGAGTACCCTCCAAGTGATGTACATAATAAAGAAACAACTCATTCAGGATGAAAATAAAACTCCCTGTCAGCAGGTGGGAGTTTTATTTTGGCACCCAGTGTCCCAGGGTATGTTAAACATACATGTTCATGTGGTAGGCACATGCATCTTAGTCCAGTAAAAGGAGCTCAAAGCCCTCAGGCTGGTTTTTCTACTGACAAGCCTTGGATAATCATTTACCATGTACTGAAGGTATTTTTCTCCCCACATGTAAAATAAAGATAGAGCCATCTTTGCCTACTTTGACTGGCTGGTGGTCACTAGTCAAAGGAAACGATAAACTGAGAAAATGCCTGCTTAACTGGAACTGCAGTTCTTTTTCCTTCTTCTGCCTTCCACATTATTTGGCTCCCTGTTCTACTCCTCAACTCATCCTCTTTCCCCTGAGCCAGAAAGGAAAGAGTGGCCAAGGGAGTAGTATCAAGACTGATTTCCAGTCAGGGGAGGAAAAGGCTAAGAAAAGATAAGAAGATTCCCTTTGATGAAGGAAGGAAGGAGCCAGAAAGGAATAAGGCTCCTGCTCTACTCGTTCTGCCAGTTTGCAATCAATGACCCCCTCTGCTCCATTCCTGGAGCGAAAGAATTTACCTGACTCTGAGCCCTGCCATAGGGCCACCACACCCAGCTCTACGTGCCTGAAGTGCTCCTGGGCCCTAACACCACAGGGAAGCCTCCCCTCCCAACTTCTGCCTTCTGCTCTCCCAGAGCTCACCAGAGCATTTCTTGGACGTCAGGCGAGTCAGAAACACCCAGATTCCATTCCTGGCTTTGCCACTGCATGGCCTTGAGAAAGTTACTTCAGTACTGAGGTCTCAGGGAACTGAGACAGTAAAAGGCCACAGCCCATTGGGATACTGAGAGGGCTAAAGGAGATAAAGGGTAAAGGGCTCACATTGCCGGGCACACAGTAAGTGCTCACAAAATACTACCCATTATCATTTGAAGACCAGCCCACTGCAAATCCATCCAGGGACACAGCAGGAGCCGCTGGGCTTGCACCTGCTTGCTGCCTAGAAGTTGCTCATCCAGGGGATGAATCAGCCATGCGGTAAGCTCAACTGATCCCACCTGAAAATGAAAGAACTCCCTGAGTAGCTCTGATAATTCCTGACCTCTCCGTCTCAGCAAAACAAACTAAGACTGGCTTTACAGCTGACTCTTAGTAAGTGACCATCTGACACCCACAGATTTTAAGATCCCAAATGGTACACCTCTCTATCTCACCCACGAAGCTTTTCACTTTGTATAGGGTTCCAAGCAGGGTTTCTGATATAAAATATTAACGGTGCTCAGTTATCTCCATTGTTCCAACTTAGAATTCAGAGCAGTTCATGGTAGTGAAGTGTCCAGCAGGGAACCTCTGACCCAAGCAGGCAATGGGAATGATGACCACCTTCATCAAGAAATTCCTTCTTAGCCCTTAGAGAATCATTCCAGAAAGAATAACCACGTAAGCTTTGTTCTGAGGGAAAACAGCTTTGTTTCCTGCAAAGGGAAAAAGCAAGAGATGAGGACGGGACTAAAGTAGAGAGCACTGGAAGGAGGGAAATTCAACAGAGTATGCACACCACAGAAGCAAAATCCCAAAGGCACCAGAAAACACTACAGGGGAAAGTAGCTCAGCACTGAGGTCCTTTCAACTCTGGCCTCTAGAGACAAAAAGGATGTAATCTGTGCCAACTAAAATCATACAGTCCTTTAAATTTTTATAAAGGAGTTCCCTGCGGCTGAGGGCAAAACCCAGCTTCTTCCCCAAAGTCACACAAAGAGCTAAGAAGCTTGGTGGCTCCTACCAACCCATTACAACCCAAGGCCTGTAACAGATCCCACCCCTGTACCAACAAAGATAATTGTATACCTCCCCATCAAGATTCTAAAACTAGCCTAGTTCAATAGTTATTGCCAAAGGGAACTTCCTACTAAAATTACTTTTACATGCTGGTCTACGATTTATCTCACTTTCACTCCATTTTTAGCTGGGTTCAGAGGAAGAGACAGGACCCAAAGAAATCAAACTAGATTCTCATTATCACCAGAACTGGGCTGACTATCCCAAAAGGAAGCTAGAACTTGATTATTTCATTTAATCAGCAGACAGGTACTGAGCTTTATGTAGTGTCTGGCACTGATCTGATATTAGAACTTCAGTAACATTTTCCTTTCCTGGGGAGGTAAAGGAGAAGTGGAAGGTAAGGGAACTCTTCCTAGAAAAATCCAGAGCTGGAGCGCCTGGGTAGCTCAGTTGGTTAAGCATCCAACTCGATTTCAGCTCAGGTTATGATCTCAGGATCCTGAGATCGAACCTCCTAGAGGGGCTTCCTTAAGATTTATTTATTTATTTGTATTTATGATAGACAGAGAGAGAGAGAGAAAGAGGCAGAGACACAGGAGGAGGGAGAAGCAGGCTCCACGCCGGGAGCCCGACGCGGGACTCGATCCCCGGACTCCAGGATAGCGCCCTGGGCGAAGGCAGGCGCCAAACCGCTGAGCCACCCAGGGATCCCCCTAGAGGGGCTTCCTAATGCATATGGAGCCTGCTTAAGATTCTCTCTCTCTCCCCCTCCCACTACCCCTCCCCACCACTCTTTCTCAAAACAAACAAACAAAAAAATGGGGGCACATAGATGGCTCAGTTGGTTAAGCATCTGCTTTCGGCTCAGGTCATAATCCCAGGGTCCTAGGATGGAGCTCCCTGCTCAGCAAGGAGTCTGGCTTCTCCCTCTCCCTCTGCCCCTGCCCCTACTCATGAGCTCACGTGCTCTCTCTCTCTCAAATAAATATTTTTTTAAAACATCCAGAGCTACTTTTGTCATGTTGAAAAAAACTTCAGGCAATGATTTAAGTCCATGGTCTAATTTTCAGACAAGATTTTACTAAAACAATGTGAAACAGATCAGTAGCCTATTTTTATAATCCAAATGATAAGGAGATTCATTCCAGTAGCAAACCCCTATGTCAGAAAGTTCTAGTAAACCTGTTTCTCTAACCCAGCAAGTCTAGATGATTTCCTTTCATTCTATCCTAAAAGAAAGTGTGCAACTTTGTGTTTATCTATGTATGTGTCCACAGAATTTCATACAAAAACACGATTGTTTCCCAATCAAATGTTTTCCTAAGACCACTGAAGTCATGAGGTTGGCTTCATAAACACATTTGAGCACATTCGGTAAGGGCAAAGATCACTTTTTTCCATTCCAGTATCCCCAAAGTGTTCCATTACTTGAGAGGTCAGGAATTCTCCCTTGTCTTAGAACTACCAGCAGTACTTTGGACATATAGCCTCCCAGACTCTGCCTGCCACTCCCCTCCTACTCCAGCAAGAAAGAGAATGTCAGTATGTAGAAAGGATCCATTAAATAAATTCTTTAGGGACACCTGGGTGGCTCAGCAGTTGAGCACCTGCCTTCAGCCCAGGGCGTGATCTTGGAGTCCCGGGATCGAGTCCCACACGAGGCTCCCAGCATGGAGCCTGCTTCTCTCTCTGCCTGTCTCTCTGCCTCTCAATCTCTATGTTTCTCATGAATAAATAAAATCTTTAAAAAAAAACTGAATTCTTTAAAGAGAGTCATTTTTAGCTCCCTGATCAGTTTCTTTGACCTCACCCAACTCACCCTGTTAAGCTACCCTTTTACATCTGAACAAAAAGCTTTCTCCAAAGCAAAGCTGAGATCTGAGGACAGAATGGAAATACCAAGTCATCCTCAAGACCCACATCACCCTAGACCCACATCACCCTAGACCCACATCACCCTAGAAGGCTCTTCCAAGGAGCCTGCAGTGGGGAGACACAGCCCCCCTCTTAAGTGGCATGGCATACCCATATTTGACCAGCTAAAAAACAGACATAAACTCTGGTAGAGGTTCTAGGACTTAGCAGTAAAAGCACCAGGCCAGAGAGAAGACAAGAGAGCTAGGTCTAGGTCTGCCTCCACCTGGATCAGACCATGGGCAATTCCCTCAAGCCTTGCTCAAAGTCTCTGTTCCCCACCCATCATCCCTTTTAACATTTTCTCCCTTCTTCCTGGTTCTGAGCTTCCCAACTATAACATACTCCATGCTGGCCAGGGTTTGTTCTGTGTAGTTCACCACTGTAGCCCTAGTTCAGGGTGTGAACACATAATAGGAAATCAATATATATATGTTAAATAAATGAATGACTGAATGTTATACTCCCTCTGGGGAAGGGAACACTATAGTTTTGCCATGAAGGGTTCGCCCAACCTGCCTCTTACAACTCGCTGATTTCAGAATAACCTTAAAGTTAGTTGACTTCCCTGGGCCTCAATTTTCTCACCTATAAAAAGGGGATAATGACACAATCTACTTCAGAGGACTGAGGTGAGGATTAAACGAGATCATTGCACATGGAGCACTCTCCACAGTGCAATCAGGCAGTAAATGCTAGAAATGCTAGCTGACATTATCTCTGTAGTTATACTGGTCTGCCTCTAGGCCAGAGTTATCACGGCCATCACAGAATTTCTTCCATTATCCCAAGTAAAAACCCTTCCAAGGGAAGGCTTCAAGTGCACTCTCATTAAAGAATTATAGATAGAGGAACGAGATTCTTACTCAATACTTATTTTTCCCACCCTCAAAAGGATATATCTTTTCAATTAAAGTTGTTATGAGATCACATATTATATACATTATGCATTAGAAAGCAGTCTTCCAAAAAAAAAAAGGCAGTCTTCCAAAGAATGACATGATTCCAATAATTATTACTATACCACAGACTCACTAAAAATGCTCCCCTCATATTTTATGTCAAAAATCTTAATAGATAACACAGCCTTACAAGGAAATCTTTGGTGTCTGAGGCAGATTGAACAGGGCCGGCTTTCTATGCTACACAAAATGCAATAGCGGAGCCCTGGTGAAGAAACATCACAACAGGAACCATCTCAAGTCAGTAATAGGGGTGCCTGGGTGGCTCAGTTGGTTAAGCATCTGCCTTCAGCTCAGGTCATGATTCCAGGGTACTGGGATTGAACCCCACGTCAGGCTCCCTGCTCAGGGGGGAGCCTGCTTCTCCCTCTCTCTCTCTCCCTCTGCCTGCCACTCCTCCTGCTTGTGTACACACATGCGCTCTCTCTCTGCCAAATAAATGAAAAAAATAAAATAAAATAAAATAAAATAAAATAAAGTCAATATACTAACCCCTCCAGCAGTATCCCCTCCCTCTGAATTTCCATAATATCCTCTCTATACCACTCTGACATGATCCACCATATTTCCATGCATCTATTACCACTGGACTGTCCTCTCCTCAAATGCAAGCTCAGCATCTGAGTGTCACTTTCTAGTGTCCTCAGTTGTCAGCACATAGGAGGCACTTATTAAATGTTTACTGAATTAATGATTAAACTGAGTCTCATTAATGCATTTCATTCATTCAACAAATACTGAGCACCTACTATATGCCAAATATTGTTCTAGATGCTGATATATAGAAAAGGCAAAAATCACTGATGAAAAAAAATTTTTTTAATTTTCTAAAAGTGACTATGGTGATGGTTGTATATACCCATGAATATATTAAAAGCCAATTAACTGTATACTTTAAATGAGTGAATTGTATAGTATGTGAATCATATCTCTTTTTTTTTTTTTTAATTTTTTTTTTTAATTTTTATTTATTTATGATAGTCACAGAGAGAGAGAGAGAGGCAGAGACACAGGCAGAGGAAGAAGCAGGCTCCATGCACCGGGAGCCCGATGTGGGATTCGATCCTGGGTCTCCAGGATCGCGCCCTGGGCCAAAGGCAGGCGCCAAACTGCTGCGCCACCCAGGGATCCCGTGAATCATATCTCTATAAAACTATTTTAAGTAGGCTCCATGCCCAATGCAGAATTCAACATGGAGTTTGAACTCAAAACCCTAAGATCAAGAGTTGGATACTTGGGATGGCTTGGGTGGCTCAGCAGTTGGGCATCTGCCTTCAGCTCAGGGCATGATCCTGGAATGCCTAGATCAAGTCCACATCAGGCTCCTTGTATGGAGCCTGATTCTCCCTCTGCCTATCTCTCTCTCTCTCTCTCTTTCTTATGAATAAATAAAATCTTTTTTTTTAAGATTTGTTCATGAGAGACACAGAGAGAGAGACACAATGCAAAAAAACCAAAACAAAACAAAAAACAACTAAATAAAACTTTAAAAAACTAAATGCAACATTAAAAAGAACTAAGATGGGCAGCCCTGGTGGCGCAGCGGTTTAGCGCCGCCTGCAGCCCAGGGTGTGATCCTGGAGACCCGGGATCGAGTCCCATGTCAGGCTCTCTGCATGGAGCCTGCTTCTTCCTCTGCCTGTGTCTCTGCCTTTCTCTCTCTCTCTCTCTCTCTCTCTCTGTATCTCTACGAATAAATAAATAAAATCTTTAAAAAAAAAAAAAGGGGGGGATCCCTGGGTGGCGCAGCGGTTTAGCGCCTGCCTTTGGTCCAGGGCGCGATCCTGGAGACCCGGGATCGAATCCCACATCAGGCTCCCGGTGCATGGAGCCTGCTTCTCCCTCTGCCTATGTCTCTGCCTCTCTCTCTCTCTCTCTCTCTCTCTCTATCATAAATAAATAAAAATTTTAAAAAATGTTTAAAAAAAAAAAAAAGAACTGAGATATTAGTGGCCTTCTTTTATTGTAAAATTAAGATAAAACTTCACACTCTCTGTAGTTCCATATTTTCAGTATTTTAACATGCAAAGTCTGTCGTTTTTATAACTGGAAAATGATAAAAGTTATTTTAAAAAGACCAACAAAGTCATTCTTCTGGAATGGACAGCTTAACAGATACAGGGTTTTCCCTCAGGATGATAAAATGTTTTAGAACTAGACAGAGTAGTGGGTGCACAAAACTGTGAATGTACTAAATACCATCGACTCATTCACTTTACCAGGGTTAATTTTATGTGATATGTATTACACCTCAATAAAAAAATAAATAAATAATTGCCTTCATGGAGCCTACATTCTAACAGGGAGAAGACCATATTCAAACAATTAAAATATATAGCACACACACCAAAAAACAAGTCAACAGATGAATAAATTGTGGTAGATCCATGCAATGGAATACTACTTAGCAATAAAAAGTGAACTGTAACAAGCAACATGAATGACCCCTGCTCCAAAATCTTACAGTACAAGAAAGTAGTCAGGTACAAAACAGTACTACATGATTCTATTTATACAAAACTCTAGGAAAACCGAATCTATAGTGACAAAGAACAGATCAGTGACTGCTGAGGAACATTTCTGGGGGATGGAAATGTTCTATATCTTGATTGCGGTGGTGGTGGTTATACATGTGCATATACATTTGTCAAAACTCATAGAACCATACACTTTAAATTCATATATTATTCTATGTGTAAACTATATCACTACAGAGCTGATTTTTAAAAGCACATGATAGGGGTGCGTGGGTGGCTCAGTCAGCTACACATCCAGTTCTTGTTTTCAGATCAGGTCATGAGATGTAGTCCCACGTCAAGCTCTGTGCTCAGCAAGGAGTCTGCTTGAGATTCTCTCTCTCTCCCTCTCCCTCTCCCCCTCCCTCACTCATGTGTGTGCTGGTACTGGTGTCTCTCTTTCTCTCAAATAAATAAACCTCAAAAATAGATAAATAAATAAAAGTATATATGGTATCAAATGGTGGTAAGTGGTGTGAAAAAAAATCAGGAGAGGAGACTAGAACTACAAGGCCAGGGCAGGGGTTGCCCTTTAAAATATGGTGCTCGGCAGGAAACAACAAATGTTGGAGAGGATGCGGAGAAAAGGGAACCCTCTTACACTGTTGGTGGGAATGTGAACTGGTGCAGCCACTCTGGAAAACTGTGTGGAGGTTCCTCAAACAGTTAAAAATATACCTGCCCTACGACCCAGCAATTGCACTGTTAGGGATTTACCCCAAAGATACAAATGCAATGAAACGCCGGGACACCTGCACCCCGATGTTTCTAGCAGCAATGGCCACGATAGCCAAACTGTGGAAGGAGCCTCGGTGTCCAACGAAAGATGAATGGATAAAGAAGATGTGGTTGGGATCCCTGGGTGGCGCGGCGGCTAAGCGTCTGCCTTTGGCCCAGGGCGCGATCCTGGACACCCAGGATCGAATCCCACGTCAGGCTCCTGGTGCATGGAGCCTGCTTCTCCCTCTGCCCCTCTCTCTCTCTCTCTCTCTCTCTCTCTGTGTGACTATCATAAATAAAAAAAAAAAAAAAAAAAAAAAAGAAGATGTGGTTTATGTATACAATGGAATATTACTCAGCTATTAGAAATGACAAATACCCACCATTTGCTTCAACGTGGATGGAACTGGAGGGTATTATGCTGAGTGAAGTAAGTCAGTCGGAGAAGGACAAACATTATATGTTCTCATTCATTTGGGGAATATAAATAATAGTGAAAGGGAAAATAAGGGAAGGGAGAAGAAATGTGTGGGAAATATCAGAAAGGGAGACAGAACGTAAAGACTGCTAACTCTGGGAAACGAACTAGGGGTGGTAGAAGGGGAGGAGGGCGGGGGGTGGGAGTGAATGGGTGACGGGCACTGGGTGTTATTCTGTATGTTAGGAAATTGAACACCAATAAAAAAATAAATAAATAAAAAATAAAATAAAATATGGTGCTCAAGGGAGGCTGCACAAAACCTTTTTAGGTCAATCCTTTTAAAAACAATTGTGTAGTGATTGCAATTTTCTGTGATAATGCAAGGAAGAGAAATGCCGTGAACAATCCAAAATAATACATAAACCTAAAATCATTTCTATTTCATTCTAGAAAGAAACTTTTTTCCCTGGTACTGGCAGATTTAACTTCGTAATTCATGAAGGGGTAGAGGGAAGTAGAAGGAGAAAGAAGGAAAGGAGAGAGGGAGAGAAGGATGAAGGAGGGAAACAGGAAAGGAAGGGTATGCGGGAGGGTAAGGAGAAGGGGAGAGAGAAGAAAGGGGAAGGGGGAAGAGGGAAGAGAAAGGGTAGGAAAGAAAGAGAAGACAGAAAAAGAAAAGCAAGCAGGTTCTCTGCCTGTCCATCTGTCCATCAGTTATAGGCCAGATTTAACAGAGTTGACAAAGGTTGAGATGGAAAAAGGCAAGAGTACCTATGTAGTCACCTATGACCACAAACTAAATGCAGGTCACCCAGGCAGGACCAGAGAGGGTATACAAAAATAACTATGGGATCCTCCTCAAACAGCCTCTATTCACAGACAAGTATAAAAGAGCTAAGCTTTCTCAGGAATGAAGGCCTCTTGCATCCCCTCTCCCACCCTCCCCCAGTCTCACTTAATCTCTGAATTTTCATTTTAAAACATTTTTCATAGAGATCACTCAAACTAATAAGGCACATAATTGACACTCTATGTTTATGACGTCACTAAGTGATACAGATAAACTGAATTTGAGCACTTTGAAAGACAAGGTTATGAGCAATTATGGAAAATAAGTTAAGCCATTTGGATGACATTCACCAGGCAGAAAAGATTGGGCTAGAAAGCAGAGGAATTTCTCGAATTCTCTATGACTGCTGAGTTGCTCTGTATTATGTTGTCTCTTAACCTGAACTCAGGACATCTGTGACTACGTGCAGGAACCAAGCTGACAGTTCTTTTCAAACATTCTAGCATCTAGAGTCAAATTCCCTGGGAAAGACAGCAATAATTCAGTCTCAAATAGAAGGAAATTGGGAAGTGAAAAAAATTCCAGAAGATACCAGAAAGTAGAATCATCCTTCAGTGAAGTCAAGCCAGAAGTCAGGTACTTTTGCATGGCACATATACCTTCTTCTCTGCCCAAGAACTCCAGCAACCACCAAGCTGACCACACAAACCAATCGAAAAGAGTCTTTTAAATGCTGGCCAAAAGCCATCAAGAAATTAAGGAAATGAACAAAACAGTCTCCCAGGAAACATCCATGCTCTCCTACCTCCAAAAGTTCCTCTGTATCCCTTCCCATAGGCCCTTCCAATTCTTGCCTGGAACTTTCTATATCCTTGTGGGGTTTTTTGGTTTTGCTTTTTATAAAGATTTTATTTATTTATCTGAGAACGAGAGTGTGTCTGAGCATGGGGAGGGGGCGGGCAAAAGAAGAGGAAGAGGGACAAGAAGACTCTCTCTCCACTGAGTGGGGAGCCTGACACAGGGTTCAATCCCAGGACCCTGATAAAGTCAGACAATCGACTGAGCCACGCAGGCACCCCCTATATCCTTGTTTTCTTTCTCTTCTTCATCTATACATTTTACAGTTCTAACTTCAGAAATGGTCTCATGGGAGCTCCTCCCAAAGCAGGCACAAACCGCCCCTCCCCCATCCAGGAAAGTTAAACCAGCTACCAGAAGCACTTCCGTCATACACAATCTCAAGGATAAACTCAAGGATGCTACAGCCAGGAGAGATGCATCCACAGGAAAAACATAAGGTCAACTTAGTAAGAAATCTGCCTGTTAAATTAACCCTGGTTCCAAAAGCCAAATGTTTGCCCAATTCCAGAAAAATCAATCGCTTTAAGAAAGTAACAGACCAGAAAAAAATAGAATCACACAAACAGGAGGGTAACTTGAAATAGTTAAAAACAGGTTCCCTGAAAAGCTGACTCACAGTGGTTCTGATGGCTTATATGGGTCAGATTTTACAGTGTACCGAACAAAACAGCCTCCCGAGTTAAACGCTGGGACCCTGTTAGAACTGAACAAGCCCATGGCTGAGAAGGCTCAGAAGATGCTGGGCAGAAAGTGAAGGTACGTAATAGAGGCCCTTTCCTCCTCCTGCTTGCCTGAGTCATCCTCAACCCTGCATTTCCCAGTAATTCCATACCATGCCTTCCCCCTACGACTATTACCAGGCAAAAGGGGCTTTTAATTGGGTTTCTAGGAGTAGAAAGCAATGACGGGGGAGGGAACCTCTGCTACTCAGCCAATTATTGCTTATGATTTTGACAGACAGCTCCTAAGCAGATCTATGGGTTTTTTGTTATATTATACAGCACCCAAGAGTTAATACAGCAGCACATATATCCACATACTGACCAGAACTTGCGCTAACCAGCTAGAGTGCCAAAATTAGTCCTTACACTGTCATCGTTTGGCTGGCGGCAGAGCAAAAATGGGGAAGTTCCACACTTTAGATTGACTCCCTTGGCTCATGACCTATCGGCCAGAATTAAGCCCCCAAAGGTTTCTGCCAGCCTGTCTGTAAAATCAAGCCCCAGCAAGGTACCCTAAACCAGGAAGCAGAAGACACAGCCACAGGGGTCACTAGCAGATTAAGTCTAAGAAAGGGGCATAAAAATGGGGCTGACTAGCAGAGCTAGTTTGTGGTCAAGGATTCTCATACAGTATGAAAACATCCTCTGCTGGTTTCCATTCCAGAATCTCTCAAGAATAATGACTCCTTTAGCCAATTAAAAAAAAAAAAAAAAAAAAAGCCAGGTCCCAGTATTTTGAGCCACACTATTCTGGGACTGTAAACAAGTAAAGCAGCCAAGCAACGTGATGGGTCTTCTTAAAGGAACGGTCTCAGAGAGAGGAAGTCCACCACTGTGCTGGAGGAGGAATGAAGAAGGGTCTGTCTGGCCTCATATGTCAGAGTGGGCTGAGACTGTAGATTTCTGAGTCATGGAAGGCCTGCCCCAGTGGACACTTTCTTAGCTTCTCACTGACTGCTTCTGGGTCACTGGGCTTCCTTATCACCTTGCGTGTTCGGTGAGGGGACTTCACTTGACAAGTCTTGGGCATGAGACGCTCCTAGGCTCTCCTAATGGCCCAGTCAGGGGTCAATGAGCATGAAGGGCAAACAGATGAAATTGCTCATCAGCTTGCTACCCTATGTTCTCAGAAAGAAGACAGTCATGGCAAGTTTGTCAAAAAGGACAAAAAAGAGAATAAGGTGGTTGTGAAAAAAAGAAAAACTTACATGGGTTTAAATATATGCGTATGAATTTTAAAAGATTTAATTGTTCACTTTTTTCTCACCTATGTGATCTCCCTGGTTTTCCTCTCCTCCCTCCTCTCCTCTCTAGTAAACGTTCAGGTTAAGACAGGATGTCTGAATCCCTCATAAGACACAACAGATAGGAAAATACTATCCTCTTCCTCCACTAAGAATTCTGATTGTTAGAAATTTATTCTTCTAACCTTTGAGTTATTTGCTAAGGGTGTTGTCTCTGAGTTCAAGAGCTTATGGATGACTTATCAGTGTGGATCATTTACTTATTATGGACTCTAAATAATGGACCTGGAAGTCCTCTGGTTTTCCTAGCACAGTTCCACTGAGGCCTAGAAAAATCAATGAATACAGCAAAGAAAGTCTAGTCATTTCACTGGAGAGGTTACAAGTATGCCAAAAGACAATACTGATTTCAACTACATTACTTCTGGGGAGCAAACAGAACCGAGAGGGAGGAAAAACTGGTGTGTAGGTTACATTTTTTGTCCCTGGTATGTTTTACATGTAACCAGAATACAGATCTCCTATTAGACCAAACTTTCATCCGTTAAATCAGTTTCTCAATCGTAGCACCAATTGACATTTTGTACTAGATCATTTTTTTTGTGGGGGGCTGCCCTATGTGTTGTAACATATTTACCAACACCCTGGCCTCTACCCATTAGCCAGTAGCACATCCCCCAGTCATAACAACCAAAGATGTCTCTCGACATTGCCAAATGCCCTCTGGGAGAGCAAAATCACTCCTGATTGAGAACCGCTGTGTTAGATAATACCAAGTGAGATTAATTTAACTCTTCATTGAATGAATCAGGTTCTTAAAGACTTTCAGTTTTATCAAATCAATAAAATACAGGCCATTAAGCAGGTGTGATCTGTATAAACGAAATGCCAAGGAGTCACCGCTGAGAGTTCTCTCATTCCTCCCCCTCCACTCTGTAACAGCCTCCCAATGTCCATGTGATCACCAACCCAGAAGCTCTCATCAGTGTCTTTCCATCTTCCCAGTGTCAATGGTAACACCAAATCTAAGCCACCTCTCAGCTTATCTTCTACAATGGCCTCCTAAGTGATCTCCCTGCTTTTCCTCTTGCCCCTCCCCTCCCACCAGTCACTACTATCTAGTCTTCACATTGAAGCCATTTCTTGAAAACCTCCATCAAGTCATGTGACTTACTACCAGAAAGCAGTCTGGTGCTTCCCATTACACTTAAAAGCCACACTTTCTTCTACGGCCTACAAGGCCCCATATAACCTGGAACCCACTCTTTCCAGCCACAGCGGCATTCTTCCTATACCTCATACATGCCATCCACATTCTAATTGTTCCTACTGCCCTCTATTTCCCCCAGGTGGTATTATCCATCAGGTCTTTGCTTAAAAGTCATCTCTACAATAAAACTTTCCGACTATCCTACACAAGCAGCTTTTTACGTGTTTTATTTGTGTGACCTCTGCTTTCCCTGCTTGAATGGTAAGTCTATGACGCCATGGACCACGTCTTATTAGCCATGTATCCCTGGAACCTAAAAAGTGCCTGGCACACAATATATGCTCAACAACTGTGATGAATTAATAAATGCTTTTGGCTAATAGACCAAATGTGTCCATTTAAGAGCAACAAATGAATTCTTGCTTCTGAGACCGAAAGCAGTCTCTCCTCAAATTTAGCACTATAGTATACACTCAAATGACAAGGTAATGAAAAAATTCTCACTCCTAAATGGAATGTTGTTTCTAAAAGGAACTTTCAGGTTTTCCAAAAGAAACTGAACAATAGTCAAACCATAAACAACAAACCTTAGGGGACTCTAGGCCGTAGAATTTAAGAAGACCACGCATAAGTTACAGCCTACAAGCTTCTAAAATAACTCCTATTATTTTAGGAATAATAATTGAAACAAAACTGAAAACAGTCATAAACCCACCAATGTCTAAAAAGAAAAACAAAGATGGGGCCTAACTCCTAGAATCTCTACTATTGTGAGTAAACAGTTCTCCATTAACGCTGTCTTCGTGTGCCTGGGTGGCTCAGTTGGTTAGGCATCTGCCTTCAGCCCAGGTCATTATCTCACGGTCCTAGAATAGACCCCACATCGGGCTCCCTGCTCAGCAGAGAGCCTGCTTCTCCCTCTCCCTCTGCTACTCCCTCCCTGCTGTGCATGCATACACACACTCTGTCAAATATATAAATCTTTAAAAAAATTAAAATAACACTGTCTTACATTTATATACAGCAATGTTTTATTTGCGCCTCACAGCAGCCCTGAGGAGTTGGTGACCTGATGCTACCGGCCATATAATGCATCATCAGAAGGTTTAACTACCTGGTTAGAGACAACAGAAGTGTCATAGAGTGAGAATTTTATTTTATCTTTTTTTAAGATTTTAGTTATTTATTCATGAGAGACAGAGAGAGAGAGAGAAAGAGAAAGGCAGAGACACAGGCAGAGGGAGAAGCAGGCTCCACGCAGGGAGCCCAACGTGGAACTCGATCCTGGGTCTCCAGGATCAGGCCCTGGGCTGAAGGCAGCGCTAAACCACTGAGCCACCTGGGCTGCCCCAGAGTGAGAATTTTAGAGCCACATACTTGTGTTCAAATCCTCTGCCATTTATTGTAACTTGATCCTGGCAAGTTACTCTGTACTCTACTGTCCTCACCTACAAAACACAACGCTCTAGATGAAATGTTTGTGTCCCTCGAAAGCTCAGATTGAAATCTAACCCCTAATGTGACAATTTTAGGAGGCGAAGCCTTTGGGAGGTGATTAGGTCATGACGTGAGGTCTTCATGCATAAGATTAGTGCTCTTATAAGAGATTCTAGAACTCTCCTCCACCATCTGAAGACAGAGAGAAGGTAAGAGGGCTGTCTATAAATCGGGAAGTCAGTCATCACCAGGCACTGAATCTGCTGGCACCATGATCTTGGACATGGTGGGATGGGAATCCTCCAGAATTGTGAGAAATAAACTTCTGTTGTTTATACATTATGGAATGGCCTATAATATAATGGCATATGGTATTCTATCATACACAGCAGCCCAAACCGACTACAGTTTACTTCATAGGGTGCAGTAGGTGAAATTGCACCCCCTACTCACCACATCCTAATTTCTGAGACCTGTGAATATGTCACTTTATGTGGCAAAAGGAGCTTTACAGATGTCACTGAATTAAAAACCTTGAGAGAGACAGTGCTGGATTATCCAAGTGGGTCCAACGTAATCAAAGTGTCCCTGTAAGAGGGAGGCAAAAGGGCCAAGAAGGAGATATGACAAGAGAAGCGGAAAGACAGAGAAAAGGACAGGAAGATGTTACATCACTCTCTTCGAAGCTACATGATGGGGCCACAAGCCAAAGAATGTAGGCAGCCTCCTGAAGCTAGAAAAGACAAGAAAATACTTCCTTAGAGTCACAAGAAACACAGCCATACACAGACCATTTTAGGACTTCTGAACTTCAAACGATAAGAAAATAAATGTGTGTTGTTTTAAGCCACTAAATGTGTGGGAATTTGCTACAGCAGCAATCTGAAACTAATAATAGAGTTATTATCGAGATTAAATGAGCTCATACATGTAAAGTGCTAAGAACAGTTCCTAATAACCATTATTAAGAGTTTTTCAGCTTTAGCTATTATGAGTCAAGATCCTAGAGGACTCACTGAAATACTTCAGAGGCTCAATTTGGTAATATCTATCTAATTTTAAATGCATACATCAGGGGTGCCTGAGTGGCTCAGTCCATTAAGGGTCTGACTTCAGCTCAGGTCATGACTTTGGAGTCCTAGGATCAAACCCCAAGCTGGGCTCCCCCTCAGCAGGGAACCTGCTTCTCCCTCTCCCTCTCTCCCTCCTCCTCCCCCTCCTCATGTGCACATGCATGCACACTCTAATAAAATCTTTAAAAAAATTAAATGCACATATCATGTGACAAAGAGATTCCATTTCTAAATAGATTTCACAGGACATTCAACATATCCTTGTTTGTAACTACTCAAATTTCCACTAAAAGGCTAAAATTATAGAAAATCCATTCACCAAATAGTAGGCAGCCTTTAAATAAGAAGGTAGACCTCAATGTACTGATAAAATGTACTAATGTATCAGGACGCCTGGGGGCTCAGTGGTTGAGTGTCTGCCTTCAGCTCAGGGCATAATCCTGGGATCCTGGATCCAGTCCCACATCAGGCTCCCCACAGGGAGCCTGCTTCTCCCTCTGCCTATGTCTCTGCCTCTCTCTCTCCTGAACGAATGAATAAAATATTTTAAAAAAAAAATGTACTAATGTATCAACAAGCTATGTTCTTTAGTGAAAAAATAAGCTCAGGGACAAACAGCATATTAGATTCCATTTTCATTTAAAAAGAATAAGAAAAAAAAGAACACATACATATATTCATAAATACGTGCCAAAAATTCTAAAAGGGCATGTAGTTCATCGTGGTGATAGTTCTAAGGAAGGAGACTAAGGGGATGGAGTAGGAAGGAAACTCTTGCCATCATATGCCCTTTTGTGTTATTTTAGGTTTTAACAGGTAGGTGCATGATATCCATTTTCAAAAAACTGAAGATGAGGGACACCTGAGTGGCTCAGTGGTTGAGCATCTGCCTTGGGCTTGGGGCTAGGGTCCAGGGATTGAGTCCCACATCAGGTTCCCAGCAAGGAGCCTTCTTCTCCCTCTGCCTGTGTCTCTGCCCTCTCTGTGTGTCTCTCATAAATAAACAGATAAAATCTTAAAAAAATAAAAAAAAAAAAAACTGAGGTTGAGATGTGACATCACTGACCTATCAACAAGTATTTATGCACTGACAATGTGCCGACCACTGTACATGATATAGGGCCTAAGACATGGTCCTGATCTCCAGAAGTTCACATTCTGGCTAAATTCATAATTCTGATTTGTATTAGACAATCATCTAATTGTTTTGGACATTGACATTAGAAAACAGAACCAGACATTTCTCTCAAAGAATTTTCCACTGTGACTCTGGGAAAACAAATCACCACCTAAAAAGAATAAATTCTATGTCTAATCCATTAGTCCCAACCAGTGCTGCTTAAGCTTAAGAAACTGTTACTTCTCGGGAAGTGGCCAAGAAAGAAACCAAAGCAGTAGAAATCTTTATAAACAACCCAATTACATACATTATTATACACTGCCAGAAAAAAAGATGGGACAAATATTATCTCTGAGTAGTTGGATTTGTCTTCTTCATTACACTTCCATATATTTTCCTAATTCTCTACTAAGGAACATGTATCCGTGGCACATCCCCCTCCCCTCAAAAAATATTCTTTTTGGTGCCAATACAACATCCATGAGGATTACTGCTCTGTCCCCCAATTAGAGCATAACCATAATGAAAACATTATTGCTAACAAGGGAGGCAGAATGGGATCTGGGTCACTCTTCCATAACTCCATTAGTTCCTCTCAAGCAATAAAGAAGTCTGTGTTAGCGAAGTATTTAGCTGACAATGGAATCATGATGTAATGCATTTCCATAACCTTACCAAGGAGGAAAAGGCAGCTGAAAAATTCTTCATCAGCACTGGAGGGTTGTCAAACAGCAACTGACAAAGGTTCTCCCCCAACGTGGAGACTTGAGGAGTCATCGCTGCTGATAAGTACCGAGTTGATGTGCCACAAATACCCCATGACACTGACAAAAACATCGAGCTGGTACTGGACACTAGATGCCAGGCCCTGTGATACGGGCCCTTCCATTTCCATTCCTTACTCTCTTTCAATCTTCTCAACTACTACTGTAAACTACAAGGGAGACTGAGGCATGAATTTCAAATCACTCTCTATGGTTACACAGTGAGCGGTGAAGCTAGCAGGGAATTCAAGCAGTCTTTACTCCGAAGTATTGACATTATGCTACCTTCACTGAAAAGTATAAATGCTATGCTATCCCTTCCCCATTCACCCCTAAATGTCACCTGCCGCCATCTCTCCAGCTTGGTTGCATCACATACTATCTTTGCCCCAACTGGGAATCCAATAAAATACTCTCCAGTCCTTCTGGAATGGCAGGTGCCCTTTTTCCTTGACCAGCCCATACATGAAAAGAAGAGGCCATCAGCAGAAGACTTTCCTTATCAGAAGGCACTTTTTGAAGATCGCCCCCCCTCTTCTAAATCGAGCTAGCAGGTTTATGACTTGCTGCCTGGCACTCCCAGGGGACCCACTGCGTTCCCTGCCCTGCACACACAAGCCCCTTGTCATCACATTTATTCCCAACTTGCACAGTGCTCTCATTCAGAAAGCTGATCTAAGTCAGGTCTCCTTCACAATAACCCTAATAACAATAGTAACAGCTACCATATTCTGAGTATTGATCATGTCACAGGCTTTACAAACACGGTAACACTGCATCCTCACAACCGCCTGATGAAGTAGGCACGGTCTCCAATTTATAGATGAGAAAACTAAGGCTCAGAGAGATAAAGTAATTCAGCCCAACGTCACACAACTGGTAAGTGATGAAATCTGACTCTGTGCAACTGAAGCTTTCAGGGCTCTCGCCCTTTAACGATCAAAATGTGAGCTCTTCTTGGACTTTCCTTTGGGGAAGCTACCTTCCAAAAAGAGATGTGCTCCACAACCACATGACTCCTACTTCACCCACAGGCTCACCTGAATTTCTTCATTTTCATCTACCAGGAGGAAACTCACAACCTTCTCGGTCATCTTCTTCCTCCTGGTCTCCTCATCCAGTTCTTCTTCCTCCAGTAACTCCTGGATCTTAGTGACATGGTACACAGTAATGGGGTGTCTCCTTTTGTTACCCCCAGAATGAGTCCTCTTCTGGCACTCCAGGCACAAGTTGATCTTACAGGTCTGGCACCTCACAGCTGCCCTCTGCCTGATACCTGGCGAATGCCCATTGGTGCCCTTGCAGGGGTCACAGTAAGGGACATGGCCAGGTTTGAGTCTTATCCGCTCATGGTTTCTCAGGCGCTCCTGCCGATGGAGCTCCTCCTCGCAGCGGAGACACTGCAGACTGCAGCACTCATCACACTCAAAGACCGCTTCGTCAGTCCCGCTGCATGCATAACTTTCCTGGCACATCAGCCCCGGATTCAGGCCCTTCTCTGCTGGGGAAGTCTGAGCACTCATACTCAGATTGGCAAGGAAATCACCTACCATACAACGGTCCCTGGGCTTTCCCCAGGGGTGGAGGCAAAGGCTTTGAGTCTGAGGACTGCAGAGAACTTTCACAGGATTCTGAACACCTTAAAAAAACAAAAAACCTTCGGTGTCCTATCAGAATTCTTCATACGCTCACAAATGTTCAAATTTTTAAATTTTCTGCTTTCAAGATTCCTGTATCAGCAGCAACGTTGATTTGGTTTGATGGTTTTATCTTCCATAAAGTGCAAGCAAACTGGTGGTCAAAGTTAACTTGAAAGGGTCTCTTATGGCTATCTGAGAGAGATTCGATAGGTTCACTGAGGTGGGCTCATCCGCTGGGCCTCAGCCACAAGGTTTGGGTAGTGAAAGAGAGTGGTCAGGAGCTTTGCAATATAATTCAACCTCAGGTCAATATTTCAGGGGATACCTAGAATAGAGGAAGGAAAAGGATTTCACTCATCTAAAAACTCATCTAAAAAACAGAAGTGCACCTTAAAAAAGAAAAAAGAAAAAAAAAAGATTGTGATTAAATAAGAGACCAGAACTCCTGAGAGAAATCTCATTCCTGCTTGTAAAATTTACACAGGCTATTTCTGATCCCTAAAAATTTCTTCTCAAATCGTGGGCAAGGCTCCTCCTTTTGAAAACAGCCACTGGGGACCCTTGAGTGGTTCAGAGGTTAAAGCGTCTGCCTTTGGCTGGGGGCATGACCCTGGGGTCTTGAGATCAAGTCCGCATCAGGCTCCCTGCAGGGAGGAGCCTGCTTCTCCCACTGCCTCTGTCTCTGCCTCTCTATCTCTGTTTCTCATGAATAAATAAATAAAATCTTTAAAAAAAAAAAAAAGAAAGAAAGAAAAGAGCCACTCAGCCACTATCTCTAGGCCCAAAGCATTTCAGAGACTTTTTGTCTCTTTATTTCACAGACCAAAATTCTCTGTTCATCCAGTTATTAAATTTGTAAGCAAAATCATTAAGCAAACAGTCCTTGGAGGGACAACCCTCTGCACTCCCCCATGCTGCAACACACACTTGTGAGGAGAATAAAGAGGCCTGTAAAAACCTAAAGAAATGATAATAACGTAAACTTTAGCTCCATCAAAGTTCGTGGCAGATCTAGTTAGGTCATTTCACCTCTGGACAGACGTCTATTAAGGACCTTAACCCTGAAAACAAAAGTCACCATGTCGTGTTCAAAAACAATAAAAAATAATTACTGTACTTCCTTTTGTCCCTTCTCTAAATGCAAAAAGAAAAAAAAGGGGGGGGGAGCAACAGGAGACAAGAATTCTTCCTCTATGGCCCATTGCAAGCCAGGCCTGCCATGAGTTAAAACAAATAATTTTTCTCTTTGTGTCACTCAAAAACAAACTTAAAAATAACTTCAAAAAGAAAAAGGGGGGTGGTGGTGGTGGATAACTGGGGCACGAAAGAGGCTTTTGTCACTTCTACAATTATATCCTTAACCCCCCTCAGCTTTGACCTCCATCCTAACACCCCGACAAGACAAAACGTAAAGCTCCCCTTACAGGTATTTACTCCTCCCTCTCCTAATCAATCTATCAATCTTATTTTTAGACAAACAAGGAAGGCGAGTGGCTAGGAGACCTTATTTACACCCTAACCTCAGCCATGTCCAACCGGCTCCCACAACGGAAACAAAAATTGGAATTTGCCACAATTCAGAGAAATCTGAAATCCACCTTCAGAAGAACACCGACCTCCCCGCCCGACCGGCCAAGCAAACAACCTGCCCACTCGGGCCCCCACCTCCACACCTCCCTCCACCGGGGATTCCTCACCCTCCCTTTCTCCCGGGGAACACCAGCACAGCCCGAGGGGCACGAGCAGAGCCTAAACAAAGAAGGTCCCCCCAAATCCACCCCCACGCTAGCAGAGGCCAGAACTCAATCTATTGTTTATACCACCCCACCCCCACCCCAGCCGCACCCGCGCCCCCCCCCCCCCGGGACTATCGCTGGCCCGGCGCTGGGCCGTGCCCTTCCCTCCCCGCCTGCGGCGGCCCGGGAATCCCACCACGGAGCAGCTCGGCCGTGGCGAGGCGGCGTCGGGGGACCGGGAGCCGCGGGAGCCGGCGGGGGCGGGGGCTGTTCCTCAGGGCACCCGCGGATCCATCCTCATCTCCATCTCTGCCCACCCCCCCCTCCTTCTCTGCCTCCCGGGCTTCCTCCTCTCCTGTTGTCAGTTGGGATCAGCTGATCGGAGTGAACTTCTCCCAGCTCAGTCTACCAGGAAGGCGTGAGCAGTGCAGTCCGGGGAAAGGAGAGAGGGAGGGGGTGGAGTCTTACGCCGGCGAGGGCGGAGAAGGGCGCGCCTGGCTTCCTGGGAAATGTAGTTCCCCGGACGTAAGTCCTCCCCCGCGTCCCGGAAGTCAGGGCTCTGAATGACTACAACTCCCAATACGGAAGAAGTCCGCTCTTCCGAGGAAGCGGCGAAGACCGCCGGCGGAGCATTTCGGGACTTGGAGTTTTTGCCTTGACTGCGGTGTTCGAAGGTTTCAGCGCGTTGTTTTGGGTAGTGGCCGGAGAGGGAATGGCGCTAAATTAGACGACTGATGTAATGGGGAGTATAGTTGAGGCAAATGATTCGGTTTCAAATAACCCATATTGCACACCATTCCCTCAAAAATATGTAAAAACAGGCACTCTCCTCTTCCCTAATTTCACCTTGTGCAAGTTAAAGACCAGAAAGAATTAATAAAAGAACATAAGTACTCTGTCGGAATTTCGTTTTCCTTATAAGGGTATTCTCCAAGCCGAATTTTTTTTCCTTACCTTTGACTTTTCGACCTTTTCGTACATTGTTTTAGAACTTCTGCATTTGTATCTATCTTAGACGAGGTTCATTTACAGACAAACTAACGGGCTATGGGGGTGCAGGCTAATGGTTAACATTGTTAATCTGGCTTTTCTAAAAAGCCATATATTTGTTTAGTGCTTTCACTCTTTGCTTGTTTGTTTGTTCTTGGAAGGACACTGAAAGAAAGTCTTATGTAATGAGCACTGGTCTGAGGTGCAGGAGACTGAATGCTTGTTCTAGAAAGCTCCTGGGTAAGTCATTTACCCTCTCCATGAAATAAGGGAGTTGTACTTAATCAATTCTGAAGTCTCTGCCAATTCTAATGATCTATGATTCTATCTTGGTAATTGTTAACCCAGTAGAGAAAACTAAGGTTAAGTGACTTGCCAAATCACACAGCAAACTATTGACAAAGCTGGGACAAGAATCCATCTCCTGACTTAGTCACACACTCTTTTATTCAAAGGACATAATTAGACCAATGGTAAAAACCAAATCTATGTAATAATGAGTGAGCCCTCATTATGAGGATTATAGTGCTGAAAATTATGTTTTCCAGACTGGGCATATAGCCAACAGTTGAGCTAACTGCACATGACTAACAATTTTTTCCCTATGCATATCACAAACCAGAATATTAAAAACAAGCTGTCTATAGTATTTTAAAACTTCAAGTTTCAAAGTGGGATGAAGAAACCAGGGATTTTATTTGGATTTTTGTTTGTTTGTTTTTTGTTTTTTTTTAAGACGGATTTTAGGGGTGCCTGGCTGGCTTAGTCCATAGAGCTTGCAAGCCTTGATCTCAGGGTCATAAATTCCAGTCCCATGTTGGGTGTGGAGGTTATATAAAAAATCTTAAAAAAAAAAGAGGGGGGAGGGATTTTAATAAGAGAATAGATCTTTAGCTAGGCTCTTAAAAATTCTCTAGAGGGGGTGCCTGGGTTGAGTGATACTTGGTTTCTGCTCAGGTCATGATCAGGGGGTCATGAAATCAAGCTCCATGTCAGGCTTCACACTCAGAGGCCAACCCTGCTTGAGATTGTCTCTTTTGGACTGCTTCTACCCCTCCCCCTGCTCACGTTATCTAAATAAGTAAATAAACAAACAAACAAACAAATAAAATCTTTAAAAAAAAAAATCCCTAGAGAGTTTTATTCCAAAGCTGACACTGTAATTTTTTGTAGGCTTAGTATTTTGCTTTATACTCGTAACTACAAAATGAGGATATATCCTGGGAATAAAATCTTACTTATTCCCTTTTGAAGCCAAGAATACCTATTTTAAAGTTTATTTTTTAAAGTTATAAAAATAAATAAATAAATAAAGTTATAATAAACACCCCTAAAACTGTGGAATATGGTTGCCTCCAAGGAGTATAAGTAAAATTAGTAAGAAGAGAAATTTCATTTAAATCCATCTGTACTTTTTTTTAAAGATTTATTTATTTTAGAGAAAGAGGAAGAGCAGGGAGAGAGGGAGAGGGAAAGGAGGAGAGAAAGAATCTCAAGCCGACTCTACACTGAGTGTAAAGCCAGATGCTGGGCTAGATCCCACAACCCTAACCCTATGACCCTGAGATCATGACCTGAGCCAAAACCAAGAGTTGGACGTTCAACCAATGGCACACTCCATAGACTGAACCAACCAGGCACCCCAAAACACATTTGTACTCTTTTAAAGTTTTTCACTATATAAGTGCAATTATGTCAATAATAATGAAAAAAACTAGTTTATTTTTATTTAACAGATAACTGGAATTATGAGACCTGTTTCTGTTGTTGCTTGTTTTTATTCATTTCCATTCTTTTGCTTATTTTTTACTATGAGCTGCACTTAACTTGGAAAATTATTCATGGGAATTCTTTGAGGCCTAGGATAAAGGTTTATTCCTCCAGAGAGGATCTGCTTTTGCTTCTACCAGGAGGGACCATGTTAAGCTATGTTCACTGTTTGGAATTTTTTTTAAGTCGCCAGGAGATGCATATTGGGTTACATATCCCTGGGAGGGCTGTCTTATGGGTCCAGTGCCCCTTCTACAGCTCCCTTCAATCTCCTCCTTCCAAGACAACATTCTTTCCAATCTGTTAAATGGTCTATTTATTTATAATTTACCCTTACACCAAAACTGTAGCCCTTTGAGATCCCCTTTTAGACTTCCCACTCCCACCAGGCACTGGGCTTTATCTTCTGTCCTACTTGGCCCTCAAGGCCTAGAAAAACCAAACTTAAGTTGCCAATTAAGGAATATGCCTCAAGGTAAAAATGACATCATTGCTCCACTTACTCTGAGATCCTGCCTTCACCTAGATTTTAGTCTGATAATTACTTCTCTTTTTGTTGACTCTTCAATATTTTACCAACATTTTTGTTGTTTTCAGAAGGATGAAATGTTTGCCATATTCTGAGTCATATAATAAAAAAGGAACAATCCAGCTAGTCTTTAGTTCAGAGAGGGAACTGACGATTAGGGCCCACGGTCAGCTTCTGGGTGTTGGCAGTGTTCAACTCTTAACCTAGGTGTTGCCTACACTAATCTTCACTTGATAATTTGGTTTCAAACAATTGTGTATGTCTTTTGCACTCTTTCATTTGTATGCTATCTTTCACCATAGAAGATAACATTTTTTAAATTTTAATGAGGTAAAAATTAAAGTGAAAGTTAACATAAGAGTAAATTCTAAGGGACACCTGGGTGGCTCAGCAGTTGAGCATTTGCCTTCGGCTAAGGGCATGATCCCAGGGTCTTAGGATCAAGTCCACATCGGGCTCCCTGCGAGGAGCCTGCTTCTCCCTCTGCCTTTGCCTCTGCCTCCTCTATCTCTGTGTACCTCTCATAAATAAATAAATAAATAAATAAATAAATAAATAAATAAATAAATAAATAAAATTTTTAAAAGAAAAGAGAGGGCAGCCCCGGTGGCTCAGCGGTTTAACGCCGCCTTCAGCCCAGGGCCTGATCCTGGGGTCCCAGGATCGAGTCCCGAGTCAGGCTCCCTGCATGGAGCCTGCTTCTCCCTCTGCCTGTGTCTCTGCCTCTCTCTCTCTCTCTCTCTGTGTGTGTCTCTCAGGAATAAATAAATAAAATCTTTAAAAAAAACAGAGAGAGAGAGAGAGAGAGAGTAAATTCTACAAGGTAAGCAAACCAAGGCCTTGTACTTAATAGAATCATTTCCTTAAGTTGTTCAACATTACATTTCAAAGATCCTCACAAGGGCACCTGGCTGGGTCCCTTGGTAGAGCACATGGCTCTTGACTTCAGGGTTATCAGTACGAGACCCACACTGAGGGTAGAAATTACATCAAAAAAAAAGGAAGGAAAGGGTCTTAACAATATTTAGCCACAATAGGAAATATAAAACAAGTAGAAGACAGGTTTCCAGGCTTGTGCCCTTTGATCTTCCCTTAATATAAACAGACACACACACACACACACAATTGGTCTTTAGCTACTAAAATACACATTTCTCTTAATGTTTTAAAGATTTATTTAAAAAATAATAATAAAATAAAATAAAAAGATGTATTTATTATTTGAGAGAAGGAGGAAGGGGCAGGGGCAAAGGGGAAGGGAAAGAGCAAATCTCAAAGCAGACTCCCTGCTGAGCACAGAGTCCAATGTGAAGTCCTATCTCAGGCCCCTGAGCTCACAAACCAAGCTGAAATCAAGAGTTGGACACCTGACCCACTAAGCCACCCAGGCCCCCCTAAAATAAACATTTCTTTTTTTTTAAGATTTTATTTATTCATTCATGAGAGACCCAGAGAGAGGGGCAGAGACATGGGAAGAGGGAGAAACCCTGTGGGGATCCTAATGTGGGACCCGATCCCCAAACCCTGGGATCACAACCTGAGCCAAAGGTAGATGCTCAACCACTTAACCACCCAGGAGCCCCTGAAATAAACATGTCTAAGTGGCTACATCCAGGTATCCAGTATGGCTTAAGATAAATCCAATTCCCAAATTCCCAAATGGTGCTAAGAGATGACGTTCATTTCCTTGGTAAATTTGCCAGAGCCCAGAATCTAACCTTCAGCCTTACATGTACAGAATTTTTATTTTATCACTCACCTCGAGTGGGTTCTCTCTCTCTCTCTCTCTCTTTTTCTCTTAAACAATCTTACCAGATAGAGGATGCCAATCCAATAGTTTAAAAATGAAATATTACTGATACTCAGACTGGAATGCTCAAAATTAACACAGCACATTTGTTCCCATGATAATAGTTCTCATGACAATAGTCCTATGGAGAAGCCTGCTGAAAAGGTACTTGGTGAGTATAGAATCAGAACAAGAGAAAAGTAGTCAGATAATTGAATATGTATGGTAAAAGGCTAACATGTATAGACCTCTTATTAGAGATAGTCTTTGTCCAGGGAACCAGGATAACTGAATTCTAAAGTTACCTTTCTCTTTGAAATTATGTAGCTACCTACCAAAACAGAACTCAGAAAGTACTCTGTATTTAAGAAGAAAGTTGGGATCCCTGGGTGGCGCAGCGGTTTAGCGCCTGCCTTTGGCCCAGGGCGCGATCCTGGAGACCCGGGATCGAATCCCACATCGGGCTCCCGGTGCATGGAGCCTGCTTCTCCCTCTGCCTATGTCTCTGCCTCTCTCTCTCTCTCTCTCTCTGTGACTATCATAAATAAATAAAAATTAAAAAAAATTTAAAAAAAAAAAAAAAGAAGAAAGTTAATCGATAGGATAGCTATTAGATATCTTAGGCTTGATGAGAAGTTTGGAACATCAGGCTCAAAAACTAGTCAGGTATCAGGGTAGCAGTTAGCAAGAATCACACCGTGCAGGTTAGGGTAGGATGCCATTATTAGTGTTGTCTCCACCGAATACTTTCTCTACTGCACTCTCTATGATCTTGCCACCACTGCACTCTCAACTACAGCAGAGGTATCAAGCAGCATAATGGCCTCTAGAGATGTCCACATTCTAATTCTCAAATCCTGTAGATGGTACATTACATGGTGAAAGGGACTTTGCACATGTGACTAAAGTTAAGGATCTTGAGATGGGAAGAGGGTCTTGGGTTATGCAGGTGGTTATGTGATCTAATCACAGAGCAGACAGCCTTTCCCAGCTGTAATCATAGACATGATGACAGAAAGAGTCAGAGTTCCTGGCTTTGAAAATGGAGAAACGGAACCAGGAGCCAAGGAATCCTGGGCTGGGGGAGGAGGAGGGAGTGGCTAGAAGCTCGGAAAACTTAAGGAAACAGATAATCCCCTCAAACTGGGGAAGGAACACAGTCTTGTCAACACCTTGATTTTACTCCGGTGAACTTGTATTCGGCTTCCGATGTATGAAACTATAAAGGTAGCTCTTCCTACCTATGGGTCCTGTCCCCTTGCTTTAAAAAAAAAAAAAAAAAAGTAAGTGGGGAGGCTGAGTGGCTCAGTCGGTTAAGCATCCAGGGTCCTGGGATCAAACCCCACATATCCTGCTCACAGGGAACCTGCTTCTTTCTCCCTCTCTCTCTCCATCTACCCCTCTACCCTGCTCATGCTCTCTGTCTCAATCTCTCTCTCAAATAAATAAATAAAATGTTTTAAAAAATAAAGCATAAAAAAAAGCATAAGATAATAAATCTAGTTTCTTTTAACCTATTACATTTGTGGTAATTTGGTACAGGAACAATGGAAAAGTAATACAGCAGCACTGCTGTGAATAATTTCTAAACTTTTCTGCACTTTTATATCTGTCTTTCAAGGGATCCCTGGGTGGCGCAGGGGTTTGGCGCCTGTCTTTGGCCCAGGGCGTGATCTTGGAGACCCGGGATCGAATCCCACATCGGGCTCCCAGTGCATGGAGCCTGCTTCTCCCTCTGTCTGTGTCTCTGCCTCTCTCTCTCTCTCTCTCTCTCTCTCTCTCTCTGTGACTATCATAAATAAATAAACTTAAAAAAAATAAAATAAAGAAGTATATCTGTCTTTCAAGATTCAAGATCCTGGGCAGGAGAATCTAAGGTCTTACACAGATCAGAACTTGGATGTATCCCAAATGGAAAGAGGGAGGATATTTTTCTTTTTTTAAGATTTTGTTTTTTTATTTGAGAGAGAGAGAGAGTACAGGTGAGCAAGGGAGAGAAAGACAGAGAACATGTGGGTGTGGGGGGGGAGGGGCAAGTCCCTGTATTGAGCCCTATACAGGGAGTTGGGGCTCAATCCCAGGACCCTGAGATCATGACCTGAGCCAAAGGCAGACACCCAACCAAATGAGCCATCCAGATGCCCCAAGAGGGAGTATCTTTTCTCTTGAGCTCCAGAATGGGAGGCATGACATGGTGAGGGACTACCTCCAAATAGAAAGGGATGTTGGATTTTGGACCACAAAATAACAAATTAGGGGCAATCCTGGATTTTGCCAAGAGCACCTTGTTTTAATCTATACTTAAATGGCTGGCCTTACTCCATTTCTGCTTGTTCTCTAAATATAAGGTATTTCATCAGGTTATATTTAAGTCCAGCCAATATATGAGCTGTATCATTCTTCCATTAGTTAAGACACAAACCACAGGCTCCCGGTGCACGGAGCCTGCTTCTCCCTCTGCCTGTGTCTCTGCCTCTCTCTCTCTCACTGTGTGCCTATCATGAATAAAAATAAAAAAAAAAAAAAAGGGATCCCTGGGTGGCGCAGCGGTTTGGCGCCTGCCTTTGGCCCAGGGCGTGATCCTGGAGATCCGGGATCGAATCCCACATCAGGCTCCCGGTGCATGGAGCCTGCTTCTCCCTCTGCCTGTGTCTCTGCCTCTCTCTCTCTCACTGTGTGCCTATCATGAATAAAAATAAAAAAAAAAAAATTGAAAAAAAAAAAGACACAAACCACAAATCAAACTGCCTTAATCAATAAAAGAAACGTACTAGCTCACATAACTGAAAAATCTGGACAATTACAGTTTCAACCAAAAGCCAATCTAGGAATCAAATAACATGCTCAGGACCTTGTTTGCCTCTCCACTCCTCATCTTTGGACCTGCACCCAACCAATTTTTGACAAAGGTACAAAAGCAATTCAATACAGGAAGTATAGTCTTTCCTATATCCTAGAGGAAGGATGGTGCTGGAGCACTTGGACAAAAAATAGGGAAAAAAAATTAACCTGAACCTGAACCTCATATGTAATTACACAAAAGTTAATTAAAAACTGGGGATGCCAGGCTGGCTCAGTGGGGGAAGCATGCAACTTTTGATCTCAGGGTTGTAAGTTCAAGCCCTATATTGGATATAGAGATTATTTAAAAATAAAGTCTTGGGGATCCCTGGGTGGCTCAGCGGTTTAGCACCTGCCTTTGGCCCAGGGCATGATCCTGGAGTCCTGGAACGAGTCCTGCGTCAGGCTCCCAGCATGGAGCCTGCTTCTCCCTCCTCCTGTGTCTCTGCCTCTCTCTCTCTCTATCATAAATAAATAAATAAATAAATCTTTAAAAATTAAATAAATAAAAATAAAGTCTTCAGGAAAAATACCACTTCAGAACTGATCATAGATTTAAAGGTAATAGGAAAAAAAATTTTTTTAAATAAATAAATAAATAATAAATAAAGGTAATAGGATTTCTTTTTTTTTTTTTCTTAAGATTTTTTTATTTATTCATGAGAGACACAGAGAGAGAGATTGAAGCAGAGACACAGGCAGAGGGAGAAGCAGGGTCCACACAGGGAGCCCGATGTGGGATTCAATCCCAGGATTCCAGGATCACACCCTGGGCCAAAGGCCAACTCCCAACCACTGAGCCACCCAGGTGTCCTAGGTAATAGGCTTTCAAAAGAAAACATGAGAAAATCCAAGACCTAGGCTTGGTAAAGAGTTCTTAGACATGATACCAAAAATAATTCATAAAAGAGAAAACATCTAAAAGAAAAAAAAAATCTCATCGAATGAAAGCTTTCCTTTCTGTGGTAACCATACCATGAATTGAGAAAAGAAAATATGGCCCAAAGTTGTTTTCAACATAGGAATTCAGTCAGCATTCACACACTGCCTGTTATTTCTACTGCTAAGGCTAAACCAGTTATACGGCATTTGGAATTATTAACTTTTTTGAAACTCTATGGCAGGGATCCCTGGGTGGCGCAGCGGTTTGGCGCCTGCCTTTGGCCCAGGGCGCGATCCTGAAGACCCGGGATCGAATCCCACGTCGGGCTCCCTGCATGGAGCCTGCTTCTCCCTCTGCCTGTGTCTCTGCCTCTCTCTCTCTCTCTGTGACTATCATAAATAAATAAAAATTAAAAAAAAAAAAAAAAGAAACTCTATGGCAGGTAGAGAAGGCAAAAATAGATATCTTTGAAAATATCTTCTAGATCAATAATTACTTTCTCTTTCTCTGAAGATGGTCACTCACATCAATCCTCAGAGGTGGGCCCTGACCATCACACTAGTTCTATCAGTCTGATCCCTAGTTGTGCCAATCACAAACTGCCCAGGGAATTTGGAATTGACATCCAAAAACAATGAATAGAGTGGCAGTTGTTACTGAGTTTGCCCTATTAGTTATAATGTCTTTCCTAAATTTGGAGATATACCTGTTGTGTAAGCATCAATGAAACATTTGTTGTGGGCTGACCAAGGACCATGAATCCAGAACAATAGAATAAACAAACAAACAAACAAATCAATTATAAATGAATAAATAAATGGAATAATTTGGAATTTATAATGAGGCTTCCATTTTTAAGAGTGTGCCTCGGGATCCCTGGGTGGCGCAACGGTTTGGCGTCTGCCTTTGGCCCGGGGCCGATCCTGGAGACCTGGGATCGAATCCCACGTCGGGCTCCCGGTGCATGGAGCCTGCTTCTCCCTCTGCCTGTGTCTCTGCCTCTCTCTCTCTCTGTGACTATCATAAATAAATAAAAATTAAAAAAAAAAAAAATTAAGAGTGTGCCTGACTTGGGCATGATCCCAGAGTCCTAGGATCAAGTCCCATACTGGGCTTCCTGTGGGGAGCCTGCTTCTGCTTCCCCCTCTGCCTATGTCTCTGCCTCTCTCTCTGTGTCTCTCACGAATACATAAATAAAATCTTAAAAAAAAAAAAAAAGTATGCCTGACTTGATATTCTAAAAAGGCTTATGTAGCAAAATACTCAGATATTGGATAAACTACACTAATATACATTTTTTAAAAGATTTTAAAACGCGGGGATCGAGACCCGCACCTCCAGGATCACACCCTGGGCTGAAGGCAGCGCTAAACCGCTGAGCCCCACCCAAGCTGCCCTACACTAATATACATTTAAATGCAGTACTAAACTGGGGAGAAGGGAAGAGGAATCCCCAAGTGTTTTTAAAAAATGAAATATAAAATTCCAGAGTGGTAAATTTGTGGGGAAGCCCAAGGGGCCTATCCTAGAGTCATGATAACTAGTAATGATGTAGGAAAATAGGAGACTAAGTCTTGGGCAATAAAAGAAAGCCTCTGAAAAAAAGATTTTAGAGCCTCAACAGGCTGAGTGAAAGGGTGAGCTAGAAAAAAAAATTGCCACCAGCAAAAGGAACAAAAAAGAAACCTGTCTTTGTTTGTGTGAATCCAGTAGACTATACTATAATAATGATAATGCTACTGCTAATAATAGTGATAATCATAGTTTTAACCAATAATTTAGTTGTTTTTTTTTTTTTTTTTTTTTTTTTTTTTTGAGAGACACAGAGAGAGAGGCAGAGACACAACACAGTCAGAGGGAGAAGCAGGCTCCATCCAGGGAGCCTGATGTGGGACTCAATCCTGGGACTCTAGGATCATGCCCTGGGCCAAAGGCAGGTGCTAAACCACTGAGCCACCTGGGCTGCCCATTAACTAAGAATTTGTAAACATAGTTTTACCCCCATGAGGGTCTGAGTTTGAATTGCGGTGATCCCAGGCTAGTAGTGAGTGCACTGGGGCCCAAAGCCAATGTATATGAAAACCCTTTCTGGAAGAAAACATCTTCAACCCAAACTCCTAAATATTGTCACAGATAAACTTAGATTAAAACAAGCCCGTTCCATAAGAATCAGCAAACAGTGAGATATGTTTACCTCTGAGATTCTGAGCTGTTGTCATATCAAATATATTAATCATATATAGAGAAATTATTGAATTATTTGATAAAACTAGGAAGAATCTGTAAAAAATAAAAAATGAGGCAGAACTTTTAGGGAGAAAATAAAAAAATTAATCTTAAAAATTCAGTGGGCTTTCTGGGGTGCCTGGGTGGCTCAGATGGTTGAGTATCCAACTCGGTTTCAGATCAGGTAATGATCTCAGGGTTGTAGGATTGAGCCCTATGTCATGCTCTGTGCTCAGTGGGGAGTCCCCTTAAGATTCTCTCTCTCCCTGTCTCCTGGCCCCTTGCCCATCTCAAATAAATAAATCTTAAAAAAAAAAAAAAATTCAATGGACGGGCTCCTGCTTTTGGCTGTGATGGGGTAATAGGAACCAGATCTACCCACCCACATCAAGCAGCTAGAAAGCTAGACAAAATATATAAAACAAGGATTTTTAGACAACAAGCAGCAAAAGACGTTAATGTCTGAAAAAAGAGAAACAAGATGAGACCTACAATAGTGGGTTGCCACAGTGTTACTACCTGGAGAGAGTTTCGAAGTTTGGGAGAAGGAATGAGAACCCAAACTGATCCTAGCAGTTTCACTCAGAGAATATTCAGGGGTGCCTAGTTGGTTCAGTTGGTAAAGCATCTGACTCTTGATCTTGAGCTTGTGAGTTCAAGCCGCACATTGAGTATAGAGATCACTTAAAAATAAAGCCTTAAAAAAAGAGAGAAACAGGTATCCCTGCGTGGCGCAGCGGTTTGGCGCCTGCCTTTGGCCCAGGGCGATCCCGGAGACCTGGGATCGAATCCCACGTCGGGCTCCCTGTGCATGGAGCCTGCTTCTCCCTCTGCCTGTGTCTCTGCCTCCCTCTCTCTCTCTGTAACTATCATAAATAAATAAAAAAAAAATATTTGGTAAAAAAAAAAAGAGAGAGAGAGAGAAACAGAGATAGTTCAGAGTATGGAGAGATCATAAGGACTAGAATTTACAGGGGGAAATACAAAGGAAGAGAACATTTCTCAGGGAGAACTCAGATCTATAGCTCTCTTAAGATGAATTTTAGTTTAAAACCTTCTAAGGGGATCCCTGGGTGGCTCAGCGGTTTGGCGCCTGCCTTTGGCCCAGGGCGCGATCCCGGGGTCCAGGGACTGAGTCCCGAGTCAGGCCCCCGGCGTGGAGCCTGCTTCTCCCTCTGCCTGTGTGGTTCGATCCCGGGTCTCCAGGATCGCGCCCTGGGCCAAAGGCAGGCGCCAAACTGCTGTGCCACCCAGGGATCCCAAGAAAGACAATTCCAAGCACAGACGGCTTTGCTGGTGAATTCTATTAAACATTTATTGAAAAAAAAATAATACAATTCTATACAAATTCTTTTATTTTATTTTTTAATTTTATTTATTTATGATAGTCACAGAGAGAGAGAGAGAGGCAGAGACATAGGCAGAGGGAGAAGCAGGCTCCATGCACCGGGAGCCCGATGTGGGACTCGATTCCAAGTCTCCAGGATCGCGCCCTGGGCCAAAGACAGGCGCTAAACCGCTGCGCCACCCAGGGATCCCCACAAATTCTTTTAGAAAACAGAAGAGTAGGGAACACTTTCCATCTTATTTTATTTTATGGAGATACAACTGTCATGTAACATATTTACATCAGGTGCTTGTATATTTATGTATACTAGTGAAATGATCAATACAATATGTCTAGTTTAATATCCGTCACCATACATAGTTACAAAACTTTCTTTCTCATAAGAATTTTTAAGATTTACTCTCTTAGCAACTTTCAAATGTATTAACATTAACTGTAGTCATTATGTAGTACATTATATCCTCATGACATTTAATTTATAACTGGATTTTTTTTTTTATAACTGGAAATCTGTACTTTTTGACTTCCTTCACCCATTTCACCTCCTCCCCTTCACCTTAGGTAACCACCAATCTCTTCTCTTTATCTATCAGTTTTGTACAGTTTTTTTTTTTATTCCACCTAAAAGTGAGACTATACGGTCTTCTATTTTTTTTAATATTTTTTTTCAATTTTTATTTATTTATGATAGTCACAGAGAGAGAGAGAGAGAGAGGCAGAGACATAGGCCGAGGGAGAAGCAGGCTCCATGCACCGGGAGCCCGATGTGGGGGATTCGATCCCGGGTCTCCAGGATGGTGCCCTGGGCCAAAGGCAGGCGCCAAACTGCTGCGCCACCCAGGGATCCCTATACGGTCTTTTAATTTTTTAATTTTAATTTTTATTATTTTTTTATTTATTTTTTATTTATGATAGTCAGAGAGAGAGAGAGAGGCAGAGACACAGGCAGAGGGAGAAGCAGGCTCCATGCACCGGGAGCCCGACGTGGGATTCGATCCTGGGTCTCCAGGATCACGCCCCGGGCCAAAGGCAGGCGCTAAACCGCTGTGCCACCCAGGGATCCCCCTATATGGTCTTTTAAAATCCCTTTGCATAATGCCTTCATGGTCCAACCATGTTTTGCTAATGGCAAGATTTCATTGTTTATAGGTAAATAATATTCCATTGTGTATATATACCACCCTTTCTTTATCCGTTGATCTACTAAGGGACATGTAGGTTGTTTCCATATCTTGACTATTGTAAATAATGCTACAGTGAACATGGGGGTACATATATCCTTTTCAAGTTAGTTTTTTTTTTTCATTTTCTTCAGATAAATATCCAGAAGTGAAATTAATGGTTGATATGGTAGATTGATTGATTGATTGATTGATTGATTGATTTAAGGAGCATGAATGAGGGGAAAGGCAGAGGGAGAGAAAGAGAACATCAAGCAAACTCTGCGCTAAGCATAGAGCCCAACACAGGGCTCTATCTCATGACCCTGAGATTATGACCTGACCCAAAATAAAGAGTCAGATGTTTAGCAACTGAGCCACCCAGGCCCATTGGTAGTTCTATTTTTAATTTTAGGGGGAGCCTCCATACTGTTTTCCATAATGGCTATACCAATTTACATTTCCAAGCAACAGTGTAAGAGGGCTCCCTTTTTTCCACATCCTTACCACCACTTGTTATTTCTTATCTTTTTGATACTAGGCATTCTGACAGGTGTGAGATGACATCTCATTTCAGTTTTAATTTGCATTTTCCTAATTATTAGTAATGTTGAATACCTTTTATGTATTTGTTGGCCAACTGTATGAAAATAATATTCTATTTTTCTGTTGGGTTGTATGAGTTCTTTTTAATTTTTTAATTTTAATTTTATTATTTATTATTTTTAAAGATTTCATTTATTTATTCATGAGAGACACAGAGAGAGAGAGGCAGAGACACAGGCAGAGGGAGAAGCAGGCTCCATGCAGGGAGCCCAATGTGGGACTGGATCCTGGGACTCTAGGATCATGCCCTTGGGGGAAGGCAGGCACTAAACCGCTGCACCACCCAGGCATCCCAGGTATGAGTTCTTTTTTTAAAAAAGATTTTATTGAGAGAGAGTGAAAGAGATTACAGAGAGAGAGGGAGAGGGAGAAGAAAACCTCCTGCTGATCAGGAAGCCCTACATGGACCTCCAACCCAGGATCTCATGACCTGAGCCAAAGGCAGACGCTTAACCAACTGATCCAGCTGGTGTCCCGAGTTGTATGAGTTTTGGATACTAACCCCTTACCAAATATATGATTTGCAAATATTTTCTCCTATTCAGTAGATTGCCCTTTCATTTTGTTGATGGTTTCCTCAGCTGTGCAAAAACTTTTTACTTTGATATAGTACCACTTGTTTATTTTTGCTTTTGCTGACTTTGCTTTTGTTGTCAAACCCTCAAAAAATCATTACTAAGACTGATGTCAAGGAGCTTACCACCTATACTTTCTTCTAGGAGTTTTGTGGTTTCAGAAGAAAAAAAATTCCATTTCCAATAGCATCAAAAAGAATAAACTACTTAGGAATAAAGTTAACCAAGGAGATACAAGACTCATATGCTGAAAACTACAAAACATTGTTGAGAGAAATTTATTATTTTTTTTAAATTTTAAAAAGATTTTATTTATTTATTCATGAGACACAGAGAAAGAGAGAGGCAGAGACACAGGCAGAGGAAGAAGCCGACTCCATGCAGGGATCCCGACCTGGGACTCGATCCCGAGTCTCCAGGCTCAAACCTTGGGCTGAAGGTGGCGCTAAACAGCTGAGCCACTTGAGCTGCCCTTTTCTAAAAGATTTTGTTTATTTATTCATGAGAGACACAGAAAGAGAGAGGCAGAAACACAGGCAGAGGGAGAGGCAGGCTCCATGCAGGTAGCCTGATGTGGGATCATGTAGGATCATGCCCTGAGCCAAAGGCAGACGCTCAACCACTGAGCCACCCAGGTGCTCCATTATTCAAATAAATTTAAAAAGACAAATGAGGGCAGCCCTGGTGGCTCAGCGGTTTGGCCCCCACCTTTAGCCCAGGCGTGATCCTGGAGTCCTGGAATGGAGCCCCATCTCAGGCTCCCTGCATACAGCCATTATTGAGAGAAATTTATTATTTAAAAAAAAAATTTAAAGATTTTATTTATTTATTCATGAGAGAGAGCGACAGAGACAGAGACAGAGACAAACAGAGGCAGAGGGAGAAGCAGGCTTCATGCAGGGAGCCTGAAGTGGGACTGGATCCCGGGTCTCCAGGATCAGGCCCTGGGCTGAAGGAGGTGCTAAACCACTGAGCCACCCAGGCTGCCCTCCAGCTGCTTTTTTAAAAGATTTGTCTATTTATGTATTTGAGAGAGAGAAAGAGAGAGTGAGTGCATGCACACAAATAGGGGTAGGGGCAGAGGCAGAGAAGGAGGGGGAGAGAGAATCTCAGACTCCTTGCTGACTGGATAGCCCAATGTGGGGCTGGAGCTCATGATCCTGAGATCATGACTTGAGCCAAAATCAAGAGTCAAGCACTCAACCAACTGAGCCACCTGGGTGCCCCCCTAACTATGTTTTGTGTCTGTGTAGAAATAGACAGTTAGTTGATCCTAAAATTCATGTGGAATTGCAAGGGACCCTGAATAGCAATCTTGAACACAATTTTGAGGAAAACAATTTGAAGGACACACATTCCTGATTTTATTTTATTTTATTTTATTTTAAGATTATTTAAAAAAAAAGATTACTTTTTATTTGTTTGTTTGTTTGTTTATTCATGAGAGACACATAAAGAGAGGCAGAGGGAAAAGTAGGCTCCATGGAGGGAGTCCGATGTGGGACTCGATCCTGGAACTCCAGGATCATGCCCTGAGCCGAAGGCAGACACTCAACTGCTGAGACACCCAGGCGTCCCACATTCCTGATTTTAAAACTTATTACAGGAATGCCAGGGTGGCTCAGCGGTTAAGCGTCTGCCTTTGGATCAGGGCGTGATCCTGGGATCCTGGGATCCTGGGATCCAGTCCCACATTAGGCTTCCTGCATGGAGCCTGCTTCTTCCTCTGCCTGTGTCTCTGTGTCTCTGTTTCTGTGTGTGTGTCTCTCATGACAAATAAATAAAATCTTGGGCAGCTCGGGTGGCTCGGCGGTTTAGCTCCGCCTTCAAGCCCACATGTGATCTTGGAGACCTGGAATCGAGTCTCGTATCAGGCTCCTTCATGGAGCCAGCTTCTGCCTCTGTCTCTGCCTCTCTCTCTCTCTTTCTGTGTGTGTCTCATGAATAAATAAAACCTTTTAATAAAATAAAATTTTCTAAAAAAAAATTTTTTTTAAAAAAAGAACTTATTACAAGGATGCCTGGGTGTCTCAGTGGTTAAGCAACTGCCTTCAGCTCAGGTCGTGATCCCGGGATGTGGGATCAAGTCCCACATCGGGCTCCTTGCCAGGAGCCTGCTTCTCCTTCTGCTTGTGTCTCTGCCTCTCTCTGTGTCTCTCATGAATAAATAAATAAAATCTTTAAAAAAAAAAACTTATTACAAAGCTATAGTGATGAAAACAATGTGGCACTGGTGTAAGGATAGAAATATAGATTAATGGAATAGAATTGAGAGTCCATAATTAAACCCATCTGGCGACTTCCCTGACTCAGGCCACCTCTCCAAGTCATGGAACCTCACCCGGGAGTGCTCCCCATTAAAGCACTCTTGAACCTAAAAAAAAAAAAAAAAAAAATTAAACCCATCCGTTTATGGACAATTGATTTATTTTTAAAGATTTTATTTATTTATCCATGAGAGACACAGAGAGAGAGGCAGAGACACAGGCAGAGGGAGAAGCCAACTCCATGCAAGCAACCTGATGCGGGACTCGACACTAGGTCTCCAGGATAAGGCCCCAGTCAGAAGGCCCGCACTAAACCACTGAGACACCCAGGGATTCCTGGACAATTGATTTTTTTTTTTTAAATGGTTATTTTTTTTTTAAAGATTTTATTTATTCATGATAGTCACAGAGAGAGAGAGAGAGAGGCAGAGACACAGGCAGAGGGAGAAGCAGGCTCCATGCACCGGGAGCCCGATGCGGGATTCGATCCCGGGTCTCCAGGATCACGCCCTGGGCCAAAGGCAGGCGCCAAACCGCTGCGCCACCCAGGGATCCCGACAATTGATTTTTGACAAGAGTTCCAAGACTATTCAAAGAAAGCAAGAATAGTCTTTTCAGTAATTGGTACAGGGTTAACTGGATATTTACATGTAAAAGATTGAATTTGGACCCTTCTGTTGCAACAATACAAAATCAATTCAATCAATCCAAGACCTAGAAAAGCTAACAGTATAAAACTTTTTTTTAAATTTTTATTTATTTATGATAGTCACACAGAGAGAGGGAGAGAGGCAGAGACACAGGCAGAGGGAGTGCTTCAGGCTCCATGCACCGGGAGCCCGACGTGGGACCCGATCCCGGGTCTTCAGGATCGGGCCCTGGGCCAAAGGCAGGCGCCAAACCGCTGCACCACCCAGGGATCCCAGTATAAAACTTTTATAAAAAGTATAGATATAAATCCTCATGGCCCTGTGGTAAGGTCTGAGTATTTACATCCCTCCAAATCTCATATGTTGAGATTCCAACCCCTGAAGTTGATGATATTATTAGGTGGGGGGGTCTTTGAGGGATCATTAGGTTATGGGGGGGGGGGCTCTGGTGAATGGGATTAGTCTTTTATAAAAGAGATCTCACAGACCTCCCAGCTCTTTCTGCTGTATGAGAATACAGTAAGTCTGTGACCTAGAAGAGGAGCCTCACCTGATCATGCTAGCCCCCTGATATCGGGCTTTCAGACTTCAGAACTGTGAGGATTAAATTTCTGCTGTGTATAAGCAACCCTGTGTTTGGGTATATTTGTTATAGTGGCCTGAACAGTCTAAGAATCCTTAGATTAGGCAACAGTTTCTCTGTCTCTGTCTCTCTCTCTTTTTTTTTTTTTTTTAGCAGTTTCTTAAATATGACACCAAAAGCACAAGCAAAGAAAAAAATAGGTAGATTGGACTTCACTGAAATTAAGAACTTCTGTGAATCGAGACACTATAAAGAGAGAGAAAAAGCAATCCACAGAACAGGAAAAAATATTTGCAAATCATGTATCTGATCAGGGGTAATATTCAGAATATATAAATAATTCTTAAGGCATAATAAAAAGTCAAATAATCTAATTAAAAATGGGAAAATAATTTTTTTAAAGATTTTATTTGTTTATTCATGAGAGACACAGAGAGAGGCAGAGACAGAGGCAGAGGGAAAAGCAGGCTCCCTACATGGAGCCTGATGCAGAATCAGTTCCAGGACCCCAGGATCACAACCTGAGCAAAAGACAGACTCTCAACCACTGAGCCACCCAGGTGTCCCAGGAAAAGTATGTATCTATGTATGTATGTATGTATGTATGTATTTATTTATTTATTTATTTATGGAAAAGTATTTAAATAGATATTTCTCCAAAGGAGATATACAAATGGCCAAAAAAACACATGATACTCAAAATCCTTAGCTAATTAAAACCCTAATGAGATACTTCACACCCACGAGGAAAGGTATAATTAGTAAAAAAAACAAAAAACAAACAAAAACCCCAAAGAATAACAAGTGTTGGTAATGATGCAGACAAATAGAATCCTCAAACTTTGCTGGTGGGAATGTAAAATGGTACAGCTGCTATAGAAAATGGTTTGGCATTTCCTTAAAAAGTTAAACATAGAACTACCATATGATCACACACTTCTATTTCTAGCGATATAGCAAAGAGAATTGAGAACATGTTCTAACAAAAAACTTGTACATGGGGGTGCCTGGGTGGCTCAGGTGGTTAAGCATCTGCCTTCAGCTCAGGTCATGGTTCCAGGGTCCTGAGATCAAGTCCCTCGTGGGGCTCCCTGAATAGGGAGGAGTCTGCTTCTCCCTCTCCCTCTATTCCTCCCTGCCCCACCTCCCAGCTCCTGCTCTCTCTCATGTGTGCTCTCTCTCTCTCAAATAAATAAATAAAATCTTTTAAAAATGTGTACACAAATGAACATAGTCCCATTATTCATGGTAGATACAACCCAAATGTCCATCTATTGATGAATGGATAAATAAAATGTAGCATATTCATACAACAGCATATTATTCAGCCTAAAAAGGAATAAAATACGGTCATGTGGCATAAAATGGATAAGCCTTGAAAACATGCTGAATGAAAGAACCAGACACCAAAGGCCACATGTTCTGTGATTCCATTTATAGGAAGTGCCCAGAATAGGCAAATCTATGAAGACAAAAGCTGATCAGTGGTTGCCAGTGGGTCATAAGGAGTGACTCCCCAATGTGTATGAAATTTCCATTTGGGGGCAGCCCTGGTGGCACAGCGGTTTGGCGCAGCTTGCGGCCTGGGGTGTGATCCTGGAGACCCGGGATCGAGTCCCACATCGGGCTCCCTGCATGGAGCCTGCTTCTCCCTCTGTCTGTGTCTCTGCCTTTCTCTCTGTGTCTATGAATAAATAAATAAAATCTTAAAAAAAAAAAAAGAAATTTCCATCTGGGATGATGAAAATGCCCTGGATAGTGGTGATTGTTGCATAATACTGTGAATGTACTGAGAGCCACAGAATTGTACATTTTAAAAATATTTAAAATGGTGAGTTTTATGTGATTTTTACTTAAATAAAAACAAAGGTGACAATAATAGGTGTAGTTTTGCCCATGTTGGGTTTGACGTTCCCAGGGAATATCCCAATGCATGTAGTTCTTAGGTAGCTGGCCAATAACAGAAGGGAACTAAAGTTATCTAGGCTATAGGTATAGATCTGGGAATAGATAGTTCTTGAAGCTCTAAGAGTAAATGAGTCAGCTGTGGAATCACTTAGAGTAAGGAGAAGAAGGCATGTGGAAAACCAACATTTTAAAACATAAATGTAAGAAAAGGACCTTCCTGGGATGCCTGGGTGGCTCAGTGGTTGAGTGCCTTTGGCTCAGGGCGTAATCCCAGGATCTGGGATCAAATCCCACATCAGGCTCCTTGCATGGAGCCTGCTTCTCCCTATGCCTATGTCTCTGCCTCTCTGTGTGTCTCTCATAAACAAATAAATAAAATCTTTAAAAAAAAAGGAAAAATTAAAATTAAAAATGTCAAAAATGGAAGCAAATGTCCATAAATAAGGAAATTATTAATTAAACTATATAGTGGACTATGGCTGGCTTCTCAGTTTCTATTTCTCTCTTCCTCTTTCCTAATAGAATTCTAATTTTGTTTAAATATCACCTTTACCTGGCACAGACCTTGGGTTTCAGGGAAAGCTGACTTGACTCTTAGCTCAAGGGACAGGACTGATTTTCCAAGGGTAATTGCATCTATCTTGTCAATGATTGTTTCAAGCAAGAAGAAACTTAGTTTAGGATGTCATTCAGTTCAGATTCCTGGAGCTTGTGGAAAGTTCCTCCTTGATCTTCTGGGAGAGCTTCTGAAATCCACTTAGTTTCTCTTCTGAATCAAAAGCATGTGGGCTCCATGTAGCCATCCTATGAGCTTGGGGGGAGCTGGCCCAAGAATGAGGCCCACATTGAGGTGCCTGGCTGGGTCAGGTGGAAGAGTGTATAACTCTTGATCTTGGGGTTGTGTGCTTAAGCTCCACATTGAGTACAGAGATTACTAAAGAAATAAAAATAAGGGGATCCCTGGGTGGCTCAGCAGTTTAGTGCCTGCCTTTGGCCCAGGACGCGATCCTGGAGACCCGGGATCGAGTCCCACGTCAGGCTCCTGGCATTAGAGCCTGCTTCTCCCTCCTCCTGTGTCTCTACCTCTCTCTTTCTCTCTGTGTCTATCATAAATAAATAAATAAATCTTAAAAAAAATGAATAAAAAAACTTACAAAAAAAAAAGAAGGCCTTGGGATCCCTGGGTGGCGCAGCGGTTTGGCGCCTGCCTTTGGCCCAGGGCGCGATCCTGGAGACCCGGGATCGAATCCCACATCGGGCTCTCGGTGCATGGAGCCTGCTTCTCCCTCTGCCTATGTCTCTGCCTCTCCCTCTTTCTCTCTCTGTGACTATCATAAATAAATAAAAAAAAATAAAAAAAAAAAAAAGAAGGCCCATATTGTAGATAGTAGAGCAAGGAGATAGGAAAAAAGCAAAACAGGAAGAACCTTGTTCTTTCTTTTTTAAAAAAATATTTCATTTATATATTTGGGAGAGAAAGAAAGAAAGAGTGCTTACACTTAAGCAGACGGAGAGGCAGAGGGAGAGGGATAAGCAGAAACGTGGAAGCAGTTTTTCCGCTGAGTGTGGGCCCTGACATGGGCCATTCCCAGGACCCTGAGCCAAAGTCACACGCTCAAATGACTGAGTCACCCAGGCAACCCAGAAAGAACCCTGCTCTTGATAAAATTAGTGAGCCTCTGGATCACCCAATCCTGAAAGGGAGCCTATCTAGTCTCTCTGCTAGATGAGCCAAAACATTTCCTTACTGTTTAAACCAGTTTGAGTTGGTCCTCTGTTACTTGCTCCTGAAAAGTTACCTGGCTGGCTTGGTGGGAGGAGTGTGCGACTCCTGATCTATGGGTTGTGAGTTTTGAGTTACATGTTGGTTATGAGATTACTGAGAAAAGAAATAAACTTAAAAAAAAAAATGAGGTAGTCCAGTCTTTAAAATTAGGTAGATTTCTACATACTGATTTAATGTACCAAAAAACCCTAGCCCCATCCATGAATGAAAATTGAATAAATCTGGGGCACCGAGGTGGCTCAGTAGGTTAAGTGTCTGCCTTTGGCTCAGGTCATGATCTCAGTGTCCTGGAATAGAGCCCCACATCTGACTCCCTGTTTATCAGGGAGTCGGCTTCTCCCTCTCCCTCTGCCCCCACCCCCCTTGTGCTATTCTTTCTCTCTCAAATAAATACAATCTTTAAAAAAAAAAAAAGAAAAGAAAATTGAATAACTCTAGGGGCACCTGAGTGGGTCAGTCAGTTAAGCGTCTGACTCGTGATTTCCATGCAGGTCATGGTTTCCAAGTTGTGAAATGAAGCCCCATCTCAAGCTCTTTGCTCAGCAGGGAGTCCACTGGAGCTTCACTCTTTTCTTTGTCCTCTCCTTCTACTCCTCCTCCTCCAAATAAATAATCTTTCTTTTTTTTTTCTTTTTTGCATTAAAAAAAGATTTCATTTATTTATTCATGAGAGACATAGAGACATAGGCAGATGGAGAAGTAGGCTCCTTGCAGGGAGCCTGATTCAGGACTCAATCCCAGGACCCCCGGGGGATCACATCCTGAGCCAAAGGCTGACTGACGCTCAATCAACCACGAGCCACCCAGTTGCCCCTGGGCAACATATTTAACCATTCTAAGCCTTAGTTTCTTCATTTGTACCACAATAATTCCTACTTTGGTGGGTTGTTTTGAGGTTTAAATTTGCTAATATTTTCAAGATGCTTAAGTAGTGCTTGGTACAACATAAATACTCAATTGCCAGGCTGTGATTGAATTATGGCTTTATACCTCTGTCCTAAAGGGCCTGGCTCTGGTTGGGACTTTATATCCGCACTACAAAGTTCTAGAGTATGGAAGGATGGTTTCTTTTATGAAATTCAGAGTGCCGGGATCCCTAGGTGGCGCAGCGGTTTGGCGCCTGCCTTTGGCCCAGGGCGTGATCCTGGAGAATCAGGATCGAATCCCACGTCGGGCTCCCGGTGCATGGAGCCTGCTTCTCCCTCTGCCTGTGTCTCTGCCTCTCTCTCTCTCTGTGTGTGACTATCATAAATGAATAATAATAAAAAAAAATTAAAAAAAAAATTCAGAGTGCCATTATTGAAGGTAGGGAAATGGATGCCCAGTCAATGCAAGCAACAAATGTCTACTACAAAAAAGTTAGCAAACTTACTTGAGAGAGCTAAGGTTTTATTATACAAGTAATACATGAATTTATATACAATGTTTCTTTTTTAAATATTTTATGTATTCATGACAGACAGAGAGAGAGAGACAGGCAGAGACAAAGGCAGAGGGAGAAGCAGGCTCCATGCAGGGAGCCCGACATGGGACTCATCCAGGGACTCCAGGATCAGGCCCTGGGCTAAAGGCGGTGGCACTAAACCGCTGAGCCACCCAGGCTGCCCTATATACAATGTTTCTAACAAAACAAGGGGATACAGAGTAACCTCAAAGGATTTCTGTCCAAGCTTGTAATTGTTTTTTTTTTTTTTTTTTTTAAAGGTTTCATTTATTTATTATCTGGAGAGAGAGAGAGAACAAGCAGGGGGGAGGAGCGGGGGGGGGGGAGCCGACTCCCTGCTGAGCAGGGAGCCCTATATGAGGCTTGATCCCAGGACCCTGAGACCATGACCATCTTGGAAGGCAGATGCTCAACCCGCTGAGCCACTCAGGTGCCCCTCAAGCCTGTAACTGTAAAAAAAAAAAAAGAAGAAGAAAAAAAAAGGCAGAATCTTTTTATTTGCAAAATGTAACTAGAGCTTTTTTTTTTTTTAGACTTATTTATTCATGAAAGACACAGAGACAGAGACAGAGAGGCAGAGACACAGGCAGAGGGAGAAGCAGGTTCCCTGCAAGGAACCCAGAATCACGCCCTGAGCGTGGGGCAAATGCTCAACCGCTGAGCCAGCCACCCAGGCGTCCCTGTAACTAGAGTTTGACTAACGCTTTATTGAACAAAGTACTTTCACATGCATTAGTTACTTTAATTCTTGCGATAGCTCTGGGGAATAAATATTATTTGCCCTACTTAATGGTAAGAAAACCTAGTGAATAGAAATACAGATGGATGTACATTTTACAAATGATAGTAATTTTATAGTCTTTCCCATGGGTCTCCCACTGTATTCTATATTATGTTGGTACTCATATACACAATTTCTTTCATTCAACAAATATTTATTGAGGGGCACGCCTGGATGGCTCCGTTGGTTGGGCGTCTGCCTTCTTCTGCTCAGGTCATGATCCCAGGGTCCAGGGATGGAGCACCCTGCTCAGCGGGGAGACTATTTCTCCCTCTCCCTTTACCCCTCCCCCTGCTCATGTTTTCTTTTACTTGCTCTCTCTCAAATAAACAACATTTTTAAACACACACACACACACACACACCAAACAGAAACAAATATTTATTGAACATTTGCTACGTACCAGGCCTAGACACTGGGATCTGGCGGTGAACAAAAAAGACAATCCCTGCACTCCTTACATTCTAGTAGGGTAGGGAAAGACAAATCATAAAATAAACAAGAAAAATGCACAATACACTAAGTGATGATAAGTACTATAGAGTAAAATTCAAAAGGAAAAGCAGGTAAGGAAAGGCAGTATGTATGTTTTAATTTTATACACAGTCCTCAGTTTGTCATCTGTTCCAACGTGCTTGCAGCTCTTTCCAAAGGAGGGTAAACTCTCATTTGCTTTTACTTGCATACTCCCAGCATTTAGCTCAGCACCAGGCACCCAGGGAAACAACAGCTTTACCTTGAGTAAATGACAAGCTTTTTGAGAAGCAAGAGTTACAGCCTTCAGAAACGACAAATTCCCACCATTTGCTTCAATGGGATGGAACTGGAGGGTATTATGCTGAGTGAAGTAAGTCAATTGGAAAAGGACAAACACTATATGGTCTTATTCATTTGGGGAATATAAATGATAGTGAAAGGGAATAGAAGGGAAAGGAGAGAAAATATCAGTGAGGGTGACAAAACATGAAAGACACCTAACTCTGGGAAAGGAACAAGGGGTAGTGGAAGGGGAGGTGGGGGGTGGTTGGGGTGACTGGGTGATGGGCAGTGAGGGGGGCACTTGGCAGGATGAGCACTGGGTGCTATACTATATGTTGGCAAATTGAACTCCAATAAAAAAATTTTAAAAAATTAAAAAAAAAAAGAAGAGTTAACAAAGGCCTATAAAAAAGATATTTTTAGCAATATTTTATTTATTCATAAGAGACACAGAGAGAGGCAAAGACAAAGGCAGAGGGAGAAGCAGGTCCCCTGCAGAGAGCCCGATGTGGGGGACCTGACCCCAGGACCCCAGGATCACACCCTGAGCCAAAGGTGGACACTCTGGGATGCCCGGGTGGCTCAGCGGTTGAGCGCCTGCCTTGGGCCCAGGGCTTGACCCTGGAGACCCAGGATCGAGTCCCACGTCGGGCTCCCTGCATGGAGCCCGCTTCTCCCTCTGCCTGTGTCTCTCATGAACAAATAAAATCTTCAAAAACACACACACACAAAACAAAGGCAGACGCTCAACCACTGAGCCACCCAGGTTTCCCTATTAAAAAAAAAAAAAAAAAAAAAAAAAGATGTTGACCATGACGTTCATCAAAGAATCATTCATGATTGCTTTATGTGCATGGATCTAGTTTTATTTCCGTTGACCCAGTAAGTGACGTTCTTTCCAGCACCTCTACATGACAGAATGAAAGTCGCGTGAAAACGGTCTACAGGCCGTTTCAGGTATTTGGAGGATGTCCGGCCCCCTCTTTGGCCTAGCTCGCACAAGGGGTGTGCGCCTGCACTTGGAACCACCACGCCCTTCCCCAGTTTTTTAGCTGTTTTCCAGGAAAGATCAGCAGGCGGCGTTTCCGCCGACGTGCTGGGAGAGGCCCGGTTTGCAGTCCACCGAACCTCACTGAGCCACAAAACAGGGCTGTAAGCCCCGGGACACCAAACTACAAAAAGCGAGGAGTTACCCTAACAGCCTCTACTCCGCGCGCAGCGGAACCTTGACCTCAAGATGGCGTCTCTTAGTCATAAGATTCAATCAGCTCCAATCAAACATGGCCGGGTGGGTCGTCATTTACAGCTCGAGCCTCTCTAGTCCCCACCAGGCGCCCCTTCTCTATGGTTCTTCGCGGCTGCGCGGTGACTCAGACCCAAAGAAGAGCGACTATCTATACGCGTCCTTCTCTATGCTCCTCCTCTTTACGCTCCGCGGCCGCAGTGCACGCCGGGCAAGAGGAAGACCTCCAGAAGCTCCCCGCGCAGCGCGGCTGTGTTTGCGGCCTGTGCGTGGAGGCGCTTCGGGACTCGGCTCCCGGCGAGCGGCGCGCAGAGACCTCGAGCCGGTGGCGCCCGCTCGTAACCTGGAGCCTCGAAGACCGCGAAGATCGTACCGTTTCCTCAGCGGAGGGTGAGTTCACGCCCCTGAATGCGTGTGGGAACCGGGGGAGAACGGGGTACCTCGGTGGCAGGAGGGAAGCCAGGGAGGCTGCGAGAGGGCCCCGGGTGGGATTGGGGGTGAAGGGAGGTTGGGGTGGGGGAGGGGACGGGCGCGAGGCTTGGGTTTCTGCACTTCTCTAAGGCCTCGGAAATCCAGGTGGGCCCAGCAGGGGCCCGTGGGGGCCAGAGCTGTTCTCCCTTGCATTGTCGCCCACTTTCCCTTTCCCTTCCGCGGTCCGCCACACCGAGCGCATCGCCTCGGCCCCTTCTGGGCTCCCACGTTTGCCCCGCGATGATGGTCCGGCCCCTTGGGAGTCCTTCCCAGAGGAAGGCCCCTTTCTAACCCGAGCTCGGCGGAGGTGCTGCCGTCGATTTTTCGGGCCTAGGACGCTCTTGCCCCAGGCTCTGCGTACAAGCCGGCGAGCACCCAGCCTGTTTACCGAATTTCTTTCCCTCCCTCTTGGGTCATGCAGAGCCCGCCACCGAGGGGACTCCCCCACTCCCAACCCCGAATTCAACTAATGCCCACCTTTTTCTTTCTTTCTTTTTTTAAAGCACCCTCCCCCACCATTCTTTTGAGATTGTGATGAATACTGTGTGGTCCTTCCCCCCCCCCCCCCTTACTCCATTGGAGGTTGCAGTAAACTATCCCCCTCCCCCCCCATTCATTCTAGGCGGTGACCAACCTCCACATTAAAATGTGTTCTTTCTTTCTTACTCTTCTTCGGTCTTCAGTGCTTCATAAATAACGTTTTTCGAAGTAGATCTAGGAGTATGAAGATTATTATGAAGTTATGTAATGTGGATTTATATTGCTATGGAAAAGCCATTTTCCTCCACTGGGCAGAGTGGAGCAGACCAAAAGGAGAGTCGAGAGATTGGACTTCTCTTGTCCCAGACTGCCGTAGTATGAAGTACCGTGAATTAGGTGGTTGGCAGTAGAGTATAAGCAATTTTTATATATTGTGTTGGGAACTTTAATTTTTCAGAAGATTTCCAAAAACATTCATAGGCCTTGAAAGATAATTCAGTGTGGGTCATCGGTTTCTCGTGATTTAAGCCGATAGTGTACTATTGTAATTAATTTAACTTTTCTTGGAGTCTTGGTTTTCTTCATCTGTAAATTGAGGATTGTAATAGTATCCACTTTATAGGTTATTGTGATTGCGGGCTTTGAAAAACATGTAAAATCCTTAGTGCAATGTCTAAGTAACGTAGGGTTTAGTCCACGTTGATGTTGTTTGTTATTTAAGAATGTGAAGCGCAAGAGCCTAATCCGGAGTCTTAACGTTTCATTCAGTGTATTGTGAATAGACTTCTATAAATAAAAAAAAAAAAAAAAGTTAACTCTTAAGTTTCTTCTTGGTATGTTATTGTGATAACAGTGAAAACAGCCTTTGGTTTGGTAATTTTAGGATAATGAGGACCTTGGAGTCCCCACCCACATATTGTGTTCCCTTGGAGAAGTTAGCTTCTTCATCTATAAAAGGAGATTAATATATCTGCAATAGGTAATTTGGGAGATTTGGTGAGATAATGTATGCTAAAGACTTTCTGTAAACAGAAGTAAATTAAAATGTTAATATTTTTGTTAAATAAGTCATCTTTTTGGGGCACCTGGGCAGCTCAGTTAGTTATGTGTCGGGCTTTTCTTTCTTTTGATTAACTTATTTGAGAGAGAAAAAAAACCTCAAGCAGACTTCCTGTTGAACACGGAGTCCGACGTGGGTCTCAGCCTCTGGGCACCGAGATCATGACCTGAGCCAAAATCAAGAGTCAAATGTTTAACCACTTAACCGACTGAACCACCCAGGTGCCCTGAGCGTCCAACTCTTGATCTCAGCTCAGGTCTTGATCTCAGGGTCATGAGTTCAAGCGCTGCGTTGGGTTCCACGCTGGATGATGGGTAGCCAACTTAAAAAAAAAAAATTATTTTCTTGAGGTTACCAAATTTGCATCTTGGATCCCCAAAGTAGGGTTTTCCCCTTATTTATCTATTTATTTTGGTATGGTTCGGAAACACTTTTAGGAAGAAAATGTTTTTATTGCCCCAGTGTTGCATAGGTACCATATATTAATGACAGTTCGGGCTAAGTACTTTTTATTTTGTGGTTTGGTATCTTTTTATTCCACTTTCGTAAGGTTTTAAATATGTTTTTAAAATAAAATGAGTTTGTTGTAACATTGGTAATACTTCAGACCTAATACAAGTTTGGGATTTTCGAGTAACTTTTTGGGTCATAAATTAGCTATGTACTTTTCTCGTTTGCGTATGATTTAAACTATTTTGTACCTTTGGAAGCAAAAGTAGTCATTGTCTTACAAAAACATTCTGTGTATTTTGTTTAATTTTGGTAGTCTTTTCTGACAACTACCACTGCCATTTCTAAAAGGATATCAACTGATTTCCCCCTTAAAGTTGGTGAATAGTTTTTTTCTTTCTTGCCCCCCCCCCTTTTTTTACTTTTGAAACGTTAAGAGAAGAAAAAGAAGATAATATTTACACCACCAGAATTGATACTGCCTTAAAAAATTTTTTTATTTATTTGAGAGAGAGAGGCAGGCAGAGATAAGAGATAGCTAGAGAGCATGAGTGGGGCAGGAGAGAGAAGCAGGCTGAGCAGGCAACCTAAAGGGATCATGACCCTAGTAGAAGGCAGATGATGCTTAACTGACTGAGCCACCCAGGCACCTCTTAATACTACTTTTAACACTTACTTGGCATGAGTCAAACTTTAAACAAGTTGCAGAAATAGTAGAAAGAATTCTCAAATGCCTTTCACCAAGGGTCCCCAAATGGTAACATTTGACGAATTTGCTTTATCTTCTCTATTTCTTCATAGTTTTCTTCTGAAATGTTTTGCTAGTAAGCTGCAGATGTCCCTTAACCCTTAAACACTTTAGTGTATATTTCCTAGAATAAAGACATTTCCATATTTAACAACAGTACATTCAACAAAATCAGGAAATTAATATTGATGCAGTATTGTCTAATCCTCAAGTCTTAACTGGATTTAGCCTGAAATTGTCCTGAATTGGTAGTACTATTTTTATTTTTATTTATTTAAGATTTTTTTAAATTTAACTCATGAGAGACAGAGAGAGAGGCAGAAACACAGGCAGAGGGAGAAGCAGGCTCCTTGCAGGCAGCCTGATGCGGAACTGGATCCCAGGTCTCCAGGATCACGTCCTGGGCTGAAGGCGGCCCTAAATTGCTGAGCCACCCAGGCTGCCCAAGTAGTGCTTTTTTTAAAAAGCAACTTTATTAAGGTGTAATTAACGCAGGAAACAGGCTCATTGTAATGTGCAATTTGATGATTTTTAGTAAATGTTCAGAGTTATGTGACTTTCCCCCAAAAGGATTTTCTTTCTTGTTTTCAAGTCACTCCAGACTACCACTAATTTTTCTCTAGATAGCATGGCTTTTTTTTTTTTTTTTTTAAAGATTTTATTTATTTATTCATGAGTAAGAGAGAGAGAGAGAGAGAGAGAGAGAGAGGCAGAGACACAGGCAGAGGGAGAAGCAGGCCCCATGCAGGGAGCCCGACGTGGGACTTGATCCCAGGTCTCCAGGATCACAGCCTGGGGTGCAGGCAGTGCTGAACTGCTGCGCTACCGGGGCTGCCCAAGCATTGCTTTTTAATCATCGAAAATGAGAAAACAGCTAGTTGGAAATCTCAGAAAATGATGAGCTCCCTTTTTGGAGACTTGAGTATTTTCATACCTCTGAAAAGTTTTCCTGTAAAAGAAACTTTGTTAATCAAGCATTTCCCATTCTTTGGACATGGAATACTTTTTCTTAGGAATAGTTACTGAACACTTCCCTTCTGTAGAAATTCAGTTTGAGAAATGATATTTTGAAGGGCTGGCTTTGCTTAGGCTGGGGCAGGTTGTCAGTTCATTGTGCCTTGCAGGTTATAAGCAGAGCAGGGGACAATGCATTCTATAGTTATGATCATTTATATTCACTGGAGAGCCACTGGGCTGGCTGTGTAACTATATAATAACTTAAAATTTGCTCTTTCAGAGTTATTAAAAATAATACTTAGAAAAGAACCTGACACAAAATTGGAGCTAGATATTTGTTGAATGAATGAATGAGTTGTATAAATGTTTACTAAGAAGAATCTGTTGGTTCATTTGCCTCTTAGCATTCAGAAATTTGACATACAGTGCCCTGATGGGGTTAGCCAGTATATCTATTCCTGGTGAAATCATTCGTTTTCTCTTGGGATAAATCTGCAGTGGTTGTAAGCAGTTAATGGTGTAGGAAAAAAGCAGTGATTTAAAAGTGTAAAGAGGAAAAAGTGAAAAAAAAAAAGCATGTATATTATGAGTGCTAAAGAGAAATCTTATTTAAAAGTTTTCTTTTTTTTAAAGGTTTTTTTTTGGATGGGGACTAGATTTATTGAGATAAAATTTGGATGCAATAAAATACACCGATTTTAATTTCAGTGAATTTTGACAAATGTATAATAAACCTGTATGACCATTGCAACACTAGAGATAATACTTGCATCATAGTTGCTTGTTTTTGTTACTTTAGGCCATAAGGTTTCATACCTAGCAGGTAAAAATGCTTTGAACCTTTTAAAAGTGAAGCACTCCAAAGTGAAAATGAAAAAAGTAAAAAAATACAAGTATTTTTAAATGTTATTTAAATCATCTCAGTGCAAATAAAATAATTATTATTATTTTTATTTTTTCAAATAAAATAATTATTGCATCTTTCTTAAACTCCACACTCCCTTAGCAGAAATTGGCTACCTTCAAAGTACTACATCCTGAATCTAACACTTTTTTTTTTTTTTTAATTTACTCATGAGAGACAGAGAGAGAGAGGCAGAGACACAGGCAGAGGGAGAAGCAGGCTCCATGCAGGGAGCCCGATGTGGGACTCGATCCCGGGACTCCAGGATGACGCCCTGGGCCGAAGGCAGGTGCCAAGGGATTCCCTGAATCTAACACTTTAACCACTGCCACCTATTCCAGGCCACCCTCTCTTGTCTCATTATTGCAGTAGTCTCCTGTATCGCCCCTTGTTCTCCAGTCTCCAGTTCTTTTTTAAAATTTTTTTTTTTTAATTTATTTATGAGTCATAGAGAGAGAGAGGCAGAGACATAGGCAGAGGGAGAAGCAGGCTCCATGCACCAGGAGCCTGACGTGGGATTCGATCCCAGGTCTCCAGGATCACGCCCTGGGCCAAAGGCAGGCGCCAAACCGCTGCGCCACCCAGGGATCCCCAGTCTCCAGTTCTACAGTGGCCAGTGACACTTAAAATATAAGTCAGGTCAGAAGCCTTTCTAATGTTTTCCATCTCATGCAGAGTAAAGATCAAAACCTTTACAGTGGCCTACAAAGTACTACATTCTCTGAACCCCCCCCCTCAAGTAATACTTGGCATTTATCTTTGACTTTCCTCAAGTACTCTGCTCCAGCTATTGGCCTTGCTTTCCTCCCACAAGCACTCCATGCCCAACTCAGGCTCTTTGCATTTGTTTCCTTTTTTTTTTTTTGGAAGGCTATTGCCTCCAGATACAAGGCTTCTCTGCCTTGGCCCCTTTGGAGGTCAATTTACCTACCTTCTTGGTGAGGCCTACCATATTTAACTAAAGAACTCCCTAATTCTCTTCCCTACTTTATTCTGCAAAGAACCTGCCAACTTTGAATCTCTATAATTTGTGATGAGAGTATTACAATTTATCAACTGTAGTTAAGAACTGATAAGCTTTGTTTTATGGTTATAAAAGTTTATTCTCATTTTCACATGTCAAAACATAAAAGTTCATTTTGAAAAAAGTGGTTGATACTCCTATTTTAGGATGTTTAAAGTGATTTTTATTTATTTTTTGAAGTGATTTTTTATATTATTTACCAGTGATCACCAGAATTGTAGTTTTCTGACCATAGGAGGAACTATAACCTTAATTAAGATAAAATTATTAGACACCTTTGAAGTTCACTTATGAATAAGCAAGTTTTGAACAGTTCTAAATGAAAGAGATGTAGAACATAGAAAAATTAGAAGTGAATGGAATGGATACATTGGCATACACTAAAACAATCTGGTTAATTTGTACGGAAGAAATTATACATTTAAAAGCTATGAAATATAAACACCAAGAACCTAGGTTTCTAAAAAGTAATAGTTATAGCTAGTACTTGACAATAAATGATTCTAGAGATGAATTTTATGCTCCAGTCTTTGTAAACATTGTGAAGCTAGGCACTGCTTCATTACTGGCATAGTACTTGGTACATGGGAGCGTCCTAATAAATTGGTTTACTGATTCATTCATTGATTAATTAATTTATCTGACAGGTATTAATTTCAACTGCCCTCCTAAGAAAGTGCTAAGATAGAATAATGATAAAGAATAATGATAATAGAAGAGTTTGTGGAAGTAGGATAGTAGCCCTCTTTTTTTTTTTTAAAGATTTATTTATTTTATGATAGACATAGAGAGAGAGAGAGGCAGAGACACGGGAGGAGGGAGAAGCAGGCTCCATGCCGGGAGCCCGACGCGGGTCTCGATCCCGGGACTCCAGGATCGCGCCCTGGACCAAAGGCAGGCGCCAAACCGCTGAGCCACCCAGAGATCCCCCTTTTTCCCTCTTTTAAAAGGAGATACACTCACCCCCTTTATATAGAATTTTTGTTTTGTTTTGTTTTTGGAGAAAAAGTATTACAAAAATATTACTTAAAAATTCCCTTTTTAATTTATACTGATACTAAATATTTTAAGGCATTTCTACTATCTTATTTTCTAAGTATATGGAATTTTAGGAATCTATTTTGTTTGTAAAACTTTCTAAATATTTTTTATAAAAAAAACTTTCTAAATATTTTAAGTGTACTGTGTTTTCTGAAATTGAAGTTAAGATTTTATAGAATATTATCCTAACTTATTAAGTCAAAAGAATACTGAGGAAGAACAGCTGTGAGCCTGAAGGACATACTTTTCTAAGACTGTTTTAAAGAAATGTCTGATAAACAGGTAAAAATATTCAAGAGAGATTAAGGAAATGTACATTAAAATGGGAGTATTTTTTAGTTTTCAGATTGTTATAATTTAAACACTGATTTACTCTAACAATGGTGAAGATCTGAGCAAAGGGCATACCCATATATTGGTGGTGGGGATGTGGATTTGTGCGCTAGTTTTGGAGGATGATTCGGAGGTAAAGTGTAGATACATATAGTACTAATCTGCATAAGAGAGTTACTTGCACAGGTGCATAGATTTATATGTCCAAGAATGTTCAGTATTATAAGAGGCAAAATGTGGATCCAACCATCCATGTTGAATGAATAATTATTATATGCTTGTAGTAGTTTACCGTATTATAAAGGTTGGAATAGAACTATATGAACTGATGAGATGTTAATGATAATGAGGGAGAAATGTACCTAACAGTATAGTATGATTATATTGTTTGCAGAAAAACACAAATAATTATATGTTAGTTTGTGTATAGAAAGGTATTTAGAAGAATACAACGATATATACCAAACTGTTGGGATTAGGGGGCGAGGAAGTGGAAGACATGCACTTTTTATCTTCTCTCTTCTGAAGGGTGAGTAAATCAATGTATGAAATAGACCAAAAATAGAGACAGATTCTTTTTAAAAACTTCAAACAACTCTAGACTCCTTCAGTTACAGAGTGTAGGGGGAATTTTTCCTAGTGCCCGACAGACATATCTCCTGTTGATCAAATCACTGCTATTTAGTGCCATTACTGGTATGAGATCACTTATTTTGGCTGCTTCTTTGAATTGGTGCATGGAATCCTCCTAGGATATCCTAATAGAATTTTTATACTTTTTCTAACAGTTCTGGACATTCAAGTATGTTGATGAAGATACAAAATTTGGTGCTTGGGGAGTCTTAAATACTTATATTCATTTAACTAAAGGACAAAATTAACTTTCTTTTAAGTAATATCAAACCATTTAAACAGTACAGTATATTCTAATATTCAAAGAAATCAAATGCTAAGTTCTGATTCTTGAATTTCATTCATTGAATTTCATTCAAGAATGGTTAGGAAGTTGACTTTTAAGTTTAATAAAAGTTACATATTTTCTCATTGTCACAAATTGTATGTTTTCTTTATATCTGAGTAGTTAGTATGTGACCTGATGTCAGGAGGTTTCTTCCCTCTCAGGTTTATGGTTCACTGAGACATTCATTTGTCCTTGAGGAACTGGCCAACATTGAGTCAACAAATATTGTGTAACTTGGTACATTTAGTTTTCAGGGTGCTGATGTATGTAGAAAAATGCATCAGAACATTTAAAGAAAAAAACCTTAGATAATCTTCCTGGATTCTGAGTTTGGTTTAAAAAGATTCATTGATGTTTGGTATTTAATTTTTGGATATTAACTGAACCTCAAAATTTTTTTCTTCCTTTATATGTATTCCCATATGATTGTAGGAGTCTATCCTGAATTTAGATCGTGTACATTTTGGGAACTTATTTTAGAAAAGATCTAAGTTTTAAAAATTCTCAATGGACAGACAGAGAAAAGAGGGTCTTTGCCAACTCCTTTGGGTAAGAAAACTTTAGAATTTTGCAGATACTCTAAAAATGAAGGCCAACAAACCAGGCATATCAAATTGCAAAGTTTTCAAATAAAATGATTTGTCATGATTTTTTTCTTTAGACCGCTGCAGTAAGAATGTCTTTCCCCCCTCATTTGAATCGCCCTCCCATGGGAATCCCAGCACTCCCACCAGGGATCCCACCCCCACAATTTCCTGGTTTTCCTCCACCTGTACCTCCAGGTAAGTTTTTGGATACTGTTGTTTTTTTAGCCTATACTTTTGTTATAATAGTATAAACTTTAGGAAAGTGATAATGTATGTGACTGTGTTAGTAGTAAACATGTTAGCATTTTTCTTTAAATGTGATGTCTTATTCTATGACAGTACTTTTCATATCAAATTGAGTATCAAATTAATCTGGGAAGATTAAAAAAATCCCTTTATTTAAAAAATAAAGTAAACCAGCAAATATATACTAATTCATACAATTCCGTAGTTAAAAAGGTATACAGTGAAAAATTTTGCCCACATTCCCACATAACCATTGTTATTCCCTTACTGAAAGAGGGAAATGAAATAGGCTCATCCATTTCTTTTTTTCTTCCATATAGTTTTTTTTTTTTTAATTTTTATTTATTTATGATAGTCACAGAGAGAGAGAGGGAGAGAGAGGCAAAGACACAGGCAGAGGGAGAAGCAGGCTCCATGCACCGGGAGCCCGATGTGGGATTCGATCCTGGGTCTCCAGGATCGCGCCCTGGGCCAAAGACAGGCGCTAAACCGCTGCGCCACCCAGGGATCCCTTTTTTTTAAGATTTTATTTATTTATTCACGAGAGACACAGAGAGGCAGAGACATAGAGGGAGAAGGAGGTTCCCTGCAGGGGACCTGGGATCACGCCCCGAGCCCAAGGCAGATGCTCAGCCACTGAGCTAGCCAGGTGCCCCAAGGTTGTTGATTCATAACATGTATATTCTAGAGACTCAGCTTTGGGGGCCTCCTAACTTCTAGATCAAGTATATAGCAGTGCTAAAGCCACAGATAAACATGGCAGTGTTTTTGGAATATCATTTAGCACTTCAGGAATTTGGGGGTAAATCATTCTTCTGAAAGTTAGAACAAGTACTTATACACATTATGGAGTAGAATGCAATATTTGTACAAATTTTTAGGACATTTATGCTTGTAGCAACTTGTTTTAAGCTGTCCTAGGTAATCATGGATGTGTATTTATTACTACCTCTTTCCAGGAATATAGTTTGAAATACGTATTTAGGGGCTCCTGGGTGGCTCAGTTCCGTTAAGCATCTGCCTTCAGCTTAGGTCATGATACCAGGACCCTGAAAAGAAAGAAAGAGAATCAATCTAAAAATAAAAATGAAATACATATTTAAATTTAAATCTAAACCAGTTTATTATTTCATAGAACACTTACTGAATTTTAGTCAGTAATTGAGTTGTTCTATAATGTATAAAGGAATTCCTGCTGAATAGGGGGATTGAGAGAATAATGTTAACAGAAAACTGAATAAAGTTAGTTGTCAACCATCTAACAGATTAATAATATAAGAAGGATGGTGTCCTGAGAGCCACTTTTGTTTTGGCATCAATTTTTGGGAGGTTCATATATCCTGATTTTGTTAATCAATTTAGTCTCATAAGATATGTTTTTGATGGCCTTTACTAGTAACCATGATCCTTCCTAAAAACAAAACGGTTGTGTTATAGTTTTATAGGGAAGAATAGTTTACGTTTTATTCCTTTGTGAAGAAAATTAAGGGATTGGGAATGAAGCTTAATCTTTTAGAATCAGGAAAAGTGACAGAAAAATCAGTACCTTAAATTTCCTTCCTAATAAATTGGTTTTATAGAAAAGTTTTTAAATTCCTTTGAATTTTGAAGAGCAAACACTAAATATGACATTTTGTGATGAACATTATGCCAAATTATTAAAACAGAAGTAGAAGATAAATGAAACCTATGTCTGATAAGACTACTCCCTGCATAATTTTTTAAGATGGGTCAGGAGACCTCAAAACCAGATTGTCAGTTTTTTTAGTGTGTGTGTGTGTGTGTGTGTGTGTGTGTGTATTCATTCATTCATGAGAGACACAGAAAGAGGCAGAGACATAGAAAGACAGAGAAGCAGGCTCCTCACAAGGAGCCAGATGTGGGACTTGGTCCCCGGACCTGATCAGGACCTGAGCTGAAGGCAGACGCTCAACTGATGAACTACCCAGGCATCTCATCAGTTTTTCTTTTTGACTGGTCAATGCCATAGTAATGTGGGCATTTATTCAGAATGGTAACGTGCTAATTCTGATTCTGTATAACAGCATATACTGTCATTTCTGTTTAGGGAAATATATTTGTATGATAAATCAGAGTTTGGTTACACCTCATTCTACATTCTTTGTGTAGCATCAATACTTTAAAAGGTAAATAATGAAATAGTATGCTAAACTAGGGTGGTAATTCAAGACCATAATACCCATGTTCATGTGTAATTTTCTTGTCTTGCCTATTAGTGTGATTAATTGAACTCTAAATGTAATGGTCACATTCTATATTAAATTAGAAAATCAATTTGGAAAAATAACCATAAAATTTCCCTAAAAAGTAATATGCATAGAACAGAAGGAAGTCCATCCCCTCTTTCACATTCCTGAGAATTTCCTTCCCCTAACAGCTTTTTGTATCAGCTTCTAGTTTGTAACACTCCAGAGACAAACACTTTGCATATCCTGGTGTGTTTGCTTTTGTTTACCCTTTTCCTACTTCTGTGTTTTTAAAAACTCAACTAGTACTACACTGTTCACGCTTTGTGTATTTTGCTTCTTTTCACTTTAGCACGTGTAGATCTTTGTAATGAGTAACAATACATTTTCCATTGTGAATTGTGAATTCTGTATTGCAGGATATTAGTAAGTTGAGGTAGGAAACATAACTATTAAACATTTAGTAACTGTTAAAAAGGAAAAAAAAATGGGATGCCTGGCTGGCTCAGAGCATGTGACTCTTGATCTCAGGGTTGTGAATTTGAGTCCCATGTTGGTTGTAGAGCTTACATAACCCCCTACCCAAAAAAGAAAAAAAAAAAAAAACTCAAAAAAACATTTCTTACCCCACTACGTCTTTTTCTGAACTTTTCTTTAATAGAAAATTCACCTATGGGAAAGGTGCCATGTAGTTTACAGTTGATAAAGGGGAAGGACTTTTTTTGCTTTGAAACTTAAAAGTGAAAAACTTAGATATACAGATTGATGAATTATAGTTTTGAGCATGTACTGTATTCAACTGCTACACATAAATGATCTGTCTCATTGGTGCTCCAAAGAAATTAACTCATGAGAATTGAGGAAACTGCAGCTTGAACAGCTTAGCTTGTTCAAGTTTGCATAGCTAGATGTAATAGAACCAAGAGTTGAACTCTGTCTTTTTCTTTCCTTTTTAAAAAGTTTACGTGCATATTTACTTACAGAAGTAATCTCTACACCTGACGTGGGGCTTGAACTCGTGATCCTGAGATCAAACGTTACATGCTTCTCCAACTAAGCCAGCCAGGCATCTCTGTCTTTTTTTCTATTTTGTGCAGTGTTCTGTTGACTTAATGATAGGAATCTTGATTTTTCTCATTCAAAAAACAATTTAGGTTAGAAAATAAATGGATAGTGTTAAATGTTTAAGATTTTATTACCAGTCTTAGTTGGAGAATTCTCATAAATTGATGTTAAATTTGAACCAAAGAATGATTTCAGAATTTCTTTGAGATATGTTTAGAAGCGTTTTAAAATTTATAGTAGAAAAGTAAGTCTTTCATTAGTTTTTGCCCTTATTGCATTCTTTTTCTTAGTGCTCAGATGGTAAGATTTTTTTTAATAAATTTATTTTTTATTGGTGTTCAATTTGCCAACATACAGAATAACACCCAGTGCTCATCCCGTCAAGTGCCCCCCTCAGTGCCCACCAACCAGTCACCCCCACCCCCTACCCTCCTCCCCTTCCACCACCCCTAGTTCGTTTCCCAGAGTTAGGAGTCTTCATGTTCTGTCTCCCTTTCTGATATTTCCTACCCATTTCTTCTCCCTTCCCCTCTATTCCCTTTCACTATTATTTATATTCCCCAAATGAATGAGAACACATAATGTTTGTCCTTCTCTGATTGACTTATTTCACTCAGCATAATACCCTCCAGTTCCATCCATGTCGAAGCAAATGGTGGGTATTCATCATTTATCTAATGGCTGAGTAATATTCCATTGTATACATAAACCACATCTTTATCCATCTTTCGATGGACATCGAGGCTCCTTCCACAGTTTGGCTATTGTGGACATTGCTGCTAGAAACATCGGGGTGCAGGTGTCCCGGCGTTTCACTGCATCTGTATCTTTGGGGTAAATCCCCAACAGTGCAAAAGCTGGGTCGTAGGGCAGATCTATTTTTAATTCTTTGAGGAACCTCCACACAGTTTTCCAGAGTGGCTGCACCAGTTCACATTCCCACCAACAGTGTAAGAGGGTTCCCTTTTCTCCGCATCCTCTCCAACATTTGTGGTTTCCTGCTTTGTTAATTTTCCCCATTCTCACTGGTGTGAGGTTGTATCTCATTGTGGTTTTGATTTGTATTTCTCTGATGGCAAGTGATGCGGAGCATTTTCTCATGTGCTTGTTGGCCATGTCTGTGTCTTCCTCTGTGAGATTTCTGTTCATGTCTTTTGCCCATTTCATGATTGGATTATTTGTTTCTTTGCTGTTGAGTTTAATAAGTTCTTTATAGATCTTGGAAACTAGCCCTTTATCTGATACGTCATTTGCAAAGATTTTTTCATTAGTTATATGCACAAGAATACCCTATAGTAGTTATTGATTGGCAAGCAATGTGGTTGAAAACAAAAATGCACGTATCACTAAGATGCCCATTGACTCTTAGTGCAGCAGATGGTCTTAGAGATTTTATTCTTTTTTTTAATTATTTATTTATTTATGATAGTCACACAGAGAGAGAGAGAGAGAGAAAGAGAGAGAGAGAGAGGCAGAGACATAGGCAGAAGGAGAAGCAGGCTCCATGCACCGGGAGCCCGACATGGGATTCGATCCCGGGTCTCCAGGATCGCGCCCTGGGCCAAAGGCAGGCGCCAAACCACTGCGCCACCCAGGGATCCCGAGTTTTTCTTTGATACTGACTGAGATTATTGGTGATATTGCTTGTTTTTTTTTTCGTTTTTTTTTTCTTTTTTTAATATACATTCTCTCTCAACTCTTTTTTTTTAAAATTATTTATTTATTTATGATAGTCACAGAGAGAGAGAGAGGCAGAGACACAGGCAGAGGGAGAAGCAGGCTCCGTGCAGGGAGCCCGACGTGGGATTCGATCCCGGGTCTCTAGGATCGCGTCCTGGGCCAAAGGCAGGCGCCAAACCGCTGCGCCACCCAGGGATCCCCTTGTTTTTCTTAAAGAACAAGCAATAACAAAATTCTTTTTAGGTTTCCAGATTAATTTCTCATTTGATAACTTTTTTTTGTAACCTTTAAAGGTTTGTTAATAGGGGCAGACCCGGTGGCACAGCGGTTTAGCACTGCCTGCAGCCTGGGGTGTGATCCTGGAGACCTGGGATCAAGTCCCACATCAAGCTTCCTGTATGGAGCCTGCTTCTCTCTGCCTGTGTCTCTGCTTCTCTCTCTCTCTCTGTGCGTATCTCTATGAATAAATAAACAAAATCTTAAAAAAAAAAAAAGGTTTGTTAATACCATTGTTTACTCATAGGTGGATCTGTATTTGTGTATGTTACTGGCTTTCAGGATGTCCCGAATCAGATGAACATGAATCAGTAACTATCCAGATTTTTAAACTCCTGATACAAAAGCATGTTGTGGTGGTAGTCTTTTAGAGTAGTTTTTGGTGTCGTGTTAAGTTTTAATAGACCTGTGCCATATTGCTTTTGAAAATAAGGCATTCATCAATATCTCATTTTCATTACTCATACATTTCTACTTAAATTGACTGAGTGAAGATACCTACTTGCGTGCCATGTAATTGATATAGAGTATAGTCTCATATGCTTATATTCATAAGATTTATTATGCTTTCTTCTTAGGGACCCCAATGATTCCTGTACCAATGAGCATTATGGCTCCTGCTCCAACTGTAAGTATAATTTTAAGGAGGAATTAGGAGATACAGTAGGGCTATTGCCTTTAAAGCTAAAAAACACTTGATTAACTTAGATAAATTAAGTGTTCAAAAGAATAATTGAGAGTGATAGCATCCATGTATACCATACTACTTGAGTATCATTTTCACTCAGCTATGCATAGTATGCAATTGCCCTTAAAATAGGCACCCCCAATAAATGGTTTTATGATTCACCTCAAATTCTCTAGACTTTTCATACACTTGTTATTTTAGATTGGTTCTTTAATCACTCCTTCTTCTTGTCTTGATCATAGGAGATAGAATGATCTGACACATTTAATAACCTCATAGAAAAAAAAACTATAGAAGTGATCCTAGTAAAAATTTAAATTTTGAAATAAAATTTGTATTGAATATATTTCCATTCTTTACTTTCACCTGCATAATTTTTAGTGCCTTCCAAACTTTTTTCTCTGTCCTCTGGTATGATATCTGTAACCAGAGGTTAAAAAACAGTTTTCTTGAAGCCTTTATTCTTTTAAAATGTTTCATTATTCAGTCTTTTTAAGTCTTAATTCTTCACATTTGTCAAAGCATTTGTACACTCTAAGCATCTTACTTCATAATGCTAATATGCTGTAACACATGAATAAATAATAACCTTCTCTTCCTCTTGAACTGTTTAACCAGAATTTTTCTTTGAGTTAAGTGGTAGAGTATCAGGCTTCATTTGGAATTCGACTATGATAGAGGGTAGATCTCATTACTTTTAACTGTTATTTTAGCTGTGGATTTTGTAAAGGGAGGGAGGGGGGAGTTATTCATAATAAAAAGGAGATGGTAATTCTGTGGGCAAACAGGAGTCTGCTATGAGGCAGACCTCTAAGAAGATATGTTTTTTTCAGACCAAGAGGGTGTCTAATTTTTCTTGCATTGGATACCCATTGTTTGGCTGTTTTGTAAAACCTGCACATGATAGGTACTCTTAACCTCTTGCATTTCAGCCTAGGAAAAGGTGGGACTTGGGGTTTGGAGCAGTTCCCTCAGTTCACCATTATTTATTCCGTGCCTGCTCTGGATGTTTTGCTAAATTCAATTCCAGATATAAAAATGAGTAAGACTGTTCCTTCCTCTGGGAAGTTGAAAGTTAGAAAGGGAAAATTAAAAAATGCAATTAACTGCATAGTAAAATTTAAATGTTGGAGAGTGTTATGAGAGTATTCAAATACTCTATCAGAGGATTAGTGGTGATGATTGACATTTACTTTTATTTAAAAAAATTCTTTTTGGATTTATTTATTTTGGAAAGAAACGTGGTTTTGGAGGCAGAGTGAGATTGAGGTGGAGAAGCAGACTCCCTCCTGAGGGTAGAGTCTTTTGTGGGGCTCTGTCCCACAACCTTGTGGTCATAACCTGAGCTGAAATTAAGAGTCTGACACCCAACTGATTAAGCCACCCAAGTGCCCTGAAACTTGCTGTTATGTTAGTATAGAGTAAAATTTTGAAGAAACTCCTGGATATATTTGATAATTTTATTTTATTTATTTATTTAATTTTTAAAAAGATTTTATTTATTCATGAGAGACAGAGAGAGAGAGAGAGAGGCAGACACAGGCAGAGGGAGAAGCAGGCTCCATGCAGGGAGCCTGACCTGGGACTTGATCCCAGGTCTCCAGGATCATGCCCTGGGCTGAAGATGGCGCTAAACCACTGAGCCACCAGGGCTGCCCTATTTGATAATTTTAAATGACTTATGATGTTTTGGATATTTTAAATTTTGTCTTAAAATTAAAAAAATTCTCTATCCAATTTATCTTTATTTGCTATTCCAAGTTAATTTCCAAAGAAGGGTAATCTGGAGTGCTTGGGTAGTTCAGTTGGTTAAAAATGTCTGACTTTTGATTTTGGCTCAGGTCATGATGTCAGGGTTACTAGAAATCAGGGCTCATTAGCTCCACATCAGGCTCCATGGGAGTCTGCTTGAGATTCTCTCTGTCCCTCTGCCCCTGTTCTCTCTCAAATAAATCTTTCTAATAAGAGAAAGGTAATCCAGTAGTGGATTTTTACTTGTCATGAATGAATTTGCATTAATGAAAAATGTGATAGAAGCTTTAGATTAAGTATGTAGAACCTTTAATAGTAATATGCTATATATTTTCTACTTTAAAATTGTTTTTAGAATAAAGTTACATTAAATATGATAGGAAACGTAATAGCCAGCTCAAATTTTATTGCTTTTCTTCACTCTAGGTTTTAGTACCCACTGTGTCCATGGTTGGAAAGCATTTGGGAGCAAGAAAGGATCACCCAGGCTTAAAGGCTAAAGAAAATGATGAAAATTGTGGTCCCACTACAACAGTTTTTGTTGGCAACATTTCTGAGAAAGCCTCCGACATGCTTATAAGACAGCTCCTTGCTGTAAGTTAAACTGTTCTCATTTTAATTTTATTGTTTTGGATTTCAAATGTATGAAAAGGCAGAAAAAGGATTTCTAATTATTTTCTCCTTTTTATTTTAAAAATTTCATTCTGCAAAATCTTGAATGAATAGTCTAACCAGAGGTAATCCACTATCCTAAATTTGGTGTTTATCATTCCTGTATGTGGTTTTTACTTTAATTACATGTTAATGTATTCATAAAAATTTATAATTCATAAGTTTTAATTCTGTACTTCTTCATAACTTGCTTTTTTCACCCAACATATATATATAACTAGATTATTTACCACTTCTATATATCATTGCATCGTTGAAATGTACCATGAATTGTCAATTTTCTTTTTTTTTTTTTTTTAAGATTTTATTTATTTATTCATGAGAGGACAGAGAGAGGCAGAGACACAGGCAGAGGGAGGAGAAGCAGGCATAATGCAAGAGCCTGATACGGGACTCAATCCCAGAACTCTGGGATCACATCCTGAGCTGAAGGCAGGCGCTCAACTGCTGAGCCACTCAGCTGTCCCTGAATCGTCAATTTTCTAATGATAGTCATATGGATTGTTTCTATTCTTGATATTATGTTTTGCTGTGTTATTATTGGTAATATCCTGTTTTCCTCAGTGAACGTGAAAGAATTTCTTCATGTAATTCTCTTAGAAGTGGAATTTCGGAGTTTTAGGACAGGTTTATCTTCACTTTTACAAGATAATGCCAATTTTTTCCCTCAAATGGAGGGCATTTTTAAAAAACTCTTTACTGTGATATTATTCATAAACCATAAAATTCACCCTTTTATAAAGCATAATCCAGTGGTTTTTAGTATATTCAGAAAGTTGCACAAACATCACCACTGTCTTAATTTTGGAACATTTTCATCACCCCAAGTAGAAACCCTCTACTCAGTAAATCACGTCTCGTTCTCTTCCCTCCCCAGCATATGGCAACCACCATCCTGCCTTCTGTCCATGTAGATTTGCCTATTCTGGGCATCATACATAATAAGCAGAATCATAGAATATGTATCGCTTTCATGTTTTGTTTTTTTTAATATATTTTTAGGCTTCATCTATATTGTAGCTTATGACAGTATTTTGTTTCTTTTTATGAATAAATATTCTATTTAATGAATATATCATTTTTTGTTTATCCATTCATAACTTAAGAGACAATGGAGTTATTTCTACTTTTTGGTTATTATGAATAATGATGCTGTGAATATTTTTGTGCCGGTGTGTGGAGATTTTATATATATATTCTATTTTGGAACCTCTTCTCTCTCTTTTTTTTTTAAGATCTTATTTATTTATTCATGAGAGACAGAGGCAGAGACACAGGTAGAGGGAGAAGCAGGTTCCATGTAGGGAGCTGACGTGGGACTTAATCCTGGGTTTCCAGGATCATGCCCTGGGCTGAAGGCGGTGCTAATCCGCTGAGCCAGTGGGCTGCCCACTCTTTCTATTAAGTAGGCTCCATGCCCAGCTTGGAGCTCAACATAGAGCCTGAACCTATGATCCCATGATAAAGACCTGAGTTGAAATCAAAAGCCACTTAAGCAACTGAGCCACCCAGGTGCCTCAAAAACCTCTTTTGAAACCTATTTTTGACTTACATGTACAGCAGAGTGTTTTGTTTTTAAGTTTTATTCCTGAATTTATCTCTTTCATTTTTCTTTTAAGGCATTCCTTAAATATCTAGTGATCCTTGATTATCTTTATATTTAAGAGTTAGGGATTAAAAGTTTTTTAGGGGTACCTGGCTGACTGGGTCGGTGGAGCATGTGACTCTTGATTTGAGGTTGTGAGTTCAAACTCCATTTTGGATATAGAGATTAATTAATTAATTAATTAATTAATTAATTTTTAAATTTTTATTTATTTATGATAGTCAGAGAGAGAGAGAGGCAGAGACATAGGCAGAGGGAGAAGCAGGCTCCATGCACCGGGAGCCCGATGTGGGACTTGATCCCAGGTCTCCAGAATCGCGCCCTGGGCCAAAGCAGGCGCTAAACCACTGTGCCACCCAGGGATCCCTAGAGATTAATTTAAAAAGTAAAATCTTAGGGATGCCTGGTGGCTCAGTAATTGTCTGCCTTTGGCTTAGGTCCTGATCCTTGGGGTCCTGAGATCGAGTCCCACATCAGGCTGCTTGCAAGGAGCCTGCTTCTCCCTCTGCCTATGTTTCTGCCTTTCTCTCTGTGTCTCTCATGAATAAATAAATAAAATCTTGAAGAAAAAAAAATCTTAAAAAAATAAAAAGTAGTCTTTTTGTATGCCTAAGCTGGGTTTATAAAATGTTGAGCATCATTGTGGGGTAATCAACCCAGCAGCTAGAGGTTTTGAATGTTAGTATATGGAGTTTTCTTTGGAGCTGATTTGTTTCTCTAGCAAACTTCGTTTCATGCCTAGTGAGTATATGGTGGCCTATATGTGATTGAGGGTGAAGAACTGAATTAAAGTGTATTGTCTACCTTACTTTCTTCTCTTGTTACCCTTTCTGTATCCCATCCTGATCTTTTGTATCTATCTGGTGCTCTGTATCAAGCCTGTTCTCTTTCTTCAGACCTTAGCTTTATTCTGTCTTCCTTGAGGATAGGGATAGTGTAGTTGTTTGTAAAGACGGCAGGTTATATTCTCTGGGGATGGAGAGTAAAGTAGTTGCCTGAAGAACTCTGAGCCTTTGGGTCTCTTGGGTGGCTCAGGGGTTAAGCATCTGCCTTCATTAGGCTCAGGGCTCCCTGCATGGAGCCTGCTCCCTGCAGAAGAGCCTATGTCTCTGCCTCTCTCTCTCTCTGTGCCTCTCATGAATAAATAAATAAAATCTTAAAAAAAAAAAAAGAACTCTGAGGCTTTGATTATTCCATATTCATATTGTGAGGCAAGCACCTGTTTTTTTTTTTTTTTTTTTTTTTTTTTTTTAAAGATTTTAGGGCGGCCTGGGTGGCTCAGTGGTTTAAGCACCTGCCTTCCGCCCAGGGCGTGATCCTGGAGTCCCAGGTCAGACTCCCTGCATGGAGCCTGCTCCTCCCTCTGCCTGCGTCTCTGCCCCCTCCCCCATCATGAATAAATAAATAAAATCTTTAAAAAAAAAAAAGATTTTATTTGAATGAGAGAACACAAGGAATAGGAGCAGGGGAGAAGCAGATTCCATGCTGAGCATGAAGTCTGATGTGGGGCTTGATCCCAGGACCCTGAGATCATGACCTGAGCTGAAGACCAGATCCTTAACTGACTGAGCCACCCAGGTACCTTGCAAGCACCTGTTTTTATCCAGCCTCATGCTCCCCATGCACCCCATTCTCCACTGTGCATACCTTTTACCTCCAGCCTAGATCACTGACTTTGTAGAATCAGTCTAATTCTTTTATTTTTATTTTCATTTTTATTTTTTTCAATTAGCCTAATTCTTTTTTTTTTTAATATTTCTTTTATCTATCTATCTATCTATCTATCTATCTATCTATCTATCTATCTATCTATCTATCTATCTATTTATTTATGACAGTCACACAGACAGAGAGAGAGAGGCAGAGACACCGGCAGAGGGAGAAGCAGGCTCCATGCACCGGGAGCCCAATGTGGGATTCGATCCCGGGTCTCCAGGATCGCGCCCTGGGCCAAAGGCAGGCGCCAAACCGCTGCGCCACCCAGGGATCCCCAATTAGCCTAATTCTTAACAATATTTTCATTTGTAGACACTTGAAGTTACAGCCTTTTTTTTTTTCTAATCTACTTGAATGAGTTCCCATCTTTCTATTTGCCCTTTTTCTTTTCAAAATTTTAATTCTACTGCTATTTTTTCATACAGTGTCTGACCTCAGGGGTTTATATCTTTTATATTCTTTGATAATCATTTTACTGGTTTCTCTGAAGGGAGATGTGAAAAATTCATGTGTTCTCTGAGCTTTGACAGGCAATCTTCATTTACCATTTTCCACAAATAACTATATTTTTTAACCTAGTTTTTAATAATTAGAAATAATGTTTGGGATGCCTCAGTGGCAGAGTTGGCTAAGTGTCTGACTCTTGCTTTTGGCTCAGGTCATAATCTCCGGGTTTTGCAATCAAGCCCTGTGTCAGGCTCCCTGCTCAGTTGAGTCTACTTGAGACTGTCTCCCTCTCCCCGTGCCTCTCTCCTTGTTTGGCCTCATGTGCTATCAAATAAATCTTTTTAAGATTTTATTTATTTGTTAGCATCAGAACATGTAGGGGAAGGGCAGAGGGAGAGTGCAGCAGGAAGCCGGATGCGGGGCTTGATCCCGGAACCCTGAGATCATGACCTGAACAAATGCAGACACTTAACCAGCTGAGCCTCTCAGGTGCTCCTAAATAAATAAATCTTAAAAATATATATATATATATTTAAAAACTTTGAATGTAAACAAAATGTAATGTTTTACTCTTCAACCTGCCCCATTAATCTTTTTCATTGTTTTATGGACTTTTTTTTCTTTACATAGTTAAAGTCTTATTATATGTCTGTAATTTCATGTCCCATGTTATTTTTGCATTCCCTATCAAGCGTTTTCCTGTTACTAAAAGTCCTTTATGGGGTGCCTGGATGGCTCAGGTTATAATATCAGGGTCCTGGGATTGAGACCTGCATTGGGTTCCCTCCCTGCTCAGCGAGATGCCTGCTTCTCCCTCTCCTTGTTCATGCTCTCTCTTGTTATTTCTGTGTCTCTCTCTCAAATAAATAAAATCTTTAAAAAGTCCTTTATAATATTGGGGTACCTGGCTGGCTTAGCTAGTAGAGCATGGGACTCTTGATCTCAGAGTTGTGAGTTCAAGCCCCACATTGGGTGTAGAGATTACTTAAAAAAAAAATCTTTGAGGGCAGCCCTGGTGGCTCAGCGGTTTGGCGCCACCTTCGGCCTAGGGTGTGATCCTGGAGATGGGGGATTGAGTCCGGTGTTGGGCTCCCTGCATGGAGCCTGCTTCTCCCTCTGTCTCTGCCTCTCTCTCTCTCTCTCTCTCTCAAATAAATAAAATCTTAAAAAAAAAAAATCTTTGAAAAAGTTCTTTAAAATATATCTGTGTTTTAAAACATAATCTTTCTGGATTCATAGTATTTACATGAATTTATTATAGTTTATTTTAAATATAATATTGGCAATTTTGTTTTTATGTATATATTTTGGGTTGGATAAAAATGCTGTAAAATTTCTAATTTATTAAAAGGTAGTCAAAGGGTGCTTGAGTGGCTCAGTTGATGAGCATCTGACTCTTGCTTTTGGCTCAGGTTGTAATCTCAGGATCGTGAAATCGAGCCCTGAGTTAGGCTCCACACTCATCAGCATGGAGTCTGCTTGGGATTCCCCACTCTTGTGTGCTCTCCTCCTCCTAAAATAAATAAAATCTAAAAGATAGTCAATTTTCCTGTAAATAAGAATTTGTTAGAATTTATATTTTTCTTTTAACTGTATTATCTATTTTCTTTCATGTAATGGATATGTGGGAATGGATGGAATTTTAAGAAATTTAATAACCTGATATGATTTTGTTTTTGTTTTTTATGTTCTCCTGGTGGAAATATGATTGTGCTCTTACTTTTATTACTGATTAGTTGATTTTTTTAAATGATAATGATCATTTTTCTTTATTTTGTTTTTAAGAAATGTGGCTTGGTTTTGAGCTGGAAGAGAGTACAAGGTGCATCTGGGAAACTTCAAGGTAGGTAGTTTTTTCTTTGTGAGATCATTTTAACCTGTGTGCATAAATTACATGTTGCATGTTTTGCTCTCATTGCCCTGAACCATGGGAATATTCTGTCAACACTCTGTCTTCCTTCTTATTGGAAAAGGATTAGAGGCAGTTGGGAAGATTTAGCTGATAGTTGAGATTAGAAAGTGGGAAAGTATTAACAGGAAAGGTAGGAGAGGAAAAATTACTCAGACTTTTTTTTTTTACAATACTATTTTGAAAAGTCTTTTTTTTTTTTTTCCCTCAGAGCAGTAATATATGATCAACATTCAACAGTTAGGATTTAGGAAGAAAGCAGAACAGGTGGTGAGATGACCTATTAGTCTTAGAAACAAACTTATTTTTCATACTTGTTGTAAAAGTACCTGTGTGATGTACATTCTTTAAACAGTATTATCGGAAAGTTCATCCACATATTATAAAATTATAATAATATGACGAACTCCCACATTCTTATCACCTAGCCTTAACATTTATCAAACCATGGCCAGTTGTGCTTATCCTATACTCTATCCATTTCCTCCTTTTATTATTTGTAAGCAATTCCAAGCTTTCCAATGGTTTGACAAAAGCCTAACTCCCTTTGATAGTTACCTTGTTGTCTGGAATATTATCTGGGATTTGGAATCTAAGCTTATCTAGAAGTTTTTCTGTCCCATAATTAGGATCAGCCATTTCTTTAAAGAACTCTGGTTCCTTTTAGTGGGAAATTGCTTTAAAAATTGTAGTCTGGTGGAGTGCCTGGGTGGCTCAGTGATTGAGCGTCTCCCTTTGGCTCAGGTTGTGATCCTGGGGTCTTGGGATTGAATCCCGCATCAGGCTCCCTGTAGAGAGCCTGCTCCTCCCTCTGCCCCCCCCCCCCTTCTCTCTCTCTCTCTCTCTCATAAATAAACAAATAAAATCTTAAAAAAAGAAATCATAGTCTGGTAATTAGTTATACTCCTTATAAGACTTGTCTGTTTAGTCTTGGGAGGACAGGCTGGCTCAGTTAGAGGAGCATGCAACTCTTTCTTGGGGCTGTGAGTTCAAGCCTCATGATACCCCATGTTGGGTATAGAGATTACTTAAATATTTTTTAAAACGTACTTAAAAAAAAAAAACAAAACTCACTTGTTTATTCTTTGCTTTTGTGTTTTTCCAGTACACATTAGTTTACATTCAGGACATAAAGGTTTTTATTTAACCTTCTCTGTCATATATCTTTTCTTTTTTTCCCATACTGAGAATGGGAATGGGAAAATGGGAATGGGAAAATGGGAATGGGAAAAAAATGAGTTTCAAGGACATTGGGATGATAGACAAATAATTACTGGCTTGCTTCATCAAATACAACAGTTTAATACTTAATAACACCAACACTATCATCAGCAATATGATTATAGAAATTTTTCTTTTTTAGTAAAAGGCTTCTATCCTTAAGATACATCACACTTAAACCTATGGTCAGATTTGCTATTTTAAAATCACTCAGAATAGTTTCTCTCTGTGTGGTTGTGTCCTTAACTATATGTATTTGGATACACATTTGGATTCATTTATTTTGAATTTTTAGATTCCTCCTTTAAAATGTATATCTTAATATCTCTGATTTTTTAAAAAATATTTATTTATTCATGAGAGATAGGCAGAGACATAGGCAGAGGGAGAAGTAGGCTCCCTGCAGAGAGCCCATGAGGGACTTGATCACAGCCCGCCCTGAGCCCGAGCTGAAGGCAGACGCTCAGCTGCTGAGCCACCCAGGCATCCCAGTATCTCTGATTTAAATCATAGTAATAATGGTGTGACTAGTTATTAAAATTAAACAGATACAAAAAAATCAAACGTATAACTCAGATAATAGGTCAGTACTTTTGTAGTTTAATTTTTCAGAATTGGAAAGTGCTTTGGGGTCCCTGGGTGGTTGAGTCGGTAAGGCGTCTGACTTGATTTCCATGTTGCTCCTTGCTGAGCAGGGAGTCTGCTTGAGATTCTCTGCTTGCGCTCTATCTTTCTGTCTCTGTCTCTAAAATAAATAAATTATTTATAAAACAAACAGGAGAAGCAGCTGCTATTCAAAAAAAGAAAAATGAAAAAAAAAAAGGGAAAAATGGGCAACCTGGGTGTTTCAGCAGTTTAGCGCCATCTTCAACACAGGGTGTGATCCTGGAGACCTGGGATTGAGTCCCATGTCGGGGTCCCTGCATGGGGTCTGCTTCTCCCTCGGCCTCTGTGTCTGTCTGTCTCTCTCTCTGTCCTTCATGAATAAATAAATAAAATCTTAAAAAGTTTTTAAGTGCTTGTAATAGGTTCAGGGAACCTGTTGTCACTTCTTTGTAGCTGTTAGGAAGTCTGGATGGAATGAATTCAGGAAATAATTAAAAGACTCAATGACTTGCTGGTTCTACTAAATATTTTATCAGCATTTCCAATAAGTAGCAATTTGCCCAATTAGATTTTTTCCTTCCTTCCCATTTTTGTTCTCTTTTCTTTTGGTAGTTTGAAGGTGCTAAAAGTAAAATCATCAAGGGTAATTGAAGGAAAGGAAGAGTGATAGCATGAATAACCTAGTATTATAACATTTGGTCTCTAGTGATTTTAATTTTCCATAAATATTTTGTTTTCACAACTTTTTTTAATTTAAATTCAATTTCTAGCATATGTATAGTACATTATTAATTTCAGATATAGTTTTCAGTAATTCCTGAGTTGCATATAACACTCAATGCTCATCACATCACATGCCCACCTTAATGCTTGTCACTCAGTTACCCATCCCCCCCAGCTGAATTGATATTTCACTAATTCTTTATATCCATTTCTAGCCTTTGGCTTCTGTGAGTATAAGGAACCTGAGTCTACCCTCCGTGCACTCAGATTGTTGCATGACCTGCAGATAGGAGAAAAGAAGCTACTTGTTAAAGTTGACGCAAAGACAAAGGCACAACTGGATGAGTGGAAAGCAAAGAAGAAAGCTTCTAATGGGGTATGTTTTTATAGTGTTCTTTTCTAGGCCAACTTCACTTTCAGTGTAAATGCTTACAAGTGAATCTGCTATGGGGCTTCACAAGATCATCGTCATTATATGTGCTTGTGGCTAAAGTGCATGAGGGTATTTTTATAGTTTATAGTTATTTTAAGTCTTTTATCTCCCCATAGTAGGTGGATGACTGTTGATTTGTTTGTTCCAGGTTGGGATGAAGGTAGTGAGAGAGGCTGGACAAGGTTAACTTACCAGGGAGAACACTGGTATAAGTCTATTCAAAACAGTGCTAATTCATTTAAGGCAGTTTTGTAAATCAAAAAATATTTCAGACTACACATTTTTAATGAGTTGTTCTCTCTTTTATTTTTATTTATTTATTTTTTTGTGTGTCTTTTTTTTTTTTTTTGTCCTCTCTTTTAGAAGTGAGGACAGGTTCTTGGACACCTGGGTGCCTTAGTCAGTTGAACATCCAGACTCTTGATCTCAACTCAGGTCTTGAGCTCAGAATTGTGAGTTAAAGCCCCGTGTTGAGGTTCCATGCTGGATGTGGAATGTACTTTAAAAAAACAAAAAACAAATACCCACATATTCCTTTTTTAAAGATTTTATTTATTTATTCATGAGAGAGAGAGAAGCAGAGACAGGTAGAGGGGGAAGCAGGCTCCCTGTGGGGAGCCCGATGCGGGACTTGATCCCAGGACTCTGTGATCATGACCCGAGCCAAAGGCAGACTCACCCACTGAGCCAACCAGGTGCCCCAAAAGTACACAGGTTCTAAAATAAATGAAAATAAGCCTTGTTACTTTCTTCAGGTTGGTGGCCATATTAAGTGTAGCTAAAGTAAAGAAAGTTTTAATATGTTGTCTTGTATTTATCATACATTACTCCTTTTCAGCAAAACAGGTAGCTAAAACCTGGGTATGTTTCCTATTTCCTTTTGGCACTTAAACTTGAATGGATTTAAAGTAGGTTCATGGTTACCTTCTTGTCTCTACAAAAATGAAAAAATCCCTTTTTGCCCTTTTCAGGCTTCCATTATCATTCAAAATAGAAATAGCTTTCTTGGTATTACCCCTCCCTCCTTTACAAAAATGTTGTATATTCTTTGTAAAAAACTCATAAAGCAAACTGTAAAGAAATTGAGTACTATCTGTAATCCCATTGCCATTAGGAGCCACTGTAGACATTTTTGTTGCATATTCTCCATTTTTCTCTATATGGATGAATATAGTTTTTAATTGGAATGTGGGAATTTGTTTTCTTTTCATAAATAAAGGGTTGAGTTCTAAGTATTCTATAAATTTATTATTTTTTTAAGATTTTATATACTTAAGAGAGACCAAGAGGCAGGCTCCTCACAGGGAGCCTGATGTGGGACTTGGTCCCGGAACTTCCGGGATCATGCATGGGTGGAAAGCAGATGCTCAACAGCTGAGCTACCCAGGCGACCCTAAGTTTTTTTTTTTTGTTTATTTATTTATTTATTTATTTATGATAGTCACACAGAGAGAGAGAGAGAGAGAGAGGCAGAGACATAGGCAGTGGGAGAAGCAGGCTCCATGCACTGGGAGCCCGACGTGGGATTCGATCCTGGGTCTCCAGGATCGTGCCCTGGGCCAAAGGCAGGCACTAAACCACTGCGCCACCCAGGGATCCCTGTCCCTAAGTTTTTTTTTTTGTTTTTTTAAAGATTTTATTTATTTATTTATTCATGAGAGGCACAGAGACAGAGAGAGGCAGAAACACAGGCAGAGGGAGAAGCAGGCTCCACGCAGGGAGCCCAACATGGGACTCGATCCCGGGTCTCCAGGATCATGCCCTGGGCCGAAGGCAGGTGCTAAACCGCTGCGCCACCTGGGGATTCCCCTTAAGTTTTTATAAATAGCTTTTTTCACTTGTGTATTTTCTTGTACTTTTAATAATATTTTAACTGATTCTCTGCATTTTGTTTCCTCTCATCTGACTATTCTAGCACTGCCTATGTTTCTAAACAAATAGAATTATGTCAATCCTCTGCTCACACATCCTTAATGGTTTTGAATTTCTTTCTTTTTTTTTTTCTTTTAAGATTTTATTTATTCATGAGAGACACGGAGAGAGAGAGTGTGTTAGAGACATAGGCAGAGAGAGAAGCAGGCTTCCTGCAAGGAGCCCAATGTGGGACTTAATCCTGGATCCTGGGATCATGCCCTGAACTGAAGGCAGATGCCCAGCTGCTGAGCCACCCAGGCATCCCTGGTTTTGAATTTCTTAACAGTAAAGCCCATATTCACAGCATGGCATTCAAGGGCTTGTTCAGTCTACTGTAGATTTCTCTCATCTGTTCTCCATGAGTCAATCATGTATCCCTTCCAAACATCTTACGTCCTTCTTGCCCATCCAAGCTCCCTGATGCAATTTTGTCCATATAGCTCTAATTACAATGCTATTCGATTCATATAGCCTTCATCAATCCTGCCCTCTATTTCTCTCAGACAGAATTGATTCCTCTCTTCCCACCTCTGTTCCCAGTTTTTTTTACTGCTGTTAGGTCCGTCTGCACCATAAATTGTTGGTATCTGTCTCTCACCCCCCTTTACTCTGTTTATTTCCATGTCTCTCATTATAAGGTAGAAAGAGCAGTAAGTTCACAGACTATCTCTTCCTCTTGTACCTGCATAGAACCTAGGACAGTATCTTGCCCATAGCAAAGATGGAGTGCTCCTTTATTGAGCAACAGTTTCTGTTACCTTGCTCACCTGGTAATCTTACTGTTTTTACTTGGCTATATAAAGAAATAATAAAATGCAGTTACTCCATAGTATAAATTATATTTCAAATGAACAGTGTTGTTTGTCACATCAGAAAACCAACTGTCTGAAATAAGATTTTTCAGATTTTCCTTACAGTGATAACTGAATTCTTAATTAAAATAAAGCTTGGGGATGCCTGGGTGGCTCAGCGATTGAGCACATGCCTTCGGCCCAGGGTGTGATCCTGGAGTCTCGGGATCAGATCCCACATCGGGCTCCCTGGATGGAGCCTGCTTCTCTCTCTACCTATGTCTCTGCGTCTGTCTCTCTCTCTCGCTGTTTCTCATGAATAAATAAATTTAAAAATCTTAAAATAAAATAAAGCAGGGAACTGAATGAAATTAATGGCATCACAGTTTTTATATAATTCCCTGGGAGTCTTTTTTTCCCTGTGTATTGGCTGGTAAAGTGGTTTAATTTGTAGCATTTGCAAATAGTGAACTCTGCATATGAAGTAAGTGACTTCATTATATTTGTAAATAAGGAAATGCACAGTTGTGTGGCTTTGATTTAATTTGTAATCACCGTGAGAGGAACCACAACTTAAATCTGTTTATATTGCGAAGAGTGGAATTGGAGCTACCTTCAGTAAAAACAGAACAGTTATTTCTTCAGAGAAGATGAATTTTTTTAAAAAGATTTTATTTATTTTTTCATGAGAGACAGAGAGGCAGAGACAGGAGAAGTAGGCTCCATGCAGGGAACCTGATAAAGGATTCGATCTCGGAACCCTGGGATCACGCCCTGAGCCGAAGGCAGACGCTCAACCACTGAGCCACCCAGGCGTCCCCAGAGAAGATGAAATTTAAAACATTAACAGGCATGACTTCTGGGTATTCTTGTCATGGTACCCAGAGATACTTGAAGACATGGCATAGTCTCTTGGAATGTCCATTTTACTCAACAGTATTGGTATAAAGAAAAAGTTAAGCAACTCAGATAAAAAAAGTTGTTTCAAATAACTTAAGCAAATATAACTATTGTAGAGTAAATGCCAGATTTGTCATAATTTTTTCAGATAAAATATGAGAGGGTATTGTTCTTTCTTGATTGTTGACTGTTGGATGAAGTCTAGAAAATAGTGACCTAAGATAGATGATGTGAGTATGAGACATCGGGGAGCTCGTATGGTTCTCAAGTCAGGCATTTTCCCGACTGCCATCTGGAAGACAGAACACAAGTAGTTGTGTAGTTCTCTTTGACTAAAAAAGAAACACAAACTTTTCCTTCCATGATATATCTTACTATTTTTGGTTTTCTCAAAAGAGAAAGAGAAGAGAGATGGGCTAATAACCTTTCCTTTTTTTTTTTTCTTTCTTTTTTTTTTTTTTTTGGTGAAGAGAGATGGGCTAATAACCTTTCCTTTTTTTTTTTTGTAAGATTTTATTTATTCATGAGAGACAGAGAGAGAGGCAGGCAGAGATATAGGCAGAAGGAGAAGCAGACTGCATGCAGGGAGCCTGATGTGGGACTGGATCCTGGGACTCCAGGATCTCGCCCTTAGCTGAAGGCAGCATCTCAACCACCGAGCCACCCAGGCGTCCCTGATAACCTCTCCTTTTAAAAATGTACATTTTCTCTATAGCTCAAGGGGCAATAGATATTAAGGTATTATGAATTCATTCATTCCAAATGCTTTATTTCTAATTTAGGTAAGACCAGATATACTAATACTTAAATTTGATTTAAGAGGTGGTGTCGGGAATTGGGAGGCTTATGAGTATTTTTAAAGGACTAGGCCTTCAGATATATATATCTGGGGTTATATATATATATAACCCCACTTCTATCTTTATGCTAGAGATAAAGAGATACATGTATGCTGAGATACAGAAGATTCATGGATAGGAATTCAGCATGTAGGGGATATGCTAAAGACAGACTTCATACTCTCAAAGTCTATTTTCATAATAAAGAAATTAGGTATCAATAGCTGAGGGTTTGAGTTGAAATGGCCCATGTGTGTCTCAGGATCTACAGTTTCAGTGGCAAGTTACTGGCAGATTATTATTTTTTTAAATTAATTAATTTATGAGAGGCTCACAAAGAGAGCCAGAGACATAGGCAGAGGGAGAAGCAGGCTCCCTGCAGGGACTCAATCCCGGGACTCTGGGATCATGCCCTGAACCAAAGACAGAGGCGAGACGCTCAATCACTGAGCCACCAAGGTATCCCATGGCAGATTAATTCTTTCATTTAAAACCTGCGGAATGAATGACTGAATGAATGAATGAACGAACAAACCTGTGGAGACGGCGATCCCTGGGTGGCTCAGTGGTTTGGTGCCTGCCTTCAGCCCAGGGCGTGATCCTGGGGTCCCGGAATTAAGTCCTGGGATTGAGTCCCACATAGGGCTCCCTGCATGGAGCCTGCTTCTCCCTCTCCCTGTGTCTCTGCTTCTCTCTCTCTCTGTGTCTCTCATGAATAAATAAATACAATCTATAAAATAAAATAAGATAAATAAATAAAATAAAATAAAATAAAATAAAATAAAATAAAATAAAATAAAATAAAATAACAACCTGTGGAGAAGCAGAGTATTGCTGAAGGGATTTTAGTGAAAACTGCACCAAGGCCTTATTGCCATATATTATTGATTTAAGGTAAAAACACATCACCTCGTTTACAGTGTACAGTGTTTTTGGTAAATAATTTAAACTGTTATTTATAGTCCGTGGGTAAACTTCTTGTCTTTATTGAAGGTACCAAGTAAAAAGTTGGCAGAAGAAGATTGGACAAAAGGGTGCCTGGGTAGCTCAGAGTCTGATTTTTGATCTCAGGGATGAGTGTTCAGGCCCTGCTTTGGGCTCCACACCCAATGTTTAACCTACTTGAAAAAATTTGGATGACAAGGCAGGTTTGAGAAAGTGAGGAACTCAGAGTGTAGTTAGTTTTATAATACCACACGTTATGACTTGACTAAAGCGGTCTGTAGCAGAAGTGCTTGCCATTTTTGTTAAATGCTTAGGGACAAAGTTATTTCTTTTTCCAATATTTTTGCCATCTAGCATATTAGTATTTTGCACACAATAGGCCCTTAAGAATTTGTCAAGCCAGAGGTGCCTGGCTGGGTTATAGTCAGTGGAGTATGCAGCTTTTTTTTTTTTAATTAAAGATTTTATTTACTTATTCATGAGAGATACACAGGGAGAGGCAGAGACACAGGCAGAAGGAGAAGCAGGATTCTCACAGGGAACCTGAAGCGGGACTCGATCCCAGGACTGGGATCGTGCCCCAAGTCGAAGGCAGATGCTCAACCACTGAACCACTCAGGCGTCCCGAATATGAAGCTCTTGATGTCAAGATTGTGAGTTCGAGCCCCAATTTGGATATGAAGATTATTTTATTTTTTTATTTTTTTAAATTTTTATTTATTTATGATAGTCACACAGAGAGAGAGAGGCAGAGACACAGGCAGAGGGAGAAGCAGGCTCCATGCACCGGGAGCCCGACGTGGGATTCGATTCCGGGTCTCCAGGACCATGCCCTGGGCCAAAGGCAGGCGCTAAACCGCTGCGCCACCCAGGGATCCTGTAAAGATTATTTTAAAAAGAAAATTGTTTTTAATTTAAAAAAAATTAATTAAAGAAAATTAAGAAACAAATGCCTGAGGAATTAGTATCCATTGGAGGTAGCTTTCTGAATTGTGAAATTATGAAATACGAAGTCACTGCTAAGTTCTATTCAGGAGCCACAGGATATGAAATCTACCTCGAATAGTGGTATGTATTGTGACTAAGACCTAGTATTTATGGAGAAGAGCATTGTTCTTAATTGTATCTGAAAATGCACATGGCATATGTTTACCAAGTAATTGATAAACACTTTAAGATGTGTGTGTGTGTAGTTTTAAATTACAAAAGTTTTTGTAGGGATCCCTGGGTGGCGCAGCGGTTTGGTGCCTGCCTTTGGCCCAGGGCGCGATCCTGGAGACCCGGGATTGAATCCCAAGTCGGGCTCCCGGTGCATGGAGCCTGCTTCTCACTCTGCCTTTGTCTCTGCCTCTCTCTCTCTCTCTCTGTGATGACTATCATAAATAAGTTAAAAAAAAAAAAAAAAGCAAAAGTTTTTGTATACATCTCTATCTTGCTGCTTGTCATACTTTTCCAGTTTTTTTTTAATATATATTTTTTTAATTTTTATTTATTTATGATAGTCACAGAGAGAGAAAGAGAGGCAGAGACACAGGCAGAGAGAAGCAGGCTCCATGCACCGGGAGCCCGACGTGGGAATCGATCCCGGGTCTCCAGGATCGCGTCCTGGGCCAAAGGCAGGCACCAAACCGCTGCGCCACCCAGGGATCCCATACTTTTCCAGTTTTAAGAAAAGACTGGTTTAGAGTAACGAAATTATCTAGAGTTCTGAGGTCATTTTCTAAATTGTGTAGTTTGAACTGGATTAATTCCTTAACCAGGGGCCTTAAAATAAATCTTAAGATAAAAGGAAGAAGAATAGTAATATATTAGAAGTCGGTAATTTTTTTCACAATGATAGAATTAGTTGAGTCTTTAAAAAAGTAAAGTCCTACAGATATTTGTCAGAAGCATTACAAACTGAATTTTGCATTTTTATTTTTTGTAACATAAGTGTGGTTTGTGGGAGAAAGACTTGTACAGTATTTACAGTTGGTTCCTCAGTGTATATGGTTTTTATAAGTGTATTCCAACATTATAGAAAGTAGAGGGCTAAAAGATACCATTTTTTCAGCCTCTGGCATATCTGATGCTTGCCCTGGGTTTTTTTTTTTATGCTTTTTTTTTTTTTTTTGCATATAGCTGCATTGTGTTTTTTCATTTGTTTAAGCTACATATGCTTTATTTTAAATGGTGCCTCTCATAGTGTACGTACAATTGTATTTTGCTTTTTTTCACATAATTAAATATTCAACTATGAGTTGGTTTATTCAGTAAACATCATTAGTTTATGGAAGTATTTGAGGAAAACAGGCTGAAAAACTGAAAGCTTTGTGGATATGTTATGTAGTATGTTAGTTACCGTAGTTTAATCTCCCTGTTACCGGTTGGGGGTCAGAGTATTAACTATTAAAGGAAAATGGGAAAAGAGGGGATCCCTGGGTGGCTCAGGGGTTTAGCGCCTGGCTTTGGCCCGGGACATGATCCTGTAGTCCCGGGATCGAGTCCCACGTCGGGCTCCCGGCATGGAGCCTGCTTCTCCCTCCTCCTGTGTCTCTGCCTCTCTCTCTTTCTATGTCTACCATAAATAAATAAACAAATCTTAAAAAAAAAAAAGAAAATGGGAAAAGAAAATGATAAAGTATCAATATATAAGAAAAATCAGTAAATGAAGTTTAGTTTTGTGGAAGTTGAGAACAAAACTGAAACTGCATAATAGGACTATGGAGTTGTTTTGGGGAAAACATGTTTGTTTTGTGTACTAACTTATTTTAGATTGATTGTCATTTTCTTGATTTTTTTTTTTTTTCCTCCCTTCACTCCCCTGAACTTGTTTGTTTGTTTGTCTAAAGAATGCAAGGCCAGAAACTGTCACTAATGATGATGAAGAAGCCTTGGATGAAGAAACAAAGAGAAGAGATCAGATGATCAAAGGGGCCATTGAAGTTTTAATACGAGAATATTCCAGTGAGCTTAATGCCCCCTCACAAGAATCTGACTCTCACCCTAGGAAGAAGAAGAAGGAAAAGAAGGAGGACGTATGTGTTACTGATTTCTGACAACAGTCATTTCAATGGGTTACTTTTTATGGTGTCACTCTTATGCTTTCATTGGATTGCAACTTTGTAGGGGAAAATGACTAGAATTTATAACAATGTACTGTTAAGCCTAATTTGACCATGTTTTACCAAGTAACTTTTTTTTTCACCAAAATGTTTGTTCCAGATGTTTGAAGTGCACTGGCATGGGTGTTTGTGTTTATCTGTGGATTCATATTACCTGAGGAACAAACCCTTGACTGATGAAGTAGATGCTGATATTAAGGAACAGAGTTTTTTTTTTGTTTTGTTTTGTTTTGTTTTGTTTTTTTACCACAAGGGGGCTGGCTTTATTTTGCCTTACTTCCTGACCTTGTTCTATTCCTCCTCCAAGCAGAACACCAGATATCCTTCACTGAAGATTTTTACCCATTCTTTAATTCTTAACCACCTTTTCTTTCATAGTGCATCTCCTTTCCCTCTGTGGACATTAATACAGTTGAACGTCTCACTGGAGCACTGTGAAAGAGTAGGACAAGATGAAACACTCCTCCCCAGTGTATTATATTTTTTAGCACTCTTTGCCAGCCTAAGCTAACTGAATAGTAGGGAGTCCAGGTTAGAAGAAGAAAACATTTTTTTGAAAGATTTATTTATTTGAGAGGGAGAGTATGAGTGGAAGGGGGAGGGGAGAGCGAGAGAAAATCTCATGCAGTTTTTATACACTGAGCTTGGAGTATGACCAGGGTCTTGATTTCACAGTCCTGATATCATGACCTGAGGTGAAACTAAGAGTCGATACTTAACCCACTGTGCCATCCAGGTGGCACAAAATATTTGTTTGTTTTGTTTTGTTTTTTTACAGTCATTTCTTTTGAATAAATTTAGAGAAATTGTGGGGAATATTCTTTAAAAATATTGGAAGTATATTGTGTTCATGGATTGTATATGCCCTGGAAAAAGTACCGTAAAACATAGACTGTGGTTTTTAATATCAAGGGGTAGTTAAGATTCATTTTATTTTGAATTTGAGTGTCTTATTAGGACATCTTCAATTTGCTTTGTGGCCAAATACATTTTTATTGCTTGGCTTATTACTTTTCCTCATGTGGTCATAAAAACTTGTCTAGTGAAATGCCAGTCGTTGGGAATGGGAATTAGTAGTCTGTCAGGTATAGGATAATTGGGGTTTGAGAGTCATTCTTCCTCTCCAACATTAATGAGAAAGGAGAAAATAACTAGAATATTTGTTTGGTTTGGGTTGGGAGCAGAGGATCAAAGAGATCCTACTCAGTGACAGGAATTATGGGTAAATGTTATTGGTATGATTGTTTCTAGGGGATGAAGGAAAAAACCCTGCTAGTGTGAGACTTTCCTTATTCCATTGCCTGGGAGAGTTGGAGGGTAAGGAGGTGGTGGGTGACAGGAGGGTTGTTAAAGGGAGTAAGTGAAATCTTTTTTATTAAGTAATTTGAAATCAAGAAAATGTCACAGAAATCTTTCATTGCTTACACTATAAGCATACAGTAAATTGTTGTGCAGAATAATATAAACTCTTGCTCTTTTTTTTTTCTTGCTCTTTTTTTAATCTTTGTGGATTTTTCCGCAGATTTTCCGCAGATTTCCAGTGGCCCCACTGATCCCTTACCCACTCATCACTAAGGTTCGTTTACATTATAGGCATTGACAATAACTGATGCTAATGGCCAGACTTGTGATTTTTGTTCATCTGATTTCTCACTAATTAGATCACTAGATTTGCTACTATATAAGTTGTTTTATTTATTTCTATCTTTTTTGTAAAATAGTTCAGAATATCTAATTTTAATTTTAATGTCTTTGTGTTGATGTAGATTGATCTTTAACGCATTCTCTCCTGTCCCCCCGCCCCCCCCCCCATCTTTTTTTTAGGAGGATATAAATGCTATAGAAATGGAAGAAGACAAAAGAGATCTGATATCCCGAGAGATCAGCAAATTCAGAGACACACACAAGGTAGTATTCTTGTTTTACTTGATACCAATCTAGACTTTTTACAGAACCCAAAGCAAACAGACAAAAAAAAAAAAAAAAATTCAACCTTACATTAGAATATAATTTTAAATGCTTTTTATAGGTTAATTAATATTTAGATAGGGACAAAGAAACAGAAGAACCAATACCATATTAAAGTGGTCCTGGACATATTGTTCTTAGTTTTTTCAGTTACTGACTACTCTGCAGTCATCTCACTTTAATATGAATAAAAGATAATTTTATTTTTAGATTTTAACATAAACATCAAGGTCAGATTTAAATTAGATTCAGTGGGGCAGCAGGATAACCTACACTGTAGTGTATTTCTGGGGGCAGTTATTTAACTTGATCTTAGGAAAACCTTTTCTTTTGAGCTGAGATTAAAATTTAAGATTTATATTTGTGTAGATTTAAGTTGAGAGGGGGAGATTTTAAAAAGTAGGTCAGTGGTTACCAGACTTACCAAATTTTAGATGCATGGAAGAACTGTAAATTCCCATAAAGCTAATCTATTCATTGACCCCCACCATTATGATAGAGATCATATGGTGACTAATGCAAGATGAAACTCTCAGCTTGGAAAGTAACAAGGAATAGGATGTAAGTATGAGCTTCTGTTTTTTATTATATTTATGGATGCCCCCTCAGAAAAATATGCAAAGGGGTAACTGGCTTGGAAATGGGTATTTATGCATAGTAAATCCCACTCACGAGTTTTGCCTATTGAAAGCTTCTCTCAATGACAGTGCATCTGTGAATGTTCGCTGGTGTTGAAGGTGATGCTTATGGACGGTAAAATGGAAACACTGCATGAAATGTATTTTGACATTAGAGATAATAAGATGTTAACTGGTTCTTACTCTAAAGACTGAGTGATCTTTAACTCAGTGAAATGTTAAGTGTTCTTTTTTTCTTTTATATAATCTTATTTTTTCTTACTGCTTTCAAAATCCCACGTTGACAATGCCATTGAATCAGTGCTGCTGAACACTTATTATCCAGATGCCCAGCCCTAGCTCACATACACAGTGCTTTTTCAGAAATTAAGTATGTCTAAAAGCACAAATGTAATTTTCCCAAATTAATTGAGTTTAAAAGGTAGTCTGTGGGAAGTCATTTTCGAGGAATATTTTTGGTCAGGTTCTGTACTCAAATTCAGGGTCTGAGTAAGCTTGAAAATGGTATACAGTTGTGTGTGTGGTTTACCCCCTTGTTGTTATTTGTTAAACCCTGTCACGTATTTGGTAAGAAAATTGTGTTTTTAAAAAATTAATTCAAAAGATATATATTTGCTTCAGAGTGTGAGAAGCTGTCAGGCATTTGACTGCCTTAGACTTCACTATGGGGGGGAAATGTTTTGAATTTCCAAAATGTACTTTAAAAAGATGGAAAACAGTTCTTTTTGTTGGGTGGTATGGTAAAGGGAACATTTGAAACTCCAGTAACAAAAAATGAGCTCAGTGAACCTTTGCATGTTTTGGTATGAGTTTATTAAATAACCACGGACTGTCAGGGTATCAGCGTGGCAGGGGGCGTCCATTTACAGCACGGACGAGTCTGAAGAGAGAATAAGGTAAGATTTATGATTTTTTTTTTCTGTCCTTTCCTCTTCATTATTTCATTATTTCCATAAATCTTTTTAGACTCACTTCATTTTCTCTTTCTCTAGTCTTTATCTTAAAAAATATATATGTACATATGTGTGCATCTACTTAACGCATACATAGTCTTCTAGAAATGCATTTAGTGGACCAGATTCACTCACTTGTTCATTTACTTAGAACAAAACTTTTGAAATGAGTTCTGAAACAAATTATTATTTACATAAGTGGAAGTATACACTACTAAGAAATAAATAGTACAATGAATAAGCAAAAGTAAAATGTTAAATTCTACAAATTATTGGAACTGCTAAAAATAAATCTGTAAGTATCTGTTATCTCAGAAATAAATATTTCTTTATAAGTGTATGACACTGAGGTAAGTTTTATGTAGTCTAGCCTCATTTACAATACAAAATTTTATAGTGCATTAGAACTGTTTCAGAAAGTAGAATTTGCCCCTTTAAAAAGCTTTCACTTTCTGTCCTCTTGCTATCATTTCTTTTCTCTTTTCTTTGTAACCTCAGTGTATTCAGTATTGGCTTTGCCTACATTCTCCTTTGATATAGACTGGCACAGCAGCTGAATATATTGATTTCTCATGCATTAGCTTTTCTTTCATAATCCTCTATCAGTTCTCTGATCCATGAGCAAGAGAAAAAGTATAACAGGTAAGAATGCTTTTTAAAGTTGTTTTAAATGCTTTACATGACTGAGAAAAGACAAAAAAAATGCACATTTTATTGTTGCAGTTTAAATTTCATTTTGGTGACACTAAACATGGAACCAAAGGGATAAATGTATTTTGTTTTTGTTTTGTTTTTCCTGTTTGGGCTTTTTGTTTTGTTTTGTTTTTTTGGTTTTGTTTTTTGTTTTTTGGTTTTTTTTTGGTTTTTTCTTTTTTTTTTGGTTTTTTTTTTTGGTTTTTTTTCCTGAGTTTGTGTAGAAACCGTGTGGTACACTGGTAATCTTGTCAGGGTACAAACTTGGTCTGACTTTGTTATTTGGTTTATTTGTGAACCATGTACTTGCTCTTCCTCCCAGAAACATAGCTTGTAGGCAAGGTTAATCCAGTGTTGGCGATCCATGTCCTAGCACAGCATCTGTAAGTTCATATGCAATCATTCCTTCCAAGGATGAATTTATCACTGTTGATATATTTTTATTGTCTTATAGGTATAATGGGCATAAATATGTTGCTTTTAAAATTAAGTGAAATGAAAATATTACTGTTATGTACATTTTTGCTTGAAGTGAGTGATTTCAAAATTTTTGTATTTGGTTGACTGTCCATCTTGTAATGGTGGGAGTAAATGTTTCCATTTAGATAATAGGGCAAATGTTGGCTGAATTCAGCTTACCTTTTGGAGGGTGGGCAAACCAGAGGGTAGAAGATTTTGTAGTTGTATTGCAGTGACCCGACTCTCCACTCTCACATCCCCTTTAAAATGTTCAAGTAGTAAATAACCAGGAGGTAATGGGAAGTCTGGGGTTACATTTAGTATCAGTAGTAAATCAGTAATCACACTGATTTACAGAAATTCATAATGAGGGGAATTACATTTTAGCCAAGTGATTGTATTTCTAGAAATTATTACTAATCACCACATTGCTCATGTCCTTTAGTTATTGCGTAATCATTGAGTGACCAGCCACACTTGACACAATCTCCCAGCATCCAAGATTGGAGATTCCTGGTCTGTGTAGAGTATATGGGTTTGCACGCAATCTATTTAGTCTTGTGATTGCTTCAGTTTAATTTGTCAAGTAAAACCACAAGTACTTAATATTAAAGTACCAGTGGTTTGGTTGTTTTTGTTCCCCGTATTGGGCATTGCGCCGGGAAATATCTGAATACTGGAGCTACAGAATTAACTCTAAAAGCACTTTTATTGGTTTCTAGAAACTGGAAGAAGAGAAAGGCAAAAAGGAGAAAGAAAGACAGGAAATTGAGAAAGAACGGAGAGAAAGAGAGAGGGAGCGTGAAAGGGAACGAGAAAGGCGAGAACGGGAACGAGAAAGGGAAAGAGAACGTGAACGAGAAAAAGAGAAGGAACGGGAGCGGGAACGAGAACGGGATAGGGATCGTGACCGGACCAAAGAAAGAGACCGTGACCGGGACCGAGAGAGAGACCGGGACCGGGACCGGGAAAGGAGCTCAGATCGGAATAAGGATCGGAGTCGATCAAGGTAAGGCTTGGTGGAAGTTACTGTGTGCTGATCACTTTGGTAGAACTGCAGGTTGGCACTCTCCACACCATTTATATTTGTGTGCTAAAAGAACAACTTAAGCCGTAAAGCATGCCTGATTTGCTGTCTCATACATGTAAACATTGGCTCAACTATCAGTTCTCAACTTCAGGGTTAATAGTTTGAAGCTAGTTTATACACAAACCCAGAGCACAACTACTGTCCACCTAGTGTTTGGGAGACATGATTCCCTCTTGTCTTCCTGAGTTGGTGGGCATCTTTACTATTTACCCACCAAGATGGCCTGCATCCTTGGAAATCCTCTCTAGCGCCACTGCGTTTAGCCCATCGTCTTTACTTGGTCTTATAGCCTACTGATTGGCCACAACTCACCTCCTAGCTCTCAATTTAGGACTCCTAGTAATTTTATCTTGTTTTTAAGTTTTTTTCTTAATTATATTGAATGTTTGATGAATCATCTCAAATTCTTTAGGAATAAGTAAAGCAAAAATGAATAAAGGAAGTGGGGAAAGAAGAAAAGCTCACCTTTTTTCCCCAAGCTGGTTTTCAGATAAATACATTTCTGTGTTGCAAATTTTTACCTGATTGTAGCTGAAGGAAGGTCCATTTTTAGTCCACCAGTTGTTGGAACTAGAAATCCATTGTCGTTAATCTTTACTGGATTAATTAATGAATTAACTAATCAATCCTTCCCTTCCTTCTGCTCCTGAAATAATCATTATTCTCTTGAGTAACAATTATTCATAATTTGCCATATATACAATTAATTGAATGTATAAATGTCAAAAGTATGTGTGTATACTTATACTACAGATATTAATCCATAAATAGTATATTTTATATACATACAAATATGTCTGTATTTGATTAGATTCATGGCATGCTACATGTATTCTGCAGTTTGGTTTTAGTAATCTGAATTAAATATTTGAGAACTTTGCTGGTCAGTATAGTTCTAATTTAGCCATGCAACATGCTCTTTTCTCCATACTTTTACCAACACCTTTTATTCCTTGATGACTAGTGAAGTAGGCTGTCTTTTAACATGTTTATTAGTCCCTCATATTTCTTCTATCCAGGTTGGTTTGTTTTCCGAGATACCGACAAGCCATTAACATTGAATTTAGAGTGCAGTTCAGAATTTGGGACTAGAATTATATTTGGGTCATCCTGAAAAATATAGTGGAGTTTACAATTCTGCAGAAATCAAATGGTAAATTCTGGCCTGTGAGTTTGTGTATTATTTTGTAATATATGTTACTCTCCTTTCTCTTCTGTTTTTTTTTTTTTTTTTTTTAATTTTTTGGAAGATTTTATTTATTCATGAGAGATACACAGACATAGAGACATAGGGAGAGGGAGAAGCAGGCTCCCTCTGGAGAGCCTGATGCAAGACTTGATTCTAGGACCCTGGGATCATGACTTGAGCCGAAGGCAGATGCTCAATTCCTGAGTCACCCAGGTGACCTCCCCCCCCCCTTTTGTTTTTAAAGATTCCATCTATCTACCCATGAGAGAGACAGAAAGAGAGAGAGGCAGAGACACAGGCAGAGGGAGAAGCAGGCTCCATGCAGGGAGCCCGATGTGGGACCTGATCCCAGGACTCCAGGATTATGCCCTGGGCTGAAGGCAGGTGCCAAACTGCTGAGCCACCCAGGGATCCCCTTCACTCCCCCCCCCTTTAAAGATTTTATTTATTCATGAGAGACACAGAGAGAGGCAGAGACACAGGCAGAGGGAGAAGCAGGCTCCATGCAGGGAGCCTGACATGGGACTCGATCCCAGGTTTCCAGGGTCACACCCTGGACTGAAGGTGGTGCCAAACCGCTGAGCCACCTGGGCTGTCCTCCCTTGGTTTTTATTTTTATTTTTTATTTTTTTAAAGATGTATTTATTTATTTATGTTAGAGAGAGAGAGAGAGAGGCAGAGACACAGGAGGAGGGAGAAGCAGGCTCTATGCCGGGAGCCCGACGCACGCGGGACTTGATCCCGGGACTTCAGGATTGTGCCCTGGGCCAAAGGCAGGCGCTAAACCGCTGAGCCACCCAAGATCCCCTCTCCCTTGGTTTTTAAAGGAAAACAGTCTGATGAACTTTTAAAATCTTTTTGTTTATATAGAGAAAAGAGCAGAGATCGTGAAAGGGAACGGGAGAGAGAAAGAGAGAGAGAGAGAGAACGAGAACGAGAAAGAGAACGAGAGCGAGAGAGAGAGCGAGAAAGGGAACGGGAACGAGAGAGAGAGAAAGACAAGAAGCGGGACCGAGAAGAGGATGAAGAAGATGCTTATGAACGAAGAAAACTTGAAAGAAAACTCCGAGAGAAAGAAGCTGCTTACCAAGAGGTAAATTGAGGAAATGATTTTACTTTTTTTTAATTTTTTATCTGAGAGAGAGAGCACGCACCCACTTGTGCAGAGTGGGAAGGAGAGAAAGAGAATCTCCAGCAGACTCCATACTGAACATGGTGCCTGACATTCAGGGCTCAGTCTTACAACCCTGAGATCATAACCCAAGCCAAAACTAACAGTCCAGCATTTAACTGACTGAGCCACCCAGATGCCCCGAGAAGCACTTTTATTCTTAAAGCTTGCTACTCAGTAGGTTAGTCAAAAATTTTAGAGCCCTTTGCATGCATTTGTAAAGCTTTGATAATTACTTTTTTAGCGCCTTAAGAATTGGGAAATTAGAGAACGGAAGAAAACCCGGGAATATGAGAAAGAAGCTGAAAGAGAAGAAGAAAGAAGAAGAGAAATGGTAATATTCTAGGTTACAGACAAGCGATTTTTCAGATAAAAATCTGATCAAATTCTTGTCCATTGACTAGTTAGAAGTAACATTATAATTAAAATGTATGAACTCTTAGTATTATAGACATTTAATTTGAGGGAGAGAGGAGCAAAGGAAGAAAAAGAATGTCAAGCAAGGTCCATGCCCAGTGAGATTTGATCTCATGACTCTGAGATCACCTGAGCCGAAAGTAAGAGTCAGGACACCAGCTAGCTAAGCCACCCAGGCCTCCCTAGATAATTTAATTTTTATATATTTCATGTAATCTTCAGAAAATTCCAGTCTACCAAAATCCTTACTATACTTTGATATATCCAGAGAAGAAATACAATGTGGGTTTTTTTTGTGCGTGTAGAGCAGTCCTAAATCTGACTTGTTTTAAAATTAGAAGATAAAATATATCTAATGCTATTTATTTATTTATTTTATTTTTTAAATATCTAATGCTATTTCAATTTAATATACTCAGTACATGATAATTACAAAGTTCAAGTGGTATGGATAAGAAAACTGTTTCCAAGAAATGAGATAGACTACATGATTTTTATGTTAATTTTGCACACTTTGTCTTTCATTTTCTCAAAGGCAAAAGAAGCTAAAAGACTAAAAGAATTCTTAGAAGATTATGATGATGATAGAGATGATCCCAAATATTACAGGTAAAATAAGCCTTGCTTTATGAGCTCATACTTTTATTAGCTGTATTTTTCCTACCAGAGGGTGTGAGTTCAGTGTAATAAGAAAGAAAATCTTCATATTCTACCTTGTAATCACCTCCATGTTTGTTATGCTATTTTTGGGAGTGTGGGGAAGAATTGTTGGAAAGTGATCAATATTCTATCTTCTGTGCGGTGTTGGTCCATACAATAGTATTAAAACAGATTGATTTTTTTTCATGTGTTTTATATAGGTGTAATTTTTTTTTTTTAAAGATTTTATTTATTTATTCATGACAGAGAGAGAGGGAAAGACACAGGGAGAGGGAGAGAAGCAGGCTCCATGCAGGGAGCCCGATGCAGAACTCGATCCCGGGTCTCCAGGATCACGCCCTGGGCTGAAGGTGGCCTAAACCGCTAAGCCACCTGGGCTGCCCTGAAGTGAGGGTTGTAAAGCCTGCCTTCCCTCATGTCTTTGTTCCCATGGCATTTCTAAACTACTCATTCTAGCACTGTAGGAATATGGTAAAGTTGTTGGCCCTATTCTTTCTGTATTCAAAACTATAATTTCTCTGAGCATATAGACAATATTTTTCTTTTTCTTTTAAAAAAAATTTTTTTTTAATTTTATTTATTCATGAGAGACACAGAGGGAGGGAGAGAGAGAGGCAGAGACAGAGGCAGAGGGAGAAACAGGCTCCATGCAGGTACCCTGACGTGGGACTCGATCCTGGGTCGCCAGGATGACTCCCTAGGCTGAAGGCAGCGCTAAACCGCTGAGCCACCGGGGCTGCCCTGATTTTTCTTTTTAACTTAATGTATCTGACATGATCCAGGGAATGTAGTGAAGGCATTTAATATAATTTTAGTACACTATACCTCACATAATTAAAACATTAGAGTTAGCAACTTCAAAAGCACGCCGAGGATTTGATTTTATAGAAAATTTAAAAAGTCAGCAAAATTATTCAATCATAAAGTCAGTAGCAGTATATAATTTCAGAATTCTGAGATGTGATATACTGCTAGCTAGAGAGAATCTCTGCTTTCTGTTGATTCTGCACTGCTTTAAGGACTTTGTATAAGGGAAAGAATTGAAGATAGAAAACCGTTCTTCATGGTATTACTACTCCTTGTAATGTTTTACAACTTGGCACCCAAGAAAACACAAATTGTATGTTGGGCTTTCTGTGTGAAATGAGTACAAAATGAGAGCCTTATTTCATCTGAAGATTACTTTTCTCCTTGTTTTAGACACTTATTTGGAATGACTTGAGAATGAAGCATTGTGATAAATGACAAGACAATGCTTCCTTATTAAGCAATATGTAGAGAGCACATGGTCTTGGGTGTTCTGCTAGATACAGAGCAGTGAGGCATTTTTCATTCTCTTAACATGCAGCTTTTAGTATTTAAAGAAGGTACCTTTGGAGACATTAGGCATAATAGTTGATCTTAGTATAAAGGCCTGTTATGATTTGCATTTGCAGAGGAAGCGCTCTTCAGAAAAGGTTGCGTGATAGGGAAAAGGAAATGGAAGCAGATGAACGGGATAGGAAGAGAGAGAAAGAAGAACTAGAGGAAATCCGGCAGCGCCTTCTGGCTGAAGGGCACCCAGATCCAGATGCAGAGCTCCAGAGGGTGAGTTACTGTAATATCCACAACATTTTCTCATAAGGGAAATGCAGTTTATGCTCCATGTATCTTGCTGTTTGGGTGGAGGATATTAGTATTTTATTATGTAAATCATCTGTATTAGTTGATTTGTCCCGCGTCTTATTTATGTCTGTGAAATATTAACCTAAGTTAAATGACTGTCATCTAATAAAAACTTTTCTAGAAACCTGTCCTTCCTATAATGTACTCTGATATTTCATGACTTTTGGAGTTTGAGTTCCTTCTCTTGCTGCCACCCTGAGTCTTTCTGTTACTTAAGAAAATTAAAAAAAAAAAAAAAAAAGATTTTATTTATTCATGAGAGACACATAGAGGCAGAGACATAGAGAAGCAGGCTCCTCGCAGGGAGACCAATGTGGGACTCTCCCCAGACCTGGGATCATGCCCTGAGCCGAACGAAGGCAGACGCCCAACTGCTGAGCTACCCAGGCGGCCCTCAAACAAATCTTTAAAAATAAAATAAAACTTGGTTATAATTTCTTCAATAAAAATATAAAAACATACCTTTCCCTTTTAAATAAGCCACCTGTTATGTATTTGCATTTGTTCTATCTGAAGAGTGTAAATAGTTTTATATGTAAATATTAAGAATACAAGAAAATAGCATTTTCAGTGTACGTAATATATTCTACAGACTTTCCGATTATAGAAGGAGGCAGTGTTTCATTATTCCTAGTGAAAAATACAGATTTTTCTGAAAGATAATGTAAAACAGCTGGTTGAGTTGGATGTTGTTGTGGCCTGTTAGTAACATTAATTTTTTATTTTAGATGGAACAGGAGGCTGAAAGGCGCAGACAACCACAAATAAAGCAAGAACCCGAATCAGAGGAAGAAGAAGAAGAAAAGCAAGAAAAAGAAGAAAAGCGAGAGGAACCCATGGAAGAGGAAGAAGAGCCAGAGCAAAAGCCCTGTCTTAAACCAACTCTGAGGCCCATCAGTTCTGCCCCATCTGTTTCCTCTGCCAGTGGCAATGCAACCCCCAACACTCCTGGGGATGAGTCTCCATGTGGTATTATCATTCCTCATGAAAATTCACCAGATCAACAGCAACCTGAGGAGCATAGGCCAAAAATAGGACTAAGTCTTAAACTGGGTACGCTAGCATTTTCTCCTTCTTTCCTTTATCCTTCCACCCCCACCCAATATATACTTAGTTTTTGCCTTAAGGAAAAATTACTTATGTGCTGCTTGGTAGGTAGGTAGAAAAATACTCAAAAATGCCTTTCTAGCTCACGATTGTTTTCATAGTTCTACTAGTGCTCCTATATCTGCAGCTGCCTCAAGTTCTGAGAAGAAGTGAAAAGTTAAATTTTCTAGCACTTGTGAGTAGTGAGTTATTTTCTACAGTTGGGATCTTTCTCTGAGATTTGTGGAAGTATATTATGCACTGCTCTTGAGGGATGGTGGGTTGTAAAATGTATTAACATTTGAAAATTAAGTCATCATGCTAATACAGTATTTTTACTATAGGTGCTTCCAATAGTCCTGGTCAACCTAATTCTGTGAAGAGAAAGAAACTCCCCGTAGATAGTGTCTTTAACAAATTTGAGGATGAAGACAGTGATGACGTACCCCGAAAAAGGAAACTAGTTCCCTTGGATTATGGTGAAGATGATAAAAATGCTGCCAAAGGCACTGTAAACACTGAAGAAAAGCGAAAACACATTAAGAGTCTCATTGAGAAAATCCCTACGGCCAAACCTGAGCTCTTTGCTTATCCTCTGGATTGGTCTATTGTGGATTCTGTGAGTAGCAAATTATATTTCATCATTTTTTGAAGTGGTTTTTGAATATAGCATACAAACTCAGATGATTGTATTAATAATGACAGGTAGAGATGATAATGTGGCTGGCATCTTGACCTGCTTGGGATTCAGGTAGATGATTGGGGAAATTCTTGGTAGTATTTGAAGTCTTCATCAATTAGAAGCAAGTAATTGTATCTTAATACATACCTGTCTTAGTTATTGTGACTGAGAGCATACTGTATTTTAGTTTTAAAAACCATGAGGCTGTAGACTTTCTAGTAAAAATAATTAAAAGTTCTTTAATAACTGTGCTTTATTTTGCAGATATTGATGGAACGACGGATTAGACCATGGATTAATAAGAAAATTATAGAATACATAGGTGAAGAAGAAGCTACATTAGTTGATTTTGTTTGTTCTAAGGTTAGTCTTTTACTCCATCCCCAACATTTGTATTCTACTTTAAAATATTAGATACTCTAAAATAAAAAATCTTACAAAGCCAATTCTATGATAGTTTAATTTCAGTTAAGATATTTCATGGCTACTTAAGCCCTCCACTCTATTTCGTACCTCTACATCATGCTTTCATTTCGGGGGGTCAAGGAGGACAGATTTGCTGAATGCTGCCAGTTTTGCTCTCTCCCTACTCCTGAGAATGCCTTGCCACCTCCTTGTCTTAATGGTTAGAATGCTGCTGAAATCCATTTAAGGGAGTTTTTGTGGAGACAGTTGATAGCTTGTCTTACCAATTTGTCAGTCATCCATCTTGTGGAACAGGAACAAAATAGTTTCCTTCATAGCACAATAATAGTCATTTTTATTGATTGATTTGCTGTGTGCCAGGCTTCGTTCTGGGCAGGTACTGTGATAATATGCATTTTGTAAATTTTATGTTCTTTAAACCTCCCAACAATCTGTGGGAGCCACATCTGTGCTCTTACCCATTAAGGTATACCATATCCATTGTTTCCTGAAGGCAAAGTTTTATCTTTAATGAGATAGTTATTATAGTAGAAACATTGTATGTCTCTAAAAGAGTAACTCATTGCGGTTTAAGAAAATGCTTATTTTTCTACCACTATTTCTTTTAACAGTAAGAATAGTAAATTTAGGCTGCCCTTTCTACTCAAAATTATTTTAGCATTGGAATTTGTAACTCTGGATTTGAGCTAGAACACAGTATAGTGATTAAGATCCCAGGTTGTCATGGTAAACTATTGAGAGTGGGATTCTGGGAATTAAGAAATTTATAGAAAGTTTCTTCAGCCACAAAAAATTCCTCTATTAGTTTGAGGGTACTTTAAAGTTTTTTGACTATATTGCTAATTTTTCATTTATTTTCCAAATGACAAGTATTTGTTTCTTTTAGGTTATGGCTCATAGTTCACCTCAGAGCATTTTAGATGACGTTGCCATGGTAAGTCAGAAATTAACTGTTATTAATATTCTAATTAATATCTGTAAACTAAATTTCTCTATATTTGGTTAATTTTTTACCTCTAGAATCTTGGTTCTAGAATCATTCTTTTTAGAAGCCCTAATTAAAATGTGCGTCGGCATTAAAAGGAGTTAGTATATGTGCTGTGAAGTGAGCGCTGCATTAAAGAGGTTAAAAGCACTCACATCAAGATGTCCTTAGACAACACTAACACTTTCCTCTTCTCCACCTTTGGTGTGTTTATATATATAAATATAAATCCTGAATCTGTCCATACATTGAGAAAATATTAAGTGCGTATTGGGTTGAACAAGCTGCAAAAGCATAAAAAGGTGGAACATCTGCTCTTAAAGAAGTAGCAGAGAGGGAGATCTACTACAATACTATACTATAATAGTATCCAGACTTGCATTCATGGAGATATGTAAAAAAGATGTAGGGGCAGAGATGGAGCATCTGACAGTATAAAGGGCAGTTAGGAAAAGTGTCACACGAATTGCCGTCTAAACTGAGTCTTGATAAGACTTGTATAACTTTGTCACTTGGACAGGTATCCACTGGTCATCAATAAACATCAAATCCCCACTTGCATTTAATTTGTGTATTAGAGTTGAGTCAGTGGTTGCATTTCTCTAATATTGTGATCTTGTGAGGAAAGGAGGAAAAGAATTGACAGTAGAGGTGAGAGTGGTTGAATGGCCTATGAACTCAAAGCTAGGAAGAGAAGGAAGTAACATTGGAATAAGGCTGGTGGGTTATGTGAATCAGGGTGCTGGTTGTTCCGGTAAAGCTGTGGTAGGTGTGTTTTAAAGAGTGGTTACAGTGAGAGAGTAGAATATTTAAGAATACAAATGTTAGTTTGGTCCAGATGATGGTGAGGTACATATATGGCCATGGGAGAAAGTTCTGGGGTAGAACTGATGTCATTATTTAGATTATAAGTGAACTTTCTACCTGGGTCATAGACAAGAAATTGAAACTTCTGTATGTTGGGACAGGAATTGGAGAGAGAAAGGGAAACAGCCAGCGTGCTTATCTATTGTGGCATAAAGACTACATATTTGTTGGATAGCCTCTGTTTGAGCGGAAGGTAGTATAGTGAGATCTCATGAACCTCAGTGGAGGGTATGTTTATAAAGAGAAACAAGGAGGATTCAGCAGCTCCCCCTCCTGTGAGATTAAGGCTTCGAAAGTAAGGAACTTTCTGAGAAAGCTGAGGAGTGGCTAAGGGGCTTTCAGGGACACAACAAGTTTTTAGTTAAAGTAAATACATGAAAAAACAAAGAAGTTGAGAGTGGTTAGTATAAAGAGTAATGAATCTAAAGGGCAGAGTGGGAAGATCAGTCAGGGAGGAAGAAAACAGCAAGCATGTTAGAAGATGACAAGTGCCTCTGAGAGCTTAAATTTCCATCCTCAGAGTTGTCAAGGAAAGGGGTGTAGTGGAGTGCCCAACCAAAGGAAGCTCTAGGTCCAGATATTTTGTGTCCAGGCACTATATGATGTCTAAAGTAAGGTAACATTAGTTTTCTGCTGCCCAGCCAGCCTGATGCAGATGCTGTTTAGAAATTCTGATAAGTATTTGTGAAAAAGTTTGTTGACTTCATAATGCTGATCCTCAGATGAAAGATGAAATGTGAATAGATCCCAGATAGAATTTGAACTTCCCTGACCTTCCCAGTCTCTTTAAATTATCCTTGGAGTTGAGAGAGGGTTTTTTATAGTTGGGCTGGAGTTTAGGAATTTTTTTTTAAGCAATGTTCGAATGTTTGGCCTTGGCAGAGTTGCAGTTTCTGTCACTGAAGATGTCGTGTCAGTTAATCCACGTTGATGTGTTGAAATATTGACATTTGGAGTATAGTTAGGCTCTTTGCTGGTTACTTATGTTTTAATTTTCTAGCTCATTGTTCATCAGAGTGGGAGGAAGCCACTCAACTGGCTAGTTTTGTCAATAGCTCACTCTCTAAATATTTCTTGAATAAATGAGATTGAATTTTTAGCTTAAGTAGTATTTTGATCTTGTTAAAAATCTGACTTTTCTTTAAAAAAAATCTGACTTTTTCAAACTGTACCTTTCCTCATTTTACATTAATTAACTTTGGTTATACTTTATGCCTAGATCTATATTATTTCCAAGGTACAATTTTCACATTGGTGTTGTAGCTCATAGTTCTTTTAAACTCTGGCTCATAAAAGTCTGACTAAAAGTTCTTTAATTATTTGTCATTGTTGAGGAATGTAGGGAAATTTCTCAAAAAAAACCCCCAAAACAACAGATTTTCAGGTTTTGCTTAGGTATTTACTGAACACTTAGGTACCAGACACTCTTCAAAACACTTTGTACCTATTAACTCTTTTATTTCCCGTAATAGAACAGTACCATTTGTTAGTATTTCCTCCATTTTATATATGAGAAAACTGAGGTTCATTGTGGCTAAGTGATTCAGTCAAGAGCACATAACTAATAAGGTGGGAGCAGCGATTTAGTTTAGGAGTTAAGAAAACCTGATCTCTATCCAGACTAGTCTTTAATATTGTGATCCAGACTAGTCTGGATAGAGATCAGGTTTTCTTAACTCCTAAACTAAATTGCTGCTCCAGAGCCCTGGCAACATTAGGCCACATTTCATCATGGCAGTGATATCCTGGAGCTTATCCATAGCTGCCTCCTGTAGAAGGAAGCATGCTGTTTCATTTTACCTCACTGTAACCCTGGTGTAGAGGCCCAAGTCTGCATGTAGGGTGAGGGCAGGAATAGTGGGGGACAATATAATGTACCCAACTCATGGAAGGTGAAGTGGATAGGAAGATAATTTGGTTTATCAATTTGCCAGGGGAAAAGACCGGTAATTTATTTAGTAGTCTTGTGTCCTTTTTGGTGATAAATAGTGTTCACGTACTCCTTGTTTATTCTATGCCAGATGCCGTATTAAATGCTTTGCATATATTCACATTTAATATTTAATCCAATGTCACATACATAATACTTGGATAAGTATTACAATTTTAAAGCTGTTTTGGGGATAGAAAAGATACTATTAAATTACTGCAGTTGTGTAACTAGTTCTGCTTAAATTACTGTTTTTTATAATAAATATGCTTTCTTTAGGAAATAGTTTCTTGATACATGTATAAATATCTTATTTGTAAAACTAAAAGTAATAAGTAAAAGAATAAAAGTTGGGTAAAAGTATTGTGCCAGTATTTAAGTAAGTCATGGAATTTTGCTGAATGCATCCCCCTCCACTTTTTGGGTAATTTATATATACTAAATACATCACACTAGATTTCTTTCGAGTCATTTTGTTGAAAATAAATGCTTGTCAATGTAAAAAGCCTTTTATAAGGGATGCCTGAGTGGCTCAGTGGTTGAGCTTCTGTTTTCAGCTCAGGGCGTGATCCCGAAATCTCAGGACCCTGGCTTCTGCCTATGTCTCTGCCTCTCTCTGTGTGTGTCACTCATGAATTAATACAATCTTTTAAAAAAATAAAAATAAATAAAAGCCTTTTAAAATACAAGTCACTATTGGGTGATGCTGATGATTGCTTATCTTACATGTGTTACTGTTTTTTGAAATTTTCTTTTTCTTTTCTAGGTACTTGATGAAGAAGCAGAAGTTTTTATAGTCAAAATGTGGAGATTATTAATATATGAAACAGAAGCCAAGAAAATTGGTCTTGTGAAGTAAAACTCTTTTTACATTTAGAGTTCTGTTTGAGATTCCTTCTTCTTTCCCACCCTTCAGAGGACTTTGGCTTTTTCTTTGTCTTCAAAGACATTTGTGAGATCTGTAATTTTTTTTTAAATGTAGAAAATGTGAATTTTTTTTGTCCTCTAATTTGTTGATGCCCTGTGTACTTCCTTGGTTGTAAAGACATCTGAATCCTACCTTGGTTCTCTTTATACTCACCAGGTACAAATTACTGGTATGTTTTATAAGCCGCAGCTACTGTACACAGCCTATCTGATATAATCTTGTTCTGCTGATTTATTTCTTGTAAATATTAAAATGACTCCCCAATTCTTTTGCAGAATTGCACTTAATGTTGAACTGTACTGTATAGGAACCTACATGAATGATTTTAATTGAAAGAATTCCCATCATACCTATTAACCCTTTCTACCCCTTGATCAAAAATGGGAAGCCCTCCTGAAGGCATGGAATTTAAAATTAGAGTGCTAGGATTAGCAGACAATCCATTCCTACTATTTCTCTGTATGAATGTGTTTGTGCGAATGTATGTATAATTGTCTTTTCCCTAATTTTCTTTGGAGAGTTCCCTTAAACATTTCCTTATTGAAGAGTAGAATCGTAAAGGAAACATGGTGTTGTGCCAATCCAAATGTCTGGGATAATTAGGTTATTAGTCTCCCAGAGCATGGTATTCTCTTGTGACAAGCAACAGACTGGTGAATGGAATGGGGCTTTCCTGTTGATCGCTGACCGCTACAGCCTCTTTTTTTTAAGGGAGTGTGAATCATAATGGTTTTCCCCTTAATTTCATTGTGTAGAACTAAGACAGATCCTTAGATTCCAGGGAACTTTATATGATGCATTTTTGCACTACTTGGTTCCTAGCTTTATTTTGGTGTACTCCTTTGTTTTAAAAAAAACCTTAATCTGAGAAGCATAAATGAAAAAAAAAATCGTTTTTAAAAACAAAAGGTAAACTTAGGCAATACAGACTAGGAAAGTTGAAAAAATAGAATAGGAATTTAGAATGGCAATTTGCGAATTTTACATCTTATTTTTAAGGATATAGTAAATCATTTAAGGCAGTTACCACTAATTTTTTGTTTGCACTTTTGTTTTTAAAGGGATTATATCTCCTGCGTGTATATGCACGCACAAACCTTTTTTACCTCTGCTCATCAATGTTTAAAAATATACTGATGTCTTCTTAGAGACATATATGGGGCTTTCTTTAGTGTAGAACAGAAAGAACTTCACCAGGGAGCAAAATTATCTGAAAATGTAACAGGGTTTAAACAGTTCTTAACACAAATTAGGTGCAGTTATTCCCATGTCTGAGTATTTACAAGAAAGATTATTAAGTTTGGGGGGGAAGGGCAGATTGTTAAAAAGCATAACTGAGCTTGAGTTACGAGATTTTTTTTTACATCTTAAAAGGAATTTGAAACACTGTTCTTAACACTGGACCATGAGGTGGTTCCATTATGTAAATATTTCCAATATTAAAACTGTATATATTTGATCTTGGGGACCCATTCTTTCAGAATCTTGTTAAATAAATGGCATCATGTTGTAATTTTGCAGTGCATACTAGAAACATAACTTGAAAATATGGGCTGAATTTTTGATGGACTTGATTTTTATATCATTTTTAAGTTCTGGTCTCTGAAAGGAGAATTTCAGAACGTTCATGCTCCTTGCCATCTATAAATTCCTTAACTAGCCTTTTCTCAGATTGACAACCCCCTCCCCCGCCCTGCCGAGCTTCACACATTTTTCAGTTTATTATTTCTATCTTATTGTATTGCTGCTTCTAAGGCATCATATTATGTTTTTACTTAGCATTAGCATGAAGGTTTATTCAGGTTGATTTAATTACCCTTGCTTTCGTCTTAGCTCTTTCACTGTATTTATCTTAAAAGGCCCTTATCTGAAAGTCTTGAGGGCACATACCATTTATTGTATCACACTTCCAGTGAGATATGTGTCCAGATCCTAATAAATTCATACATTAACATTTCTGCAGCAGAATAGGAATGATAATCCCTGAGTTAAAGACCATTTATAATAGTTTCATATCAGCTTGAGACTGGTTTTGCTACCAAGCTTATTAAACTTTTAAGGTTTTCAGTTTCTAGTTTTTCAGATTTGCATATAAAGAACTGGACATGTATAAACTGGTGTATTCTAATGTCTGGGAGAATACACATAAGAATATTACCAATAAATTGCTTGTGCTTTCTGGGTTGTCTTTACCGTTTGCCCGTAGATTAATTTCAGTTTGGAAATCTTAATCTATATTGCCCCTTCAGATTGTTAAAAAATTATATGAAATTCTTGATAATCATTCCTTTTTAAAAAAAAATTTTGAGAGCGAGAATGGGCTGAGGGAGGGGCAGAGTGAGAGGGTGGAGCAGACTCTGCTGAGCTTGTGTCTTGATCCCAGCACCCTGAGATCAGGACCTGAGCCGAAATCAGAAGTCAGATATTGGTATCCCTGGGTGGCGCAGCGGTTTGGCGCCTGCCTTTGGCCCAGGGCATGATCCTGGAGACCCGGGATCGAATCCCATATCGGGCTCCCAGTGCATGGAGCCTGCTTCTCCCTCTGCCTGTGTCTCTGCCTCTCTCTCTCTCTGTGTGACCATCATAAATAAATAAAAATTAAAAAAAAAAAAAAAAAAAGAAGTCAGATATTTAACCGACTGAGCCACAAGTGCTCCCTGAGGATCATTCTTGATCTGGCAGTCAGAAAATGAAGATGCTTTTTCCTCGTTTGATTTATAAATAATTTTAAATATGTACATTTGTTTACAAGAGGAAAGATAAATTGTTTGAAGTAGTTTTTCTTAAACTTTAATGTGTACCTGAATCACCTGGGGGATCTTGTTAAAATGTAGATAGATAGTAGGATACAGTGGTGCTGGAAATTTTGCATTTCTGACCAGCTTCCAAGTGATGCCAATGCTAACTGATCCAAGGACTACAGTTTTGAGTATCAGTACATACTCAGTACAGGATTTCTTTGCTATCCTAGAAGTCAAGTGTCCCTGTGAAACAGTTTGAAAGCTGAAATGGCATAAATTTAGCCAAGAAACAATAACCATTAATTTATATGGAAATTTTTGAGTATTCTCTGACTGAAAAATAACCTCTCTCAGACTTACCTGATACCTTAGAACACATCTTGCTAACAGATGCACAAAATAAATGGAAATAAAGCACAGATGCTCACAGACATAGTTCAAAACTGTGGTGGCTTGATTCTGAGATACAGTCCCTGGGTAAGGGACTTGCTGGCACCACTCTTGATGCACAGGCTGTGTGCTGCTTCTGTAAGGGCTTGCTGCAAAAACAAATGCTGACTACTATTTTCACTGTAGTTCATCTTTATTTTGTAAAAGTGAAAATCCTCTTCAGATTTCTTTTGATTAGCAAAACCAGGTGCTACTGTAGGTTTTTCATAAAAGTGGGGTAACTTGGGACGCCTTGGTGGCTCAGCGGTTGAGCATCTGCCTTTGGCCCAGGTCATGATCCTGGAGACCCGGGATCAAGTCCCACATCGGGCTCCCTGCATGGAGCCTGCTTCTCCCTCTTCCTGTGTCTCTGCCCACCCCCCCCCCCCCGCCCCATCTCTCATGAGTAAATAAATAAAATTAAAAAAAAAAAAAAAGTGGAGTAACTTGACTTCTGAAAAGCAGGGGGAACCTGTAGTAGTATTTTATCCTCACAGATTACACAAGTGCAGCTTAATTTTCTTTTTAAGTAGATTATAAAGAGAAGAACATTTTTTTGAGACCAATAGATGCACATTGTCTATGTTCATGAACATAAAGTAGTCTTCCAAAAAAACGTGCCTGAGAACAAGTCTAATATTCTAGGCTTTACTCCCAGCCAGTCCCAGAGCACTTTCTCTTTAGAGGACTCTGTTTTTGCTTATTCTGATTTTTACCATAGCGCTTCTGTATGTAGTGGAAGCAAATGATGATTTTGTGGAGTGCTGTTTCAGGTACTCATCAGGCAGAAATGCTAGATATAATGGACAAATAGAGAAACAGCTTATGAGTCAAATTGAACTGAACACTTATGTTTTCTTTTTACATAGGAAGTAAAAGTTGTAATGCTAATAGTGTGTATATGAGGCTTATTTACTCAGCTTTTTCTGATGAAAAAAAGAAGACACTACAGCGAAAATAGCGTTTGTTTTGCAGCTCTATAAATGTTAACACTTATAACCCAAAAAATTGCTGAAAGGTTTTATGTCATAATGGTTACAGACTTCAGGTCATATTTTAGCCTTCTCTCAATCTGAAATTGGTAAATAGTATTGCTCTGCAAAAGATGGTGAAATTGATCTCTGAATGCCATGGATACAAAATGTATGACAAAGAATCCCCAAAATGCAAAGAAACAGTGTAGGTGTCAGGAAGAAAATTGGGAAATTCACACACATATATATATTTCAAACACTGGAACAATTACTATAATTCATACTATTGACCAAAGTAAGCTTAAAATTTTTTATGTAGATTTTTTGAAATATAATTAGGTTGAATTACTGAAATAATTTATTTGCACGAGTGCTTACATTTTCATCTTTATTTGACAGAATCTTTGCCTTCTATTTTATTACTTGTCTTATATGAAGGCCAAATTAGGAATAGTAGTCTAAAATCCCCAGGAATGAAAGATAATTTCTATAAGCAGAAGTAAATAAAAATTCTTTTCAAGCCATATTGTTTGCATTAAATGACAATCCCACGTCTGCCTACTGTGCCACATTCCATAGTAGTTGGATTTATGACCTAGATTCTCATTCCCAGAGTGGTAGCTGAATTGTTATAGGTAGTCCCTCTGGTTTTTTGTGTATGACATTTACTTAGCCATTGAAGCATGCTTGATACATGGCATTCGTGTTAAATGGTAGGTAGAGTGATAGACGTAAGACAAGATACCTCTAGTAGCTGATAGTCTAATAATGATGGAGAAGGAATAATGAGGAATACTAAGACATATAAAGTAGTATACCAACTGTCATACTTGATTAGCTCACTTCATTGTCAAGAGAACAGGGACAGTAGGAAGATATTCAGTAGAGCCAGTAATATGTGAGCTAGGAACTTAGAGGTCACATTATCTACCCAAAGCAACACTGCTACAGTGTTCCTGACAGATGGATGTCTAGAGGCCTATATGTTGGATTCTAATTCATGGTCTAAATCTGTGCTATCCAAGGTTTTAAGTTTGTTAAAGTTAAATAATTTTGAAACTCATTTCTTCAGTCACACTAGCATATTTCAAATGTTTGGAAGCCCTCTTAGTAAAAAATAGTTTTTTGTTGCAATGTATTTCAGGTGTTCTATGGCCATATATAGTCAGTGGCTAGCAATACTGTTTGAACACTGCAGATTATAGAACATAATTATGATTGGGGCGCCTGGATGGCTCAGTTGGTTGAACATGGCAACTCTTCATCACAGGGGTTGTAAGTTCAAGCCCCATGTTGGGTATAGAGATTACTTAAACATCATTATGATTTCAGAAAGCTTTATTGGATAGATCTGGTCTAAATGTTATCAATCCAAGGGGAGAGGGAAGTGTTTGTTAATAAAATTACCCTACATGAAGCATTTTTAGCAAATCTTTTGTTGAAGCAAAAATTACTAGGTGTGAATTTAAAAATAGAGATTAACAATTTTTTTTTTTGTAACAAAAGGAACATCTAATGAACACTTCACATTGTAGAATCCAAAAACTGAAGGTTCGTTTCCTGTCAAAAAAATACTAGTAAATACTCCCTAGTGAAGAGACTGGATTATTATTGGTGAAAAGCTATTAAAGTTTCATTTTTTTAAATTAAAAGTTTCATTTTTAAGTGTTTTATTGAGGCACATTTTAAAAAAAGATTTTATTTATTCATGAGAGACACAGAGACAGAGGCAGAGGGAGAAGCAGGCTTCCTGTGGGGAGCCCAGTGTGGGACTTGGATCCCAGGATCACGGCCTGAGCCAAAGGCAGATGTGCCGAGCCACTGAGGTGCCTGAGTCATGCATATATATAGATTTTTTTCAATTTTAATTTTTATTTATTTATTTATTTATTCATTCATTTATTTATTTATTTTTAGTTTTAAAATTTTTTAAATTTAAGTTTAAAAATTTTTTATTTTGATTTTGTTTATTCATGAGAGAGACACACAGAGAGCAGCAGAGACATAGGCAGAGAGAGAAGCAGGCTCCATTCAGGGAGCCCGACGTGGGATTCAATCCCAGGCCTCCAGAATCACACCCTGGGCTGAAGGCAGATGCTCAACCCTTGAGCCACCCAGGTGTTCCGAGGCATATATTTTTAAAAGGGGAGCCCAAGGGCAGCCTGGTTGGCTCAGTGGTTTAGTGCCATCTTCAGCCCAGGGCGCGATCCTGGAGACCTGGGATAGAGTCCCACATTGGGCTCCCTGCATGGAGTCTGCTTCTCCCTCTGCCTGTGTCTCTGCCCCTCTCTCTCTCTCTCTCTCTCTCTCTCTCTCTCTGTGTGTGTCTCTCATGAACAAATGAAATCTTTAAAGTAAAATAAAGAGGGGGCCCAAGTTCTTGATTATAGAGGAAATTAGAATTTCATAAAGGCAGGGCACCTGGCTGGCTCAGATGGTAGAGCTTGTGCCTCTTGGTCTCAGGGGTCATGAGTTCAAGCTCCACGTTGGGCATGGAAAAGAAAAAGGCAAACTGCCTTAATGTGGGAAGTTTTGAGTTGGATAGCCTTAGAATAAGTGGTATAGGGATGCCTGGGTAGCTCAGTGGTTGAGTATCTGCCTTTGGCTCAGGTCCTGATTCTGGGGTTCTGGGATCGAGTCCCACATCCTGCTCCCCACAGGGAGCCTGCTTCTTCCTCTGCCTATGTCTCTGTCCCTCTCTTCCATGAATAAATAATAAAATAAAATAAAATATAAAATAGGAATAAGTGGTGTAAATAACTGGCCTTGGTTCTCTGCTTGACCAGGTCTTGACTTTATGTATGTACTAGTGACCAGTGGCTGTTCTACTCTTAGTCTCCGACAGCATCTCTCACCCAAGTGGTTCTAACCAGTCCGACACTTTGGATTTCTCATTTGCTTCATCTTTTACCACTTAGTATTGGTTTTTGGCACCAAAGCCAAATTGGTTTTGTATTTCCATTCTCACTCCCAAGTTCCAAACGCTTTTGGGAAAATAATAAATGTACCACTGCAGATATTTTGAACCCTTGGTGCTATATTTCTCGTTCTTCTACTGAACTCCAGTTCTTTTCCACACACATTCCAGCTTTTGTTTTTGAACCTTCCGTGCTATATAGTAGTTGTGGAAAAACTATTAGCAGAATGATTGAGAATCCTTTGATTTTCCTCCCCTTATTCAGCAATTAAGTCTCAAGTTTAACAAAACCTTAACTTTAAAAAAGTCGTTAGGCATATTCTTCAGTTCTAGCTTTCCAGTTTATGGTGACATGCATCTTAAACCTTTGCTTTCTGTAGTTAATGATAGATGACTCTATCCATCCTATACAGAAGACCTCCCCAACTCCACAGGCTCTGGTTTCTAACTACATTTTGCAGTTTCTTGAGCCTTGCTCAAGTATTTCGTGATCTTCATTCTTCAGTCTGGACTAAGTGTTAACACAAAAACTTAATCTTGGATCCTATCTCCTATCCACTACACTATTGAGATTCCACAGAGTAGCTTATAATTGCATGTGCCTTCCAAAGGCCTCAAGTCTCAAATATTTTTTATCACCATTCCACTGATGACCGGTGATGACCTGAAGAGACTGTGACCTTGTGAGAGGTTCCACCCTATCTCTTAACACCATGGACATTTGCTATTTGGTATCTAGGATATCACTTTTGCCCTGCCCTACTTTTATGTCTTTCCCAATGTCTTTGCTGGCTCTTCATCAACAAATCTTGTGTATTTGTTTGTATTTCTTTTAATTAAAAAAAAAAAAGATTTTAAAGATTTATTTACTGGGTTCCTGAGTGGCGCTCAGTTGGTAAAGCATTTGACTTGACTTCGGCTCAGGTCATACATGATCTCAGGGTCCTGAGATGGATCCCTTACTTTGGGTTCTGTGCTCAACCTAGAGTCTGCTTGAGATTCCCTCTGCCCCTCCCCCCAAAATAAATAAAATCTTTTAAAAAAATATTATTTATTTATTTATTCATAGAGACAGAGAGAGAGAGAGAGAGGCAGAGACACAGGTAGAGGGAGAAGCAGGCTCCATGAAGGGAGCCCGACGTGGGACTCTATCCCGGGTCTCCAGGATCACACCCCAGGCTGCAGGCGGTGCTAAACTGCTGCACCACAGGGGCTCCCCTAATAAAATCTTTTAAAAAATTACTTAAGTAATCTCTACACCCAACATGGGACTCAAACTCACAACCCTGAGATCAAGAGTTTCAGGCCCACAGACTGAGGCAGCCAGATATCCCAAAGATGTATTTCTTTTTTTTAAGATTTTATTTATTCATTAGAGACACAGAGAGAGAGGAAGAGACACAGGCAGAGGGAGAAGCAGGCTCTATGCAGGGAGCCCGATGTGGGACTTGATCCTAGGACTCCAGGATCAGGCCCTGGGCCAAAGGCAGCTGCTAAACTGCTGAGCCACCCAGGGATCCCCAAAGATGTATTTCTAAGAAGATGAAAAAATAGCAAAAACTGGTGGAAAAAGTTATCTGTAGTCCGAGTCACTGTGCTTTTTTTTAAATCACTTTTTATTTTTTTTTAAGATTTTATTTATTTATTCATGAGAGACACAGGGAGAGAGAGGCAGAAAAACAGGCAGAAGGAGAAGCAGGCTCCATGCAGGGAGCCCAATGTGGCCCTCGGTCCTGTGTCTCCAGGATCACAACCCAGGCTGAAGGCAGCGCTAAACCACCTGAGCCACCTCCTGGGCTGCCCTTAATCACTTTTTAAAAATCACCTTTTGGGTTATTTTTTGCAGGAATGTGATTTGACATAGTTGTGTTTATACATATGCATAAATCTTTGTCTATTTTTTTTCATTTAAGAATGTTTCTGTTACACATAACCTTCATAAACAATTTATGAAGGACATAAATTGTGAAATGGGTGAACCAAAATTTATTGTAGGATGTTTAGCTTTCCAATTTTTGGTATTAAACTTCATGAATGTCTGCACAAATATTTTGTAATGAGATTGTGCCTAAAAAAACGTTTACCAGCAATTCTTTTTTTTTTTTTTTTTTTTTGAGAGAGAGCAAGTGAGCACATGGGTACAAACATGGGGAATGGCAGGTGGAGGAAGAAGCAGGTTTCCCACTGAGCAGAGTCCAATGTGGGGCTCCATTCCAGGACTCTGGGGTCATGTCCCGAGCCAAAGGCAGAAGTTTAACCAACAGAGCCACCCAATCCCCTAGTTTACCACTATTTTAAGACTTTCTACTCATATTACCAGACCGCATTCAAAGAAATTGAACCAGTTCACAAATAGATGGGGTTTAGCCTATGCTTGTTTGACAAGTGTATTGAATGGTTTTATGTGCTGGACACTGTTCTCAGCACTTGCAATATATAAATGAACAAATAGGCAAAATCCTTATCCTTGTGACATTTAAGGAGGGAAGAGGAAATGACTTAAATATCTTTGGGGAGGGGAGCTGTCAACATTTTTATTCACCCAACTTATCTGTTCCCTGTTAATGGAAAAACCTATTGAGGTTCTTAAAATGAAGCTGGGTGTAAAACCTATTTAAATCTGTTCATGTATTGGATGGAGAGAGGAGGGAGGGACTGAGGGACTGATGCTCCAGGAATATGAAGGGCTATCTTGGGGGGAGGAATTCAAAAGAAACAAAAGCTATCATTTGGCCAGATGCCACTCATCATTGATTTCATTGTCAGTTTTCTGTTACCTGTGAATTTGAGCATTTCTCCATTCTCCATCTTTGGTTTTCCATGATTGTATTCAGTTTACTTTCAGCTTTCAGATGAGTGTGCTATGCTACTTAAGTTAGTTGTTGGTGCTGTCTTTACCGCAACTTGGACGGAAAACTGGCAGATGCAGGAATTAAGTGGCCGTTGAGCAATTCACTGTGCACCAGGTGCTCTGGTTTTGGGATTTCAAAAATAAGACACATTTTATGCTCTCTGGAAGTTTACCATCTAAGACTGGATCTTAAACTTGAAGCCTAAGAATCCCGGGCTGCGTTCGTTTAAAACGCAGTTTCTCGGGTTTCCCCCACCCACCAGAAGTTTTGATTCGTTTGGGTAGTGTATGAAGGGCACAGGTAGTTACAATTTTCACTAGTCACCCGCATCACCAGTGATGCAGCTGATTCGCGCTGAGAAGCACTACAAATAGGTACCAGGAGATAAACGTTAAGATTTAAGATGTCATCACTTGTAGGTCGGAGGAGCGCACGCTGGGCCCCGCTGACGTAGAAACCTCGGTCCTCAGCTCTGCAGTCTCGAATCCCAGAGCATCTCGGACTCGCACTAAGCACTCTGGGCGGCTTCCTCCAGGTCCCCGGGGTCGCCGCGAGCGCAGCGTTAGCCCCTCACTCCGCCGCGCCACCGGAAGCCCCACCCTCTCCCCCCGGGTCCCGCCCCCTGCTCCGGTGGGACCCGCCCCTTCCCCGGCCGGCCGCCAACGGCGCCAGAGCCGGAAATGACGACAGCAGCGAAGCTTTTTGGGCGGGGCCTGGGCCGGGCCGCTCCAGAGGCCGCGATTTCACATCGGAAACAAAACAGCGGCTGCTCGGGAAGGAGCCTCCCCTGCGAGCGCCCGGTGGTGGCGGCAAGTGAAGAGTAGGTGCGTGGTGGGGAGTTTGGGGAGAGGGGAAGGCGCCCCTCGCCTGGTGCGGACACAGGCGGTGGCGGGCTGGGCCCGGCTCTTTGTCGCCTCCCGGGCCGCGCAGCCGGGTGTCCTCGAGGATGAGGAGCGGGGCGCGGCCGGGCGGGGACCGAGGAACCCCTTGTGGGGAACGCGGAGGGACGGCCCGTTTCTCCAGCTCCGGGCGCAGCGCGCGGTCGGGTCGAAGAGAGATTCCCCTCCGGAAGTGCTGGTTCCCCGAAGACGTTTCAGGACGCAGGTGCCCTGGTCCTCAGCTGGGCCGGGATTGACGGTCTTGAGTGGAGTGGAGCAGGAGAAGGAGGAAGCGCCTTGCCCCGGTCTGGTTGAGCAACTGGTGAAACTCCGCGCCTCACGCCCCGAGTGTGCCCTTGTCCGGGAAGTGAGTGGCACTCAGAGAAAAATTCCTTACGTCTCACGTTCGAGGTGGACAACAGGGTCTGATGCTGTTTGCCTTGGTTGGGACCGTCGCGAGGCACGATGTTGTTCGGGGCTTTGCATGTGTCTTGGGTATTTTGCGTTTTCTTCCCGCTCAGGTTTTTTTTTTCTCCCCCCCCCCCTTCAAATAAATAATTTGCTTCTACTGTAGGAGACTAATTTAATGATTTTAAAAGCATTGCCTGCCTGCTTTGGGCAAGATGAATATAGTATTCAGGGTTTACTCTGGGAGGTAAGAATAGGGTGCAAAAAACTATGGCATATATAATGACTTTAATATAACTGAGCACATTGTAAAGCTCGTAACATTTCCTGAGGTTTGAGGCAGGCAGAGGTCACATCTGGTTAGGAAATCTTGTTATTTGAGTTCTCTCTCACGGTGGAAAGGTTTTCACCCCTTGAGTTGAAGTGGGTGGGGCGTTATAATCAGAGGGTATATTACAAACAGGGGCCCACTCTGAATTAAAAATAACTGTTAATGAAGGAAAATAAAGCAAGAGAGTGGATTGGAGCTTGTTGCATTTGACTAATTTCAGTCACCTGCAAAATGCCTATTTCAGGTCTCCTTAATTCATTTGCAGACTTCACCAACTTAAGACTCGCTCCACCACCATTTAATAAACCCTTAACAGTGAGAAAAGGATAATGTTTATTGAGTGCATGCATGGATTCCTTCCCCTACCCTACCCCCAATAGATCATAGAAATGGCATCCATCAGTTGGTTTTCCATTCTTCTGCTGCTGCTCCTTGGATAGACAGTTAACACAGCTCTGGGTATACTTCTGAATGGATGTGATTTATTGCTGAGTTTTAAGTTAATGGCTGCAACTAGACCTAGACTGCTAAATGAATTTCCATTTAGAGGGAACTAGAGGATTGAAGTTGATCTCTGAGAACCACCCTAGCAGGAAAATACAGCATTTGTCAGTTACCATAGCTTATGTGGACCTCTTCCTCTTTCAGATCCAGGCTCTCTCTGCTCCTGCTTTCCCACTAATATTATTGCAGATTATAGGGGAGGCTTTTTTAACATTATATTCTGAAAAACCTTTCAAAGACCTCTAATTCTGCCTCTCCTTCATGTGATAGATACTAGGCAGATTTGGAAGGTATGTTAAGAGTGGCACTGTTGTGGTCAGAACTTTAGGCACATTAATCTGATAGTTGGGGCTCGGATGGATAAGAGAAGGAGATGACTTTTGCGTAATTCTGGTGAGATAAGATGAGAGTTTGGTGATGGTAGAGGCTTAGGAGGAAAAATGGGGTGCCTGAGTGGCTCAGTTGGTTAAGCTTCTGCTTTTGGCTCAGGTCATGAGGCCCCCCCCCCCCCCGCAAAATCTGGCTCCCTGCTCAGCAGGGAGTCTGCTTGTTCCTCTCTCTCTCTGCCCTTTCCCCTACCTGTCATATTTTCTCTCTCTGTCATAAATAAATAAATAAGTAAATAAGGAAAAACATTAACAAGATATGACAGCCAATTGAGAATCAAGGAATAAATAGAATTGACTAGGAGGCTTTAAGTTTGAAGAATGGGAGAGACGTTTGCAGAAATAAGGAAGTTAGTGAAGAACTAGTCTAGAGAGGAGAATGAGGAAGTGGTTTGGGAGTATCACTTTTGAAGTGCCCGTAGGTCGAAGATGTCCCATGGACAGACCTGGAACTGTAATAGACTTTAAATAGACTTACTAGCTAATGTTGGAGCAGTGGAGGAGATGCCTAAGGAAAGGAAGGGGACAAGAAGGCCCAGGCATACGACTTATAGTGAAGGAGTGGAAGAAGGGTGAGAGGAACCAGCTGAGGAGGATGAGTGGTGGGAGGAGAACCTCCATAGTGCAGTGTCACAAAGGCTAAGGAAGAGAGGGAAGCTTCGGGAAGGAAAAGGCTCTCAGGGATTTTCAGCAGAAAGAGCTGAAGATTTAGAGCAAGCAGCATGATCTGATAGGAAACTATGTGAGCTACAAATGTTAATTTAAAACTTTTTTAATAAACATTTTATAAAGGTAGGAAATAGATAAAATTATTTCTTTTTTTTTTTTTTTTTAATTTTTATTTACTTATGATAGGCACACAGTGAGAGAGAGAGAGGCAGAGACACAGGCAGAGGGAGAAGCAGGCTCCATGCACCAGGAGCCCGACGTGGGATTCGATCCCGGGTCTCCAGGATTGCGCCCTGGGCCAAAGGCAGGCGCTAAACCGCTACGCCACCCAGGGATCCCTTTCATTTTTTTTTTTTTTTTTTAATTTTTAGGAAATAGATAAAATTAAATTGAATATTTTATGTAACCCAGTACATCTAAAATATTTTTTTAAAACATGTTCTTTTTTTCAAGATTTTATTTATTCATGAGAGACACACACACACAGAGAAAGAGAGGCAGAGACACAGGCAGAGGGAGAAACAGGCTCCATGCTGGGAACCCGACGTGGGACTCGATCCCAGGTCCCCAGGATCACACCCTGGGCTGAAGGCGGCACTAAACCACTGAGCCACTGAGGCTGCCCTAAAATATTTTTTTTAAAGATTTATTTGAGAGAGAGCATGCGAGAGTGCCAAGCAAGGGGAGGAGCAGAGGGAGAGGGATATGCAGACTCCTCACCAAGCGTGGAAAGCGTGGAACCCAACTCAGTGTGATCCCATGACCCGAGATTATGACCTGGATCAAAATCAAGATTCTGATGCTCAACCCACTTAGCCACATAGGCGCCTTACATCTAAAACATTTTTATTTCAACATGTAATTAATATAAAAATATACTTGTCTGATTCCTCCTCTAGATAGTAAACTCCTTAAGTAAACAAGTATTATCTGCTAGTAGCATCCCCAGCACCTGTCACCATGTTTGGTTTGGTAGAAGAAACCCAGTAAGTGTTGGTTGGTTAAAGGTGTTAGTGTTTGGTTTTCACAGTGCTTTGTACAGTTGCTTAGACTGATCTAAAGCAGAGGGAAAGCAGGCATTGCTGGATATACAAATTAATTAGATGTTAGTAGTCATGTTTTCATTAAAGATTAGTTGTATTAAAGCCATTTCCACAGAAGTTTGAGGCAAACTAGGAGTAATCATACCTTCTATGTAGAGTTAATTCAAAGTAAAGTTTTATTGGGGAAAAGACTCTCTATAATTACTACAAATATTGATAATACAGGACCATTTCTATAATTATGAAATCTAAAAGCCCCTGATAAAAACAAAAGGCATTTTGTAATTCATTTGACAGAAGAATCTAAAACTGAACCTATTAATGTAATTTAAGACTGCTTATATGTTTCACTATATATTTATCAATGTGTTTGATTTTGTGGTTCTATCTAAGACCTTGAGAGAGCATTATAAAACACAGAGTATTTGTATCATATTACCTTTATAAAATCTGAGAAAAATATGAATTTTAAACACACTTCTAAGGGTTTCACAACGCAGAGTACTAACCACTATACGATCACGGCTTCTAAGGGTTTCAGATAAAGCATTCTAGATTTGTCAGTCTTCCTTCATTTTCATTGTTCTGAACCCAGGTAACCATTATTTAAAAACAATTACAGTAACTACATAACAGACCTCCCCAAACTCGGTGCCTCAGAATATTTGTTCTTACTCAAGGCTTTGCTTGGAGGTGTAGGACTGTGGATCAGCCAGGGCAGTTCTGCTTTGCATGTTTTATTCTGGGGCCCAGGCTGAAGGGCCAGTGGCTACCCATGGTAGGCTTTTCTTAAGGCAACAGCAGAAATAAAAGAAGATAAGTCCAACTGCAGAAGCACAGTTCAGGTATCTGCTTGTGCCACATCTGCTAAGATCTTTTTGACCAAAGCAAGTCAGATGATTGTGGCTAGTAGTAGGCTGCACCCACCTTGAAGCCAAAAGCAGGTCTCTGAACCAAGCCGAGCATCACTGGAATGGAAAAGTATATTTCTCCCTCAGGGATGCTGGGGGAGGGAGGGAATATTTGCTGAATAATAATCTAATCTGCCACAGATGGCTCACAGAAGTAGAGTGGGATGGAAGGAAGAAAAAAAAAAATCAAATAACTATCACTCTCCTTGCTCTTTTTAGAGTCTGCCACCTTCACAAAGCCTCTTGTAAGGCTGGGGAAATTATTTGCTCCCCAGTCTCTTAAAATTCAGAGGAGTCTTTCTAGCATATATTCTTGAAATTTTAAGTTAATTTCAAATTATTTTTAATTATTAATGCAGTTTGCAGATTGGTTACATTTATTGTTGGATGTGAGCTTTTAAAACTCAAATAGAGGCTCTCCCAGCCCATCCATACAGTCAGAACTTAGGCTGCCTATACAGAAGGAAGCTGTCAAGGTAACATCAAAGCTGATTAAATACTTTCATGGAAAAAGAATAAATCACAAGCCCATTTGGTACTTAAAAACTTCTTAGCCTCACAGTACAGAGATATTAAAAAAAATACTTTTGGTGGTTTTCTTTTTTTTTTTTTTTAATATATCCCATTAAAATAAAAGATTTATTTTATTTTTTTTATTTTATTTTTTTAATTTTTATTTATTTATGATAGTCACAGAGAGAGAGGCAGAGACATAGGCAGAGGGAGAAGCAGGCTCCATGCACCAGAAGCCCAACGTGGGATTCGATCCCGGGTCTCCAGGATCGCGCCCTGGGCCAAAGGCAGGTGCTAAACCGCTGCGCCACCCAGGGATCCCGATTTATTTATTTTAGAAAGCGAGCCACATGAACATGTGGGGGGAAGGGAGAGGGAGAGAGAATTTTCAAGCAGGTTCCCTGCTGAGCATGGAGCCCTGAGTCTGAGGGCCCTAAGACCCTGAGATCTTGACGTAAGCCAAAATCAAGAATTAGCTGCTCAACACACTGAATTACTCAGGTGTACCCCCCCCCACACACACACACCTTTCTTTTTCACTTTTGATGTTTTGTTTTTTTTTTTCTTAAGATTTTATTTATTCATGAGAGAGAGAGGGAGGCGCAGGGACACAGGCAGTGGGAGAAACAGGCCTCATGGAGAGAGCCCGACGTGGGACTCGATCCCTGGTCTCCAGGATTACGCCCTGGGCTGGGCGCTAAACCACTGAGCCAACCAGGGCTACCCTTGATGGTTTTCTAAGTGAAGAAGAAACTACTCAAGTGGGTAGAGTCATTAAAGCACCAGCTCTTTGTGCTGGAGAAGATCATGATAAAAAGTCTCATAAAACTTGTTTGTTTTTGTGGAATACAAGTTTTGTTTACATTTATCTCTGACAGTGGAAAAAAAAATAGTATCTGTAATTAAGTAACCATGTTGTAAGATTTTGAGGTTTAGGGATGGTGTGTCCATTTCTGTTGATGCTTCCTTAAATGGGATTTTTAATAAACTTATTTTGGAATTCCTTTTTTTTTTAAAGATTTATTTATTTATTTATTCATAGACACATGAGGGAGAGAGGCAGAGACACAGGGAGAGGGAGAAGCAGGCTCCATGCAGGGAGCCCGATGTGGGACTCGATCCTGGGTCTCCAGGATCACACCCCAGGATGTGCCACCAGGGCTGCCCCTTATTTTGGAATTCTAAGCTTTGTTCCTTGATACTTCCTGAAGTGCTGATGGGTAGGTTTTTCTATTAGATAGATTTACCTTCATCAATCTAAGCTTTGAAATTGTGTTTTCCTGTTTTTTGTTTTTTTAAGATTTTATTTATTTATCCGAGAGAGAGAGAGAGAGAGAGAGAGAGAGACCGAGAAGCAGGCTCCATGCAGGGACCCTGACATGGGACTCCATCCCGAGTCTCCAGGGTCACGCCCTGGGCTGAAGGCAGCGCTAAACTTCTGAGCCACCTGGGCTGCCCTTTTCCTGGGTTTTTTAAGTTTCTTTGTGTATAATAGCAATTGTAGTCATCCATCAGAGAAGGATTTCTGTTTCCTTTTATCTGATTGAGCAAGTGTCTTGAGAAAAAAGAAATGGATGGCAGTGAATTAGAGTGTTATGCTCTGTCAATCTCAGAAAATCTTTAGCAGGTGGCCAAAGAGAGAAAACCACAAAATCTGCTTCCAGCCTTACTCCCTGTGCAATCCAGGTCACAAGATCCTCACTTCCCAACAGCTATCTTTTTTTGTTCTCAGGGTAAGAATGCTAAGAATGTTATAAAATCAACTAGTGTCCTTTGCCATGCTGCCTGGACAGGGAGACTTCTGGCCTCCTTCATGCAGTCATCAATTGTTTTCAGCTGTTACTGGACCAGAATCAAATCAGGCTTTGCCTGTGCCTTTCTTTGTACCAACAATGTTTGTTTGTTCACCAGGCCTGACTAAAGACTTAGCCCCTGTTGCTTGCTTCTGCTTCCTACTTGAGCTCCATGTAAAGAGCAGCTCTGCCAGGGAGGGTCACCCTGGAGCATTATGGTCTTCAAAGCATCAGTGGAAGCATAAGTTTTCTCTAATTGAACTGGAAAAGACCTGGCCTGGGCAACAGATTCTAGAATTGGTCTGGTGTTATTTGCCTCATAATCAAGCAGTACCAAATTCTTTCACCTTTTGTGACCCTTAGTTTTCACATGTAAATACAGGTTGTGCCTTTGAAAATACTATTGGGATATTCTAAAGTGACTACTGCATTATTGATGTTTCTCATAAGATTGAGAAAGCTCCAGTATGATAACCAGTTTGTGTGGTTTCTTGTAATAGCTGAACAGATTCTATAAGCATAAGGCTTAATAATGGAGACTATTTAAATTAAAATGACCAGATTCAAAGATAAAATGACTAGATTCTCATTACAACTTATTTTTTTTAATAAGTACTAGGATTATATATTGAGAATGCTTTTAACACTTCAGTTTTTATTTTAGTTAGATCGATCATTGAAGTTTAAGATCACATGTACTGCTTTTTCAAAGATTGTATTTACTTCTAAGCAGCAGTTTTAGTAGTGATAAAAATCAGGTCTCTCTGTCTATATACTTTTTCCCCCTAGCTCAGTATATAACTCATTGTAAATGTCCAAAGAGCAGGGATGGAGTTTTACACAGAGGCAACATAGTGCATACTATGTGAGCCTTTACTTTGCTCCATTGCTTACTGGATGTGACCTTCGGCAAGTTAGTAAACTCCTGTGTGCTTCATTGTTTTCATATGTAGGGTGGGTGAAGTGAAAATAATTAGGTAAATCCTTTCAGTGACTGTCTCTGAGTTTTGATATAGACATCCAATAAACTCCTATTGAATAAATGGACAATCACTTTTCTTCTCTTATTTTATCTGTAAATGTAATATATTTACTTCTTTTATTTATTTTTGCCTGCAGGGCCCTTTCCTGCTCTTTGCCTGTTTCATTTGGCTAACGCTGTCTTGTTATTTTGTTTCTGAAGGAATCATATAAGAATATCAATGACTTTTTTTTTTTAAGATTTTATTTTATTTATTCATGAGAGACACACAAAGAGAGACAGACAGACATAGGCAGAGGGAGAAGCTGGCTTCATGCAGGGAGCCCGATATGGGACTCGATCCTGGGACTCCAGGATCACAATCTGAGCAAAGTCAGATACCTAACTGCTGAGCCATCCAGGCGTCCCTATTAATGACATTTCTGACGATTTTTTTGTAATAGAGGTGTCCTTCAACTGATATGGTATAATCTTTAGGGCAGCCAGTATAAGTAGCCAAATGCAGCTTTTTCTATTTGCCATCCTATGGCATTTCTGGTTTAGCTGAGGTAGTAAGTACTGTACTAAATGTTTTTCTGGAAAAGAAGGGAATATGTGCTCTGTTTGCTGATTATTAATGCTACATTAATGTTAAAATTTCAATTAGATAATCAGCTTTTAAAAATCTTAGAAGCATAGGTCAGAACATTTGTGCTGAATACTTACTGTACTTAGAAGTTGTATCTCTTCTATTGGCATTCCACCTTTCTTTTGAGTAAGTTAACATACATGCTTTCCAGTCTTAATTTTATTCATTTTAAAAGTCAGGACTAATGGTGTGAATAACCATAAATATAGGTTTACTTCCACAAAAATCTCTGAAGTTTTTAATTGAAGTATGTAGCAGTGTCCACAGATCATAGGGGTATAACTCAGTGCGTTTTCACAGACTGAAAATTCCGGTGTAACTAGCACCCAGACCAAGAAACAAAACATTACCAATACCTCCAGAAGTTCCCCCACGTACCCCCTTCAAGCAAATGATCCTCATAAAAGTGTTGTCTCTATTTGTATTTTTAATTCACTTTATTTTTATTTATTTATTTTTAATTCACTTTATTTTTAAAACAAACTTACTTATGTCTTAGTAATAATTTGCAATCCCTTGATCCCATGTCAGCTAACCATGGGCTGAAGCTGGAAGGGAGGAGAAAGGTTGGCATAGTATATAAAAGTATGTAGGGCAGAAGGGAAGCATGTCTTGATTAAAAATTTGTCATGGTTTGAATGGTCTAGATATAGGTAATTAGGGGTTAATTTGAATTCAATACTAGAGGAAAAAATTACTTTCCTTTTTTTTTTTAAAATTTGCTTTCTGTGTTTTTGTTGAAAAATCACTAAATATAAAAAGTAGAGTATTTAGAGGGTCAAGGATCCTGAAGTTGAAAGTGAAAATGAAACAGAACTTTGACAAAATACTTTCATGTGAGTGTGTACGTGGTATTGTTTTAGTCACTATGTATGAATGAGAATACTGCTTAAATATACGAACAGATTTCTTTCCTTCTGTATTTCTGAGGACTTTCTATGAAAAGGGAAATTGAATGGAACTAGAAGATAACTGTGCTAAGTGAAATAAGTCAGTCACAGAAAGACAAATACTATGATTTCACTTACGTGGAATTTAAGAAACAAACAGATGAACATAGGGGAAGGGAAGGAAAGATTAAAAAAAAGATGAAAATTGAGGGGGAGGCAAACCATGGGGAGGCAACTCTAGGAAACAAACCGGGAGTTGCTGGAGGGGAGGTGGGGGGAGGGGGTTACTGAGTGATGGGCATTAAGGAGGGCACTTGATGTAACGAGCACTGGGTATTATATGCAGCTGATGAATCACTAAATTCTAAAACTAATTTCAAAAAACAAAGCTGAAATCTAAAAGAATTGGCTGATGGAAATTAAAGCAGACAGGCAAATGGGAATGTGCACTCCCCCACCCCCCAAACTGAGTGAACTGTAGGAGACCAAATGATGTGTGTAAATAAGGCTGTGCCGGGATGCAAAGGAGAGACCTAAGGCTGGGATTTAGGAATCTGGGATTTTTGTCCCAGCCTGCCCAATTGTGTGATTTTAAGCAAGTCCGTGAACTTAGGTCCCCTTCTGCTTTTCTGAAATAGGTTATGGGGATCCCTGGGTGGCGCAGCGGTTTGGCGCCTGCCTTTGGCCCAGGGCGCGATCCTGGAGGCCTGGGATCGAATCCCACGTCGGGCTCCCTGCATGGAGCCTGCTTCTCCCTCTGCCTGTGTCTCTGCCTCTCTGTCTCTCTCTGTGTAACTATCATGAATAAATAAATAAAATATTTAAAAAATAAAAAAAAATAAAAAAAAAATGAAATAGGTTATGTTACCTGTTTACCTTGGCTTGGGGCATGATGGCAGGGTAAAATGAGATAATAGAATTTTGTGAAATTAAAGGCACTAAACAATTTTATGGAGATGGAATGGTTGGGTTGGATTAGTCAGCATAGAAAAAGGAATGTTGATGAGAACATTCTTTAATACTTAGCTCTCTTGGCTCTAAATCTAAAATCATTAGATATTTTTTGTGATTGAAAATATTTGGTTTCTCAAGTAGATCTCCTCATTACCAAAGAGATATCTTGAGCTGACAAAAGTTTGTCATTTGTAGTTGATGGTAGTTTAATACATTTCTGGTTTACAAATTACAATTATAAAAATATTCTAAGTATTTGAATGGTGTGAATAGATTTACTCTGGGTGACCTGGTAAAATCCTATTTCAGACCTAATCTGGGAGCCTGCAAGTGACAGCTGCCTGCGAGGTCCTTAGAAAGCTTGGCCTGGAGGAGAACACATGAAAGAAAGGTTTGTTTTTGCTGAATATAATTTATGAAAGTGTTTAAAATAAGAGTATAATTGTAATGCACAAAGGATTGTTTTCTTTTTCCCCTTTCAGAACCCCAAGAGGCTTTGTTTTCTGTGAAAAAGTATTTCTATACGGTTGCTCCAATGACAGAGTTACCTGCACCCCTGTCCTACTTCCAGAATGCACAGATGTCCGAAGACAACCACTTGAGCAATACTGTACGTAGCCAGGTACAGTGTCAGCCTCTAAAACTGCCCTTGCCAAATTCTGGATTCAGTGATCATCTTCCCTCATCTTCAGTGGAGACTGAGGGGACTGAGCAGGCTTTCTTTACTTTTCCAACTTTACCTATTTGCTGAACTTCAACTGATGCCAAAGCATTGTTCCACTTAGTGCTGGGGACACAAGACTGCGTGAGACATGGGTGTTGATACAGTTCCTCCCTGCCTCAGATATCACCTCCTCCATTTAAGCCTTCTCCAGCTTCCCCAGCTATTATTTTACCTATCTTGCTCTTACTTGTCCATGGGCTGAGTACATTTTATTTACTTTTATTTTTTCACTATCCTTCATGGTTCCTGACAGTGCCCGGTAAATGCTCATTGACGGAATGAACGCACAGTGATGAGTGCAAGGCTAAGAATAGAAGTCCTAAGAGAATTCAAGGGAGAGAATCAAGAAAGGGGTGTAACCAACCAGTGGCCTGAGACACAGACCTCAAATCTACCCTTGACTCTGTTAGCTAATCCTTACAGATTGAATATAGACTCCACAGGTGGCCTGTGAGATAGTTGGCTGGGAAATGGGTAGGATTTTTAGAGGTGGAGCCAGAATTGTGGGGAACACAAGGCCAACTGTAAGCTACGCAGCCTGCTAGGGACTGTAAGGGATCCGACCCGGTTGGATGGGGTGGGGTCAAACTTTCCTTTATTAGAACCAGAGGGCAGAACCACTAGTAGAAGGAAGTAGGTTCTTGGTCAATTAAAAAAAAAAAAAAAAAAAAAGAATTGTCTCATAATTTTTTTTTTTTTTTTAATATTTTTTTTCAATTTTTATTTATTTATGATAGTCACAGAGAGAGAGAGAGAGGCAGAGACACAGGCAGAGGGAGAAGCAGGCTCCATGCACCGGGAGCCCGATGTGGGATTCGATCCTGGGTCTCCAGAATCGCGCCCTGGGCCAAAGGCAGGCGCCAAACCGCTGCGCCACCCAGGGATCCCTTGTCTCATAATTTACTATGCATCTGAAAGGGTGTGGACTGCCTTATGGTATAGTGTTATCTTGTCCCTAACAGCTGTCAGTCACAAAGGCTGGAAGACTACCAACCAAATCTGCAGAGGGTTAGTCTATGGAATGAGCAGTGAACTAGAGCACCAACTAGATGGCCTGGAAGGTCCCTTCACACTAATATTTAAAATTCCAATTAAGGGTCAGAATGTGAGGAGGAAAGCTTCACAAAGTAGGCTTTGATGGATGGGTGAGATTAGAGCAAACTGGGATGTCATCACTGATAGAAGAAATAACACTAGTGAAGGAAGAATTTCCTAGAATATAAATAGGGAGGCTGTATCCAGAGATATGTCATCAGAAGCAGATCACATCGTACTGCCAGACCATTTTTAATCAAGTGAAATCAAGTTAAAATGATTATCAGGGGAAGCCCTGAAAGGAAACACAAGATGAAAAGGGTAGTATGTAACCTGAGGGGTGTTTGAGGGAAGGCAGAGATGAGGAGCTGTTGCCTGGGTACTTGGTGGATAATGGGTGTTACAAAGACTGATTTTTGTGGCAGCAGACTTGTAACAACAGCTTGATTTGCTCTGTTTTTGCTATTTCCTGGGAATAGCTTTTTGAAAAGTTAGGATGAGGCCAGATTATGAAGTTCTTTGGTAGTTTGGATACTACAGACTTTGTAATCATTTTTAAACTGTTACTTAGAGGGAAAGTGGGGGTAGCCTTGACTTAGTCTCTGGGTACCCCTTCCTTAACTAGAGCAGCTCCTATTAATCTTTTTACATATTGATCTTCTGTGGATCCATTTGAACAAAAGATTCCACAACTAACAAATTTTGAAAACAACAACAACAACAAAAAAAAACACAGGTGTATGTCACCTATCTGTCCCAAACCTCCCAAAGGTCTCTCATCTCAGAATAAAATCTGGTCTGAGGTCTTATTTTAACCTTATCCTCCTGTGCCATCTCTATCTCTGTCTTCTTCCCTCACTGATTTCTCTGTTTTGTCTCTGGGTCCTGGATTATTCTCCCACTCTTCTCATATGGCTCCCTTCACTTGATTTATTTAGGTCACCTCATCAGCGAGGCCTTGCCTTCCTCAATTCCCCTTTCCTTCCCTGCCAGCCCTTATACTCTGACTCTGCTTTACTTTTACATTAGCACTTATCAGTATTTCTGGCATGCTACTGACTTGATGTGTTTACCTGCCTCCTTCTACTGTGGAAACCTGTTTTCCTCAGTTCCAAGAACACTGCTTGGCACATAGTGAGTTCTCCATTGTTGATGCAGAATTGCTTATATGCCTCACACTCAGGTTTTGTGGGGCTTTCATGGTATTTTTTTTGGTTTGCTCCCCCCCCCCTTTATACCTTAGTGACTGATAAATTGAAATAAAGGGTGCTACAGAGGAAGTACAATTGACACAGGATTTTTATTGATAACTGAATGTACTCATGTAGTTTTAGTAAGTCTTAGTGCTAATGTTCTCTGTGGTACCTTCCAGATCTTATAGGGCATCACTGCCTAGAAAATCAGGCCTAATTTATTTAATTTTAACCTAGCCATTGATAATGTGATATCGAATAAGATTATCTTTTATTTATCTTCTCAAAAGTGTCTTCTACAACTTAAAAGATCTTCTATATACATTCTCATACTTCCCAGTTACCATGGGATAGGTATTATTTCTGTTTTATTTTAAGATTTACTTATTTAATTGGGGGAGGTGGAGAGAGAGCAGGGGGCAGGGCGGAGGGAGGAGGAGAGAATCCTCCAGCCAGCTCTCTGCTGAATGTGGAGCCCTGAGGCAGGGCTTAATCTCAGGACCCTGAAATCATGACCTTAGCTGAAATCAAGAGTCAGACACTTAACCAACTAGCCACCCAGGCAGGTGCCCTTGTTCCCTTTTAATAGTTTAAATGCTTGTCCAGGATCACATAGAAAATTAAATGACAGACCTGGAACATAAAATGTGCTTTCTAATTTCAAACTTCCTCTAATGTTCTTTCTGTTGTTCCAATGTCTCTTACCCAGGAGAAATGTTACATAATACTGAAAGGAGATATTGTATGAAAAAATTTGGGGGAAAGAAAATACTAAGTCTGTATATTCATTTTGCACCAGTGTACTTTAAAAAAAAAATACAAAGAAAAAGGAAAAGAATCTCATTGTTAAGTTTTTTAGCTATAAAGAAGCCATTGTGTATATGCTTTGGTTGGTTATGAAAAAATGAGGGTAAGTCCAAATTTAAATTGAATGTAGATGACTGTTTTCATGGATTAATTGAAAGCAGCTCTTTTATTTCTCCTCTAGGATACTGGGTTTGTTAAATACAAGCACATGAAGACAAGCCTCTGCAGGCATAAAAACTCCTTATCAGGCTTATTTCTTCTTTATTTGCTCAGTGGCTAGTTGAGAAGTCAAGGAAATTGAGAGATGTGGAAAGTTTCTTTCCACACTGTTCAAGAAAGGAAACTAAGATATTGAATGTTGTCAGTGTGTTGGACTCTGAAAGGTACTGTCACAAATGTTATTTCATTCATCATAAGAGAGCAGATTTTCCTTCGGTCTTCCCCTCCTTTGAATTTCTCTAATAAGGTGCTTATCTATGAATATATACTCTAGAGTATACAACAGGCTGTTTACATTAAATATTACAAAAATAAATGAACATTCATTTAAAAATATATTTGAAACTGGAAAGAGTAACTTTCCTACAGAATTTAACCAGTATCAATATAAAGAAGTGGACTTTCTATTCCTTTCCTCTACTCAATATCTTCCTCAAAGTCAGGAGTATCCCATTATGCGGCAATCATTTGAGTTTGGGAAAAACAAATGAGGCTAACCGGAATTGAAAACTGTTCAAGAATACGGATGATTCGCATTTAGGGGTTGTGGCTGAGTGACACATAAATAGGTCCTTCAAAAGAAAGAACTAACTTTGATCTAGTTGTAATTTGAAACAGCTATGTGTTAGTTGGTTTCAATCATTTAATTCTTAGTACCTCATTTTTCCCATCTGTACAATTAAAATGATTTACTAGATAAATTCAGCAGTTTTGTTGTGACCAGGAGTTAGTGTTGCTAGCTGTCCTGGTATGCCTGAGACTGAGAGGTCCCTAGAACACAAGACTTTCAGTTTAAAACTAAGACAGTCCTGAGAAAATAGGATCAAGTTGATTACCCTATCAGAAGTATAATGAAATTGAAATTATTTTGGATCTGATTAAACCAGTCTAAATCAATTAGATGACTTTGTTGTGTAACTTCAAGTATTATTGCAATGATACATTGTTTATGTTCAAATAGAAGATAACATTTAAAACATTTTTTCTTTCCAGAAGTGAAATGTTGCCCATGACTTCATTCTTCTTCCATCCTTAGCAGATACATGATGGGCTGCCTTAGCCCAGAGATATTTTCCTTTTGTAGGCTACTATAGGTAATCTCATTCACAATACAGGGAATTTAAGTTTGATGAGATTAGTCAGAGAGCTGAAAAATAGTGTTTTTGTTTTTTTTTTTTTAACCCAAATATTTATTTCTCAAAAAAAAAATTTTGGTGAAATAATTTAAGGCATATATAGGAAGTATGTAATAAGCACCGACGTACCTACCACACAACATCTTATTTGCTGTGTATGCTTTGTTGTTTTTGAGGAGTATTTTCACTAAGCTTTTTCTGTTTCTGTTACATATTGAACTGACAGGAAGCAAAATCCTAACAAAACAAGATTTTGCAATTAATTTGGACAGATGGCCTAGTTATATAACAAAAAGAAATTACAGATAAAATTGAAGCACCTCTCCCACATTCTTCTTTTTTTCCCAGAATAGTAGTATAGTATATGAACATAAATAATATTTAATATATCATTCTGCATGTTTTGAAAGTGTATGTGAAGTATATGTGTTTGTATGTGAAAGTTGCAGAAGAAAATCCCCACATTTTTTAAATGTATGAGTATGTGTTGTAGAAGAGACATGATTTTAGAATTTATGTATATAAATGCATATAGCTCTATTTTTTCATTTTCTATTTTGTAAATATATAAAAATCTATCTTTGGTTATAAATATTTAGTAGTTTCCAGTTTTTCATAGTAACCAACAGTATTGCAGTAACATTCTGATTCATTAATCCTTCTGCCCGTGTGTGCGTTTCTCAATGATAATTGCTGCGGTTGGGTATATGGATCTATGGATCTCTTTTTTTTTTTTTAAAGATTTTATTTATTTATTCATGAGAGAGACACACACACAGAGAGAGGCAGAGACGCAGGCAGAGGGAGATGCACGCTCCATCCATGCAGGGAGCCTGACGTGGGACTCGATCCCGGGTCTCCAGGATCACACCCTGGGCCAAAGGCAGGGGCTAAACCGCTGAGCCACCCAGAGATCCCCTGGATCTATGGATCTTAAACTATATTAGAGATTACCAGTATGCTTTCCAAAGTGGTTATATATCAAAAGCATACAGCAATTTTCCTTTTTTTTTTTTTTTTAACATCCCGACCAATTATTGGTATTGTCTTAGTGTGTGTTAGTTGGGTGAGTTTGAAACGACCCCTCATGTTGTTTTAATTGTATTTCCCTAAATTCTAATAAGGTGGAACCTTTTTCCTTATGCTTTTTTTTTTAAGATTTTATTTATTTAAAAATTTTTTTAAAAAGATTTTATTATTCATGAGAGAGACGGGGAACAGGGGGCGGGAGGCAGAGGCATAGGCAGAGGGAGAAGCAGGCTCCATGCAGGGAGCCCCATGTGGGACTTGATCCCAGGACCACGGGATCACATCCTGAGCCAAAGGCAGTTGCTCAAACGCTGAGCCAACCAGGCAGCCCTTGGTTGTCTTTTATTGATTTTGTTGGAATGTATATTTTGATGCTAATCTCATGTTGGCTATGTGCTTTTCAGATATTTTTTCCAGGACTGTAGCTTCAGTTTGTTTATGGTGCATAGTTGAAATGCTTTAAGTTGGCGAATTATTCTTTCCTTTTAAAAGTGAAAGTTATTTGTATTTTTTCAATTAGAAATAGATTAAGAAAAATACGTAGTATTATATATACGAGCAGCCCTGAATATGAAAAAGCTTTTCCACCTCTTATATAGGAAGACTGAACTAAACTAATATGCATGACACTGCAGTATAGTCCAACTAATATTTAGCTGTTCCATTCATTGTTTTACATCTGTATCAGAAAAATAAAACAAGGGCAGCCCGGGTGGCTCAGCGGTTTAGCGCTGCGTTCAGCCCAGGGCCTGATCCTGGAGACCTGGGATCGAGTCCTACATCGGGCTTCGTGCATGGAGCCTGCTTCTCCCTCTGCCTGTGTCTCTGCCTCTCTCTGTTTCTGTCATGAATAATAAATATAAATAAATAAAATCTTTAAAGAAAAAAAGAAAAAGCAAACAAGGAGAATAACGGTGATGGCGATTTTTCCCTTTTATTTTTTCCAGATGTTCTTTAGTATAGTTATCTCTTAATTAAAAAAAACAACTTTATTTTTAAATTTTTGTTATTTTTTAAGGATTTATTTATTTATTTTAGAGAGAGTGAATGGGTGGAGGGGCAGAGGAGTCTTTTTTCCCCAGATTTATTTATTTATTTTACAGAGAAACAGCATGGTGCGTGGAGGGGTGGAGGGAGAGAATATCAAGCAGACTCTCCACTAAATGTGGAGCCCAATGTGGGGGACTGATCCCACGACCCTGAGATCACGACCCGAGCCAAAACCAAGACTCAGGTGGTTAACCAACTGTGCCACCCAAGCACTCCTTAAAAGAAAACTTTTTTTTTTTAAGATTTTATTTATTTATTCATGAGAGACAGAGAGAGAGAGAGAGAGAGACACAGGCAGAGGGAGAAGCAGGCTCGGTGCAGGGAGCCTGGTGTGGGACTCGATCCCAGGTCTCCAGGATCACACCCTGGGCTGAAGGTGGTGCTAAACCTGCTGAACTACCCAGGCTGCCCAAGAAAACTATTTTTAAAAGAAATTTTTTTAATGTGAAGAAAGGTTGCAAAAGGACAATAGGCTTTTTGGGGGAATGTCAGTGGAAAGGGGCGAAGCATTCAAGGTTCTCCATGATGAGTGACTAAGAGTAGTAGGAGAATTAGAGCAACTTATGTGAAAGAAACCAAACAAGCATGATAGCTTGGGGTCTTTGAAAGGGCCTATATTGATCATTGGAGTTTATATTATATCCTTGAGGTATGTTTGTCTGTCTCCACTTTAAATAACTGACATATTTAAAGTGCAGTTTAGAAAATTTTACTCAACAAGAAGTTTTTGGACTTTAAGCTTTAATTATCTACAAAATTTTTAAGCTTTAATTATCTACAAAATTAACGCATATAAAGCATCTTAATTCCTACTGATAACAGATAAGAGGAGTTGCATCATTCTTACCTTTTCACTTCAGAAATGTTTACTTCATGCTTGTTGACCTCATCTAGGTTGTAAAATCCCTAAAGGCAGAACTTTATTCATGTTTCTGAGCTGCCTTTGGAGTTTATGGATCACTCAGTATCTTTAAACCATTTCCATACAAGTCATACAAGCAGAACAAAGGGGCTTGGGGCAGGGGGTTAAAAGAAAGAATATTTTTAAGTTTTGTGTCTGCAAATAAAAATCTGAAGTGAATCTTACTCATTGCTTAAGGACTTCAGCTTTTGTGTGAGAGGGTTCTCTGGGCTTCATGTTCTCTGGACACACTTCTCCGTCACCCTTTTTTTTTTTTTTTTTTTAATTTTATTTATTTATTTTTTTCTCCGTCATCTTTTATCACGATTCTTGCTGCCGTGTACTACTATCACACTGTGGGCAGAGCTCCAGTTTTTATGTAGAACAGCTGTCAAACATTAGTTCAGTATGTCACAAGAACTAGGTGGAGAATTCATTTTATTTTTCCCCTCAAGAAAGTGTGCCTGCTTCCTTAGAGATGGCATTCAGTCAGAAATTTTACTTCTTTCCATTAGTTTACCCTCACCACCTCTAACTAGAAGCTAGCTTGGACTTCATGTTGTTTTTGCTGTTGGTTGGCTATGTCTATAGGGACTGGAGACTAGATGGTAATGACTCAACTATTTCTGACAAAAGCCAAAGTTTACAAATTGTGAAATAATTGAAGTTCGTGATTTCCTAAATGTATTATATAGGTTGGATTTTAAGTGGCTCTAACAAGAACATTATTTGGGTCTTTTTCTGTAGTTTGTGATCTGTCATAATCTTTAGGTTTACTGTACCTATTAAAAAGAGTTTGTAAGGTTTTATTTTTCTGGTGCAAAATTTTGATGGGTACAGCTCTTTTCCCTTGACTTGTTTTTATTTGCCAGAAGTCAGCCTCCATTTCAGCTGACATGATGATAATATACTAAAGCTAGAGGAAATTGAAAATATAAACTTCAGAATAGTGAAAATTTATATTTTGATTTTGTGGAGACTTACACCTTTTATGTAGATTAGCTGAGACCTTTTCTAAGACACAAAAAAGTAGATTTTTTAAAAAGTAAGACTTAAGATTTGTTTATATTGTTAATTAACTTTTTAAAAATGTGTATTAGAGCAGTGATTTTTCAAACCTCGTGTACGTTGGAATCCCCTTAAAGAGCTGTCAATAAAAATTCTCTGGCTCCCCAAACCCAAAGTTACTGATTCTGTTAGTCTGAGGTGGGGCCACAGAATTTGCATTTCTGACCCATTCTCAGATCTTATCAATACTTTTGGTCTAGGTTTTGGGAACCAATATATTTGAGTAAAGAAATAAAGTGAAAGTGACATTAGAGAAAAATGATTAGATTTATAAGTTGACTATTCAATATTTTTATTCATATTAGTTTATTCTGACCCAAATTTCCTAGACCATAAAGAAATTGTCAGCAGCAGCCTTTTTGACTTATAATAGGAAAAAAATCAGCCATTTTTATAACTAAAAAAGCTTTAAAGTAGTAATCCATTGAGAGATCAATAATGATTCTCTATATAAAGCAATTGCTGAAGAAAACTTGTGTTAAGTCCATTACCTTCAACTGCTAAATTTATAGCATTAAAGTATGTTTGGTCTTGGGGTGTGTGGGTGGCTCATTCAGTTAAGCCTCCAACTCTTTCCAAGAGTCTCCAAGACTCTTCAGGTCTTGATCTCAGAGTTGTGAGTTCAAACCTCACATTGGGGGGAAAAAAAAGCCCCAGTTTAAAAAAAAATATATATATATATATATGTTTAATCATTATAAATGAAGGTTATCTGCATTGTTTTTTTTTTAATTTAAAACATTAAATGCAAATAACTTTATTAAGTTGTTAGCAAACCATAGACTGGCAGAACTAACTTTATTAAATGATGATGGGTCACTTTTTTTAAGTGTGAGAAATTCTATAAAATTAAACAGTGGACAGATCTATAAGCTATTTAGTGTTTAAGTACTTGGGACCTTGAGAAAATAAATGAAAGGAGTGATCTAAATTTAAACTGAATCGGGCCCACTAAGCCTTTGAGAGTGTTATTATAGTATTTATAGTAATGAATCTGATTTCCTAGGTATGTCAAAGTGAAGTAAGGAGAAAGAAAACTTAGTCTCCGTGACTTCCAGAGGAAAATGCTTGGTTCTGCATGAGAGTGGTCAGAAATCCTGGGCACAGATCTTAAGAATTTGTTAAAAACAAACCAGCAAAAAACACCCTAAGTTCAAGCATAACACAACAACCCCATAAATATTAAATGTTTCCTTTGAAAGTTGTATCAGCTCTTCAGGGAAATGACAGCCTTCCTTTCTGTTAGAGTAATAGTTAAAGCTCTAACTTCAGGGAATCCTGAAGCTTGGCCAATCATGAAGCTTGGCCAGGTGCTGGATGGAATTCTGTGTGTTGTTGGAAACATGTTGCCTATGATTAATAAATATTTTCAAGTGTTCCACATAAGTTGCCAGTTCTTCAGTTAAGCTTCTCTTCTAGTTTTTCATATAGTACAGGCTCAGGAGCTTCACATTTCTAAATGTAGAAATCCAAACAGTATCTAATAGGATAGTCTTATAGGATTGTTGCTTTTTATTATAAATAAATATTCATTTTAAGTAAATAAATAATATGCAGACAGTAAGCATATCAGCATACTGAAATGTAACTTTTTAGGCATGGTGACAGTTATTACATGGAAGTGTAAACATGAAGTAGTAATATTAGATTAAGAAAGCAGGACATGATATTTGTGACCATTCATTGTAACTGTGTAATTATGTATGTTGAAAAATCATTAGGTTTTGGGGTATAGTAAGAAGTTATTTTCCTCAAAATCATTACATTCATATTCAGTAATATAAAACTATAAACTTAAGTGTGGCAATAAACTACCATGAAAGAGTAAAAAAATAAACTAGCACAGGCTTTATAATGCATACTGACAGGTATATCTTAAGATACAAAGAATTCTTACAAAGTCAAAAGGAACATAAACAACCCAGTAACAGCATTGCCAAAAGATATGAGCAATATATAAGGAAGAGGAAGAAGAAATATAAATGTCAATAAATATATGAAAAGACTAGTTGATCAGCCTTCCTAGTAATAAGAAACAGAAATGAAAAGGTTTTGTTTTTACCTACCAGTGAGCAAGGAATAAAACCCATTGCAAGTGGCTCAGTCAGTAGAACCTGTGACTCTGGATCTCTGGGTTGTAAGTTTAAGCCCCACATTGGGTATAGCGATTATTTCTAAAAAATTAAATAAAATCTTAAGAAAAAAAGCATTGCTACCAAAATTCGGGGGAAATAGGCATTGACATGTGCTGCTCATGGGAGTTTAATTTCTTTTTATTTGGAGGCAAGTTGTCAAGTCTGCAGATACACAGGCCTTTTGGAAATAATTTGGCAATTAAATCTAAAAATGCATATACCTTTGACTTAGGATTTCCACTTTTAGAATTTTATCCTATAAAAATATTACCACAAGAATGCCAAAAAATGTAGACCGACATATTTGATGAAATATTATGGGTAACAATGAGAATTTTGAGATCATTTCAATCTTAGGTTACTTATGGTTTATCTAGTCAGTACTATAAGGTAATGGTTAATAGGATTTGACAAACTCTGAATTAGAATTGCTGCTCTAGACCTTCTTAGCTCTGTGATTTTTGGCAAATTATCTAGCCTTGAAGCTTTAGTTTCTTTATCTGTTAAATGAAGTTTATAATATTAATGAACTCAAAGTTTATTACTCACCTGAAGTGCTTAGCATAGTGTCTAGCACATACATGGGTCAATAAATCTTAGCAGTTATTATCATCAGTGTCATTACTGTGCTGCTATTATAGTAGTTAAGATTGAGGTTTAATATACTGGCATAAAAAGGTATTATCTGAAGTATTATTAAGCATAATCAAATTATAGAACATGGCTTTAAAAAAATCTAGAAGTATGGGTGCTTGGCTGCTTCACTCAGTAGAGCATGTGCCTCTTGATCTCTGTTGTGAGTTTAAGTCCCACATTGGGTGTAGAGCTTACTTAAAAAAAACAAAATTAAATCTGAAAATACTTAAGATTGCTCACCATGTTCCTTTTGTGGGGCAAGGATTAGGGAGGACACCACGTTAGAAACAAAAGTTTGTGACACTTCTTAAAACTTCTAAAAAATGTTTATTTTGTTTATAATCTTTTTTTTTTTTTTAGATTATGGTGGTGGTTCTTTTCTTTTTAATTTTTATTTATTTATGATAGTCACACAGAGAGAGAGAGAGAGAGAGAGCGAGAGAGAGGCAGAGACATAGGCAGAGGGAGAAGCAGGCTCCATGTACCAGGAGCCCGACGTGGGATTTGATCCCGGGTCTCCAGGATCGTGCCCTGGGCCAAGGGCAGGCGCTAAACCACTGCGCCACCCAGGGATCCCTATTATGTTTATAATCTTTCAATTATAAAAATAAGACTTAAAAAAGGCAAGCAGAAAACAAGATTTAAAAACAACAACAAGTACTACACTGTATTTAAAACATCTCCACAATTTTTGCTGCTTGAGAAGTATTCTCCTTTGCTTGAGGTCCACATGCTTTTGGTGGCTGGACTTGTATTTGCATCATGTTTTAAAGTAAGGAGAAGGGGGCAGCCCTGGTGGCTTAGCGATTTAGCGCCGCCTTCAGCCCAGGATCGAGTCCCACGTCTGGCTCCCTGCGTGGAGACTGCTTCTCCCTCTGCCTGTGTGTCTGTCTCTAATAAATAAATAAAATCTAAAAAAAATTTTTTTTAAGGAGAAGGGAGAAAGAATTAAAACGAAGCCTCTGACTTAGTGGTGTAGGAGTCCTGGGGAATCTGGCTTCGTAGGAACTGACTTCCCACATACTTAACCACTTCCCATAGGACTCCACCCTCCCTGACACTTACAACATTTATATAGTGAGTAATCCTTCCTTCTGCCACTGAAATGAAATCATTTATAATGGCTACAGCACTTGTTTTTCTAAACCTTAAAAATAGCTTTTAAAGGCAAAAACTATGGAGGCAGTAAAAAGATCAGTGGTTGCCCAAAGTTGTAATAGGGAAGGGAGAAATAAATAGGCAGAATTCAGAGGAATTTTAGGACAGTGGAACTATTCCAAATGGTACTATGATGGATACATATTATTATACATTTTTCAAAACCCATGGAATGTGTAACATCAAGAGTGAACCCTAACATAAACTATGGACTTTGGGTGATAATGGCATGTAAATATAGACTCGTTGATTGTAGAAGTGTACCAATCTGGTGTAGGATGGTGATAGCAGTGGGGGTGGGGGTAGTGGCAGCTGTGTGGGGGCAAGGGTATAAGTGAACTCTCCTTGTGCTCAGTTTTGCTGTGAACCTAAAACGTCTCCAAAAAGTAGTCTTTTTTTTTAAACTTATTTATTTATTATTTATGAGAGACATATATATAGAGAGGGAGGCAGAGACACAGGAGGAGGGAGAAGCAGGCTCCATGCCGGGAACCCGACGTGGGACTCGATCCCGGGACCCCAGGATCACGCCCTGGGCCAAAGGCAGGCGCTAAACCGCTGAACCACCCAGGGATCCCCATCTTTTTTTTTTTTTTTTTTTTTTTTTTAAGCCAGTAATGACCCATCAAGCTACATACACAGAAGCCCCTTATATTCTTAATCTTTAGAGGTATATGCTAAAATATTTAGGAAGGAAATGATATGTCCGAATTTGCCTCAGAATAATACTAGAGGGGGCAAGGTGTATGGGAAAGTAAGTGGAATAAGATTAGCCCCGAGCTGGTAGTAATTGAAGCTATGAGTAGAGTGCACATGGGACTTCCATTTTATGCTTCTGACGGTATTTGTCTTAACTTTCTCCATAATAAAAAAAAGTTTTTAAAAAAAATTAGCTTTAAAAATAATGCTAAGTCATCATACTAATATTTAGCTGCCAGGATTTTACATTTTGGAAATCTCTTGGTAGTTCTAGTGTCAGCTAATAGTTTCAGAGCACCTATACACCCCTTTTGAGCAAAGATACTTTTTTTTTAATTGAAGTATAATTGGCATTCAGTAAACCACCCATACTTAAAGTATACAATTTGATACATTTTGATATTTGTATATATACCCTTAAAACCACCACAGCAGTCAAGATAATGAGCTTAATCACTCCCCAAGCTTCCTCACATTTCTTTGCAGTTTGTCTCTTTTGCCTCTCTGTAGCTACGGCTCATCCCTAGGCAACTACTGATAAAGTTTTTATCACCATCGTCTAGTTTTCATTTCCTAGACTTTTGCACAATTGAAATCATATAGTGTATACTCTTTGTCTGGCTTCTTTCATTTATTCGAATTATTTTGAGATTTCACCAGTGGCATAGCATGTATCAATAGTTTATTCTTTTTTACTGCTGAGTTGTATTCCATTATATGGATATACTACAGTTTTTTATCCATTTACTTGTTCATGGGTACTCGTGTTGTTTCCAGTTTGAAGTTGTTACCAGTAAGGCTGTTATGGACATTCATGAATACATATGCTTTCGTTTATTTTGAGCAAATACCTAAGAGTAGAATATGATCCAATTGAATAGAGGTATATTTAACTTTTTAAGATACTGCCAAAACATTTTCCAAATTTGTTGTAGATTTCTGTACCTGCATTGTATGAGTTCTAGTTCTTTTTTTTTTTTTTTTTTTAAGAATTCTAGTTCTTATGCTTCTTGATACACTTGGTGCAGTCTTTTTACTTTTCTAGCCATTTGAGAGGGTATGTAGTAATATCTCTTTGTGGTTTTAATTTACATTTTTTTGAATAATGATGTTAAGTATCTTTTCATGTGCTTACTGATATCTTTGGTGAATTGTCTGTTCCAAACTCTTTCCCAATTTTTAAATTGAGTACTTTGTTTTCTTAGTGAATTTTGAGAGTTCTTTATATATTGTGGATAAGTCCTGTACAATATATATGCTTTACAAATATTTTCTCCCAGTTTATGTCTTGTCTTTTTATTTTCTTAACAGTATTTTTTTGAGAAGTGGGAATAGGTCAGTTTAGATATTGATGGAAGTCTCTATCAATTTTTTCTTTTGTGGCTCTTTTTTTGGGTGTCATCTGATTGGATCATATGTTAATTGTTACTAATCTTTTGTCTATAATAGCCACACCATTTTACATTCCCACCAGTAGTGCACAAGGGTTTCAGTTTCTTTGCATCCTCACTAATCCTTTTTATTTTTTTTTTAATTTTTAAAAATATTTTATTTATTTATTTGTGAGAGACATAGAAAGGCAGAGACATAGGCAGAGAGAGAAGCAGTCTTCCCCCACAGGGAGCCCAGTGCAGGACTTGATCCCAGGACCCTGGGATCACTAACTGAGCCAAAGGCAGACAATCAACTGAGCCACCCAGGTGACCCACTTTTATTTTTTTGATAGTAGCCATCCTAATGGGTATAAGATGGTATCTTATTGTCATTTTGATTTTTATTCTCTAATGATTAGTGATCTTGAACATCTTTTCATATGCTTATTGGTCTTTTGTATATGTCCTTTGGAGAAATATCTATTTAAGTCCTTTGCCCATTTTAAAATCAGATTATTTGTTTTTTGTTATTGAGCTGTAAGAGTTCTTTATGTATTCTGGATATTTACCCCTTATCAGATACATGATTTGCAGATATTTTCTCCTACTGTGTGATTTCCTTTTTACTCTGTTGATTGTTTTTTTGATACAAAGAGGTTTTAAAGTTTGATATAGTCTTGTCTATCTGCTTTTGTTCTTTAATTTCTCTTAGCACATATTTTGTCATTTTCAGTGTACAAGTATATTTGGGGCTCTCTAGGATCATGCTTATATTAAGTGAATAGTTAGAAGGACTCACAAAACTCAGAAAAGCTGTTATGTTCACTGGTTATAGTTTATTACAGAGAAAGAATACAAATTAAAATTAGCAGTTAAATGCATTGCAGGGCAGAGTCCAAGAGATACCAGGCAAGAGCTTCCAGTTTTTTTCTGTTAGTGGAGTTGTAGAACTGTGCTCAATTCTCCCAGGAACAGTATGTGACATCATAAACAGAGTATTGCTGACCAGGACACTTATTTAAGCTTTGGTGTCCAGGAGTTTTATTAGGGGCTGATCCTGTAGACATGACTGACCATAGTTCTCTGGCCCCTCCCAAAGTCAAGCAGATACTTTGTGGCCCAAGACCTTCATAGATCACATTGTTAGCAGTGTGGCCCAGAGCCTCATGTAAATAAAAACATTCTTCAAGGGCTTAGAGGTTATCTCTAGGAACCAGCCAAATCTTTCTTTGGAATGTGCAGGGTTTGGACACCTCTGACCTGATGAATTGATCCCTTACTCTACAATAGGCCTTTCACATCTTTTCATCCTTTTGGTCTCAGTTCAAATGTCACTTCCTCAGAAAGATACTCTCTGGCTACGCTATCTAAAAGTAGTCCCATCCCAAGTTTTTTTGTTTGTTTGTTTGTTTTTTTTAAATCACATCACCCTGTTTTAGTATTATCCCACATCTTATTTATTATCTCTCTCCTCCTGCTTGAGATCAGTTCATGACAGCAGAGACCTTATCTGTCTTTTCAACTGCTGTATCCCTGGCATTCACTTTTTAAAAAATTAATAAGTAATAATTAAACCTAGAAACTAAAAGCACTATAAGCCAGATATGGTTCTAAGTACCATAAGCCAATGGTAAATGGTATGAATACTTAGTTCATAGAAAAAAAAGCGTTCATCCTTTTCAATAATAAAAGAAGTTACACCATGTTCGCATATTTAACCTATCAGATTGGTAAAAATCCAAGCATTTCATAGTTTACTCTGTTGGTAGAGCCTTTTGAAATAGGAATCTCCTCTACTGCTGAGTCTTTAAAATGGTACAACCCATTGGGAGGGTGATTTGGCAATATGTATCATATATACATATATGTATCATATATACTTTGACCTAGCAGTTTTACTTAAGGAAACTTACCCTATATATATGCTCTGTACTTGTGAAATCACTTATAGGGGGCATTTATTGCAGCACTGTTTGTAAATGGCAAGAAGTTGGAAGCATGTTGATAGCAGCTATATGGAAAGAGCCCAGCACTCCATCGACAGATTAATGGATAAGGAAGATGTGGTATATATGTATACAATAGAATATTACTCAGCCATCAAAAAGAGTGAAATCTTGCCATTTGCAAAGAAGTGGATGGAACTAGAGGGTACTATGCTAAAAAAAAAAAATAAGAAAAAAAACAAATACCATATCATTTTACTCATACGTGGAATTTAACAAAACAGATGCCCGTAGATGAAGGGAAGGAAAAATAAGGCACTTGATGTAAATGAACACTGGATGTGATATACAGCTGATGAATCACTAAATTCTACCCGTATGGGATCCCTGGGTGGTGCAGCGGTTTAGCGCCTGCCTTTGGCCCAGGGCGGGATCCTGGAGACCCGGGATCGAATCCCATGTTGGGCTCCCGGTGCATGGAGCCTGCTTCTCCCTCTGCCTATGTCTCTGCCTCTCTCTCTTTCTCTCTCTCTGTCTCTCTCTCTCTATGACTATCATAAATAAAAATTAAAAAAAATAAATAAATTCTACCCCTAAAACTAATAATACAGTATATTTAACTAAATTGAATTTAAATAAAGACTTTAATAGGGATCCCTGGGTGGCGCAGCAGTTTAGCGCCTGCCTTGGGCTCAGGGCGCGATCCTGGAGACCCGGGATCGAATCCCACGTCAGGCTCCCAGTTCATGGAGCCTGCTTCTCCCTCTGCCTATGTCTCTGCCTCTCTTTCTCTCTGTGTGACTATCGTAAATAAATAAAAATTAAAAAAAAAAAAGACTTTAATAAAAAAAGAAAAGCTGGAAGCAAGTTAAATATCCATCTTTAGGGGATTGGCATAGTTATGATACATTCATCCACTGATTATGTAGCTGGTTTAAACTTTTTTTTTTTTTTCCAAAGAATAAGGATGTACTTTCTGTACTGATATGTAAAAAAAAACTCTAAGATAACATAGTTAAGCAAAGAAAGCAAAGTGCAGGAGAGTGCATTTGTTGTGCTACCATTTGTGTAAAAGGGGGGAATGAGAATATGTTTTTGTAATTTGCTTGTATATACATCAGGAAACCGCAGAGAACAATGACAGTGGTAACCTGGGGCATTAGACAACTAAGTAGAGAGTTCCGTGAGAGATTTTAAAAATTTTATTCCTTCTTATATTCTTTGACTTTAGAACCATGTGATAATTTTACCTGTTTAAATATATTGTATTTTAAAGAAATTAAAACATATAGTCGATTTTAAAAATAGTATCCAAAGTGCTGTAAAGAGAAAGGATACACTACACAAGTGCTCTAGCATCCCATATCAGCTTCAAGGGTGGGGCAGGGTGGGGTTAGTTAATGTTCATTATAAACCAGAACATCCAGTTGAGTACTGTGAATAAACCTATTATGATTGCTTCTTTCATGCCAGACTTACCCAATTAAACTGTTCATGTAGCCTAATAGGACAGCTGTGGTACCATAGAAGGAACATAGATTTCGAAGCAAGAGACAAGAATTTGATTCCTGCCTCTGCTATTTTGTGGCCTTGAGATTTTGGACAAATTGTTTTAATGTTCATCTATCAAAACCTCTGAATATATGAAAAGAATAAATGATGGGACGATGCCTGGGTGGCTCAGCGGTTGAGCGGCTGCCTTTGGCTCAGGGTGTGATCCCAGGGTTCCAGAATCGAGTCCCACACTGGGCTCCTTGCATGGAGCCTGCTTCTCCCTCTGCCTGTGTCTCTGCCTTTCTCTCTGTGTGTCTCTCATGAATAAATAAATAAAACCTTAAAAAGAAATAATGTGAGCATGCTTAGTAAATTATCAAATACTATATAAAGAGAGCTATTATTGTATTTTGGTTTATACTGCACAGTAATCAACGCCTTAAGTTCATAATTGTATTGCTGAACATTGGTCACAAAACATTCTTAGCACGTGACTTAGTCACCTCCCTCAAAGAAAATAGAAATATGAATTGCCTCAACTCTCTGCTTTCCAGCCTTCGCACTGTGTCCCTATCCTCCAGAGCCTACATTGTCTTCCAGCTGGACTTTGGTCACTCCAATGACTTGTGTTCAGCAAAGATTATCTTATTGAGTGGTGTATACATTTCTACCTTTTGTGCTTTGTTGTTGTTTTTTTTCCTTTTGTGCTTTGTAATAGTTTCCTTTCCATTCCTCATAAGGTTTAACTCTTCATAAATATTTTCTCTGTGAGGTCAAAGAGCTACTCCCGAACTCCAGACTGAGGTAGAGGGCACCACTTCCTTTGTAAAGCCAACTCTTCTCTCCTATTCACCTCCATTTATCACCTGCTCTGTTCCATGAGTTATCTCCCTGTCTTGTATCCTCAATCTCTTCTGCTGGTTTTACTTGTTCTTTGACCTGATGAGTATGCTAAAGTCTAATGTCCCTAAAATGTTTTCTTTTTTTTTTTTTTTTTTTTTTTTTAAATTTATTTATTTATTTTTAATTTTTTATTTATTTATGATAGTCACAGAGAGAGAGAGAAGCAGAGACACAGGCAGGGGGAGAAGCAGGCTCCATGCACCGGGAGCCCGACGTGGGATTCGATCCCGGGTCTCCAGGATCGCGCCCTGGGCCAAAGGCAGGTGCCAAACCGCTGCGCCACCCAGGGATCCCTCTAAAATGTTTTCAAATGTGAATCCTTTCTGTTGTCACATCTTTTATTCTTTTTGCTTCAAAGAATGATTGCTTTTAACTTGTTTCCATTCATCCTCCAGTTTATTATAATTTATGATCTTATTTCCCTCTTAACTGTTTTACTTTTGTAAAAATATTGGCCAACTTCCCATAGCTAAATTCAGTGGCTTTTCAGCTCTCATACTGCCTGTCAGTGACACCTCTGAAATGTAAACCTTCTTTGGCTGCTGTGATGTACTGATTCCTGGAGTTTCTTCCCTCTCCCTTATTTTTCTCTTAATCTCTTTGGCTGGTTTTTCTATCACCTGCTGCTGAAGCTTAGGGGTTATTCACTTCTCTCCTTGGTAATCATCCACTCTTTCTTTTCACAGGTGTTACATTACATAATGACCAACAAGTCTGCGCTGTTCTGCTTTCCATCTATACTCTCTCCTTGAGATTTCATTCATTTCCATAACTGTAGAGACTAATGGCTCCCCCCAACTCTACCCTTGAACTTTGCTGCCTGGTTGCAGGTACCTCACACTCACCTATCTTCCTATTTTTAAAATAGCTCTCCTCTTCTCCTGCCTGCTCATCTTGTGTTCCCTGCTCTATTAATGCCATCATCACCTTTCCAGTCAACCCTTTATTCCAGAAACCTCCAGTCATCCTTGACTCCTTTCTAACCATTCACATGTAATTTGCCCCAAAGCCCTGTCTGTTCTTTTGAAGTATCTTTCTCATATATCTCCTATTTTTCATTGCCACGCAGTCAGGTTTCTTTAAAATGAAACAATCTAATGTGTCACTACTTCAGTCTTAACAATTTATGACTTTTTATTGCCTACAGGACAAAGTCTAAAGTCCTTGGGCATGGCAAATGAAATTTTTTAAACCTGTTCCTAACCTTTTCCTGCCACCAACCCTGACAAACGGTGTTCTCCAGCCAGCCTAGGAGTACTCACTGATTTTCTGAGTAGGCCTTGCTTTTTAATTTCATACCTTTGTGCCACTGTCATGTCTCCACTTGGAGCCCATTAACCTTCCACTCACTCTTCTGCTTAGGAATCTTAATGCTGCCTTTCTGGACCACACGGAATGATCAGTCCTGCAGCACTTTATTCATGTCTCTGATATAATATTTAGCCTATATTAAAGCTAACTTATGGTCTCCTTAAGAACAACATCTAGATCTTTTTAATTTCAGTATTGCCATAGCACAGTACCTGGAATATTGAATTCATAATTATTTATGGGATGAATATCTTCAAAGTAAAGTAGAAGACAACTGAGCCCACACTAAGTCTGCAGAGTTCCCCTGTTGTCTTGTGAACAGCACATTGAGAGGTGGTTAAAGCTTGGTTTCTGTAGTCGAGCATGCCTGGGTTTAAACCCTCTCTGTAATGCTTCCTAGCTGTGGCCATTTCCCTACCTAGAAAGTAGTGATAATGGGGTGGCTGTGAGAATTTAATGTAAAGCACATATCACAGTCTCCAGTACATTGTAATAATTTTAAGCAGTTATTAGGATTGTAATATATTTTTAATGAATAACAGTAACAAACTCGATAGTCAGAAATGAAGTAAAAGAGTTACATGTTCTCACATGATCTAAGAGAACCTGTTCTTAACCAGGCTGATTACATTTTACAAGCAACAATGACAGTCTGCTTTCATCTCCTATACTTATGTAGGAGGAGGAGTGCTGTTCTTTTCCTCCTGTTACCTATTATTTTTACTGTTATTATTAATGCTCTTGAGATTCACTCTCCTCTTTACAAAAAGTTGAGTTTTAGATATGAACAGTAATACCAAAAAGGAAATTGAACTTGAAGAGTAAGAAAGGGAAAACCCAGGATAAGGATAAAATTGGTGTTTGGGTTAAGAGACTGAGGAAACTATAGACTGTAAGAAAGGTTCTAGTTTCATGCCATCATTCATCAAATATTTATTGTTCCCTCACTATACAGGGCAAGGTGGTGATGCCTCTCGCTGGAGGGGCATCAGAATTGTTTAAGACCTAATTTCTCTCTGTAAAGATTTTTAAAAATCTTTTGAATAACTTTTAGAGATAATTGTAGATTTACATGCAGTTTTTTTTTTTTTTTAGTTTTTTTTAATTTTTTTTAATTTTTTTAATTTTTTTTTTTTTTTTTTTTTTATGATAGTCACACACACAGAGAGAGAGGCAGAGACACAGGCAGAGGGAGAAGCAGGCTCCATGCACCGGGAGCCCGATGTGGGATTCGATCCCGGGTCTCCAGGATCGCGCCCTGGGCCAAAGGCAGGCGCCAAACCACTGCGCCATCCAGGGATCCCGATTTACATGCAGTTGTAAGAAATAATAGATCCTTTATGTATTACTACAAGGATTTTAAATCTTTAAAAAAAAAATATATATATATATATATATTTTTTTTAAAGAGAGTGGGAGGAGGGGCAGAGGGAGAAAGCAGACTCCCTGCTGGGCTCAATTCTAGGACCCCAATATCATGACTTGAGCCAAAGCAGACGTTCAACCGACTGAGCCACCCCAATTTTAAGTCTTATTAATAATGAAGGTGAGTAGCACCTGGCTGGCTCAGTTGGTAGAGTATGTGACTTTTGATCCCATGACCTTGAGATCCCACATTGGATCCTAGAACCTACTTAAAAATTATGAAGGTGAAATAGTTCCTTGTATAACTGATATGAAACCAAAGGTAGAAAACAGTTCATAATTTGAACAAGGAAAAAAAATAATTTTGAAAATGGTGAGATTACTCTGCTGGCAGATGTAGCAAATATGATCTCATGTAATACATGTCAGTTTTAAGCCAAGTGTCAGAGGATGAGTACAATTGTATTATATTGAGAACAGAGGGGGAGAATGAGGCAAACCAGGAGCCAGCTGAGAGAGAGGACCTGGGTTCCTTTACTGAAGAGCCTCCATTCATCCAGACTTCTAAACTGCACACCTCTTGTGAATTCTTTCTTTCCTCGAGTTTTTAGAACTCCAGTAATGATGGGTCTTTTCTTAATCTCAGGTCTAATTGTTCCATTTTTTTGTTTTTTGTAGAATACCTTGATTCTACTGAGTCTGACTTGAAAAAAGTTTCTCTTTTGCTTTTAGAATGACAGTAGAGAACAGCACAGCAGTGAAAGGCGGCGGCGTGGCAACCCTGAGCCATTATCTAATGGACGACCCCAGGGTAGCTCACACCAGGTGGTGGAACAAGATGATGAAGAAGATGAAGAGCTGACATTGAAATACGGCGCCAAACATGTGATCATGCTTTTTGTCCCCGTGACTCTCTGTATGGTGGTGGTCGTGGCTACCATCAAATCAGTCAGCTTCTATACCCGGAAGGATGGACAGCTGTATGTATAAGTGTTTTTTTTTATTCTCAAGGCTAGTATGACTTTTCTTTGTAGTGTGTGTGTCATCATCACCTTGGAGGCCTCTGCTTTGAAGGGGCACGAAGGCTAGAGAGTTCATCCTCTCTGACAGAGCAGTTGACAGAATAAGGAGTTATTTATTACTTGATGCTTTAAGTAGAGAAAATAAGAGTTACGGAATTATATCTCATAAGGCTGAATTTATTTGAAATTGAGCAGTTAAGAGTTGAATGTTAATCTTCTCCATCTCAGGGCCATTGGTTCCTGTTGTTCTGCTGGAATGTTCTTTCCTTTTCTGACTTTGATGGATGAATTCCTGTCATCCTTCTCATCTTTGTTTAAATGTTAAGTCCTCAAACGTAATTTCCCTGAACCTCATAACAGAATTAGGTCCTTTCAGGTAGTCTGTCTTATAGCAACCTCTTGTTTTCCACTTGTCACAATATGCAAATATATAACTTATTTACATTATTTAATGCCTGATTTTCTTATATATCATAAAGCTTATGAGGGCAGATTGTTCCCACAGCTGGTTATATAATAACTACTCAGTTAAAAAAAAATGTCTAAATGAAAGGATGAAGAATTAATGCAAGCTGGCATTCTCTAGACTCTTGAGTTTGTTGTGTAGATTGTTTGGTACTGTTGGTATAAGCCCTTTACCTTCAAGAAAAATGCTTTGATTCAGATTCATTTAGTTCTGTCTCTAGGTCTCTATAGGGCCCCTCTAGGGCTCAAAGTTTTAAGTGGATTTTGGAATTTGAATTAGCAAACTGTGTGGGATTCTAAAAGCCAAGCTTTTAACCTTTTGGGAGAAAGGCTAAGACAATAAGGGGCAAGAGTTGGTGACAGCAGTCAAAAGAGACTGGAAATATCATCTCTATAAGTTAGTTAATTTTGGCTATATAGTATAGAACAGGGTTAGCAAGCCATAGCCCATAGGACATATATGCCTGCCACCACCTATTTTTGTAAATAAAGTTTTAGTGGAACATAATAAGGTTCATTAATTTATGTATTGCCTATGGCTGCCTTCATACTACAATGGCAGGATTCATTGGTTGCAACAGAGAACATATGACCCACAAAACTTAAAATATGTATTCTCTAATCCTTAACGGGAAGTTTCCTGACCCTATTATAGGAAATCAAAACAAATGGTTTAAATGGTGTACATATTTTATCTCTTTCCCACAGAGCAGTACAGGGTGATCAGTACACATTGGTAGTGTGACTTCACATTCATCAAAGACTCAGGCTCCTTTCTTTTTCTTTGGCTTCTATCCTTTAGGTTATTCAAAGTTCCTTATCAGTACTGGAGCTCCAGGCTTTAATTCAGACAACAGGAAGCATGAAGGAGTGGAGTGGGGGAGAAAAAGACATAAGACACATCTCTCAGCAGATTTAACGCCTTTCTTAGAAGTTCCACACAACACATCCGCTTTTAACTCATTGGCCGTACTTTGTCTCAGCCACATCTAACTGTAAGGGAGTCAGAAGTCAACTCTTTTAGCTGGGAACATTGAAACCTGGAATGAAAGTATGTTTATGTGAATGAGAAACCAAGGGGAAAATGGATATGTGATGTATCAAAACAACTCCAGTTGCAGTCACCCTGTAGATAAAAAAAATAATTGTAAGCCATTACATAAGCCACTTTCCTTTGACAAGGACTTGTAGCACAGGTAGTTTATGTAGTAGAATCCAGTTCTTTAAACAAATCGCTAATGTGGACAAAGAACATTTGAGGAGTAATTATTTCAATTTGAAACATCCACTAGATGGAGCCAGTGTCTGGCTCACAAAAATCCCCCTCTCTACATTTTAGATCTCTCCTTTTATTTTGAAGCACTTAGAGTATGGCAAATTTGCTTCCACAATTCTTGGCTAGATTGCTGAGATGGGTAAAAGTCACTTATAAGATACCAGTTGAATCAAGGAAACAAAACTGGTGTTGGAGAGGAATGTGGTTTGAGATATCCATTAATACTTACTTTGGGCTTTTGTATTTTGTTTTATTATAGAATCTATACCCCCTTCACGGAAGATACTGAGACCGTGGGGCAGAGAGCCCTGCACTCAATTCTGAATGCTGCTATCATGATCAGCGTCATTGTTGTCATGACTATTCTCCTGGTGGTTCTGTATAAATACAGGTGCTATAAGGTGAGCATGAGACATGGAGATTTGTTTTCTACCATGTTCTTTGTGTGATTGGGTTTTCCTGTCACATACTTTAATTGTTCTAGTAGAGAAAAGGGCCTTATATTTTAGAACTGATTTAATTTTTAGTCCCCCCCCCCCTTATTTTTTTTGTTTTTTTTTTGTTCCCTCCTCTTATTGTAGAACATTTAAAAAATACAAAAAGACATAATTGAAAATGTTTTTGTATCCTGTCACACTCTAAATGGTTTTAACATTTTTTTTTAACACAACATTTTATTTATTCATGAGAGAAACACAGAGAGCGAGAGAGGCAGAGACACAGGCAGAGGGAGAAGTAGGTTCCATGCAGGGAGCCTGACGTGGGACTCAATCCCGGGTCTCCAGGATTACACCCTGGGCTGAAGGCAGGCGCTAAACCACTGAGCCACCCGGGCTGCCCGGTTTTAACATTTTGATTTGCAGTATACTTAGGACATTCCAGGATATATCCTAAGACCTCTGTGAATTCCCTCATTTACAAATAGTACTATAGGATATAACTGTCCCTATAAAGTAATATAACTTAAAAAAATCCAGACTTTTCTTGAGTGCAGACCAGTAGAGCCTTCTTCAGACACTGGTGTTAAATTCATTGGTGACTGGTTATATTCCCACTTCTACATTGGGAGCCATCCATTCCCTCACTATATCATCTCCTGCAGTAGCACTAGTTCTTTCCCTGGGAAGTAAGGGCAGGGGAGATTATGCAGGAAAGACAGCCTCTGCTCCCCTAGGTCACCCTCAAGCTAAGGGTTTTACTCCTGAATTTTAGCCACCTGGGACATATTTCAGATTCATGCCTTAGAAAAATCACAAAGTAATATAAATCATGAGACTGGTCTTTCTCAAATAAAAGAAATAAATGATAACTTTCCAAATATTGAAATCTACTTTATTTCCTTCTAGTATTTATTTCTATATATGCTGTAACATGGTTAAAATGTGTAATCAGTATGTGTCCTTTCTTAACTTTTATTTTGGCATAAGCATTTTTCCATATTGTGAATTCTCAGAAAATATGTCTAAAGGCTACATTTGACTCAAGGGGTGTATTGTAATTTACTTACCCTAATTTCCCTGATGTTGGACATTTAAGTCATTTCCATGTTTTTTTACTATTCTAAAAAACAATGTCTTTATGGAGCTTTTTCATCTTTCAAATTATTTCCTTAGGGTAAGAGCCTAGACACATAATTTATGGGGCAAATTATCTACATTTTCCAAATTTTATTTATTTATTTGAGAAAGAGCACAAGAGAGAGCACTAGTCGGGGCAGGGATAGAGGGAGAGGGAGAAGTGGACCCCCTGCTAAGTAAGGGGCATGGGATTATGACCTGAGCCAAAAGCAGATGCTTAACTAACTGAGCGACTCGAGCACCCCTATCTACATATTTTTAATTATGATGGTGTGCAAAATTCCTTTTTTCAAAATGATAGTATCAGTTTGTACTTAACACTAGTAGTGAATGAGACTGTCTTATCCTACCTTTACCAGCATTGATTTTTTAAAATTCTGTGCTAATTTTTATAGGGGAAACAAAATGCCTTAATTTGTATTTGGTTAATTACTAGTAAGATCAAATACCTTTCCAGTGTTCTTGAACTTGAAAATTATACACAATTTAACCTTGCTTCTTGAACATTTGAGTGGGTGGAAGTGTTAACCTAAGTGATGACCATCTGCAGTCTGACATTAGCAAGTGGAAAAGATTGAAGACAAAGATGTATATGATGATGGGAAATAGTCATCAATATTTAGAAAACCAGAGAGCAAATGATGTAAAGACCCATGCTGCAAAGCATTTTCCTTCCCCTATTTAAATATCCTCATGACAATTACTTTTTCTGCATATACATGTTTACTTGCTAGTTCTGTTTCTCTGCTTTATTGGACTCACATTGTGTCTTACCTAGATTGTATGCTACTTTTGTTCTTCACATTTTATGGGGAGTCTGTATCCTGTTTAGGGTCATACCCATACCTACACACCGTAAGATGGGCCCATAAGTTCATCCCAGTTTTAAAAGTTTGCTTTCTTCAGTTTCTTCTTTCTGTGATCTCCCTGGTACTTTGATTCTTTTCGACATCCCCATTCCATTCCTCTAGCCAGAAAGCTGGGTTTTATTTTACCGACAGGGCCAAGAAGTGGTAGGACAGAGAGAGAAATAAAACAAGTGCCATCTGCCCTGCTTTCTGAGAACTACAGCTCCTCCAGCTAGGAAACTTCCCCTCCCTCTGAAGTTTTAGGCTCGCAACCCCTATTGCCACCCCCACAGGATGGTTTCAGAGCTGAATGTGAGAGAATGTTGAAAGGAAAAAACCAAAAAGTGAGATTTTTGTGTTCTCTTTTGATGTTAGGAGACCTCTTTTCTGTTCCTTATCCAGACCTAGGCTTTTCCTAGAGCTCTCACCCATGCCCACTCGGGGTTGTATTGAGTTCTGATGGAGGGGAAAGAGTGGTAAACTCACTTCTAATTCCCCAGCCCACCTGACTCTGTTCCCTTGTCCGAGTCCTCAGCTAGCAGCTGCATGTATTCTATCCAGGTTTTATGGTTGTGTTCGGCAGTAGAGACAGGGTAGATGTTTTTACTCCATGGCACCTTGAACCTGCCTTGATATATTTTTGGTCTGTTTTGTGCATCTTCTGGTTACATCTTATTTTATTTTTTTTAAGATTTATTTATTTATTTATTTATGAGAGAGAAAGAGAGAGAGAGAGGCAGGCAGAAACACAGGAGGAGGGAGAAGCAGGCTCCATGCCGGGAGCCCAACCCAGGACTCAATCCCGGGACTCTAGGATCGCGCCCTGGGCCAAAGACAGGCGCTAAACCGCTGAGCCACCCAGGGATCCCCTCATTTTATTTTTAAAGATGTTTTTAATTTGAGAGAGAGGGCATGAGCAGAGGAAAGGGCAGAGGGAGAAGCAGATCCCCTGCTAAGCAGGGAAACCTGATGAAGTGGGGTTTGGGGCTCCTTCCCAGGACCCATGGATCATGACCTGAGCTGAGCTGAAAGCAGCCGTTTAACATACTGAGCCATGTAAGCACCCCTAGTTAGATCTCATTTTAGACAGTCTAAAAAGGGTCTTATTTCAGCTATATTTCCACAGTTATTTGTTCATTCGTGTTAGTTTTTTTGTTGTTTTGTTTTATGTTAAGTTCAAGTCTTAGCAGGCACAGCCAATTCTATAGGAACAAGTTGTTTACTTTGATTCCTAGTGTACAATAAAAGGAGCTTTTGAGTCAGAAATTCAGAAACTTGCCAGGACCTGTTTGGAAATAAACCCAGAGGATTTGTTATGTCAATGGTTGGTTGTGCAATGTCTGTGAGAAGCACGATAAGCTCAAAGACCAAACAGACTTTAAAAAGGTAGGAACTGAAAAGACAGTTAATTATTACATATCACTGTTATAGTTGAAACAATATAACTTATTAAGCCCACATGATTTCTGGCCTGGATAGTTCAGAGTTTAGAGGAGATGCTTGCTGTTCTGTACTGAAGCAAGGCTCTTTTCTTTCAGAGCCTTTAGCACAGGAAAGCTGAACTAGGGATTTTTGCAAGATGAGAAAAAAGCCTCTTTTACCACGTGATGTTCTAGAAAAAGGGGAAATGCTATTTAGTCATCATGAGAAGAGGCTTTGAATTCAGGTAATAATTCAGAAAATCATAACATCAGTGACCAGAAACTATTATTACAGACAGAGGGCTAATATCTTTACAATATGAAGAGCATTTACAAATCATCCAGAAAATTATAAACATGAACATTATGAATATGAACATTAGATCATGCAGCTCTTGATCTCGGAGTTATAAGTTTCAGCCCCACATTGGATGTGTAGACTACTTTTAAAAAATCTTAAAAAAAAAATGAACATCCTAATAAATTTTTAAAAACGCAAGCCAGAGGAATTATACAAGAAATATGACCAGGAGAGAGAGAGATTTGTATATATGTTTCCTCAGTGGTAAAAACAGAAACATTAAAATAGCATTTCATGGAAAAAAAAAATAGCATTTCATGTATTAACTTGGTAAAGATTAATACATTTTTTTGTGTGTGTGAAGTCCCTAAGCCAATGTATATCAATAGTAATTAGAAAAAGTCCATACCTTTTGACTTCATATTTTGCTTCCACAATATATCTGAAAGAATCTGAAATGCAGAAAAATATTTGCATGCTATGGTTTTTATCTTAGCATTAATTATAATTAGTATAAAGTGGAAAACCATAAATTTTATAAGAAATATGGAATTAAAAAGGTTAAATAAATAAAAACAGGTTAAATTGTGGATTCATCCATATATGTAGAATATTATAATTGAGTCATTTAAAAATCATTTTCAAAAAATATTTGGTGGCATGAGAATGTGTCTATAATAAAAAAGTTTTAAAAAACAGAATGCTAAACTGTATATTACTTGATACAATGTTGTTAAAAGGTCTTTATACATGCAGACAGAAAACATGCCTGAAAAAAAAACATTAATAATGACTGGTTGTCACTGGTCAGTGGGAATGGTTTCTTTCCTTTAGTGTTTCTGTATCTTCTCAGTGTTTTTTTTTTTTTTTTTCTTCTCAGTGTTATACACATACATATATTACTCTTGTATTCAGAAAAGTGCTTTCTTAAAATGAATACAGAGTACCAATGTACATCTCCCACTTTTTAAAGCTTTTCTGTTTTGTAATATTTTATATACTTTTTAGTTTTGTAAGTTGGATTATCTCTGAAGCTGAGACTTCGAGCACTATGGGATGAGATGCATGCGGAAAGGTTCCTTTCTGCTTAAGCTTTATTGGATTTTCTGCAGATAAAATAGAGTAAGGGCTCCCTTTAGAATATTTTGCTAAATTTGAATATTTTGAGAGGGAGATGTACAGATGTCTTCAATTTACTTTGATATGTATTAAAAAGGACTAATAGGTGGTTAAAAATGCAACAAAGCAAGTATAGCAATATGTGAATGGTAGGTGTTAGATAGGTATTACCTATAAAATTCTAAACTTTGCTGTGTGTTTGGGGAAAAAAAAATATATATATATATTTTAAGATTTTACTTGGCAGAGAAAGCACGAATGGGGAGGGAAGACAGATGGAAAAGGAGATGCAGGCTTGATCCCAAGACCCTGAGATCACGATCTGAGCTGAAGGCAGACATTTAACCAACTGATCCACCCTGGTGCCTCTTGAAAATTTTTATAATAAATTATCAGGGGAAGTTTTTGTGGAAGAACACCAGAAATTAAGTTGGTTGTATATAGACAGTCAATTTAGAATATTCAGATGTCCAAAGATTATCAACTTCAATGTAAAACCATTCTTTTAACCTTTTCCCAAATTGTACCATTTTATGAAGTTGTTATAAAGAACAAGACACAGTGAGAATTTTTAAGAAATGTTTTCTTTCAAAGAAATAATTACAGATCACCTTAGGTGATCAAAACAAGAGAAAATATATATTTTAATCATGACTAGATTTTCATAGCTAAGAGCCTGATTATTGGAACAACTAAATCTGGGAAGTGGGTGTAGATTTTTTGTTGTTATTAATGAAGACAATATTCTGGTTAAGAGATGATGTTCTGGAGGGGTACCTGATGGCTCAGTGGTTGAGCATCTGCCTTCTGCTCGAGTAGTAATCCTGGGATCCAGTTCTGCACAGGGCTCTCAGCAGGGGCCTGCTTCTCCCTCTGCTTCTGCCTCTGCCTCTGTCTGCCTCTCTCTGTGTGTCTCATGAATAGATAAATAAAATCTTAAAAAAAGAGAGAGATGGTGTTTGGGAAAGTTGTTGGTTAAATAACTCCTTCTGTTATTAAACAGTAAACTTCATTGAAAGATTAAAGCATATAATGGGTGTATCCACCTCAAAATAATTTCAGTTTTGGTTAGAAATTACTTGACAATTCTTTGTGTTTCTCTGTTCTGTTCTTAAAAACGCCAGGCTCGGGCAGCCCCTGTGGCTCAGCAGTTTAGCGCCGCCTTCAGCCCAGGGCCTGATCCTGGAGACCTGGGATCGAGTCCCATGTCAGGCTCCCTGCATGGAGCCTGCTTCTCCCTCTGCCTGTGTCTCTGCCTCTCTCTCTCTCTTTCTCTCTCTCTCTCTCATGAATAAATAAGTAAAAATCTTAAAAAAAAAAAAAAAAAAAACCCAGGCTCCCTGAGTTGTATAGTATTTTCCCAAATACATCCATTACATAAAAGTACCATTTAAAATGTTCATCTTAGGCAGCCCCCGTGGCTCAGCGGTTTGAGTGCCACCTTCAGTCCAGGGTGTGATCCTGCAGACCCGGGATCAAGTCCCACATCGGGCTGCCTGCATGGAGCCTGCTTCTCCCTCTGCCTGTGTCTCTGCCTTTCTCTCTGTGTGTCTCTCATGAATAAATAAATAAAATCTTTAAAAATAAATAAAAATAAGAAAAATGTTCATCTTGTGTAAAAGATTACAAAAATCAGATCTGATTCTCTCATATTCATAAGCTGTACGCAACTAATAGTGACTAATGTTTAGGTAGTCTATGAATTCTGCATAAGGTTAGACTGACTTGTAAATGTTCCAAAGAATTTGTAATATTATTACTTATTAATGAGCCATGTAAACATAGAAAGCATTATAATTCTTACTGAAACTCTAGATTTGTAATGTTATTTTATCAAATGGCTATATAACTTAAAAGGGCTATTTTTTAAAATGCAGTTAATGTATGTATACATAAGTTACTTAATGGAATATCTGATTTTCAGTTTCATTGAATTTTATTTTATTCAGTATATTTTTATTTCAGAAATACCACAAAAATTTCCATTGAAAATACTGCTTCCCTAAAGTTTAAATGTTGACTATTGGCTTTGTTGATAATTTTAGAAAGCATTATTTTTTAAATTTCACGTATTTTGAAAGGAACAAGGTTCTATATATGTCTTGCTGAACTTTCTTTCTTTCTTTTTCTTTCTTTTATTCTTTCATTCTTTCATTCTATTTATTTATTCATGAGAGACCCAGAGAGAGGCAGAGACACAGGCCGAGGGAGAAGCAGGCTCTATGCAGGGAGCCTGATGTGGGACTTGATCCCAGGACCCTGGAATCACAACCTAAGCCACAGACAAGATGCTCAACCACTGAGCCATCCAGGCACCCCATGAATTTTCTATCTATCTATCTATCTATTTATTTATTTATTTATTTATTTATTTATTTTCTTTCTTTCTTTCTTTCTTTCTTTCTTTCTTTCTTTTCTTTCTTTTTTTTAATTTTCTATTTTCTATTCTGAGTAGTTCAGTACCAAAGAGTTCCAATATAAGTGTGTACTGATCCCAAAGTCAGTTTGAGTTTTGCCATTTGAAAAGCATAACATATGCAGAAATAATATATTGCTTTTGAAGTAAGAAATTTACCTTTTTTTAAGGTTATGAGATCTGTTAATTATATTGAAATCCTTTCTTTTCTAGGTCATTCATGCCTGGCTTATTATCTCATCTCTATTGTTGCTGTTCTTTTTCTCATTCATTTACTTGGGGTAAGTGGTGAAATATTTGGTCTGTTTTTCAGAAATTAACTTTTTGAGCTATATAACTGTCACTTAAAGCCATGTACTCTGTTGATGAAATACTCTTAAATTATAATTGTTACCACATATAGTTTGTAGTTGGTATATTTAAGACTGGTTTGTATTGGGATCCCTGGGTGGCTCAGCAGTTTAATGCTTGCCTTTGGCCCAGGGCGTGATCCTGGAATCCTGGGATCGAGTCCCACATCAGGCTTCCTGCATGGAGCCTGCTTCTCCCTCTGCCTGTGTCTCTACCTCTCTCTCTGTCTCTCATGAATAAATAAATAAAGTCTTTACAAAAAAAAAAAAAAAGAGTGGTTAGCATTATATTTTTTAATGGCTGCACTAAATTTCATTTTATGAAAATAACATATGTCCAGCTATAAAATTTATTGTGCATATTTATTTTTCTGATTTCAGATATTTTTAAACTAGGGTTTCTTTTTTTTTTTTTTAAGGTTTGATTTATTTATTCATGAGAGACAGAGAGAGAGGCAGAGACATAGACAAAGGGAGAAGTAGGTTCCATGCAGGGAACCCGATGTGGAAATAGATCCAGGCATTCCCGGATCACATCCTGAGCTGAAGGCAGATGCTCCACTGCTGACCCACCCAGACATCCCTAGAGTTCCTTTTCATTGTGGCATTTTCAATGGTATATAGCCTTTTTTTAGTTTTTGTACTTATTTTTACAGCTATGACCTATGATACTGGTTTCCCATTTATATGAAAGACACTGAGTTTTCTGTTAAAGTAAGCTCAACTTGAGGGAAAAAGTGAATTAATTTAAAGAAAACTGTTAAATAACAGCACAGTTTGATATAAGATATGGTAAAAAATCATGAAGGTAGGATATGAATAATTTGAAGGAACCATTAAACAACATTTTGATGAAAATTACTGTACACAAATATTTTTAGATTTCTGTTTAATTTTTTTCAGGGAGGTGTTTAAAACCTACAATGTTGCCATGGACTACATTACTGTTGCGCTCCTGATCTGGAATTTTGGTGTGGTGGGAATGATTGCAATTCACTGGAAAGGGCCGCTGCGACTCCAGCAGGCATATCTCATTATGATCAGTGCCCTCATGGCCTTGGTATTTATCAAGTACCTTCCAGAATGGACAGCGTGGCTCATCTTGGCTGTGATTTCAGTATATGGTAAAACTCAAGACTGACATTTTGTTCATCACAGAAGTACCTCACTGGTGTGTTTCCCTTCCTTTTCCAGTTATCTTGACTTAGGAAAGTGATAACAGTTACATCCCATAGCTCTTCAGTAAATAATTAATTAGCTATAGTGTCTTTTTCATATAAAGATTTCCACTTTTTTGAGGTTAAATTCTTTAAAGATCTTTTCTTACTGCCTCCCAATTTAAGCCAGTGATGAATTAGTGGAAGGATCCATGGACTTCTGGTCAGAAAACTTAGATTTAAATCCTGCGTCCACCACGCCATCTTTGTGATGCTAAGAAAATGTCTCAGAGTCTTTGAGCTTTGGTTTCCTCTTTGAAAACAGACACAGTGCTTCCAGAGCTGGAATAGTTCAGAACCTATGTTGAAAAGCACTAGCAGAGTGCTTCTCCACACACATAAAATGCTCATTAGTTTTTTTTTTTTGTTATTTATTTATTTATTCATTCATTCATTCATTCATTCATTCATTCATTCATTCATGAGAGACACAGAGAGAGAGAGAGAGAGACAGGGAGGCAGAAACACAGGCGGAGGGAGGAGTAGGCTCCACGCAGGAAGCCCAACCTGGGACTCGATCCCGGGTCTCCAGGATCACACCCTGGGCTGAAGGCAGCGCTAAACTGCTGAGCCACCCGGGCTGCCTGCTCATTAGTTTTTAAAATAAAAATTAGGTTACCTACTTTTTATAAGGCAACTTGGGTAGATTTATTCTTTTAAAAATAAAACTTTTTTTGGGTAGTGTGAAATTCAAATTCATTAACAACTTGTGTCACATGGGTTCTGAACACAGTGTACCCTTGTCTTGAATGAGAAAAGCAGTTGTATAGATGTGTACTCTGTGGCTATCACCCTGTATGAAAGCCAGAAAGAGATCCAATTTTAGAGGTCAGTATGTAGCCTCTATATTATAATTTTATCCCTATTCAAATGCTTATTGAAATGTCAGGTGACCTGTAGTAAGAATCCTCATCATTGCCATTTGACTGATGAAGAAAAAGTCCGTGGAAATAATAGAATTAAATTAGTTCTATTCTCATATTTGAGCAATCAGTCCTAGAACTATAGAGGTCAAGTACTCTCTGCGCTTTTCATAAAGATCTTAGGTTATGTAGTACTTGATGGTTTGCAGAATACTCATCTATTACTACATAGCTTTAATCTGGCTAGTTCTGACCTCCATCCAATCAGTAGCTGGTAAATACTCTGCAGTCAGACGTTTTACTAATATGTTCTATTCAGTGCCTTTTTCAGCAGCTACAGTTTGCCCTCACCATCAGAGGGACACACTATATCTTTACATGGCTACTCATGGAATTCTTATGCAGCTCTACCATTATGTACAATTTTTGTTGGCTAGATCTTAACCACATCCAACTTTCTCCAGGGGCATAAGTATAACATCACATTGATGATATTATCCTCTGAAAAGATTAATTTGACATATTCATTGAAGACATAAAAATATTCACACAGGAGCCCCCCAAAAAAAAGAGGGTGGGCATTTGCCTGTACATAGTACAAGGCTTTGCCACTCCACTTGAATTCCTGAAAATTGGTCTTCTGTATCTCTGACACTGACAAGAAATAGCAATAACAATGGAATCTCCCTACAACCACAATGTTAAAACAACCCCAGTATCTTTTAGGCCTTTTTGGGATCTGGAGGCAACATTTCCTCATTTACAATTTTATGTAAGCCTATTTATACTGTTAAACATTCACCAATCTTGAATTGGGGCCCTCTGTAATAAAAGGATCTAGAATCTGTCCAAATTGTGATAGAAGTCATTGCCTTTAATGTCCCCTCTCCCTGCCTCCAGAGAATCATTCACTGTAGAAGCTATAGCAACTTCCTCTCACACCTGAAATCCCTGGACCGCCCATGATGATCAGAAGTTGCTCATGGATTCTGGTATGAGAAACTGCCCTCCTCAGTCCCATGCTGTACACTGCTAGAGAGGCAGTTGAAGAGTGTATATATAGCTCTCCAGGAAACAGGTTCTCACAGGCCCTGAGCCTGTGAAGCTCCACATCCTTTTGTGGGTATAGAGGCAGGATTCTACAAATTCAGGACAGTTACCGGGACCTCCCTGCTAAGACAGAAATGTTGTCCCTGCTACAGGACAGAGCTAAGTCGGGGCCTTCTAGAGAGGTGGCCTCTTCTGTCCTCACTCTCTTGCTAGTTGACAACGTACTAGAGGAGCTCACCCCTCTCTCAGACCTGGGGCTACCTGGGGAGCCCTTTGGGATCAAATGAATGAACAGCAGTGGGAGTTAGTACACTGTGTGGACAGCATCAGAATTATGTATGATGAAGCTTACTGAAGAGCTCCATCTTTTCATACCTTAATCCAGACATCCTTTTTTTTTTTTTTTTTTAAGATTTTATTTATTCATGAGAATACACAGAGAGGAGAGAGATAGGCAGAGATACAGGCAGAGGGAGAAGCAGGCTTCATGCAGGGAGCCTGACGTAGGACTCGATCCAGGGTCTCCAGGATCACACCCTGGGCTGCTGGAGGCACTAAACTGCTGAGCCACCAGGGCTGCCCTAATCCAGACATCCTTGATCAGAGTGGGATCGAGGAGTCAGCAAAATTAGATAAACTTTAGCCAGTCATCTTATTCTAGCCAACAGTTGGCTCCCTGTGCATTTTTACAGACTATTGGGACATCACCATGGTGTAGTCATCTGGTTTCACCAATGATAGCAACAGCAATTACTTATCCAAGATTTTTCCTCCTTGAGGAAAATAACAGAGTCTCCGGCCTCACGGATACTCAAAAAGTGTATGTCAAGGTTACACATGTCTCACATACTGAAGCCACAGTACAGGCCTCATTTTGTCCATCATGGACTTCCAGACATTGTTAATAGTGACCATCTCACCTGTAAAAGTATATGATGCCAGGCTCTTGAACAAGAGTTTCAATGGGACTTTCACCATCCCTACCAGCCTCAGGCTACAGACCTCACAGAGCACCATTGTGACGTACTCAAGTTAAAATTTAATTAAATGGAACGTGGCGTATTTCTATCATCGAACATTAGGGGTGAATTACAATAAAGAGTCTGGTTCTTTTTTTTTTTTTTTTTCCAAAAACAAAAGCAGAGTGCCAGTTCTGGAGGCAGCCTTTGGTTCAAAGCCAGGCTCCTCTCCTATAATTTATTGGCTGTGTGACTCTAGACACAATGTTCATCCCTTAAGTCTTAGTTATTGTGAAGATAAATGAAAAAATGCGTATAATTCATTTAGGACAGTATAAATGTTAACCGTTATTTTTAAAAATATATAATCCTGTAATCAAGGCAGTAATTCCTGTTTTACTGCTAATAAACCTGAAGTTTAGAGAGGTAAAGTATTTTCCTAAGCTTACACTGTTTGATTAGAATCTGAATCCCAAGTCCAGTATTCTTTCTACTTCAGTATTTCTTCCATCAACACTCTTGCTTCCATACATGGTACAAATGATTATTTCTACAGACCTTTGAGTTCCTTTAAAGGAAGAGACTTTTCGTTTTTGTTTTTTAAAGATTTTATTTATTTATTCATGAGAGACAGAGAGGCAGAGACACAGACAGAGAGGCAGAGGGAGAAGTAGGCTCCCTGCAGAGAGCCTGATGCAGGACTCGATCCCAGGACCCTGGGATCACAACCTGAGCCAAAGGCAGGCACTCAACCACTGAGCCACCCAGGTGTCCCAAAGAGACTTTTATATCCACCATTTAGAGTAGTAATTCTCAACTCCATTTTTACAAGGTCTGAAGATTTTTTTAATATGTCACACAGGTTCTGAAGTTTTTTAAACAAAACAATTCACTTTAGTTGCTCTAAAAATGAAGGAATTTATCACTTAGCAATTCTATAATGGGCAGCATGGCGTTAAACCAAAAGAGTTCTGGGACGTGCAGCTTCAAACAGGTTGAAAATCTTATTTCAGAGCACAGCAAATCTCCCTTTTCTCATCCAAAACAAATCAAAGTGGAAGCAGTGAGAGCAGAGAATTCTTTGTGTGTTTTATTATATTAGTAGTAGTAGTTGTAGTATTCAAGGAGACATGACCACTTGCAAGTGTGAGGTTTTTTGTTTTTTTTTTGTTTTTATGTTTTTACTTAAATGCGTCTGAATGATGTCAATACAAGTTGTGAAATCTTCACAAACTTAGCTACACCTGTTTCAATATTTTTAAATGTTTGAAATTTTCTGTATTCTGAATTTTTATGGCACAGAAAATGTGAGAAAGATTACAGTTGATGGAAAGAGATGGTGGTAAAATCAAGAATAATTTTAGGCAAATTGTTTCTGCTCTGAGTTGCTGTTTCTGTAAAATAAGCCACTTTTCACCACATGTATTCTAAGACCTGGTTATGTGAAGTGCATTTGACAGGAGAACCAAAGAAATATTAAATTTTTTCATCCAAAAAGATTTATTATTTTGTTTTAAATTTACTGTCCTTTAACTCAAGTATCCCTAAGTACTACATACAGTTTTTAAAAAGGAGAGGGAATCCGTCTCTGTTACTCTGCTGTTCATATTTTGAAAAATTCAGTAATCCCCTGTATTAAATTCCTCTCATTCTAAGCTTCCATCTGTGGCTCATAGAATGATTTGTTCAGAAATGACTTGTCTTTGTTTCTGCCTGTTGGAAATTGACAACTGCTCCTGTCATTATCTCTGCCTCTTTTCTTCAAACTGGGAAGACATTACTGGAACTTCATCATGATCCATTGTAAACATAAAGTAGGCAAAACCCAAATGAAATTGACATGGATCTTCTGTGTGGTTTTGTTTATTTTGTTTAGGTTGTTTTTCCCCCCACCAGTTTACCTGCTGTTTATTTCATATTCATTCAACATCTTGCTATTGTAAACAAGACATTATTAACCCTTTTTCCCTTGGTTAATTCTTCCCTAACACACTCATTTGTAAGTTTAGCCAATATACTTTTCCAGATATTTTTTTTCTCTTTCTAGATTTAGTGGCTGTTTTGTGTCCAAAAGGCCCACTTCGTATGCTGGTTGAAACAGCACAGGAGAGGAATGAAACTCTTTTTCCAGCTCTCATTTACTCCTGTAAGTATTTTGGAATGATGTTAAATTAGTACCTACTTAGAACTTATAGAAACTCAAACACATGTAATTATGATCATTATCGTGATTCTTTTTCTCATCTTAAATGCATAGTACTAAGAGAACTTCTCCACATCCCTGTTTGCTTACAAACTATTGTCTTCCAACTGATGCTAGTTCAAGAGAGTTTTCAGTAGGTGTAGAAATAGAAGAAATATTTAGAGAGTGGAGAGCCATTACTCCTATTTAAAATCTTAGTAGTCAAAAAAAAAAAAAAAATCTTAGTAGTCAAAGAGTTATTGAGCACTTACCACAGAGGAATCTTGCTCTAACTCACTGAAAGAATTGTACTATTCCTTTTTTTTTTTTTTTTTTTTTTTTTTTTTTTTTTTTTATTATTTATTTATGATAGGCACACAGTGAGAGAGAGAGGCAGAGACACAGGCAGAGGGAGAAGCAGGCTCCATGCACCGGGAGCCCGACGTGGGATTCGATCCCGGGTCCCCAGGATCGCGCCCTGGGCCAAAGGCAGGCGCCAAACCGCTGCGCCACCCAGGGATCCCAGAATTGTACTATTCCTTTACAGTGCGTTTGCCGCTTTTTTTGTTGTTATTTTGGGGTCCTTCTCGATCATTCAGTACAGATGCATTTGGGCATTGACCTAATCTGCCACAGAGCACTAAGGGGACATAAAGATGTGTAAGATACTTTGCCTTCCTCAGAGCTCCTTTCCTTACAGTTTAGAGGTGAGATAAGACAAATGTATAAATAAGCCACATCCAAGGCATTCTTGTTACCAGATTCAGAGGAGGCACAATCAAAGTGTAAGGAGAGTTAAGAAGAAGGAAAACCTGGCTGGGGAATCAGGGAACAGCTTTGTGGATGAGATAGCATTTGGATTGAACCTTTTAAGGATGGTGGTATTTCAGCAAACACAGATGGGAGAGTTGATTCTGTAAGTGGGCTTGTCACAAAGAATGGCTTTGAGACATAAGTATGGGGGGGGGGGCATCTTTATCAAACTTTAGGCATTTAGATTGACTAGGACATGGAGTAAAAATGGGGGAGAGTATTAGGAGTATGAGTTTAGAAAGGCAGACTAGGGCAAGGATAGCTTTGAGTGGCTGGTTTAGATATCTGTATGCTGGGATCCCTGGGTGGCTCAGCAGTTGCGCATCTGCCTCTGGCTCAGGGTGTGATCTCGGGATGCTGGATTAAGTCCCACATCGAACTCCCTGCATGGGACCTGCTTCTCCCTCTGCCTATGTCTCTGCCTCTGTGTGTGTGTCTCTCTCATGAATAAAGAAATAAAATCTTAAAAAAAAATAAAAGGTATATGTATGCTATTCAGTGATCACTGGGGAATCACAAAAGTTCTTGAGCATAAAAATAATGTGATCAGAGCTGTGGCTCCGTAGGCTTGCAGCATTGTGCAAGATGAATTTGGGTGATGAGAACTGAGGTAGTGGAAAGCATAACTAAGCAGATACTGCTGTGATCTTGCTGGGAAATAATGAGGGTCTGAATTGTGGTATTGTTGATAACAGATCAGGAAAGAGAACTGAATGACAAGAGGCTTTGGAGGTAGAATCAGAGTTTTTAGCAACTGATGAGAGAAGTTTTAAGCCTGAAGGAAAGGTGAATGAAGGAGATGTTTTTCTTATTTGAAGAACATTTAGTTTTGTCTGTGGCCCATGTGTTATTTATAGTTGATGGGACCTGTGAAACAGGTAGAAATTCCCAGCATAAGTTTCAAAGTAAAGTACTACTGCTTGGGGGAAAGGTTGATCAGAAGTGCAAGATTGAAAGCGTAGCAGTGGTAGTTGAAACTTTGGAAATGAATGAATGGTTCAAACAAGAGTGAATGAGAAAATGTTGAGAGAACTTTGTCAACTCCTGTGTTTAGAGAGTGAGAAAATGAAGAGACATCAGTAAAGGGAAGAGAAGAAAATTGGGATAGCCAGGATTTTTCACTTAACAGTATCAAGACATGTTTTCCATGTCAGTTTGGGAAGTGGCTGTACAGTATTCTCTGTATGGATACTCAGAAAAGGGTGTCCTTTAGACTATTTCCATTTCTGTCACAAACATTGCTTACAGAGATCATCTTTGTGAATATTTTTGTAAGATATATTCTTAAAAATGGAATTGCTAAGTCAAAGCATGTATGCCTTTAAATTTTGGTGGCTGGCTCCAAATTCCCCCATAAAAAGGCTATACCAATTTATATTTCCTTTAGTAGTGTGAAGGTATCCGTTTCCTTACACCTTCATTATTATGTGTGTATGAAACTAATAGGCAAAAAATAACCTCTTGTATTTATTTATTCATGAGAGACACAGAGAGAAGGAGAGGCAGAGACACAAGCAGAGGGAGAAGCAGGCTCCTCGCAGGGAGCCTGACATGGGACTCGATCCTGAATCTACAGGGTCACACCCTGGGCTGAAGGCGGCGCTGAGCTGCTGAGCCACCTGGGCTGCCCTCTTGTTTTATTTTGATCTTGGTTTATTAACTAATAGCTATTAGTGATTATTTGGACTTTTCTTGTGTTTTTCTTAGCTATATATATATATTTTTTAAGATTTTATTTATTCATGAGAGAGACACAGAGAGAGAGAGAGAGAGAGGCAGAGACACAGGCAGAGGGAGAAGCAGGCACCAGGCAGGGAGCCCGATGGGGGACTTGATCCCGGGACTCCAGGATCATGCCCTGGGCCGAAGGCAGGTGCTAAACTGCTGAGCCACCAGGGATCCCCAGCTATATACTTTAATTTCTTGTTTTGTGACTGGGTATGATATTCATTTCCATATTTAAAATTTTTTAATTGTACAAGTAATACATTAATGTATTATGCTGGAGAAACTTAAATATTGTAGATAAAGCTAAATTTCACTATAACTGTCATCTCCAATCTTAATACCTTACCAAGCAGTTAGCCCTCTTATCAGTTTGATATATCTTTGTAGACGTTGGGGGGGTGTTTTTTTTTTTTTTTTTCTGTTGGGTTACTAGAAAAGCAGAGTTTCAAGAAGGAGAAAACCAAATGCTCTAAAAGCCAAAGATAAGGACTAATGATGCCTTGGACATCTTCAGTGACATTTAAGAGAGCAGCTTCAGTAGAATGGTAGGGCCAGAAGCAGTGCTCCAAAGGGAGAAAAGTGTGTCTGTGTTTTGCTTTTGCTGGCAGTGGAAGTTACAGTGTGGCCAGGAGAAGAAGGTGAAGGAGGAGAGATACAGTAAAAATATCACCTACTACTGCAGAGACTCCTCTGTCTCACAGGCAGAGCAGCAGTGACCTAAGAGGAGAGTGGGCCTGAGGAAAGTTGTTTCCAGGAGATAGAAGATGTAATTGTGTTTCTAAGGTTGAGGGGAAGGAGCCAGTGTAGAAGGCCTTTGAAGAGACCATCAAGAAGGAATAATTAATGGAGCAAGGTTATCAACAAAGCAGGTGGAAGTTGCTCTAAGAGTTGAGGAAGAATTTGATGAGAACTGGGAAGATTTGGGAGGAAGGAAAAAGACAGAAAAGCAGAAGGTAATGAGACATAGTGAAAGAGAGAGGAAAAGTTGGGAGCATGTGTTAGTTGCCCTTAATCTTGTAAACCCAGTCATTTAGGGGAAGTGGAGAGGTAAAGACTGCTTGTACCCGGAGAAATCTGGTCAAGTGTTAGAAAACCCTTTGTCTGGAATGCAGTGATCTTTTTTTACTCTTTTTATTCCAGTACAAATTTATTATCATGTGCTTCCTGTGTTTTTTGGCAGAAAAGAGCAGGTGAAGTTTTGAACATCAGTGTTTTCCTCTTAACATTTGGGTGTGAGCTTCTTATGTTTTATTCCTGGAAATTAAAATCAACTATGTATTTTATATTTGTGCATATAGAATGTTCTGCCAAATGTTTATAGTGAATGCTGGTTGGAAGTAACTTAAGTGTCCATCAAAGAGAACACTTTCAAATACTTATGGTACATTCATAAAATAGATAATTGTACAACCTTTAGAAAGACTGAAGTAGACTGAGGTATACAGACTGACATCTGTATATGTCCAAGTGTTTTTTTAATGTTAGAAGTTATATACTAAATACAGAAAGCAAGACTTATGGGTTCTTGGGTGGCTCAGTCAGTTAAGCATCTGCCTTTGGCTCAGGTCATAATCTCAGGGTCCTGGGATCAAGTTCAACGTTGGGCTCTCCTCAACAGGGAGTCTGCCCCTCCTCCTCTGCACCCTCCCCACTTGTGTGCTCTATGTCTCTCAAATAAATAAATAAAATCTTTAAAAAAATAAGAAAGCAAGATTTAAAGCCATAATGCAGTATCCTTTGGGAGGAAGGGAGCTATGTATGGTTGTCTATGTATATACAATCCTGATATATTTAAAAGACTGAAAAAAGGCTAATAGTGTTTACCCTCAGGAAGTGGGATTTAGAGATTAAAGTAACTTTTATATTTTTCTTTTTACTTTTCTTCACTTGTAGAGTTTTAATAGTACTTTATGGGGTTTTTTAATTTTTAATTTTATTTTTTAAAGATTTTATTTATTCATGAGAGACAGGGAGAGAGAGAGGCAGAGACACAGGCAGAGGGAGAAGCAGGCTTCATGCAGGGAGCCTGACGTGGGACTCGATCCTGGGTCTCCAGGATCAGGCACTGGGCTGAAGGTGGTGCTAAACCACTGAGCCACCCGGGCTGCCCAATTTTTAAGTTTTTAAAAGATTTTTTATCTTATGTATTTGAGAGAGAGAGTGCACAAGTGGGTGGCAGAGGGAAAGGAAGAAGTATACTCCATGCTGTTTTAAATTATTCTTTGTGTTTTCATAATTTTATATTGTTTTACTGTTATGTCTACTGTTAGCTGTTGTTACAGTAATGTAGTATAACATACTACCTTAAAACTCAGTGCCTTGGGGATCCCTGGGTGGCTCAGAGGTTTAGTGCCTACCTTTGGCCTGGGGCGTGATCCTGGAGTCCCGGGATCAAGTCCCGCATTGGGTTCCCTGCATAGAGCCCGCTTCTCCCTCTGCCTGTGTCTCTGCCTCTTCTCTCAGTCTGTCTCTCTCATGAATAAATAAATAAAATCTTAAAAAAAAAAAAAAAAAAAAACTCTGCCTTAAAAATAATAATCATTTATCATTCTCCCTCCCGCCCCCCCCATGTCTGCAGGTCATTTGACTTAGCTGCTCTGACTTGGCTGTGGTAGCTCTGTTGCATGTATTCCATTCTTCCACTAGTGGGCTAGCTGAAAACATGTTTTTATTGGGTAGAGGAGCAAGACAGTGGCAGCATGACCTTTTAAGGCCTAGGCCTGATATTAGCATGCTGTCACCTCTGCCACTTGCCATTGGTTGAAGCAAACCACATAGCTGAGGCCCTCCCCCCCCACCCCCAAGAGAAGGAAGACTGCATTCCATTCACAGTGACACCATGGCAGGCATGTGGGTACAGGAGGGCTGAAAAATTAGGAATAGTTTTTCCGTCTGCCACATTAAACATGTATATTGATTTTATATGATAAATAAGCATTTACTCTGTTGTTTAAAAATATTCATATATATATTTTAAAACTCAGGTCTGCATAATATTTGATATTCTGAGGTATTTTAGCAATAATTCAACATTTATGGGAAAATATAAGCATAAACCTTTACGTCTTGTGTAGATAAGACAAGTTCCAAAAAGTGTCAGTTCTCATGAAATACTGAATCTGTAGTGAGGATTTCATAAATCACTGAGTTTGAGAGAGCCTTTTTTTTTTTTTAAGAATGTAAGAAAGGAGCAGTATTATTAATCAGTACTTTTTCCCTGATGCAGAAATAAACACAAATGTGGAAAGTTTTAAATATTGACTACTTGGTCTTTAAAAATGCAATCCTTTTTTGCATTTGTATGCTCTTCCCCAGTTAAGGATATTTGGTTTGCAAAAGGGTCATACTTTTCCTCAGGAAATGTATGCATTTTTGTTTGTTTTCTATTTCCATCGTTCTACAGAGAAAATGTACACCTAGATTTTGAACTCAAATCATTCTCCCCTGATAGTCACTAATAGAGGTGGTCTACCAAAAATTCAGGTAGCTTATCAAAAATTGAGGCTAACAATTCCTTGAGGTAGTCTATTTTCTATAAAGTTTATATATATATATATATATATATATATAGAGAGAGAGAGAGAGAGAGAGAGAAAGAATATATATATAGTACATAATATAGTATATATATGCATACACACACACTTTATATATGTATACTTTACATATATATATTCTTTTTATTTTTTATTTATTTTTATTTTTTTTAAGATTTTATTTTTTTATTCATAGACACAGAGAGAGAGGGGCAGAGACACAGACAGAGGGAGAAGCAGGCTCCACGCAGGGAGCCTGATGTGGGACTCGATCCCGGGTCTCCAGGATCACACCCCAGGCTGCAGGCAGCGCCAAACTGCTGTGCCACCGGGGCTGCCCTACATATATATATTCTTTTTAAAGGGAGTTCATGCACGGGGTGGGGGTGGAGGGCCGGGGGAAAGGGCAGAGGGAGAATCTTAAGCAGGCTCCACACCCAGCTCAGAGTCTGACGTAGAGTTTGAGGTCATGACCCAGAGATCAGAACCTGAGCTGAAATCAAGAGTCGGACATTCAACTGACTGAGCCACTCAGGTGCCCCTATAGCTTTTCTTTGATTTAATAACAGTTTGGGGAGTTTAGATTATGTTAATTTTTTAAATTGCATATTTTTCTATTGATCTAAGATGTTTGGTGTTGACTTAAAAGATTGAGAAGTGGGCTTTTAGGTACTATTTTAGTAATATCCAACAGGTCTATATTCCATTACTGGTAGTTTATGTGAGTGGTTAGCAAATTACTGCCTGTAGCCAAATCTGGCCTACAGCCTGTTAGCCAAGAGTGGTTTTTACCATTTTAGCACAAAGAAGAGTATGTGACAGGCCAGATGTGACCCACAGTCCCAAAATGTCTATTATTTACCTCTTTTTTTTTTTTAATTTTTTTTTAATTTTTTTTTTTTATTTATTTATGATAGGCACACAGTGAGAGAGAGAGAGGCAGAGACACAGGCAGAGGGAGAAGCAGGCTCCATGCACCGGGAGCCCGATGTGGGATTCGATCCCAGGTCTCCAGGATCGCGCCCTGGGCCAAAGGCAGGCGCCAAACCGCTGCGCCACCCAGGGATCCCTATTATTTACCTCTTTACAGAAAAAGTTTGCTGAAACCTAATTTCCATGCTAGTATTAAGTATTGAAACAAAAGAATTTGTAGCTCTCTTTTTCCATACTTGCATAAAGGAAATCAAAGAAGTACTTGCTACCTTCATTGCTATCAAATCTATAGAAATCTATAAGCCTTTCACATGGTAGTTGCCCTTGTTTTTCTTCTTCAGGTTTGAATTTTAACAGTGTATCACTTGCCTGGATTATGTTGACTTTGATCAGTTAGTTGGGTTATCCTATAGTGAAACTTGTTTAACCTCAAAATTATGAAGCCATGGTGATTGAGTAAATGTGGCTGTTGTAGAATTTTCAGTCTTTTCAGTTGCATGTTTCTTTTATAAGTTACTCAAGAAGTCTGAGTATTCAGAAACATGGGTATAATTATAAAATCAGTGAAAACAAGCCAAAAATACATAGATGCCAAGTATCTTGTTTAAAATTGTTTATTGTGACCATAGATTAGACTCAGGTTTTTGCTAGCACTTGGTTCCTGCTGAAACCCTAGATGCACATGTTTGTATGTATTTTTATATTATTGATGGTGTAATTTTGGAATAATTTCCCAAAAAATGGTATTCTTGAGTCAAAGGGTTAATGCATAGGTTTGTTTTTTTTTAATTGAAGTTTAGTTCACATACAGTCTTACAGTATTTTCAGACGTACAACATAGTGATTTGACGTTTAAATACATTGTGAAATGTGCACCATAGTAAGCATAGTTACCACCTGTCACCTTCTGAAGTTATTATAATATTATTGACTATATTCCCTATGTTGTACTTTACACTCATGGTGACTTATTTTGTAACTGGAAGTTTGTAGCTCTTAATCCCCTCCATCTATTTTGCCCACCATCTCCCCTCCCCTCTGGCAACTACCCATTCTCTTTATGAATTTGCTTCTCTTCGTTTGTTTTGTTTATTCATTTGTTTTAGCATAATAACATAAACATCTAGGTCCATCCTTGTTGCAAATGGCAAGATTTCAGTCTTTTTTTTTTTTTTTAAGATTTTACTTACTTTAGAGATAGAATGAGCTAGCTGTGGGGAGAGTGGGGGAGACGACAAGTAGACAACACACTGAGTACAGAGCCCAATGTGTGGTTTGATCCCATGACCCTGAGATCATGACCTGAGCTGAAATCAAGAGTCAGATGCCCAACCAACTGAGCTACCCAGGAGCCCTGATTTCATTCTTTTTTTATGGCTGAGGAATGACACATGTAGTTTTGTTAGATGTTACTAAATTCCCCTTCAATAGGGGCTATTCCATTTTTCATTCCACCTATTATATATGAGAAGCACCATTTTAATATATTCATGTTATCCTTTAACTAAAATGCGAGAGTTGCATGTGTTATATACTTACATCTATAGAGATATATTTGTACTTAATGTGGAAGGGACATAGAATAGGCTAATTGACTATCCCTTTTATGTTTATTGCTTTTAAGCTTTTTTTTATTCCCTGTATATCGCATAGTTTAGCATTACTGAAAATCCCAGAGGTCAAGCATCCTTAGAATCATAATGATCAGGACACCTGGGTGGCTCAGTAGTTTAGTGCCTGCCTTCGGCTCAGTGTGATCCTGGGCTCTCAAGATAGAGTCCCACATCAGGCTTCCTTCGTGGAGCCTGCTTCTCCCTCTGACTATGTCTCTGGCTCTCTCTCTCTCTCTCATGAATAAATAAATAATATCTTTTAAAAAAGAAAAAAAAAGAATCATAATGATCATGTGATGCTTTTGTGAGTCCTGGTTTGTTCTCTTAGTCAATAAGTAATTTCCATCAATGATTTCACATTATTTTAGAATATCATTCAAGTAGTCCAGCTGTTTTTTCAGTAGGGTCTTGTTGGCCTGAACAGTTTTCCCTCTGGTTACTTTTCAGGGACTGGAAATGATGAAATTCATATAATTTTACAGCAGCAGCTGCAGTTTGACAGCTAGAGTAAATACTCGGTTTCAGAATTTTTACTTTAATCTGCCAAAATCAAAGGAAACCTTTTGTAATATTTTTTTCTTCCTTCTTTTTTTTTTTTTTTTTAAGATTTTATTTATTCATGAGAGAGAGAGAGGCAGAGACACAGGCAGAGGGAGAAGCAGGCTCCATGCAGGGAGCCCGATGTGAGACTCGATCCCAGGACCCCAGGATCACACCCTGGGCCAAAGGCAGGCACTAAACCACTGAGCCACCCAGGGATTCCCCCCCTTTTGTAATATTTAATAGGCATTTACTTCTGGGGATCCCTGGGTGGCTCAGCGGTTTAGCGCCTGCCTTCAGTCCAGGGCATGATCCTGGAGTCCCGCGATCGAGTCCCACATCGGGCTTCTGCATGGAGCCTGCTTCTCCCTCTGCCTGTGTCTCTGCCTCGCTCTCTCTCTCTGTGTCTCTCATGAATAAATAAATAAAATCTTTAAAAAAAATAAAATAATATGCATTTACTTCTGATTGTTAAGGATCTTTTTTTTAAAAGAATGTATTTATTTATTTGAGAGAGAGTGAGAGCACAAGCAGGGGGGGAGAACAGGGGGAGAGGGAGAAACAGGCTCCCCACTGAGCAGGGAGCCCGATGTGGGCTCAATCCAGACCTTGGAATCATGACCTGAGCCAAAGGCAGATGCTTAACCAACTGAGCCACCCAGATGCCCTTGTTAAGAATTCTTAAGGCAATATTAAGAAGATTGCTGATTTTTGTAGAAAGATAATGGCCTGTTTTCTATTCATGTCCTTTCTGTGTTTCAAGTTCTTACCTGGACTTGTCTTTTTCAACAGCAACAATGGTGTGGTTGGTGAACATGGCAGAAGGAGATCCAGAAGCCCAAAGGAAGGTATCCAAAAACTCCAATTATAATGCACAAAGTAGGTGTCTTTCATTTGGTAATTTCCTGGTTTTTCCGGGTCATTGTCCTGTTATATTGGCTAATGGCTATGAAGCAATGATGTTAACCTCTGTCTTTGGTCATGGACTCTTGAGAATCTCCTGAAAGCTGTGGTAATACCCACTAAATACAGATAAATATTTAAGGAGTTCCGGTGCTCTAAACACAACCATTCAGCCAGGGGACCCTAGGTAAAGATTTCTGCCGTAAAATACCATTAATATCAGTATGGGAAGGTTCAAGTTGAGGCTATGATTTAAAAAAGAAAAGCTAGCTTTGCTCTTGAGATGTATAAAAATGAGAACTTTTTTTGTCTGATGTGGCCAGAGTAACTTAAATATAATTTTACTTGAGATGTGATCATGTTTGTCCCAAGAAGATAAAATATTCCAGGTGCACATGACTTTCTGGAGGGGAGGATAAAACTAATGATCTAGGGGGGGAGATTGAAAGGCCCCTTGTGGATACACAGAAGACATTAAGGTGGATATAAGTTAGGAGTTGTTAGAAAGAATTGGAATAATGGCACACGAAAAGTAGTCAAGAAAAAAATTTTAAAAGAAAAACAAAGAGCTAACCTTATGAGGAAGCTGAGAAACAGGTGGAACAAAGAAGGAAAAAGGGCCTTAGTTGGGTTACCATCTGCTGAGAAAAGGAAAGTTTAAGTTTAAAGAGCCACAGAATCCACTGACTTAGAATTTGCATTAACAGCAAAGAGGACACTTTCAACTGGGAGTTCTGAAAGGAGCAAGGGACCAGTAGGAGACCTGGTGGAGAAGAAAGAAAAATATATTAGAAGCACTTGCTACCAGTCTGGCTATTGTGGTAACCTGTGTTAAGTTAAAGACAAAAGATTGAGTTGCCTGTGAATATATATGTATGAGAGAAAAAGGTTTTATTCTTTTGACAAATACTGATTGAGCACCTAACTGTGTGCCCGGTATTTTACGAGGCACTGGGAATGCAGCACTGAACAGAATATCCTGTCCCTTTGGAGCTGATAACCTGTTTGGACAAACACAAATGTTCAACATTAATTCCACAAATAATTCATACAGTTGAGAGAAGCACCCCAAAGGACGAGTATGGTTGCTGTGAAAGTTGATAGTAGAGGAATTTAATTTACTCTGGAAGGTCAGGAAGGCTTCCCTGAGGAAATGATAATAGGTGATGACAAGTTGATGAGTAGAAAAACTTTCCAGAAGAGGAAACAACAGGGAAGGGCCTTGAAGTTTGAAGGATCTGGGTAAACCTCAAAGTTCGTCAGTGGGAGTGCTGTGGTATTTGGGTGGGCTGTACTTCATTGTGTGGAGCTTCCCCTCATTGCAGGATATTTAGCATTTCTAGCCCCTCATTAAATGCTAATAGTGGCTTCAAGGTGTTGCAGTAGTCAGAAAGCCCACCATCCTAGATATTTCCAAATACCCCCCAGAAGGGAGGTGCTACCCACTATCTGAAAACCACTGTGTTGGAAGAGCTAGGAGTCAGATTGGAACAGAAAGACACAGGGCTCCAAATGGGGTGGCTGAAAGATTCACAAGAAGGAGCGACAAGGGTTGGGACAGAGTAGGGACCGCTGTTTTTATTTATAAATCTTATGCTTACATGATTTCATAAATTCCAAACCATGGAAGATTCAGGATTTGTAGAGGACTTGGTTAGGAAAAGAATACAAATTACAAATACAGAATTGCTGTGGCCTCCCTGAAAAATTCCATGTAAGTGAGAGGCCTGAAGTGTGCAAGCTTTACTTCTCATGGTAAATCCATCTCTGTGAACATATTTTACTTTTATTAAATGTAATAATGGAGAAAAAAATTTATCAACTTTACTTTTGTATTTTAATTATCTTTGATGTGTGGAAGTTTCTCGGGACTCTCATACTCACAATTTTCAGTCTGATTGATAGTCATAAGAAAATGACTAGCCCATAAAAAAATTCACCTCCTTCTCCTTTTTTACCTCACCTTCCAATAATGGTCTCTTTTTTTATCTTAGTCACTAAAAACACAGGTGCCATCAGTTAGGCTTTGAGCTGCTAACATCAGAAAATCCAACTTAGTTGCTTTAAACAAAGAAGAATTATGTTCTCTCATGTGACCAGAAGTCCTGATGTATAGGCATTTGTAGAGTTGGTCAGTTTTATGATCCTTTGATGTCATCAGGGGCCCAGGTTCTTTCCATCTTTCTGCTCTACCATCCTTAAATATAGGCTTGGTCTTCAGCCTGCTGCTTCCAATGTCAAAAGATGACAACTGTAGTTCCAGGCATCATATCCAGATAAGACACCATCCAAGGTTAAAAAGGGGCTATTTATTTCTTCCTTGAGTCTCTGTCAAAGGGTGAGAAAAATTTACCCCAGATTCAGAGCAGACTTTACCTCACCACACATTGGCTAGTACCAGCCTCAGCCTTAGAGCTTTCGTTAGGAAGAGGAATGAGATTACCACGCTTGGCTTGGATTGACCATAATGAACCTCCAGAGTCATGTGCATGAGAGGTGGAAACTATTCAAATCAGGTCTCTGCCCTCAGGAAACAAGGAGGGAAATGTTTATTGGACAAGTAACTTTAAGGCTACTTTAATAGCTTATGATCTGTGATTTGAGAGCCAACTAACCTAGTTATGTGACAGTTGGGTAGTTACCACTTCCATGTAGTTTTCTTAAAGGTATTAAGAAATTTTTCTAAATGTTACAGAGCTGTAATTTTCACTTTCTCTTGAAGGCACGGAAAGTGAGACCCAAGACCCTGTGACAGAGAGTGATGATGGTGGCTTCAGTGAAGAGTGGGAAGCCCAGAGGGACAGTCGCCTCGGGCCTCATCATTCTACAACTGAGACACGAGCTGCTGTGCAGGAGCTTTCCAGCAACATCCTTGCCAGTGAGGACCCAGAAGAAAGTATGTGCATTTCTCTGTGTTGAAAAGTCATGGGTTCCTTTAGGTACTGCATTACCAAACTCTTCAAAAATAAAATGGAGAGTGTTATGGTCTAATTTTGAATAACAGAGTGTACCTTTTAGTGGGAAATACTAAGAGTTGTTGCTTTTCTCATAGTTCATTTTATAAGTGAGCCAAATTATGCCCCTCAGATTTTGGGAAATAGCCCTTCATAGCCTGAACTTTGGCATTTGTTTTATAAGGTAAAATATTTTTTTGAAATTATTATTGCAGCAAGACTTCATGAGTGCAATTTCCTCTCTGCTGTGCAGAGACCTGTGGATTTGAATGTTTCAGCCTTGTACATCATTATTTTCTTTGCTGGAAAGCACTGCATTTTATGAATTTTAAAGAAAAAGAGATTTAGGTTATGGGGAGAAGTGCAAGCATTTTTCAGTGTCTAAGACATGTTGGCACTTAGATTTAGGTTAGCACTTAGAGCTTCTTGGGAACATTATCAGCCAGTAGAGCCCCTTGGTTAGGGCTTAGTCATTTCTTCAGTTAGTCTTAAAGATGTGATTTATTAAGAGATTAACACATTTTCCAACTAAATTATTTTTTTTTCCTCCTCACAAAAGTGAAGCTCTGGTTTAAAACATAGTGAGGGGCATCTGGGTGGCTCAGTGGTTGACTGTCTGCCTGTGGCTCAGGGTGTGAGATTGAGTCCCACATCAGGCTTCCTGCATGGAGCCTGCTTCTCCCTCTGTGTCTCTGCCTCTCTGTGTCTCTCATGAATAAATAAATAAAATCTTAAAAAAATTATAGTGAAAATAATTGATCAGTTTTAAAGAAACATCTAAATTTCTTAGCTTCTTTATATTTACCGATCACTAATTATTATGATCTTGACACTATCCTTCAGCTTCAGCGGAACATTTCTTATAGCTCAGCCTTACTCTTTTAACTGGTTCAGAACGTGGGCTGAGTTTTCCAGATATTAGAGCCAGCTACAACCTGCGACTTTCACACTCCAGGGAAACTAGATATAGTTACCTCATCTTACAGCCAGGCTTGAGCTTGTCTTTGCTGGTATATTCTCTGCCTGCAAAGTTACCACTGTAATTAGGTTGCCTCTTCTGTTCCTCTCTTTTCTCAAGGGTGCTTATAGCCAAAAGAAAGAAGTAATATAGGGGCACCTGGGTGACTCAGTCAGTTAAACATCTGCCTTCGGCTTAGGTCATGATCCCAGAGTCCTGGGATCAAGCCCCACGTCAGACTCCCTACTCAGCAGGAAGTCTGCTCCTTCCTCTCTCTCTGCCCCTCCACCCCCCCCTCATGTTCTCTCTCTTGCTCTCTCTCTCAAATAAATAGAATCTTAGAAAGGAAGGAAGGAAAGGAAACAGAATGAATATAGCTGTTGAGCATAGGGAGGAGAGAAGGAAAGAAAGAAAGAAAGAAGTAGCTGTTGAGCATAGCAATATGACTCTTTCATGACGGCCCTTGTGACTTGAGTGCTCTCTCCTGATCATCGCTTCATGTGCTCTTCATCTCTTACACACATGCACACACACCTTTTATTTTAAAGGAAAACTCAGATATTGTCCCTCCTAACCTCAGAATGATTTTTTTTTTTCTGGGACCAATATAAACTAATAATTGACATACTTTCATCATCTCAGCATCCAGGAACATAACCATCTTTGATTGCATTATTACTATTTTTTTAAGTAAGCTCTACACCCAATGTGGGGCTTAAACGTAGGACTCTGAGATTAGGGGTCCCATGTTCTACCAACTGAGCAAGCCAGGCACCCCTGATTACATTGTTTTAAACTAGACTTATGGTTACTTATAAACAAGTCTTAGTTTACACTAGAATTTGATTTGTAAAAGACACATATTATCTTCCAAAGCAGCCTTTTAAAAATCAGCATCTAATCAGAAAACTGAAGGATTTTAAATTAGAAATGTAAAATATTCACTATGAAGGCAGTTGGTCTTCCTTTTATTGACTTTCAATATATACTTCCCTCAAATATCATGCTTGTAGCAGTCTCATCCTAAGTGTACTAGCAATCAGTAGACTTAAAATTTATCAACATAATGAAATTAGCCTGTTGTTTTTGGGAGAAGTTTGACTCCTAGGGATTTTTTTCTGTAATCTCAAGAGAAGTGAGAGATAAATTTTACTATTATCTTCAAATGTAAGATTTTAGTAGTAAGGAGATAAGATGATACATTTCAGGCAGTTTTTTAAAGATTTTATTTGATTGATTGAGTGAGTGAGTGAGTGAGTGAGTGAGACTGAGAGAACATGAGCAGCGGAGGGGCAGAGGGAAAGAGAGAGAATCTTCAAGCAAACTCCCTGTTGACTGGAGCAGATGTGGGGCTGGATCCCAGGACCCTGAGTTCATGACCTGAGCCAAAACCAAGAGTTGGATGCTTAACTGAGCCACTTGGGCACCCCCTCAGCAGTGTTTTTTTGTTTTTTATTTTTTGTTTTTTAATAGGATTTATTTGAGAGAGAGAGAGCTTGTGAGAGGAAGGGCAGGGTGGAGGGAAAGGGAGAAACAGAATCTCAAGCAGACGCCCCACTGAGTGCAGAGCCTGATGGTGGGGCTTGATCTCATGACCCTGAGGTCATGACCTGAGACAAAACCAAAAGTCAGATACTTAAAAGCCACCCAGAAGCCCTCTCCCCTCTTTTTCTTTTCTCTCTCTCTCTTTTTTTTTTTTTTTACAAGATTTTATCTCCAAAAACAACAACAAAAAGATTTTATCTCCACCCAACGTGGGGCTCAAAATCATAGTCCCAAGACCAGAAGTCCCCATGCTCCACCAACTGAGCCAGGTACCCCTCAGACAGGTTTTAATAGGTTTATATTTATTACAAAGATAATAGGAAATATTTTTATGTTACGTTTAAGCTAGGCATATATTACACTGCTAGAGGTTGCTAGAGAACTCTTACAATTAAAGTAAATATTCACTAGCATTTATTGTCTGTACTACGTCTTATGTTTGGTAGACCAGCAGATGCTCCTTATAATATTAAAGGAACACCATGTTACTTGAAATTATTTTTCAGAGTTAATAAAAACAACACAACACAATAGAAGGCCTAGACTATCATTAGCAAATAGCAGTAAAGTACTAGCAGGCAGTCTTAGTGTTAGCACTTTCCAGTAGGTAGAATACTGTTCATTCATTTTGAGTAACTTAAGCAATTTCCATTGCTGTTGTTTTAGTTATTTGGTTATGGCACATTTTGATTGAATAAATCAAAAGGAGCTATTTATTTATTTATTTATTTATTTATTTATTATTATTATTTTTTTAAATTTTTATTTATTTATGATAGTCACAGAGAGAGAAAGAGAGAGAAGCAGAGACATAGGCAGAGGGAGAAGCAGGCTCCATGCACCGGAAGCCCGATGTGGGATTCGATCCCGGGTCTCCAGGATCGCGCCCTGGGCCAAAGGCAGGCGCCAAACCACTGCGCCACCCAGGGATCCCCAAAAGGAGCTATTTAAAGGAAAATTCCTGAGCAATGTGATTATTTCTTAGGTCTTTATTATGATTCAGGTTCTTCTGATTATAGGTGAATAAAGCTTGAGACTTCAGTAAATGCAAAAAAAAAAAAAAAATTGATGGTTACTTGTCTCCTTGCTCTAATTTTGCTAATAAAATATACCTACTCTTTTTTCTCCATTAAAATGAATTCTGTGAAGTATAACTATAGCATTTGCCATAATATTGCTATTAAACATAACCATTTTAAACATTTATGTATTTAAGTCATCTCTATACCCAGTGTGGGTCTTGAACTCATGACCCCAAGATCAAGAGTTGTGCACTCTTCCTACTGAGCCAGCCAGGCATCCCCCTTAACATAAGCCTTTGAATGAAAAAAAAAAAAAAGTTGGGCCATAATTTTAAGCTTGATTTTTATTTTTTGGTAGCGTTATATTCACAGAACTGTTCAATTATCACCACAGTTTATTTTAGAATAGTCTAATTACCCCTCGAAAAGCCCACAATCCTTAGTTGTCCAGTTCTTCAATCTCTCCCATCCCCCCATTTAAAGTACATAATGTAGTGATTTTTATTATATTCACAGAGCTGTGCAACCATCACCACAAATGAGTTTTAGAACATTTTCATCACCTCAGAAAGAAACCCCGAACTCATTAGCCCCCAAGTACCCCCAAATTCAACAATTAGACTTTTTTTTTTTTTTAGACAATTATATTATTGCCTATCCTGGACATTTCATATAAATGGAATCCTACAATATATGGTCCTTTGTACGGATTTCTTTCAGTTAGGGTAATGTTTTCAAAGTTCATCTATGTTGTAATATATGTTATTATTTCCATTTTTTATAGCCAAATAGTATTATATTTTCATGTATATACCACATTTATTATCCATTCATCAGTTAACAGACATCTAGGTTGTTTCCATTTTGAGCTGTTATGCATAATGTTGCTCTCAGTATTCATGTACAAGTTTTTGTGTGGACATGTTTCTATTTCTCTTTGGTGTATACCCAGGAATGGAATTGCTAGATCATATGATTACTCTGTTTAACTTTTGAGGTACTGCCAGACTGTTTTCCAAAGCAGCAGTACTGTTTTACATTCCTGCCATCAGTGTGTGAATTCTTCCATTTTCCCACATCCTCAGCAATGCTTATTGTCTGTCTTTTTTATTATAATCATTCTAGTGGGTAGAAAGTGGTATCTTATTATGGTTTTCATTTGCATTTCCCTAATGGTTGATGATGATGTGTATTTTTTTTGTGTGTTTATTGGCCATCTTTATATTTTCTTTGGAGAACTTTATTGAGATCCTTTGAACATTTTTAATTTGTCTCTTTATTATTGAGTTGAAATAGTTTTTTATATATTCTAGATACAAGTTTAGCTTTTAGTTTGCCAGATAAAGGCAAATTTTTTCTCCTGCATTATTTTAAAATTTTCATTTCTATAACATTTTTTTTCTGAAGAATTTAGTTTTAGTTTCTTATAGTACTTAACATTTGAGATCAATCTTTCTAAGGTTGTTTGTTTAGCCTTTATACATGCCAAAATTTGTGTGTGTGTGTGTGTGTGTTTTAATTTTTATTTATTTATGATAGTCACACAGAGAGAGAGAGAGAGAGAGAGAGGCAGAGACATAGGCAGAGGGAGAAGCAGGCTCCATGCACCGGGAGCCCGACGTGGGATTCGATCCCAGGTCTCCAGGATCGCGCCCTGGGCCAAAGGCAGGCGCCAAACCACTGCGCCACCCAGGGATCCCTTGTGTGTTGTTTTTAAACTCTTGATAACAACTCTTGAAATGGCTTGTAATCCCCATCTTAGAGCTGCAGGATTTGAGGATTAAGGAAATTAATCAACTTGCTCTGGATCATACAAGTACTTAAATAGTAGAACTGGCCTATTCTGGGATCCCTGGGTGGCGCAGTGGTTTGGCACCTGCCTTTGGCCCAGGGCGTGATCCTGGACACCTGGGATCGAATCCCACGTCAGGCTCCCGGTGCATGGAGCCTGCTTCTCCCTCTGCCTATGTCTCTGCCTCTCTCTCTCTCTCTCTCTGTGACTATCATAAATAAATAAATAAAAATTTAAAAAAAATTAAAAAAATAAAAAAAAAAGAACTGGCCTATTCTGTACACATGAAACTGGAGTGTATTTATCAGTCTGGGAATGTTAGCAAATTAAAGGGTGGCTGACCCTGTAATTCATAGCTTTGCACTTCAGGGGTCATATGTTTATCTTTTCCACTAAGGAAGACTTCATTTGACTCCCACAACTCAAGAACAACACTGGTTTCTCAGTAATATATTAACCAGAACTCTGCTTCTTTCTCACCCACATGTGAAATAGACCATACGTCTCAGGGTCCTCCACCTCTGTCTCCTGGAAGTAGTTTCTCTAACCCAGACAACAAAATTTTGAGACCAGGATCAAACTTCAATTGGAAATAGTTACTTAACAGAAAGGTAAAAGCCAGTTGTAAAGTTTTATGGATTAGTAATGGACTCCAAAGTTAAGGCATATCTTCTGAATCCATTGTTTAGCCTTTACTTAATTATATATTGTTTTGAAAATAATTTGAAGGGAAAAAATGTTTGATAACAGAAAACCTAGGGCCTTTGCCTTTCTTGCAAGTTTTAGGATCAGCTTGTCAATGTCTACAAGCTGATGGAAATGTAAAGAATTTTCAACATCCAAAACAATTTTGAAAGAAGAAAAAGTTGGTGGACTTACACTATTTGACATCAAAACTTACTGTAAAGGCATAGTAATCAATTCAGGCACAAGGACAGGCATATAAATCAATGAAGCAGGGCAGCCTGGGTTGCTTGGGTTTAGCGCCGCCTTCAGCCCAGAGCCTGATCCTGGAGACCTGGGATCGAGTCCCACATCAGGCTCCCTGCAGGGAGCCTGCTTCTCCTTCTGCCTGTGTTTCTGCACCCCCTCCCCGCCCCCCTCTGTCTCTCTCTCTGGCTCTCATGAATAAATAAATAAAATCTTTAAAAAAAATAATAATCAGTGAAACAGAATTGTGAATCTAAAAGTAAACCCTTACATTTATAGTATTTTTTACAAAGGTGCTAAAGTAATTCAACAGGAAAAGGATATAATCTTTTCAACAATTGATGCTGGGACAATTAGATATCCAGATGCAAAAGAATGAATGGAAACCCCTGCCTCACCCTACCCATCCATCACACACACAATCAAAAATGAACTCAAGGGGCAGCCCGGGTGGCTCAGCGGTTTAGTGCCTTCTTCAGCCCAGGGCCTGATCCTGGAGACCTAGAATCAAGTCCCACATTGGGCTCCCTGCGTGGAGCCTGCTTCTTCTCTGCCTATGTCTCTGCCTCTCTCTCTGTCTCTCATGAATGAATAAATAATTTTTTAAGAAGCATAAAATTAAAAAATACAACAAAAAATGAACTCAAAATGAATATAAACTGAAATGTAAATTATAAAACTAAAACTTCTAGAAGAAAACATAAGAGAAACTTTATGACCTTGCATTGGGCAGAGTTCTTCAATAGAACACTGATGCAGAGAAGAAAAAATTGATAGATTGGACTTCACCAAAATTAAAAACTTTTGCACTTCAAAAGATACCATTAAGAGAAGATATATTTGTACACCCAGTTCCATAGCATTATCCACAGTTGCCATGAGGTGGAAGCAACCCAAGTGTCCACTGATGAATGAGTGTATAAATAAAACGTGTATACATGCAATGGAATATTATTCAGCCTTAAAAAGGAAGGAAAAAGGCTTTTTAAGTTTTTCTTTTTTTTTTTTGAGAGAGCAGTGGGGAGGGACAGAGAAAGAAGGAGAAGCAGATTCCCCGCTGAGCAGGGAGCTCACCTCTGGACTTGATCCCAGGAACCATGAGTCAAAGGCAGATGCTTAACCACCTGAGACATCTGGGTGCCCTAAGGAAAGAAATTGTAACAGATGCTATAACATGGATGAACTTGAGGACATTCTGTTAAGTGAAATAAGCCAGTCACAAAAAAAAACCAAATACTGTATGATTCCACTTATGTGAGGTACTTAGAGTAGTCAAACTCAGAGACAGAAAATAGAATGATGGTTGCCAGAGACTAGAGGGAGAAAAGGAGGAGTTTGTGTTTAACGGGTACAGAGCTTTTGCAAGTTTTACAAGATGTAAAGAGTTCTGTGAATGGAGGATGATGATGGTAGCACAATAATGTGAGTTTACTCAATGCCATTGAATTGTGTATTTTGGTCTCCTTCGCGTGACCCTTACAGCCGTTGGTCTCAGGGCACAATGGCAACTCTTAAGGAAAAACTGATTGCACCAGTTGCAGAAGAAGAGGCTGCGATCCCAAACAATAAGATCACTGTAGTGGGTGTTGGACAAGTTGGTATGGCATGTGCCATCAGCATTCTGGGAAAGTCTCTGGCTGATGAACTTGCCCTTATGGATGTTTTAGAAGATAAACTCAAAGGAGAAATGATGGATCTACAGCATGGGAGCTTATTTCTACAGACACCTAAAATTGTGGCAGATAAAGATTACTCTGTGACTGCCAATTCTAAGATTGTGGTGGTGACTGCAGGAGTCCGCCAGCAGGAGGGAGAGAGCTGCCTTAACCTGGTGCAAAGGAATGTTAATGTCTTCAAAGTCATTATTCCTCAGATAATCAAGTACAGTCCTGATTGTATCATAATTGTGGTTTCCAACCCAGTGGATATTCTTACATATGTCACCTGGAAACTAAGTGGACTACCTAAGCACCGTGTGTTTAGAAGTGGGTGTAATCTGGATTCTGCTAGATTTCACTGTCTTATGGCTGAAAAACTTGGCATTCATCCCAGCAGCTGCCATGGGTGGATTTTGGGAGAACATGGCGACTCAAGTGTGGCTGTGTGGAGTGGAGTGAATGTGGCAGGTGTTTCTCTTTAGGAACTGAATCCAAATGGGAACAGACAACGACAGTGAAAATTGGAAAGAAGTGCATAAAATGGTGGTTGAAAGTGCTTATGAAGTTGTCAAGCTAAAAGGATATACCAAACTGGGCTATTGGATTAAGTGTGGTTGATCTTATTGAATCCATGTTGAAATATCTCTCCAGGATTCATCCAGTGTCAACAATGGTGAAGGGCATGTATTGAGAACAAAGTCTTCCTGAGTCTTCCATGTATCCTGAACGCTCGGGGCTTAACCAGTGTGATCAATCAGAAGCTGAAGGATGATGAGGTTGCCCAGCTCAATAAAAGTGCAGATAACCTTGTGGGACATCCAGAAAGACCTAAAAGATCTGTGACTTCTGGCTTCTAGGCTGTAGAAATTTAAAGCCATGATGTGATTAACCGTGAGCCTTTAGTTTTTCATCCATATACATGGATCGCAGTTTGCTTTTATCTTTCTAAATATGTGAATCTGGGCTCACAGAATCAAAGCCCATGCTTTGCAATATGCTTGCAATATGAGCCTTGAACAAATAAAATTAACTATTGTAGTGTGCCTCTAAAAAAAAAAAATGGTGTATTTTACCACAATTTAAAAGACTTTTTTAAAGATTTTATTTGTTCACGAGAAACAGAGAGAGAGAGAGAGAGAGGCAGAGACACAGGCAGAGGGAAAAGCAGGCTTCATGCCGGGAGCCCGATGTGGGACTCGATCCTGCGTCTCCAGGATCACACCCTGGGCTGAAGGTGGTGCTAAACCGCTGAGCTACCCAGGCTGCCCTAAAAATTTTTTTAGAAAAGATTCTATTAAGGAAGAGAAGACACAGACTGAGACAATACTTACAAGTCATATTTCAAGTCCTGTTGAAGAACTTGTTGAAGAACTTGCGTTGAGGAAATGTAAAGAATGCTCACAACTCGGTAATAGAAGATAATTCAAATATGCCCAGCCCTGGAGAGAGGGCCCCAGTCCAACTTCAACAGGGGCCATTCGATGGGAACTTTGACCAAATTTCTGTAATAAACATTTCTGGTTCACATTTAAATAAAATTAAAAAAAAAAAAAGATAACCCAAATAAAAAATAGGGAAATGCTTTGGCTAAACAGGTCACCACAGGAGAAATATAAGAGCTAATAAGTGTGTGAAGAGCTATTCAACATCATTCATCAGAATGTCTATAACCAAAAAAACTGTAGCAGTACCAGGTGTTGGTGAGGGATGTGAAGAAACCAGAATGCTCATGAGCCACCAGCAATACATGTAGACTGGTAGAGCCAGTATGGAAAACAATTTGGCAGTTTCTTAAAAACTAAAGGTAAACTTATCACATAATGCAGCAATTCCATTTGGAATTGGGTAGGAATCTACCCAATAGAAATGAAAACACACAAAGATGTGTACCCTTGGTCACAGCATGATGTTCATAGCCCCATTATTCATACTAGCCCCAAAATGAAAACAAGCCACATGTCCATCAACTGATAAAATATAGTATATCCATACAATGGAAAACTATTTCATCAGTAAAAAGAAACAGTATAGATACATGTAATATCATGGATAAACCTCAAAAATATGTTAATGAAAGAAGTGAATCACAGAGACTACATACTATATAAGTCCATTTCTGTGAAATGTCTAGAAAAGTCATATAGAGCTAGAAAACAAATCATTGGCTGCGTAAGCCCTAGGGTGATGAAAGTGGTGATGGTTGGACAACTCTATAAATTTTTTACAATAATTCAACTGTACAGTGGGTGAATTTTATGAAGTAAATTACACCTATCTCATAGAGGTTCTTGTGAGGATTTATGAGAGCAAGTGCCATGTGTAAAGGAGGCGGTCAGTAGAGGACCGTTGTTATTTATTATTCTTTTTGTATATAACAACAGCATCTACTATCAAAGACCCCAGAGTTAGCCACGTAGAATCTGAAACTCATATTGGAGGGAACCAAAAAAGAAAACTTAACTGAAGTGAATTTTATATGTCATTTACTGCTTTCTCATTCAGTATTAGGATGCAATACAGCAGTGCTTTTTTCTTTTCTTTTTTTTTATTTGCAGCAGTGACGTTTTTAAATTGATCGGAAAGTGACAAATTTCATAATTATTCTTTTTTAGGGGGAGTAAAACTTGGATTAGGAGATTTCATTTTCTACAGTGTTCTGGTTGGTAAAGCTTCTGCAACAGCCAGTGGAGACTGGAACACAACCATAGCCTGTTTTGTAGCCATATTAATTGTAAGTATACATTAATAAAAACGTGTCAGGACTCCTCATCTCAGAACTCTTGATTATGCTGCTCCTTGAAGGTGGTCCATTTTAACCCCAGCTGGGCTGAGTGTGCCAGTCACCTGGAGAACTTTAAAAATAATTAATAATAATAATTGAACCTTACTTGAATAGGTCACCACCTGGCCCCCCCATTAAAATCAAAATCACCTGGGGGCTTTAAGAACTATGCATCCCTGTCCTGAGATTTTTTTTTTTTTTTTTAAGTTTGATTTATCTAAGAAATTTCTATACACATTGTGGGGCTTGAACTCACAACCCTGAGATCAAGAGCTGCATGCTCCTCGGACAGAGCCAGCCAGGGGCCCCTGCCCTGAGATATATACAGTTTTAATTTTGTGTTCTTGTTGTTTTTAAAGTTCCCTGGAAAGTTCTGATAGGCACCTCAGGTTACGAACTGCTGCTTCAAGCCTAGCAGTGTAGCTATGTAGGAAATAGGCTATGTTATCAGTCTTCAAGGGGTACTTGGATCCTTACTTAGTTCGTAAGTCTCGTGGTGATTTTGCCTTTAATGCCACAACCTGCAGCAAACAGTGCTTGTTGGGCAGCAGGTATGAGGCAAGAAAAGCTAACACAATGCATGATGCCATGTAGATCTTGCTTTAGTGTCACAGCATAAACCCTGAAGCTTTCCAAACTAAGTAGGCTGTAAGATATTTCTTATTGGTATTTTTGCTAAAGGTATATGTGAGTGAAATTAGATGAGAGCCTTTACTTAAACATTTATGATGACATCTGTGGTTTATCATGATAATAAAACCATCTAGAAATTTCATGTAATTTATCTTTCTTTTGAGGTTAGTTGTCTGGATGTGTTGTATCTTTTAAGAAGAAAATAACTTACTCTGGATAAACCTGAACTGATGCTCAGTTTTCAGACCATGTCTCAGTAGCTAGGGTTAAAAAAATGGACTATATTATATGACTGCTGGGTTTACAGGTATTCCTCTACTTTCTGAAAGTTCATATTACACCACTTAACTGTTTTTTGGGTGTTTTGTTTTGTTTTGTTTTGTTTTGTTTTGTTTTGTTTTGTTTTTTTACTAACCAAAAGAAATCCAAGGAGGATTTTTTTTTTTTAAAGATTTTATTTATTTATTCATGAGAGACGGAGAGAGAGGCAGAGACCGGCAGAGGAAGAAGCAGGCTCTCTGCAGGAGCCTGATGTGGGACTTGATCCCCAACCCCGGGATCAGGCCGAGTCAAAGGCAGATGCTTAACCACTAAGCTTAACCACTAAATCGACCCAAGGAGGATTTTTACTTTTACAAAAAAAGCATTCTCATACTAATGAAGGACTTCCGTAAAAGTGAAGTGGCATAATTCAAACTTTGAGAAAATGGGGATATGGGGATATGCTTCACTTTATGTCATTTTGGCTTACAAAAGGCTTTGTAGGAATGCTCTACTTTCAGATAGAGAAACCTGTATATACTTCATAAACTTATACTGGTTTATTCAGTGAGCATCTCTTTGCCCCCATGTAACATAGAGGGTGTTCTTCACCTCTGGTATTTTAGCCAGCCAAACTAAACTCACAGTAGCCAATCAATATTTTAGATAGAAATTTTTTTTTTAGATAGAAATTTCAGTATTATTTAAGTTAAAATAGTTTTACTTATTTTTGGATTATATTTCTTATCTAGAATTAGGGGGTGAAGTATCAACAGCTTGTAAATAATGAACTCTAATGCTGCAAAGGAAAAGAAATGTTTCCAAATTAAAAAAAAAAAAAAAAAAAGTCCCAAAATTTAACCTTAAAGGATAGTATTCAGTGAACTAAATTAAGACCAGGACTTGTGATTGGGTTGTTTTTGCATGAAATGCTTCCGTAATTTTGTCTGAATTTATGTCTTTTCCCCTCTACTCCACAGGGTTTGTGCCTTACATTATTACTCCTTGCCATTTTCAAGAAAGCATTGCCAGCTCTTCCGATCTCCATCACTTTTGGGCTTGTTTTCTACTTTGCCACAGATTATCTTGTACAGCCCTTTATGGACCAATTAGCATTCCATCAATTTTATATTTAGCATATTTGCAATTAGAATCCCATGGATTTTTCTCCTTTGACTATAATAAAATCTGGGGAGGACAAAGATGATTTTCCTGTGTCCACATCTAACAAAGGCAAGATTCCCAGCTGGACTTTTTGCAGCTTCCTTCCAAGTCTTCCTGACCACCTGTACCATTGGGCACTAGAAGGGAGGTATCTACAGAAACTGGTTTGAACATACGTCATTGTGATGGACTGAGTCCCTCGGTGCAAAAACTACCAGATTTGAGGGACAAGGCTAAGGAAGAGGGATGGACCACGAAGTTGCTGTGCTCCTGCCAGCCGAGTAACCCTTGGTCACAGGTGGATTTTACTAACATTGCAGACTCTCAGGACTACCATTACCAAGAAATTAAATGGCGTGGTTTAAACCAAACAAGACTCTTCATCTTAAACTACATGTTGAAGATCAACCTAATTAACATGTATTGAATTCTGAAATTTTTCAGGAGGTACTGTAAGGAAAGCGGGCACCAGCGGCAAAATGAAAAGGTTTTTGAAAAGGGGCTCCAACTTTCACTTTCAGATCTTTTTTGCTGCAGACTTATCATTTTTAAATAAGACTTTTTTTTTCCACTTTGAGTCAAGTCAGATGTATAGGTTGATTTTGAAAAGTTTCATTTTCAAGAACTGAAATTCAGTACTATCAACAGTTGCCATGTCTTCCCACGGCCAGTATGAACTGATCTTGAGGCTTGCTTTATCCTAAAAGTCTTAGCCTCAGGTTCTAAATTCAGTAATTTCTGGAAAGAGTGGAATGATACCCAAACGGTTTCCTATCAGCCTTAGGTGCATTCTGGATTTTCCACCAAATTCTTTATTTTTACACATACTTGTAGGGTCACTTGCCCCTGGATGCTTCCATCGTTCCCATCTCTCCCTGACTCCCCCATAAGCATTCTCTTACACAGTAAATGAGACAGCTCTGTTGTGGTAGCAGATGATACAGTTATTCTAGGATTTTACTCTTTGTGTGGTGCAAAGAACGTGTTATAAATCAGTGCTGTCAGCCTCGCTGTCATAATTTCTTCAGTAGCAAATACAATGTGTGCCCAAAGACAGTGGAATTAAAGAAGAGTAAAATGGCTGGTGAAGCACTTTCTGTCCTGGTTTTTCTTTTTCTTTTTCTTTCTTTTTTTTTTTTTTTTTTTTACTACAATCCATTGTTTCTCACCATGGGTCAGAATTTGAACCAATAGCCAAAATGCTGGTGGTTTATAAAGTCAGTTGTATCAGTACAAAGTTGGAGTTTAGAGAAAGCCATGATTTTACTCGGTGAGCCTTGCATGGGAGGACCTAGGGTCAGGAGGAGAGCCAGCTGCCAAGAAGAGAAAGAAGGGGCCTCTAACAGCCAGTAGGACAATATGAGCTCACGTCCCGTGGGCAGATGTTAAGGAGGAGGGCCAGTTTATTCCTCAGGAACCTCACAGTGGGTGTTCTGTGCTTTCTCTTCTGCCTTACGTTTCATTTCTGTAGACCTTTGAACCGGCAGTTGGGTTGAGGCCAAGCACAGCTCAACTAAGGGCATAAACAGAGCCATTAGCCCATGGGCACATGACTCCTCTAAGCAAAGCTTTGCTGGGCATAACCCTTCTACCACTGACAGCTTCTGCCACTGATACTCCTACCACTACACCTTAGCCATGGTGATCAGACTGTAAGCATTTGTGAGAAACTTAGTCTTCCTTTGTGGCTGAAGAAAGGCCAACTTTTCTTCTTGTTCCTGCTTTCTCTCCAACCTGTTGTGTGATCTGGTTTGCACTTCTCCTTGGAGTGTAGGACATCTGTTTTCTGTCACAGAATATTTCTTAAACTAACTTGAGCAGCAGTGTGCTGTTCATAACCAGAGCAGAAGCAAAACTGGCTCATATTAGGCAGTTGAGAACTGCAGGAAAAAGAAAAACAAACCAAGTGCTATGCACAGAAAGAATGGTGCATAAAACAATAGGTTCTCTCATCTCTTTGTTTAGCCCCTTTCCAAGAGTCTTTTTCCTCAGATATGTAGCAATATGGGTATTATCTTCTAGAAAGACACATGAATCAGCAACTACAACAAAACCATCTGTACATGTTTGTGATATGAGGCAGTTTTGAGGGAGTCCTGATCTATAGTAGTTTATTTGTGCATAGCCCCCAAAGTACCATATCTTTCACAAAAGGTTCATCCCGGAAGAGGATCTGTGGTGTGAGTGTGACTATGTCCATCCTTTGTATCACTGTCCACCTAGAAAGACTGCAATAAAACGCACTTTCTACAAGATGCAACCACATCTCAGCATAGAGAGAACTCTTCTTACTTCTTGAAGTCACCAACCTCAGATGCAGAACTTTGCCTTGGAACTTTCTTCTTAGGTTCAATAAAACAGTTTTTCTGAAATACCAATAATGCTAGTCTTCCACCATGAAGAATAGTCATCAGGGAAAACCATAGCAAGTCCCCTGAGGATGTGCCCTCACACAGAGCAGGGGTGGCTATGGGGCCAGGCCAAACAAAGCAGACTGAGCCCAGGCAACCTGTTTAATGAAGAGGATGAAAAAAGTGGCCACTAATGTCTGGGTCTGACTGGCTTCCAGAATACAGAGTGTTTATATACAGAAGGCTGCTACAAACCAGCCTGTGGGCATACCAACCATATTTGGAAGATCTGTGGACCTTTTTTCCAAAGAGGAAGAGCTTGCTTTTCCTGTTTTTGATTCTCACTTAGGTTAGTGTGTGGTCCTAGGATCACAGATCTCACTGTAAATGATTAAATTTCTTGCGAAAAAAGCTTTCTAAGCAACTTGGAAGAAAACAATCATAAATGAATGATTTATTGATTTTACTACAGAAGCAACTAGAGAGACAGTCTTCACTTTTAAAGTCCCGGATCCCCAGTTTTTAAAGTCTCTTGATTTTTAAAAACTCTCCTTGCCTAACCGATGTTGATACCATAAATTTAGTTGCTTCCCCTTTACTTGGCCTCAAAAAACTTTATATAAGTAGTCTTGATCATAATTTGTAGAATATGGGACAAAAGCTCCCACATAAGATCTCCCAGGGTCAGCATCTCAAGGAAGTCTCTAGTCCTGAACCTCAGGGCCTGGCCTTGCATATTCACCCATTCATGATCTAGCCCTGGAAGAAAAAGAGCTCAGAAACCACTATGAAAAGATTTATTCAGTGTCTTCCGTGTTCCTGGCATGGTGCTGGAGTCTAAAGATGCAAAGAGAGGAGTAAGGCATATCCTCAGAATGCAGCTATAGTTTCCTGTTTACTGATAGATGCATCTTTAACTTCTCTAAAATATCAGGTACTTGTCAGTAACCCCTTTTCGTGGTTACCTTTTGATGTCATAAAGGTGACTTGATTCTTCTGGAAACCACTCCTTTCTGTAAAGTACTTTTTCTCTCTGTGCTTTTGGATAGTCTGTAACAGTCTGACCTGCTGTTCTAGAACCTCACCTCTGGGGTATCCACAAAGCTGACTCTGATCAGGGTGGGGATGGGGGTACTTGAAAACTGGACATTTGGTCTTGCCCTTGGGATGAAACAACATGATAATCATGAGTTTGAGCCCAGAAGTGATCCTTGTGATCTTCTTCTCTAAATCCCCCAAACAGGAGATTAAAAACCATGGTTTCAGCTCTTCATGGCCCTCGGTGAAATGGCTGAGCAGAGTGTTCCTAACAAGGCTTCATCACACCTCCCAAATCCTCTGGATGGCATCCTCTGAATAGTCCTCTCTGGTAGGAAAAACCTCAAATGCACATATTAAAAATCAGGAGAGTGCTGAAATTAACCATTTCTCTGTTTTCCGGGGCCTTGGACAGCTGCAACATTGCCCTGAGGAAGTAGCTGGGTCCATTCTGGGTCCTGGAACGTGGTGTTGGCACTTCAGCCCAGGGTGTGTAGCAGGAAAGCCTTCCCAGGAAGCAGTTTTCCTTTGAAAATAATTCTAAAAGGACAGCTTCAAAATCAACTGTAGAGAGTAGTGAGCACAGGATTGTCTATTTATGGTGTGATTGGAGGTACTGGCTAGAGGTTTCAGTGGGATAATTTACATGTCCGTCGTTTGGCTTTTGCTTCTACAGACACTGCTTTGTACATGATTCAGACTGTGAATCCATCTTTTTTAAATACCTTTCAAATTCTTGGTAAGATATAATTTTGATAGATGATTGCAGATTTTCTTGTATTTGTCAAATTAATAAAGACCGCATGAATCCAGCTGTGCTAATTTTCTTACATGGAAGTATTATAATGTGTAACTGAGAACTCTTGAACTGTTATCAGGAACCGTTAAACACAAATGCATTGTTTCTGTTATTCACTCATACTGGTAGGGGGTAAATTGCAAGTCTCGAAACAACTATTCTTAATACTTAGTTTCTGAAACCATTTTTTTCTAGAAAACATCTAAAATTGATGCTGAAGCTGTCAAAACAAGAATTTACATGTATGCTGTACAATGCAGATATCTTATGTACTGGAGGCTTATCTTTCAAAGTTATGATGTGGGTACCTGGCTGGCTCAGTTAATAGAGCATGCAAACCCCTTATTTTTGGTGGGGGAGGAAAAAAATCCGAAACTTATTCTCCAACAAGAGAGCATCAGCAGGTAAAACTACAGGGGTTTCTCCACATACATTCACAGGAGCATGATTTGCTTAACAGGGAGAAAGGCTCTGGTGTGTTCTCTGTAACAGTATCCACATCACAGTGTAAACAGGTACTCGCATTGTGTTCTCAACTTACAATTCCAGAAGGAAAGGCACAAAGTGGCAAAAAAAAAAAGTTCTTTTTGGATCCTAAAGTCAGGTGCAATAACACAGACCAACTTTTGATAACAGTCTTGATCTACTTTTCCACAAAGGAGGAGATCCTCCACTCAGAAAGTAAGGTCTTTCTTTCTACTTCCTTGTTCAACCATCAGAGCGTGTTTCATCATTACATATACAAAAAGCGGGGCGGGGGGGGGGTAGTTTAAAAAAATCACAAAAATATCTTCAACAACGTCTGGCTGTAGAGCATGCAACCCTTGATAGGATTGTGAATTCAAGCCCCATGTTGGGTGTAGAGCTTACTTAAAAAAGAAACAAAAACAAAAACAAATGATGTAGGTCACATCAGTGAAAAAAAGCAACACTTTTTTTGATAGCCCTGTCACTTGCCTAAAACTCTCCAAAACCTTTTGTTTCTAAACATTGAGTAGCACATAAAATATTGGGAATTATTGATCAGAAATAAGATGGTGGTAGGGCACCTGGGTGGCTGAGTCAGTTAAGCATCTGCCTTCAGATCAGGTGCTGGTCTCAGGGTCCTGGGATTAAGCCCTGCTCAAGCTCCCTGTTCAGTGGGGAATCTGCCTTTCCCTCTTCCTCTGCTCCCCCCGCCCCCACTTGTGTTCTCTCTCTTTCTCAAATAAATAAAATCTTAAAAAAAAAAAAAAGGGGGGGGATCCCTGGGTGGCGCAGCGGTTTAGCGCCTGCCTTTGGCCCAGGGCACGATCCTGGACACCCAGGATTGAATCCCGCGTCGGGCTCCCGGTGCATGGAGCCTGCTTCTCCCTCTGCCTCTCTCTCTCTGTGTGACTATCATAAAAAAAAAAAAAAAAAAAAAAGAGATTGTGGCAGGAAAACCAAAGTTAGCTATTGTCTTCAAAAAGAGCATGTGGGATCCCTGGGTGGCGCAGCGGTTTGGCCCCTGCCTTTGGCCCAGGGCGCGATCCTGGAGACCCGGGATCGAATCCCACATCGGGCTCCCGGTGCATGGAGCCTGCTTCTCCTTCTGCCTATGTCTCTGTCTCTCTCTCTCTCTCTGTGTGTGACTATCATAAATAAATAAAAATTTAAAAAAAAACAACAAAAAAAGGAGCATGTAAGAGATACATTACTGGGTACATTGGCTAAGAACACCAAGAAGAGGAAAGGTGTTCATTCCCTCCTTGGGATTCACAGGCATCATTTGCTTTTACGAATCTTATAGGCAGTGTCACTAGAGTCTGCCACAGAAATATGATTTGTCCTCATCAGCTGGGAGGGGTTTCTGATTTTTAGGGGCGTTGACAATGGTGGGTTTTTGCTTTTTTTTTTTTTTTTTTTTAGATTTTGTTTTATTTTTATTTATTCATGAGAGACAGGCAGAGGGAGAAGCAGGCTCCATGCACCGGCATCCTGATAATGGTGTTCTTAATGAGAATGAAGACTCCTCAAGCAGGGTTGAGAAGCAAGAATAATGAGGTTGGATTCTGGTATCACTTGGTAAGTACCAGAGTCTTCTGTAACCCAACCATCTCCTCTGGGGAGGGATTCCTTTGTGTGCTCTGTATGTGTATGTGGTGGGGGGATCCTTGCCTACCAATAGCTTAGGATCTGGTTAAAAGTAAAATGACAACATACATGAGTACCAGCAAGTATGATGACTTGACTCATTACATCATTTGAATGGGAGTGCAGAGCCACATGACATGTTTTAAGATCAGAATATTTCTAGAAACAAAGTTGGAAAAAAGTTTGAGAAAAAGGAAGAATCTGAATTGGCATGAAGACAAAGGATATACACCAAAAACGAAGGAGAGACCCCAAGGACAATTGGTTTTTTAATTAAAATGATGATTTATCCAGAGGAAAATCCAATTAGCTAACTAAATCTGTTGCCATATTTACTGAGAATATACTTTCTTCATTAAGTGACTTGTAGAACCCATGGAGGATGTGATCTGACCTACTACAGGGGCCTTTTAGCACAGGGACCTCATAATCTTGGCCAACATTGATTCTCCTACAGGGGCTGGCTCTTCTGTGCCTCGAATGCCACACCCTCTAAAGGGGAGAGATGGAGGAACCTCAAACCAAGTTTGTTGGAGTCCTAATTCTTTTTTTTTTTTTTTTTTTTTTTTAGGATTTATTTTTAAGTAGTCTCTACACCCAACACGGGGCTCAAACTCACAACCCCTGAGATCAAAAGTTGCACACTCTACTGACTGAGCCAGCCAGGCATCTCAGTGGAGTCCTAATTCTTAGGACAAGGGGTAACATACCCCCACCCCCTTTTTAAGATTTCATTTATTTGAGAGACAGCAGGAAAGAGAGAGCACGTACAGGAGAAGGGGAAGCAGACTCCCCACTGAGCAGGGAGCCCAGTGTGGGACCAGAATCCCGAGATCATGACCTGAGCCCAAGGGAGATGCTTAACGGACTATGTCAGCCCCGGGGGTGACATACTCTTCCTGCCATTGTTATCCCCTTTTTCCCCAGAACTACAATAGTTTTAATTATGTAGTAGCCCAAGGTCAATTCCTCATGCAAAAGAAGAAAGGATTTTGTTACCCCTCTACCCATAGCATACCTCGAGGTGGACTGCGGGTAAGATTCGGATTGTGATTAGTTTTCTTGGGTAGCCGACCTAGCCAAGAGCCACTAAACTCGGCGATGTGTACAAGGAAGATCTGAAGTTGAAATAACACTAGATCACTATATTTATACTACGTTTAAATACCTGAATTTAAGTGAGTTCTTTAAGAGCTGGCGCATCCCCTCAGAATAGGGCTATCACGGTGATGGTCACAGAGTAGTCTCTCAAATATGGAGAGAGACTGAGGAGAGATTTGGGGGACTTTATCCTGCATCTGGATTTTCAAAGATTTTGTCCACCAAGTGCTGTAAGTCATTAGGCAGTAATTTGGTTTTCTGTTTACTAATTGGATGTACCTACATATGCCATAAAATAGCATTAGGCTTGTTTAGTGAGGTGACTGGGTTTTACTTGCATGACCAGAGAGCTGCAAATGTATGATTTCTTAAGATTTTCTCAGACAGGGGCACCGGGGTGGCTCAGTGGTTGAGTGTCTGCCGTTGGCTCAGGTCCTGGTCCTGGGGTCCTGGGATCGAGTCCCACCTCAGGGACTCTGGTTCCCTGCAGGGAGCCTGCTTTTCCCTCTATGTCTCTGCCTCTCTGTGTCTCTCATAAATATAGAATCTTTTAAAAAGAATTTTTTTCTCTCGAACAAAATGACCTCTCTGCCATCCTTCTGCCCTAGTGGGTTTCCCACTGTTCCTCCACCCCTTTCCCTCCTAACTCAGGGGTCTTCTCTGGAGTAACACAGCCAGAAGGTCATCAGTTAAAAAACATCATCAGGCTTGAGGCCTGTTAAATGTCCGTGGAAGGGGACAGGCTCTTCTATGCTGGGTGATCTCAGCCTGCACTCACCTCTTGCTATCTGTGCTTTCCAGGGCTGCTGGGGAGAGAAGGGCCAGACTTCCTATTTTCTCACAGTGGTGACCCTAATGCCCGGTTGCTCTACTGGCCATTCAGAAGGGGGAGTTCCATGAATGTTTGGTAACGGAATCCCACCGAGCAGCCAGGCCTCAGGTGAACATGCTATTGATGGCATAGCCCCTTTAGCTCTGGCAACCCAGGATTCTGTCCTCTAAGCCAGGGCACTCCTTTGTGGTCAGGTGGGCCCCTGGCAGTGACCCCGGAGCAGGCCCTGGAGGGAGGCCTAGGGACCAGGGCCTTCCCCCTGCCCCTGTGTACATGTAGCAAGTCATCCTTGAGGGACTCCTTTTAGCCGGCAAGGACCAGACTTTCCTCCTTCCCTCTTGTGCTGTACATAAATTGATGAGGTAATCCACAGACTTGTTGCAAGTGATTATGCAACTTTGGTCATTAGAGATGTGACTCACCGAGGCCCTCCAAGCTTATGATAATTGTGGTATGAATTGATTTTCATTTTTAGGTCAAAGGCACTGGTAAACAGTTTTGTGAGGGGAGGCAGGTGGTCTGACCCCGAGAAGCCGGTGCCCGTCGGAGGTCTGGGGGGAGCAGGGCGGGGATCCGGGCTCCCTGCCCACCGTCCTGGCTGCTAGCAAGGCCCTCCTCCTCCTCCCCTGGCAGCGCCCCAGCCTCCTGCGGGTGGGGCCGAAGAGGAGGAGGGTGAGGCCTGGCCGCCCGCACAGGGCCCCCGCCCCGCCCCTGGGGCTGGAGTCTCCCCATCACCCCCTCCCCACGCGCCCCGGCCGGCCCAGCTGTTTCCGCAGCCGCGCCCCACTAGCCCAGGGTTCCCTGTCCTGCTGGGCCGGTGCCCTCCTCCCGCGTCCCTGCAGTCCTGGGGTCCCACGCTCCTGCGGCTCCCACAGCCCCTGCACAAAAGAGGTCTTGTTGACCCAGACGCTTCTGAGCAGGGGTTGGGGTGGCCGTGGGTGTCCCTCCCAGCTGGCCTCCAGGCCCCCCCTCCACTCTCTAGGGGAGTGGGGACCAGCTGGCCACGGGTGGGGAGCTGGGTGTGTGCGCTCACCGCCCCATCCTAGGCCTCCTGGGAGTGAGCGATGTCATGGGTGGATTAGGGGTCCACAGGAGGGGATTTCCATGCATGATGACATAAACAGGCTGCGTGTGGGGGAACATGTTTTAAATGAGAGCAAACATTTACCAGTTTTGCCCTTACTTACAAGGCTGTGCTGGGGGAGGCCAGTTGGCCTTATCTGCTTAAGAGAGCCCCTATTTATAAACAGGTGGTCAGAGTTGAATCCAAACAGGATTCTTCCCCTAGGGCACACTTGTGACATTGAGAAATATATGGGTTTGTCCTGGGTCAATGTCACCACGTGGAATGTGGAAGGGATAAAGGAACAGTTCTTAATACTTGTACTTAACCCTCCTTTAACCAAGAAAAGCCCTGAGACAACTACTTGCCCCATTAAATGCCCCATTAAACCACTTCCACGGAGCGCTTACTATCAGTGCGCCTGCGACACCAGGGTCCTAGGTCATCCTCGTCCCACCTGTGAGAAAGTGGAAGCTTTGAGACAACCAGTCACAGCCGCAGACTCACCCACTAGGAAGCGGGAGAGGGCAATGGGCCCAGAGCCCCGGCCTCCTGCCTCCAGGACAGAGGCTCGCTGGAGATCTGTTTCTGTCAAACTGGGTCACCTCTCCGGGCCTCCGTTTTGTCCTCTGTAAATGCGGAGTCTGACTGACGACGTTCCTCAGGTTTTCTAACTAAAGCTCAACAACACCTGGCCCATAGTGGCTGCCCCAGGCAGAAATGTCTGGAGTTGAAAAAAAAGAAAGACAAAAAATTTAATTGTATCTCACAAGGTATTTTGTCATTTTATTCTGGCAAAGTCTACACAGAAATTACCATGTGGGGATGCCTGGGTGGCTCCGTGGTTGAGCTTCTGCCTTGGCTGGGCGCCATCCCACAGCCTGCGGGGAGCCTGCTTCTCCCTCTGCCTGTGTCTCTGCCTCTCTCTCTGTGTGTCTGCCTCTCATGAATAAATAAATAAAATCTTAAAAAAAAAAAAGAAAAATGAAGAAACTGCTCTGCAGGAAGGTTAACTTGCCAGATGTGTCCCAGCCAGTGAGTAGAGACTCCAACCCAGACCTGCGGACCGCGCCAGCTCACACCTCCTCCCACCCCACCGTCTCCCATGCGCCCACCTTCACAGCCCCACCACGATGGAGTTCAGCAGGCCACTAGCAGCCATCACCCCCGTCAGTATTACTGTGTAACCCCATTTGTAGTTATGTCCTGTTTAATTTTTATGGATTTACAATCCCTTATTTGCGATTATGAAATTCAGAAGGCTTGGAAACCTGAAAGGTTTCTTCTGAGTTTGGGAGAAGACCTGGCCTGAACAAATGTCAGGCTATTTAGAGTCTCAGTTTAGCCTGTTTTGGTCAATATTCGTATATTTTGCTGGTTTTGTTGTTGTTTTCTGTTGGTTAGTTTTTGTTTTTTTTTTTATTTTTAATTTATTCATGAGAGACACAAAGAGAGAGAGAGAAAGGCAGAGACACAGGCAGAGGGAGAAGCAGGTTCCATACAGGGAGCCCGATGTGGGACTCGATTCCAGAACTCCAGGATCATGCCCTGGGCCAATGGCATGCACTAAACTGCTGAGGCACCCAGGGATCCCCATTTGGTTAGTTTTGATTAAAGAGGGCTTCCAGACTATTCTGGAGGCAGTTTAGTAACTTCTAAAAGCTGAAAAATGCTCAATCCTGAAACACATTTGGTCCTAAGAGTTCCTGATAAGGAATTGGGACCTAGATATAGGATTATAGTTATATAAAATCTATAAAAATAGGGCAGCCCGGGTGGCTCAGCAGTTTAGCGCCGCCTTCAGCCCAGGGCCTGTCCTGGAGACCCGGAATCGAGTCCCACATCGGGCTCCTTGCATGGAGCCTGCTTCTCCCTCTGCCTGTGTCTCTGCTTCTCTCTCCTCTCTCTGTGTCTCTCATGAATAAATAAAATATTTTTTAAAATAATAAAATCTATAAAAATAAAAAGCTTAGGGATGCTTGGGTGGCTTAGTGGTTGAGCGTCTGCCTTTGGCTCCAGGCATAGTCCCTGGGTCCTGGGATGGAGTCCTGCATCAGGCTTCCCCACAGGGAGCCTGCTTCTCCCTCTGCCTGTGTCTGACTCTCTCTCTCCATGTCTCTCATGAATAATTTTAAAAATCTAAAAAAAATAAAAAGCTTAGACCCAGTCTTATGTCTATAAATCTTTAAGTGGTGTTTTACTCAAAGATAAGGGTCAGGATAACAGGTCCACAAATTACCAAAGTTAGGCTCCTAACCTACCCACAAAATTAGTAGAATTTCCTTCTTCATTTAACTTGAGTGTTGGGAAGTCTATTTCTGAATTGAGAGGTACTGATCCTCTTGAGTTTCTGGGTAATGTTTCTAGGCCTGTGGCACAAAGCACAGACACTTCTCAGTTTCCAGGCTGAGAGTTATCCAAATACAGAGGTTGGAGCAGCAAGGAGAAAAGCAGTGCCCTGGGAGTGTGGTGGAGAGAGACCTGGAAGAAAGGACCCGGGCACCTGGGTGGCTCAGTCAGTTAAGCGACCGCCTTGGGCTCAGGTTGTGATCTCAGGGTCCTGGAATCAATCGAGTCCACAAAGGACTCCCTGCTCTGTGGAGAGCCTGCTTCTCCCTCTGTCTCTGCCTGCCACTACCCCTGCTTGTGCTCACACTCAAACACACGCATGTGCTCTCTTTCTCTCTCAAATAAGTAAAATCTTAAAAGGAAGAATATGGAGAAGGAGAAAGAAGGAGAAGAAGGGACCCAAAAGCCCTGGCAACTGCAACTGGCCCCGTGGGGGTCCCAATCAGGTGCCTCCCTGGCAGCCCCCCAGCAATAGCAGCAACAGAGCAGGAGATGCTAGGCCAGAGATGCAGGGGCTGCACGGAGGGAAGGAGGACTTGCCCTGTCTCTGTCACTGTTGATGGAGACCCCAAGGCTGCTGGCAATCAGCTGCAGGATGCCAAGTGTACTCTGGATGCTGGGGCACCCACCCTGTGCTGAGGGGGACCCGCCTGGGCTGGTCCCACATCCCATACTGACCTTTGTAGGGGCCTGGGCCTCAAATCCTTCTCCCCCTTGGGAGGCAGAATGTGGGCGAGGGTGGGCTCCTCACATCTGTTCCCTTAGTCTTCAGAAGCTCATGGGGTTAGTTTCTGCAGAGGATACTGTAGCCCCTCCTTATAGGTGTGTGTTTGTGTGTGTGTGTGTGTGTGTGTGTGTGTGTGTGTTCCTGTGTAGAAGGAAAGGGATAAAATCTCTGAGGCTGGAGCTGCTGAGGGGAAACCAAAACAGGGCAGGTTTTCTGGAAAGCCCCCTTCTCCCCTGTGTTGCTGCTGTCCTGACTGGTCTCCTGCCTCAACTGGTTTCTGCAAATGGTCTCCCCGTCCCTACTGGTGACTTGTCCCAGGATCTGGGTTGAAGATGGGGCAGGTGTCAGACCTGATGTCACTGAAGGACATCCCAGGACTTATTCTTTAAAAAAAAAAAAATTATTTATTTATTCATGAGAGACACAGAGAGAGAGGCAGAGACACAGGCAGAGGGAGAAGCAGGCTCCATGGGAGGGCGATACGGGACTCCATCCCGGGACCCTGGGATCAGGCCCTGAGCCAAAGGCAGATGCTCAACCACTGAGCCACCAGGTGTCCCCCAGGACGTATTCTTTCTCTCTGGATGGCCCTCGTGTCTGCAGGGAGGGCCGGGGAGTTATATCTCTGTCCCAGCTTTGGGGTTAAAACTCCCCTCCAAAGGCCAGGTGGCATCCTTAGGGCGGCAGCTGCCAGACATACTGAGCACTGGACTCTCACTCTCATGGTCTGGCTTGGTTGTTTCAAGGTCCTGACTCGGATGTGGCAGCAAGAGGGGGAGGACAACAGATTAGCGGGGGACCTGGAAGCAGGCTCGAGGGGCGGGCAGACAGGTAAGGAGCACTTAGCTGTGCGAGTCCCCCCGCCCCCCCGCTGGGACTCTTGCCGAGGGAGACGCTATACGGGTGGGAGGGTGAAGGGCAGGTGGAGAGAAATGGCGGGGTCCTCCCATGTGAAGGGTTCTCTTTCCTTTTGGGTTCCCAGCAGGCTGTGGCACAGTGGCGCTCCCGGCTATTGGGCCGTAAGACTTCCCCGGCCACATGCTGCAATGCCACGCCGCCCCCAGGATGTGAAGGCTCCAAGGGCAGGACAGCCTGTGCGTTGGAGGCCACGGCTTCTGCTCTGTGGTTTGTGCCTTGGTAGCTTGAAAACAGCCATGGAGGATTTACGCCATGGGCATTGATAAATGCTCTTAATCTCCTCCAGAGAGCTGGTTGGTAAACGTTTAGCACCACCGGCCAGGTCTGTCCCCAGCTTCTGGCAGAGCAGGCCCTCAAATGTTCAAGGAATGAATGAACAACCATCAGAAAGGGAGGAAGAGAAGCAGCATCCTCTAAGCTCAACAAATACCACGTGATCAGTGCTGCAGGGAGGTGGCAGACATCTGTTTTCTGGGTGGGGGGTGGGGGTAGGGGGTAGCCCAGCCTCTGAACGAGGTTCCCATCTGGGGGACCTGCCAATTTTTGTTTCTTAGGTCTTGGTGGTCAGGGCGCAGGCATGCTCCTGTTGGGGTTGGCGTCTACAAGGGCCATTCAGGGCTTTATCCGGGGGCGATATGGGTTAGTGTGACCTGAAAGAGGTGGTGGCAGTAGTCCAGTGTCCAGCAGGACAGTCCTACCAGAACCATTCCTGGGCCATGATCTATGACCTTGGCAGGGACTCCGGCCCTTATCTGTGCCTGACCCTCTAGCCTTCCTGTCAATTCCATGAGCGCTCGATGTCCTTACCCCAAGCAAATTTTCTGTTTACGTGAACTGCATCTTTTTCTGTGGATTGCAACCAGGAACCCTGCGTGGCAGATCAGCTGAGATGTGCAAGAGCTCTGTGAGGGGAAGCGCTGCGAAGACAAGCAGGTGGGAGCAGGAAGCCGGGTGGCCTTCAGAATGTGATGGAGACCGGATGTGTGGTCACTGGAAGCTGTCACCAGCCGTGCTCCCTACACCATGCTCTCTTGAGGGACACCTTCAGGGCTGCCACAAACCTCTGATGCATGTACAAAGAAGGGAAAAAAAACCCATATCCCTGACCTTGCAATGTCCACAATTTAGAGGGAGAAAGAGAGACAAATGTATCCCTATCGTAGTTCCAAAGTGCAACTCCCCCGCCCCCCGCCCCGGGAGCACAGAGGAGGCATAATGGAAGGCTTCCTGGAAGTGGCGAATCCTGGGAACCCTGAGGCTCTTGGGGTTTTGCCTTCTCCCTTTTCTCTCCAGGGTTCCATCCCCCCTCAGCCTTACAAAAAGATCCGGCCACTGATTTCTAGGTTGTGTCCCTGGATCTGCAATCTGCAGAGATGATCTGGATGTAAGAAATCCAGGGCACAGGCAGAGGGAGTGTGGGGCAGAAGGAACTAACTTTTGCCAAGCACTTAGTAGGCGCTTTATGGAAGCCACCTACTTCCCCCCCCACCCTCTGCGTGGGGCTCAGGTGAGCACGTTGAGGCTTAAGGTGACACGACTTTCCTAAGTTCACACACTACAAGAAGCAGGACGGGTTCCCAGTCTAGGGGTGTCTGCCTCCGAGGGCTGCACTCCTTCTGCCACCCTGGGCCACTCAGCCCCCCAGGTGGAAGGGAGCATGGGGGGTGTCGGGCCAGTGCGGAGGGGGAAGGTCTCCCCCTTTCCCCTGGAATCTTCTTTCTAAATGGTATGTGCACCATTTGTGCACACCAGTTTTTGGTGGACAGTTGTGTGCTGGGCACCGTACTCAGCACGTCTCTGGGGCAGCAGAACTTGAGGCTTGTTGGGAACTTCTTGCCCAAGCCAGTAACTGCTTGGGCCTTGCTGGTGGGTCCGGGGCTGCAGCACTGTGTGTGGGCTCTGCCTCCCTGCCCCACCCCTGCTCTGTGTGGGGTCAGGGCGGGGAGTAAGAAATCATGGCCCGGGTGTCTGAGAGGGGATCCTGGAGGAAAAACAGGAACAGGCCAGGAAGGAAGGTGCCTCAGCTACCCACCCCCCACAGCAGGAGAAGCAGCTTCCTCCTCCTGGATGGGGACCTTTGACCAAGCTCAGAAAATTCCTGGCTGATGGAAGGAACTATTTTCCTTTTCTAGACAGGCTTTGGCTAATTCCACTCTCTTGTCTCTGCCAAGCTTTATCTTTGCCTAAGAATTCACACCAGTCCCCAGGGGCCCTTGCTACACAGCTGCTGCTGCTTCTCTCTCTCTTCACTGATGGGTAAGAAGTGGGACAGATTCAAAATGCTAATGTTTCAGTAAGCATTTGGTCTGAACATCAGTGACAGCCTAGAGGAATGGCCCACAGGACCTGGCTAGGAAGTGGGGTGGGGGGATCTGAACAAGGGGTGAGCTTCTCACTGGTGACTTTTCTCTGCCTCAGTGGAGGTCCGGGAGGAATTGACCAGAGTGGTCAGGGTAAGCAAAGGCCGGGAGGTCTGAGAGGGTGAGGATTGAACCGCACCAGCCTAGCGACCTCCCCACCTCCCACGTGGCCCAGGGCCAATGCTATTTTCCTGGGGGTAGGTGATTTTCAGTTTCACAAAAGCGATGGCAGGCAAGAAGTGCCTTTGTTGACAAAAAGGACAACTAGGAAAGGAAACTAAATTTACCACAGTTATCGAGCGCCTACCTTGATCCCAACAAGTGCCCTGGGCACAGGTGATGGTGAGGCAAGCTTCATCCTCTGCTTACAGCGGAGTCAGAGAGACTCAGATTCCCACAGGTGCATAGACACACCGGAAACCAGAGCAGATAGGGACAGAGACCTCGGAAGCAGGGTGGGCACCAACTCTGCCTGCTATGGTGTGAGGACCTCTTCTAGAGGAGGTGACATTTGGCCAGGGCCTTGAGGGATGAGTAGGAGTTTGCAAGGTAGAGTGGGTTTCCAGGGTGCATTCTCGGCAGTAGGAAAAAGCTGGCTAGAAGGGTAGGAAACAGCAGTGTATGTGTGGAGAAACTCAGCTCTGGCTCAAGTGCAGGCTACCTTGGAGATACTGCAGGTTCAGTTCCAAACCACTGCGATAAAGTGAATGTCCTAATAAAGTGAGTCAAATAAATTTTGGTTTCCTAGTGTATATGAACCTTAGTTTACATTATCCTGTAGTCTATTAAGGGTGCGATAGCATGTCTAGAAAAACAATTTTTAAGAAGTAAACTGTATGGGACGCCTGCGTAGCTCAGTGGTTAAGCATCTGCCTTCTGCTCAGGGTGTGATCCTGGAGTCCCAGGATCGAGTCCCACATCGGGCTCCCCACAGGGAGGCTGCTTCTCCCTCTGCCTGTGTCTCTGCCTCTCTCTGTGTGTGTGTCTCATGAATAAATAAATAAAACCTTAAAAATAAAGTAAACTGTATGCCCAAAGTGGGGCTTGAGCTCACAACCAATGAGATCAAGAGTCCCATGCTCTACCCACTGAGCCAGGCAGGTGTTGCTAAAAAACCAATTTTTCTAACTAAAAAATACTTTATTGCTGAAAAATGCTAGTCATCATATCTGAGCTTTCAGGGCATCATAACCCGGGATCACCATAACAAACAGAAAATAATGAAACATTTTGAAATATTGCAAGAGTTACCAATACATGACACACAGACACCGAGTGGACAAGAGCAGTTTGGAAAAATGGGTGTCCACCGGCTTGCTCCAGGCAGGGTTGCCACAAACCTTAATTTTGTAAAAAATGCAAAATTATTTGCAAAGTGGAATATAGCAAATCACACCCCCCCCAAATTCTAACACAACCCCAAGGAGGCAGGATAAAGTGAGGTCTCCCTGTATAGAATTCAGGGGTGGAAGAGGAGCAGATGGCTGGACACAGGGGTGTGCTGTAGGTACGATGGGCGTGGAGGGGGGGATGATGCACAGATGGGTGGCTCGGCACAGAGGGAGAGGGACGGGGTGGTGGCTGGTGCCCGCCCCAGAGGGGAAACCCAGGATGGAGGGCACGCCAAGCCCCGCACAGACCCAAGGGGACGCGGCCCCGTCACCGCGCGGGCCGCTCCCCGGGGGCTGCGGATGGGCGTCCGCAGGGCTGGGGGGGGGGAGACGGGGCGGGGAGGAGGCAGCCCGCGGCGGGGAGACAAGTCCAACCTCCGCGGGCGGGCCGCGCCGCCAGGCCCACCTCCCATTCCCAGGGCGGGCACCGGCGGAGCCGCAGGCGGGCCGCGCGCCCCGGGACAGGTAGGCGAGCGCAGCACAGGGACCCGGCGGCAGGGGCTGCGCGGGCCGGGAGGGGGCAGCCCGGAGGGGACCCCGCCCCGCCCCGCCCCGTCCGCCGGGTCGCCGCTCGCCCCGCGCCCCCCCGACCCTGCCCCGCCCAGGCACGGGCTCCCGAGACCCAGCGCCCCCCCGGGTGCCCCGGGGCGCGCACCTGCTGGGTGGCCCCGCGCCGGCGTGGGAAGCGCACCTGTCGGCGGGAGGGGGCGGCCGGAGGGCGGGCGGCGGGCGCCTCCTCGCGACCCTCGCGGGGCCGCCTCCTGAGTCGGGGCGGCCGGGGCGCGGCGGGCCCTGCCCCCGGGCAGCTGGGGGAGCCCCGCCGAGGAGGGGGGGCAGGACCCAGGGCTGGCCCTGCAGTCGGACGCTGCTTTGTTTCTGCTTCTCTCCCAAGTGAACTGAAATAGGGCATTTGGGACCTCGGGGCGGCAGCGCGGGGCTCGATCTAGGGTAACCGGAGCAGCGCGGAGCAGGGGGTGGCGGTTGCAGGCGAAGTCTCTGCGGCCGCCGCTCCTCCGCCCCCGCCCCCCCCCCCCGGGCGCTCACCTGCGCCCCAGGCGGCCGCCGGCAGAGAAGCGTCCCTGGTCGCTCGGCGGGTCCTCAGCCCCAGGACCGGGTTCGCAGAGCGACGCGGGCCTGCCCCTGCCCCTGCCCCTGCCCCTGCCCCTGCCCCTGCCGCACGCTGCTGTTGCGGGAGCTGTGGGCGCAGAGCCAGGTCGCTCGGGGTGGTGGCGAGTGGGGAGCAGAAGCAGCCCCCCCCCCCCCGCGCCTGCTAGCCCCGGGAGCCTCTGATGTGACTGTGACAACAATGACTAAAGGAATCACTGTCTGTGCTAAATTAACGAAGCATGTAGGTCGCCAAATGTGCCAGGTTAAGTTTTGCTGAACCTGGCTTGTGCATGCAGTTTCGCCCTTGCAAAATGAAGTCACATCGTACTTCAAAAAGTTTAGGACATTGGTAGAATTATGGATTTTCAGATTTAAATGTGCAAGTCAATACTTGTTTAATGTTTCGTACTGAAGGAGCATATTGCTTATGTCATTCTCCAGTACACTGACATGTACACACATGCACACATACTGTGCACAGACGCACACACTCCTCACATATGCACACCACACTGCACACAGAGTTTACACACACACCAACACACAGTACCTTGGACATGGGCACACACTGCACTCCTGCATAGTCACACACAGCCTGCACACCCAGACAGCACACTGCGTATTCACACACACACACACACACACCCTGCATACTCCCACAGCACCACAGGCACACTGGTGACAGAACCTACCCGTGGAGCTTTTCTTGTGGAGAGAAATGCTGGCTTGGGTTTAAAGCAGGATACAACTGGCTTTTTTGAAAGCATCTTTGGAGGGTTTCTTTTAAAAAATTATATTAAGTCTTTAAAACAACTAGTGTAATGGCTTTTTAAAAAAGAAATTCTCTTGCTAAATTAAAACCGTGAGACTCATTGCTTTGATTCTGAACTTGTCTTCCAGCAACGGGTATTTTTTAATTGCCCCCCTCCCTTTTTTTTTACCCTTTGAACTATTGAAAGAGGGTAGTCTTGAACTCGCGGAAGCCAGTAGTAGACAGGCCTTCGGCCCCCCACGTGAGTGCGACGGCCCGGGCGCACCTGAGGACACACACACACACACACACACACACACCCTGTCGTCCCTCCGCGGCTCCCGGGTCACCTGCGGGCCCGAGCCCGGCCCCGCGGCGCCCGCTCCAACCCCGGCGTCTCCCGCAGGCGGAGATGCGGCTGCTGCTGCTGCTCGCGCCCCTGCTGCTGGCGCCCGCGCCCGGGGCCTCGGTGAGTGCGGCCCTGCCCGGCCCCCGGGGCCCCAGCTGGGGAGCGGGAGAGGCTCGCCCCAACCCAGGCCTCTGCGGGGAGGGCGCCCTGGGGCTTGGGACGAGGGGGGAGCCGCCCCGCCGCAGCCTGGAGCCCCCTCTCCCCCCTCTCCCGGCGGGGCGGCCGCGTCCTGCGGCCAAGGCCTGCGCGGGGCAGCTGGTGGGGAACCCAGGGACCCTCAGCTCTTTCAAAACGGGGTGGAACCTTGAAGAGGGCCAGTCCCAGGTGCCCAGAGAGGCCGTCCCCGCTGCAGGGCGCAGCGTGCAACTTCCCAGCGCCCTCCTCCTTCAGAAGGTGCTGGGTGCACCCTAATGCTACCCTCCAATCCAGGGCGCTCTTCCAAAGTGGAAGGAAGGGGAAGGGGTGGTGCTGGCACCAGCCAAGGTGCAGGGTTAGAGGCCCATCCTATCATCTGCCCTCGACCCAATTGAGCTGCCTCTCAGCTTACTGTGCTTAGTGGTTCCCCTCCCCCTGGGGGCTTAGCTCTAGATGGAGCAGGGACAGCCGGTAGGACTTTCTGAGATGGTAAAGGATGTTCCAAAAGTGTGCTGTCCGGTAAGGTAGACACTTGGTCCTGTGGCCACTGAGCACATGAAAGTGGCCAGTGCAACGGAAGGATGAAGTGTTTGATTTGATTTGATTTGAATTAACCTCAACAGCCACCTGTAGCTAACGGCTACCATATAGCGCAAACTTAGAGCGTGGATGCAGGAGCCAACTAGTGATCAGACTAGCTGTTTTGTTACCGGGGCCCAAAGGACGGGGCTCCCCGGAAAGCAAACCTGGATCCTGAGGTTATATAAGAAATCTTCTAGAAGGCGGGACCCACCTCTGTGGAGGGGAGGGTCCACAGAGGTGGGCTTTGTCCTGGATGCTGCTCCGGTCAAGCTTCTCCTGGCACTGACAGGGTAGAGAGCACAGAAGCAGCCAGGTCCCATCCTGCCCCTGGAGAGCTCTTCGCAGGGGGAGCCCCACAGCTCTGCCCACCCCTCCGCGAGGCAGGCGGTCCTTGGGGAAGGGAAGGGAAATGCCACCACTGTGGAGTGTTAGTCAAGGATGAGAAGGGCCTCTTGGCAGGGGCGGGCAGAGGTGGACGCCAGTGGTGGCCAGTGGGCGCTCCTCCAAAGCCGCATTGACCCAGCACTGGCCACAGTCAGAGGGGTAGGTGGGCCAGAGCCCTCCTTTCACGTCCTCTCCATCACTTCCCACAGTCACCTCTGCCACCACCCGCCCCCGTCGTCCTTGGCACAGGCTTTCCCTGATGAAGGCCACCACTTAGGTGGAGGGGCTGCCAGCGTCAGGACCCCAGGATGAAACCCAGAGCCACCCTCTAACTGCTGCATGGCCATAAACGAATCAGACCTTAGAGTCCCTTTAACTGTGCAGGTGAAATGAGTCCAGGTGTACACAACACCCTGGGTCCTGGTAGGTGCTTTCTGCCTTAGAAACACCTGAATAACCTTTCCTGCCTCCCCCTCTGCACCGCCTGTGGGCTCAGGTGGGGCGGTGAGCTCTCCTGTGCCCTCCACTGTGCCCACACAGCTCAACTGCCTCTCGTTTGGGGCTCGGGGGGGGGTATCCCCAAGTGCTTCTCGGCCCTTCTCAGTGCTGACAGGGGTTTGGGAGAAGAAGAGTGGAGATGCCGCCTGGCCAGCATGCCCAGTCGCCACCTGCCAACCCCAGGCTGGTCAGGGGTGGCTTCCTCTGCCTTGGTTCCCACGCTCTCACACCCACCCCTGCACAGGGCAGTTCTGGGAACAGCACAGCAGGAAAGAGGGTCTCTGAGGTACCTTGTGGGGGGGGCGGGAGCGAGTCACAGGGGGAGAGGCTGGGTGCTAAGAGCCGCTGGAGCAGGTGAGGACAAGCCAGCGGAGGGCGGACAGGACAGGCTCAATTCTGGCTGCACACCAGGGGCTCGTGGTTGGGGTAATTAGGGGGAAACAAGACGTGCCTGTGCTTCCTGGGGCTGCAGCCAAATGTACTTTCTTTTCTGGGAGAGACTGTGTGGAGGGGGGCATGGCCCTGGGCTCTGGGGGGCTGCGTCCCTCCCTCCTGCGGAGAGTGGCCATCTGCCTCTTGGGAAGCAAGGGCGGGTTGGTAAAGGCTCGAAGCTCCTTGGAGGGGGGGAAGCTGGCTCGTTCTGTGAGTGTTTGGGGCGCCTGGGAGAGAGACTCACAGGCTCCCAAGGTGAGGCAGGGGACCATCTCTCGCCAGGAACCCTCCGGTGAGCCCGAGGGGACTGAGTGCAGACTCACACTTCTGAGCGTGTCTTTTCCTCCAGGCTCCCAAGGTGAGGCGGCAAAGTGACACCTGGGGCCCCTGGGGTACCTGGAGCCCCTGCAGCCGGACCTGCGGAGGGGGCATCAGCTTCCGGGAGCGCCCCTGCTACTCCCGGAGGTAGGAGGGCTGGACGGGTGGCTTGTTAGGAGAGGACAGGGGGCAGGCTGCCCGGGAGTCAGCTGGTCCTGGTGTCACCCGCGTGGACCTGGCCGGCCCCCACCAAACAATAGGTTTTGTTGCGGGAGCAGGTTGGATGGAGAATTTGAAATCACGTCAGTTCCCACTACACTTATTCCAACAATCAGCCTGATTTCAGGGGGTTAGAGCCGTGTGTGCTCCACCCTCCCCTGAGTCTCTAGTTCCGAACGCTGTGTCTGGCATGTGGCAGGTGCCCTAAATTCTTGGTGAATGAACCATCTTCAATTCTTTTTTTTTTTTCTTTTTAAGATTTTATTTATTTATTCATGAGAGACACAGGCAGAGGGAGAAGCAGGCTCCATGCAGGGAGGCCGATGCGGGACTCGATCCCAGGTCTCCAGGATCACCCCCTGGGCCGAAGGCGGCGCTAAACCCCTGAGCCACCGGGGCTGCCCAACAAGCTTCAATTCTTAACCTGTGCTGTTTCTCTCCCTTTGGCTTCTTTGTTGTGTATAGACGCCTCCCACTTTAAGTGAAGTATCAAGCACCTAAGAGGTGCTGTGTACTCTGATAGGTGCCAGAGGGGTGTGGGGCACAACACAAGGTGGGGGGACCCTTTGTGAGTGGGTATAACTCCCTATCCCTGAGAACCTCGTGTGCGGAGGAAGAGACAGGAGCTATTACTCCAGGCCCATATACTCCGTAAATGCACAGTGACCTCACCAGGTGGGTATATACTACATCTTATTTTATCTCCAAAGGCAGAATTTGGGTTTTCTCTGGAAATGTGCTGTAAGAGCAGGGTAGCCCCGAGTTAGAGGAACTCTGGGATAGACTTCCGAGTCTAGCATAAAGTCTAAACACGGGGCTCACTGTAGCTCCCCGAGGGGCCGCGTGTGTGGGCGCCCCTCGTCTGCCCGGCGTGGCCTGCGGGAGAGCCCGGGAGGAGGGGAGGAGGCGGGGGTGTTGGTCCTCTGGCCTCGGGGCTCCTCTGTGCTCTCATCCTCAGGAGAGATGGGGGCTCCAACTGCGTGGGCCCCACCCGGAGCCACCGCTCTTGCCACACCGAGGTAAAGCCCACAGGAGTGGGGACGCCAGCTTCTGGGACCCCCCATCTGGCTGACCTCCCAGTCCCCGGGGCGCCCTCTCACTGGTGCATGGCCTGCGCTGCGGGAAGCCCCTTCCTCGCCTCCCACCCACAGTGACAGCTTCCCCCCAAACAGCCCCGCGCCCCTGCAGGGGGCATTCGGGAGCCCTAGGGGCCCACTGCCCTGTCCTGAGCCGCTGGGGTGAGCGGGGAGCGGTTGTTGGGGACGGGACAGACCTCCCCAGGTGCAGTGGGGAGGGCGGACCCCCACGGAGGCCCCATCTGTTCCTCTCTCCCCCGCCGGCCCCCCGCAGAGCTGCCCCGAGGGTGCCAGGGACTTCCGGGCGGAGCAGTGCTCCCAGCTGGACAGCCAGGACTTCCAGGGAAGGCGGTACAAGTGGCTGCCCTACTACGGAGGTAGGTGGAGGTCCCCAGCGCCCGCACCCCCGCCGCTGCACCTGCGTGGTCCTGGGCTGAGCCATCGCGCCCCCCACCCCCATGTTCGGGATCTCTTCTGTGCATTGATTTTCCATTACACAGTGTTTACCACCGTGTTACGGATGCTCTGTCAATACATTTTAAAAACTCACAGGACTCCCAGCCGGTGCTCTTCGAACACAGCGGGGAGAGAGGGGGAGTCATTTTGAGGTCTTTCCATCCTTTATTTCCCTCTACACATTTTCAAACACAGCTACTAGGCCATGTCTGTGCCATTTGGAGCCTGCTTTGTTTGGCCTGCTCTGGGAGCATTCCTCATGGTGCACAGAGGTCCTCAGGATGCGCAGAGGCCAGGGGGTGGGGGGGCGCTGGTCAGGTGGGGTCCAAGTTTGGGCCAACTGCAGGTCGGGGCTGCAAGGGGCTTAGTATAGTGGGAGCCCATTTACTCAGGATCTCTGGGGCCCAAGGGCTTGCTCTGAGTAGCTTTGAGGAGGGTGATTCATTTTTAGAGCAATATAGTTTAAGAAAAAAACATGGGTATAAAATTAGAACATTTTAGATGAGTCAGAAGATCCCTTAGGGTAATTCTTCTGAGTATTAGTGGTCGCTGCTCATTGCAAATGACTCCTGGAGGTTATGGCACTTTGGATTCCAAATCACTGAACATTTATATCCTGTGTGTGTTACTGGATGGGGAAGAGGGTCTTGGCTAGAAGCGTGGCCCCAAGGGAGCCTGTTGGCATTCATTGTTCCTCCTGGATAATTTAAATATATCCATAGATTTTTTAAAAAAAGATTATTTGGGAATGCGTAAGCTCACAAGCAGGGGCAGGGGGAGAGGGAGAGAGAGAATCCCAAGCAGACTCCATGCCCAGCGTGGAGCAAAACTGAGCTTGATCCCCAAACCCGAGATCACGACCTGAAGTGAAATCAAGAGTCAGATGCTCAACGGCCACCCAGGTGCCCTAAATATATCTATATAGAAAAACCAGGACACACAGGAAAGGGTCACGGAGGGCTGCCTTCTCTGTGGTAGAGATTGCCTTCCTATTAGCACTTTTGGTCGCTTAAACAACGTGTATATAGTATTTAGATGGCTATAAAAATTAAAACCTCTAAATGACCTTGACCCCACACCTTTCATAGGATTTGGTCCAGCATTGCATTCTAGCCCTTTCCACATTATTTTCTCTCTATATATATGCTTACATGTTTGTAATTATTATGTAGTACCATTCTGCATTGCGTGGCCTCCCACGTTATTGTGTAGTCTCCGTACTTTACGGCATAGTCAATGTGCGTAATTTTCTGTTAATAACTGACATAGAGGAGCTTATTGTTTTTTTTTTAATTTTTATTTATTTATGATAGTCACAGAGAGAGAGAGAGAGAAAGAGAGGCAGAGACATAGGCAGAAGGAGAAGCAGGCTCCACGCACCGGGAGTCCGACGTGGGATTCGATCCCGGGTCTCCAGGATCACGCCCTGGGCCAAAGACAGGCGCTAAACGGCTGCGCCACCCAGGGATCCCGAGGAGCTTATTGTTAACACATAGGCTTATTATAAGGCTGAGCTAGACCTCTCCAAGCAGCTAGCTTTTTCCTCATTTTGGAATTTTTCTTCCACTGATCCCCGGAGAGGCATCATTTTTGTGAACTTTGCTTCCTTCAGGGCTGGGTTGGGATTCTGAGCCACTTGGGGGAGCCAATGCAAGGATGCTTTCTCCACCATTTGTGTGCTTCTGGGCCCTGCCTCACTGTTCCCAGGATGGGACCTGAGCTTGCTTGGGATCTCAGCATTCTCCTTTGTCTGCCTCAGCCCCGAACAGGTGTGAACTGAACTGCATTCCCAAGGGGGAGAACTTCTACTACAAGCACAGGGAGGCCGTCGTGGACGGGACACCCTGTGAGCCTGGCAAACGGGACGTCTGTGTGGATGGCAGCTGCCGGGTGAGTTGTGGCCCCGTATCCACTGCCCACCTGGGGGGCTGGTCTGGGGATGTCTGCCTGCCCTGCACCAGCAGGGCCAGTGGCTTTCATGAGGTTGATGTCCTCTGACGACCAGCTTTTAGGTGTCTTTGCATTGAGCAAAGAGTGTCTTTGCTATGAGCGCGGGGCCGAGGGGGACCTGGCGCCAGAGCGGCTCCTGGCTCGCGGCCCCAACTCTGAGCCCCTGGTCGTCGAGGTGAGGCGCTGGCGGGCAGTGGGGGCGCCAGAGGAGGGGCACCCTGGGAGGGCAGGCCTCAGCGAGGACCCCCGGCCCACAGATGCCATGTGACCTTCTTACCTTTGCTCTTTGAAAACTGGCACCACAATAGGAGCAACCCTCTGGGTGGCAAGTTACAGAAACCGAACTAAAACTGACAAGGGGGTGGAGAGGAAAATGCCATGGAGGGATGGGCTGGCTGGCTGCAGGTGCTGGAAATGTCTCCTTGCCTCTTGGCTTTATTCTCCTCTGGATCAGCACTGGGGTCCTGTGAGGTGTGCAGATGGCCACCAGCAGGTCCAAGCTCTGGCTGGCAAGGGCACCCTCTTCCCAGGAGTTCCAGTGACCTGGGATTGCCTTTGATTTGTCTTGGCTGAGGGCTTCCCATGGCCCACACTCTCTTTGAGCAAGGTATAGAATCCACTGATTTGCCAACACCCACTGTTGGGGTGCTCTATCCAAACTGGGAGAGAGGTGGCCCCCAAAGAAAAATGAGGCATCATTTCCAGAAAAGGGGAGATGGGTGCTAAGCTGGCAGAAAATGTAGATTGTCAGCCACAGGCCAGATCCAGTGTTCACTCAGCTTCGATGGCTGGCGAATAGCGACTGCCCCTCCCTGACCTGACCATCAACCAGGGTTCGAATCCCGGTGTGTCTGTGACTCCCTCTGGTGTCTTTCATCTCCTCCTCGTTCCTGCCTGGTAGGTCGTGGGCTGTGACCACAACCTAGACTCATCAAAGGAGGAGGACAAGTGTCTGCAGTGTGGGGGTGATGGTACCACCTGCTACCCTGTCACGGGCACCTTTGATTCCAATGACCTCAGCAGAGGTGAGGGTCCTCTGGGGATCTGCAGGCAGTGGATGAGGGCCTGTTGCCTGTCCCTTCCTTGCCTGTCTTCCGTTCCAGCTGAGTCAGCCTCGAAACCCTGAGGGGGATCTGATGGGGCACTCAGGTCGCTCAGGGTGGAGGCTGGAGCCTTTCACGTGTGCCTGTAGGCTCAGGCTAGTAAGGACCTCTGCTCACTCACCCAGCGTAATGCCGGCTGGATGCCCCTCCTCAACCCTTCCCTCTGTCCCCAGCTGTCCCCTACCAGGTACCCCAGCCTGCCCCCCCTTCCCACCTTTGTAAAGCTGCTTCCCCCATCTGGAGGGCTCTTCCCTGGAGCAGCTCGGCCTGCCCATGTCCTGCTTGCAGGTCCCTGAGCCCATCTGGGCTGCCAGGGACCTGGGTGGTCCTAGAGTCTCTTTGCCCCCCACCCCCAACCCCACCCCAGGCTACAACCAGATCCTCATCATTCCCATGGGGGCCACCAGCATCCGCGTGGAGGAGGTGGCCGCCAGCAGGAATTTCCTAGGTGAGTGCGGTCGGTCGGGGCCACTCTGGGCTGCGGCAGGGCTGCGGGCTCCCCTCCCGCCCAGCTGACCGAGCGGCTCACCCCTGCGCAGCGGTGAAGAACGTCCTGGGCGATTACTACCTCAACGGGCACTGGACCATCGGGGGCGCCTGGGCCCTGCCCGCGGCCAGCACCGTCCTGCGCTATGAGCGCGGGGCCGAGGGGGACCTGGCGCCAGAGCGGCTCCTGGCTCGCGGCCCCACCTCCGAGCCCCTGGTCGTCGAGGTGAGGCGCTGGCGGGCAGTGGGGGCGCCGGAGGAGGGGCACCCTGGGAGGGCAGGCCTCAGCGAGGACCCCCGGCCCACAGCTCCTCAGCCAGGAGGCCAACCCCGGCGTGCGCTTCGAGTACCACCTGCCCCTGGGCAGCCCCCGGCCCGGCTTCCGCTGGAGCCACGGCTCGTGGAGTGACTGCAGCGCTGAGTGCGGCGGAGGTGAGGGCAGCCGGGCACGTGAGACCCAGGGCGGGGGACTCCGGGAAGGGCCCCCAACACCCTCCCAAGCTAAGGGCACCAGAGGAGGCTTCCCCAAGGGGGCGGCCTCTCCGCGGAGGCCCGGCCCTAAGCAGATGACCCGGTGTCAGAGCAGGGCTCCATCATCGCAGATAGCACCTCTCCAGCCTGTCTCCTCATCTGTGAATTGGGGGTGATGATGGCACCTAATCCGGGAGGGGGTCATTTGAGGCTGATTTAATCACGACGACACTTGGGGGGTGTGCAGAGTGGTGCCCAGCCCAGAGAATGCATTTGGTGAATGCTGACTGCCCACCTGCCCTCGGCGGCTGGGCCTCTGCAGGTCACCAGTCCCGCGCAGTGTTCTGCACCACTGACGACGAGGTCTACCCTGACCACATGTGCCAGCCCCAGCTGCGGCCGGCTGACCGCCGCCCCTGCAGCACTCACCCCTGCCCGCAGACCAAGCGGTGAGGCCCTTGCCAGCCCCCTCCACGCATGGTGGGGCCCAAGCACTTGGATGGGAAGGCAGTTGGGGCTCTAAGCACTTTAAGTGTTGAGCAAACAGTTGGGTGTCCAGGGCTCCCTACAGATGTGGCTGGAGTGAGGAGGAGGCAACCGTGACTGGAGGAAGCAGTGGGAGGGGACATGAGCACGAGATCCAGGGCTGTCCTGTCCACCCGTGTGTGCCCGAGCAGTGCCCAGAATGTCCAGGCTGGTGGCGGGAGAGTGGGGGAAGCTACTGGAGGCCCTCTCCGAGCCAGCAGGGGACTTGGCTCGACAGATGCCAAGAAATGGGCCAGGGATTGGGTCAGAGGGCCTGTGGGCATCAGCAATGCCTTTGTTCATGCACGAAGGACCTCTTACCTGCACCGGCCCAGAGTGTGGCATCTTGCTGGGGCCCAGCGTGCATGCAGGAACAGGTAATCTGCAGGCTCCCTGCAGGGCTGGAGCAACCCTTCCGCCCTCATGGCCCTGGTGGCTTCTGGCCTTGCAGGATGGTGGTGGGCTTGGCTTTTGCACGGTGCAGTTGGGACTGGCCTTTCCTCCTGTCTTTGTGCATCAGGGCTGGGCAGGGCCACACCACATGTGGGGAGCATGGTCCCTCTGGGAGATAACCCCAACTAAGGTCAGACACACAGGCAGTGGTGTCTGGCTGGGGGTGCCAGGGCCGCTGATGAGAAGGAGAACACAGGTGAGGACAGAAAAGCTAAGAGGGGCACAGCCAGGATCTGTATCGTAGGGACCAGTGCTTGGTGGTGAGAGATGGCAAGCAGAGCATGGGGCCTGGCCTTCTGTGCAGGGCTTTCTGCCCCCCACTTGTACAGGCCCAGATGTTAGGATGGGCCGGGCTGGGGGGATCCCCAGTCCACTCCTGTGTGTGACAGCTGGTGCTCCCTTGGGCCTGGACTCTGGCCCCAGCTGCTGGGCCAGCCTTACCGGATTCCTGCTCCCTTCCAGCTGGAAGATGGGGCCCTGGTTGCCCTGCTCGGCCTCCTGTGGTGGTGGCTCCCAGTCCCGCTCTGTCTACTGCATCTCATCTGATGGGGCCGGCGTCCAGGAGGCCGCGGAGGAGGCAGAGTGTGCAGGCCTGCCGGGAAAGCCCCCCACCACGCGGGCCTGCAACCTGCAGCGCTGTGCAGCCTGGAGTGCAGAGCCCTGGGGAGAGGTGAGGCCTCTGTCTGATGGGGCTGGGGCAGGGTGGGGAGGGAGTCAGGGCCTGGGTCTTGGGCCTGGGGCCACAGCAGAGCCAGGCTGGGAGGCTTGGCCTCCACTGGGGAAGTAGATCCTGGGAAATAAAATGACCTGCTAGGGCATCTCAGAAGCTGTTGCCAAGGCTGGGACTAGGAGCAGGTGTTTGGACCCTTCCTCCTCCTGGATCCCAGGCGGGGTAGGAAAGGCTTTGTCTCTGTGTGAGGAAGCAGCCAGGCACGTTGTTTGGGGGTGAGGGAGGAGGTGGCACTGTCTGGGGCTGCTGGTCACTGCTTCCAGCCCCTGTATGTAGTCTCAACAGGGGAATGTGGGAATGTACCTAAGCTTGGTGACAGCAGGCATGGTGTAGGCTACGGGACCTCAGAAGAGTGGCTCAGCCTCTTTGAGCTTGGGCGCTGGGCATGGGCAGTAGAGTGCTGTCCACCCTCCATGCCAGGCGGGGGGCTCCAGCTCTGTGACCTGGCATGGCTCCCCCGGGTGGGCACAAGCTTCTGCTGACAGCCTGACCCTTACAGTGCTCTGTCAGCTGCGGTGCAGGGGTCCGGAGGCGGAACGTCACTTGCCAGAGTGATGAGGGGGCTCTGCTCCCTGCCACGGCATGCTCCTCGGAGCACCGGCCCCCTACCACTGAGCCCTGTGTGCATGAAGACTGTCCCCCCATCAGGGACCAGGCCTGGCACGTGGGCGCCTGGGGTCTGGTGAGTGTTTGCCCACTTCCCCCCTTGTCCCTGCTGCCCCATCCTGGTCCCTGGGGTCTCTGGCAGGTGGCTGTATCCGTGACCATCCTGGGGCCTGACATGCGTTACCTGGCACCTTCCCCCTCCCTCTCTTCCTTGCGGGCTCCCCCAGTCTCCGGGGTGCTCTTGGTGGTGAGCCTGTCCTCTCTTCCCACGCCCACCTGTGGGCCCCAGTGTTCCAGGAGCTGTGGCTCGGGTACTCGGAGGCGCCAGGTCACCTGTGCCATCAGGCCGCCTGGCCACTGCAGGAGCCTGCAGCCATGGAAGCCTGGGGAGGTGGAGCCCTGTAACACCCAGCCCTGCCATCTGCCCCCAGGTAAGGGTGGGGGTGGGGATGCGAGGGCTCTAGTGGGCCTGGCCCCACCTCTGCCCCCTCCACTAGCCTAGCCAGCACTTCCTGTGCTGTGTCCGCCACCTGCAATGCTCTGCTCCTGCCTCTGTGTCTGTTGGAGCCTTTGCCGTCCGCCCAGTGTGGGTCTGTGCAGCCTCTGAGCCAGTCCTGTCTCCCCCTCAGCGGCAGCACCCTTCTCCCACCCCCAAAGTCCACACAACTACCGTCACTCTTGGGTTAGTTGCCTTGTGCTGCTGCGATGCTATATGGTTAGTTAGGCCTACTAGTGCTGAGCTCCTGGAAGCTGGGCTCCTGGCATCCTTTTTAAAATTTTTAAAAAGATTTTATTTATTCATTCATGAGAGACACACAGAGAGGCAGAGACATAGGCAGAGGGAGAAGCAGGATCCCTGCGGGGAGCCTGATGTGTGGGACTGGATCCCAAGACCCTGGGACTATGACCTGAGCTGAAGACAATCAACCACTGAGCCTTCTGGGACCAGCCAACTGGGACCCAGGCATCCCAGTCCCTGACATCCTTAACTGCTATTTGTGCCCCCCACAGAACTTAGCAGGAGCTGGATAGTCAGTAAATGTTTATTGAATGAGTGAGTGCAGATGAAGGGGTGTGGTCCAGGAAAGCTTTGTCCTCACACACTGCTCCTGCCCTGGTCTTCCCCTTCTCATCCCCATCCCCACTGGAAAAGAAGAAGTCCCAGGCATGAAGAGCTGAGGAGGAAGGGCCCAGGGGCCAGTACTTGCTTGGTGTGAGGATGTGATATTGAGGAAGAATGCGGGTTGGGGCTCAGCTCAGGGGTGAGTGGGGGTGGTGGCCTTCTGATACTGCAGGGAGGTGTGTTTGGCCGGGACCTGCCAGTGGTGGGTGTCCTGTGAGCCATGATGCTGGAGTTCCAAGGGAGGCATGTGACACGATAGCTAAGAACCAGTGGCCTGGAGTTAACAGCTAACCTGAGTTTAAATCTCTATTCCATTGCTGACCAACTCTGTGGCCCAGGTGAGCGTCTCTCCTCTCAGTTTGCCCATCTGTACAATGGGGTTAGTAAGAGTGCTTTTCTTATGGTGAGTCACTTGGCACAGTGTCTGAACACACAGAGCTTGGGAAGCAAAAGGCTGGTAGTGGTGGACATGAGGCTGTGTGGGTTCCCCGGGCCAGGATTCTGGGGTGCCTCAGCCTGGCCCTTGTGCACAGGCAGGGAGGGTCCTCTTAGAGCCATGACACCCTCCTGGAAGAGGTGGCCCTGAGCCTGCCCCAGAGAGGCATTCATGTAGAGAGAAAGGTAGGAAACAAAGGATTTCAGGCCGGGCTGCATTGTAAAAGAAACAACCTTAATGGCTAGTTTTATAAAACAATCTATGTTCATTGTGGAAAATTTGGAGAAATTAGGAAAACAGCATATAGACAAATGAAACTGCCCTGATCCCATGCTTTAGTGGGATAAATTTTTTTTTTAAAGATTTTATTTATTTATTCATGAGAGACACACAGAGAGAGAGGCAGAGACACAGGCAGAGGGAGAAGCAGGCTCCATGCAGGGAGCCCAATGTGGGACTCGATCCTGGGACTCCAGGATCGCGCCCGGGGCTGAAGGCAGCGCTAAACCGCTGAGCCACTCAGGGATCCCGGGATAAATCTTTAGTGTACTTCTTTGTTAGGTGTGTGTGATTTTGTATGCACTTCCCCCCCACCGCCTTAAAGCCACTTGGTGTGTAAACATTTTCCAATTTCATTTGTCTGCAGAAGTCCACGATGGGGGAAAAGTTAGAATTTGGGAAGTTCCTAGGGTACCTGGGTAGCTCAGTCCATTAAGCATCTGACTCTAGATTTCAGCTCAGGTCTTGATCTCAGGGTCCCGAGTTCAAGCCAGGTGTTGGGCTCCATGCTGGGTGTGGAGCCTACTTAAAAAGAAAAAAAATAAAAAAGAATTACATTTAACGGCATACCTGGCTGGTCCAGTCTTGATCTTGGGGTTGTAAGTTTGAGTCCCCCCCCCCATGGGTGGGTGTAGAGATTGCTTAAAATTTTTAAAAATTTAAATAATGTTTTATTTAACCCTAATAAATATTTTTTAACATGTAATTGGTATAAAAATTATGAGTAAGCTATTTTGCCTTCTTTTTTCACAAGATTAAAAAAAGAAATCTTCTGAATCCAATGTATCGTTCACATAGCATATCTTAATTCAGATGCAAAATTTCACTGGCATACTTGATCTATAATTAGATTTTTATAGAATGTGCAGTCAGAAAAGTAGATTCACACACCCAAGTTGTTCCAACCATACTGAAGCATTCCAATAAATGAATCAAGTGTCAGTTTTTAAGCTTAAAATTAAATTCTAATTAGAATAAATGTAAAACACAGTTTTTCCATCACTCTGGTCACACTTCAATGTGTGTACTCAATGCTCCAAGTGAGGCCAGCAGGGGCACCAGAAGCCACCCTCAGCTGACATGTGGGGGTGGCGGCAGGAGGTCTGTCCAGGGGCTGGTGCTCTTAGGGCTGGGGATGGAAGGCTTGGCTGCAGATTAAATTTGTCTAATAGGCTCAGGGGAGCCACTGAAAGCTTTGGAGCTCAATAGTATCACCATGAAAGCTATTTAGGAGGACAGACGTGGCACCTGCCCGAGTGGAGGCAGTTGGAGCAGGAGCCTGGTGGGGAGCAGGCTGCAGAAATCCAAGTGCTGGCAAGAGCCATGAAAATGAAGGGCCAGGCACTTGCCCAGCAGAGCCTGATGCCCAGAGGGTGCTCGGGAAGGGGTGCTGGACTCCAAATCAAGCCTGAGAAGGTGGAAGAGGAGAGTCTCAGGAGAAGCTATGGGCGGGATGGGTTGGGCAGAAAGGTGCCTTTTAAAATGCGGCACCAGAGGGACAGCAGGCAGAAATTCCCAGGCTGGTTAGGGACTGTGACCACAGTGCTGGAGGTGGCAGGTGTGCTTGAGATGGCTGGACTGGGGAGAGAATGTGCATCTGCCGCCGCCCAGGGTTTGGCCTGCATGGGATAGGTGATGAAACGAAAACAAACATTTTACTGCATATCTACTAGACTTTTCCGACCCTAAATTATTTTTAAAATATTCCTTGGGGACTGGCAAGATATAGTCTAGAGGGAGATGGAATTTTCACTTCTTTTTTAAGATTTTATTTATTTGAGAGAGCGCATGAGAGAGCATGAGCAAGGGGGCGGCAGAGGGAGAGGGAGAAGCAGGCTCCCTGCTGAGCAAGGAGCCCAATGGTGGGACTCAATCCCAGCACCCTGGAGTCTTGATCTGAGCTGAAGGCAGATGCTTAACTAACGGAGCCACCCCTCTCAGGCACCTCTTCCCTTATTTTATATAACTTTACTCATTATATAGTAGTATAGTGGAAATTTCCATTGTGGAAATTTTGAAATGCACTAACAAATAGAAGGAAGGGGACCCTTGCCCCTGCTCCTGTTCCCCCACGAAGTGCTCAGAACCATGAGCATTTGGGGATATGTCCTGTTATGCATCATTACAAAAATTTCTGTTCCATATTTACTCAGTCTTTTGCATTTTTTTCTCCATTTTATGATGAAAAATCTTTTAAAATAACTTTGAAGTGGTTAAATATCATATACCATAAAATTCACGTATTCTAATGGTACAATTCATGATTTTTAGTAAGTTTACCAAGTTGGATAATAATATGGTAAAATTTTTTTTTGATATTTCTAAGCAGCTCCTAATCTAATTCCCCATGCTGGAAAGATAAGCCTGGTTATTTGTTTAATTCCAGTACAGTTAACATAAAATATTATATTAGTTTCAGATGTACAATAGTGATTCAACAATTCTGTATTTAGTGCTCATCATGATAATGCACTTTTTTTTTTAAGACTTATTTGAGGGAGCATAAGCAGAGGAGGGCCAGAGGGAGGAGAGAATCTTTTTTATTATTATTATTATTTTTTATTCATGAGAGACACAGAGAGAGGCAGAGACATAGGCAGAGGAAGAAGCAGGCTTCCTGCGAGGAGCCTGATGTGGGACTCGATCCCAGGGCCCCAGGATCACGACCTGAGCCAAAGGTAGATGCTCAACCACTGAGCCACCCAGATGCCCCATTTACTCTTAATCCCCTTTATCCATCTCCCCATTTCCCCTCTGGTAACCATCAGTGTGTTCTCTCCAGTTAAGAATCTGGTCTTTCGTCTCTTTTTTCTGTTTTTGTTTCTTAAATTCCACATATGAATGGAATCATTCAGCATTTGTCTTTCTCTGACTTATTTTGCTTAGCACAATACCCTCTAGATCCATCTGTGTTGCAAATGGCAAGATTTCATTCATTTTGATGGCCGAGTGATATTCCAGTGTGTGTGTGTGTGTGTGTGTATCACTTTATCCATTCATTTATGGATAGGCTGCTTCCATATTTTGGCCATTGTAAATAATTCTGCTATAGACATAGAGGTGCATTTATATTTTTTTGAATTAGTGTTTTCATATTTTTTGGGTAAATAGTGGAATTACTGTGTTACACGGTAATTCTACTTTTTTTTTTTTTGGAAGATTTTATTTATTTACTCATGAGAGACACAGAGGGAGATAGAGACATAGGCAGAGGGAGGAGCAGGCTCCATGCAGGGAGCCTGAGGCGGGATTCCTTTTTAATTTTTTGAGAAAAGATAGCGAACAATTTTAAACATACAGAATAGTTGAAGAACTGCATGGTGAGCAGCTGTGTATCCACACCTAAACTCTAGAGTTACTATTTTGTTATATGTGCCTTTTCCATGATCTTCTTCTATCCCTTCATCTATCATTCAAATTGTGTGTGTAGGGATCCCTGGGTGGCGCAGCAGTTTGGCGCCTGCCTTTGGCCCAGGGCGCGATCCTGGAGACCCGGGATCGAATCCCACATCGGGCTCCCGGTGCATGGAGCCTGCTTCTCCCTCTGCCTGTGTCTCTGCCTCTCTCTCTCTCTCTCTGTGTGACTACCATAAATAAATAAAAAAAAAAAACAAATTGTGTGTGTATGTTTTAAACAATTCTGTTGTTTTTAATATTAATTTTTTTTATTGAGGTGCAGCTCATATTACATACAGTTAACCATGGTAAAGCATGCACTTTGGCATTGTGTACTCACAATGTTGTACAAACACACATTTCATCACCCATAAAAGCACGCTGTACCCATTAACTGATTACTCCTCATTAACCCTACCCTCTTTCCCTGGTAGCCTGATGTGCTTTCTCTCTCTTTGGATTTGCATGTTCTGGATATATCGTGTGAAAGGAATAGTACAGGTTTGTGCCTGCCTTCTTTCACCCAGCAGAGCGTTTCTGAGGTTTATCCAGGCTGGCGCACTTTGTCCTTTTTTTATGGCTGTTAGTAATTATACAGGTTATACCACAATCTGCTTATTCATTCATCAGTGGATACGTGCTTGGGTTGTTTCCGGCTTCTGGCTATAATGAATACGCCTGCTAGAAACACCCACGTACAGGTTTCTGTGTGGACCTCTGTTTTCATTTCTCTTGCACGTATACCTGGAAGTGGAATTGCTGGGCTCTCTGATGGTTCTATGTTTAACTTTTGGAGGAATTGCTAAACTGTTTCCACAGTGGCTATGCCAATTTGCATTTCCATCTGCAAGGCATGAGGGTTCCTGTTCACCAACACTTATTATTTCAGGCTTTTTTATTAGAGTCCTTCTCGTGGGTATGAAGGCGTATCTCTCACTGTGGCTTTGATTTGTGTTTTGCTAATGATCGATGCTGCTGAGCATCCTTTCATGTGCTTATTGGCTATTTGTATATTTTCTTCGGAGAAATGTCTGTACATGTTCTTTGCCCATTTAAAATTTTTTATTTTTATTTAAGATTTTTAAGTGATATCTACACCCAACATGGGGCTGGAACTCATGACCCCAAGACCAAGAGTCACATGCTCCACGGACTGAGCCAGCCAGGTGCCCCACTTGGCTCATTTTTAAGTTGGATTGTTTGTCTTTTCATCAATTCAATCTAAAAGCATTTTTTTTTTTTTTGGTTTTGTTTTATGTAGTTGGGATCAAACATAGATACTAATTTTATATCTGGCTTTTCTTTTTGCTGAACACATAACATTAGCTTTTTCTTTTTTCTTTTTTTCTTTTCTTTTTTTTTCCCCCCCTTTTAAAGATTTTATTTATTCATGAGAGACAGAGACACAGAGAGAGGCAGAAGCAGGCTCCATGCAGGGAGCCCGATGTGGGACTCGATCCTGGATCCTGGGATCAGGCCCTGAGCCAAAGGCAAATGTCAACCACTGAGCCACCCAGGTGTCCCAACATTAGCTTTTTCTAAGTGACTAAAGACTCTTAAAACACGAGAAGGGTGTTTTATGAAATCACAGGTCTGCTCATTTTCATTTCTGCTGTCCTCAGTGGCTCAGGCCCTGCCTGAGCAGCGGGAGGGGAGCACATGGTGGTTAGGGTGGCCACTGCTCAGGCCTGACTGCCTGCTCCCTGCAGAAGTCCCCAGCATGCAGGATGTGCACACCAGCCCCAGGGATCCCTGGATGTCTTTGGGCCCTCAGGGGGCCCCTGCCTCAGGTAAGAAGCTCAATGGAAGCCCCCAACCCAGAGCCCAGGAGATGGAGGTTCCAGGTGGGGCAAGTGGTTTAGGGGGGATGGAGAAGGCAGGTCTGGTGGACACAGAGGCAAGCAGCCAAGTGGATGGCTCATGTGTCTTTTGCTTCCTCTTCTTTCTAGATTCTAGACACCAGTGGTGGCTCCCCCAGGAGCAGCCCTTGGTCCAGGGGAACCCCAGAGGAGCCCAGGGCCTCCACCTGGCAGGCCCAGCTCCCGCTCTGCCGCAGTCCCCACACCAGAAGCCCCTGCAGTCTGGCTTGGCACCCCAAGACTGCAGACACAGCGCCTATGGGTGCTGTCCTGATGGCCACACCGCATCTCTTGGGCCGCAGTGGCAGGGCTGCCCTGGAGACTCATGTCAGCAGAGCAGGTATGGGCCTCTTCCTCTTTACCAGGTCAAAGATGAAACGTGTGTGTGTGTGTGTGTGTGTGTGTGTGTGTGTGTAGGGGGGGCGGGGAGGTGGTATCCGATGGGCAGGGCAGTGACTGCAGAGGGGGGTGGGGCTGGGGTTTGCAGTGCTCAGGAATGGGACTCTGGAGGTGTCTCCCAGCTGCCCTCCTTCTGCAGTCTTGGGGACTCGGCTTCCTGTCGCTCATCTTCCTAATGCGCAGAGTGGGGGTAAAAATCTGGGCTCTCACTGTAGAGGTTAGCCTGTTGAGGTGTAGTCTGAGGCTCTGGGAAGGCACGTGGGATGTAATTCTAGCTTTTAGATCCAAACCAATCTGTCAGTCTCTCTGGGGCTGGGGTGCTGAGAGCCCAGACTTTGGGGCCAGCAGCCAGGGGGTGATTCCCAGCTCAGCCACTTACCAGCTGTGTGCTGGGGGATCAGGGCAAGTTACTTCTCTGATCTTGGCTTCCTCTGCTGAGATTTGGGAACCATGACAGCCCCTGGCTGTGGTTGCTGTGAGGATGGAGCAGTCCCATGGTGCCTGGCACAGGGAAGGTGCTCCGATATGTTCCTCCTTCACCTTCCTTCCCATCTCCTGGTTGATGGAGTTGAAGCACGCAACGGGTTCCATTGACACCTCTTCTGTCCCATCTCCCATCTCCTGTGATTTTGCAAAACCTTCCTGGGGACTTGGTATTTGGGCAGGCTCAGTGAACTTCCTCCTGGGGTTTATGGTGGGAGGGGTGAGTTGAGGACCTCATATGGGGGTATGGCTCTGCTTACTGTGTTACTGCTGTTTCTCTGGCAGCCATCGGGTGGTTGGTGGGTGCAGCAGAGACTCGGCGTGCAAAATAGTATGCCCCGTGTGCAGGGACACACTGTCTCCCACTCGGATCCTCAGTTGCTCAGCCCCCCAGCACAGGGAGCCTCAGAGCCTAGGTCCTGGAAGCTCAGGGGCCCTGGAAGGGTGGGGATCAGGGCTGGGTGGTGAAGAGACAGCTATGTGATGCCTGTCTAGGTACGGGTGCTGCCCTGATGGGGTGTCTGCGGCTGAGGGGCCCCATCAAGCTGGCTGTGCAGGGTCTTACAGCAGTGACAACACCAGGAGAAGGCCGGGGTCAAGAGCAGTGGCTTCCACAGTAAGTGTCTGGTTCACACGAGGGACAGAAATCCAGCCCCCGAGCCTGCTCAATGCTACTGTGACCCAGGCTCTCTGCAAGTTGGCCTTGGAGAAAGGAAGTCCCTGAAGCCTACAGGCCCACAGGGCTTCTGAGATGGGCCTGGGCTGGTCTGTGGGGGTGTATGTGTGCAGGGGCTTCATCTGACCTTTCCCTGGGGCTGGGGTTCTGCATCATGGGCTCCTAATTCAGTTCCTCCCTCTTCCTGTCCTCCTCCCCCAAGCCGCCTAGAGTCCCTGCCAAGAGCCAACTTCCCAACTCTGGGCTTCCTCCCCAGGCACCCAAGGCCCAACAGCCCCAGGCTCAGCAGAATGAGCCCAGTGAGTGTCGGGGCTCCCAGTTTGGCTGTTGCTATGATAATGTGGCCTCTGCTGCTGGCCCTCTTGGGGAAGGCTGTGTGGGCCAGCCCAACTATGGTGAGTAGGTACCCCTACATCCTTCCTGGTGAGGAGGCTGTGGTCCCACTTTGTCCCCATACCCCCACAGAGCCCCACCTGGAGCTTCCTACTAGCTCAGTGATTCATCCATTTCTTCAACAAATACTTACTGATCACTTACTAGGCGCTAGGTCAGAGAACAGTGCCATGTTGTTTTTGTTTCCAAGAGTCTGCACTCGAGACTGCCTGACTGCTTGTGGGACTTGGGGAGAGTTGTAGGCAGGGCCTCCCCAGAGAAGGAAGGCACATTGTCCTGCCCCCCCCCCCAGGGGGGTTGTCAGCCCCTTTCAGAGGCAGAGATGGAATGGTGGTCAGTGCAAGGATGGACAGGGGTGTCCGTACCGTGCCTGGGATGAGTCCTGGAGGGAGGTCATTGAGGCTGGAGCATGGACTGCATGGGTGGCACTGTCGGGGACTGAAAAGGCAGAGGGGCTGGTGGTCAGGGTCTGCAGGAGGCTGGGTCCCTGGACGGGCTTTAAGCAGGGGCCAGCTGCCATCACATCTGAACACAGAGAGATAGAGCAGGCTGTGCTGGGAGGAGGACTGTTGGAACAGGCAGGCTGGGGGCGGCTGGAGGTGGTTTGAGGCTGGCGAAGGGCCACTGGGCATCTTCACAGGTGTCCCTGGGAGCCGAGGGCTGGGTTCTTATCATGAACTAAGCATATCAAGGCCAAGCCCTTGGGCTGCTCCATGAGTGCTCTCTAGGGACCTGGGTCAGGCATGGGAGGGGTATAAGGGGGCCAGTCTGGTTGCTCATGGCCCTGACCTTCTGGGGGGCTGTAGTTCTGTGGGTGGAGGTGGATGGGCTGATTCGGAGGCTGCTATGGTCCCAGGCCAGGTAGGTCTGGGCAGTGAGCAGAGTCTGCCCCCAGGGCCAGGTCGGGAGCCTGGGCAGGGGAGTCGATGTGCTCCGCGAACTGGGAAGGGTCTGGCTTCCAAGTCCCAGGCTGAGGGCTGGGGGGCCCTTGCTGGCATGGCTCTGCCGGGCCACGTCCGCAGCTTGTCGATGTGCACCCTCCGTGTCCCCTCAGCCTACCCTGTGCGGTGCCTGCTGCCCAGCGCCCACGGCTCCTGCTCGGACTGGGCTGCCCGCTGGTACTTCGTCCCCTCTGTGGGCCGGTGTAACCGCTTCTGGTACGGCGGGTGCCACGGCAACGGCAATAACTTTGCCTCTGAGGAGGAGTGCGTGAGCAGCTGCCGGGGGCCGCAGCGTGGGCCCCGCAGACCGGAGCCCGGGGCCTCTGGCCAGAGCACCCACGGAGCCGGAGCCGGTGGCGGCGGGGGGCCTGGAGGCCGGCAAGAGGGCAGCTGGCACGGGACGGGGGCCGCGGTCCAGGCGAAGCCACTGCCGCCTTCTGGTGGCCTCTGGTGGCGCAACCAAGAGCCCGGGCCAAGGGAGGAGTCCCACAGCCAGGCCTTCGGAGAACGGCCCCGGGGCGGGGAGCTTGGGCCCAGCGCCCCTGGACTGGGCGGAGATGCGGGGGGACCAGCCGCGCCCTCCCACAGCTCTTCCTACAGGTGAGGCCTCCCTTCCCCGCGTCTGGGGTGGGGACCCCAGGCCAGCCGCTGTGCCTGTTGGAGCCACCCCCGCCCCCCGCCCCACGCAGGCCCTCCCTCTCCGTCCCTAACCTCAGGTCCTCAGCTGCTCCTGCCCGGAGGGCCTCATTTCTGTCCTCGCACACATGGGGAAGTTGGCTTTGGCGATGGGAGACTTGTCAGTAGACGGTGGTGCCATCTGGGTCAGACCTTGCCAGGTCCCCCCGAGGGCCTGTCTGCTTGGAAAAGCTTGCAGGTGTCAAGTCCTCCGACTTTGCCAAGCCTGTTTCTTGGCCTGTGAAATGGTGATATTCTTAGATTTACTGTGGGTCATATTAATGAGAACTTCGGGGAGGGTAAAAACAAAATAAATAAAACTTCAAATTCCAAAGGGGTCAAGCACATGGTCTAGTTCCCCAAGTGAGTCCCCGCCTCTCTGTGCCCTGGGCTTTGCGTCTATCCTGCTGCTGTCGCAGGACCAGGTTGAGGGAGCAACGTCCGAGGGCATGGTGGGGAGGATGGAGAGGGTGGATTCCTGAGGCCGTGGGCTTCTGGAGCGTGGCCTCCCAGGGGACCCTCTGACCCTGAAAGTGCCTGAGACAGGATGGGCACCAAGCCGTCTGTGGCCGGCACTGATAAAGGGAGAGTCCCTGGTCCTGGCAGGCGTCCCAGTAGTGCACGTCCTCACCCCGCCACTTCCCAGGATCAGCTTGGCAGGTCTGGAGCCGTCACTGGTGCAGGCAGCCCTGGGGCAGTTGGTGCAGCTCTTCTGCCAAGGTGGCACCTCCCTGGATCCCCACGCCAGGTGGCAGAAAGACGGGCAGCCCATCTCCTCCGACAGGTATGTGTGTGGCAGCCCACCCTCCAGTGGCAGCCCCGGGGGTCTCCGCTGGGACAAGAGGGCAGGGCTACAGTCCCCTCTGGTGGGACCCCTGGGGCCTGAGGTGGGCTGGGCTTACTGTCCTCAGGAGCCCAGAGCTCAGGCCTGTCACCTCCTCACTCAGGCACAAGCTGCAGCCTGATGGCTCCCTGATCATCAGTCCCCTGTGGGCAGAGGACGCTGGCACCTATAGCTGTGGCAGCAGCAGGCCAGGCCATGACTCTCAGAAGATCCAGCTTCGTGTCACAGGTCTCTGCCCCCACCCCGCCCCCAGTGGCTGGGAGGGCCTGAGCAGGGTGCTCCCACACTGGAGGGGCCCTTCCTGGTGGCAGGCACCGTGTGCTCCAGTTGGGCTGAGGTGGAGGTCTTGCCCCTTGTGGCACTCATTTTTTCTACCCGCCCCTGGCCAGCCTCATGGCCCACCCTTCCTTCCACCCCATTGTCCCCACAGCTCACTCCTTCTCCTGGCCTCACGACAGGGGGTGATGTGGCCGTATTGTCTGAGGCTGAGCCAAGGCACTTCCCTCAGACCAGGGACCCAGCCCAGGGCCACAGTCCTCGGGACCCCAGCCTTGTGGAGGACATGGGGGGCCTAGGGGCCATCTCTTCCTTGCGGCCTCGGCCCATGACCAGGTAACAGCATGACTGCTTGTTCTCAGCCTACCCTATTTGGAGGGGGTCTCGGTGAAAGGGAGGGAGGGAGGGAGGGTGGGTGGGTCACAGGGTTCTGCCCAGTGAGGACAAGAGAAACATGGCTCCCTGAGCGTGGCCTCTTAGGAGGAAGGGGAAACTTCTTCCCCTCCCCAAACAGTTGAGGATGGTCAGGAGCTGAGGGGAAGGAAGCACACAGGAGCCAGAGGGCCTGAGGTGGCCTTGAACGATTCATAGAGGGGCTGCAGAGGGCTGCAGGGCCCAAGTCAAGGACCTAGGAGCAGATGTATGGGGCAGGGAGGTGACAGTCAAGATTCTGGGGTCATGGAGGCAGGCGGTGAGGAAGGTGAGAAAGCCGGAGGTGGCTTTCAGATTGGCTTTTAGTTATTGGTGGTCCTGACCAGAACAAAGCAGCTCTTCTAGGAAGCTGAATCTGGCTGCAGGAGAGAAGGGGCCCATGGGCTTGGGCAGAGGGCTCCCCTCATGGCTGTGGGGTGCTTGTCCTGCAGGCTGCTTCTGGACAAGAACCAACCTGGGGTGGTGGACGCCCAACCAGGCCAGCGGATCCAGTTGACCTGCCGTGCTGAGGGCTTCCCACCCCCAGCCATTGAGTGGCAGAGAGATGGGCAGCCCCTCTCTTCCCCCAGGTTTGTGTGCTGCTCCTCTCTTACCCCTCCTGTCCCACCTCCAGCCCCTCACCCTGTGCTGGCCTTGGGAAAGTAATGGGCCAGCTAGGAGTAGGTGATGGCTGAGGGATGAAAGGGAGGCAGACCCATTTCTGGCTGTAATAATAACATTTATTGTACCTTGAACAAGCCTTGGAGGCTTGTTCTCCATCGTACAATCTGCAGAAGAGCCACGCTGAGGTAGATGCTTTTTTATCCCCATTTTACACACAGGAGCTTAACACCACACAGCATCTAAGTGGCAGAACCATGATTTGAACCTCCTGAATGAGTGTAGCAAGAACTAGAAACCCAGACCAGAATTATTTTGTATCTGGAAACTTGAAATGATTTTTTTTATTGCCAGGCTTAAAAGTCAGGCACCTCCAAGTAAACGAGAGTGTTGGCAGCTGGAAGACCTCAGGGCCTAAGGTTAGACGGCCCTTTGCTCAGACCCCATTGAACAGTAGGGGCTGCTCAGGCCCTCCCCAAGGAAAGGAAGACCCTGCAAGCCCCCCCCTAAGGATGGAGCCACCTGACTGTCCTTTGTTCCTAGACATGAGCTACAGCCCGATGGCTCTCTGGTCATCAGCCACGTGGCTGTGGAGGATGCTGGCTTCTATGCCTGTGTTGCTTTCAGTGGGCAGAACCGAGCCCAGAGATGGGTCCAGCTCAGAGTTCTGGGTAAGGTGGCAGCCCTGAGCAGAAGGCTTAGTGGGGTTCATGGCCTCGGAGGTCAGATGGCACAGGCAGGGCAGGGTTGGCGAGTGGCTGATGGTGCTTCCTCCTTGGGCCTAGGGGAGCTGACCATCACAGAGCTGCCTTCTACTATGACGGTGCCAGAGGGTGACACGGCCAGGCTGCTGTGTGTGGTGACAGGAGAAAGTGTAAACATCAGATGGTCCAGGTAAGGTGCTCTCCACACAGGTCTGGTCTTCAGACCCTTCCACCTGAGGCTCTACAGGCCAGAGAGGTGGCCCGCCTTTCTGCAGGAATATTGCGGCTCCCATCCTTCATTCTTCAGCCCCTGCCTCCAGGGGAAGGGGCTCCAGCACCCCCTTCCCTATACCATGAGGCCCCATAGGACTGCTCTCTGTTGGTTGGGCTACGCCAGTTTCTCAACAGCACTATTGACATTTCAGACTGGATAATTTTGGTTGTTGGGGCTGTCCTGTGTGTTCTGTGTGTTTCGCGGCATCCAGACCATCTACCCACTAGATGCCAGTAGGACTCCCTCCCAAGTCATGACAATTGACAATATATGGAGACGCTTTTTAATGTGCCCTGGGTGGTACAATCTCCCCCTGGGGTTGAGAACCACTGGGCTATACTCAGCCTTGGGGACTTCAGTGGTCTTTTATCCCAGATCAGTTGCTCTTTTATTAATTCATTCTTTCAGCATTTTTTTTGCCTCCTTCCTCCTTGCCATGTGTCAGGAATAGCCTAGGCTCTGGGGATCTTGGTGTGATCTGAGCCGCCCAGATAGTCCTAGGCAGGAGATAGCCCAGTGTCCCCTGCGTTCAGTGCTATCTGTGCAAAGAGAACTGAGGCTGCCTCCTATCTGGGACAATCAAGGAAGGGGTGGCCATATATGAAGGCAGAGGAGGGGAAGGATGTTCTTGACCAAGTCTCAAGGTGAGTATTGGAGATGTTAGGGAAGGGGCCTGTGCTCACAGGAGGGAGGTGATGGGGCTGTGACGCCAGGGGAGGGCGGCCAGAAGTCTCTGTAGGCTTCTCAGCAGCTGCGCTCCATGCATCCCTGATCAGGTCCGACCTCTGATGATTCTAGCAGGCCTGTATCTTTAACTTTGCCTCTCCTTGATCTTCCCAGCGGCAGATGTGCCCAGAACTCCTCTTTCAAAGCAAAACATAGAAGACACCCTCCTCTGACCCTGCATGGCCCTGCAAACTCTGGCCTCACATGGCATCTCCCCCTCACGGCTGTTCATAGTGGTTGTCTCCACCTGTCCACCTCCCTACTCACAGTTCAGCCCTAGCAGAGGGGTGCACATCCACCCCGCTCCAGGGATACTGCCTGGCTCCTAAATCCTCTGGACCTATCTCAGTCCCCACACAATCTGCAGTGTTCTTCCACTGACCACTTGCATCTCCTGACATGCTCCCTCAGCTCCAGGAAACTATGGCCTTCTGCTGTTCTTCCTCTTTCTCTGGCTGCTTCTGTTTTCCTGGCTGGCTCATCATCTCACACCAAACCCTCAGAGGCTGGTGCACCTCAGAGTCTGTCTTTGGTCCTTGGCTAGTCCAGCTTCGCCTTGGGTAACCTCGTTGGCATGCGATTTCCAGAACCATCCAGTGCTGCTACATTATCTGGGTCTAGACCTCAAATCCAACACCTCCTGGTATCTCATGGGCACCCAAGATGCAAAATGGTGTTAAAAGAACATTCACCATTTGGCCATCTTCCTGCTCTGGATCTCTGCATGGTGGAGGGGCACCACTATTACCCAGTAACCCAAGTGAGGAACCTCTGTCCTTTATTTCTTCTCCTCCCGCCTTGCACACCTGACCCTCATCCATGTGTGCCCTTCTGCGGGAGCCACTCTCCTGCCTTCTGCTTTCAGGCTGTCCTCGCCCATCAGTGAACCTTGGAAACAAGGGCACATACTTTGTCCTGCTTAGCTCACCACCCCTCTGTTCACTCCAGGGTCCAGGCCAAACTCCTGTCTAGGCTGTGTCCACTTCCCTCCCTGCTCTCACCATGGCCTACTGTTGAGCTCGCAAGTCCCTTTGTTCTCCCCTTCACCAGCCAGCCGCTCCTCCTTGTCCTCAAGTCAGGTCTCAGCTAGGTCTTCCTCAGGGAAGGCGCTCATCAACATCCTTAATACCCTCAACACCATACCCCACCCCAGTGCCCTCAAGGCAGGGAGCGCTTATGTCCTTCACCTAAGCAGAGGGCCTGGCTTCTCACGGTTGCTTAACCGATCTTTGTTGATGGAAGGCAAGAGCAGGGTTCCTTTGTGGGTAAGAGGCAAATTCACAATAACTTAGGTCAGTGTGCTTAGTTGGGGTGAGTTCACCTTACTTCTGAGTTATTTTGCTCTGATAATGTTTTCTTTTTTTTTTTTCTTTTTTTTTTTTTTTTTTGTCATCCTGACCCATATCTTTGAGGTGAGGGTCATCTGTTTGCCCACAGTGGTGACCTCCTCCTTTGGTCTCCTGGGCCCCTGAAGACCAGAGGCCTTGGATGGTTCTTCCAGCGTCCTCTCCCCTCCAGGAACGGGCTGCCAGTGCGGGCTGATGGGCATCGTGTTCACCAGTCCCCAGATGGCACACTGCTGATCCATAACCTGCGGGCCGGAGACGAGGGTTCCTACACATGTAGTGCCTACCGTGGAAGCCAGGCTGTCAGCCGCAGCACCGAGGTGAAGGTGGTCCCGCCGGGTAAGAGGCCCACTCCAGGGACTTGGCTTGTTTCTCAGAGCTGGGTTTTTGCTGCGCTGGACAGGGGAGTGCAGGGTCTGTGGTTCAAGGGACCTCCAGTCTGAGTCCTGAATCACTCTGCCTATTCCTGGTAGTGTCACCTGTGGCAAGGGGCTCAACCTTCCTGAGCCTCGCTCTCTGCTTGCACGTGCAGCTGGGCTACTCCACCACCTTGAGAGGGCTGTGGTGAGGGTGAAGGAGATCGTGCTGATGATGGGCATCTGGTAACAGCTTGATAGGTGATGTCAAATATCATTTAGGCTTACTGATTTTGAGAAATAGGATGGACTGGAATTTCAGTATAATACTTAAGGCAGGACCATTAAATTTGTCCATTCTAACCAGGGTGGCAAAATATGGTCCTATGATTGAAAAGTGTCTTTATGGCCCCTTTGACCATATAAACCCAGAAAGGAAAGAGTAGGGATTAGTATCACCAGCTTACAAATGGGACAGAATCCAGAAACCTTCCGTGATGTTTCCACAAGTCACAGCAAATTAGGTGCTAAGCTGGGTCTAGACCCTACTCCTCATATTTAATATTTTTTTCCTTAAATGATTATACCTTAACTGGACAGAATTTTACCTGCATTAGTCAGTAGTTTGATAATTTATGTTTTCCAGCTCTTGCTCGGAGTTATATTTCAGTGACCCTAAGTACCATATTGTAAAATAGTTTCATACCACTAAGAGAAATATGCTGCTATATCTGTTCAATAACACCATCTTAAAGTGTGAAAATCAGCATTATCTCAGAATCAGTAAGACAGACTGTGGTTTAACGTTGGATTCACAAGACCTCTGTATTCAGTTTAGCCAGAGGGCAAGGGGGAGAGGAAGACCTGCCCTGCCCTATGCCCAGCCTGCCCTTCCATGTGTCCTTGATCTGGGCTGAGCAGCCGATTCTCATGAGGCCTGAAACAGACTTATGGGGGAGGGCACCAGGACCCTTCCTGGGCTGTTCACAACAGTCAGGGCTGCAGCACCACACCAGGAGCGCTGTTATAACAAAGGGTATTGGGCCTGGCTGTCTCCTGCCTACTATGCTTAAGATGGGAACTTGCCAGCCAGCGCTAGAGGCTGATGCTCCGGGATGGAAATGTTGCTTAGTGAATCCGACTGACACGGAGGCTTCCAGTTTCTGAGCTCCTTAGGACAGCCACTGGGACTCGAGTCCCCAGGGCTCACCTCAGTGCTTGACATCATGAGGTGCTCAGGCTTGGTGACTTGAGTGCATTGTGTACATGAAGGCATTACCTTCGCAAAAGCTCTATATTGCAGGGGCCATTTTTTGCCTCCATCATGGCCAGCAAATGGATCTTTTGTCTATGTACCAACCAAACTTAACAAGACTTGAGACAAACCAGAATGTGGATTTATGTGAGAAAGAGAGTGAGCTGTCAGAGGACCCAGGTGTTCTTGTTTGTGACTAGTTGCAGACATGTCTACATGGGAAGCCAAATTATAATCAGAAACTTGTTTGATGGCAAAGTGTGTGGGGCTCCTACTGATGTGTGGTCTCAAGCTGAAATGGTCTGACATAACCTGCCTCCTGAACAGGACACATATGGTGGGAGTCATTCATCCTGCCCTCTGCTGGATGAATACTGTTAATCTTCGATATTTTGTGTGCACCTCTCTTGACTAGAGCAGTTTCTCTCCTCTCTTTGTATTCATTCTATTGATTAGGCTGCAGACTTCTGCTCTCACCAATTATGCTTTTTGTAGGGTTTCAGTGCTTGAGGCTGCCTCACTTTGCCCTGCTGGTGATCTGATGGCATACTGGCATTAGCGTCAGGGTAAAGGGGCCTGGAGTTAGTCATGCTCTGGTGTAAGGGACATACTTCTGTTGAGGACCTCCCAACCTTCTTGCCTAAAAGACTGGGGTGAGAAACAGAAAATACTGCGGGGATAAAACACAGGGGCTCGCTTTTTTTTGGGGAGGGGGGCCTCGCTTTTTTGAATGAGAGGGAATGAGGCTACGGAGCAAAACACAGTTTAGCCATGGTCAGTGTGTGCCCAACATGCTGCTCCCATCTCCATTTCAGGTGAAGAAACACAGGCACAGAGCTTAAATAACATGCCCAAAGTCACCCAGCTGGGAAGGAAGAGAGCCAAGACTGAGCCCAGGCAGTCTGGCTCCAGAGCTGGTGTACAACTTAACCACCATGCTCAGCCCTATGACACCTTGATTTTTTTAAAAAAAATTATGTATAATTGGCTTGCTATTTATGAAAATGTAGGTACAACTAACCCTTGAGCAATGCAGGGATTAGTGGTGCCAACCCTCTGTGCAAAGACCCAAATGTAACTGACTCCCCAAAACCTTTAGGAATAGCCGGTTGATTAAAGCCCTACTGATAACATAGTTAGCATATATTGTTTATGTATTATATACTGTATTCTTACGGCAAAGTAAGCTAGACAAAATGTTAAGAAAGTCATAAGGAGGGGACGCCTGGGTGGCTTCAGTGGTTGAGTGTCAGCCTTTGGCTCAGGGCGTGACCCTGGAACCCTAGGATCGAGTCCCACATTGGGCTCCTTGTGGGGAGCCTGCTTCTCTCTCTGCCTCTCTCATGAATAAATGAATAAAATCTCTTTTAAAAAATCATAAGGAATTTAAGATTTAAAAAAAATCATAAGGAAAATACATTTATAGTACAGTATTTAGTGAAAAAAAATCACATGGATTCTTGCAATTCAAACCCCTATTGTTCAAGGGTAAGCTGCAGTTATCCTGATCTCCCAAACCCATATATAGAGTCATTCCCTACTCAGGTATCGTCTTTTAGTTGTATTTTGGGAGGAAGCAGGGGGAAAGGAGAGGAAGACAAGCCCCATGAGGTCTGACTTTAGGGAAGGTGTTATTCAGGCCTAAGCCAAGGTAAGCCAGAAAAGGCCCTTCCAGAAAGAAAAGGAAAGTTAACTAGATGATACCACTTGCACTCCTAAGATGAGGCAGTGGCATGAAACACTCACAGGGATTTTTTTTACATCTCTACACCCACTGTGGGGCTCAAACTGCCAAACCTGTTTGAGAGTCACTTGCTCTACCAAGCGAGCCAGCCAGGTGCCCCTCTCAATGGCGAAGTTACCGAAGCTCCCAGCACAGAGGGGGCAGCAGCCAGCATTTTGTGCTTATTGCAGTGTTAGAGCCATAGCTCATAACACTAATCACCTCCTAACACACATAACTTCCTAATCACCTTGCCTAATGCTTGCTTGCTCTGGGAAAATTGGGAAGATGGGAACTAAGTGACTGAGATAAACTGCAGTCATTGAAGGCACAAAACTTTTTTCCTTTTTAATTAAAGATTTTTATTTATTCATTCATGAGAGGCACAGAGAGCAAGGAGCAGAGACATAGGGAGAGGGAGAAGCAGGATCCCTGCAGGGAGCCTGATGTGGGACTTGATCCTGGGACTGCTGGATCACGCCCTGAGCCAAAGGCAGATGCTTAACCACCAGGTACCCTAGCACAAAATTTTTGAGATTGGAGGAAATCGGCAGTGAGAGAGAACCAGGACAGCTCTAGCCAACTCAATATTTTACTTAGGGCTGATCCCACACCATCCCTTCTCCATCCAGGGGCTAAGGCAATTGCCAGCTCTTCAGGTCACAATAGCAAGGGTTGGGAGTCAGCTTCAAGAGCTGTGGAATCATGCCGTCAGCCACTCCTTGAGTCTGGGCTGAGGCCCACTGCATGCCCATATGAGGCCCACAGTGGGGGTGGGGTATACACACAGGGGTTAAAAGAAGGGTATAGAGTAACTGTACTTTTGGGGAATCTGGAACTTCTAGTGTTGTTTTCCTCTTAAGGCAGAGAAAGGGTAGGTGGGACTTTTCAGTGCACAGAGCTTCCTTACCCTTTGTGTCTCCCTGTTGTTTCTGCAGCACTGCAGGCCCAACCCAGGGACCTCAGAAGGGAGTGTGTGGATCAGCCTGAGCTGGCCAACTGTGATTTGATCCTGCAAGCCCAGCTCTGTGGCAATGAGTATTACTCTAGCTTCTGCTGTGCAAGCTGCTCTCACTTCCAGCCTCACGTTCAGCCCATCTGGCAGCAGGGATGAAGGCTAGCTCCAGCCCTGGTCCTGAAACAACTCTCCGTCTATGATCTCTGGCTGGCAAAGGATCTGTCATCTGGAGAATGGACCCTTTGAGCCCACTGCACCTCACCACTTCTCCCCCTAACATTTTAGGCAGCTGTCAAGATGAATCTGCTTGAATAAGGACACCCTTATGGCTTCCCTCTATAATCTGTTATACAGGATCAGTTCACTGTGTTCTAAAACAAGCTACTAGGGTTCTCACTTCATTTAAACTGGGTCGGGAGCTGTGTAATGGTTTTAAAATTAACATGTATCTCACATGGGACACACTAATTCCTGCCGTGTCAGGCAATTTGTCTTTGCTAGAACTCCCATCTCATCCAGGGTCAAACAATGGTCCATAGCTCTAGTCAACCTCACCCTTTCAGGTAGTATAGCAGTCAGCTTCAACTCTCATCTGTATGTACAGAGCTCTTGCTAAAGTGGAATAGGATACATAAGGCCCAGTACAGGATGTGGGATGAAGAAGCAGCAGCTGGTCACATGAGCATGACAGAACTAGGAGAGCTCCTTATTTTCATCAGGTAGCTGGTGCCTGAATCCCTCATCCTGAGGCCACCATGCAGAGCCTGCTTGTGAGGATCACCTGATAAGCTGACATACCTGCTATGTACACTGACCAGCTGGGAGCCTCTCTTCCCCAAGCAGGAACCTGTGAGGCAAAACATTTGCTGCCAGATAAAAACCAGACAATTAAAAACAGGCATCAGCAGGGTAGGGGAGCAATGGTTTCAGTAGTGGTTTGAGTTGGAAGAAGTCCTCCTCCATCTCTCAGAACCTCCAGATCCTCGCTTCTAAACAAGAGGTATGGATTCAATGAGCTTCCAGGTCCCTTTCCCCTTTAACCTTCTGCATCTACAGGACTGACTGGGCCTGTGACAGATCAATTTGGGACACAGGAGACAGGCATTACAGGGAAAGCTGACTTTCATTACTAGCACACTGGCTGGAAAAGAGACACACTGCATCATGGTTGAGTGATACTTCTTGGTCTACCTCTTATTCAACACAGGAAACCTGGGTTAACAGCAGAGGTATTTTTTTCTTTCTGTTTAAAAAAATGACAGAGGAGGATCCCCTTTCATTTACCATGGCTGGTTTTGCTATACCAGCAAACTAAGGGCTACTTTCTTGGACTCCCCAGTTCTCCCCAATTGGCAACATCATTCATGAGGTAAGTTTGAGGTTAGCTAGCTCTTCTCAGAACTAGTCAGAGAATAGAGGGAAAAGGAACACTTAAGCTAGACCAGTGGTTCTCAACCCTCTCCCATACTGGAAGTTTTTTTAAGAAAAAACAACCAGCACCCACCCCCCCCTTTGATTTAATCAGTCTGGTTTATGGACTGGCAGGAGAATTTTGAAAGCTCCCCAGGTGATTCTAGTATGTATCCAAGGCTGAGACTCACTGCTCCAGCAGGGCCTTTCAGAAGGTGAAGCTTGTTCCAGGGTGTTTTCTGATTATGAGGCTGGGGGTGCAGAGGGATAGGACTGAGATTCTGTACCTCTACTCCGCTCCTAGGTGCAGTCCATGCTCCTGTCCCAGACCACACTTTGAGCAACCAGAAACTGACATCAGAGATATACTTAGGTTCAACCAAAGCCTAAAGTATAAATACAAATGTGAATTTTAAGAATATAACAGTCCCAATGGGCAAAATATATGAAGGGGATTAATCCAGTGGTACAATCTCCCAGTTATAAGTCACGGAGATGAAAAGTATAACATAGGGAATATAGTCAATAATATTGTAACAACATGTATGGTGACAAATGGTGACCACACGGTGGTGAGCACTGTGTAATGTATAGAATTGCTTGATCAATATATTGTACACCTGAAACTATAACACTGTATGCCAATTCTACTTCAATAAAAAAAAGAATATATTAGTCCCAATAAAAGACTTTCTAGCCACCAAACCAGAGTTCTGTAGTAGCAGCAGAATGGAGCAGACTAAAAAGAACGAAGACACATTTGCTAATAAAGGGGAAAGACAAGCCCTCCAAGGGCAAAAGCTTCTACCACGAACATTTATTTTTGTTAAAGCAGATTATAAATTCTCATCAGTACAAATATATATAACTTACATTTGATTGTAAGGCCAACGTTCAAAAGTAAAAATGAGATGGGATCTCCCATTGTTGCCAGAGGTCAAGTGGCTGCAACTGGCAACAGGATGTTCTGCTCACCACAGTGGGGGGACAGATGGACACACAGCTAATAAAACTAGAATCTCCATCCCCACAAAACTTGTGAGAACAAAACCTAAAGGACAAAATAAAACCCACCAAGACCCACACGACAAACCAACACAGTAACCTGCGCTCCCGTCGATGGATATGATTGTGTCATTGTCACCTTAGTGTTAAAACAGAGGATTAACATGAACAGCAGTATATGAAAATTCATATTCTCTATAGAGTGTATTTAGATGGATTCTATTAAAATAAAGACATTAGAATTTCATCACAGGTTTAAAACCAGGACAATACTGCTCTTTCATTTTCTTTAAAACTACAACCTAGTGACTGTATTGGTCATATGCATGATTGTTGCTGCAATGTGCTACTTACAATGAATGATACCAAATAAGCTAGGGATCCCATCTACAACTCCCAACCTTTCCTCTCTCCAACTCAATAGGCATCACTGATAAATCAATCTTATGTACAATTTCTTACAGCTAACCCTTTTACCTTTGGCAAGATTACTTACAACTCATACAAGTTTTTAATATTGAGAACTATTTAAAATATTCTAAATGCATAAAAATAAAGATTTTGGCTTTTTTTGATATATATTTATAATATTTATTCTTACTCAAAGTGGAAGCTCAACTTTACCCCTAAAATATAGCTCTGTTGGGCTGCTGATGTGCCCTCCCGGGAATTCTGGTGGCATAGCCTGCCTCTTGTCCCCAGCCCAAGCACAGGCCACCATGCTCTTGATCTCTAAGACAGGCCAGTATTGAGAGGCGCCAGGTGAATGGCCTGTAAAACAAAGGGAGATTGTTTTGCTTCCCGTTGTGTTTTATATTCCAGTAAATGTGCTTTGAATAGATTCCTGTTCAGATACTTCTGCCTCTCTGTTGCCAGAGATTTGTAAGAGGCCGAGGGAGGAAGGGGGCAGAGGGCAACATTTCTCTGACTTCTTTAGCCTAACTGCAAAGACAACTCTTCTCTAGGAATGTTTTTTCCGATTTTTTAAAAAATCACCTCTCATAGCACTCTGTGCCTGGACACGCTCCTTGGGACCTTTGAGATTAGTGAAAAGTATACTGATTGGGAACACAAAGTTCCCTTGCTCCTTTGACCTCTGCCCTTGCCCTTGCCTAAGTACAGACAAAATACATAAGCCATAGAGACTGCCTAAAGTTCAATTTCAAATGTCTTCTGTAAGTCACTGGAGAAAGGGTTGGTGGGAGAGGGATTAGTACGCTGCTTGGACTTGCTTTCTAATGCAGCCCACTGGGCTTCAAAAGGATCCACTGGGAAGGTGCCTGCAGGAACCTCTGTGTGCTTATCTCCTGAGGCCAACCTGCCATCGTCTACACCATTGAAAGCTGCAGAACCGTTGAGGTGCTGAGCAGGCGGCTTAAAGAAGGGACTGGCAGTAGCACTGCCTGTCTCATACTGAGGGAATGTCTGCTGCTTGACCAGGCTGGGAGACTGATGGGGGTGGGCGGCCTGGGGCTGGCTGGCCTGAGGGTGGCCTGCAGTGCCAAACACATTGGCTACCATCTGGGAGGGAGTGATGCCCACTACAGGCACATTAGGGGCTGGATAGGGCAGCCCATTGGCCACAGGATAGGACTGGGTAGGGACAAAGGCTGGCTGCAGAGGTGGGACCACACCCACTGGCACAGGCTGAGAGGTAAGGAATGCATTCCCTTGGAAAGGCGGCGGTGGTTGGGTAATGGCAGTGGGTGGAGGAGGCTGGAGAACTGGCTGCAGAGGAACAGATGAGGCCTGGGGCTGCTGGGCCCGGACACTCTTGGACACCTCTTCTAACCAGCGGTCAGCCTCAGAGGGAGTGCGTCTGTGACCAGCCTGGAAGAGACCTGGAGATGCAGCACCAGAAGACTGACCCCACTCAGTCCCTGGGAACGAAAAAGATGGAGAGACACAAAAGAATCAGTCTTTAGGGGCTTCTTTCCTTACCTGATAACCTTGTTACAGGTTATGTAACTTGAATGATCCTAATTATGTGGAACAAGTTCCCCTAATGGGATACTCTGTGGTTCTGGCAGGTGGGAGAAAAGTCTCTATTACCAATCGAGGAGGTTTTGTTTTAGGACAAAGGGAACCTGTAAGATCATGGTGCTGTCTCAGTCACGCTAGGGAGCTATCTAGATAGACTGCATGGAATGAAGGCAGCCGGCTGGCATCAGAAACCCTTTCCTACTGTTGTGACTCCTCCATGATATAGAAGCCAGCTTGCACATGCTCTAATAAAGGGCCCAAGGTGATTCATCTTCTGCTCTAACAGAATACAAAAATAACCAGTGACTTGGTGCTGTACCTCATGGCCCTGTCTCACTTCAAGACACATGTTATCTTTCAGGTGAACTGCCTCCCTTACTATTTAAAATTTGTTTTGATTTTATAGTTAACAAATGTTCACTATAGAAAAACCAGAAAGTACAGAAAAGCAAAAATGAAGTGTTTTTGGCAGCCCTTTCTGTAGGCCTGCCAGAGTAAGGAGGAAGATTCCCTGCCCCCCCCCCCACACCTTTGCTATGAGCATGTCCACAGATCTCCAAATTCAGTGGTTGACCTAGGGCAGGGCCCAGGAATATGTATTTTATGAATGCTCCAGGGGTGTCTCTGTTCCATAGTCCTAAGAACTATCAATCTAATCTTTCAAGTTCCTCTCCTTTGCCATCCTTTCCTAATAGTGGTATATTTCCAGGAGGGAACATACTGTTCCTGAAAGGATTCCTGCCAGGTTCCCACTCAGTAAATGGCTGATTTCTGAATCGGCGTCACTCATCTGATCCCAGAATCCTCACCACCATCCATGGCCACCTTACCCGAATGTGTGGCTGCAATTCCCTTGTTAACAGCATCAGGGGCATGGGCCCAAGGGTTGGTTTCACGCACAGGCATTGCTACGGGTGCTAGAGCAGTATGGGCTGGCTTAGCAGCAAGCACATGGAAGGCTGAGTCAGTGCCATTAGCTACAATGGGAGCAGACAACATCGATGGAGTTAATTCATGCAGGGTGGACAGGTGACCCCCTGGAGCTGGGTCAGTCAGGCCAATGTGTGATACTGGTGGAACAGATAAGACAGAAAAGTTGGTGTTGGGATAACCATGCCATCTTGCAAACGGATACACAAACCTTTTGGCAAAGAGGGAATTAGAGTTTGTAATTAAAATAGCTATACTGATTAAAAAAAAAAAAGTCAAATGACTGTTGTAGGAAAGTATGTGTACAGTGAGAGAGGGAATGAAACCTAGAAAAACAATTTCCAATTAAGTTGAACAGAGTTGCTTTGTCTTACAAGCAGCAAAAATCTATTCTAGATATAGTTTAACTTTTGGCATAATGACTTATATAAAGCATTTCCTTCTCTTACCACTTTTCCAAAAAGATCAAATTATGCGAAAAGTAATAACAATGGGTTAAATATAATAATCCCTTATGATGTGCCAGGCACTACATTAACAGTACTTCAGTGTGCATCATCCTATTTAATTCTCTCAAAAACCCCATAAGGCTGGTATCCTCATACTACAAATGAGAAATCAAACTTGATATATGTTTTCATTTGCTTAATAAATTTGTAAATCACTACAGAACTTTATCTTTTTTGAAGATTCATTCTCCTTAGTAATGTTCATAATATCTCAAAATACTACTATTCTTACCTACCTCTCTTTATTAAAATCTCTTAACCCTTGTTCCTTTACTCCAGACATCTATTCCATCAGTTTCTACTCCTTAGCCCAGCTCTCTATCATATTTAGTATGGAGCAGATAAGCAGGCACTGTCTGCTGCCCTATGCTTTAATCACTCCCTCTTAGACTGGACAATCATGCTTGCAGCACTGGTACTATTTACTCCAGGCCTTGTCTAAAAGACTAGGAGCCAGTCCCACAGACTGGGAGCCCCTTAAAGGCAGGCAAAAGACTATGTTCTATTCAGTTTTGTACATCCCATTGTAAATTGGCATAGAGGCAGCAGAAAGTAACAGGTACGATATTCAGGGAAGACGGGTTTAAATCCTGGCTGTGCAATATGGGCAATCTATTCAATCTCTCTGAGCCTCATTTTCCTTATCTGTGATGCTTACCCACAGGGTTGTTGTGGGGATTAAATGAGATGAGAAAATGCATGAGTCCTTACTACGATGTGGCAGGCACTGTGCTAATAAGTGCTCAATAAATTATGCCTATTATTGGTATTACAAATATTTGTTAGATGAAATAAAAAGCCACTTGATGCACATGATTATAATGAATGGTTTTTGTTTCTAAAAAGAGACTCTCTGAAGGAAAACCATGTAGTAGCTTCCTCTGATAGAAAGAGGGTACTGTCTCCACAGCAAAACTTCTGAGCTCTTTCTCAGAAGAACTGAAAAAAATGGTGATTATAAGAGTTCAAATTCTAAAAGTCTGTAATTTAAGTTATATATAGACTCTGTGGACTCCAGAGTCAATACCAACTACTAGAACTTGGCATCTACGAAAACAACTTTTAGTAACTCAATGCCTTTACAAAGGCAAATTTTAGGACACTTGTTATAGAAGATGAAATGAACTAAAGAGCCAAAAACAAGTGCCTTTTTTCTTTATGGGCTTCTTGTGTTAGGATGGAGACAAGGGGAGTCCAGGGCTATTGCTAACTTGGGCCAGATAATTCTTTGTTGAGGGCAGCTATTGTACGCACTGAAGGATGTTTAGTAGCATCCCTAGCCTCTATGCAGATGACAGTAGCAACCACCCCTAGGCTCTAACACCAAAAAAATGTCACCAATGAATGCCAAATTTTCCCTGAGGGAGGCAAAATTGTCCCAGGTTGAGAACCACTCTGCTAAAGAAAGCATACACTGGACCCAAGTCTGATGACTACTGCTTCTAGAGAACTAGTTGGATACTCTGATTCTTAACACTTAAGTGGCAAATAAAGCAGTAGGTTGGGACTACAAAAGCTTCTAGGAGAATGAGATCAAAGACAACAGGTACATGCAAAATGATGAATGCAGACATTCTAGGGAACAGGAGTGGGAACAAAGCACAACAACATTGTGGAAAGGGAATTAATGAATCTGAGACATTATCAGACAGGGAAATTAATGGGTCTGACCAGCTCCTGGGAAGCTCAGGATGCCAACCTAGAGTCAGAGAGCTGTGCCATAAAAGTACAAGCTTCAAAGAGAACAAGTGAGCAGGCTAAGAGGGCACCAACCTTGAAAGGCAGGAGACTGCGGTGCTATCACGGTCACTGGTTTGGTCATTGGGGCAGATGAGAAGGGATCCTCGGAGGGTGTGCTGAAGGCATTGGTGATCTGTGAGCACAGGGAGCTGATACTTTCTGCCTCTCCTTCTACTTCTGGCACTGCAAAGCAAACAGAAAAACTGAATAATCCTGAAATATCACAGTATGACACAAGGTGGCATTTTATGATGCATTCCTTTATTTGTGAAAGGAAAAGTCTCAACTGTCCAGTGGAGCTATAAAAGCAGCTTTGAAAAATTGATATAAAATACCAACAATTCATATACTAAGAACTATCTTCCTCCCTCCCAATCCCCCGATTTCTTTATTTCCTTTCCTGTGTGAAACTACTGAACTTGGTGTTCTCTTTTTGTGCCAGTAAGCAGATCTTTCTGGAAGACATCTGCAACCTACTTGTCTTTCAACTAGTTCTCAAGGTCTGAGTACAGTACTGGAGCCACTCAGTAACTCTATAGAAAATGGGTTAAAGTCAGGAGCAGCAGAGGCAGCTCTTTTTCTCTATAAGCTACGACAATGTTGTCACTTTTTTTCCCCCCAAAAAGTATCAAGTATAGGGGCATCTGGGTGGCTCAGCCAACTTTTGGTTTTAGCTCAGGTCATGATATCAGAGTTGTGAGACTGAGCCCTGCATCGGGCTCCATGCTGGGTGTGAAGTCTGCTTAAGATTCTCTCTCTTCCGTTGTCCCTTCTTCCACTTCCCACCCCCACTCTAACTCCTCCACCAAAACACCACAGTGGCAAGTATATGAACTGTAGTAACATGAAAAAGCAAACTGAGGTGCAGGACTTCAGAGGCTTTGTTCTTAATATTGACTCTGGGATACTTCTATGTCACTAGGAATGCTGATAATGTGTCCTGAACCTTTGTTTTGCTCAGCTATGAAAAGAATAGTTTTTGTTTCCCATCTGAGGGAGATTGAAGACAAGGTCCTGAAAGCATCTGGAGTTTGTTTTTACAGGAGTTGAGAGCTGGAAAGACCCTCAGTAATCACCTACTCCAACTGTTGGATAGGTCAAATTCCATTGGTCAAAAAAACTCAACTCTCTGGACTTTTATATACCATCAGTGGGAGTGTCTTAGTGAAACACAGCTTCCTCGTATCCTATTATGGCACTGGCTCAATGTGTCTCAGAGCAAAGTAAAATAGAGCCCAATAAAAGCACTGACCAGATCTGACACTTTAGCTCTGGATCTTATGATGAGGATAGAGCTACCAGGGCTGGCTCAGCCATACAGGGGCCACACAAAGGCCTGTGTGGCAGTTCTGAAAGGTAATGAATATGTGTGAGCAAGCCCACTGTCTCTGATGAACAACAGATTTTCGATTTAAACAGGAAACCCGTTTAGAGTTTCCTCTGTATGGAGCCAACCAGCCACAAGGACAATGAGCACTTATCCATTTCTTCTGGTACATCTGACAGTAGTGCTATTTGAATAGATGTGTTTCCAAAGCCTTTTAAATTAATTCTCTGTTGGGTCCCAAATGGTAGAATAAGAACAGAAACTCGAGACCCCTGATGTTTTGAAGTAGGTTGGCTGGGAGGTAGTATACTTCCATCAGGACAAACTGCAAACCTGGTAGGTAGCTCAGTCTAGGAATTCCCATCATGGCTCTGTTACCTATTTGTTGAAGAGAGATGAACAATTCACATCCCCCTCCATGAACTTTAGTTTCCTCCCAGTGGGAAATGACACAAGATACATATAACCATCAACCAGCCTCAGAGAGAGGGGGGGCGGCTAGTTTGATGGGTCAGTGTCTCCACTGGAAGTGATGATAATGCTTCAGTGCTAGAGCACCAGTGAGTCAGATGGATGCTGTATTACCTGCATTTTTTATGGGGAAATCAGTCTTCCTCTGCATAGTGGAAGGCAACTCATTGATGCGCAGGGACAGTTGGCGTTTAAAGGGTGACATCTTCTGGCTAAGAGCAGGAAATCCTCGGAAAGAGCCTTGGCGAGCAAGCTGTTCAATGGGTGCATGCCGGCGTGGGATGGCATGAGGATTGTTCGTCTCCAGAGAGGCAGTGGCATCCAAAGTGGGAGAGGTGGGAGAGGACGGGGATGGGGCAGTGTTGCCAGGAGCCACTGATGAACCAACAACTGTCTTATCTGTTTCAGCTCAAGAAAATCAAGAAAAAGAGGACCTTAGCAGTCTTTAAATAATTCCAGCTTATACAGCCAAGGAACCCAAAACCCTCCTAAGTCCTTTTACCCATCTCCTTCCCAAGGTCTCTTAAAGGACAGGTTAGAAGCAGGGCACAGATATCCTATGTTTCAGACAAATAAAAGGTTTAATATCCTATTACATGTTACATAGCGTATGTACTAAGACACAAGTTTAATTAGATCTTTGATTCTCATGCAATGATTCATAACTTAAGACTTGACTCTGACCAAAATTTAAAAAAAAGAAACCAAACCCAGCACTTATGAACTCTTAATGTGAGATCCTTTAAAGAATGATGATTCATAGTTTTCAATGTTTATTCACTTGTTTTTTGCAGGGAGAGAGGACTTTGGGAGTGACAGAGTCAGAAAGGTCCAAACAAGTATAAGTTAGGTTAGATGTTGAAGAATGTTATAAAGCAGTCTTTATTTTTTATTTATTATTTTTTTAATAATAAATTTATTTTTTATTGGTGTTCAATTTGCCAACATACAGAATAACACCCAGTGCTCATCCCGTCAAGTCCCCCCCTCAGTGCCCGCCACCCAGTCACCCCCACTCCCCCCCTTCCACCACCCTTAGTTCGTTTCCCAGAGTTAGGAGTCTTCATGTTCTGTCTCCCTTTCTGATATTTCCTACCCATTTCTTCTCCCTTCCCCTCTATTCCCTTTTACTTTATATTCCCCAAATGAATGAGACCATATAATGTTTGTCCTTCTCCGATTGACTTATTTCACTCAGCATAATACCCTGCAGTTCCATCCACGTCGAAGCAAATGGTGGGTATTTGTCTTTTTTTTTTTTTTTTTTTTTATTTACTTATGATAGTCACAGAGAGAGAGAGAGGCAGAGACACAGGCAGAGGGAGAAGCAGGCTCCATGCACCGGGAGCCTGACGTGGGATTCAATCCCGGGTCTCCAGGATCGCGCCCTGGGCCAAAGGCAGGCGCCAAACCGCTGTGCCACCCAGGGATCCCGTATTTGTCATTTCTAATGGCTGAGTAATATTCCATTGTATACATAGACCACATCTTCTTTATCTATTCATCTTTCGATGGACACCGAGGCTCCTTCCACAGTTTGGCTATTGTGGACATTGCTGCTAGAAACATCGGGGTGCAAGTGTCCCGGCGTTTCACTGCATCTGTATCTTTGGGGTAAATCCCCAATAGTGCAATTGCTGGGTCGTAGGGCAGGTCTATTTTTGACTCTTTGAGGAACCTCCACACAGTTTTCCAGAGTGGCTGCACCATTCACATTCCCACCAACAGTGTAAGAGGGTTCCCTTTTCTCCGCATCCTCTCCAACATTTGTGGTTTCCTGCCTTGTTAATTTTCCCCATTCTCACTGGCGTGAGGTAGTATCTCATTGTGGTTTTGATTTGTATTTCCCTGATGGCAAGTGATGTAGAGCATTTTCTCATGTGCGTGTTGGCCATGTCTATGTCTTCCTCTGTGAGGTTTCTGTTCATGTCTTTAAATCACAAACAACGTGCATTTGTGGCTCATTTGAATAAAAGCATGTAGAAGTAACATTTTAAGTTAGATTACACCTAAATACAAAACTATTTCCACATGAACACCAGCTGAGTCCCATTCTGATTATAGTAAATCTCTACCCATCTCTGCTCATAATCCTCTAGATGTCAGAATTCAACCACTTTGGCAGTTGCTATTTGTAGCAAAGAGTATTATTTGGTGGTATTAAAGAATATGCTTCTAGTCTGAAAAACCACTGAAGCACACTAATAGCTATACGTATTAAGTTTTCTGATAAAAGTAGCACATTTATCTTTGGTATTCTGGTGCAAATATTTAAAAGAAATTTTTAAAAATCACAATCAAGAATTTATTTCAAATAAAGTAGGTATCTTTGTTTTGGCTTAAGAATTAGAGTTGTAAAAAAAAAAAAAAAAAAAAAGAATTAGAGTTGTTTGGGTCAGTAGTAGATTAATGGTGTTCTCTAAAATGGCTGGTTTAGAACTAAAAGGATATAGTATACAATGACCAAGATTTTATTAATGTATATTTAAACTGAACTGTTTAATTCCAAAACATTCCTTGTTGGTTTCAACTCTAGCTGGACACAAGAATGTGAAGCATTTTCCCTAAGCCCTATCACTTAGTTCTACAATACACTCAGACCTAACTTTGGACAACAGACTCCTGAGTAACTTGAATGCTTGCACAGGCATTTCTGCTATGCTGCCATGTATACCTGCAAAAAATTCACACTCTACAAAACCACACATTACAGTTAACATGGCTATGGGAAAAAGAAGGGTTAAGCTTCCCCAAAAAAGTCCCATCTATGGACTTTTTCCATGAAAGCACTAAAACACAGTAATTATCCAATAAGAAAGGTGTCACTATGAAATCTCTGCCCGTATTTGTACCCAGCATCACCATCGGTGGTGGGCCCTCTGCAGCCTGCAGCTGGAATGTATTTCTCCCTTTGATACTGTAATTCCTTTTTTTTTTTTTTTTTTTTTTTTTAATGATACTGTAATTCTTTGGTAGCATTTGCTTCTCACAGAGATCAGATGCATCAGAATTAGAAAAGCTGTTTCAGGATGTAGATTTCCCCAATGTTTTTAAACATGGGGGGTAATAATGTCTTTGCAGCTTCTTCAACTGCATTCTCAGCCTTCCCAGACAGCTTCCAGTAATGGAAAGGGTAAACACTCTGGAAGCCATAAAACATGCCACTCTAAAGGAAAGGCTCTGTTTAGGTTTTTAGCTTTGTTCTGAAGGTCTTCATATATTGCTAAGAGTTCTCTCTGTGAGAAAGCTTACCCCTGTGAGCTTCCAAATATTAACCTGCTGGGGAAAATGGCTTAAATAAACACAAGTTGTAGCAGAAGAGACCATACCTTTCTTGGCATCTTGGATTTGTTTCATAATCTCCTCTCTTTCGGCTTGCTCGGTGGCTGTTGTGACACGGAATGATCCTTCTCTTGTAAAAGTGGTCCGACTGGCATCAAAAGTAGCAGTCACTCCACATTCCTTCTCCCGTTTCTGCTTCCGTTCTAAACAGGCCGCAAAAGCACAGCCTACTGCATGACTCAATCTTTCACCCTACACATAACAGAAGGTTGAAAAAAATTTTTTAGAGTTATAGTACCATCAAGTACAAAAAGCTTGGACCACAAATAAGTCTGTTTTTATATAAGGCAAAATGTTGGGAACCCCAGCTTAAAATTATAATTTAGTGTATCAATATGGCAAATTAAATGAATAAGTTCTCTTAAGTTATGCTTAGAGCACTTTACTGTAGTGGCACTGTGCTTTTACGAGCAACCACTGAGACCTTCTGATTAGTTAGGCTCCCTGTATCACTCATGTTAGTTCTGGCCATCAGCTTAGAAAACACTACTCAAAGTCTGAAGCCCTAAGTCTTTTTTTTTTTTTTTTTTTTTTTTTTAAGATTTTATTTATTTATTCATGAATGACACACAGAGAGAGGCAGAGACACAGGCAGAGGGAGAAGAAGCAGGTTCCATGCAGGGAGCCCGATGTGGGACTTGATTCCGGGACTCCAGGATCACGCCCTGAGCCGAAGGCAGGTGCTCAACCATTGAGCCACCGAGGTGTCCCCCAACCTTTTAAAAAAAATATTTTATTTATTCATGAGAGACACACACAGAGAGAGGCAGAGACACAGGCAGAGGGAGAAGAAGGCTCCATGCAGGGAGCCTGATGCGGAACTCGATCCCAGGACTCCAGGATCACACCCTGGGCCAAAGGCGGCACTAAACCGCTGAGCCACCTGGGCTCCCGGGCTGCCCTGAAGCCCTAAATCTTGACATAAATCCTGCATTTGCCATTTAGGGGAACAGTGATAATAAGTATCAAGCATTTCTAAGAAACTCCTGGAAAGGCAGGGCAAGTTTTAGGAGCCTAAAAAATGTTAACATATCTAGGAACAAAAGATGCAAACTTAAAACTGTGGATAACTAAATACACCCCAGAGATGACACAGGAATTATAAAAAGGAAAGCTTAGCTTTCTCAGTCTCCCTTTTCTAAATGCTCCCCTCCCTAAGGCTCCTTCCCCATTCTAGGCCCTCATTGCTTTGATGCTTTTCCCCTTTCCCCTCCCTATCTTCTAGTTCTCTCTTACCCCAACATTCCCTCTCAACCACACATGGGGAAAAGTTAAAGCAGGTTTTTTTCCCACACTCCTATTTATAAAGGAATTAAACCGATAAAAATTATTTGTTTGTGCGTGGGAGGGGACAAGAGCTTATAGAAACTAAATATTGTTTTAAAGATACGCTGGATAACCAGAAGTAAATTTAATAAACTCAAAGGGTTATTTTTACCAGGGTTATCTGTATTTTAAACCCTATCCCTAATTGTGAAATTAAAAACAGTGAGAGATGGTATAGTAACTGTTGGCATCACTAACAGTGAGAAGAGATATTTGAGAACAGGGAGCCCTTTGTGGAATTTTCAAAATCACACCATGTAGACAGCTGCTCCTACATATGGATCTGAGCGAGTTAACTTCCCTGAATTTCATATACCAATATCAGATAGCATAGGAAGTAATGTCTGAAATGACTTTTGTCACTTGAATGTAAACTGTAAGATTTCACATAACTGCCTGTTTAAAAACTGACAGAGTTATTTTTATTCATCCACATGAGTTTCTGACTTCTTAGGAGGATGCTATTAAGGGTAGGGCACTGAAGCATGAACTAGGAGGGAGTACTGAAGTTTTAGAACCTGTCTGCATTTGTACAGCTTTACTACAAGAACAGAGCTACGCCCAAAGAAGTTTATTATTTTTCCTAGGCCTAGGGCAGAAGTTCTTGACGACAGATCCTTCCCAAACCCCAGCTGAGACCCCCTGAATTTTTTAAAAACTCTGAAGTGTCCCCAATTTAGTCTTCACAACTATTATCTCCATTTTATGGAAGTGGAAACTAAGGCCTAAAGAATGTTAATTAGAGACACCTGGGTGGCCTGAGTGGCTCAGCGGTTGAGTGTCTGCCTTCCACTCAGGCTCAGGGCGTGATTCTGAAGTTCTGGGATCAAGGGATCAAGTCCTGCATCGGGCTCCCGGCATGGAGCCTGCTTCTCCCTCTGCCTGTGTCTCTCATGAATAAATAAATAAAATCTTAAAAAAAAAAAAAAAAAAAAAAAAAAGGATTGTTAACTAATTTGTCCCAAATCACACAGTTAGTAAGAACCAGAACCAGGCCTGAAACCCAGATCTGTGTCAGGTCCTGGACTCTTAACAGTTTATACCACTGTCTTCAAGAGCTTTGATTAACATTTTGGTGAATTTTAGAGTATAGCCACTACTTCCCTTTCAGATAAACCCAGGCAAGAGTTTTTAAGTTTATTGTAGCCTTCAGGTATGACTATCCTGCCTTACTCTACCTGGACTTCAAAAAACTCAGTAATTACAGTTACACACTCATGTTCTTCTATAGTTAAGATCATCACCATCTGAGAGACTTGTCTTTTATGTCAGAATTTTGGGTAATTTACATGAAAGATGATAGGTTAACTATTCTCTCTCTTTTTTAAAAAAGATTTATTTATTTAAGAGAGTAAGCCTGTTGGGGGAGGAACAAAGGGAGAAGCAGACTGCCCCCCGGACAGGAAGCCTAAGGCTTGATCCCAGGATCATGACCAGAGCTGAAGGCAGATGCTTAACCAATTGAGCCATCCAGGTGCCTCTACTTGTTCCCTATTTCTAAACAAAAATTTCTACTATGCAATAATTTCTGGCATACTTCATTGTACCATAATTTAGAATTTTTTTTTTTTAAAGTAATCTCTACCCCCAAAATGGGGCTTGAATTCATGACCCCAAGAATTGCATGTTCCACAGACTCAGCCAGCCAGGCACTCCAGTATTTCTATTTTTCAATTAACTGAAAAATATATTCCAACTCAGTTCTTTCATTTGTAGAATTCCTCTGCAAATATATTTATAAGCACCTTTAATGTCAATATCTTTTACCCAGATGCATTGGCAAACAAATATACATAAGCATCTTGAAAATACATATTTTTTAAAGATTTTATTTATTTATTCATGAGAGACACACACACAGAGAGAGAGGCAGAGACACAGGCAGAGGGAGAAGCAGGCTCCATGCAGGGAGCCCGATGTGGGACTCGATCCCAGGACTCCAGGATCACACCCCGAGCCAAAGGCAAAGCCAACCACGGAGCCACCCAGGCCTCCCTTGAAAATAGTTCTAACAATGAAAAGTTTCAAGTAAAGTTTAGCAGCCACCCTCACCAGAGCACTTTTATTTTCCTTTAATGACCCTGGATCTCAGCTAATCATCTTGCTCTCTGAGCTGCAGGGTCACACCAAGAGTGTGAATTACCTGAATAAAAGGAATGAAAGCAGGCTCGTTTAGGCACTTTCCAAGTGCTGTAAAAAAAAAAAAAAAATGTAGTGGAAACTGCTTGGCTGAGCCAACCCAGGGGGAGTTTGGCTAGCTGAGGTTAGTTATGATGAAATCTACACTGTGGACTCACCGTGTCCTTGACAGCCATGAAGCAATGACAGATCCAGCGCCGAGTAGTGCCATCACGACATATGTAAGAGAAGGCTCTATCAAAGTTCCTATCTGGGGCACAGAAAGAAACTTTTTCTATTGTCTGGTCAACTATGAGGTCCTAGAAAAAGGGAAGCACAAAGGAATAGAGGATTTACAAGGTTATTCAAATTTCTCAGAATAAACACAGGATGTTCACTTCACAATATAGTCTCTAAAACTAATGCATTGAGACTATGAAATAACTAGATCTGAGGCTAGTAGTCTGTATACTAAGAATCTGATGTAGGAGAGATCCCAAGGGGCACATTGCCTAGATGCCTCTCTTACTTCATCTTCATGTTCTAAAATACATGCTTGCTGATTTTTACTATTTTTTATCATAGTACATTCCATGTTCAATTTGATAGTATATGTAAATCAATATATTTCATCCAATTCCCATGTAACTTATATTAACTTACTGATTATTTAATTGTGAGTGTGACTTTTTTATATATTTACTGAAAGGCAATGTATATTCACAGTATAAACATTACACAAAATGTTTCTCATTATTTATTTATTTTAAGGATTTTATTTATTTGAGAGAATGTGCGTGTGCATTGGGGGGAGGGGCAGAGGGACAGGGAGAAACAGACTACCCACTGAGCAGGGAACCCTGGGGTCATGACCTGAGCTGAAAGGTAGCTGCCTAACTGACTGAGCCACCAGGTGCTCCCACAATATGGTTTTTAAAGTCTTGAGGCTCTGAGACTCTTTTATGTGATATTCCAACAGCCAAGAATCCCTAGATACTGAGGTGGGACTTTAAGTGCTAAAACAATCAAACAAAATGGCTTTTATAAAGCATCACTATGAGAATTTCTGTTGCTCCACAAACTAGCTAATTTTTAAAATTTTGCAATTCTGGAGGCTCATTATGATTTTATTTTGCATAATCTTGGTTACTGTGAATTTCCTCTTTAGCAAAATGATCCTTCAAGTCTTTAGAATTGTCTGTCATTTTTCTTATTGATATGTAGGAGTTCTTTATATATTCTAAATATGAGCCCTTTATAGATTATATACATTGCAAAATTTCTTTTCCATTCATGGTGGGCCTAAGGGTGAGAAGTCACCAATTACTATTGTCACAAAATGTGGAAAGAACCAAGCTAATTAGTACCAATGCTATAAGTAGCCACCAGGGGGCAACATGACTTTTGAACTGGTATAAAACAAAACAGCCTCCAAGTACAACACATTTCATCCAAAACACTAAAGAAAACTATGCAAGTTCTTAACGCCAAGCTAAATGCTCACTGTTTCCAATAATAGTAGTAGTAGTAGTAGTAATAATAATGATGATGATGATGATGATGTACATTTAAGACTACCACATCTTGAACTTAAAAAAAAAAGGGCCTTAGATAGAAGGTCAAAAGAACTAACACAACTATATTAAGTCACTTAAAATGAAAAAAAAAATGGTGGGAATGTGAATTGGTGCAGCCTCTCTGGAAAACTGTGTGGAGGTTCCTCAAAGAGTTAAAAATAGACCTGCCAAAAAAAAAAAAAAAAAAAAAAAATAGACCTGCCCTACGACCCAGCAATTGCACTGCTGGGGATTTACCCCAAAGATACAGATGCAGTGAAACACCGGGACACCTGCACCCCGATGTTTCCAGCAGCAATGTCCACAATAGCCAAAGTGTGGAAGGAGCTTCGGTGTCCATCGAAAGATGAATAGATAAAGAAGATGTGGTCTATGTACACAATGGAATATTACTCAGCCATTAGAAACGACAAATACCCACCATTTGTTTCAACATGGATGGAACTGCAGGGTATTATGCTGAGTGAAATAAGTCAATCGAGAAGGACAAACAGGGGCAGCCTGGGTGGCTCAACGGTTTAGCGCCGCCTTCAGCCCAGGATGTGATCCTGGAGTCCCGGGATCAAGTCCCACATCGGGCTCCCTGCATGGAGCCTGCTTCTCCCTCTGCCTGTGTCTCTGCCTCTCTCTCTCTCTCTCTCTGTGTCTCTCATGAATAAATAAATAATAAAATCTTAAAAAAAAATTAAAAAAAAAAAAAAGAGAAGGACAAACATTATATGGTCTCATACATTTGGGGAATATAAAAAATAGTGAAAGGGAATAAAGGGGAAAGGAGAAAAAATGAGTGGGAAATATCAGAAAGGGAGACAGAACATGAGAGACTCCTCACTCTGGGAAACGAACAGGGATGGGTAGAAAGGGAGGTGGGTGGGGGGCGGGGGGTGACTGGGTGATGGACACTGAGGGGGGCACTTAATGGGATGAGCACTGGGTGTTATTCTATATGTTGGCAAATTGAACACCAATAAAAAATAAATTTATACAAAAAATAAAATTAAAATAAAATAAAATAAAATAAAATAAAATAAAATAAAATAAAATAATAAAATAAAATAAGTCACTTAAAATTTATCAGATAAGTTACCCATCAAAACTGCTCTTTACCTACCTGCCAGACTCTCTCCTCCTTTCAGTGACATATGAATTTTTTTGAAAAATTGCCTTCTTGTTAAGATTTCTCCAGGCTTTAGGTCTCTTAGGAAATTTTAATTATTAATTAAATGTGTTTATATAACACTTGATGCTCTCTAAGGTCAGAGTCTATGTCTCTGTCTTTAGGCACACAGGATAACTTTCTTTAAAATGCAAAATGCCATCTATGATATGAGATATCGTATAGGTTCTAAGTATATGTGCTGCTGAAGTGAGCACTGTGTAGATTCTAAGTAAAACTAGATGAACCATTTACTAGCCCTTAAGATTTCCCTTAAATTGTTTTCAGTTAAACAGCAGGTTAATAATTTCAAATACCACTTTCTAAGAACATAGTTCCCTTTATCAAGGAACAAAAAGAAATTTCAGATGTGATATTGTTTTTTGTTTTTTTAACTTTATAAAAGGCCCATCATGTTTTACATCAACTTTGTGGGGGATAAACATTTTCTTAAAATGTGTAAGAATAAAATCTTAACATTAAATGCAAATGCTTACTACACTAAACATGCTGTCATTTAGAATAAAAATGTTGAGAGAATTCTATTTTTCATAAGGTAAATGAATAACTAAATTTATTTCCTAAACACTAGTATCTCAGAAGATTGTACTTTGGACAAAGTGAAAGGCTACAGAATAACTACAGCAGCTTAGCAACATTATATTTGATCATTAGGGATAAAACAAACAAACATGAGCAGTAATATTTAAGCTTATAAAATGTTTACCTTAGTTTTTTCATCCACAACTCTGAGTCCATCTGCTGATACCCACAGGACTGCCTTAACTGCTTTTTTTCCAGTCTTTTAAAGAGAAAGCAAAAAAAAGGAAGGGGGAGACACACATATATAATATTAAAAAAAAAATGTCATCTTCTATAGAAAACACTGACTTCTGCCTTCCAAAAGTCACAAGTACAGATGGAGTCCAAGTTCAGGAGGGGTACCCAAAGCCAGATACTCAAACCAAACTGCAGAAACATTCAGGAAAAAACAAGCCAAAGCCATTATTTTAGAAACACAATGCAAACAATAAGATAAAATTAAGTAAAAGGGAAGGGACAGGTGGACTCAAAACCAAGATATCACATTCCACAAAGGGCAAAGAATTCATAAGTAGATTCTTCACCCCTTTAAAAAATTAACCAAGAAAACCAAGAGTCAGATAAATATTAAATACATAAGGAGTTACACCACAAGTAGCTTCTACAAATTTATTTACAGTAGAAAGTAATACATAGGCCTAATTGAGATGCTGGCCTATCCTTTGACTCCAATGTGTATAGCAGAACCCTTGGTCACCTGAAATTTTCATGTTAAACACCCAAGAAGTCTTCATTATTCCTTTAATAATCTTTAAAGACCATGATTTCTTCTCTTAGGATTAACACAGAGCTAGTTTAGTTTTTAATTTGATATTAAATGCATGGAGACATTTTGGGGAACATAGGATTAAAAAAATACTAATATTATTACATGAATTATTTCTACTGGCTGAAAAAGACTTCTTTCGGCACACAAGAATCATGTGGGAACAAGCTAATATATGACTTCTCCTGTTATGGAATGAAAATTGGACAGTGGGACTCTGTAATGGTAATTTAACAGCTTCCTGTCTCTTCAATTGCTCCAAGGATACAAGCAAAATAAAATGAAGGCAAAATAAAGGCTAAGAACAGGTATCAGATCATAAAAAGTAGAAACCAAAAGGAATCTGGTAGTAAAATTGGAACAGCAGCCTCTAGAGAAAGGCAGAAGAGGATAAAGAAATATCTACCATTCTCCTCTGTATGTGTCTAAGCCCTGTGCTCCTCCATATGGAAGGCATGGCCTTATTTAAATGAACATCATCATCTCCACCGTAACTAGGTATCTGATAAGAGCCTATTACATGCCAGGCAGTGGAAATACTTAAGAGTTGACAGTCCACTGAAAGGTGACACTTAGATAAAAAATAAATAAGACAGTAGTAAGTGTTATAGTAGAGCTGAAAACAGTGTATAATGATGTCAGAAAGAAGGCATGGTCACATCTATTTGTGGAATCGGGAAGGTTATTCGAAGGAAAAGATCAAAGTAGATACTGAAATAATTTTTCTAGATGCATGAGGTAGGGGTAGGGATGCAGGGAAGTGACAGAAGTAGTGGATATGATAGGCAGCAGCAGCAGCACAGAACATGGAAGAAAACAAGCAAACAATGTGACAAGTCTGGACTCTATAAATACTTCAGTATGCCTTGAGAGTGGGATGGGTGAGCAAGGAGCAGTGGGAGAGTAGGAAAGGCCTAGTCATGGAGGGCCTTGTGTGCTTGCTGAAGAATTCTGTCTTAATTCTGTGGGTAATTAGGAGCTACTGACTGAATTTTTTTTTTTTTTTTTTTTTTGCTGACTGAATTTTTTTTTTAATTTTTATTTATTTATGATAGTCATATATATATATATATATATATATATAGAGAGAGAGAGAGAGAGAGAGAGAGGCAGAGACATAGGCAGAGGGAGAAGCAGGCTCCATGCACCGGGAGCCCGACGTGGGATTCGATCCCGGGTCTCCAGGATCGCGCCCTGGGCCAAAGGCAGGCGCCAAACCGCTGCGCCACCCAGGGATCCCTGCTGACTGAATTTTTAAATGCATTTTTAAAATATCACTGTGGCAGTAGTGTAGATGGGTTGGAAAGAGACTGACGGGAGGCAGAAAGACCATAATAGATTCCAGATGACAAAAAATGAGGATTAAGCTCTCTTCATTGAGACAGGGATAGAGGTGAGAAAGTTATTATTTATTTATATTAAAAAAATATTCTATTTAAATTCAGTTTGCCAACATAGAGTATAACACCCAGTGCTCAGAGATGAGAAAGTTTTAAATGGAAAATAAAAGGGAAAAGTTGGAAGATGACTCTCAGGTTCCTGACTTGGGTAATTAGGTAAAGACAGTACCACACACTAAGAACAGAAGAGATGCAAAAGCAAGTGTGAGTGGGGAAGAATAGGATTTCCATTTTAGACAAGCCAAGTTTGGGATGCCTATGCAATATTCAGGGGATATATAACAGGCAACTGGATACATAGATCTGTAGAGAACTCTAAGATGGAATTTTAGTTTTGGAAAATACCAATCCTGGGAATAATAAGAGGGCCAAGGACAGGAAAGAAAATCAATAAATAACTGAGAGAAGATGAGTCTTTGAAATATCATAAAAGGAATAACCAGAAGGACAGAAAAAGAGACACTAAGGCTACTGAAACTAAGGGAAAGGATTTCAAAAAATAGTGGGGAGTCCAAAATGTCAAATGTTGCAAAGTTATCAAGCAAGAAAAGATGTGAAAAGTGTCTATTGGATTTAGCAGCCAAGAAGATGTGGTAGAGTGACAAAGGTACTTGTAATGGTTAATTATATGTGACAAATTGGCTAGGCTACGATTGCACAGTTGTTTGTTATCAAAGAGTAGTCTAGATATTGCTTTGAACATATTTTGTAGATGTGATTAACATTTACAATCAGTTGAGTTTAGGTAAAGGAGATTACCTTGATATCATGGGTAGGCTTCGTCCAATCAGTTGAAGACATTAAGGGTTAAAAACAGGTTTCCCTGAGAAGAAATTCTGCCTCAAGTCTCTAGAGATTTCAGACTTGCCAGCCCCAATAATCGCATGAGCCAATTCTTAAGTCCCTCCTTTCCATATGTATTGACAGATATCTAAATATATGTGTGTGTGTATACGCATAAAGAGAGAGAGAAACAGATGGTGGTTCTGTTTCTCTGGAGGTCCTGACTAATACAGAAGTGGAAGTCAGACTAGGATGAGTTGAAAAGTAAAAGACAAGAAGAGTCTATGAATATTAAATACCCTCTTTAAAAAAGCTTTCCTAAGCTTTTGCACAGCAAAGGAAACCACCAACAAAATGAAAAAAGGCAACCTACTAAATGGGAGAAATATTTGCAAATGATGTATCTGAGAAGGAGGTAATATCCAAAATACAGAAAAGAATTTACAAAACCCAACACCCAACATAATCTGATTAGAAATGAGCTGAGGACCTGAATAGACACTTTTCCAAAGAAGACAAACAGGTGGTCAAAAGATACATGAAAAGATGCTCCACATCACTAAATTATCAGGGAGATGCAAATCAAAACCACAATGAGAGGGGTGCCTGAGAGTTCCTCAAAAAATTAAAAATAGAACAACCATATGATCTACCAATTCCACTACTGGTTATTTACCCAAAGAAAACGAAAACACTAATTCAAAAAGATATATGCACCCCTATGTTTTTGAAGCATTAATTATAATAGCCAAAATGCGGAAGCACCCCAACAATCCATCAATAGATGAACAGATAAAGAAGAGGTGAGAAGCACACACACACAATGTAATATTACCCAGCCATAAAAAAGAATGAGATCTTGTCATTTGTGACAACATGGATGGACCTACAGGGTATTACGCTAAGTGAAATAAGTCAGATAGAGAAAGTGAAATAAGTCAGATAGAGAAAGACAAATACTGCATGATTTCACTTATATGTAGAATTTAAAAAACAAAACAAACAACAGAAACAGATCCATAAATACAGAGTACAAACTGATGATTGACAAAGGAGAAAAGGGTGGGGGAATAGACCAAATGAGTGAAGGGGAGTGGGAGATGATGAAAGCTTTCAGTTATGGAATGAATGAGTCACAAGGGTAAAAGGTGCAGCAAAGGGAATAGAGTCAATGGTACTGTAACAGTGTAGTAACAGATGGTAGCTACATTTATGGTGAGCATAGTATAACATAGATACTTCTTGAACCATTGTGTTGTACACTGTACACCTAAAACTAATGTAACACTGAGTGTCAGCCATACTTCAATAAAACACAATTTAAAAGTTGAAAAAAAAATGTCAAAAATTAGGTGCTGGGACCCAGCATCGACACAGTAGTGGGTATCTTCACAGAAGAGGTGTGAGTGGGGCTCGGACAGCCAGTCACTTTTGGCTTTTGTACCCAGTCAGATGATTTGCCTTCAACCTTCAAAGCATTTCACTTGATCTTTTTTTTTTTTAAAGATTTTATTTTTAAGTAATCTCTACACCCAACGCGGGGCTCAAATCCACAACCCCAAGAGTCATATGCACTGCACTTCACTTGATCTTTATTTGTATTAGTCCAGACTCTCAAATCCAGAAAGTTTATAAGGCAGCTTTGACTAAAGATAACTTCAAGAAATTCACCTTTTTAAGACATGAAGAAATAGTATCACAAAGATTGTTACTTCAACAAATGGAGAATAAACTTGTAGATGAAAACAAAGAAAAGGCATCTCAGATGCAAGTAGTTGAGACTGCTTTTATTGAGTGCCACTGAGGGCATATTTTACTAAACTGCTGCTCCAGGTATTTTTGTTTGGAAAAATCTATCACAATAGGGTACAGCTGTTTATTGGAAGAGCAGAAAAGAAAGATATGCTTGTCGTGCAGGGCGACGTTGAAGCAGCCCATGGAGTTCGAGGCGGCGCTGCTGAGCCCGGGTTCCCCGAAGCGGCGGCGCTGCGCCCCGCTGCCGGGCCCCACTCCGGGCCTCAGGCCCCCGGACGCAGACCCCGCCGCTGGCTCTGCTGCAGCCCGCCCTGCCCGACAGCGAGCGGCGCCTTCCGACCCCGGAACAAATCTTTCAGAACATAAAACAAGAATATAGTCGTCATCAGAGGTGGAGACACTTAGAAGTTGTGCTTAATCAGAGTGAAGCTTGTACTTCATAAAGTCAGCCTCATTCCTCAGCATTCACAGCACCTAGTTCTCCAGGTTCCTCCTGGATGAAGAAGGACCAGCCCACCTTTACCCTCCGACAAGTTGGAATAATATGTGAGCGTCTCTTAAAAGACTACAGATAAAATTCGGGAGGAGTATGAGCAAATCCTCAATATCAAACTAGCAGAACAATATGAATCTTTTGTGAAATTCACACATGATCAGATTATGCGACGATACGGGACAAGGCCAACAAGCTACGTGTCCTGAAGCTTTCTTGCATATCTGGGTACCAGGTTTGACCTCAAGAGATGGCTGCTGTACACTTTTTGCAACTGGTTTGATATCACATTTCAGTGCCAACTTTGCATCCTGAGAACACTTAAACGTTTCTGTGGGTTCATTTTATACAACTTGAAAGACCTTAAAACTTTCTGGTTGCCACAAGCATATCTTTCTTTTCTGCTCATCCAATAAACAGACTGCTTTTAAAAGGAAACTTAAGAGGGCACCTGGGTGGCTCGGTGGTTGAACATCTGCCTTTGGCTCAGCTCATGATCCCGGGGTTCAGGGATTGAGTCCCGCATTAGACTTCCTACGGGAAGCCTACTTCTCCCTTTGCCTATGTCTCTGCCTCTTTCTCTGTGTCACTCATGAATAAATAAGTAAAATCTTAAAAATAAATAAATAAAAGGAACTTTAGTCTTTTAAAAGATACAAAAGCAAAAAAAAAAAAAAAAAAAGATACAAAAGCAACAGAGAAGTCTTTACAGACCCAGATTCACCCAACTCCACCACCAAAGCTGGTTTCTCTTGAGACTCTTTACTGGGCATCAAAAGAATATATTCTCAAATGGGAACAGTTTCTTTTAGGACATGCACCATATCCTATTGGTGTTGAAAATGAAGCAGAAAGTACTATTCAAAATGAGATGCAGTGATAACTTCTTCACATAGTCTTTGAAAAAAACCTGTTTAGTACAGCTGAATATTAAAGAATATGCAGGTCATTTCAGGAACTTTATTTTTTATTTTTTTATTTTTATTTATTTATGATAGTCACACAGAGAGAAAGAGAGAGGCAGAGACACAGGCAGAGGGAGAAGCAGGCTCCATGCACCGGGAGCCCGACGTGGGATTCGATCCTAGGTCTCCAGGATCGTGCCCTGGGCCAAAGGCAGGCGCTAAACCGCTGCGCCACCCAGGGATCCCATTTCAGGAACTTTAGGAATAAATGTGCTCATATTGTCCCATTACCTCCTCAATAACAATGAAGATATGAGAATATACTAAGTCTCGGGTTAGCATTTCGAGACCTGCTACTACTTCATGGTCACGAATTTGCTTTCTTTCAAACTGATGGAAATGTTAAGATCTAACATTGAAAGGGGGACTGTGTATTTAATAAGTCACTAGTGAAAAAATATGGTAACAAATATGTTTTTCTACAAAAAGAAGGAGAGCTATAGGGCAATGAAGGACAGGCAGAGGATCAAAGGAGATCTTTAAGGATTAGGATAAACTAGCATGATATACTAGAAACAGAATGGTCTTTGGTATAAGATCAGTGCCACTATTCATTATTCATAAGCTAAGCAAATTATGGAGCCCTCTGAGCTTCCATTTCTTCATCTGTAAAGTATGTGTAGGATTGGTAAAAGGATCAGAGATACATAAGTACTTGAAATTAAAAGAGGGTAATAAGTAATTGGTAGCCACTTATCATCATTAGTAACCTCAGAGAACTTCTCTCAACAGTGAAGCTTCTTGAAAGATACACACTTTCAACAACTACAGATCATGTACATATGATGAATGAGAAAAGCCAGTGGAAAGATGGACATTGAAAGCCCAAGAAAGACCAAGTCCTCTAGGAGGTGGGATGGGATAGGACGGAGCTACAATACAAGTTTTAGACAGGAAGACAAGATGTCCCTTCCATGAAGTGGATGATGGAGTAAAGGTGAATAAAATGAAGATAGATTAGTAAAGAAGATATTGGCAAGTCGAGGAAGTTCACTCTGGAGAGCCATAAATTTTATCTGTGAAGGAGAGGAGATTGCTTGCTTTACTTTGCAGAATGAGATGGTAAAGACTTCTTTGTTTTTGTTTTTATTGAAGTTTGATTTGCCGACACATAGTATAACACCCAGTGCTCATCCCATCAAGCGCCCTCCTCAGTGGTCACCCACTTACCCCAACCCCTCTGCAACCCTTTGTTCCTTTCCCAGAGTTAGGAGTCTCTCATGGTTTGTCTCCCTAATTTTTCTCACTCAGTTCCCCTCCTTTCCTTTATAATCCCTTTCACTATTTCTTATATTCTCCGTATGAGTGAAACCATATGATGATAAAGACTTCTAATAGCAGTATAGCAGCAGAGCATAGTAACTCAGAGCATAAACTCTGGAACCAGGCTACTGTCTGGGTTTGAATTCTGGTTCTGTCACTTACTTGTATAACCAAGGGCAAATTATTTCTCTATGCTTCAATATCTATACCTATATAATGATGTTAATTTCACATACCTCATGGGATTTTTTTTTAATTTTATTTATTTATTTATGATAGTCACAGAGAGAGAGAGAGAGGCAGAGACACAGGCAGAGGGAGAAGCAGGCTCCATGCACCGGGAGCCCGATGTGGGATTCGATCCTGGGTCTCCAGGATCGCGCCCTGGGTCAAAGGCAGGCGCCAAACCGCTGCGCCACCCAGGGATCCCACCTCATGGGATTATTATGAGAATGAAATAAATTGATACACGTAAAAGATTTAGAACTAGGGTGATTATATAATTTACTGTCCAAACTGGAGCCCTTTTTTTTTTAATTTATTTTTTATTGGTGTTCAATTTACTAACATACAGAATAACCCCCAGTGCCCGTCACCCATTCACTCCCACCCCCCGCCCTCCTCCCCTTCTACCACCCCTAGTTCGTTTCCCAGAGTTAGCAGTCTTTACGTTCTGTCTCCCTTTCTGATATTTCCCACACATTTCTTCTCCCTTCCCTTATATTCCCTTTCACTATTATTTATATTCCCCAAATGAATGAGAACATATAATGTTTGTCCTTCTCCGACTGACTTACTTCACTCAGCATAATACCCCTGGAGCCCTTTTGAAAGTGGACGGGGGCACTATTAAACCCAGAAACAAGTGTTATACTGGGACTGTTTCAGACAAATTGGGACTGCAGTTACCTCACTACCAACAGTTAAAACCCATATTTAATCAACTCTTCTGTAGCATTTTGTATTTTGATAGAAGGTAAGCTTCATGAGGGCAGGGGTTTTTCCATCTTTATTATTCACTGTTGTAGCCTTGGAGCTTAGAACAATGCTCGGCACAGCATAAGAGTTTAAGAAATATTTCCTGAAAAAATAAATTTGCTAAATATCTATCATAGGGAATGGGAGACAGTTGATCAGTGAAACAGACTGCCAAATGGCACTGAAAATTCTGTGTAAGGAATTGAAATGTACATCTTTATCAATCCACTCATTGTGCAATTATTGCCTGCAGTGTTTAGCTTCTGAGGCAACAGACAGGACTGCTTCTAGGTTGGGAGACTGTAAGTAGAAAAAAAAATATCAAAGATTACTTGACTGATTGATTTAAAGAAGTTTTTATTTAAGTAATCACTACAGCTAATGTGGGGCTCAACTCATGACCCCGAGATCAAGAGTCACAAACCCCAATGACTGAGCCAGCCAGGTGCTCTTCAAAGGTTTTTCTGAATAGGATTGTTCCTCATTTAGTCTCCTTACTCTATATAGCAAAATATAACAGTTTTTTGGCCCAATTATACTGTTACAAAAACATCTCTGCTTTTTGAGGTATGTAACAAATTTTATGGTGTGGTACTAATGTATCACCAAGGCATTGTATTTGTCATATTTCATCACCTTTGATTTTCTAAATAGGGGAAGAAAACAGATAATATGAATCCTTCTTGCATTTGTTCCTACTTTGGGTACTGATTCTTGGATGTCATGACAGTCTGCCACAATATAGTTACTTCAGTCAGGTATTGAGATATTAACACTTAAAGATACCTGTAGCTGAATTTAAGTTCAGACTTCATCATACAAATTCTATAGTAGCAATGCTCCTGTAGTATTTGTGCACTTTACAGTCTTCCATTCTACTTATATAAACTAAGATTCCTAAGCACTTTTCAGAAAATGATAAAAATTTTTGCTTTTGTTTGCCTTAAAACAATTTATTTAAGCCAATATCCTAGGAAATAAGGTCAAAGTTAGCTAACAGAAAGACTAAAATACAAAGATAACCCAGAGTAAGTATGAAATATAGAATTTAGGTACAAATTAGTAACACAAACACCCCTTTACCAAAAAAGACTACATATTACTTCAGAAACTAATAAAAATGTAGTAGCTAGGGTACTGTAGATGTGAGATATGAAGAATTATTTCATCATTTGTTCCAATACTTTCAATTTTAAAAACAGTTTCACTATTCACAATGACTAGTCAATTATGAAAAACAGTTTTACAACAAAAAGAAAATTGTTTATTCTCCAAGAAAAGAGCATGGGTTTAACATGGAAAGGACTTCAGTAACTTCAAATTTAAACTGGTAAAATGTGAGAAGGATCAGGCTAACCTATGAGTGAAAGATGACAAGCGTCAAGTATAATTGAGCTAGTAACCACTCAACTCTATATATCCAACTTAGAATTTTAAAATTAACATTTGCCATAAACATCTTTTATTATGAGCAGATATAAACCAATATATAAATTAAACAGGCTCCGACACTGGAGAAAATGTGAGTAGGTAGTGAATCTATTACAAATTACTGAATTAGGAAACCTTTACTGCAAGTAAGAGGAATGCACAGGTAATCTTCAAATGAAAACGCCAGTGAAGAAACACAAAATGCTTGCAAAAATGACAGAGAAATAGTAGGTTCAGTTCAGTAGACTTGAAAGATCACTTTCTCCTAAGTATTTGAGGTACTCACAATAAAAGGCAATTGAAATAACTAATTACAATAAAGAACTGTTATCTACCTACTTACCTATCCCCAGAAGGTTTTTTAAGTAGATCCCATTCAAAAAAAGAAAAAGGATTATGATCACATGTTAGTGATATTCTTGGTAGGCAGATCCTTACAGATGCTCTTCTATTTTACATATTGGTATTATCCAGGGAAGTACTTCAGATTTACCGTTGGAGAAATAAGTTTTTAAACTGTTTATTTTTTATTTTTTATTTTTTTAAATTTTATTTTTTTTTAATTTTTTTATTTATTTATGATAGTTACAGAGAGAGAGAGAGGGAGGCAGAGACACAGGCAGAGAGAGAAGCAGGCTCCATGCACCGGGAGCCCGACATGGGATTTGATCCTGGGTCTCCAGGATCGCGCCCTGGGCCAAAGGCAGGCGCCAAACCGCTGCGCCACCCAGGGATCCCAACTGTTTATTTTTTAAAAGATTATTTATTCATGAGAGACAGAGAGAGGCAGAGACACATGCAGAGGGAGAAGCAGACTCCCTGGAGGGAGCCTGATGCAGGACTTGATCCCAGGATTCCAGGATCACGCCCTGAGCCAAAGGCAGACACTCAACCGCTGAGCCACCCAGGCGTCCTGTTTTTAAACTGTTTAAATCAGAGATTGGCAAACTTTGTCTTTTTCTTTTTTGTTAAGATTTTATTTATTTATTCATGAGAGACACACAGAGAGAGGCAGAGACACACAGGCAGAGGGAGAAGCAGGCTCCATGCAGGGAGCTCGATGCGGGACTCGATCCCAGGACTCCAGGATCACGCCCTGAGTCGAAGGCAGACACTCAACCACTGAGCCACCCAGGTGTCCCTGGCAAACTTTTTCTATGAGGGATCAGATGTCAAATATTTACAGCTTTGTAGGTTATAGAGTCTATGTCACAACTACTCAACTCTGCCATCGTAGCACAATAGCTACAGACAACATAAAAACAAATAGACATAGCTTTGTTCCAATAAAGGTTTATTTACAAAAACAGTGGGCCATAGTTTGCCAATCTCTCACGTAAATCTTCTAATTCCTGGAAAGTGATCACTAATGAAATCTTTTTGGAAAGACAATTCATTATATTGAAATAGTAGACTCATTTAGAATTATGTCCCTGAATCAATCTTTCTCTTTCCTTTTCTTTTTAAACAAATGTGGCTATATGTTATCTATTGTTTTATTTTTTAAAGATTTATTTATTTATTCATGAAAGTCACACACACACACAGAGGCAGAGACACAGGCAGAGGGAGAAGCAGGCTCCCCACAGGGAGCCCCATGTAGGACTCAATCCCAGATCCCGAATCACACTCTTCAGCCGAAGGCAGACACTCAACCACTGAGCGATCCAGGTGTCCCACTATCTATTGTTTTAAACTGCAACTCAGGGGTGCCTGGATGGCTCAGTCAGTTAAGCATCTGACCCTTAATTTCTGGTCAGGTCATGATCTCAAGGTTGTGAGATCAAGCCCTGCATCAGGCTCTGTGATGTGCTTAAGATTCTCTCTCTCCCTCCCCTTCCTAAAAATTAATTAATTAAGAAATTAATAAAAAAATAAAATAAATTGCAACTTAGATCTCAGTGCTAACTCCAAAGTTCTAACTCCAAAGATCTCCAAGATCACCATGAAATAAAAATGTGCAATTAATCAACAAATAGAAGTGATATTTGAGAGCAAGATAATTGTACTGGGCATATGAAGATAAGAGCAAAAAGGTGAAGCAGCTGTTAAGCAAAGAAATGCTATAAAGACACATGGGAAACATAATATGGCATAACTACAAAATGTTAAGAAGTAACTGCAGCAAACAGACCAATTTGGGCAGGAGTGACAGAACTACTCTTTCTGAACAACAGTGATTTGCCATTCTATTGTGCAAAGTTCTTTCTTTACAAACCAAAATGAAATTCAAGTATATCCAATGTGTAAAGAATCACTAGTCAGTCTTTCTGTCACATCTATACACAGAAATAGCCCAGTCATTACAGAGTAATGACACACTAACAGGCAACAACATGGTGTGCCTTGCTATTACAAGGTAATGAATTCTCAGTGAATGCCCCACTAAGAAGGGGGCTTTTGAACAAAGAATGGAAAGAGATGAAAAAGTGAGCCATACATATATCTAGATGATGTGTGCTCCAAACTAGAAGTTATAGCAAGTGCAAAGGTCCTGAGACAGAAGCATACCAGGTGTGCTCAAGGAGGCTAGTGTGGCTGAAACTAAGGAAGCAAGAATAGGAGAAGATAGGAAAAGGGACAGAGAGAATTAATGTACAAATGGCCTATAAGGCCAAAAGACTTTGGCTTTTATTATGAGTAAGGCAGGAAGCTACTGGAGGATCTGGAGCAGTGGAGAAACACAATCAGCCCTCTGTCTTAAAAAGATCACTCAGACTGATATCCTGAGAACAGATGGTAGGGAGGACAACAATGAAAGCAGGGGAAGTAGAACATTGCTGCAATGACTCGGATGAGAGAAGATGGCCTGGGCCAGGGTAGCAGTGTGGCGGTATTGAGACAGGAACTCTTGATGGAATGGATATAGGGTATAACAGAAAGAAAGGAGTCAAGATTAGATCTTAGATTTTTGACTAGAGCATAGGTATAGAGTTGCTGTATACTGAGATGGGGAAGAGTTTGGGAGGGACAGATTAGGAATTTTTCTTTTCTTTTTTTTAAGATTTTTATTTATTTATTCATGAGAGACAGAGAGAGGCAGAGACACAGGCAGAGGGAGAAACAGGCTCCCTGCAGAGAGCCTGACGTGGGACTCGATCCCAGGACCCCGGGATCATTCCCTGGGCTGAAGACAGGCTCTTAACCGCTGAGCCACCAGGCATCCCATGAGCCACCCAGGCGTCCTGGAATTTCCTTTGTGATGTGTGAGTTGCCTGGTGTACTGTTTAATGATGATGATGATGATGGTGATAACAATACCTAATACTTAGCCACTGCAGCAGGCTGTTTTGTAAACTTTGCTTATATTTATTATTTAATCTTCATAGCAATCACATGAGGTTGGAATTAGTATTATCCTTTTTTTATAGATGGGGAAACTGAGGTACAGAATAGTTAAAAGGGTTAAATAGTTAAGAGTTTTAAGAGAATAGTCAAAAACCTTTCCAAAGGTCACAAAGCTAGTAGGTGGCCAAACCAAGATTAAATGCAAGCACCTGAGTCCCTAGTGCCCTTAACCCCTATGTTATACTGCTTCTATGATGGAAATAACACTATGGAGTTCAGAGGAGATGTCTGAAGATACAAGTTTCAGTCATCAGCATAGAGATGGTATTTAAATCTATGACACTGGAAGAGATTATCAAGGGACAGGTATAGGTAGAGAAGAGTCCACAGACTGGGAAGTAGGCAGCAACACGAGGAAAAGCCAAGATCATGATCCCTGAACTCCAAATGAACAGTGTTTTACAGCAGGGGAGGAACAGACTATGACAAATCTGCTAATAGGTCAGGTATGTTGGTAGGTAGGATCTTGGAATACCAATACAGAAGAAAACTTGCTAAGAACAGCTTCAGTAGAGTGGGGAGGGTAAAAGCCTGATTAAATAGGTTTAAGGAAGAAAAGGAGAGCAGAAACTGAAGGCACCAAGAAGAAACTTTTTTTTTTTTTTAATGAAGATTTGTTTTGATCCACTACAGAAAGAAAAACTGATATGGAAGAGTGTGGGGAGCACTGCTTGAATAAGTAAAAGCTAGAATAATAAGAATCTAGTGGAGGAGTTAGCCTCATCTGGGAGCACAGTTAATCCCTTGGATAGGAGGGAAAATAGAGTATATGGGCACAGAGTAGGGAGGTGAGTAGATGTGGTGGTGGCACATGCAAGAATTTTCTTCTGATTGATTCTATTTTTTCAGTGAAGTAGGAAGCAAGGTCATCAGCCAAAAGAGAGAACAGAGTAAGGAATTCTGGGGGCTTAAGGAAAAAGGAGGTGTCAAATAGTTATCTAAAAATGAGATAGTAAATGAGCTAAAAAAAAGTGAAGACTGTCTTGCTCATCTTTATATTTGGATAGCCAAGCACAGTCCCTAGTATGTCTTAGACACTATGACTTGAGCTTAAGAACCACTGTGTTTTTTGCTTTTTTAAAGATTTGAGAGAGAGAAAGAGAGAGAGCATGTGCACACAAGGAGAGGCAGAGGGGGAGAGAGATGGAGAGAATCTCAAGCAGGCTCCGCACTGAGCATGGAGCCCCATGCAGGGTTCAATCTCAGGACCCCAAGATCACGACCCCTGAGCTGTAACCAAGAGTCGATTACTTAACCAACTACATCACCCAGGCTCCCTTAGAACCAGTGTTTTTATTAATACAAAGATTAAAAAAAACTCCAAAAGTTAATGAATTTTTTTTAACTAGAAAAGGTCAGTGACCAACGCATTTCACATGCTAGTTGATCATGTTACAGGAAATAATGAAACCAAGGATGACTAGAAATCTTCTGATAACTCTTGAGATTGTCTTTTTTTCTTCAGAAAGGTTATAATGCACTTCATTATACTTCATTATTCATTTTTTTGGGAAAAAAACCCAAATCATAAAAGATATATCTAATAACATACAAAAAGGTAAAATGTATAGAGAAAAGGCCATAGGAATTTAAAAAACAGGCAGATAAGGAAAGAGGCAGCAGATAGTCCCTTACTTTTTTTCTTTCTTTTTTTTTTTTTTTTTTTTTTTAAGTAGGCTCCACACCAAGTATGGAGCCCAGTGTAGGGCCTGAATTCATGACCCTGAGATCAAGACCTGAGCTGAGATCAACACCTGGATGCTTACCCAACTGAGCCACCCAGCTGCCCCCATTGCCTCACTTTAAAGAAAATGATCCAGAATGAAGATAAGCATTAAGTATGATTTGTTATAGAGGAGAAAATCTGGGAAATCTAAAATAGAATGCAGATGTTGAGTATACATACTTAAGAGTAGTTATAAATACCACACAATGTTCATTCTTGAGAATTAGGTAAAAACAACATAACAACATATTACTTTTCAACCATGGTTAGGATGACTGGGTGGCTCAGCAGTTGAGTGTCTGCCTTTGGCTCAGGGCATGATCCCAGAGCACGGGATCGAGTCCCACATTGGGCTCCCTGCATGGAGCCTGCTTCTCCCTCTGCCTGTGTCTCTGCCTCTCTCTCTCTCTCTGTGTCTCTCATGAATAAATAAAATCTTTAAAAAAATAAAACATAAAACCATGTATTCACGGGATCCCTGGGTGGCGCAGTGGTTTGGCACCTGCCTTTGGCCCAGGGCACGATCCTGGAGACCTGGGATCGAGTCCCACATCGGGCTCCCGGTGCATGGAGCCTGCTTCTCCCTCTGCCTATGTCTCTGCCTCTCTCTCTGTGACTATCATAAATAAATAAAAATTAAAAAAAAAATGTATTCTCCAAAATATAATAATTTCTAATTATGCCAGTTAACAATTGAAAAACCATAAGAACATGAGAAAAAATATGTTTGGTGGTATATTAACAGGATCTGCTAGAACAGATGTAATATTTTTGTGATTTTTTATACAGTGAGAACTGCCCCCCACCCCAACTCAAAGTGACATAATAGTCCAGGGAGGAGTTTAGAAACTCAAATGCCTACAGGATTAACAGCAGGTAACAAAAGGAGTAAAGCAGGCTGACTCTAAGCATGATAGGGAGTTGCAGGGATTGTGGCAAACAGGCAAACAAAAGGTACAGTGGCTACTTAGCTCAAGCCACTGTTGCCACATAGAAAGCATTCCATTTTGCCAGATCTTCCAATTCTTAAGATAGATATTCTAGTTTTTATGCAAAAACTTTCCAGTGTTTGAAATTTTGGCAACTAATTCAAGTTTATAAATGGTGCGCAGGGCATACAAAGCATATTTGTGGGAAGCATTAAGGCCCATAAGCTATTTAGTGTATTTATGAAAGACAGACCATAAAATATGGAGTAGGAGAAAACTCTGTACCAACTTTCAGAAAACCTTGGTTTCAGGGTAGGCACTGCCCTTTAGTACTAAACTAGGTGACCTCTTCGAGCTTGTTTATTCATCTGTAAAATGTAGTTTCATGAACTATCCTAATTCACTGAGTGGTTGTGAGTAGCAGATTAGAAAGTAGGTCAAAGCATATCATAACTATAAAGCTCTATGTAAATATAAGCAAATAGCTGTGAGATAATGGAAGGTATTTTTTGGTCTCTGCCCCTGGTTCTGGGCACAGAGCTTCTGAAACCCTTGTAGTTTCCTAATTTCCCAAGTGATAAGAGCACTGAAAGCATCTCTTATTCTAGTATTTGGTCTTTGATTCCAACCCTGACACAGTGCTCCTAAAATCCTTGTAAATTCCTTAGTGATAAGAACACTTGAGAGGTAACTCTGAGTAGGCTCCTATAAAAGGGCTGGTTACCAGAAAGAATAAGCCATTAGAAGCTTGGAATTTTTAGCTCCATCTCATACCTCATCCTCCAGAGAGGGAGAGGTGCTAGAAATGGAATTAAGAATTGGTCATGCCTATGTGAGGAAGTCTCCATAAAACCCTAATTGTCCAAGGTTCAGAGAGCTTCCAGGTTGGAAAACACACTACACCAGGAGTCATACTCCATCTCCAAAGGACAGAAGCTCCTGTGCTTGGAACCTTCCCAGACCTCACCCTATGTAGCTCTTGGTCTGGCTGTTCTTCTGTTTCCATTATTATATCTTTTAAATAATCTAATAAATAATATATTTCCCTAAATTCTGCGAGCTGCTCTAGCAAATTAAACCTGAAGAGGGGGTTGTGGGAACCTCTGATTTGTAGCCAAACCAGACAGAAGTTATAGGTAATCTGGAGACCTATTACTTGTGATTGGCATCTGAAGTAGGGTGGGAGCAGTCTTATGGGACTGAATCCTTAACCCATGGGATCAGACACTATCTTCAGGCAGACAGCGTTAGTATTGAGTTAAATTGCTGGGTAACTAGCTGATGTTGCAAAAAATTGGTGTACGGGAAAAAAAATCTCTAAGCCTTTGGAGTCCAGAAACAAAGTATTTTGCAGGAGTATTAAAGGAAACACACAGAAGAACTCACAGGAAGTAGACTGAACTGAGTTTTTCTAATATGATGGCTTTAAAAAGAGACCTAATAGGGTAGCCTAAGAACATTTCATATCTTTGTATTCAGTCAGTTCCTCATAAAATGGTAATATAGACTACTTAGCTCATGGAGTTCCTCAAATATATTAAAATTATAAAATCTTTTTCAAATGTTAAGTGCCATGTAATTATAATTACTTGGTTAATCAAGTTATTTGCTTGGTATGGCCAAAAACACTAATGAAGCTGTATACAGTACTTCCTAAAAAGCTGAGTACATTCTTGGCTCTCCTAACAACAGTGAACAATTTAATGTAGCTAGTTTGGGAAAAGTTATTTCAAAGTGTCAGGGTTTTTTCCTTCTGTTTTAAGATGTGTGTTAAGCTTACAATGGGCTAATAACACAGTACTGTAACAGATTCAGGTTTATCTGTTCACTATTGAGCACTACTCCTATTAACTGGTGATGCAGGAATAGAGAAATGACTGGTTGTTCAGGTTAAGGAACAACTTAGGAAGGAGATGAAGCAGTTCTCCTGGCCATGATTTATAAATTCAGATTCAGTGCTAATAATCCTTCTGTCTACCTATAATCACGCAAATGGGTTTGATTGGAAACACCTCTTGATAACTGTTGTTCTCTTTATCTTGGACCATTAAACCATACAAGACATGAAGGCTAAGAAAGTATCAAAATTTATGAAAAACTATACTGGATTAAAAACTTCCTATTCAATAGTTAATAATATTGTAGAAACTTTGTATGGTTACAGATGGTAAGTAACACTTATCATAGTGTCTCATAATTAATTAGAAAATCACTATCTTGTATGCCTAAAACTAACATATTATATGTCAACTATACTTTAATTAAAAAAATAAACAAATTCCCTATCATATACTGTCCAGTGAGATTCTTCATTTTCAGCTCTCATTAAACCACAATTGACTTGGCAAACTTGACAAACCAAGTCTCTTTCATCAGCCTATTTCTAGTAGATTAATGTGGAAGTGAGCTGAATGATAGCAATTTGAAAGATTTAAAAGGCTCTATTAAAAAAAAAAGTTTTTCCAAAAAATAAATAAAAGTTTTTCATTTAAAAGCACATTTCTGGGACACCTAGGTGGCTCAGCAGTTGAGCACCTGCCTTTGACTCAGGGGGTGATCCCATGGTCCCGGGATCAAGTCCCACATTGGGCTCCCTGCATGGAGCCTGCTTCTCCCTCTGCCTATGTCTCTGCCTCTCCGTATCTCTCATGAATAAATAAATAAATAAAATCTTAAAAAAAATAAAAACACATTTCTGGTAAGATTATGGATAATGTTTTTTCCTTGTTGGTTTTCCACTCTTTAAATGACTTAACTATACTTTAAAAAAAAATTGTATATTAAAATAAAATCACCCTGCCATAAAAAGAATTCTCCCCTTAATAACAAAAGAATTCTGAAAACCACATTTGTTCATAGATGCTGTTATGAGGTTGTTTAGCAACCTTTTCCCCCTTTTTTAGAAGTTTTAATTTAAATTCCCCCAGTTAGTTAACATACAGTATAATATTAGTTTCAGGTCTACAAATTCAGGGATTCAATACAGCCACAAGACACCTGGTGCTCATCTGCTTAGCATCTTTTAAGGAAATCCTGTGAGACTAAAACTCAGTAGTATGATTTAAATATTCAATAAAATATTAGTTTAAACCACTAAAAAGGACTCTTTAAAGCCTTAATAAAAAAGTAAGTTGATTGAGAGGTAAAATCCAAAGTTAAATTATTACCTTCAAAGAAGAAAGGAAGTGAAATGTGTTTATAGGAAGCTATTTATTGGCATCTTTTAAGGTTAAATCTCTTATTTTTATTTTTTTTTAAGATTTTATTTTTAAGTAATCTATATACCTAGTGTGGGGCTCAAACCCATAGCCCCAAGATCAGGAGTTTCACATTCAGACAGAACTAGCCAGGCACCCTTAAGGTTCAATCTTTTAACTTTGTAACTAATGTGAAAACAGAGTGATTATGAAGCATAGTGATTAAAACTGTGGGCTCTGGGAATCAAATTATCTGGGTCCAAATTTTAGCTTCTACTAACTTACATCTGTGAATTTGGGCAGGTCACCTTTATTAACATTAGTTTCCTCATTGTAAAACAGGGAGAATAATAAATTCAGTGGTATCTTAAAGATTGAGATGACTCCTAATTTTCCTTCTCATGCCATAAAATTCATGTTGTAAAATGCAGTGAAAACAGCCAACAAGCACAGTGTGACCCAGTTCAGCTACACTTGTAGGTGTAGCATGACTCCATTCTGTACAGCAATGAATATTGATATTTTGGGATTGATTTTGAAGTGAGAGCTACCTTTGTTCCCTAACATCATGTTGTAACTTTTTAATAAGTGTTATTTTAATATGTTTTTTTCTATAAACAAAATCAGTATTTTCTACAACGTAGCCTTCTCTATACAAGGTCTACATAAGGTTGTTTTACTTAAGTAGACATATTAAAAACATCACTTGGAAGCTAGTTTAAATTGTATAATAATTATGGTGATATGAAACTGCTTTAAGAAATTCTCTTTGGAAAAGAATAAATATCTACAAAAAAACTTCCTTAACAATTGTAATGCCTATTTATATAGCTGACTCTTAAACACCACTGCACTGTGCAAATCCACTTATATGCAGTTTTTTTATACAGTACAGTATTGTAAATGTATTTCTTAAGATTTTCTTAATAATATTTTCCTTTCTCTTATTTTAAGAATATATATATAATACACATAATATACAAAAATATGTGTTGATTGATTTTATGTTGTTGGTAAGGTCAACAGTAGGTTACTACAGTTAAGTTCTTGGGGAGTCAAAAAAATCATACAGGAATTTTTAACTTCAGGGAAAGTTGGAGGCCTTGACCCCTGGCATTGTTGAGGGTTAATTGTAATGATGCAAATGTTTATAGGATTAATTCTTTCTAGATATGGACCTGTTAATTTAACTCAAACCCAAAATGTCTATTAAGAAATTTTATTGTGATGTGTGGGTAAATTATATGATTTTCTATTTCAGATTGATAGCAGTGACTGAACGAAGAAGCCATTCAATCTAAAATCTCTTCAAATATGTTTATAAACAAATTTATAGTATAAAGGTGATCTACATGAACATTTAATTTTTTTTTTACATGAACATTTAAAAACCAGCTACAACTAAAATATTTACTTGAGAAAAAAATGGAAACTATTTATTCTTTAAAACAAATTTTTCAAAGTAACAAAACCACGTAGTAGAAAAACAATTATGATGGGATTTTTATATTCACATTAACTCTTAGTAATTTATATCCATGGCAGTAGTGTTTGGAAAGTTCCAGCCTAAATTATTTTGTAGCACTTACTCAAAATTAAATAATGATAAACTCTGACACAAAAATGTTAGTTACCTGTTTGTATATATATTCTTAATTCCAAGGAAATCTGAACATTCAATAATCATTACTTGAAAAGCATGTACAGAAGGAACATCCCACACAATGACAGATATTTGGTTGACTACTAATTAAGACAGTTCTTAGGTTAGCAGCCCAGGTTAAAAATGACAGAATCGTCAGAGATTTAGTTTATGTACTTTCACTCACTTCACCTGAAATTTAATTTAGATTGAAAAAAAGTACTAGCATTAAATGTAAAATGTGGGGTATATTAAATTTCCACTTGAACTTAATATTTCTTCCCATTTCTCTGCCAATATTGAGCACTAAGCAAAACCCACTTGTTAAAAATCCAACTAATATGCTAATATGCACAGCTTTGTAAGATCAAATTAAATTAAACACCTAGCTTTGAGGAAATAATACTTTACAACCTATTTGCTTTCTTTATTGGATTTCAGTATCAAAAGACGCACAATTAATATCATAGATAGCAACTTTCCAATTTATCAATTTTCATATATAGTCAAATCAATTCCTGTATTATAAAGAAACGAATGTCAGTGCTATACTAGGGGTGTAACTCCTTATAAAGCAAGCACGAATGTGGCATTAAACTTACTTTTCCAAAGAAGCCTTTGAAGAACTTCCTTTCCTGGAGGAACAGGGGGACAAGTCGAGCGCTATTATTGTATAGGCTAAATGTCCCAGGGTTTCACACCAATAAGCACATACAGAAGTTGGGTAAAGGGCAAAGTTGGAGAAGGGGAGGGAGTGAGAGTTTTAAAGAGTTATCCATACCAGGAGTGACAGGGAAAAAGGAAGGGTGCATGAAAATGCAGGAAAACATACTGTATGGCCTAAGAATCCATGGAAAGAGAAGAAATCAGAACCTGTACCCATGCAGAGCAACTAGTTAGTTTAGTATTCTCTATTTACTTTTGAAACAGAGATTATCCAAATTTGGCAGCAAAGAAAAAGATTAAGACATATTGATTTGGTGAGATTTGCATTTTAAATTTCCTAATAGTGAGTAGTAAATATATTTTTCAATTTCCATACACATTTTTTCTGTTTAAAAATCAGTGGTCAACTATATGGAAGTCATCAATTAAAAAGAATAGTTCACATTTGAATAACCACATAAAAAAATGCAACACATTAAATTATGAGTGTGCAACAAGAATCCTTGTCAGACTTTTTCTTACTGAATTCAATATGTAACTTAGAGAACTCCTACTTATCCATTGGGATCAATTTGCAAACATGTGTATGTGTGGGCTGATCAATTCCACAACAATCATGGGGAGATAATAGATATGTTCTATTCCAAACAGAGAATAAATCCTCTTTTTTAAAGAACACAGAGCTAATGCTTTCACTGCAGCTGGAAAAAAACAAATATATCTGAGAACCAAACATCTGTGGACCACAACTGAAATTTTAAAATTTTAAAAATAGTGTTTTCTTTTAAAATGCTACTGGTTTTAGAATTAAAAAAACTTGCATTGACAGTGATAAGTATACAATTCTAAACTATGTAGATAAAAGAGATATAGCTATTTATGGCTCCAGCACTAATTTTTAAGCTGAGAAACTTTAAGATCAGAATTTATGCGAAAGTAGATGGGTTCTAACCCAAGCTATTTTAACTTTACATTTCTTAACTCTGGTTGTTAAGCCTTTAATTTTCATAATCAGTTTTTAATGTTACATAAATGTCTAGAAAAAGACAACCGTACTGAAATTTTACTCTCTTAGACAATTTATAAACTCATTCGTTACTCTCAACACTGAAGTGTTTTCTAAAAAAAAAAAAAAAAAAAAAAAAAAAAACACTGAAGTGTTTTCTACTTAAGTTTTGAAAATCACAAACAGCATCAAATATTTCCCCACAATGTTTTGAACTTAAGTTGGAAAAACAAAGTAATTCAGATAGTTATTGCAATAAGACTATAAGTTTATTTCTACTGCCAAATTTGGTGACCCTAGTTTTGTTAGACTGTGAATGACCATCAGCTTTTAAAGATGCAGCCCAAAGTTAAAGATTCACCATTCTTAAGGGATAGGAAGGTAAGGGAAAGAGATCTGTTAATATTTAATTCAGCTCCTAAAAAAGCTCTTGTTAAACATGTAGCTTGCCCTCTTTTCATAAAAGACCTCAGATGTTAATGAAAAAAGTTGACGTGCAAAATGCATTAAATGCATTAAAAGATAGTATTAGAGAATATTAGTATATTTAAAAAAACAAGTTATGATTCTTTTACCTGCTAAAACAAGAACATATATTAAAGCAAATATATCAAATAGTGAATAAAAAAACCAACATATTAGAAACTGTCAGTATAATGAAACTAGTCTAAAACCAAGACAGAGAGGGAGAGACATTTAGAGACAATGGGAAGAAAAGACCTTTTAAAAGGAAGGGCATCTTGGACCAGTGTCAAGCAAGATAACAAAAGGCCCAATATACTTTTTACAAAATAGACTGATAAATGACATTACTACTCACCCTGCAACTGACAATGTCATTAGAAGCACTAAAAATGGGCAATAGTTGTTTCTGTCATTTTATCACACACAATCCAAGTCTCAAGGTAGCTAAATTTGTGCACTTATGTCACAAAGTAAATGAGTTGTAAATAGCTGTAACTAACTTTATCATGCAAAGTAAAAAAGAATTTAAACATATTTATGCTCTGAGAAGCAGGTTTAAAACTCAATCTTTAAAAAAGATGATTTTGTTTAGTTATAATATCTTTTCATTTGAGAATATTAACTATGCAGGTAACTTCTAGTTGATCCCAGTTAAAGTGATCCTAAATTGTGAGGGACTACTTTGAGGATAAATAAAAACTATACTTGCAAATTATCCAACTTCCTCATTATTCACAAATTTAAAAAGCTCTAGAATGTCACAGTTTTAGTTCAAACATCACTCAAATGATAGGTTTAAGATGTTTGATTTGCTATTTAACTAGTACACCTGAGCTATATAATTCTTTAAATTTTAAAATTCTAGCAATCAAACTAGTGCCATAAACATGTTATTTCTTCTTTAATCTATAACCTTGTACACTTCTACATTTGCTTCCATTTATCTGAAGCTCTAAGAAAGAGACCTAGCTTTTGACAGATTACAGATGTGTTTGTTAGACGAATGTTTGGTGGGGGGTGGGGAGGCAACTAGAAATTTCGGCATAGTAAACATGAAAAGAAGACAAAAATTTCAAATGTTTGTGGACTAATATGGTCTGAGAAGAACAACATCCTGAAAACTTCCAACCTTCTGTAAGCTTCTCAGTATAAGCTTTAGAAAGAGTATTTATAGGAGGAAGTTTCATTGAGTATAATAAACAGGAAACTGTTCCCCAGTTACCCAAAAATTCAATCTTATTTTTTAAATACATGTTTACCCATGTGAAATTATACACAATACTTGCCCCAAGTCTCTTGGATAGGGTAGGTCTGAAAAATTTTAAGGAACTTCTTGAATGAAAAGTTCAGAAGTGGTCAATTTCTCCTCAAAGTTCAAAAGTTTAAGTATGTCCAGAAAAGCAATCAACATTCTTATTAGTCATAAGGGACCAAAGGGAAATAAGGATCATTTAGAAAGATACAAAAGGTTTCATAATCTTTAAAACATTAAATGTAAAATATGGTTATGATAATTGTTATGAGATTTGATTTGACCACATATTGAGGACTGAATTCTTTTCTATATATTCTAGAAATATTTTTTGAGCGGCTACTATGTGCCAGACATTGTCCTAGGCATAGGTATAATTTTATAAATGGCAATTTGGTTCCCATCTTTGGTGAAAAATAAACCTATTAAATTTTATTATCTAAAATAGTCTTATATCTTAAATGATAATGTTTATAATATTCTGCATGGTTAAAAAAACAAAAAGGTAAAAAAAAATCATTCAATTAAAAAATTTAGTTTTTTTAAAGTTTATTTATTTACTGAAGTAATTTCTATACCCAACATGAGGCTCAAACCCATGACCTCAAGATCAAGAGTCATATGCACTTCTGACTGAGCTAGCCAGGCACCCCTAAAAAAAATTAGTTTTAAAACTAGATGGTGAATAGTGGCTATCTCTGGGATTACAAGAAATTTTATGTACTGTTTTTATCCATTTGTTTTACACAGTGAACTTTAATATTACCTATACAATGTAAAGATGCTTCTAATTAAAAGTAGGCCAAAAAAAGACTAGTTAAGAGGATCTGCTGCTCATTCAAATTAAATATCATTTCTTCGTATCTTCTGTGCAAATTAAAACCATCCCTAGTTTTCCCTTATTTAGAGAGTGAATGTGAAGCCATAATCTGAATTAAAAGACTTTCTAAAGGCTCATTCCACAATGACCTTCTACCTGTAAGTTAAATAAGTTATAAGATTTTGATAACTTTTTGTAGTTTGTTTTAGGTCTATTTAGTCACTGCTCACTGATTTGCCTGATGTTTTCAGTCATTAGTAATACGATGTTTAAAATATTCTTTAATGAATAGGACAAATCAGAGTATTACTTTTTAAATTTTCTAAGCTAAACTTCTTCTAGTGAACTTAGAACTATTCTGTTAAAGAAGAGATGGAATTTATGTTTCTTGGAAAATTACACATCTGAGACTGTATTTAATTGGAGACTATATTCAGGTAGACATGACAAGTCTATAAATTATAGCTTCACATACCATAATAGATGAAAATAAATTCCTTTAACATTAATAATTATCAGAATACGAAGAACTTCAATCATTTAAGAATTTAAATGACCAAAATCTGAGGTAAATGGTATGTATGCATATGTATACATGTGTCTACATATTAGTTTTTTTTTTAAGTTCCTTGCATACTATAATTGGTTATTTTTCTCCTCTTTTTTTTTTTTTTCTCCTCTTTCTATTACAGAATCACACACATTTATTCCAAAATATAATACATTTAAGTAGGTGGCTTCCTTAATCTTATATCTTTTGTATTGAGGGATTATAAATGAGAGGTCACATAAAATGTCCTAAGAAGCAGAAAAAGTTTTGATTATTAAGCAAATTGAGAGGAAAAAAAGCACTCATTAGTAGCCAAACTTGTGACAGCCTACCATACCAGCAAACCCAAAGCAAACAAATATTTAATGCTGTCTGGGGCAAGGGCATGCAGAAGTAATGGTTAAAGCTTTCATAGCAAAGGGGGAAAAGGCCACACATTGGAGAGAAGGATGGTTCTGAAGAGGATTGTCAGAGTTTATGAAACATTCTTCAAACCTATCCAAAATATGATATTAACACTTTAATGTGAACCTTTATGAACTCTGAATCCATTCTCTCCTTTTATTAAATACATAGGCATATGCCTGGGATTTATTCTATGGTATAACAGGTAAAAAAAAAAACAAACATTATTTATCCTGGAAAAGGACTCTCCATTTCAAGTATGCTGCAGTTTGTAATAAAAGGCAGGGGGGAAAAAAAGGCAGGGGAAATACACTGTTTATGTTAGAGGTATATACAGAAGAAAACTGGTGAGTAAGTAGTCCAGATAATAAGCTCTCCCCCAGCTGTAAACCTCATTAGCCATCATCAAAGGTAAGTCTATCTTCTACTGTTTCTTGTAGCAAATTTAACATCAGTAATTTATAACCCAGTTATCATAGTTAGGTTAAGACACTAATGGTTTTCTCTTGGTTTTAGAACATTATTCATCTCTAAGATTTCATAACACTTGTTTAATATGGGTATTGAATCAAAAGTACCTTTGGATAATGTCTGGCCTAAACTGACAAAGTTGGTCTTCATAATTTATACCTTTAGATGGATAACATGAGATGCTCTTTATTAGAGAGTCTCCATCTTTTGCCTTAAGAGAAATACCGGTCTTTTTGGATAGTGAATCAGTAAAATTTACTGAGCAAAAGTCTCTTAAGAAAATATTTCTGCATACAGATCAACAGTGGCAACCATCAAATACATACAGCTTTCAATCTTTTTACAGCATCTTCACAGATGTGCATTCCTCTTGACTCATCAACTTCTACATGGCCAAGGTACTGTAGAAAGAACAAAAAAGGGTTATTGCCATGCGTATTGAGTAGCTGCTATATGGTAGGGATCCGTTGGAAGCATTCAAGAAACTACCACTGTATGAGTTAAGATAATATTGCTTTACTTACCCTCAGTATCTTCATATGAATGAGATTCAGAACAAATGTCTCAAAGAGCCATTATACAGAAGTGAAAAAGTACACAATAGACACTAAATGTTACCTAACTTTTTTGGATCTGAACATAATAGCTTGTGCTAGACATAGTTACTGTATCTCTGAACACAAAACTAATTCTAAAACTATGTATGTATATATATGTAAATATGTATATATGCATATTAAAAAGGCATGAACTAAAATAACAGTTATTCAAAGGCTGAAGAGATCACATACTCCTTTTATGGGGAGCACATAAGAACAAGACAGAGAACTAAAACAAATTTTAAGAAGGCAGTACATTTAAGCTTTAAAAGGTGTAGAATTTGAAAGGCAAAAATGGAAAGGTTCAAAAACTATTTTAGGTAGAGAAAATTTAACAAAACTTATAGGTGTGGAATAGCATAACTATGTATCAGCAAGTATTCCTGTTTGGCTAGGATATGAAGTATATTTAATTATAGAGTCAGTGGAGAGCTAATAAAGCTTTTTTATTTTTTTCAAGGTAGTAATGCAATTCAAATTGTATCTTAATGGGAATAGCCTTGGGTGAGAAAAAGCAGAAGGGATGGTGAAAATATTATAAAAGTGCTTTTTTTTAAAAAAAAGATTTTATTTATTTATTTATGAGACACACACAGAGAGAGGTAGAGACATAGGCAGAGAGAGAAGCAGACTCCTCACAGGGAGCCTGACATAGGACTCGATCCTGGACCCTGGGATCATGCCCTGAGCCAAAGGCAGACACTCAACCACTGAGCCACCCAGGCATCCCCAAAGTGTTCTTTTTTAAAAGGAAATTTATGATCTGGTTCTTAGCACAACTGAGTAGGTCCACTCTTCCCTGTCCCATCCACTGAAATAATAAAACCTGAACAGAATGCTCCATGCACCTATTTGAGGTCTCTTTTGTAAAGAGTAGAAAAGATGTATCTGAGAAGAATATCAAGATCCAAGGTATTTCCGAACTGGCAAGGAGTTTACCTAACAGCTTCTCCTCCATTTTTCCCTTTCCCCTTTTTGAGATCTCCAGCTTGAACTTAACACAGCCAGAAATCCAAAAGTGTGTTCTGTGGCACACAAAGAACTCTGGAAAAGCACTCTAGTTGTGGCTCAGAGATCGGGTAAGGAAATGCCTAATCCTCAGAGAGAGTATAGTAATCACTTTCCCTTTTATCTCTTTTCTTTGTTCTCTCACACCCCAGCTCTCTGAGATATTCTGTGCTAGTGGTAGCAATGGAAACCCCCAAGAGCCACACCTCTGAAGGAGGGGCTCTTTCCTCTCAGTTTAGTGAAATAGAAATCGTGATTCCAAGAAGATGAGGCCAACATGCCTCCTGTTTCTTTTTTTTTATGCCTCCTGTTTCTTTCGCCTCTTTATCTCCCATCATTTGGTCCTGAATGAAGGTGAAATCGTACTCATAGTGAGTAGAATAACAAGAGTCCCAGAAAACACAGGCATAGAGAGCTTAAGTAACTTGCCCAAGGTCATTCAGTTAGTGAACACTCAAACACCTGACCCAGAACACTCTTATAATGCTTACATGGAATTTTTCATTTTTACTCAAATCTTTCCAATACTGAATTAAGTGCATAAAACCAATGTATTGAAATCAATTTAGGAAAGTGCTCAACTTCAGGTTAACAGAATACTTGAGGTATCAATCATAAAGATCATAAACTAAGACCAAAATGTCTAAAGAATTGTAACAGCTGTAATTCTTAATGAATATTGTATATCAACAAGAATGCTCACTTTTAAGTGAACCAAATAGTGTGTGTGTGTGTGTGTGGTTTTAAGTAGAAAGAGTATAATCTCTTTAGGGCAAATCTGAATTGTGGAGGCCGAGAAAAATCAAGGCCATTCCACCTCAAGTTTAGCATTAGCACAAGTACAGCCATTTTAGGCCCCTGTGAATAAGAGCTCAACTTTATGGGGAAAACTGCAGAATGTCCTCAATGTCCTCAGCAGGTAATCCCATATCAGAAAGACAACAGAGCTCAGAATTGCCCTGGCAGAGAATCCCATATTAGAAAGACAAGAGAGCCCACACCCATGGTAGAAAGTCCCATAATAGAATGAGAACAGAGCTCAATGCCCTTAAGCCCCATATGAGAATGTAAACAGAACTTGAGGAATTCCTCCACCCCTTCTGAAAATCCCCTAGACCAGCCTATAAAAACCCAGCTGTAACCCACTTTGGGGTCCAAGTCCCTGCTCCGCTGTGTTGGGTATACTTGGACCCAAGCTCGAGCTTGTAAATAAACCCTTGTGTGTTTGCATCGGTGTCGGTTCCTCGGTGGTTTCTCAGATTCGCAATCTCAGGCACAACATGAATAATATGAAATCCAATAACATAAATAACTTACATATTCTATTTTGGATTCTTATGTGCAATGAATTTGGCTACAAATTTTATTTTCTAAAACTTTCTATCTCGATCCACATTTACTTACATTCTTTGGTTTAACAGATGAGGAACAGAGGTAAAATAATGTTTTCTCAAACTCAACATCACTGAATTCATTGTGGATACTCAGTATACATAAGGACCTCAAATTTTAGAGAATTTCTAATCTACTATACTAGAAATAATATGTAATAATGTTTCATATCAATAAGAAAGGATGCTGATAGCGTATTTTCACCAGTGCACCTTTATCTGGATCACTATGGGATAGCTTTAACAGATTCCATATGTAGTCATCTTTGCTTATCTTTTTTCTTTTAAATTAGATAAATTTTAACTCAAGATTATAGGCTATCAGGAATGTCAAGTGTTTGGTAGTTCTGTCAATTAATTCTAGATTTTCAGATTGAATTCACACTCAGAAAGAATATAGTACTCCCTCACTGAAGGCTGATTTTCATCATTCAGTCAGATGCTACAGTGATCGCTATATTACACTCAAATTCTGGAAAGCTCTATTTTTCAGCTTAGAAGACAATGATGAATGGACTTTTAATTACCTCTTTGGTTGAATGCAGCTCTAAAAAAGGATTTATTTATGTTTGTTGATATTTGACCTTTTCAAAGCCCAAAAATATATTCTTAATTTCTTGGTCCAATAAGTAAAGAGAATAAAGCAGTGGAAAGTAGTAAAACCTGCATTACTATTCTGACATTTTAAGAAATTCTGACATCTCAAGAAATTCTGACATCTCATTCATAGCACCTTGTCACATATACTGTTAAGTTCTTTTTGTCTGTTGGCTGTTTTTTTACTCTATCCTTAATCACTTACTTGACTTGCCAAATATATATAATTAAAAATTACATTATCCTGGATATCCTATTTTGCTCTACTCTTACTTCTATTTTGGCACCATAACATGCTATTTTGATCATTATAGTTTAAGAATGTTTAAATATGTTTTGGCATGATCACTTTCACTAATTTTTCTCCCACAGAACTTTCCTGGTTATTTCCTGTCTTTAATCTTTGGTACCACCTTTGGAAAAATTTAATTAAGACTGTCTTAAATTCACTAGTAATCTGAGAAAAACTGACATTATAATTAACTAACTTATTCCATCTAACAGTATTTATTCAAGCCTTTTATGTCTCTGAAGTTTTATGGTAGCCTTCAAATACACTCTTGTACATTTCTTTCTAGATTAACAAGTATATCTATAGCTTTTCACCATTTAACATTCCCATCAAAATGTATGAGGGTTTCAATTACCCCACATGCTCACCAGCACTTTATTTTCTATCTTTTTAAAAATTGTAACATCCTCCTAACTGGTGTGAAGTAATATCTTGTGATTTTGATTTGCAGGCACCTAAGGACTAATGATATTGAGCATCTATCTTTACACATACTCGCTGGCCATTTGTGTATCTTCTTTTGGAGAAATATCGATTTACATCCTTTGTTCATTTTTTAAAAATTTGACCTATTTATTTTAATTTTAATTTTTTAAGTTTTATTTAAATTCTAGTTAGTAGTATATTAGTTTCAGGTGTCCAATACAGTGATGAAACATTTCTATACATCACCCAGTGCTCCTAAGAGATGCATTCCTTAATCCCCACCACCCATTTATCCCATCCCTTCCACCCACCTCCCCTCTGATAACCATCAGTTTGTTCTCTATAGTTAAGAGTCTGCTTCTTAGTTTGCCTCTTTTTCCCCTTTGCTTGTTTCTTAGATTCCACATACAAGTAAAATCATATGGCATTTGTCTTTCTCTAACTTACTTCACTTAGCATTATACTCTCTAGCTCCATGTTATTTTTATGGCTGAATGATATTCCATTGTATATACATACCACATCTTCTTTATCTATTCATCAACTGATGGACACTTGAGCTGGATCCATAATTTGAATATTGTAGATAATGCTGCTATAAACATCAAGGTGCAAGTATCCCCCTGAATTAGGGTTTTTGTATTCTTTGGGTAAATACCTAGTAGTACAATTGCTGGATCACAGGGTAGTTCTATTTTTAACTTTCTGAGGAAACTCCATACTATTTTCCAGAGTGGCTGCACCAGTTTACATTCCCATCAACACTGCAAGAGGGTTCCTCTTTCTCCACATTCTTGTCAACACCTGTTGTTTCTTGTGTTGTTGATTTAAGCCATTCTGACGGGTGTGAGGTGATATCTCATCATAGCTTTGATTTGATTTGCATTTCCCTGATAAGTAATGTTGATCATCTTCTCACGTGTCTCACTGGCCATCTGTATGTCTTCTTCAGAAAAATGTCCATTCACATCTTCTGCCCATTTTTTAATCTGATAATTTGTTTTGGGGGTGTTGAGTTTTTAAAGTTCTTTTTAGATTTTGGATACTAACCCTTTATCTGATATGTCATTTGCAAATATCTTCTCCCATTCTATAGGTTGCCTTTTAGCACAGTTTCCTTTGCAATGCAGAAACTTTTTATTTTTATGTAGTCACAAAAGTTTATTTTTGTTTCCCTTGCCTTAGGAGACCTACCTAGAAAGAATTTGCTATGGCCAATTTCAAAGAAGTTACTACCTTTGTTCTCTTCTAGGATTTTTATGGTTTCAAGTCTCACATTTAGGTCTTTAATCCATTTTGAATTTATTTTTGTGTATGGTATAAGAAAACGGTCTAGTTTCATTCTTTTCCATGTTCTATCCAGTTTCCTCAACACCATTTGTTGAAGAGACTTTTTCCCAATAGATATTCTTTCCAGCTTTGTTGAAGGTTAACTGACTATATAGCTGTGGATTCATTTCTAGATTTTCTATTGTCTATTTATCTACATATCTATTTTTGTGTCAGTACCATACTGTTTTGATTACTACAGTTTGGTAATGTAACTTGAAGTCTAGAATTGTGAGGCTTCTAATTTTGTTCTTCTTTTTCAAGATTGTTTTGGCTATTTAGGGTCTTTTGTAGTTCCATACAAACTTTAGGATTGTTCTTGCTCTGTGAAAAATGCTGTTGGTATTTTGATAGAGATTGTACTAAATGTGTAGAATGTTTGGGTAGTATAGACATTTTAACAATATTTGTTCTTCCGACCCAAGAGCATGAAATCTCTTGTCATTTCTTTGTACCGTCTTTAATTTTTTTCATCAGTATTTTATAGTTTTCAGAGTACAGGCCTTTACCTCTTTGATTAGGTTTATTCCTAGGTATCTTATTGTTTTTGATGCAACTACAAATGGGATTGATTCCTTAATTTCTCTTTCTTCTGTTTCATTATTGATATATAGAAATGCAGATTTCTGTACATTGATCTTGTATTCTGTGACTTTACTGAATTTATCAGTTCCAGCAGTTTTCTGGTGGAGTCTTTATGGTTTTCTATGTATAATATCATGCCATATACAAATAGTGAAAGCTTTATTTCTTCCTTACCAACTTGGATGCCTTTCCTTTTGTTGTCTAATTGTTGTGGCTAGGACTTCCAATACTTATGTTGAAGAAAAGTGGTTGGGACACCTGGTCTGCCTTCAGCTCAGGTCGTGATCCCAGGATCCCGAGATTGAGTCCCACATCAGGCTCCCTGCAGGGAGCCTGCTTCTCTCTCTGCCTGTGTCTTTGCCTCTCTGTGTCTCTCATGGATAAATAAATAAAATCTTAGAAAAGAAAAGAAAAGAAAAGAAAAGAAAAGAAAAGAAAAGAAAAGAAAAGAAAAGAAAAGAAAAGAAAAGAGGGAAGGGAAGGGAAGGGAAGGGAAGGGAAGGGGAAAAGGAAAAAGAAAAGAAAAGAAAAGAAAGAAAAGAAAAGAAAAGAAAAGAAAAGAAAAGAAAAGAAAAGAAAAGAAAAGAAAAGAAAAGAAAAGAAAAAAGGGATGAGAATGGACATCCTTGTCTTGCTTCTGACCATAAGTTCTCAGTTTTTCACCATGGAGTATGAGGCTAGCTCTGAGTTTTTCCATATATGGCCTTTTTTATGCTAAGGTATATTCCCTCTAAATCTGCTTCGTTGAGAGTTTTTATCATGAGTGGATGTTGCACTTTGTCAAATACGTTTTCTGCACCTATTGAAATGATCATGGTTTTTATCCTTTCTTTTGTTGATGTATTGTGTTGATTGATTTGCAAGTATGAAGCACCCTTGCAACCTAGAAATAAATACCACTTGATCGTGGTGAATGATATTTTTAATGTACTGCCAGATTCAGTTTGCCAGTAGCATTTATTTTTTATTTTTTTTAATTTTTATTTTATTTTATTTTTTTTGCCAGTAGCATTTTATTGAGAATTTTTGCATCTATGTTCATCAGGGACATTGACCTGTAATTCTTTTTTAATGATGTTCTAATGAGGTTTTGGTATCAGGGTAATGCTGGCCTCAGAATGAATTTGAAAGTTTTCCTTCCTTTTCTGCTTTTTGGAATAGTTTGAGAAGAATAGGTATTAACTCTTCTTTAAATGTCTGGTAAAATTCACTTGTGAAGCCACCTGGTCCCACATGTTTGTTGGGAGTTTTGATTACTGATTCAGTTTCTTTGCTGGTTATTAGTCTTTTTAAGTTTTCCGTTTCTTCTTGCTTTAGTATTGGTAATTTATATGTTTCCAGGGCCTTATCCATTTCTTCTAGGTTGTTCAATTTGTTGACATATAGGTTTTCATAATATTCTCTCATAACTGCTTGCTGGGCATTGAGTCCAAGGGGCTTGAGTTCAAGATGCAGAGATCAAGACTTGAGCTGATGAGATGAGATCAAGAGTCGGACACTTAGCCAACTAAGCCACCCAGGCACCCCAACTGTATTTCTGTGGTGTTGGTTGTTACTTCTCTCTTGTTATTTGGGTCCTTTCTCTCTCTTTTTTTTCCTCTTTTCTTTTTGACCAATTTTGTTGATTTTAAAAGAATTCCTGATTTCATTGATTTCTTGTATTGGTTTCTGTATTATTTATTTCTGCTCTAATCTTTACTATTTCTTTCCTTCTGTGGCTTTAGACTTTGTTGTTCTTTTTCTAGCTCCTTTAGGTATAAGGTTAGGTTGTTTGAGAATTTTCTTGCTTCTTGATGTGGGCCTGTATTACTACATACTTCCCTCTTAGGAAGGCTTTTGCTACATCCCAAAGATTTTGGAGTGCTGTATTTTCATCCCTTTGCTCATTTTCAAATTGCGTTGCATGTCTTTAAATTGTGAATTGTAAGAGTTATCATATATTCTGAGCATTAAATCTTTATCAAATATATGATTTCCAAATATTTTCTGCTCTTTTGTACGTTATCTTTTCATCTTGAAAACATCCTTTGATGCACAAAAGTTTTTAATTTTGATAAAGTTCAATATATCTATTTTTTTCTTTTGTTGTCCATGCTCTTGGTGTCATATTTAAGACCACGGCCAGATTTAAAATCATGAAGATTTACCCTTGTGCTTTCTTCTAAGAATACTATGGTTGTTACTTTTATATTTAGGTCATTGTTTCAGTAAGTTAATTTTTTATATGGTATAAAGTAGGAATCTAACTTCATTCTTTTACATGTGAAAATTCAGTTGTCCCAGCACCAAGAGATAACAAGACAATTCTTTCCCCACTGAGTGGGCACTGAACCTTTATCAAAAATCAATTGGATAAAAATGCATCAGACTAGAGGGTGCCTGGGTGGCTCAGTCGGTTAAGCATCTGCCTTCAGCTCAGATTATGACCTGAGGATCCTGGGATCAAGCCCCACATCAGGCTCCTTGCTCAGTGGGGAGCCTGCTTCTTCCTCTCCCTCTGCAGTTCTCTGTGTTAAATAAATGAAAATCTTTTTTAAAAATGTATCAGACTATATTTAATTTATCCTACTTGCTTCTTTCAATCTGAGGATTCAAATACTATTTTTTAAAGATTTTATTTATTTATTCATGAGAGACACAGAGAGAGAGAGAGAGAGAGAGAGAGAGAGAGACATAGGCAGACAGAGGCAGGCTCCCTGCAGGAAGCATGATGCAGGACTCAATCCCAGGACTCTGGGATCACGACCTGAGTCAAAGGCAGATGCTCAACCACTGAGTCACCCAGATGCCCCTCAAATACTGATTTAAATGAATTCATCCTCCTCCTCCTGGAATTCTCATTAGGCCATGGACTTTTTAAATTTGTTCAACCATTTCCTCATCTCTTTTTCATTATTTTTTCTTTATCACCTTGTGCTGCACTCCGGGTAACTTCATCAAATCTATCTTCCAGCTTACCAACCCTCTTTTCAGCAAGTCTAATTCACTACTGAATCTGTCCACTAATTTCAATAGCAGTAACAGTATTTTTCATTTTTAGAAGCTTAGATTTGATTCTTTGTCAGATCTATTCCTTTTTCTTTCACTCTTATTTTTGCCTTATGGTTTGAATTCAGTTTTTATATATCTAATGATTTTATATGTACATATTTTATAGTGTCTTCTATAGTCTATTAATTCAAGTTCTTACAGTGCTAATCTTGTTGACCTTTATTGTATAATCCTTAATGTATGTGCTGATCATTTCCACATAAGACTTTTTTAAAGATTTTATTTATTTGAGAAAGAGCCAGAGAGCACAAGAAGCAGGGGGAGAGCAGAGGGAGAAAGAGAAGCAGGTTTTCTGCTGAGCAGAGAGCCTGATGCCGGGCTAGATCACAGATGCCCAATGGACTGAGCCACCAGAAAGTCCATTTCATAGTCTTTTTTTTTTTTTTTTTTTAATTGTAAGTTCATCTTTACTGAAGCTCAACTTATCTGGGAGAAATTCACATATTCTGTATTATGGAGTGGTTTTACATTTGCTTCTAAAAGGTGCCACAGGTGTATTAGTAGCCTAAGATCTACTGTATATTAATTTGAGGATTCTTATACCATGCAGGTTATAGCGTATGAAGTCCAGATCCACAGTTTCAATTTTTCCTGGGACACTTCTTTTTTCACCCAGAGTCTAAGCAGAGGCAAGCTTTTACTTTTTACTTTTTGCTTTTTTGCTTTTATTCTAGTTCTCCCACTGAAGGTTCTGGTTCTATGCTGGGTTCTCGGTTCTAATGCTCTGCTTTTTATGAATCCAGGACCTTCAGAATGAATGTTAAAACCAAAGGCTCTAGCTCACAAATCTTCTACCTCCTAGGTTGTACCATACCAGCACGATTCCTGCCTGGTTTTCAAATTCCCTCTTAATTTCTGGTAACTGCAGATATCTGTCTTTATTGAAAGCTCAGCTGTGCTCTAAGAGAATAAGGCTGTTTAAAAATGTATTTAGCATTTCTAGATATTTGTATTGGGAGTATTTCTATGTCAGCCTAATCCACGTTTTGCCAGAATCAGAAGACTTATAACATTTCCACAAAACTAACTAGTTTTTCTATGTATTGATTTTAGTATACTTATATGTAGTCAAAATACTGGTGTTTCCTATCATTTTAAACAGTTTTTTTGGGTGATTCTCTAGGTTTTCCAGAGACATCTGCAGAAACAAGACCAAAAAAAAAAAATGTTGTCTTGATTTCCCACTTTTATAGCTTTTATTTTCTTACCCAAAGGCACTTACCACCATTTTGAAATCAGTGTTATATAATAGTGCTACTTAAGAGCAACCTCATCATCCTCCAAATTCAATGTAAATGTTTCACTATGCATAACTCTGGGACAATATTTTACTCATTTAAAAAAAAAGATTTTATTTATTTATTTGAGAGAGAGAGAGATCACAAGCAGGGGGGAGGGGTAGAAGAAGAGGGAGAAGCAGGCTCCCCTGATGTGGGACTTGATCCCAAAGACCCTAGGATCACGACCTGAGCTGAAGGCAGATGCTTAACCAACTGAGCCACCCAGGTGTCCAATTTTTTACACATTTAATAAAGATTTTATTTATTTATTCATGAGAGACACAGGGAGAGAGGCAGAGACATAGGCAGAGGGAGGAGAAGCAGGTTCCATGCAAGAAGCCCGATGTGGGACCCAATCCCAGGAATCCGGAATCAGGCCCTGAGCCAAAGGTAGACGCCTAAGCGCTGAGCCACCCAGGCGTCCCTCTATGTTTAGCTTTTTGAGGGAGGAACCACCAAACTGCTTTCCATAGAAACAGAACCATTTTACATTCCCATTAGTAATGCATAAGGGTTCTAGTTCCCCCATAATCTCACCAACACTTATTTTCTGTTTTTTTTTTTTTTTTTGGTTTGTTTTTATAAGTAGAGCATCCAAGTGGGTGTGATGCAGTACCTCATTGTGATTTTGATAGGTATTTCCCTAATGACTAATGATGTTGAGTATCTTTTCATGAATTTGTTGGCCATTTGTACATCTTCTTTGGAAATATTATACATATATACACACGACTCTTATCAGACATGTGATTGCCAAATACTTTCTCCCATTCTGTAGTCTTTCTTTTCTTGATAACTTCCTTTAGTGCACAAAAATTTTACATTTTAATTAGCCCCGGTTTATCTATTTTTTCTTTTATCGCTCATGGTTTTGGTGTCATATCTAAAAATCTATTGCCAGATACAAGGTCATGATAATTTTCCTTTAGGTTTTCTTCTAAGAATTTTATGGTTCTTGGGACACCTGGGTGGCTCAGCGGTTGAGCGTCTGGCCTTTGGCTCAAGGTGTGATCCCCGTGGTTCCAGGATCAAGTCCCACATCGGGCTCCCTGCATGGAGCCTGCTTCTCCCTCTGCCTACGTCTCTGCCTCTCTCTCTCTCTCGGTCTCTGTCTCTCATGGATAAATGAATAAATTTTTTTTTAAAGAATTTTATGGTTCTTATTCTTATATTCTTATGTTAACATTCTTGTGTGTTATATTCTTATTCTTATGTTAATTCTTATATTCTTATGTTTAAGTTAATTTTCTGCATACAGTGTAAGGTAGGGGGTCTGGCTTCATTTTTTTTTTCTAGTGGAAATCAAGTTGTTCCATTTCCATTTCACCATTTGGTGAAGAGACTATTCTTTCCCCATTGAATGGTCTTGGCACCCTTGTCAAAAATCAATTGGCCACAGATGTATGTTCATTTCTGTACTCTCAATTCTATTACATTGTTCTATACATCTATCCTTATGCCAGTACTACACTGTTTTGATTATTATAGATTTGTACTAAGTTCTTGATTTGTAATCAAGAAGTGTGAGTCCTTCAACTTTGCTTTCATTGCAGTGATGAAGTCCTTTTCTTCTCAGGTCCATCAACGTAATGAATTAAATCAAATTTCCTAACATTAAATGATTTCATATTAGGATTAATGGATTCCTGAGTTAAACCCTATTTTGGTCTTTAGTATATTTTTAGATCCCTTTTCTGCCTACTTTTTCATCTGAATTGGTCTATGGTTTTCTTTTGTTTTGTGCTATCTTTGTTATAGCAGGATTCTGCTAATGCCAAAAAAAATCTGGAAACCATTCTTCCCACCCACCAACCCACATATGCTCTGGTATAGTTAAACAGCATAAGAATTCTTCTTCGTCTCCGTCTCCTTCTCCTTCTTTTTTTTTTTTAAGAATTTTGCCTTAGAAAAAGTTATTCTTTGAGGTTTTGAAAGAACCAACCTCTGAAACCATCCATAATCTGTCTTTTGGGGAAAATAGTTTTGGAGTTGTAAAAACACTCCCTGGGTGCCTGGGTGGCACAGTTAAGTGTCCAACTCTTGGTTTTGGCTCAGGTCATGATCTCAGGGTCCTGGGACTGAGCCCCGCATAGAGCTCCCTGCCCAGCAGGGAGTCTGCTTCTCTCTGTCTCCATTCATACTCTGTTTCTCTCAAATAAATAAATAAAATCTTTCAAAAAATAAAATAAAATAGAGCTCCATCAGGCTTAAGCCACCAACATCATAAATTTAAGTACATTTATACCGTTTTCCACTTTTGATACTGTTAAAATAGAAGCAGCAGCATCTTCTTCCATCTACAACTAATCCACTCTCTCCACTGCTTCTTTATAAAGTCCTTTTAGTTATGTCCATCTCCTACCCTAAAAACAAAATTCAACATAAAAATTAAACTACTAGGGATGCCTGGATGGCTCAACAGTTAAGCGTCTGACTTCACCCCAGGATATGATCCCAGGATCCAGGATCGAGTCCCACATTGGGCTCCCGGTGTGGAGCCTGTTTCTCCCTCTGCCTGGGTCTCTGCCTCTCTCTCTCTCTCTCTCTCTCAATTTGTGTCTCTTATGAATAAATAAATAAAATATTTTTTAAAAAAATTAAACTACTAGTGACTTATAGACTTTAAATGAGTAAATCTTATGGTATATAAACTATATCTCATGGAACTCTTAAAACAGTTTTGAAACAACACAGTTTCTCAACCTCACACTCCCTTTGCTATTTTGCCCTTCTACACTCCTTTGGAGACAAACTATTTCACTAAAAAAAAAAAATTTAACCACCTTCCTGAGGTATAATTGACATATAATGAATTATAAAGTTATAATTTGCTGAGTTTATGTATATACCTGAGAAACCATCATCACAATCAATATAATAAACAGCCAGGGATCCCTGGGTGGCTCAGCGGTTTGGCACCTGCCTTTAGTCCAGGGTGCAATCCTGGAGTCCCAGGATCGAGTCCCACATCGGGCTCCCTGCATGGAGCCTGCTTCTCCCTCTGCCTGTGTCTTTGCCTCTCTCTCTCCATGTCTATCATGAATAAATAAATAAAAATCTTAAAAATATATATAATAAACAGCCATCCACACGAAGAGTTTCCTTGTGCACTTTGTAATACTTCCCTTCCACCCCCATTCCCATCCTCACACAACCTTGTCTGACAACCTTCTTGGATTAGTAATCTCTAGATTTGTCCTCTTCTTCCTTATTTTGCAACCATTCACTCCTCAATCTAGATTCCATCCTCATAACTCCTCTTAAGTGCTATCATAAAAGTCACCAAAATTTGAAATTTTTTAATCTAATGAAGTTTCATTTCTTCTTTGATCTCTTTATAGCATTTGACTACTCTCTCCTTCCTTGAAACCCTGGCTTCTGAGACTGCACTCTTCAGGTTCCCTTACACCTGTCTACTCATTTTTATCTCCTTTGAAGGTACTCATCTCTCTGCCTGTCCCTTCTATGTTTGTCCTAGGCCCTTCCTCCTCTCACTTCCTCTATGCAATCTCACTTACTCATTACTTTAATAATAAGTTATAAGTCAACCTTCATTATTCGAGGATTCCATATTTGCAAACTTGCCTCATTAGTAGAATTTATCTGTAATCTCAAAAATCAAAACTCATGGTGCTTGATGAGTAGGGATCTGCATACCAAAACAAAACAAAACAAAACAAAACCCTAAATAAGCCACCCTGCCTGAATAACATGTAAATCTTACACCTTAGATGCTTCAGTTAACTTTATACTTCAATTATTTCAATACTACATACCAGTCTCTCAGAATCCTGTGAATGAGGTATTTAAAATTTATACATGCTTATTACAAATATATGTTCCTAAGAAATATCACCAATTCCAAAGGATATACATTGAAAAGTAAAAAGATCATCAATCTTCATTCTGATTCTATAATTCAGATTTACTTGTGTCGTCTTATAGATATTTCTCACACATAAGCAGATATACAGATTTTTTCTTTTTAACTATAAACAGAATCATACTATATACATTGTTCTGTGCCTTACCTTTATCACCTTATAATACACTAAAGTTAACTTTCTGTGTGAATGTATCAGAGAATATTCTTTCAATGTTTCCTATGTCAATGATCATCACCTCTGTCAGTTTGGGACAAGAAACGAGGTGTCATCCTTAACATCATTCATTCTCTAAGTCTAGTCCATTTCCAATTCCTGTTGCCTTTATCTCTTAATTATCTCTCAATTTACTTCATTTCTTTTCTTCATCACAGTTACCACCCTAGTCCAGAGTAAACATTATCTCTCCTCTGGATTACTGTAATAATCTTTTACCATACTCTTCACATCTACTATAGACTACCTCCAAACCACACCACATCCAGAGTCCCAGTTCAGGAAGATTAAAAGTTCTGGAGATGGATGGTGCTGATGATTGCACAATATGAATGTTATTAATGTTACCATACTGTACACAGAGAAATGGTTAAAATGGTAAATTTTACGTTATGTATTTTACCACAATAAAATAAATAAATAATGAAAAAAAACACACCAGGTAGTGGCTTCCTATTACTTATAAAGTCCAAAACCTTTAATATCCCCTACAAGGCCCCATCCCACTTCTTTCCAGGTTCATTTCATAACTTCTTACACTACAGCCTTCCCTTTTTAAAAAGCATTTATCTCGGGATGCCCGGGTAGCTCAGTGGTTAAGCATCTGCCTTCAGCCCAGGGTGTGATCCTGGAGTCCTGGGATCAAGTCCCACATCAGGCTCCCTGCATGGAGCCTGTTTCTCTCTCTGCCTATCTCTCTATGTGTCTTTCATGAATAAATAAATAAAATATTTTTTTAAAAAGTGCTTATCTCAGTTTATAATCATATATTATTAATGCAAATATCTAATTAAAGTCTGTCCTCCCACAAGACTATAAACTCTGTAAGAGCAGGAAATGTCTTTTTGTTTACCACTTAGCATATATGCCTGGCACACAGTAGGTATTCAAAAAATTTACTAAATATATGAATATAGATCTACCTTGTTCTTAAGTGGCAAAGAATGTCACTTAATGGATGTCACAATTTCTCTTTTTTTAAAAAAGGATTTTATTTATTTATTCATGAGAGAGAGAGAGAGAGAGAGAGAGAGACTGGCAGAGGGAGAAGCAGGCTCCATGCAGGGAGCCTGACTCGGGATTCAATCCCAGGACTCCAGGACCACGCCCCGGGCTGAAGGCAGGTGCTAAGCAGCCGAGCCACCCAGGGATCCCCTATGTCATAATGTCTTATCGAGTTCCAGAATGATGGGCATTTAATGTGTTTCCAGATTTTTGCTATCAAACAATGCTAATGACCACTTGTGCTAGTATATCAATGAATGTACTTAAATGTAATTCTTTATTTCAAGTTTTTATTTAAATTCTAGTTAGTTAACATATAGTGTAATATTGGTTTCAGGTACTGAATTAATGATTCATCATTATACAAAACACTCAATGCTCATCACAAGTGCCTCTCCTTATCACCCACTTAACCCACCCCCCACCACTTCCCCTCCGTCAATCCTCAGCTTGTTCTCTATAGTTAAGAGTCTCTTATGATTTGCCACCTACAATTTTTTGATTTTTTTTACTAATCTCTATAGCCAACATAGGGCTCGAACTTATAACCCCAAGTTCGTCATATGCTCTTCTGACTAAACCAGTCAGGTGTCCCTTAAGTATAATTCTCTTTCTTTCTTTTTTTTTTTTTAAAGTAGGCTCCATGCAGGACTTGAAGTCATGACCTGAGCTGAGATCAAGAGTTGGATGCTAAAAAAAAAAAAAAAAGAGTTGGATGCTTAACCAGCTGAGCACTACTCAAGTGCCATTAAATGTAATTCTTTTTTTTTTTTTAAGATTTTATTTATTTATTCACGAGAGACACAGAGAGAGAGAGAGAGAGAGAGAGAGACAGAGACACAAGTAAAGGAAGAAGCAGGCTCCATGCAGGAAGCCTGATGGGGGACTCAATCCCGGGTCTCCAGGATCACGCTCCTGGCTGAAGGCGGCGCTAAACTGCTGAGCCACCCGGGTTGCCCTAAATGTAATTCTTTTTTTTTTTTTTTAAGATTTATTTATTTATTCATTCAGAGAGAGCGAAGAGAGAGAGAGAGACAGAGACACAGGCAGAGTGAGAAGCAGGCTCCACGCAGGGAGCCCGATGCGGGACCCGATCCCGGGTCTCCAGGATCACACCCCGGGCCGCAGGCGGCGCTAAACTGCTGTGCCACCAGGGCTGCCCCTAAATGTAATTCTTAAATGTAAAATTTCTTTCTTTTTTTTTTTTTTAAGATTTTATTTATTTATTCATGAGACACACACAGAGAGAGAGAGAGAGAGAGAGGCAGAGACACAGGCAGAGGGAGAAGCAGGCTCCATGCAGTGAGCCTGACGTGGGATTTGATCCTGGGTCTCCAGGATCACGCCCTGGGCTGAAGGCAGGCACTCAACTGCTGAGCCACCCAGGAATCCCTTAAATGTAAAATTTCTGGTCAAATGTAAAGTGCATTTCAAATTTTAACTGACATTCCAAATTTTGGTTACAGTTTATATTCCAAGTAATCAACAATGTGTAAAAGTACCCATTTCCACAATACTCAACTTGTATAATCAAAAGGAGCCTACTCTTTGGGATAAGGTTGGGGGAGGTAGTAGAGACGAGCGTTCGTTTCCTTGTATGAGGACTTTTTCATATTTTAATATTATACCCAAAATTTTAAATTAAAATATTTTAAGTGTATTATTCCAATAAAAAAAATTTCAGCAAATGAGTTAAGTAAGCAAAGCTAACTGATTAGGAAAATTGTTTAGTTACTGACAGATTGTGGAAAAATTCATGTATTTTAAAAAGCATGTATTTGGGGTGCCTGGGTGACTCAGCTGATTAAGCATCTGCCTTCAATTCAGCTCAGGTCATGATCCCAGGGTCCTGGGATAGAGCTCCACAGTGGGCTCCCTACTCAGTGGAGAGTCTGCCTCTCCCTCTACACTTGTTCTCTCTCTCAATCTCAAATAAATAAAAAAATATTTTTAAAAATAAATAATTAAAAATAAAAAACATGTATTTATGGGGCACCTGGGTGGTGCAGTTGGTACGGCGTCCAACTCTTGGTTTCAGCTCAGGTCATGATCCCACAGTTGTGGGATCCAGCCCCTGTGGTTGGGCTCCTTGCTCAGCAGGAAGTCTTCTTGAAATTCTCTCTCTCCCTGTGCCCCTCCCAGATGCATGTACACTTAAGCTCTCTCTCTCTCAAATAAATAAATCTTAAAAAAAAAATCTTTATTTAACCTGTAGATTCTACAAACCACTTTTCCTATCCTACAGATATTTTCCTTTCTGAAACTTTAGGCTATGTATCAATCAATGGTACTGAGGCAGTACAAGGAGAAAATTATAGTAAGAATATTCACACATAAGAATGTATAGAAAGTAGAGAGAAATCTTAACATTTTATATTAGACTAAATTTTTTTTCTTGAAGATATTAACATTTTGGACTAGTTCCTTCTATATTTTTGTGCCCACACTTAATACATATCACAGAATGCTTATATAATTATAAATCGATTTTTCTCACTAAACAGTATAGCATGTACATTTCTTTCATGACTTTCAATGTGACTCATCTTCTCCAGAGTGTCAACTATAGTAAGAAAAAACACCTGTATGGCACCCTCTTCTCTAGATCTTTACTATGTTCTTAATTTCTTTGAGCTTCCATTTTCTGATCTGACAAATGAAGGCATTAGTTTAAATATCCTCTGCACAGTTAACAGTTACAAGACTAAAGAGAAAGTCTCTTTTGATTTAACTCTTTTAAGATTTTCTAGAACATATCAGGCCTGCTTTTAAGAAAACAGACTCTTGTTCCCTCTGCCCCACCACTTAATAAGCATATCCCACTCAAAATAATTTGAATCTTGGTAATTTGGAACTTAGATATTTCAGGATTAATTTCTCATCAGAAGTGATATTATTTGTAGTGATTCCAGATTACGCAACAGGAATTCCATAAAGAGAAAAAAATCACTAGTTATAATCTATTTTTCACATTAATTCTACCTTGAAGCAGAAGATGAAGGGATTATTTTTTAGATGGTTCTCTTTTAATTGTCCTAATTAATGGGATTTCACATTTAATAGGATGTCAGTTCTCTTCCACATCTAGAATTGTAGAAACACAAGCTCTTACCTTAACTGGGAAGCTACATTTTCCAGTACGAACCCCTTCTTCATCTGTCTGCCACTGATGCGGACGACTAGCCTCTGGAACATAAACATCTTTCTTTCTCCTAAAACTCTGCCGCAGTTTGTTCATTTTAATTTTTACAACCTGCAGACAGAGTAAAAGAAATATGAAAAAGAAGTTACTACCTTCTCACTTATTTAAACTTTAGATTACCATGCTGATAAAAAAAACTAATGTCCTAAACTAAACATTTTAGTTTAATAGAAAATGAGCATTTAGCATCCCTCCTCTTAGAATAATTCTAGGCTCAAACAAATCATTTCACTTTTCAAACAAACAATACTAGCTCTTATAAAACAACAAGCTCTAAGATTTGCTGAGATGTTATTCTAAGAACTTTCAAGCATTTTAATTGTAACAATCCAATGAATTTTCCTACTGATCTACCCCTCAAATCCATTCTAATTCCTGAATAAGGAAATATGTACATGTGGGCCAAATTACAAGCTGCTAACAATTTCTGAAAACTTTCATACTTACTAGGAAAAAATCATTCCTAAACACCAAAATTTAGGAACCTTTTTGGCTTGCTATTAGAAAATACTAAACAAAGGACTAGAACTACCTTTTTATAAAGATGCTTAAAAAGAAAGTTTCTTTTAAACATAAAGAAGATAAAGTTCTACAAGGAATAAATTATTCTAAGGAAAATTTTCTTGCAAATAGTATAATATCAGAACATACTTTCATATTTATAATCATTACAGAATGAAAGTAAACTAACAGCTTTCAATTATAAAGGTCCAAATCTCATCATTATCTCTGTAATTAAAAGGTATTAAACCACAACCTTTGTTTTGTTACTGGGAGAGGTACCTCTCTAATGCTTTCAAAAGTACAGTAGAAATCACCAAAACTATAGGGAAAGAAAATCTAACTGATAAGAAACAACAGAATATTCAAGAACCAATGAATAAACATAATGAATGTATCACTTTACAGAGCAGATCTCAAAATCTGAAGCCAATACCTCCAATTTTCTGTTAAGGAGCATTCTTTCCCTAAAGGGATTTAACCACCTCAATCAGCCTAAAAGATCTTAACTTTTGAAAATGATATAGCAAAGCTATATAAAGGATACCTCCTCTTTGTCAGGAGTGTTAAATAGCAAGGGATTGAACATTAATTTCCAAATGACACCAATGAAAAGCTTGAAAATCAAAGTTTGCATTCTGAGGAAAATCATGTTGTATTTTAAAATGCATAATGTCGCAGAACTATTACTAACTCAGCTAGTTTATACAGAAAAGCCAATCTAACCACACATCTTTTTAAAAGGTAAAAATTCTGACAAACTAATGGCAATGTGAAAATTCCTGGATTTCCCTCCCTCCCTCCCTTCCTTCCTCCCTTCCTTTAATATTTTATTTATTTATTCATGAGAGACATAGAGAGGCAGAGACATAGGCAGAGGGAAAAGCAGGCTCCATGCAGGGAGCCCGATGTGGGACTTGATCCCAGGACCCCAGGACCACGACCTGAGCCAAAGGTAGATAGATGCTCAACCACTGAGCCACACAGATGCCCCACTTCTAAACTATCTTAAATAAGAGTCTACCTTGAGGCACCTGAGTGGTTCAGTTGGTTATGCATCTGCCTTTGGCTCAGGTCATAATCTCAGGGTCCTGGGATCGAGCCCCTTGTTGGGCTCCCTGCTCAGCAGGGAACCTACTTCTCTCTTTCCCTCTGCCACTACCCGCTGCTTGTGCTCTCTCTCTGCGTCAAATAAATAAAATCTTAAAAAAAAAAAAAGTCTACCTTAATCTAATAGATTTTTTTAAAAATTCTATAACCTTCCCTGATAATATGTCCTGTTATTACTTCTTCATATAACACTTCAAAAATAGGCAAATACAAATATAAGAAAATTTAAAAAGCACCTATACCCTCGCTCAAGTTGGCACTCTAAGAATCTTGAGGCAAAAAGCTCATGAGATTCCTTTCTTCTTAATTTCTTTCTCTTAGTAGGCAGATAGCCCTACTAAGAGTCATCCCTGCATTCATTCACTCTTTCTGTAACCAATAACTCTACTGCTTTTGCCTCCTTCATATATCTTGAATTCATTCCCCCACCCACTATATCAGTTCTACCATCCTCATTTTTGTGTAAATTATTGCTAAAGTCTATTACTTAATGGCTGCTTTGCTTCTAAGAAAGGTCCATTCTAATCTGTTCTCTTGACTATTGCCAGAGTGCTTTCTAAAACACAAATTTGACCATGCAATTATTCAGCTTAAAATCCTTCACTCGCTTCATAACACTTTCAAAATAAAGTCCAAATTCCTAAGCTTGGAAAACACAGTCGTTTTTCATCTGGCTTCACTCACCAATCCCTTCACATGCTAAACTCTGGCCATACTAAACTACTTACATGTCTCCAAACAAGGCATGCCCTCTTTCAGAGCCTATTTCCTCTCTCTGCCCACTTATGAAGACCTTTCCCTATTTGCCTCTGGTTGAAGTCTAATTATCTTTGAAGAGTTGACTCAGGGTCTTCAGGGAAGCTAGCACTTTTTCCTGACCAACCCTTAGCTGGCCTGAGCTAGGTCTTTCCATTTCACAGGATTCCATTAATATCCTCCGATTACTTCTTTTACTGTACTCATCAAACCTTACAGCAATTTTCTATTTCCTTAACAGTAAATTGTATTTTATTTAAAATACTACCCCTGCATTTTAACACAGGACCTGTCATATACATGACACACTATAAATTTGATGAAATAAAGGATAAAATAGACCCCCATCATACTAGATAATATTTACTAGGTAGGAAAAATGTAGACATATAAGACCAGAGAAAATCACTGGTATTGGAAGGAGACTGCAGATGTAATAGTAGGTCAGTGTCACATTGACAAAGGAACATTGACAACTTTCCTTAAAGATATACAACTTCTGGGCAGCCCAGGTGGCTCAGCGGTTTAGCACCGCCTTCACCCCAGGGTGTGATCCTAGAGACCTGGGATCCAGTTCCACATCGGGCTCCCTGCATGGAGCCTGCTTCTCTCTCTGCCCGTGTCTCTGCCTCTCTCTCTCTCTCTGTCTCATGAATAAATAAATAAAAATAAAATCTTTTAAAAAATATATACAACTTCTGCCTAAATAATTTTAGCGTAAGTTTATTTGCTCTTTGGACAACTATTTATTGTTGTACATACTACTGACCAATAAAAGAACAAAGCGGAAGTGTCAACTGATTTGGAGTCTAAATATCTTGTAACTTTCAGTATTAATATGGCCATCAGCATTTCTACAAAGAGTATTACATATAAGTGATTTTCAAACTATGCTTTCAGTAGCCCTGGGATTTCCATGGAAAAGACCCAGAGGCCAATGGTTGTTTGGAGATAAGGAGAAGGAAGTTAGAAAGCTAGACACAACTTCGGAGGGACTGTAGGTCCCTGTCACAGTTTCATACAAACTCCACTTTATCTGATTCACATACTGGGATCCATATACATTTAAGGAAAGGTTTCATTGCTGAAAATACTTTTGAAAATGAGTAATATAATCATAATAGTTCTAAAATGAACTTGGTAAAATGAAAATACATAATGATAATATCTTGCTTGCTACTTTTTAATGAGTAACTACCAATGGCCTGTAAATAATCTAGTAATCAAGATAAGAACACATCAAGGGAGAGACCAATTTGTTTTCAAGTAATCTAAATATAATGATTTTGCTCACAAAGACAAAAGAGATAAGAAAAAAATAAAAAACATGTTAACTCAAAGTAACACTTACTACAGGTCCTCAATAAGGTTAAACTTTACTCCCAAATAAAGAAAATCACACTCCTTGAGAAAGTTCTGGTTAAACACAGGTAAAGATAAAGGATATATTTTTGCCAGTTTAAAAACTGAGAACAAAAAAGTCTTACTTTGTCTACTAACTAAAAAGAAAAAGAAAAAGAAAGAGAAACAAAGAAAATAAACCAATCCCCATTTTATTAGCTAGATACAATAGTGTCAGATTTAGAAAATCTTTTTACAGTTCTCACACTCTTAAACTGTTCTGCAAAATTTGACACCATGATTCCAACTTTCCTTTGTATGCTTCTTTCCTCCTGGCCTCTCCCCATCCCAATACTCTTATGCCTCTGGTTTATCTTGTTTACCTCTGTTGCTACTGATACCTCTAAGGGCTTCTTCTACTTTCTCCCACACACTGTGTGTATTCCCCAAATATCAGTTCTCAATCTGTGCTCTCTTGTTTCCACTATCACTCTTGGTGAAATAATCAGTTCAAACTATTACTCCAATGGGATGATTTCCCAATAATACTTTTAAATCCTGCTCTCATTAAATATGTCTCTATTTGGGTGCACTGATGTTACCTCAAATACATCAATTTAAAGTTAAATCATCATCTCTTTTCTCCCCTTAAGTTCTTAAGTCCTCCCCTTCTGACCCAATTTGTTTGGGTCAGTAAAAACAGAACTTACTATGTGCTGGGCCCTATTGTGGATGCTAGTAGATACTGAAATTAATAAAGACAACTTGCCTTTAGGTGGCTCTCTCCCCTCATAAAAGGTAATTTCTGCACAATATGGCAAAATGTAATAACAGCACTATACACAGTATGTTCTCGAAGCAGAGTCTAGGTTCAGGAAACATTTCCTATAGGAGGTATCACCTGAGTTAACTTTTAAAGGAAAAATAAAAATTAGCCACATATTGTAGGAGGGAAGATATTCCAAGTAGAGGCAACAGTATCAACAAATGCATAGATGCAGGAAATCAAATGCTAGACAGCAATGCAAGAAGAGTGCAGACAAGGATCAGGTACTGATTTTAACCTACGGACAACCAGAAGCCATTAAAAAGTTATATACATGTATCAGTGTCAAGAGTTGCAATGTAGTTACATTACTATGGTGGCAGTAAGGAAAACAAATCTGAGGGCAAAAGACTATAGATGTGTTACAAGGCGTTTTAAATAGTCTAAGCAAGTTATGATGAGAGCTTGAACTAGGGCAATGGTAGTAGTGTAGGCAGATAAAAAGGGACTGAAGAAAAGTTTAAAAGTAAGAGTAGCAGAGAGAATGGAGTCAACATGATGTAACTGTGCCCCAGGAAATTTTTTCTGCCCAGGATGGTAAGACTAAACCAGTAATTAGCTTTACTATTTACTTCAGGAAATTATTACCAACTAACTTATCTGGGCAAGCAATGTGTGCATCAGGGCAAATAGGTCTCCTGATAGGATAACAAATTGCTTCAAGGCCCTTTTCTTATTATGCCCATTAATTCTAAATATCATGTCACAAACTTTGCCCACCCCAACCAGTTCCCCATCTTGAAGGATGTGCCTTAAACCATGTGAGTCCAAAACTCAAAACCCTAAGAGATAGATTTTCCTAACTTCCCCTAACTACTAAGATTCTGTCAAAGTGGCGCTTTCCCTTCTTGCAGTTTAATAACATCAGCTTTACTGAATCAACAAGATTCTCTTTGTGGAGAAAGTTAATAGCAGGAATAGGTGACTATCAAAGGTAGGAAAGAGAAAGAAATCCAAATATGACTCCTAAGTTTTAGACCTCAGGAAACTGAATTGTTAAATTTGAGGGCTAGTTGATAGGGGCTTCCAAGTAGAGATGTGTGTAAGCCTTGAAGCTTGGGGGAGGGGTCAGGGCACCCACAGGCAGTCATTATAGGTGAAATTTTTCTTGTGATGATGTCTTTATTTTCCTCTTTTTTCCTAATAGGAGTTAGGATGCAGTAAATAGAATTAAACCTAGCACAAATATGATAAACAGTATGTACTAATAATTGGCCAGTATGTACTAATACAGCCATATCTGATTATTTTTTTGCAATGCTTATATTCTAGATAGTAAACAGCCACTATGTTGAGCTCTACTCCTGGGATCCGATCCTTGACCTTCTGCAACTCAACAACTAATAGGTTAACACCTGGTTTAACAGAGAACTAAGACCAGTGAAGGTTATGATTGGTCAGCAACAGTGCAAGTCAGATTCCAAAAGTCCCATCTCTCTCAGGCACAGTTGTTGGTTCCCTTCAAGGTCCCAAGAGGGATACCTTGCTTTCACATGCCCCTGCCTGGTCCCAGGTAGGCATAGTGAGGAGAATGCAATAGTCCTCCATCCTGTCCATCAAGTTGGCCCCCATCTCTACATGTTGCCTGGTGAGACCAGGAATATTAGGGGAGATGGCACGTTAAGCAGTGACACTAGTTTCCTAATAGTCAGTCAGACCAACTAGTTCTTCCTTAAGAACAGATAAAATAGCAAGATCCAATTGTATGCTGCCTATAATAAACCACTTTAAACATAAAGACAATAATGTTAAAAGTAAATAATAAACCACTTCAAACATAAAGACAAAAAGGTTAAAAGAAGTATAGAGGAAACAATACACTACATTAATACTAGTCAAAATAAAGCTGGAATAACTATATATTCCTTTCTCAATAATCAATAGAATAAGCAGGCAGAAATCAGCAAGGATGTAAACAGCACTTGGTCATGGTGAATAATCTTCTTAATGTACTGTTGGATCCTATTGACTAGTATCTTGTTGAGAATTTTTGCGTATGAGTTCATCAGGGATATTGGTCTATAATTCTCCTTTTTGGTGCGGTCTTTGGTTTTGGAATTAAGGTGATGCTGACCTCATAAAATGAGTTTGGAAGTATTCCATCTCTTTCTATCTTTTGGAACAGCTTTAGTAGAATAAGGTATTTCAAAAATTCTTCAGAGTGTAGGGATAGAGGGAACATTCCTCAGCATCTTAAAAGCCATCTACGAAAAGCCCACAGCAAACATCATTCTCAATGGGGAAACACTGGGAGCCTTTCCCCTAAAATCAGGAACACAACAGGGATGTCCACTCTCACCACTGCTATTCAACATAGTACTAGAAGCCCTAGCCTCAGCAATCAGGCAACAAAAAGAAAAGGCATTCAAATTGGCAAAGAAGTCAAACTCTCCCTCTTTGCAGATGACATGATATTGTACATAGAAAACCCAAAAGACTCCACCCCAAGATTGCTAGAACTCATACAGCAATTCGGCAGTGTGGCGGGATACAAAATCAATGCCCAGAAATCAGTGGCATTTCTATACACTGAGACTGAAGAAAGAGAAATTAGTCAATCCCATTTACAATTGCACCCAAAAGCATAAGATACCTAGGAATAAACCTAACCAAAGAGGTAAAGAATCTATACCCTAAAAACTACAGAACACTTCTGAAAGAAATCGAGGAAGACACAAAGAGATGGAAAAATATTCCATGTTCATGGAATGGAAGAATTAATATTGTGAAAATGTCAATGCTACCCAGGGCAATTTACACATTTAATGCAATCCCTATCAAAATACCATGGGCTTTCTTCAGAGAGTTGGAACAAATCATCGTAAGATTTGTATGGAATCAGAAAAGACCCCGAATAGCCAGGGGAATATTAAAAAAGAAAACCAGAGCTGGGGGCATCACAATGCCAGATTTCAGGTTGTACTACAAAGCTGTGATCATCAAGACAGTGTGGTACTGGCACAAAAACAGACACACAGATCAATGGAACAGAATAGAGAATCCAGAAATGGCCCTTCAACTCTATGGTCAACTAGTATTTGACAAGCAGTAAAGACTATCCACTGGAAAAAAGACAGTCTCTTCAATAAATGGTGCTGGGAAAATTGGACAGCCACGTGCAGAAGAATGAAACTAGACCATTCTCTTACACCAGACCCAAAGATAAACTCAAAATGGATGAAAGATCTAAATGTGAGACAAGAATCCATCAAAATCCTAGAGGAGAACACAGGCAACACCCTTTTTGAACTTGGCCACAGCAACTTCTTGCAAGATACATCTATGAAGGCAAGGGAAACAAAAGCAAAAATGAACTATTGGGACTTAAGAAGCTTTTGCACAGCAAAAGAAACAGTCAACAAAACTAAAAGACAACATACAGAATGGGAGAAGATATCTGTAAATGACATAACAGATAAAAGGCTAGTATCCAAGATCTATAAAGAACTTATTAAACTCAACAGCAAAGAAACAGACAATCCAATAATCAAATGGGCAAGACATGAACCGAAATTTCACCAAAGAAAACACAGACATGGCCAACAAGCACATGAGAAAATTGCTCCACATCACAGGCCATCAATACAAATCAGGGAAATACAAATCAAAACCACAATGAGATACCACCTCACACCAGTGAGAATGGGGAAAATTAACAAGACAGGAAACAACAAATGTTGGAGAGGATGTGGAGAAAGGGGAACCCTCATGCACTGTTGGTGGGAATGTGAACTGGTACAGCCACTCTGAAAAACTGTGTGGACATTGCTCAAAGAGTTAAAAATAAAACTGCCCTACAACCCAGCAATTGCACTGCTGGGGATTTACCCCAAAGATACAGATGCAGTGAAACGCTGGAACACCTGCACCCCGATGTTTATAGCAGCAATGTCCACAATAGCCAAAATGTGGAAGGAGCCTTGGTATCCATCAAAGATGAATGGATAAAGAAGATGTGGTATATGTGTGGTATATGTATACAATGGAATATTACTCAGGCATTAGAAATGACAAATACCCACCATTTGCTTCAACGTGGATGGAACTGGAGGGCATTATGTTGAGTGAAGTAAGTCAATTGGAGAAGGACAAACATTATATGGTCTCATTCATTTGGGGAATATAAAAACTAGTGAAAGGGAATAAAGGGGAAAGGAGAGAAAATGAGCAAAAATATCAGTGAGGATGACAGAACAGGAGAGACTCCTAACTCTGGGAAATGAACAAGGGGTGGTGGAAAGGGAGGTGGGCAGAGGGTTGGGGTGACTGGGTGATGGGCACTGATGGGGGCACTTGACAGGATGAGCACTGGGTTATATGCTGTATGTTGGCAAATTGAACTCCAGTTTAAAAAAAAAAAAAAAAAAAAGGATGCAAACAGCAAAACTTGAACAACAGTATCAACCAACATGACCTGACACTTATAGAAATCCAATGACAACAGAATACACATTATTCCCAAGTACATGTAGAACATTTACCAACATAAACCATGTTCTGGGCCATAAAACAAGTCTCAAATTCAAAAGGGTTCAAATTGGTACTCCTGGGTGGCTCAGTGGTTTAGCACCTGCCTTGGGCCCAGGGTGTGATCCTGGAGTTCCAGGATTGAGTCCCACATTGAGCTCCCTGTGTGGAGCCTACTTCTCTCTCTGCCTGTATCTCTGCCTCTTTCTCTTTCTGTGTCTCTCATGAATAAATAAAATCTTTTTTTAAAAAAAGAGTTCAAATCATATAAAATATGATCTCTGACCACAATGAAATTAAATCATCAAATACTTGGAAACTACGTTTAAAAACAGTCCATGGGTAAAAGTAAAAATCAAAAGAGAAATCAGAAAGTATTTTGAATTAAATGAAAGCACAATATATAAAAATTACAGGATACCACAAAAGCGGTACTTAGAAATTTACAGTACTAAACCAGTGGTTCTCAATTAGGGACATTCACTGCCAATCTGGACACATTTGGCAATCTGGAAATATTTTTGGTTGTTGCCAGAGGAGTGCAACTGGCATCTAGTGGGTATTGACCAGGGATACTGCTAAACATCATATAATACATAGGACAGCACCCACAACAAAAAATTATTCAGCTTAAAATGTCAATACTGCAACTATTGAGAAACCCTGCACTAAATGTCTTTTTTTAAAAAAAGGCTTACTTAAATCCATGTCCTCAGCTTTCACCTATAGAAACTAAAGGGACAAAGAAAAAAAGGAACCAGTAGCAATCAGAACAGAAAGCAGTAAAGTAGGAAAACAGAGAAAAGGAAACCAAAAGGTAAATCTTCGAGAGATTAATAACACTGATAAACATGTAGTCATACTAATGGGGGAGATTCAAATGACCAATATCAAGAATGAGAGAGATATCATCATATAGATTCCAGAGACATTAAAAAAGATAATAAAAGAGTATTATGAACAAGTTTATTCTAATAAATCCATGGACACATGGAAAAATACCTTGTAGTCCCAAACTATCACAGCTTACTCAAAAAATAGATAACCTAAACAGTCCTATTCCTAACCTATTAATAAAATTGAATTTCTTTTTTTTTTAAGATTTATTTATTTATTTATGATAGACATAGAGAGAGAGAGAGAGAGAGAGAGAGAGGCAGAGACACAGGAGGAGGGAGAAGCAGGCTCCATGCCAGGAGCCCGATGCGGGACTAGATCCCGGGACTCCAGGATCGCGCCCTGGGCCAAAGGCAGGCGCTAAACCGCTGAGCCACCCAGGGATCCCCCTAAAATTGAATTTCTAGTTAAAAATCTTTCCACAAATGGGACACCTGGGTGGCTCAGCAGTTGAGCATCTGCCTTTGGCTCAGGGCGTGATCCCAGGTCCAGGGATCCAGTCCCATATCGGGCTCTCTGTGGGGAACCTGCTTCTCACTCTATGTCTCTCTGCCTCTGTGTGTCTCTCATGAATAAATACATAAAAATCTTTGAAAAAAAAATCTTTCCACAAAGACAACTCCTAGGCTAAACGGATTCATTGCCAAATTCCACCAAACATGTAAGAAAATATACAAATTCTATACAAACTCTTCCCCAAAAAACTGAAGAGGGAATATTTTCGAAGTCTGCAATCAGGCTAACATTACCCTGATACCCAAACAAAAACATTACTTGAAAAAGTAAGCTGCAGAACAATATCTTGAGCAGACATCCAAGAATTCTAAACAAAAATTTAGCAAACCAAAATAAACAAAACATTAAAAGAATAATACATCATGATCACATGTAGTTTTTCTAAGAAATGCAGTTACCTAACATTCAAAAATCAATGTAATTCACCTTATTAACAAAATTTAAATGTCCCTGTCAATATTTAAGTTTACAGCCATATCTTTCCTTCTTTGAATTCAAAGGTTATATACTGAACTGAAATTTTTTTAATGACTTAAAGGTCAAGTAATTTTAAGCATATATATGAGGTGCCTGGGGGCTCAATTGGTTAAGCATCTGCCTTTGGCTCTGGTCATGATTTCAGGGTCCTGGGATGGAGACCCACATCAGGCTTGCTGCTTAGCAGGGAGCCTGCTTCTCCCTCTCCCTCTGCCTCTGCCCCTTCCACCCTGCCCATTGCTCCCCCGACACTTGTGCTTCTCTAACTCTAATAACTAAGTAAAATCTTTAAAATACATATACAAAAAAACCTCATATTATTTTTTTTAAAGATTTTATTTATGAGAGACAGAGACAGAGAGACAGAGAGACAGAGAGAGAGAGAGAGAGAGAGGCAGAGACACAAGCAGAGGGAGAAGCAGGCTCCACGCAGGAAGCCTGATGTGGGACTCGATCCTGCATCTCCAGGATCAGGCCCTGGGCCGAAGGCGGCGCTAAACCGCTGAACCATCCGGGCTGCCTAAATATTTTAATTAAAATTTATTCAACAAGCATTTATTGAATACCTACCATGCCATGCAGCAATAAACAACAGTGAACAAAAACCCTGCCTCTATGAAGGAGATAAATAGAAAATAAACAGGCAAATTATTTACAGTGGTTTGCTGAGTGGTAAGACCAAACGATAAATTTTCAGCAAGTTTGCAAACTAGGTGTTAAACACAGCCTTTATTAAAAAATAATTATATAAACATATAAATAAGTTATTTTAAAACAAAGGTAATAAATATTAAAAACTCATCACTTCTTAATCATTTTACTATGTTTTATTATCTATGCTGCTGAAGTTATTTACAACTTTGTCTCTGTATGGTGGAAAGTGACATGATGCTGGGTTATTGTACATCCATCCACAACGTCATGTTCAGCGACTTTATGTTGGTGGCTTGAAATCAGCCATGGTGGCAGTATTTACACCATGGAACCTCGCAAGAACTGCCAATCATAGGTTGAATGACTGTTTTGTGACTGCCTAGATCTAAGAAATTGATGGACTAAACTCAAAAGTATGTGATGTCTATAATCATTACAATATGAATAGCACCAAAAAATTGAGGATATATTCTTCTATTACTTGAAAACTATTATCCAATTCAGCAAATCCAGTTATATTATTTGAAAACTATTATCCAATTCAGCAAGTTTCTCATGCCACTGATATGTCAGTGGAATGCTGACACATCTTCCTTGTTTCACTTTCACCTTACTTATTAGCACAAACAGAAAGATCAACCATCATTCAAGCTGGAACTATACTCTGAGAACTCGTTGTGAAACATTTACTACACTGAGTTGTACCTTACAAGAGAGTAAAGGCCCTGCAGAATGAGATGAACAGGTTAAGAGGGGGATTAGAAGTACTGGAGGCAGTAACAAAGTTTCAAGTAAAGAAAGTAACATTTGAGCAAGGAACTGAAGGAGGTAAAAAAGTGAGCCATGCAAGTAGAATGAAAATTCAAAAAAAAAAAAAGAAAATAACCAGTGCAATCTCCTAAGAGGGTGGCTTGCCTGGAGTACCTGACAAACAGAAAGGAGGTCAGTGTGTTCAGTGCAAAATGAAACAACAGACTAGGAGAGATGAGACCAAATGGGTTACAAAGGGCAAAGTCATATAGGCCCTTACACTGACTTTTAACTGAGAGAAATGGGAAGCCATTGGAAGGTTCTAAACAGAACTTAGTTTTGCGTTTGGCTGCTGGGTAAGAATGGACTGAAGATTTCCTTTTTAATTTTGTGGTTGAAGCATTTGTTGTTTACAGCATGTTATTTAGACTTCATTCATTTATGTTCTTTCCAGATTTTTTTTTTCTTGTGATTGATTTCCAGTTTCATAGCACTGTGGTCAGAAAAGATGCATGATAGGATTTCAGTTTTTGTGAATCTGATGAGATTTGTTTTGGGGCCTAACATGATCTACTTATTCTAAAGAATGATCTGGACATACTTGAAAAGAATGTGTATTCGAGTGCTTTTGGATGGTATGTTGTGAATATATCTGTTAGACCTATCTAGTCCAGTGTATCATTCAAAGCCACTGTTTCCAGGGCACCTGGCTGGCTCAGTCAGTAGAGCATGCAACTAACTCTTAAACTCAGGGTTGTAACTTTGAGCCCCACACTGGATATAGAGTTTATTTTTAAAAATAGTCTTTAAAAATCAAAAACCATCAAAAAACAAAACAACAACAAACAACAACAACAACAAAAAAAAAACAAAGCCACTGTTTCATTGTTGATTTTCTATCTGGATGAACTTTTCACAGATATAAGTGGGATGTTAAACTCCTCTACTATTATTGTATTACTATTGATTTCTTTCTTTATATTGGTTAATAGTTGCATTTTGTATTTAGGTGCTCCCAGGTTGGGTGCATGTTTACAATTGTTATACCCTCTTGTTGGATTGTTTCCTTTCTGATTACACAGTGTTCTTGTCTCCTGATACATTCTTTGTTTTAAATTCTATTTTGCTTACATAAGTATTGCTACCCCAGCTTTCTTTTCACATCAATTTGCATGATAAATTATTTTTTCATCCTGTACTTTCAATCTGCATGTGTCTTTAGGTCTCAAGAGAGTCTTGCAGGTAAACTGGTATAGCTACTGTGGAAGAGTATGGAGTTTCCTTAAAAAGTTAAAAACAGAATTACCATATGACCTAGTAATTCCACTACTGAGTATTTATTTACCCAAAGAAATAGAAAACACTAATTCAAAAAAGATACACCCACCCCTATGTTTACTGCAGCATTATTTACAATAACTATGATATGGAAGCAACCCAAGTGTCCATGAATAGATGAATTGATAAAAATGTGGTATTTATACAATGGAATACTACTCAATCATAAAAAAGAATGAGATTTTGCTTTTTGCAACAACATGGATGCTAGATGATATAAAGCTAAATGAAGTAAGTCAGAGAAACACACATATCATATGATCTCACTCATATGTGGAATTTAAGAAACAAAACAAATGAACAAAGAAAAAAGAAGACAAACCTAGACTCTTCAATTGAGAACTGGTAGCTGCCAGAGGGGAGGTGGGGGGGGGAATGGTGAAACAGATAAAGGGGATTAAGAGTGTACTCAGCATGGTTGAACTGTACACTGAACAGTACACTTAGTTGGTTGAACTTCCAACTCTTGGTTTTGGCCCAGGTCATGGTCTCAGGATCTGGGGTGAGCCTTGCCTCAGACTCTGTTGAGTGGGAAGTGTGCTTGGGATTCTCTCCGCTCCCCCCCTCCCCCAAATAAATAAATAAATAAATAAAGAGATAAATCTTTAAAGAAAAAGCATACTTATCATAATGAGCACTGAGTAATGTAAGGAATTGCTGAATCAGTATATCGTATACCTGAAACTAATCTAACACTATATGCTGATTAAACTTGAACAAAAAGTATTTTGGAACTATCTAGATAGAGGTAGTAGTTGTTCAACACTGTGAATGTGCTAAATACCTCCAAATTTTTCACTTAATAAAAAAGAATAGATTGATGAGAATAAAAAGGAAGGCAAGAAGACAATTAGGAGGCTACTATTATATAATCCTGCAGATGATGGTGAACTGGATTCAAATGGTTAACAGAAGTGCTCCTGAATCTTATTTCCATAATAGCTCTAGAAAATGCACTATTCACTGATACAGTATCTGTTGAAATCACATTGACTATTTAAATGGGAGAGAGGTGTATGAGACTCCACAATTAATGCTGAAATTAAAGACAATTTTCTAAAAGAAAGTAACGGCAACTATTTCAAATAAAAGTCTTATCTACAATGACCAAAAAAATCAGCTGAACTGTAATAGTTTTCATGACAACATCATGCTTCACAAAATAAACTTCTTCAACACTGCATAAGTATAGAGTATATGAAGGATTTACATGCATATACAGTAATTTGCTCTACACAGGAAGGAACAAAAAACAAGAAGAGATAATAAATTATCAGGTATCCACTGTGTGAACTCCTACTACAGTAGGAGTTTCATGTGCAAGCTTACAGATTGTTTAAGAATTAACTATCCCTAGGGTACCTGGGTGGCTCAGTCGGTTAAATGTCCAACTCTTGATCTCACCTCAGGTTTTGATTTTACAATTGTGAGTTCAAGCCTCATGCTAGGCCCCAATGGGTGTAGAGCCCACTTGAAAAAATAACTGCCCCTAAACCACAGGAAGCTCACATTAAAGGGAAGAGACAAACTAATTATAGGATCAACTCCTGGGATCCCTGGGTGGCGCAGCGGTTTGGCGCCTGCCTTTGGCCCAGGGCGCGATCCTGGAGACCCGGGATCGAATCCCACGTTGGGCTCGAGCATGGAGCATGGAGCCTGCTTCTCCCTCTGCCTATGTCTCTGGTGCATGGAGCCTGCTTCTCCCTCTGCCTATGTCTCTGCCTCTCTCTCTCTCTCTGTGACTATTATGAAAAAACAAAACAAAAAACAAAACAACAACAACAACAAAAAAACCTAAATGCTCCCTAGAAGATATTACAAATAAAAAAATGGCAAAATAAAACTTCAAATAAAGGAATGCTTTTTAAGTCAATTCTAAGAAAAACTTAATTGGTAAGCAAAAGTTCATCTGACTTGTTATATTCAACAACAAAGAAGGTTAAAATTCCTAAAAGAATCATCTTCTGTGGCCAATTCAGTCATGTAAGGTATACCACTAGTATGTCTTTAAGCAAACAAAATTCTCTAAATATAAAGAAGAGTAATTGTTTCACATGCTGAGCCACAAGTTAAAAATGGTCTTATCTATTGGAAAAATGTAATAAAACTAAAAAGACCAAGAATTAATGGCACAGGGCAGCCTGGGTGGCTGCAAAAGCCTTACTTTTTAAAAGTCCAGATTAAGGACTCTGGAAACTATATTTTATACATAAACCTTGTTTATGCCAAAAAAGACACTAACCTAACAAAAGAATTTAATCTACAAATGTTTGTGAAAGTTCATCCATCTGAAAATGAAAGATTTGCTACAAATTAGGAGAATATATGCTACATATATAAACAAAATAGTAGTATCCTAACATTTAAAGAACTTTTAAGAAAAAATAAATCATCAGTTTAAAATAGAATATCAATGCAAAACTGATGCACAAAATAGAAGTATTTCACAAAGAAAAAGAAATGACTAATGAATACATGAAGAAAATACTCAAACCTCTGTAGTAATCAGAAACATGCCAATCAGAACACCATATGTCATTTTATCTTTTTCCATTTAGCAAATATTTAAGAAAGAAACAATAAGATATGGGGCAATAGGCATTCTTATTCCCTTAATAGAAGCATAAATTGGTGCAACCATTCTGAAAAGTAATTTAGCATGGTCTAGGAAAGTTGAAGACACACATACTCCTACAACTCAGCAATTCCACTTCTAGGTATACATCCCTGAGCAACTCTTACACATGGGCACAGAAAGGTGTACAACATAATTCCTGTGTAGCATTGTTTGTTGTTAGTAAAAGAAGAGTAAAAGAACAATAACACTAGAGTCTAATTATCCATTTACAGAAGAAATACAGAATATTCACCGGAATACTACTCAGAAGTAAAAATGATTACCTCAATAAAAAATAAATCACAAAAAACAAATTAATCAAGAGAAAAAGAAGTAAAAATGAATGGTTTACAGCATATAACATGAATGAATCTCACAATGTTGAAGGAGGAGGGAAATAAATTGCTTATGATTGCTTTATATAGATATTAACAACAAACACTCAGACAATACTGCCCATGTAATAGCCACTATACACCATACACTTTGCTTATAATGACTCATTTAATCCTCACAACAGGCTTATCAGGTAAATTCTATTTTTCAGATTGTATTTATTTATTTATTTACTTACTTACTTACTTTAGATACAGAGAGAGAAAAAAAGAGAGATGGGAGAGGCAGAGGGGGAGGCTGAGGGATAAGCAGACTCTGTGCTGAGTGCAGAGCCTGATACAGGGATTGATCCCATAACCCTGAGATCATGACCTGAGTCAAAACCAAGAGTTTGGGGTTGCCTGGGAGGCTCAGTGGTTGAGCCTCTTTCTGTGTCTCTCATGAATAAATAAATAAAATATTAAAAACAAAACAAAACAAAAACCAAGAAAGAGTTGGACACTTAACCAAGCCACCCAGATGCCCCAAGTAAATTCTATTTTTAATCTCTATTTCATACATGAAGAAAGAGGCATGGAGAAGTAATATGCCCTAATCACATGACGGCAGAACCACTGGCATGAAAATCTGTGCTCTTAGACCCTTGACATTACAGTCTCTCAAAAATATGCAAAACTAAACAAGATAGTATTTAGGCAGATATGCATAATTACCAAAACTATGAAGAAAATAGACAACAATAAACACAATTAAGGGAAATGTTATTGACGGAAAGAAAGGGGGTCATAACTGGTAAAGATTCATGTGGAGACTTCAAAGTTTTAATAATGCTCTAATTCTTTTTTACTATTTTAATTCCAGTATATTAATATACAGTATTCTATGAGTTTCAGGTATATAATAATTCAACAATTCTGTACATTTTATCAGTGCTTATCATAATAAGTATTCTCTTGATTCCCTTCTCCTATTTCACCCATGCCCCCACTGAACTCCCCTCTGGTAACCATCAGCTTGATTTCTATAGTTAAATCTATTATTTTTATCTTTTATTAATATGTTCATTTCTTTTGTTTCTTAAATTGAACAAGTGAGATCATATGGTATTTGTCTTTCTCTAACTGACTTATTTCACTTAACATTATACCCTCTAGATCCATCCATGTTGTTGCAAATGGAAAGATTCCATTTGTTTTCCTAGCTGAGTAATATTCCATTGTATAAAACACTACATCTTCTTTATCCATTCATCTATTGTTGGCACTTGGACTGTTTCCATAATTTGGCTATTGTAAATAATGCTGTAATAAAAATAGGGGTGTATGTATCCCTCTGAATTAGTGTTTTTGTATTCTTTGGGTAAATACCTAGTAATATGATTGCTAGATCACAGGGTAATTCTATTAACTTCCTGAGGAACCTCCATACTGTTTTCCACAGTGGCTGCATCAGTATGCATTCCCACCAACAGGGTTCCCCTTTCTCCATATCCTTGCTAACAGTTTTTGTTTTTCTTTGTGTTGTTGATTTTAGCCATTCTGACGGGTGTGAGGTACTATCTCATTGTGATTTTGATTTGCATTTCCCTGATGATGAGTGATGTTGTCATCTTTTCATGTGTCGGCCATCTGTGTATCTTCTTTGGAGAAATGTCTGTTCATGTCTTCTGCCCACCTTTTAATTAGATTACTTGTTTTTTGGGGTGTTGAATTGTGTATTTTTTAAAAAGATTTATTTGAGAGTGTGAGAGCAGGTGCCTGCATGCAAGCAGGAGATGGGGCAGAGGGAGGAGGAATCCTCAAGCAGACTCCCTGCTGAGCACAGAGCCCAAAAGGGGGCTCAATCACAGGGCCCCGAGATCATGACCTGAGCTGAAATCAAGAGCTGGACGCTCAACCAACTGAGCCACCCAGGCTCCCCCAGGTTTTCTATTCTGTTCCATTGATCTATGTGTCAATATTTGTGCCAGACAATACCATTTTGATGTTTACAGTTTTGTAGCATATCTTGAAACCTAAGTTTGTGATCCCTCTAGTTTTGTTCTTCCTCTACACGACTGCTTCGGCTACTCAGCGGTAGCCGAATTTGGTTCCACACAACTCTACACGAGTTGTAGTAGTTCTTCCTCTACACTCTTCGGCTACTCAGCAGCCGAATTTGGTTCCACACAAATTTTAGAGTTATTTGTCCTAGTTCTGTGAAAAATGCGGTTGGTATTTTGATAGGGATTGCATCAGTCTGTAGGTTGCTTTGGGTAGTATGGCCGTTTTAGTAATATTTGTTCTTCCAATCCATGAGCACGGAATGTCTGTCCCATTGCATTGTGTCATCTTCAGTTTCTTTCATTAGCGTATGATAGTTTTCAGAGTATAAACCTTTCACCTCCTTGGTTAAGTTTATTCCTAGGTATTTTCTTATCTTTGGTGTATTTCTAAATGGGACTGTTGTCTTAATTTATCTTTCTGCTGCTTAATTATTAGTGTGTAGAAATGCAAAAGATTTCTGTATTACTGATTTTGTATCCCATTTATCAGTTCTAGTAGTTTTTGGTCGAATCTTTAGGGTTCGTTGATCAATTCTAGTAGTTTTTTGGTGGAATCTTTAGGGTTTTCTACATATAGAATCATGTCATCTGCAAAGAGTGAAGTTTTACTTCTTCCTTACTAAAAAGATGCCTTTTATTTCTTCTGGTCTCCTTGCTGTAGCTAGGACTTTCAACAGTATGTTGAATAAAAGTGGGGAGAGTGGACATCATTGTCTTGTTCCTGATCTTAAGGGAAAAGCTCTCAGTTTTTCACCATTGAGTAGGATGTTGGCTCTGGGTTTTTCCATATATGGCTTTTTTTATGCTGAGGTGATATTCCCTCTAAACCTGCTTCATTGAGGGTTTTTATCATGAGTGGATGTTGTACTTTGTCAAATGCTTTTTCTGCACCTATTGAAATGATCATGTTTTTTAACCCTTTCTCTTATTGATGTGACGTATCTTGTGGATTGATTTGTGAATAGTGAAGCACTCTTGCACCGCAGGATTAAATCCCATTTGATTGTGGTAAACGACTTTTTTCATGTATTGTTGGGTTTGCTAATATTCTGTTGAGGATTATTTTGTCTATGTTCATGAGAGATATTGGCCTGTATTCCCTTTTTTTTATAGTGTGTTTATCTGGTTTTGGTATCAGAGTAATGCTGGATTCACAGAATGAATTTGGAAACTTTCCCTCTTCTTCTGTGTTTTGGGACAGTTTGAGAAAAATAAGTATTAACTCTTCTTTAACTGTTTGATAGAATTCACCTGTGAAGTTGTCTGGTCCTGGACTTTTTTCTTGGGAGAATTTTTATTACTGATTCAATATCATGGCTGGTAATCAATCTATTCAAATTTTCTATTTCTTCCTAATTCAGTGTTGGGAGGTTACATGTATGTAGGAATTTATCCATCCCTTCTAGGTTGTCCAATTTGTTGGTATCTAATTTTTCATAATATTCTCTTATAATCCTTTGTATATCTGTGTTATTGTTATTTCTCCTCTTTCATTTCTGATTTTAAGTCCTCTCTCTCTCTCTCTCTCTCTGTTTCTGATGAGTCTGGCTGAAGGTTTATCAGTTTTGTTGATCTTTTTGGAGAACCAGCTCCTGGTTTCATTGATCTGTTCTGTTTTTTTGTTTTTTTTTTTTTTAAGTTTCTATTTCATTCATTTCCACTCTTTTTATTATTTCCTTCCTTCTACTGGTTTTGAGTTTCATTTGTTCTTTTTCTAGTTCTTTGAGGTGTAAATTAGGTTGTTTGAGATTTTTTGTTGTTGTTGCTTCCTGAGATAGGCCTATATTGCTATAAACTTCCCTCTTAAAAATAGCTCTTGCTGCATCTCAAAGATTTTGGACCATTATGTTTTTGTTTTGTCTCTATGTATTATTTTTTTATTTCCTCATTGACTTCTTAGCTGACCCTTTCAGTGTTTAGTAGCATGTTATTTAACCTCCATGTATCTGTATTTTTTTTTCCAGATTTAATTTTCTGGTTGATTTCTAGTTTCATAGTGCTGTGGTCAGAAAAGATGCATGTTATGACTTCAGCTTTTTGCATTTGTTGAGACTTGTTTTGTGGCCTAATATGTGATATACCCTGGAGAATGTTTCATGTGTACTCCAAAAGAATGTGTATTCTGTTCTTTTAGAATGGAATGTTCTGAATATATCTGCCAGCTCCATCTGGTCCAATGTGTCATTCAAAGCCACTGTTTCCTTGTTGATTTCTATTTGGATGATGTATCCATTGATGTAAGTAGGGTGTTAAAGTCCCCTATTATTGGGGACACCTGGGTAGATCAGTAGTTGAGCATCTGCCTTTGACTCAGTGTGTGATCCCAGAGTCCTGGGATCAGGTCCCACATAAAGCTCCTCAAGGGGAGCCTACTTCTCCCTCTGCCCTGTATCTCTGCCTATATCTCTGCCTCTCTCTCTCTCTCATGAATAAATAAATAATTTTTAAAGTCCCCTATTATTGTATTACTATTGATTTCTTCCTTTATATTTGTTATTAGCTGCTTTATATATTTGAGCGCGCTCTGCTGGGTCATAAATTGTTATATCTTCTTGTTGGAGTATTCCCTTCATGATTATGTAGTGTCCTTCTTTGTCTCTTGTTATAGTCTTTGTTTTAAAATCTACTTTGTCTGACATAAGTATTGCTATCCTGGCTGGCTGGCTTGCTTGCTTTTTTTTTTTTTTTTTTTTTTTTTTAAGATTTTATTTATGTATTTGACGGGGAGAGAGAGAAAGGGAAAGGGAGAGAGAGAGCACGTGCCAGATAGCACAAGCAGGGGGAACAGCAGAAGAAGAAAGAGAAACAGGATTCCTGCTGATCAGGGGACCAGATGTGGGGCTCAATTCCAGGACGCCAGGATCATGACCCACTGGGATCATGACCCAAGCTGAAGATAGATCCCTAACTGACTGAGCCACCCAGGTGCCTCCCTGGTATCTTTTCACTTCCATTTTCATGATAAATGCTTTCCCATCCCTTCTCTTTCAATTTGCATGTGTCCTTAGGTCTGAAATGAGTCTCTCATAGGCAGCATATAAATGGGTCTTGTTTTTTATGCATTCTGTCACCCTATGTCTTTGGAGTGTTTACTCCATTTACATTCAAAGTAATTATTGATAGGTATGTACTTAATGCCATTTTTGTTACTTATTTTATGGTTGCTTTTGTAGTTCTCTGTTCCTTTCTTCTCTTGCTATCTTCTCTCATGGTTTACTAGCTTTCTTTAACAATATACTTGGATTTCTTTCTCTTTATTTTTTGTATATTTATTGCTGGTTTTTGATTTGTGGTTATCATTAGGTTTGTAGATAACCTCTTAGGCACATAACAATCTATAGTAAGTTGATGGTCACTTAAGTTTAAAACTATTCCTTACTACCCACCCCCCACCATGTCTTAGGTATATGGTGTCATACTTTGCATCCTTTATTTTGCAAATCCCTTGATGATTTTTAAAGATATACTTAATTTTACTGCCTTGGTCCTTCCTACTTTTACTCCTGCTTATGGTCTTTCCTTTCCGCTCAAAGACTCCCATTTAACATTTCTTGTAGGGCTAGTTTAGTGATCATGGATTCCTTTAACTTTTGTTTGGGAAACTCTTTTATTTCTCCTGTTCTGAATAACAGACTTGCTAGAAAGAGTATTCTTGGCTGGGGTTTTTTTTTTTTTTTTTTTTCCTTCCCCTTTTAGCACTTTAAATATATCATGCCATTCCCTTCTGGTCTGCAAAGCTTCTGAGGAAAAATCAGCCGACAGCATTTTGGGGTTTCCCTTGATTGTGGCTATGTTCTTTTCTTTCCTGCTTTTAAAATCCTCTCCTTATCACTCCTTTTTGCCATTTTAATTACTATGTATCCTCTGTGGGTTGATTTTGTTGGGGGCTCTCTGTAACTTCCTGGATCTGGATTTCTGTTTCCTTCCCCACATTTGGGAAGCCATCAGCTATTATTTCTTCAAATAAATTTTCTGTCCCCCTTTCTCTTTCTTCTCTTTCTGGGATCCCTATAATGCAAATGTTAAGTAATGTTCTTAAGCTGAGCTGGAGATGCACACGTTTTCATTTCATTATGCTCTACACCCTGCATTATATTCTTTTGGATATATCAACTACTTTATAATTCTTTTGGGTATATCAACTATTTTATAATTTCAATTAAGTGAAAAGCAAGTCATATAAAATCCTTCCTGAAACTGAGGATAGAATTGGCAAGTATAGAAACAGAAATACATACTCACACATAATCAAGAGACATCTAATAAACAGTAAAAAAAATAAATCACTGGGGCATCTGGGTGGCGAAGTCAGTTAAGTGACCAACTCTTGGTTTCAGCTCGGGTTGTCAGATCAAGTCCCACATTGGGGCACCACTCAAGTGTTGAGACTGCTTCAGATTCTCTCTCTCTCTCTCTTTGCCCCTCCAACTTGTGCTCCCTCTCTCAAATAAATACATAAATCTTAAAAAAGAAAAAAAAAGAAAAATCACACGTAGTTATATAAAAGTCTCACTTCTATTAAAAAAAATAATAAAGTCACTGAAATTTAGTCTGTCCAGCCAAAATCTGGAATGGATCAAAGGCTTTTGAATGGCCTTTATGGTTAGAACTCTTAGAGAAATGGGAACTTTTCTTCTAGAGCTTTTTTCCCCCTCCTACATTATATTTGTTTGCTTTTCTTTGTTCTATAGTCACAACACCATCTCTAACTTTTATATACATTTATATACAAGAGGGGCTTCTTGTATATAAATTGTAAGGAAGAATGGACAAGAATATGCTTTAGAAAGTTTACTATGAAAAAAGAATCAACAACCCAAAACTATAGCACAAATTTTATATACATAGGAGATATGAAAGACACACTCAGGAAACTTGATCCTGACATTAAGATTGTTTCCTTATAAGAAAAACAAACAAAAGAACTAACTTAGCCGAAATGGTAAAATTACTCTGATTTTTACAATAGCATTAATTAGCTCCAAATGTAGTAATTTATAAACTAAAATATAAAACCATAGGTATCATTTTGAACACATGAAAAACAAAAGTAAACTCATGTATTTCCTTAGATTAGCTCAACTTCTTTTTTTCAGGAGACTCTAATCTCACAGGGTTATTTTAAAGATAGCACTAGGGATGCCTGGGTGGCTCAGTGGCTGAGTGTCTGTCTGCCTTTGGCTCAGATTGTGATCCCAGGTCCCAGGACTGAGTCTCACATGGGGTTCTCCGCAGAGAGCCTGCTTCTCCCTCTGCCTATATCTCTGCTTCTCTGTGTCTCTCATGGAAAATAAATAAAAATCTTTATAAATAAAGCACTAAAAGCAAAAGTCACATAAATTCAAAATTATATTGGGAATACTTTAAATCATCCATATAGTATTACACTATCTTGCAATAAATCCAACACAACCAGAGATTTTTCCTAGTATGGAACAGTTCGCTACTTTCAACTGAACACAGTTAAAGTAGCTGGCTTATGCTCAGGAGCTATGCCATGAGAAAAGCATCTATGTAGTACCAGAATCACATAGCATCCTTATACTATGGGAGGCACAAAAACACTGTAGAGAAGAAAATCATGGAATAGAATGGCAAAAAGAATCTAAATTTAAATTTAATTGCTTTTTTTTTTAATTAAGATTTTATTTATTTGACAGAGAGAGAGAGAGCACAAGTAGGCAGAGCTGCAGGCAGAGGGAGAGGGAGAAGCAGGCCCCTCGCTGAGCAGAAAGCCTGACATGGGCCTGATCCCAGGACCTTGGGATCATAACCTAAGCTAAAGTAGATGCTTAACCAACTGAGTCACTCACCCAGGTGCCCCAATTTAACTGCTTTTAACTCTTTTATTTACTATTCCCTGAACAAGGATGGTTGAACGTGAATATATACAATTCTACTGTATTATTCCTCACATTTGTATTCCAGAATTCTACAGGGAAAGTTATGAGGAAAAAAATGCACTGATTGTCCATCTGCCAAAAATATGTTTTTGTTCACTCACTAAAATTTAAGCTAAAAATGCTGTATTAAACCATCATTACCTTAAAGTAGAATATTGTACCACAAGCATAAAGTTTTCATTTTTGGATTTTTCTTTCTTTGGTTTCTATTTCTTAGGATGTGTAATGTGCTTTCAAGTTATAAATGACATTTAGAGTGAAGAAAAATCCGTCTTTCAAAATTTTTAAAGATTTTATTTATTTAAGAGAGAGAAAGAGTGTGAGCTAGAGAGGGAGAGTGAGTGAGGGAAGAGAAAGCATGAGTGAGGGAGAGAGGAAGATGGAGAAGACAACTCCCTGCTGAGCAGGGAGCCCAACACAAGGCTTGATCCCAGGGTCTTGGGATCATGACCTGAGCCAAGGGCAGATGCTTAACCAACTAAGCCACCCAGGTGCCCCCCAAATTTTTTATCTCATCAAGTAAGTAAAAACAATGTAAGGAATCTTAGACTCTCCGCATGGCCAAAGGATTCAGCAGTAGGTCATCTAGTCAATCTCCTATTCAATCAATGAATCCTAAGAATTCTGGAGTACATTAAATAATGGTCTAACTGGCATAATTTGTCTAACAGGAAACAATTTATAACTTATTAAGTTGTATCACTGGCTCAATGTTCCACTTAGGCACTGAGCCAAATGAACAGCAACAAACTATAGCATCATCACCAATAGTAAAATAAAAATGCCCAATACTAAACTTACAGGATTAATAACATTCAATTTTTAATGAATAGTGAACTGTTCAGGTTTGCAATAAAAATTAATTTACAAACAGATTCATGGAAAGGTAGAAAGAACAAAGGGCTGGTTTTGTTTTTTTTAAGCCCACTTCCCAAAAGAAATATTCATTAAGTTCCTATATATACATAGGGAGTCAGTGAATTTGAAATTTGTTGATATTCCAGTTCAACTTTTTTTTTTTTATAGGCTATTTATGTTAGGGTATCCTGAATAGAATAATACCTTATTTTAAGAACAATTTTAAGAAAATTAGAATATCTAATTTTAAGAACAGATTATTCTAATTTTTAAATAGCTAAAACTAAAAACTGTTCTCTTTTATCAGACCAGAGGTTTAAAAACAACAAATTAATCTCGGCAATCCTGAAGATTGGTATTTGAGAAGGGAATACTGTTGCAGTTTGAATGTCAAAACTTTCCAGCCACATACTCCCAAGCCCTGATTGCCATTTAGACCATGTGTTCTTGACCAGGGCATCGTACATCCTAAAAGCTCTTAAGATTTAGCAATACCCTAAGATTATGTAGAAATTTGAATGTACATGTGTCTATGTACTTTCTGGGCCAGATTGTTTAACTTTCATCAGAATCTCAAAGGATACTGTAACTACCAAAAATTTAAGAACCGTGGATTTAAACAGTATTTCATGATCCTTATCTATCATCTGACTTTAATTTTCGGTTTCTGCCTTTCTCATTTCATTTTTAAATTTTATTTATTTACTCATGGGAGACTGAAAGAGAGGCAGAGACATAACAGGCAGAGGGAGAAGCAGGCTCCCTGCGGGGAGTCTGATGGAGGACTGGATCCCAGGACCTGGGATCACGACCTGAGCCAAAGGCAGATACTCAACCACTGAGCCGCCCAGGTGCCCCTCTGCCTTCCTCATTTTAATCTTCCCACTCATCTTGCCCACAAAATTCTTTCTTTGGTCTTGATATGTGGCTTCTTTATTCACTCTTGAGAGACAGTAAGGGAAAACTAGAGCTTCATAAAATTAGGAAAGAACCTATCTACTTAAAACTGCAGTCAAAGGTGGTTTAAAAAAACTGAAACTGTAATATTAAAGAAACATTTTTAAAAAAGCTTTCTGAGAACTTTGTCTTTCAGTTAGTTATGCAACCAATTTTATCTTTTAGTTGATCTCCTGCCTTCGAATTGAGAAAACAATTGGTGAACTGAATTTGCAATTCAGCTATCTTCACCTTTGCCTTTTAAGGCATGTTAAGACTTAACATAAAACTATACATGACCGCCCCTAAAAAAAGTACCATCACCCCTAACCCCACAATACAAATATACATGAGTGACTTCATTAAATGTTATTCCTTCAAGAATTAAACCTTCACTTATAAAACAAAACGGTTTTCCTCTGATATAGCAAGGACTGATTTAGCAAGGAACATCCTGATGAAAAAGGGCAGAATTGCTGAGAATGCTAGCCTACTTTTACATTGACTTCCCTCCTCTAAGCATCTGTTAAGTGTGGGATGAGAAAAAGGTGCTGGAATCTGGAGAGGCAGACTAGAATAAAAATATATTTGATTCCAAGATTTTAAAAGAGAGAGACAGAAATGTCACTGGAAAAATTATAGAAATAAGAAGGTTAAAAACAGCTCTGCTCCCCTTTACTGACAAATAACTTCACATATTTTCTGTACACATCATCTCTTCAATTCTTTAACCCTCTGTGATCTGACTCCCTTTCCTTCACAATCCTCTCTCCTTATCCAAGCCATTAACACAAGACTTGGAAATCGGTCCATGGCTCTTTATCTCTACCACAGTCCAAAACAACTTTGCCTCTTATCTGACTAGTTATAAGCCTTCCTCTGATCAACTGTGTACAAAGTAGTCAGTGTAATTTTTTACAATGTAAAATGGATCATAGCACTGCATAACAATTCCATGGCTTTCTAACACATATTCAAATTAAATTCAAACTCTCAGCACTTGAGAATTCAGTATGGCACAATAATTCAACATTGCCCAAGAAAAAAGTGCTCGGTAGAGAGCCCAGCAGACCACAAATGCTGAGTAAATGTTAGCATATTAAGGTATAGCTCCTGACTGCCTCTCTTGCCTTGAGGTGACACTCTCCCCAGCTATGAGCCTTTCAGTTACCTAAAAGCTCTTTCCCACTTGGGGCCTGCTATTTATTTACCTCTGTCTGTAATGCTTTTCTTTCAGACTCTTCACTAACTTCTGTCTTGTATTCATACATCAAGTCTCAACCTAAATGTCTTCCCGTTGATGAAGGCTTCTTTTTTCTTCTTTGTAAATGCTATTCTCTGTTATTCTATATTGTACTACTCTTTTTATTTCCTTCACAGTGCTTATATTTTGTAAATTTTTTTGTTTCATTGGTTAAATTCTTGAACATTACCAGATGACTGAGCTTCGATCCAATAAATACTCTAACTTGCTTAATGTATAAGAATCAATGGATTCTCTTCTTTCTATCCAAAAACATAAGTATACCTCCTCTTACCAACAAGCTAAAAAATTGGTCACTAATATAAATATACCACAGCCCACGCTATGATTCATTATATGTACACACTTCCCTTAATTGTTAAATAAATAAAACTCTGTGTTCAACAACATATTACACTAAGTGCTGGAAGAAGAGGAACCACGATGAGAAACTAAAGATTATTTCCACCCTTAAGGTCTTGAATGACATAAGTATAGGATAGGAAAGACAAAAAAGAGGAGCATTTCAAGTAGGGGATGGGGCAGAATGAACAGTCATGATATATACGTAAAAATGTATACTTCACCAAAACTAAGATATCAGAGATTGCAAGATATGTTGCACTAAGAAAAAGATTCTGCCAACATTAATTTTTTTGCCAACATTAATTATTAATAGTTCATTAACTGTGAAATATCATCAGTAGTAAGATGCATACCAATATGAAGGATGGATCCCAGTTTCAGAGATATTGAATTGTAAGGAAAAGAGGAAGAGGAGAAAGGAGAAGAGAAGAAGAAAAAGAAGGGGAAGAGAAGAAAAATGTTATTAATGTAAAACCAGTCTTCTTTTTTTTTTTTTTTAAGATTTTATTTATGTATTCATGAGAGACACAGAGAGAGATAGAGAGAGGCAGAGACCAGGCAGAGGGAGAAGCAGGCTCCATGCAGGGGGCCAGACGTGGGACTCAATCCTGGGTCTCCATCCTGGGTCTCCAGGATCACACCCGGGGCTGCAGGCGGCGCTAAACCGCTGTGCCACCGGGGCTGCCCTAAAACCAGTCTTCTAAGAGTCTCAAAAAGTCTCAATGATATGGAATATTAGTTATTCACTGAAGTTTCTGATCAGGAAGAGGAGAAAAAAACCCTAAAAAGAGAGTTCATAGAGCAACCCATACTTTTTAAATTGTTTTCATTTGTCTTGCATATCTTTGCCTTTCCCCTTATTTTTAGTTTTTTTTATTTTTTATTTTTATTTATTTATGATAGTCACACACAGAGAGGCAGAGACATAGGCAGAGGGAGAAGCAGGCTCCATGCACCAGGAGCCCGACGTGGGATTCGATCCCAGGTCTCCAAGATCGCGCCCTGGGCCAAAGGCAGGCGCTAAACCGCTGCGCCACCCAGGGACCCCTATTTTTTAGTTTTTCTAAATCACTTTGTACACCTCTTATATACAGCATAGACTTGAGTCTTGCTCTGTGATCCAAACTGAAAATCCTGGGTTTTTTGAAAACTGTGTTAAATATAATTTAAAAAAATATTTTAAAATCCATGTACTTCAAAACTCCTAATTGACTTGTGAATCATAGGCTGTGGCCTTAAAACGCAAGTATAGGGATGCCTGGGTGGCTGGGTGGTTGAGCGCCTGCCTTTGGCTCAGGGCCTGATCCCAGGATGCCGGGATTGAGTCCCACATCGGGCTCCCTGCATGGAGCCTGCTTCTCCCTCTGCCTGTGTCTCTGCCTCTCTCTCTCTCTCTGTGTCTCTCATGAATAAATAAAATCTTAAAAAAATATATTAAAATATAAAAAAGTATAACTGAAAATTATAATAGCAAATTAAAAATATTAAATACATATAGTAAAAATAACGAGCGGTGCCTGGTAGCTCAGTCAGTTAAGCATCTGACTCTTGATTTCGGCTTAGGTCACAATCTAGCGATTGTGGGATCAAACACTGTGTTGGCCTCTATGCTAAGCATGGAGCCTGCTTGGAATTTTCTCTCTCTCCCTCTCCCTCTGCTCCTCCTCCTCTAAAAAAAAAACAGTAATAATAATAAAAAGATTCCATCTCAAACCTCATGAGCCACTTATAAATATATAGCTTTAAATGCTTAGAGGTGTGCCTGGGTTCAACTGAGGTCACGGTCTCAGGCTGTGGCATCGAGCCCACATTGGGCTCCACACTCCAGCAGAGTCTGCTTGTCCCTCTCCCTCTGCTCTTCCTCCCATCTCTCACTGTTCACTAGCTCGCTCTCCCTCAAATAAAAATAAGTAAAACTTTTTAAAAAATGCTTATGTTAGAGTGATCTTGAGCCTTCAGGAGAAAGATGGTAAGTCTCTGGAAGCTGAGTATTCTGTGTGGTGTGCAAGGAGGCCAAGCTCTGTTTCTCCAAATTCCAGTGGTCAGATCTGCTCATGTTTCAGCATTTCTCCAGGAACCTGCCCCAGGATGGTATAGAACACAGTACATTCACCTGTCACCCAACCACTATTCTGGTTCTAAGGCTGCATCTCTCCACTGGACTGGTGAAAGAGTTGTCAGTGTTTTGCTCCTGGGCCTAATTCCAGCTGCTTATTTGAAACTAGCTCTGCAATGGACTACTCCCTGCCTGCAGCCCTCACTCTCCACAATCACTGGTGCCTTGACAAGTGATTACTATGTTCAAGGGGATGCTTTGCAGAAAGCAAACGCAGGTATTTTGGCATTCTCAGCTTTAACCTTTGCTGGGCTTTGTTATTTCAACTATCAAGATGTGGGCCAGGCTAGGGAAACTCTGATCTTTTTGACTTAATACCTTGAAAATTGATTGTACATCTCTTAGCCTCTGCTCTATCATGCCATTCAACTTGCCAATAAGGAAGAAATAACAGGGACACCTGGATGGCTCGGGTTGAGCATCTGCCTTCATCTCAGGGCGCAATCACGGGGCCCAGGATCAAGTCCCACATCCAGCTCCTTGCGGGGAGCCTGCTTCTGCCTTATGTCTCTGCCTCTTTCTCTGTGTCTCATGAATAAACGAAACCTTAAAAAAAAGGGGGGGGGATAACAGGTAAGTCCATTGATGAGATAAACCTCTTCTCCTAATCACCTGGCTATTTTTTAGAATTTAGTCTTTGAGGAAAAGGTTTAAGAGGAATTGTATCCCAGAAATTTGGAGACTGGGTGCCTTACTCTGATGAGTTTACGGGGTTGTCTCTCAGCTTCTCACAAGACTCACAGCATAACTATTATGTATGAGCTTTTATCTGTTAGTTTATCAAATTCTAAAAGAGAATTCAGTTTTATTACTATCAATACCTGATCAAACTTCTGTATTTGTCCTGGGAATGACAGAGAAAGGGAAAGCCTGTAAATTCATAAATAAGGACTTTGTAGAAAATTAATGGTTAATTTTTGAAAATTTCCCTCTGTCCAGTCATACCAGTTACTGATGGTTATGTGTCCTAGGCAAACTTTAAAATTAGGAAATACTGATATTTCACACATTATTAACTTCTAAATCCTGCAAAGAAGAAGAACCTGGAAAGCTTCTGAGTATAGAGAAGTTCAATGTAGGGAAGAGGTCCCCTCATAGATGTATCAGAGTACTATAGATTCTAAACCAAGACTTAATCCTCAAATGTGTTTACTTGTTCTAAAATAATATCTACAAATACAAAACTAAGTAATAAACTGTTATTTTCCCACTGTCGAAATCTGATGTTAAAATGTATTCTATGAAAATAGTTATTTTGAAAAATAAAATGCTATATAATAAAAAATAAAAATAAAAAATATAAATAAATAAAAATGATTGTTAGAAAAAAGCCTAACAATTGGTGAGCTAAGCATCTATCTGAAGGAGTCAGAAAAAGAAAAAAAAAAAAAAATCCAAAGAAGTTAGAATAAAATTCTACTTCCAGTAACACATTAAGCTAGATTATTCACCCAATTCTCTCACTGAAAACAGCTAAAAGTGATGGGTAAAATTTCATTTCAAAAAATATTAAAAACGCTGAAGAGATGACAAGATCAATAAAGAATAACCAGAACAAAATCTATGAGAAAGCAGAAACTCAGAGATAAGTGGCACAATGAAATAGTTTTTATCTTGTATACATCTGCCTAACTCATCAAGTTAATAAGCTTCAATTTTGATAATCTCTTGGGAGAAAAAGAGAAATCAAAGAATAAGACCTACCCAACATCAAAAATCTAACAGGAGACTCTCCATAAAACTGCCCCCCCCATTCACTCTTCTCCTGAGTATGAAACTTTTGAATGGGGGCCCCCCACCCCCCCCTTCAAAAGTTTCATACTCAGGAGAAGAGTGAATAGGAAAAGTAAGCCCAGTCCATCCCTTCATCACCAAAGGACAAGCAAATTTGTCCTAATGCAGAAGAGAACAAGGATTCCTAAGAGGTTGTAAAGACAAGCAAGCCCACATGCATATTTGCAATCCAAAGTCACCCCGTTAGTGTAGCCTAAAACCTTAAGGGATAAATTCAGTCACCAAATTGCAGTACCCTGAGGTTTTGGAGAGGGGCAAAGAGAACTAAAGGTTCTTTTCTTTCTTTTCTTTTTTCTTTTTTTTCCTCCCTCCCTCCCTCCCTCCCTTCCTTCCTTCCTGACATAGAGAGAGAGAGGCAGAGACACAGGAGGAGGGAGAAGCAGGCTCCATGCTGGGAGCCTGACGTGGGACTTGATCCCAGGACTCCAGGATCACGCCCTGGGCCAAAGGCAGGAGCTAAACTGCTGACCCACCCAGGGATCCCCTAAAGGTACCCTCTTAAAGCAATGTGTTTACTTCTTGGGCTCCAGAAAAGAACCATAAATACTTTTTCCAGGGAAAATAAGCAATTTACAGTAAAAGTCTCACCCAGGACAAATAAAAAGAAAACCTATACCTAGGCACAGCATACAAAACTTCAGAAAACTAAAACTAAAGACTTCAAAAGCAGCCAGAGGTTTAAGAAAAAAAAAAGGACACATTCACTTAAGTGAAGAACTATTAGGTAGCCAATTTATCAAGAGCAACAATGGAAACCAAAACAGAGTGGAATTATTTCTTCCAGTGACTACAAAAATACTGCCAGCCCATAATTTTATACCTAATGAAATATCTATCAAAGAAAGTGATATAGGCTTCAGACAATATAGCTGAGAGTTTACTACAGAAAATCCTAGTAAAGAGAATTCTAAAGAAAAAGAAATTCTCCAAAAAAGAAAGAAGTGATCCAAATGGAAAAATCTGAAATTCCAGAGGAATCAAGAGCACACAAAGTTGGAACAGACATCAAATTCAGAGGCTCACTGTCACCATTTTCTGCCATATAGACTGAAGAACAGAAAAGGCAGTTGACAACAAGAAAAGAGGAAGACTCAAAGGGAAGAGAAATAAAGTCCTAGTAAGCACTATTAAGCCCCTGGGTCCTGATGTTCTCAAGTTCTACTGAAATCCTCTTCTTGGAAAATATGAGATACCCTAAAGTCCCTACATTAGATTCTGCTTTTCACTTAAAAGGTGTGTAAAGGAGGCCAGCCCAGGTGGCTCAGCGGTTTAGCACCACCTTCAGTCCAGGGCCTGATCCTGGAGTCCCAGGATTGGTCCCACGTCAGGCTCTCTACATGGAGCCTGCTTCTCCCTCTGTCTGTGTCTCTGCCTCTCTCTCTCTCTCTGTGTTTCTCATGAATAAATAATTTTTTTTAAGTGTGTAAAGGAGAAAGGCCAAAAATTCATGAAACAGAAAACATATAGAGAAAATCAAAGTCAAGCATGGGTTTTTGATAAAGCTAAGAAAATTTATAAACCCTCTAATATAATTGATGAAGGAAAATAGAAGTCACAAAAATATTAGGAATAAAAAAGAAATACTAAGCAGAAATTTAACAGATAAGGAAAAAATGCTTTGAACAACTTTATGCCAAATACTTTAAAAACCCAGACAAAATGGATGGATTCCTGAAAAATTTTTTTCTAAAAACTGCCCTAACTAGAAACAGAAATTTTAAATAAAACCATTTAGAAAACTGAATACATACCTCCAAAAAAAAAAAAAAAATACTAAGCCCACACACTCTCCCCACAATACTAAGAGTTGAACAGAAGTTCAACCAAACTTTCAAGAAACAGATCATTCCAGTCTTACATAAACCCTTAGAGGAGGCAGGGCAGTAGGAAGAAATAGTTCCCAATTCATTCTTTGAGGCCAGTATAATCTGAATACCAAAATCAAACAAAGATAACATAAGAAATAAAATTATAGGCCAATATCACCTATGAACATATATGTAAATATCCTAAATGAAATAATAATAAACTAAATCTACTTGTATATGAAAAAAGACCAACATATTAAGTTTGGTTCATTCCAGCAATGCAAGGGTTAATTTAACATTTAAAAATCTAATAAATTTTGAGGCACCTGTGTAGATCAGATGATTAAGAGTCTGCCTTCGAGGAAGGAAAAAAAAAAAAAAGATTTGCCTTCGGCTCAGGTCATGATCTCCGGGTCCTGGGATCGGGGCTCCATATTGAGCTCCCCAAGTGGGGAGTCCACTTCATCTCCTCTCCTGCCTCTCCCCTCTGCTTGTGTGCTCTCTCTCTCTCTCTCTCTCTCAAGTGAATAATGAATACATAAAATCTTTTTTTTAAAAAATTTAATTAAAAAAAAGGAAATCTAAAAAAAAAAGAAAGAAAAGAAAATCTATGTCATTCACTACCTTAACAGAATACAGAAGAACTACCATATATTATTCCTCTCACAAGTACAGAAAAACTGTCTGATAAAATTTAATACTCATTCTTCCCACACCAAAAAATAGCCAACTAGCAACAGAAAGGTCTTTAACCTATAGAGTATGAAAAATCTACAGCAAACACTATTCTTAATGTTAAAACATAAGAAACGTTTGCTTTTAAAAATTAAGTGCAGCATTAGGAATGCCCACTATTAACACTTTTTTTGAATACTGTACTGGAAATCCTAACTAGCACAGTAAGGATAAAGAGAAAAGACGTAAATATTGGACAGGAAGACACAATTTGCATTCAAAGTATTTTAACAAAACAATTTAGTAAGGTGACTGAACACAGACCTATATTCTATACCAAAAAAGCTTACATCAGCAAATAAAAATGGAAAGAAAAACAAGAGGAAAAATATACTATTTACAGTAGTAACAAGAAATAAGTTATCTAATAATTCATAGAGAAGACATGAGAGAGCTTTATGAAGAAAAAAGAAAAAACTTTGCTGAGAGATATTTTTAAATATCTAGTTTAAATAACTAGAAATATACCATGTTCAAGGATAGGAAGGCTCAGTATGATAAAGAGAATTAAATGCATGTGTACATTAAAAGTTATAAAGATCTTTAAAAAATAAGTTACAGAGATCTTAGGCCCATATATAAGTCATTTTATTTGTTTATTTTTTAAAGATTTTATTTACTTGAGAGACAGAGAGACAGTACAAGCAGGGGGAAGAGCACAGGGAGAGGGATAAGCAGACTCTCAGCTGAGCAGGGAGCTGAAAAAGGAGCTTAATCCCAGGATCTAAGCCAAAGTCAGATGCTTAAGGGACTGAGCCACTCAGGTGTCCTAGAAGGCAAATCCTCTATTTTAAAATAACAGCTTTGGAATATTTGTGTAACTTGACTCAAATCACTTCCATTTATGAGTATTTTTGCAATTGTTATAGACTTCTTGGTCACTAATCACAGACATTTTACTTTAAATTGTAGTAATAGTGGATATGGCACTTTAAAATTCTTACAGTTGCAATAAAGAAGTATGATTGAAGAGTACATGATCAATGTATGACTAACTGAGTCCTAGCTGAATGTGCTATGGCCCCCACTGGTTCAAAGAACAATCAATGTGCACATTCAACACAATGTAAGTTCTGATAACTATTGCAAGTGATGAGATGTTGCCAACATTTTACATAACACATAAGGTTTGGGTTCTTGGTAATCACATGTGAACATTGCCAAAATATCTTCTTAAAAACCATCTAAAAATGTAAACATTTATTCTGAATATAAATTGCATCTATAAGAGAAAAACAGACAAAACACATTCATAATACAATGATCATATGGGGCTCAAAGGGTATCTACAGCAGACCTATGTATGGTCATTGTACATAAAATACACTTCTACATGTGAAGTCCATAAGCAGTTGCCTCATTTGCTCTACCACAGATTTGAAATTGATCAAACGTATGATTTTCCTTAGGTCTAACATTTTCAAATTTAATTTTGGTTTATGTGAATTTTGTGATATTTTATATTGCTGCTTAAACTTTCCTTATTTAATTTCCTAGTAGAATTAGAAATAATGATCATTTGTTTTACTAACTGCTACACCATAATAATACTGACAGCTAACATTAATTTATTAATTGCTTAATGTGTGGCAGGCACTGTTAGAAGTGCTTTTGTACATATTAAATAATTTAATCTTCACAACAACTTTACCAGGAGGATAATATTACTCTCACCATTTTACAGGTAGGAAAACTGAGGTAGAGAAAAAGTTAAGTCACTTTCCAAATGTCACACAAGTAAGTGGAAAGCTTAGGGATTCATACCCAGGGGTCTGTCTCCAGAGCCCAGACCCTCAATTACTATGTTACACCTCTTTTCAGAATGTTTAAAAGACACATAAAATTGTCACGGACAAAAAAACTCACCATTAAGAAAATTACCAGTAACAGTTAAACAACAGTTAAGCATTATTAATAGCAATACAATTTATCACATGTTGATACTTAACAGCTATTTCAAAGTTTCATGGCTATAATTAAGTTTTGAAGTTGGACAGACCTGGCTCTGAATCTTGGCTGTGCCCTTTACAAGCTGTGTGACTTTGGACAAGTTTCGTAACTTCACCAAGCCTCAGTTTCCTCATCTGTAAAATGAGAATAATAAACATCTCACAAAATTGTTGTTAGTAACATAATTACTGCTATTACGCTGATCAAGTAATTCCAAGCAAAACACAGGTACACAAAATACAAAGAGGAGGTTCTCAATTTCCCCCAGAAAACAGAACTTTATTCTAATGACATAAAAAGAGCCTGCTTCTCCCTCTGCCTGTGTCTCTGCCTCTCATGAATAAATAAAATTTAAATAATTAATTAATTAAAAAGATGACCACTCCAAGTTACCGTAGAAACTATAAAATCCACACACTACTGTAGAGCCACAATCTCCTCTAATTCATAACAAATAATTCCCCTAGATACAAGTCAAATGCCTAAGAGGTAAATTACTGAATCTTTGAAAGATAAAATACTGTATACACACAAAGAAAGAGACAAACGGAATAGACATTGTTGTTTGCTGACAACTCCCACAAATTTCATTCCACACATATCCTTTCTAAGACTGGTAGTAAGTATTCAAGAGCCCTGAAACACGAAGAGCTATGTCAACAAGACAGTGATTTCGGGCAATGGTAGGAAGGAATTTTTATAAGAAACAAACAAACAAACAGACATGGCATCAAAGCAAGGTAGAACCTATTGTTAGCACCAAGGAATGGTTATTCCACTTATAACTAGCATTTCACTGGTCACACAAGTTAAACTGTCACTATTATTGCTGACTTTAAAATCTCAATTTTACAATGAATAAACATATTTATATCAATATCTGCATTTACCAATAAATTATGTATAACTATTTGTGATAAGGTTGTTTACGAGCACGAGCAGGGGGAGGGGCAGAAGAAAGGGGGAAAAGCAAGCTCCCCTCCTGAGCAGGGAGCCCCAGCCCTGGATCCCAGGACACTGGGATCAGGATCTGAGCCAAAGGCAGATGCTTAACTGACTGAGCCATCCAGGTGGCTCACTTAATAATACATTATAAAAACCTTTTCTTTTTGGGGAGCCGGGGTGGCTCAGCAGTTTAGAGCCCCCTTCAGCCCAGGGCATGATCCTGGAGACCCAGGATTGAGTCTCATGTCAGGTTCCCTGCACGGAGCCTGCTTCTCCCTCTGCCTGTGTCTCTGCCTCTGTCTCTGTGTCTCTCATGAATGAATGAATGAATGAATGAATGAATAAAAAATAAATAAATAAAAGCCCATGTCAATTATACTCAAAAATATTTAAGAGTAATAAAAGTAAAATTTAAACCCCAGATACAGACACACATAAATACAGTAACTGATCTTTCATAAAACAACAAAGGCAATACAATGGAGAAAATACAGTCTTTAACAAACGGTACTAGAAAAACAAGCAAAGAAAAAAAAAAGAATTTAGACATAAAGACTAAACACCCTTCACAAAAATTAACTCAAAATGGATTATAGGCCTAAATATAAAATGCAAAACTATGAAACTACTAGAAGACAACATAGGAAAAAACCTAGATCAAGTATAATAATGACTTTTTAAATGCAAGACCAAAGGCATGTTCTGTCAAAAAAATACTTGAGGAATTGGACTTCCTTAAAATTAAAAACCTCTGCTTGCCATAAGACACTGTCAAGAGAATGAGAAGAAGAGCCACAGGATGGAAGAAAATATTTGCAAAAGACACATGTGATAAAGGGCTATTATCTTAAATATACAAAGAACTCTAAAAATTTAGCAATAAGAAAACAAATCAATTTAAAAATGGGCAAAGGACTTGACACTTATCTTGACAAAGATATACATGTGGCAAAAAAACATATAAAAGGTGCTCAACATCATATGTCATTTAGGAACTACAAATTACAACAAGATACCACTACATATGTATTACTAGAATGTCCAAAATCCAAAACACCAACAGCACCAAAATCTGGCAAGGATGTGGAGCAAGAGCAACTTTTATTCATTCTTAGCAGGAATGCAAAAATGGTACTACCACGTTGGAAGATAGTTTTGCAGTTCTTTAAAAACTCAACATACTGGGATGCCTGGGTGGCTCAGCAGTAGAGCGTCTGCCTTTGGCCCAGGGCGTGATCCTTGATTCCCGGGGTCGAGTCCCGTGTCAGGCTCCCTGTATGGAGCCTGTGTCTCCTTTCTCTCTCTCTCTCTCTCTCTCTCTCTCTCTCTCTCTCTCTCTGTGTCTCTCATGAATAAATAAAATCTTAAAAATAAAAAAAAGAATCTTGTTTGCAAAAGGTACCTAATACATTTGTACTGAATAAATAACTAAAATAAGTAACTACGGACAGAAGGTGAATTAGAGTCACAATTATCACAACAGAATTGGGGGGGGGAAAGCAAAAAAAAAAAAAAGGCAAAAAACAATAACAACAACACAGGATGCCTGGGTCACTCCGTGGTTCGTTGAGTGTCTGTCTTGGGCTCAGGTTGTGATCCTGGGGTCCTGGGATTGAGTCCCACATCAGGCTCCCCATGGCAAGCCTGCTTCTCTCCCTCAGCCTATGTCTCTGACTCTGTCTCATGAATAAATAAAATCTTTTTAATCTTTTAATAAACTCTTTATTTTTAAAAGATAAAAAAATAAATAAAAACAAAAGAAAATCCTTAATAAGGCTTATAAGGAGCTTGGCATAATTTTGTGCTTGCCCATCAGTCAAAGTACACTGGCTTTCTTTGATACCTTAAACCTATTATGCCTCTTTTTACCTTAAAGTCTCTTTAGTCCATAGTTTTAACAATGCCTTACTTTTCCTTAATTTTACTCATCCTTAAGAGCTCTGCTCAAATATCACTTCCTCAAAGCAACTGTCCTGGACCACCACCTCCTTCACCTGAACTTTCACCTAAACTAATCTCTATAATAAGCAGGTAACAAACTGTACTTCTCTTTTTTGGTTTATCACAATAGAAATAAATGTGTACTTAATACCTCTCTTCTCTGCAAGATAAAAGCTGCAGGAGGGCAGAATTCTTCTCTGTCAAGTTCACCGCAATGATTAATACATACTTAAAATTGTTTAAAATGTTATTCATTATGTTATTGTTAATTATTTAGAAAAATCAATTTAATTAATTAAATTATTTAATTATTAAATAATAGAGATATCCATTACATATTATTATACAGTAGATTTTATCTGACCAATTCTCCAGGCAAAAAAAACTATAAAATGGGATTTAAAAACAAAAATATAAACACAGAAGGCAGGCAGGATGTGAGAAGCCAAAACACCAGAGAAAAAGGAAATGTAGAATTAAGCCTGCCATTCTCCATTACTTTTTCCTCCTGAGGCAATTAGCTGCATACTAGATCTTTTGGCAGTCTTACAGGGCTGCAAAAGACAGAAATTAGAGCTCAGGGCTTATCAAGACAGGCAAGATTTGAGGGGCTGAAATTCCACAGAGGAGGCAACCACAGAAAAATAAGGCTAGACATTCTGTACTGCATTTGCCCTTAGGGTATTTACTGAATCCTAACCTGTGTGGGGAGCAAGAGGCCAAGGGAAAAAAAATCGCCTATTTTAAAGCAAAAAAGGTAAGCAGAACTTCGAGTAGGCTCACAGTGCTGGTAAAAGAAAAATTACAGTTCAGGGCCTGCCAAGAAGACTAGGCTCTGGCAAATACCCCAGGATTCCATTTGATACCTCTGAAGGACAAAACTCTCAGAGTAAGGGGAAACTGGACTTAAACCAGCCCTTAAGAAGTGTAAAACAAAGCCTCAAGTCATCTCAAGCCTATACAGAATCAAGGTCATTTGCTCCTACTTTTAACTACCACTACAAGAAAATTAAATCCTCTCTAGAGAACAATATTATCATCAAGACTCTCTATAATTTTTTATGTACATTGTCTGACATTCATTTTAAAAATTACCAGGAAGGGCAGCCCGGGTGGCTCAGCGGTTTGGCACTGCCTTCTGCCCAGGGCTAATCCTGGAGACCCGGGATCGAGTCCCATGTCAGGCTCCATGCATGGGGCCTGCTTCTCCCTCTGCCTGTGTTTCTTCCTCTCTCTCTGTCTCTCAAGAATAAATAAAATCTTAAAAAAAAAAAAATTACCAGGAATGCTAGGAGACAGGACCAAATGACGAAAGCCAAGATTTTTATCAGACAAAAAAAAAAAAAAAAGACCAAAGGAGATCCAGATATTTTAATTATCACACAAAGACTTTAAAATAACTGTGATTAGGGGCACCTGGGTGGCTAAGTTGGTTAAGCTTCTGCCTTCCTTTTGGGTCATGATCTTGGAATCCTGGGATGGAGCCCTGCATCAAGGTCCTTGCTCAGTGGGGAGTCTGCTTCTCCCTCTTCCTCCAACCCCTCCCAATCCTGCTCTTTTTCTCTCAAATAAATGGATAAAATCTTATTTTTTTTTTTTTGGATAAAATCTTTTAAAAATAAAATACCTGTGATTAAAATGTTTGGGAAAATACATAACAAGACGAGAATTTCACCAGAGAACTGGAATCTATAAAAACAAAAAATAGGGATCCCTGGGTGGCTCAGCGGTTTGGCGCCTGCCTTTGGCCCAGGGCGCGATCCTGGAGACCCAGGATCGAATCCCACGTCGGGCTCCCAGTGCATGGAGCCTGCTTCTCCCTCTGCCTGTGTCTCTGCCTCTCTCTCTCTCTCACTGTGTGCTTATCATAAATAAGTAAAATAAAATAAAAAATAATAATAATTTAAATTCTATAACTAAAAAATACATAAAAATGAAATTAATAATAAATGAGATGCTTGTAACAGCAGATTGGACTAAAAAACAGATCAATAGAAAATATCTGCTTGATGGACAAAAGGAGAGGAAAAAAAAAAGATGGAAAAAACCACATGAAAAATAGAGGATGCAAAGAAAGATGTAAAATGCAATTCTCCAGGATCCTAGAAGGAGACAGTGAAAGAGTGGAACAGAAACAATATTTTAAAAATATTCCAAATCTGACAAAATATTTCAAGCTAACAAAATATTTCAAGCTACATATTCAAAAGGGTCTGTGGAATTCAAGCAACTTAAACACAAAGAAAATCACCTAGAAGCATTACTTTAAAACCAATGAAAACCAAAGATATCGCTTCTCTAACAATAACAAAAAAAAAGGTGAAATCAGAAGATAATGGGATGTATTTAAAATGCTGAAAGAAAATAACTGGCAAGCTGGAATTCTATGCCCAATAAAAATGTCCTTCAGAAAGCTTCCAAATTCATTCTGTGAATCCAGCATTACTCTGATACCAAAACCAGATAAACACACTATAAAAAAAAGGGAATACAGGTCAATATCTCTCATGAACATAGACAAAATAATCCTCAACAGAATATTAGCAAACCCAACAATACATGAAAAAAGTCGTTTACCACAATCAAATGGGATTTAATCCTGCGGTGCAAGAGTGCTTCACTATTCACAAATCAATCTACAAGATACGTCACATCAATAAGAGAAAGGGTTAAAAAACATGATCATTTCAATAGGTGCAGAAAAAGCATTTGACAAAGTACAACATCCACTCATGATAAAAACCCTCAATGAAGCAGGTTTAGAGGGAATATCACCTCAGCATAAAAAAAGCCATATATGGAAAAACCCAGAGCCAACATCCTACTCAATGGTGAAAAACTGAGAGCTTTTCCCTTAAGATCAGGAACAAGACAATGATGTCCACTCTCCCCACTTTTATTCAACATACTGTTGAAAGTCCTAGCTACAGCAAGGAGACCAGAAGAAATAAAAGGCATCTTTTTAGTAAGGAAGAAGTAAAACTTCACTCTTTGCAGATGACATGATTCTATATGTAGAAAACCCTAAAGATTCCACCAAAAAACTACTAGAATTGATCAACGAACCCTAAAGATTCGACCAAAAACTACTAGAACTGATAAATGGGATACAAAATCAGTAATACAGAAATCTTTTGCATTTCTACACACTAATAATTAAGCAGCAGAAAGATAAATTAAGACAACAGTCCCATTTAGAAATACACCAAAGAGGGATCCCTGGGTGGCGCAGCGGTTTGGCGCCTGCCTTTGGCCCAGGGCGCGATCCTGGAGACCCGGGATCGAATCCCACATCAGGCTCCCGGTGCATGGAGCCTGCTTCTCCTTCTGCCTGAGTCTCTGCCTCTCTCTCTCTCTCTCTCTGTGTGACTATCATAAATAAATAAAAATTTAAAAAAAAAAAAAAAAAAAAAAAAAAAGAAATACACCAAAGATAAGAAAATACCTAGGAATAAACTTAACCAAGGAGGTGAAAGGTTTATACTCTGAAAACTATCATACGCTAATGAAAGAAACTGAAGATGACACAATGCAATGGGACAGACATTCCGGGCTCATGGATTGGAAGAACAAATATTACTAAAACGGCCATACTACCCAAAGCAACCTACAGACTGATGCAATCCCTATCAAAATACCAACCGCATTTTTCACAGAACTAGGACAAATAACTCTAAAATTTGTGTGGAACTACAAACCTGAATGGCCAAAGCAGTCTTGAAGAACAAAACTAAAGGCATCACAATTCTGGACTTCAAGTTACATTAAAAAGCTGTTGTAATAAAAACAGTATGCTACTGGCACAAAAGTAGATACAAAAATCAATACAACGGAACAGAAAACCCAGAAATAAACCCACAACTATATCCTCAATTAATCTTTGACAAAGCAGGAAACAACATCCAATGGGAAGGACAGTCTTTTCAACAGATAGCACTAGGAAAACTGGACAGCTACAAGCAAAAGAATGAAACTGGAAACTTTCTCACACCATACACAAAAATAAACTCAAAATGGATTAAAGACCTAATGTGAGACCTGAAACCGTAAAAATCCTAGAAGAGAACACAGGCAGCAATTTCTCTGACATTGGACCTAGCAACATGATTTTGGATACGCCTCCTGAGGCAAGGGGGGAAGAAAGCAAAAATAAATTATTGGGGGCCCTTGAGTGGCTCAGACCGTTAAGCACTTGCCTTCAGTTCAGGTAATGATTCCGGGGTTCAAGCTGTGCATCAGCCTCCCCACTCAGTGGGGAGTCTGCTTCTCCCTTTGCCCCTCCTGCTCATGCTCCTCTGTCTCTCTCAAATAAATAAATAGTTTTTAAAATTAAAAAATAAACTGTTGGGACTACATCAAAAGAAAAACTTCTACACAGCAAAGGAAATAACAAAACTAAAAGACAACATACTGAATCAGAGAAGATATTTCCAAATGACATATCTGATAAAGGGTTACTATCCAAAATACATAAAGAACTTAAACAAGTCAGGGCGCCTGGGTGGCTCAGTCCATTAGGCATCTGCCTTCAACTCCGGTCATGATCCCAGGGTCCTGGGATTGAGTTCTGCTCAGGGCTCCCTGCTCAGCAGGGAGTCTGCTTCTCCCTCTACCCTGCCCATGATCTCTCTCTCTCTCTCTCTCTCTCTCTCTCTCATGTGTGCTCTCCCTCAAATAAATAAATAAATAAATAAATCTTTTTTAAAAAGCTACACAACTCAACACACAAGAAACAAACTACTCAATTTAAAAATAGGCAGAAGATACGAACAGACATTTCTCCAAAGACGACATATAAATGGCCAAAAGATGCATGAAAAGGTGCTTAACATCAATCATTATCAGGTTATAATGCTAAGTGAAATAAGTCAGAGAATGACAAATACCATATGATTTCACTCATATTTGGAATTTAAGAAACAAAAGAAACCAACAAAAGGAAAAGAGACAAACAAAAAAACAGTCTTAACTACAAAGAAACAAATGGATGGTTACAAGAGGGAAGGATGGGTGAAACAAATGAAGTGGCTTAAGAGTACTCTTATTGTGATAAGCACTGAATAATGTATAGAACTGTTGAATCACTAATATTGTACAACTGAAACTAATATAACACTATATTTTAACTATATCGGAATTATTTCTTTAAATATGTTTAAGCATAAAAATATTACATTAGGATAAAATTATCTGAGGAAAGGAGAATGAAAATAAGAATTTATTTATTTATTTTTGAAAATAAGAATTTAAAGAGAAAGTGGAATTAAAATTTCTCATTGTAAAAAAAAAAAAAAAATAGGGGCAGCCCGGGTGGCTCAGCGGTTTAGTGCCGCCTTCAGCCCAGGGCCTGACCCTGGAGACCCGGGATCGAGTCCCACGTCAGGGTCCCTCCATGGAGCCTGCTTCTCCCTCTGCCTATGTCTCTGCCTCTCTCTCTGTCTCTCATGAATGAATGAATAAATAAAATCTTCATATAAATAAATAAATAAATAAATAAATAATAAATTTCTCATTGTTAAAAAAAATCCTTCAAAAATGAAGACAAAATAAAAAATGCTTTCAGACAAAAAGAGAACATTCGCTACCAGTAGACTCACATTGAAAAAAAGAATTATAGGGGATCCCTGGGTGGCTCAGCGGTTTCGCGCCTGCCTTTGGCCCAGGGCACGATCCCGGAGTCCCGGGATCAAGTCCCGCGGGCTCCCAGCATGGAGCCTGCTTCTCCCTCTCCTCTGCCTGTGTCTCTGCCTCTCTATGTCTATCATAAATAAATAAAAATAAATTTAAACAAAAAAAAGAAAAAAAGAATTCTATATGAAGAAAGGAAATAACCTCAGATGGAAGCATAGTAACATAGGAAAGAATCAAGACTACTAGAAAGAGGAAATATGTGAATAAAATAAAATTAATTACAGATTTAAAACCATAAAATAAATACAGAAAAAACAAATAAGAGGAAAATTATAAATGTAATGAAAGGGCAGTAAGGTTCTTGTGTTTTCCAGAAAATAATAGCAGTAAACTTTTGGCAAAAATAGCTACAATAATTCCTTCATTCCTTAAGCACACTCCTTAATAACATGGCTTACCTACTCTTCCTAATGAGAGGTAGAATCTATTTCCTTACCTCTTGAATTTGGACTTGGCCATGTGACTTGATTTGGCCAAGAGGTGTTAGAAAATGTGATACAGGGAAGCCTGGGTGGCTCAGCGGTTGAGCCTCTGCCTTCCACTCAGGGCGTGATCCTGGAGTCCCTGGATCGAGTCCCACATTGAGCTTCCTGCATGGAGCCTGCTTCTCCCTCTGCCTGTCTCTGCCTCTCTGTGTCTCTCATGAATAAATAAATAAAATCTTAAAAAAAAGTGATACAGCAGACACTGGAAAAGTGCTTTTATGTTGGAATTTGTCCTCTCTTACTACTCTTAGAACTTTAAGCCAACAATTGAATGAATGTGTCTCCTAGAAAGGCCACATGGAGTAAAAACTTCTCAACTCCACTCTGGCCAAAAGCTTGCCAACCAACAAACATTTAAGTGAGGCTATCTGGCCCCAGCCAAATCACTAATAGACCGAAGGGATCAATCAATATAGTCCAAGTCAAATTAACAATCCAGAGTCATGAGCTATTAAATTATTTAAGCCACTAAGGTTTTTTGAAGTAAAAACTAGCTGAATACAGAACTTATATATTTAAGTAGATCAGTGGTTCTCAAACAAGGTTGATTTTGCTCCCCAGAAGACTTTTGGCAATGTCTGGAGACATTTTTGGTTGTCACAACTGTTACTGGCATCTAGTGATTAGAGGCCAAGGATGCTGCAAAACATACTACAAGGCCTCCAAAACAAAAAATTACCTGGCCCAAAATGTCAACAGTGCCAAGGCTGAGAAACCCTGAAAGCATGACAGAATGATGCAGCCTTTAAAATAATCCTATCCAGGGCAGCCCAGGTGGCTCGGTAGCTTAGTACCACCTTCAGTCCCGGGTGTGGTCCTGGAGACTAGGGATCAAGTCCCATGTCAGACTCCCTGCATGGAATGGAGCCTGCTTCTCCCTCCGCCTGTGTCTGTGCCTCTCTCTCTCTGTCTCTCATGAATAAATAAAATTTAAAAAATAATAATAATCCTATCCAACAGAACTTTAACGATGAAAATGTTTTATATCTGCTACCCAATACAGTAACCATAGCCACACTTGGCTAGTAAGCACTGGAAATGTGGCTAGCTTGAGAGAAGAATTAGTGTTTTTATTCTATCCAGTTTTAATTAATTTAAATTTAAGGTGCCAAATACCACTAGTGGTTTCTGTACTGGATGGCACAGCTCTAAATTTCAGGTGCTAGTGATACTGAGAATAGTGAAAATTAGATTGGATAACAACAGAAAAAATGAGTTTGATAAAGTTAAGGCCCATAGTCATTTGTTACCAATAAAAATTACAAACATTTTTTTTTGTTTCAGTATCTATAAAGTCCAAAATGTACTACACAATGATAAAATAATAATCTGGAAAAAAATTTTTTAAGACTGTATTTATTTATTTAAGAGAGAAAAGGAGAGCACAAGCAGAAGGGAGGACAAAGGGAGAGGGAGAAGCAGACTCCCCTGCCAGGCTCCCTGCCAATGCAGGACTCAATCTCAGGACCCTGGGATCATGACCTGAACTGAAGGCAGATGCTTAATTGACTAAGCCACCCAGCCATCCCCCCTCCCTTTTTTTTTTCCTCAGTTTAAAGTGATTTAAACAGAACTGCTGCATTCTAGAGGCCTCCAAATTGTACCAGATGAATAGCTTTTAATCAAACAACTCCAGGTAATTATTCATTTACTATATTACTTCCCTGTAGCAGTTCACTCTACTTTCTTATCCTCTTCTCTACCCCCACCTCATCCACCACAAGAGAAGGAAGAAGTTGATCCAATGCTGGTACAATTCCATAGATTTTTTTTTTTCAACTTGTCAGCATTAAGTAGGTCAGTTTTCTGCTGTAGTGGGTGTTTTGGCAATAGGTTTTCTTACTAGAATACCATGGCTACTCTGCCTAGTAAGTACATACCACAAAAGAAAAAAGATTCTATTGAATAACTCCTAAGGAAAGAACAGGCTGCTTGATGTCTAGAAGAAAATCCCTGAGTCTCAACTGAATACCACCATGAAATTCTAACAGAAAACAAAACAGAAAGAAAATTCTAAATCAAACTTTTTTCTGTATCATGAAGTCTACAGATTTAAAGGCCCTCAGTATCTAACAATCCACAAAGTTTGCTGATACTCTAATATGTACCCAGCCCAATCCTAATCAGTGAAATTATAAATCAAAGAAAAGGTAATAAAGGACACCCAATCTATCAGATGCTTTAAGAATTCTAATAGGAGAAACTTTACCATTAAAACTAAAATTCTGGAAAACATCTCCCTTGTAAGATATTATTTCTTTGGAGGAAATATTTTTTTAAAGTCAGAAATGAGACTTTTAATGATTGTATTACAGCAGAAAGCAAATTTGGTAGAAGTTTATTGGAACAAGTGATTTATACAGAATTTATTGTTATTTTAAAAATCAGTATTGTCTCTCTTGTGGGTCTGAGAACTCAGTTTTACATTTTCATAATTTGTAAGTCAAAAATTTTTTTAAACCTGACAGGTACATAATCAACCAGTTTATTCCATATTAGATCAAAAATTCTTGCAGAGGCAAGATTAATATCCCCTACTAAGAACAGTGTTTCAAATGAAAGAAAAGTTTTGCGTTTTTTTTAAAGATTTTATTTATTTATTCATGAGAGACACACAGAGAGAGAGAGAGAGAGAGAGAGAGAGACACAGACAGAGGGAGAAGCAGGCTCCATGCAGGGAGCCCGACGTGGGACTGGATCCCGGGTCTCCAGGATCACGCCCTGGGCTGAAGGCAGGCGCTAAACCGCTGAGCCACCAGGGCTGCCCTGAAAGAAAGGTTTAAACAATTATATTTACTGGATTTTTTTTTCCAGAAAAATTCCAAGAATTTTGACAAATCTAGAAGAAAATGTAAATCTTGCAGGCCAGATCACTAACTTTTGTTATAGGAACACTTAAGCTCATTAGGAATAAATTACATTAAAAAATAATGCACTATGATCAATATTCATATTGCTATACAATGTTGATGTTCACAATCTATGGGGGTAGGGTGGGTGTGTTTGTGTGTCCAAAGCCAGCTCCATTCCTGAGACCAATTATCACCTTAAGAGATATCTCTCTACCGTGATAAATATGTTCAGCAAGTAGAAGTTCACAAGACAATCAGACTTAGGAGCCATCTACACTGACATAACAATTGAAGCCAGGAAACTGGAGAGTCCTTCAAGGAGATGTTCTGCAAAGATCCTCGACCTGGTTCATAGATGAGCTTGGTGGGGTGGAGGTGGGGGGAGGTGATCTATAAAGTCCCCAAGTACAAGTTTAATGCACTGCATTATTCTGGTAAGAGGGGTCATGGCTTATATTAAATTCTGAAAGGAGGACAAGACCCAAAAAAGGCTTAAGAACTACTGGTATAAGGAGAGAAAAGAACAAAGGAGACAGCTATGAGGAATACTTATATTGAGGCATCTGAGTGGCTCAGTTGTTGAGCATCTAACTCATGATTTTGGCTCAGATTATGATTTCAGGGTTGTGAGACCAAGCCCCACACTCAGCAGGGAGTCTGCTTGATATTCTCTCCCTCTGCCCCTCCCCCTGCACTCACACACTCTCTCTCAAATTATAAATCTTAAAAAAAAAAAAAAAATACTCAAGGGTGCCCAGGTGACTCAGTCTTGGTTAAGTGTCTGCCTTCGGCTCAGGTCATGATCCTGGTCCTGGGAGCAGGGAGCCTGCTTCTCTCTATCCCCTCTGCTCATGCTCTGTCTCTATCTCTCTCTCTCTAAGTAAATAAATAAAATCTTAAAAAAAAAAAAAAAAAGGAATACTTATATTAAGAAATCAAAAGGCATCTATCAATTACTAGGTTCCATGAGAATTATGCTGTGCACATTACATATCATATTGCATTTAATCCTGATAATAATCTTGTTAGACAGTATCAGTAGCTCAATTTTACAGGTAAGAAAACTGAGGCACAAAGAAATCAGGTGACTTGACCAAGGCTAAGTAGCTATTCAAGCTACCACACTACACTGGAAGGTAAGATGAAACAACAAAGAACTGGGGGGTATCATTTCAACTCCAATGTTCATCCTTCCTTCAGAGCAGAATCTCTGAGAATTAATCGTTCAGGTCAAAAACAAACTTTGGAGACATCATTTCAAACAAAATTACTTAATTTACTTAAATTAAGACATTAAATTATCAAATAACCTAATTATTTCTGAGGTTGTATAATCTGAAATCTTGGCAATTTGGCAGACCCTATTAAATGCCATCATAAAATTAACAGTTTTGAGTCCAAAGCACTCATTCTAGGGGGGAAAAAAGTCCCTTAAGGATGGTGGTTGTGGGATCCCTGGGTGGCGCAGCGGTTTGGCGCCTGCCTTTGGCCCAGGGCACGATCCTGGAGACCCAGGATCGAATCCCACATCGGGCTCCTGGTGCATGGAGTCTGCTTCTCCCTCTGCCTGTGTCTCTGCCTCTCTCTCTCTCTCTCTCTCTCTGTGACTATCATAAATTAAAAAAAAAAAAAAAAAAAAATTAAAAAAAAAAATAGGATGATGGTTGTGATAAGGGCCAGTTTTAGAGTTTGCAACCGTTCTTCAATAAAAGTTCAAAATGAAAAAACATGAGTACCAATAACCAGGGCCAATGAAATATGGCAAAGCTGCTTAAATATCCCTTCTTTTCACCAATACTTGTAAATTCTGGATCCTAACCTAACAAAAAAATCTTTATTTACCACTTATTGTCTGTATAAACCAAGTCTCACAAGTTTTTACTGGGATCTAGTACCCCTTCTAAGAGGTTAGCAACATTAGTAGCAACTTTCACAGCAAGGAGATCTTAACACATACTTTATTTTTTTTTTTTTTTTTTTAAAGATTTTATTTATTTATTTATGAGAGAGACAGAGAGAGAGAGAGAGGCAGAGACACAGGCAGAGGGAGAAGCAGGCTCCATGCAGGGAGCCCGACGTGGGACTCGATCCCGGGTCTTCAGGATCACACCCCGGGCTGCAGGCGGCGCCAAACCGCTGCGCCACCGGGGCTGCCCTTAACACATACTTTAAAGTGGTGTTTCAGAACAATATAACATGCCAAAGGTTAGAAGGATGGGTTAATCATTCACAGGGGGATTAAAGGTAGGTACTCACAGGTAGAGCCCAACTCAATGCTAGAAGCGTTCTGCAAGCAAAGCATAGTGGGGGTTTTTTTGTTTGTTTGTTTTTTTAATAGCTCAACTGTCCTCTTTTTTAAAAGTGTAAATAAAATTAAGATATTTTATTGTTGAAAACAATGCCGGTGAAATGAGTTCTAGGATGGGTAAATGGATATAGACACAATAAGGAAAGAAGATATTTAACACAGCTGTTTTTCTCTAAATGGAACTAGAATCTAAAATGAAAATGAAAATACAATACAATACAATAAAATGAAACTGATGTAGGGATGCCTGGGTGGCTCAGTGGTTCTGCCTTCAGCTCAGGACCTGGGATGGAGCCCCGCATCAGGCTCCCCTCTGGGAGCCTGCTTTTCCCTTGGACTGTCTCTGCCTGTGTCTCTCATGAATAAATAAATAAAATCTTTAAAAGTAAGTAAATAAATAAGATGAAATTGATGTAGACTTCACGTGGGAATGGAAACTACTACTGCCCTTTTTCTTTTTTTTTTTTTGACTACTGCCTTTTTTAAATACAACTTGGCAATATCCATCTGAACACATTTAAATGAACATATATCTAGGAATTTACCACACAGAAATCATCAGACCAATCAGATAATTTATGGTATATCTGTACTACTGGTTCTCAAGCGTTAGCATATATCAGAATCACCTAAGCTTGTAGGACCATAGAGTGCTGGGCCCCAACAGAAAAGTTTCTGATTCTGTAGGTCTGGGTAGAGGCCAAGAATTTGTATTTCTGAAGTATTTCAGGTAACACTGATACTGCTGCTTCAAGGACCACACTAAAAACCACTGATCTATACAATGGACTTCTGTGAAGCCATTAAAAATGAAGTAGATCTATATTTATTGATAAAATGTATAAATGCAGTAGTGTGCTAATAAACTGGCTCTGGATGGAATTAGAGAGAGAGAAGGAAGCCCCGATTTATAGTATTTGCCAATTTCCATGGTGTAGCTACTCCCACCATAGCTAACATCTAGTTACCAATAATTTGGGCTTGCATAATTATTTAATTAATGATTCCAGTGAGCCAATGCACACCATCTAGAAAAAAATCTAAAAGGATATAGGGTGGGCACCTGGATGGCTCAGCTGATTGGGTGTCTGCCTTTGGCTCAGGTGCTAATCTCAGAGCCCTGTGATCATGCCCCATATAGTGCTCCCTGCTCAGTGGGGAGTCTGCTTCTCCCTCTCCCTCTGCTGCTCCCCCGTTTGTGCTTCCTCTCTCTCTCTCAAATAAATAAAATCTTTAAAAAAAATTTTTTAATAAAAGATTAAGGTATAATTGTAATAGCAGTATATTTGAGTATAAGGATTATAGGAATTTTATTTTATGTTTTTTTCTCAATTGCTTTACAAAATTCTTACTTTTAAAAATATATATTTTATTTATTTATTCATGAGAGACACACAGAGAGAGGCAGAGACATAGTCCCACGGGAAGCTTGATGCGAGACTCGATCCCAGGACTCTGAGACTCACGACTTGAGCCAAAAGCAGATGCTCAACCACTGAGCCACCCAGATGCCCCCAACATTCTTACTTTTATAATAAAAAGCTACTAACATTTTTAAACAATAAAATGAAGTTATTAGAGTTCTTTATAGTTAAAATTTAGCAGCTCTTCTACCAGAAGGGACAAAGATATTTAAATACCGGTCTATCCACTCTTCCACTATACTTTGCTAACCAGGCCTTGACAAAGTAAGAAAAAAGAGAGAGGGCAGCCCCGGTGGCGCAGCGGTTTAGCGCCGCCTGCAGCCCAGGGCATGATCCTGGAGATCCGGGATCGAGTCCCACATCAGGCTCTCTGCATGGAGCCTGCTTCTCCCTCTGCCTGTGTCTCTGCCTCTCTCTCAGGAAGGAAGGAAGGAAGGAAGGAAGGAAGGAAGGAAGGAAGGAAGGAAGGAAGGAAGGAAGGAGAGAGAGAAACAATAAGGCCTAACTGAAAGGTCTTTAAACCCTAGCCTCAGAACATCGAGGACTAGCTGTTGTCTTTATAAAGTATTAACAGCTCCTCTAGAATCCAAGCGGAAAAAAAACTGAGACAGCCTGCAACTTGCTATTATAAATTCAGTTTCAGGGATCCCTGGGTGGCGCAGCGGTTTGGCGCCTGCCTTTGGCCCAGGGCGCGATCCTGGAGACCCGGGATCGAATCCCACGTCGGGCTCCCGGTGCATGGAGCCTGCTTCTCCCTCTGCCTGTGTCTCTGCCTCTCTCTCTCTCTCTCTCTGTGACTATCATAAATAAATTTAAAAATAAATAAATAAAATAAAAAAAATAAAAATAAAATAAATTCAGTTTCACAAAGGGAGCAAGAGCATAATCCCTCTAGCCTTGCCTCATCAAAATGTAAGCTTAGGCTTGATTAACAGTTCAAAGTATTGTTAATGAGGAAAAAACCAAAAATTTAACTTAAAGCCATAAAATGAAAAGATATATACCCATTACATGGTAATGCACATACATTTCCAACAACATAGGAAAACAATCATATATCATTGTGAAATGAAAAGTATACATTACAATTCTAGTAACAAAAATACATTATTTGTGTGTATGTGAATTTGTGTATGTATGAATATTTAAGGACCAGAAAGATACAGTCAATAGCCATTATCTCTAGATTAGGATATTATACATGATCTGCATTTTAAAAATACCTACAAAAAGAAAAAAGGAAAAAGAAAAAACTTAAAAATATCTATTACAAATATGTATTATTTGGGTAATGTTTTTAGTTAACATGCAGAGAAAACCCAAATGGTATCAAGTAAATAAAGAGATGCTAAATCTGGGACGCCTGAGTAGCTCAGCAGTTGGGCATCTGCCTTTGACTCAGGGCATGATCCCAGAATTCTGGGATTGAGTCCCACATCAGGCTTCCTGCATGGAGCCTAGCCTGCTTCTTCCTCTGCCTGTGTCTCTGCCTCTGTGTGTGTATCTCTTATGAATAAATAAATAAAATCTTAAAAAAAAAAAAAAAAGAGAGAGAGAGAGAGAGATGCCAAATCTTACTCTCAATCACAGAAATGTAAATTAAAACAAAACGCTACTTGGAGCACCTAGGTGGCTCAGTCAGTTAAACACCCAACTCCTGATTTTGCCTCAGGTCAGGATCTCAGGGTCCTAAGATCAAACCTCATGTCTGGCTCCATGCTCAGCATGAAGTCTGCTTGGGGAAGTCTCTCTCTTCCTGGCCCCCAGCCCCTGCTCACACTCTTTCTAAAATAAATAAAGTAAAATAAAAACACTACTTTATACCCATCAGATTGACAAGACTAAACAGATGGATAAGACCAAATGCTGGTAAGGATTTAAGGAAATAGGAACCCTAATACACTACTGGTGGGAGCATAAACTGGGCAACAGTTCTGGAAAACAATTTGGCAATATTTAGTGAAATTAAGTATGTGTATGGACCATATGTCAGCAATTCCTTTCCTTAGTATATACCACAGAGAAGCTGTTACATACATCAATAGGGAATATGTATTAGGAAATGCACAGCAGTACTATTTTGTTAGTAGTTTCGAAGCCACACCTAAGGATCCATTAAAGAAAAAGTAAGTAAAATGTAGAAATGCACACACAATGGAATATTATACGATAGTAGTTATACACTAGATTTTAAATATGTTTAAATCTTGGGGCACCTGCATGGCTCAGTTGGTTAAGTGCTCAACTCTTGATCTCTTGGCTCAGATCTTAATCTGAGGATTGTGAGTTCAAGCCCTGAATTGAGTTCTATGCTTAGAATGGAGCCTACTTAATAACAAGTTTAAACCTTAAGACAGCGTTGAGCAAAAAAGATTGAGATTCATAACACAATACCATTATACCAAAGTCCCAAAATTCAAGCCAAGTTTTATCTTACATAACCAAAAACTCACCTTTACAACTAATTTTTTTTTAAGATTTTATTTATTTATTCATGAGAGACACAGAGAGAGAGAGGCAGAGACACAGGCAGAGGGAAAAGCAGGCTCCATGCAGGGACCCTGATGCAGGACTCGATCCCGGGACTCCAGAATCAAACCTGAACCGAAGGCAGACACCCAACAGCTGGGCCACCCACGTGCCCCTACAACTAAATTTAAAAGACTTTTTGGTGGGATGCCTGGCTAGCTCAGTCAGTGGAGGATACCACTCATGATCTCGGGGTTGTAAGTTCAAGCCCTACATTAGGTGTAGAGATTATTTAAAAATAAAAATCTTTAAAAAAAAAATAAAATAAATAAAAATAAAATAAAAATCTTTATTTAAAAAAAAATCTTTTTGTTTCCCCACAATAACAGATCACTGCAGCTGCTTTTTTGAACAGATAAAAAATTTTACTACTAATCAACAATATGCTTTTTACTACAAATAAAGTATACCAGGACGCCTGGGTGGCTCAGCGGTCCAGCGTCTGCCTTCAGCCCAGGGCATGATCCTGGGGACCCCGGATCAAGTTCCACATCGGGCTCCCTGCAGGGAGCCTGCTTCTCCCTCTGTCTGTGTCTCTGCCTCTTTCTGTGTGTCTCTCATAAATAAATAAAATCTTAATTAAAAAAAAGTATACCTGACATAAATTTCTTAAGTAAATTCAAAGACTGATTCCCTACCTATTATATGGATCCCAAATTACAGAAATCATAACTAAAGATAGCAGGAACAGATGCTCTTTAACTGAGAGCTAACATGGTGCTGCACTGTACATATATAATCTCTAATCTTTCCAACAATCCTGAGAGATAAACACTGCACATTAATAATCAGAGAGATTAACTGATTTGACTAAAACATTTATTGTGTAATGGAACTAGGAATCAAATCAAAGTCTGTCAGCTATGAAGTCCATACTCCTCTACTCTAGCACAACATCTACCCACCAAACATCTATAATATCTCCTTGTCACACCACCAATACAGCGGGCACTATATTAAGTACCTTACATAAATTATCTCCTTCCCGCTTCACAATTACCCTAAAAGGTATTATTAACCTCATTTCACATATGAGAAAACAAAATTCAAGCCAAAGTTTACCTTGCATAACCAAAAGCTCACCTTTATAACTAAATTTAAAATTCCTTTGGTTTCTTATTGTACCCGGTAAGATGTTACTATGTAACTGTAAAGCACTTACTGCTGAATATCATACTGAGGTCAAATGAGTTTCTGAAGTAAAAATCATATAATTGTAACATATGCTATTAACTGGCTGCCTAAAAAACCATTCCCAAATCCTTCCTTCCTCCTTGCATCTCACTATAGAGACCAAAAGCCTACTTAGAGTTAGATGTGACCGTATGACCCAATTTTGCTCCAGGAGACATTAGAAGTAACTTGCTAGAAACACTAACAGGGAAGCTTTTGCTTGGCCTGGACCTTTTGTCTTCCTCCTTAAATGTGGGTGGAAGGCTGGAGTTACAGCTATCTTAGGACCATGAAGGCCAAGCCAATCAAAAAGATATGGGCCTCAACATTGTTGACCACTGAAGCAACATGAGCAACTGCCTACTTCCAGACTTAAGTAAGAAAAACAGACTTTTCTTTGTTTAAACCTTGTAGCCAGGCTTTCAATTACTTCCAGTTGGATACAATCCTTATACGTCACCATATCAAAAACTACCACAACTGTAAATGTAACTTCCTGACTAATAACTAAAACCAAAGTTACATGCTAGTCCTAAATCAGTCTCACAAAGGAATAATCTCTTGATAAAGACTATTCTAAGTATCTGTTCAGACAGCTTTAGGAAGTCTGAGCCCAGGGAAGAGTGACAGAAAACAAGAATATAGAATCAGAAAGCTTCCCGGGCTCTGAATTACACTCATGGTAGGAGCTCAGACACTCAAAACAATCACAGAGAGTACATCATCAGGAGGGATATCTTCTCAAACAATAACTTAAGCCTTTAAGAGTCAACTTTAAAACAAAATCCCTGGAACATTAAGATTATCATCCCTTCCAAATTCATACTGCTAATATTCTTAGGTATGATAATGGTATTAGAGTTATATAGAAAAATAATGTTTTATTAAATGTTTTTAAATTAAAGTATAATATACTAAATGTTTATTAAAGAGTAATGTGTTTTTAAATACTTAGGAGTGAAGTATCCTGATGCTTGAAATGTTCTTTTAAGTGTTTCACAGAAAAGAAATATGCACATTTTAAAATATATATACAAAGCAAGTATGGCAAAACATTTAAGTTGTTGATTATTAGTTGGAGATATAGAGATGTTCAATGTACTGTTCTTTCAACATTCTTGTACACTTGAAATATTAGTTGTCATGGCATTAATGTTAGATTCCCATCTTGAGTATTCTGCTGTAACTATGTAAAATATAACCACTGGGAGAAACTGGGTAAAAGTTACACTGGACCTATCTTCTTTTTACAACTTCCTCTGAACCTAAAATTATATCAAAATAAAATGTTAAAACAGAAGTTTTAGGAAGACTTCTCATTTGGTAATAGAGAAAACACCTCTATTTACCACTCAATGAACTATAAAACCTAGACAAAATGCACAAACAGCTATTTAAAGACTCTAAAAGTAATTACAGGTAGATCTGGGAAAAGCACCAGAATTCAAAGTATCACTAAACTGCTATGAGTTTACCATTTTTTTCCCCTCTAGTACTTCCCAGCCTAAACTCAACACAATCCAAAACATGTTAACAAGCACTATGGTGCAGATGGAGAAAAATATAGGAGAAGCCCTCCTGGCTCAAAGTTAGAAAAGGTAATTTCTAAAGCTCAGAAAAAAGTGGGGTAAATCCCTTGGGAATTTATTCTTTCTCCCCCTCCTCTCATTCTAGTCCCCTTAGAAAACTCTTCTGTGGTACAACAATAGCAGCAGCAAGAGTATCTGAAAATAGAAAACCTCCAGGGGTGAAAATTCCAAGGGGAACCCTCCTCTCCATGCAGTGGAGCCCTTGCCTTCAAGTGGGCAGGCCAAACTCCTTTTTTTTTTTTCTTCTTCTTTTTCTCTGTGTCCTCAGAGAAATGAGTCCATAAAGTTGTTTATGAACTCCTGAGCTCACCCCCTTAACCCGTGTAGGTATGGACCTAAAGTAATTAACATAACAAAAACTTTGAAAACTAAGGTAATGGGTAGACCTCCACCCAGGAGGTATCTCTCTCTCTCTTTTTTTTGTTAAAAATTTTTTAAGATTTTTTATTTATTTATTCATAGAGATGCAGAGAGAGAGAGAGAGAGAGAGGCAGAAACACAGGCAGAGGGAGAAGCAGACTCCATGCAGGGAGCCTGACGTGGGACTCGATCCAGGGTCTCCAGGATCACGCCCCGGGCTGCAGGCGCCTCTAAACCGCTGCGCCACCAGGGCTGGGAGGTATTACTCTCAAGGTCAAGCAAGTGCCTCACCCACAAGGCTAATACCCATTCACTTACATAAATATTGGATGAATAAGGCCCCTTCGTTCTAAGGAGGTAGCAGTCTAGGAAAGGATGCAGACACACTAATGAATAACTGCAATTTAGTTTGAGAGCTGCTATAATAAAGGTACATACTAGATACAGAGTTATCGTAGAAAATGAAGCAATTAATTGACTTGGATGAGCCAGAGAGCACTTTGGAGGAGTGATTTAGCTGGAGCTTAAAAGATATATCATAGTACCCTTAAAAAGGCAGGAAACAGCCTTCTAAGCAAATGGGAAGAGTTGGCAAAAGCTCCAAGGCAGAACCTCATGTATTAAAAGAACTACAAGGAATTTGGTGAGAATAATCTAAAAGGTAGCACTGAGCTATAAGACTAAAATTTAGCTAAAAACCAGATAAAAAGTACAAGCCCATTAAGGAACAGTTCCTTAAGCATCACATTAAAATATTTACCTTTTTTGGGACAGCCCGGTTGGCTCAGCGGTTTAGCGCCGCCTTCAGCCCAGGGTCTGATCCTGGAGACCTGGGATCGAGTCCCATGTCAGGCTCCCTGCATGGAGCCTGCTTCTCCTTCTTCCTGTGTTTCTGCCTCTCTCTGTCACTCATGAATAAATAAATAAAATCTTTATTAAAAAATAATAATAATAAAATAAAATATTTACCTTTTTTCACAAATAGTAGAGTATAATTATGAGTAGTACAATCAGATCTGTGACTAAGGATAATTTTAGCTGTTTTCTGACAGATCTGGACTAGAACACTGACCTCTGAACCTTTTTCATTCTGTACCTATTACTAAAAAATTTTGAATATATCCCTTGATATATGTATATTACATTTAGACATATTATATTAAATGTATGTATATATTAAATACACCAGAAGAAAATGTTTAAATGATAAGATGACAGGGGCATCTGGGTAGCATAGTCTGTTAAGCATCTGACTCCTGGTTTCCATTCAGGTCATGATCTTAGGGTCATGAGACTGAGCCCTGCAAAGGGCTCTGTGCTCAGCACAGAGTCGGCTTGAGATGCTCTCTCCCTCTCTCTCTCTTTCCGCATATGCTCCTCTAAAATAATTAAATAAATAAATCTTTTAAAAAATGAGATGATAGGGCAGCGGTTTAGCGCTGCCTACACCCCGGAGTGTGATCCTGGAGACCCAGGATCGAGTCCCATATCAGACTCCTTGCATAGAGCCTGCTTCTCCCTCTGCCTGTGTTTCTGCCTCTCTCTCTCTGTGTTTCTCATCAATAAATAAATAAATAAAAATGAGATGATAAATATATATTTATATATTTATATATTTTATATTTTTATACCTTATAGTTTATATTTTATTCATATTTTATATTTCATTATATATAAATATTATATTTTATATATTATATATATTATAATAGCCAATAATAGCCAAATGCCCATCAACTGATGAATTAATTTTTAAAACTGGTATATCCACAGGCACCTGGCTGGCTCAATCAGTAGAGCAGGCAATTCTTTTTTCTTTTTTTTAAGACTTTATTTATTTATAAGAGACAGACACAGAGAGAGAAAGAGAGACATAGAGACATAGGTAGAGAGAGAAGCAAGCTCCATGCAGGGAGTCCAAAGTGGGACTCGATCCCAGGTCTCCAGGACCATGCCCTGGGCTGAAGGCAGGCGCCCAACCGCTGAGCCACCCAGGCATCCCATAGGGCAAGCAATTCTTAATCTCAGGATTGTAAATTCAAGCTCCACATTGAGTGTAGAGATTACTTAAAAATAAAATCTTTAGGGGTGCCTGACTGGTTCATTCAGTTAAGTGTCTGCCTTCAGCTCAGGTCATGATCCCAGAGTCCCGGGATCAAGCCCCATAACAGGCTCCTTGCTAGGGAGAAGTATCTGCTTCTCCCTCTCCCTCTGCTCCTCCGCCTGCTCATGGCGTCTCTCTCTCAAATAAATAAATAAAATCTTTAAAAAATTATAAAATCTTTTTTAAAATAAACTTTTAAAATTTGGTATACTTATACAATGGAATGTTCAATAATAAAAAGGAACAATGCTGGGGTGCCTGAGTGGCTCAATTGGTTAGGCAATTGACTCTTGATTTCAGCTCAGTTCATAATCTCAGGGTTGTGAGATCAGTGTTCACACTGGATGTGGAGCCTGCTTAAGATTCTCCCCCCCGCCACCCAAAAAAAAACGAAGAAATTTTGACATGTACTACATCAAACATCCTTGAGGACATTATAATCAGTGAAATAAGCTAGTCATAAAAACAACTCGGTATGATTCCATTTATATGAGGTACCTATAGTAGTCAAAATCAAAGACAGAAACAGAATCCTAGTTGCCAGGGGCCAAAGGGTAGGGGAGACTAGGGAGTTGTTTAAGAAGTATAGAGTCGGGATGCCTGGGTGGCTCAGCGGTTGAGCGCCCGTCTTTGGCTCAGGGCAAGATCCTGGAGTCCCAGGATCGAGTCCAAAATCAGGGTCCCTGAATGGAGTCTGCTTCTGCCTCTGCCTGTGTCTCTGCCTCTCTCTCTCTCTCTCTCTCTCTCTGTCTCTCATGAATAAATAAATTAAAAAAAAAAAAAAGAAGTATAGAGTCAATTTTACAAGATGAAAAGTTCTGAAGATTGGTTGTTCAACAATACAGATATACTTATTAATATTACTGAACTGTACATTAAAAAATAATTAATAGAGTAAATTTTATGCTATGCCAATCACTTCCTTACCACAAATTTTAAACACTTTTGTTAAACATTTCATACATAAAAGGTGTTATTTTTTTTAATAATGGGGGTGGGGAGTTCAGGAGAAGAAAGTCACACGACTTCTTATTTTGCCAAAAATCCGTATAAGCATGAACTGAATTCCATATTTCAACTGAGAGTCATTATAATTTTAGAAACCAGAATAAGCAGGATAACCACTAACCCCAAAGAAATACAATTTCTGCCTTTCGCAATTATTCAAAAATCTTTTTTGCATTTTAAAAGAATATTTTAAAAAATAAATAAATAAAAGAATATTTGCATAGTCATTCACATTTACAAGAGAACCTTATCATTTATCTCCTTCCATAAATTGAATAAAGTGCCAAAGAGTAACCACCACCATATTTGCAATTTCTATAGGGCATTTTAGAAGCTTTTATTTTTGTTTTAGCTTCAGTCAGAAAGCAGTATTTCTTTCACTCACTCACTCGACTTTTATCCCCTCAGGCACAGGCCTTGCAGAATGGAGGCAAGACAACCCAGAAAAAGATGTTATCAGCAATTTTACCTACTCAGACTTTTTTTTTTCTACTCAGACTTCTTAAAAGCAAAAGTGGGCTTTAAAAAATGCTTAAAACAGGGAAGCCTGGGTGGCTCAACCGTTTGGGGCCACCTTCAGCCCAGGGCCTGATCCCAGAGACTGGGGATTGAGTCTGTTTCTCCCTCTGCCTGTGTCTCTGCCCACACCCCTCCTCCCCCCGTGTCTCATGAATAAATAAATAAAATCTTAAAAAAAAAAAAAAACTTAAAACGAAAATACTTTAAAAAGAAGGCAAGTTAATGCTTACAGGTGTGGGACCCAGGAAATTTAACAAAAATCCCCTACCCCTGGACAAGCAGAGCAGGACTAACTCCATTTTGTGCTACACCCGCCACCTCCTGTGTGACCCCCACATAACCTGCTTATTGCTTAAGGCGCTGCCCCACCCTAGTCAAGCCGGTGGGCACACCCTAATTGGAAATAGGCTCCTAACAATGTAACCCTGCTTTGTGCCCGCCAAACTGCAAGCCAGCTCAAATGGATACTATAGGGTAAGATGTAATTCAATCCGCCACCTGTGTGTGGACCAACATGACTATGCAACTTTCTGTGTATCCCATGGGCCACTGGCCCATATAAAGCTGCTACGCCTCTTAGTCTCAAGGTCCAAGTCCCTGCTCCTCTGTGTCGGGTACCCTTGGACCCAAGCTCCAGCTTGTAAATAAACCCTCGTGTGTTTGCATCGGTGTCGGCTCCTTGGTGGTTTCTCAAATTCGCTATCTTGGGCACAACAGGCTTTATATGTTTGTGTATATATGCATGTATTTGTTGTTATTGTTATTGTTATTTAAGACACAGTATTTTGTACTACTCATCATTCCCAATCTATGTCTACTGGCAAACATGTCATAATGCTTTTAAAAGGAAAAAAAAATCAAAACAGCTTTCCCAATTATACCTTTGAACTAAAATATATTGTTTCACAAACTCAGTCAATTCTGATTATTCAGTTAAGGGCAAACTTCTGAGATTACTTCTATTGTCACAATAGCTGATTCAGTCATTTTCCACTATAAGATATATCTGTGAGTAGTTGAGAAACAGAACTGAACCAACTCTGCCAACAGCAAAAAAAAATTTCTGGGCCTAATACACACGCATGCACACATATACTGGTATATACTAATTATACCTTATTTCCTACCTGTAGTGAATGGACCAACATCTCCATGTCATATTTAGAGAATTATCTAAAAATACTATCCCATTACATCCAGAAATTAGGTACTAGCTATATTCAAACCTGCTATAGGCAATTCATATAACTGGTAAGTACGTGTGATCAATAATACAACCAAATAGAGGCACCTGGGTGGCTTAGTTTGATAAGACACCAACTCCTGATTTCTGCTCAGGTCATGATCTCAGAGTCATGAGACTAAGCCCCCCAAGTTGGGCTTTCTGCTTAGCTGAGAGTCTGCTTGAGATTCTCTTCCTCTCCCTCTGCTCCTCCCCCTCTCAAATAAATAATAAATAAATAAATAGTTTTAAAAAATAATAATACAACCAAATATTCTAGAACTTTGCAAGTTTTTTTGTTCCACTGAAAACATTTTTAAGTATTTACCAGAAATTTAGTATTTACCACTGCGCCTGGGTGGCTCAGTGGTTAAGCATCTGCCTTTGGCTCAGGTCATGATCCCGGGGTCCTGGGACCGAGTCCTGCATCAAGCTCACCCCAGGAAGCCTGCTTCTCCCTCTGCCTATGTCTCTGCCTCTCTCTGTGTGTTTCTCATGAATAAATAAAATCTTAAAAAAAAAAAAAAAAACTTACCAGAAATTTAGCAGGTAAAATTGTACAATCCTAAAAAAGATTACATAGATGTCCTTAAAAGAGACAGACAAAACAACTTGATGTACTCAATAACACTGGCACTAGTTTCTCAAGCCTATGGTATCGGAAGCCAGTTTCCCAAATAATTCTCCAATTATTAAAACCAATAAAACAAAACAAAAACAAGTAGCCTTTGAACTAAAAGCGTTTTCTCAAAAACAAAAAATCCAAACTACAAATCTTATTTTGCATATGGTTTATAAATATTTGTTCTTTATTTTTCAGTTTGCTGCTTTGTTAATACAAAAGAAAATGCAAAATCTATTTCACTTCTTCCTGTTTCAGCACCTTATTTTCAGCATCATACTCAAGAAAAGCACACAAAATTCTTACTGGACTCATACACCATAATTTCCTGTGAATATTCCTCTTTTCACACTATACAGCCATTTATCCTCTTACCTTAAAAGTAATACCAACTGTGGTACATTATATTCGCCAAAGATGGCTATAATGGCAGATTTCATTGCATTTGCTCTTCAGATAATGAGATGCTGAAATTCCTCCCTTCATATAATGAGATGCTGAAAATGTCTATGTCTATATCCTCTGAACTTAGGTGTACCTTTAGGACTACCTCAACCAACAGAAAAAAGCAGAGTAACACTATGTAACTTCCAAAACTAAGTCCAATATGCCATGCAACTTCACCTTGCTCTCTTGGGATGCTCTTTCTTGGAACTTAGCCACCATGCTGTGAGGAAGCCAAGCAGCAAAAAGGAGAGGTCATGTGTAGGTGTTCTGGCTAACAGCCCAAGCTTAGGTACCTACCAATAGCTAACATTAACCACCAGATACATGAGTGTGCCAAGCCTTCAAATGATTCCAGCGCCCAGCCATTGACCCTCCCACTCTTCCAGCTATTTCACCTTAGGCCACGTATTAACAGAGACAAGCTGTCCCCACTAAACAACTCTTGCCCAAATTACAGATACATGAGCAAAATAAAGGACTGGTATGTTTTAAACCCACTAAGTTAGGGGTGGTTTGTTACATAACACTATATAATATAAGCTCATAAATACAACTTGAAAAATGGACAAAAAAGAGAAAAGAAAACTTTTAATTACCCTAAGTTTTACCACTGTTAACATTTTGACACGTATTTTACTATCAAGAAAATATTCTGCCCCACTCAACTAAGATTCCAAATGCTCTGTTTTTACCAGGGGGGAAAAAAGGGTTAAATTTTTAAAGGCAGTCAAAGGTATTCATCTAACAAGAAATAGAAAGGAAAAACAGTAGCATTCATTCTACTTATCTTTACTATCTCTTTCACATACCTGTCCTTAGTGAGGTGTCTGAGGATGGCTGGTACACCAATATTCTAATCTGTAGATGTGAATCAAGATCTTGAGGCGCAACAGCAGCTACACTGGACCTCCTCCTCCCTGGAAGAAGTTGCAGAAGCCTCAAATCTGAAATTTTTAAGAAAAGAAAATGCTAAATATAAACATTTCCTTTTTGAAAAATATTTATTTAAGAGACAAAAAGGGTACACACAAGGGAGAGCACAAGCAAGGGGTGAGTGAGAGAGAAAAACAGACTGCTGACCAAGAAGCTGGACATGGAGCTTGATCCCAGGACCCCAAGATAATGACCTGAACCAAAGTCAGAAGTTTAACAAATTGAGCCACCCCAGGTGCCCCTAAACATTTCCTTTCATCCACTTATAATTCCATCTCTACAACTGGATGAGGATGGTAGAATTAAGATAACATGTAAGTGAATGCATAGGTCTCACTGAAAGTAGCATTGGGTAATGTGGCTTCAAGTCCCAGCATTACTTCTTACCAAACTTAGGATCTTACTTAAGGAACAAATTCTCTGTGCCTAAATCTCATCATGTGATGAAGACTAGAGTGACTGGATCAAAGTTTTGGGCTAGTAGTCAGAAGACCTTATCATTCTGCCTTGCTGTAAGAACTTTTGATACGTCTCTGAGCTGATATATCATCTTTAAAAAGAGACAGTTGCATTACATAATGGTTCCTGAAATCTAATCCTTAAACAGTCATGACCAAAAAAATGGGTGTAAATTTACCAATTGTGCAACTCTGAGATTGTCCTTACTACTTTTTCTGGTATTAAAATGGCTTCTTTTATGAGATGATGTGATAGACAGTACTAGTTGTTTTTTAAATACTCAAAATCAAAAGCTGTGGCCCTATGTAAGCAATATAAAATTCTTTTTAGAGTTCTAGGGTCTATATGATTTCCATGAGCTCTAAAATCCTCTATTTCTAACATTCAATATATTCATTCACTATTCAACTAGTATTTTTTAGGTACCTAATATGTGACAGGCATTCTAGTAGTTGCTGGGGGAGCCCAAAAATAAATAAGATTAGTCCCTGCTCTAAAAAATGTCTCCAGATCTAATAGGAAAGCAGATACATAAACTTCATACAGGGATCCCTGGGTGGCGCAGCGGTTTGGCGCCTGCCTTTGGCCCAGGGCGCGATCCTGGAGACCCGGGATCGAATCCCACGTCGGGCTCCCGGTGCATGGAGCCTGCTTCTCCCTCTGCCTCTCTCTCTCTCTCTCTCTGTGTGTGACTATCATAAATAAATAAAGAAAAAAATAAAATAAATAAAATAAATAAATAAATAAACTTCATACAATATAAGTTTTCTAATAGAGGCTTTGCACCTTACAACATACAGGAGGTAGAAAAGTAGAATGAATGGGTTTTTTAAATAAACAGGATTTTATTTATTTTTTAAAGATTTGTTTTTAAGTACTCTCTATACCCAACATGAGGCTCGAACTCATAACCCCAAGATCAAGAGTTGCACACTCCACTGACTGAGCCAGCCAGGCGCCCCAAATTAAGTAGGATTTCAAAGTGAGTTTTATAGTTACATGAGGAATTATTATTTAACCTCTTTAATCTCAATTTGATTTGAAAAACAGGAATGATTACAGATAACACAGAGTTGTGGTAAACAGATAAAATGCTAAAAACAAAAGCCAATCCACCCAAAAGTATGGTTTACACACTTTCCAGAAGACAAATTAAAAATGGATTATATAGGGGCACCTGGGTAGCTCTGTTGGCTAACTGTCTGCCTTCAGCTTAGGTCATGATCCCGGGGATCCTGGAATCAAGCCCCGCATCGAGCTCCTTGCTCAGTAGGGGAGTCTACTTTGCCCTCTCCCTCTGCTCATATGTGCTCTCACTCACTCACTCTGTCTCTTCCAAATAAATAAATAAAATTTTTTTTAAAAAATGTATCATGTTTTACTGATCTGCACAAAAGGGGTCACTCAAACACTGATTTACACTCAGGGATACTAAACACCTGCAGGGGTACAACCAAGTTTGCTACATTTTTTTTAAGATATTATTTATTTATTCATGAGAGACACAGAGAGGCAGAGACACAGGCAGAGGGAGAAGCCAGCTCCATGAAAGGAGGCCAATGTGGGACTCGATCCCAGGACTCCAGGATCACGCCCTGAGCCAAAGGCAGATAGATGCTCAACCGCTGAGCCACCCAGGCATCCCAAGTTTGTTCCATTTATATTCCTAGAACCTAGTGCAATTCCTTATAAATAGCAAGTATTAATAAGAAAAAAAGACTGAATAAATGAATGCCTTTTTATAGGAATTAAAGTTATATTCACTGAAAGTAAAAATTCTTAAGTGTTCATTCAAAACTAATTTTAAGTGTATATTTTAAGTGCTCAACCTGTCATATTGGAATCTGGATATGCATGCCTGTTTCATTCATTCATTTATGTAAGTGAATGGGTATTAGCCTTGTGGGTGAGGCACTTGCTTGACCTTGAGAGATTTTAAAGATTTATTTATTCATGAGAGAGACAGAGAGGCAGAGACAGACAAAGGGAGAAGCCAGCTCCTCACAGGGAGCCCGAAGTGGGACTTGATCCCAGGGGGATCAGGCCCTGAGCCGAACAAAGGCAGAAGCCCAACTACTGAGCCACCCAGGCATTCCTCTCTCAAATCTTTAAAAAAAAAAAAAAAAAAAAAATGCAACTCAGTTATATAGATTATACCTCAATTAAAGTTCTAGCATATGTTACCATATTAAAATATTTTGGAAAATTGTCATGAGAAAATGTTTTGAGAGTCTACTTATATGACTTTTTTGGGAGAAGAGAGAAGTAGACAGGCGTTACGTTTATAAAATTTTTTGAAGCTCTGGAAACATGTAAACTCAGCATTTGTCTTCTTGTAACAAACATTCCTATCCTGTTTTGTTTTTAAAGATTTTATCCATTTATTCATGGGAGACACAGAGAGGCAGAGACATAGGCAGAGGGAAAAGCAGGTTCCTCACAGGGAACCGGATGTGGGACTCAATCCCGGAACTGGGATCATGCCCTGAGCCAGAGGCAGAGCCACCCAGGCATCTCTCCTATCATATGTTTAAAAGAATGTTACAGTGTTAGAATTAGTAGAGAAAAAGAACCTGAAGCCTAAATTAGGTTAAGCCAAAGTCACACAGCTGGTCATTGTCAGAGTTAGGTCTAGAATTTAAGTGATGGACACTAATTTGATGCTTGTTTTACTAAAACACTTTTTATTCTGAGTTATTCTTTCTAGAGACTATTTTTAATTCCTGTTTGGAACTTTTTAATTGTGTCATCCTAAAGCTGGAAACCACTCCCTTCCTAGTGGTAGGAAAGTCCTGTGTCTGGTTGATAATAGGACTGTGTCTGGTTGATAAATAGGAAGGCTAAATTTGAGAGATCCTGCATCACTTAAAGTTTGCTTAGACATAATGAACAAATTTAGTTATAAAGACACTTTTCTTTAGCTGAGGGAAACTGGATGCTTAGTTTTGAAGTTGTCAAAGGTTACCAGTTAGAAATAGGTTTTGATAACTTTATTGCATTAACAAAAAAAAGCTTTTGCTGGGGCCCCTGGCTGACTCAGGAGTGTGCAACTCTTGATCTCATGAGTTAAGCCCCATGTTGTGTATAGACATTACTAAATAAATAAATAAAAACAAAAAACACTTCAACCTTTTCAGATTATCATGATTATTGGTTTGTTAGGAAAGTAAGAAAGGTTTAAGAGTGGTAGGGTTTTTTTGGTTGCCTTAAGGAATGAAGATTTATATTATAAATACCCAGGGGTGTGATGAAGCACCAGAAAATTTAAATAGTTACACATTCAGAAAGTGGAAAATGGAATGTCATTCAGTTACAATGGCAGATTTAGTTGTCATATATTTTTTTTTTAAGGAAAGTGCAATTTTATTATTTTCTATTTTTTCTTTAAGTTTTTATTGAAGTGGGACGCCTGGGTGGCTCAGTGGTTGAGCATCTGCCTTTGGCCCAGAGTGTGATCCCGGGATCGAGTCCCAACATTGGGCTCCCTGCATGGAGCCTGCTTCTCCCTCTGCCTATGTCTCTGCCTCTGTCTCCCTCTGTCTCTCATGAATAAATAAATAAAATCTTAAGGAAAAAAACATAAAAAAAAAAAAAAGAGAGAGAGAGAGCTCACACATATGTGCACACATGGGGGAGGGACAGGAACAGAGGGAGAGGAAGAAACTCAAGCAGACACTGCCACTAGACACAAACCCCACTTGGGACTCAATCTCACGACCCTGAGATCATGATCAGAACTGAAACCAAGAGTCAAACGACTGTGCCACCCAACTGCCTCTGAAATTCACCTTTAAGTATATACTTCTGAGTTTGAAAAAATATATAGTCATGTAACCACCACCACAATCAAAATATAGAATAGATATAGGCAATAAAGAATACCTCCCCCCAAAAAAAACATTCTCTCATGCCACCCCTGGCAACCACTAGTCAGTTTTCTGTCCTTTTAATCTTTTTCCAAAATATCATAAAAAATGGAATCACACAGTATGTGGCCTTCTGAGTCTGGCTTCTTTCACTTAGCACAATGCATTTGCTATCCACCTATTTGCTGCATGGACTGCGAAATAGTATTCTACTGTATGAAGGTTTGTCAACTCGCAGCTGCAGTACATTTGAATTTGTCTCCAGCATAGAGGTTTCTGCTTGACTTTGTTTTCATTTCACTTGAGTAAATACCTATTAGATCTATTAGATCATTATAGTAAGTCTGTGCTTAACTGTATATGAGAATCTGCCAAACTCTTTTCTAAAAGACTGTATTAATAATAAATATTAGTTATTTAATGGTCTTAAGGAAAAATAAGTTTAGATCTTGTGTCACAATTTTCATAGAAAAAACTCTAAATAGGGACACCTGAGTGGCTCAGTGGCTGAGCATCTGCCTTTGGCTCAGGCCTGATTCTGGAGTCCTGGGATGGAGTCCAGCATCAGGCTCCTTGCATGGAGACTGCTTCTCCTGTCTCTGCCTCTCTGTGTCTCTCATGAATAAATAAAATCTTTAAAAAACAAAAACAAACAAAAAAACCAAAGTGCTATGGGATTAAAAGAGAAAGAAAGCCCTCATATAAGAAGATGGCTCTATTATCTTAGAAGTGGGACACCGGTTGAACATCTGCCTTCGGCTCAGGGCATGATCGTAGAGTCACAGGATCGAGTCCCACATCGGGCTCCCTGCATGGAGCCTGGTTCTCTCTCTGCCTATGTCTCTGCCTCTCTCTCTCTCTGTCTCTCTCATGAATAAATAAATAAAATCTTTCAAAAAAAAAAAAAGGCTTAGAAGGATAACAGAAAATTTTTTAAAAAGCATTCAAAGCAGACCAAACAGCCTTAATAAAAAGAAAAAAATGGCAAAAAGTAAAGGACATATGAGAATAGGAGGTTAAAAAGATCAAAGCAGCTACAGCATGGAGAAACTGTAGAATTCCACAGAAATGGTTAATGATGTAAGTTAAGAAACAGAAAACAAAATGTTCAGTAAGTGTGCTACAGAACTCAACCTTATGCACTAGCTACAAAATGAAAATATGAACCACTTCTTTTACAGGTCTAAATGTCAAATGATGAAGGTCATATACACAACTAGTTTTAAAGTAAAAGTGCTCATTAAAAGCATGTCTCATCAATTTCATGTGGAATTTATCAAGACTTTTAAGGTGGTTTTATTTATTTATTTTTTATTAAGGTGGTTTTAAACTATCTAAACAACAATTTTTCAAAAATCCTACTTAACTCTTTCCAAAATTATAAGCCAAAGGGAGTATGAAAAGAGGTGGCAGGCAGGGAGGCCAGGGGTAGGACCATTCAAAATATCTAACCTTACACGCAGCCCAAATTTGAAAGTTATGAAATACTTCCAAAATAAAAAGTCAAGTTTTTTAGCAATATTCCCAAGTCATAATTTTACTGATATTAACTTGTAACACTGCTATTCATAAGCCTTTAAGGGGTAACTGGCTGTTGTTCATTATATTCATTCAATAAAAATACATAGATTACCAAATACCAAGAAAGTCTAAGCAGAATATACAAAAATCACAAAATTTTAAAGGTTAACAGAGAGATTAGAATAACCAAGATAATTTTAAAGAATAACAAAATTGAAGTATGAGACCTCATTATACCAGGTATCTAAATTTATTACAAAGATACAGTTAATAAAGACAGTTTAATAGTGGCTCTGAGATAGGCAAACAGAGCATAAAAACAAACCTGAATGTAAACAGAAATAGGACACATGACTCAAGATCCTCACTGAAAATCAGTGACAAATGGATGATGCTCTATAAACAGCATTGGCACACTTATTTTCCACATTTAAAAAACTGAATTATTAAAAAACTCTGAATTATATTCAGTATGCTATTTACTATAATTTCAGAATAACTTAAATAATTCAGTATTAAACGTCTTTAAAGATCATCAAGTCCAATACCATCACTTCATAAAAGAAAAATAAAGACCAGAGAAGTTAAAACATTTAGCCAAATCACAGAGCGTGGCCACAAAGGAATTAAATAACACATGATTATTTTATTTAAGAATTTACAGGGATGCCTGGGTGGCTCAGTTAAGCATCTGCCTTTGGCTTGGGTCATGATCCTGGGGTGCTGGTATCAAGCCCCATGTTGGGCTCTCTGCTCGTGCGGAGACTGCTTAATCCCTCTCCTCCTCACTAGTGCTCTTTCTCACACACTGTCTCTCTCTTTCAAATAAACAAATTTTAAAAATATTTTTAAAAATATTTATATTCTTGGGCAGCGTCAGTGGCTCAGCGGTTTAGCGCCGCCTTCAGCCCAGGGCCTGATCCTAGAGACCCGGGATCGAGTCCCACATCGGGATCCCTGCATGGAACCTGCTTCTCCCTCTGCCTGTGTCTCTGCCTCTCTCTCTCTCTGTGTGTCTCTCATGAATGAATAAATAAAATCTTTAAAAAATAAATAAATAAAAATTAAAAATTTATATTCTTAGGACACCTGGCTGACTCAGACAGAAAAGCATGTGACTCGATCTCAGGGTTATGAGTTCGAGCCCCAAGTTGGGTGTAGAGATTACTTAAATAAAACTTTTAAAAATTAAAAAAAAAAAAAAAAGAATTTACATTCTTTCATTCAATACACACAAAATGCTTCCCATCTACCCCAATTTATTTAAGTCACCCATGATATCAACAATGCCAAATCAGAAGCGGAAGAAGACTCAGAAGTGTGGCAAAATAAAAAAGCCAATACATACTTTCATTTCCTTCCATCCTCAAACCTTCCTTCATGGAAATTGACCAAAAAAATCTATGGCCATCTAGCTGGATCAGTTAGTGGAGACTGCAACTCTTGATCTCGGGGTTGTGAGTTTGAGTCCCACAATGGGTACAGAAATTGCTTAAAAATAAAATCTTAGGGCAGCCTGGGTGGCTCAGCGGTTTAGCACCGCCTTCGGCCCAGGGCGTGATCTGGAGACCTGGGATCGAGTCCTGCATCAGGTTCCCTGCATGGGGCCTGCTTCTCCTTCTGCCTGTCTCTCTCTCTCTCTCTCTCTCTCTGTGTGTGTCTCACAAACAAATAAAATCTCTAAAAAATAATAATAAAATAAAATAAAATCTTAAAAAAAAAAAAATCCAGCCCTACCCTCAAAGATTTATCTTATCTAAATCCAAACTAAAAGAAGAGTTTCATGGTTTCAGTATGCAGGAGATTCAGGAAGAAAAGAATTTTAAGAACTGTGATTCTTGGGCAGCCCGGGTGGCTAAGCGGTTTAGCGCCGCCTTCAGCCCAGGGCCTGATCCTGGAGACGTGGGATCGAGTCCCACGTTGGGCTCCCTGCATGGAGCCTGCTTCTCCCTCTGCCTGTCTCTCTCTCTCTCTATGAATAAATAAATAAAATCTTAAAAAAAAAAAAAAAAAAAAAGAACTGTGATTCTTGTGTCTGTGCATCATAAATATCAATGAATATCATATATTTAGGGAATGCTGTTACTAGGCCCACCATTTTCAGGCACAAGCTCCATTAACTTCATATCTCAGTTTGTTTCCAAAGGATGTTAAACATTTACATTTAGAGATTTTCACAAAGACCAGTTAAACAAACACAGCTGAAGACTGTCTGAAAGTAGTTGTTCCAATTCCAAGGTTCAATTAAGGTATAGACAGAAATGACATCTTCTCTAGGAAAGCATTCAATCTCAGGTTACTAGGGTTGTTCACCATCTGTTAATTCTGATAAAACTTTCCTTCTATAAATCATCCCCCTGGGATATACGACAGGAGTATTGATACTGAAGTGAAGGAGACTCGCAGAGAACCTACTTGCAAAGTTGAAATCCCCATTTAAACTATGACCACACAAGGATATGCTCTATAAAGAACACAAAATTGACTGCATGTAATTCACTTAAGCAATGATGGGTAAGAATATGACCTCTGGAGCCAAACTACCTATGTTTGAATCCATCATTCGCTCTATGAATTTGGGCAAAATTGCTTAACCTTTGTGCTTCAAACTTCTCAACAGGAAAATAAAGATAATAATAAGGATGGGGTGGCTCAGTCGGTTAAGTGTCTCCCTTGGGTTCAGGTCATGATCCCAGGGTCTTGGAATCAAACCCACATGGGGCTCCATGCTCAGTGGGGAGCCTGCTTCTCCCTCTCCCTCTCTACCCCTACTTGTGCTTGTGTACTCTCTCTCTCTCTCAAATAAAAATCTTTAAAAACAATAATAATAGGGGTGCCTAGATGGCTCAGATGGTTAAGCGTATGCCCTCAGCTCAGGTTATGATCTCCAGGTCCTGAGATCAGGCCCCACATTGGGCTCCCCAGTCAGTCAGGAGTCTGCTTCTCCCTTTCCTTCTGCCTCTCACCCCTACTTATCCTGTCTTAAATGAAGAATTTTTTTAATCTTTAAATAAATAAAATTATGATAATAATAAAGATAGTAACAATACCTACTCTCATAGGAGTTTTTGTGAATTAGTGCATGTAAAGCACTTAGAACAATGCCTGGAATATAGCATTAGCTGCTGCAGTATTATTACTACCACCTAACCCCATTACCAGACTATCAGTTCTCAGGTGTGACTCAAATACAGGCTAGTTTCCTAACCAGATCATGCAATTTTTTTTAATATATTTTTTATTTATTTATGATAGTCATACAGAGAGAGAGAGAGAGAGGCAGAGACACAGGCAGAGGGAGAAGCAGGCTCCATGCACCGGGAGCCCGACGTGGGATTCGATCCCGGGTCTCCAGGATCGTGCCCTGGGCCAAAGGCAGGCACCAAACTGCTGCGCCACCCAGGGATCCCAGATCATGCAATTTTAATGTTCCTGAATCAATGATTCAATATGCCAAATTCAAAAAACTGCTCTACAAAAACACAGCCTCAAGTCTGATTTAAAAAAATCATTTACTATTTAAAAAAATATATAAAAATAAAAATAAATAAACAAATCATTTACTTAACAAAATGCTCACAAACATTAATCAACTATAAAAGTTTACTTAATTCCATGAATTACCACTATGATATGGAACTTCTGAAAAATCTTTTACTTGAAATAAATTTTTTTTTCAAGTATAAGATTTAAATTTTCAGGCAGCCGGGTGGCTCAGTGGTTTAGCACCACCTTCAGCCTGGGGTGTGATCCTGGGGACCCGAGATCGAGTCCCACATCAGGCTCCCTGCATGGAGCCTGCTTCTCCCTTTGCCTGTGTCTCTGCTTCTCTCTCTGTGTCTCTCACGAATAAATAAATAAAATCTTAAAAAAAAAAAAATTCCAATTTTCATTTGTCTTTCAATTACAAATTAAGCTCTGAGCTTACAAATCAGATTAATAAGTATATACCGGGATGCCCGGGTGGCTCAGTGGTTGAGCACCTCCCTTTGGCCCAGGGCGTGATCCTGGGGTCCCGGGATCAAGTCCACGTCGGGCTTCCTGCATGGAGCCTGCTTCTCCCTCTGCCTGCGTCTCTGCCTCTCTCTGTCTCTCATGAATAAATAAATAAAATATTTAAAAAAAAATAAGTATACACCTATATATAGTAAAAAAAACATACTGAAGCTTTTAAGATATTTACTATTAATCTGCAAATTTGCCCTTGTATATATTTTGACCAGAAACAATGAATAAATGTACATCTTTAATCAACTGAAAAATGTAAATAGAAATCATTCAAGATATCATTTTATACCCATTAGACTGGCTAAAAAAAAAAAAATCAAATTAACATCCCAGGTGGTGGCAAAGGGAAGCAGCAACTGGATCTCATACACTGCTAGTGGACAACCATTTTGCAATTTCTTATAAAGCTAAACATACCTCTACCCTGTGATGCAACAATTCCACTCTTAGGTACTCAACCAAAAGAAATGAAACATATGTTCACAAAAAGACTTGCACAAGAATGTTAATAGGAGCCTTATTCATAACAGACAATAACTGGAAATAACACAAATGTCAAAAAAAAATGTCCATCAACAGGAGAATGGAAGAACAAAGTGTGGTATTAATAAAAATACTGTGCGGCCTGGGAAGTCATCTGTTATCGACATTTATGATTTTTTTTTTGAAAAATTTTTTTAATTTATTTATGATAGTCACAGAGAGGGGGGGGGGGGGAGAGGCAGAGACACAGGCAGAGGGAGAAGCAGGCTCCATGCACCGGGAGCCCGATGTTGGACTCGATCCTGGGTCTCCAGGATGGCGCCCTGGGCCAAAGGCAGGTGCCAAACCGCTGTGCCACCCAGGGATCCCTGACACTTATGATTTGAATTTATTGCTAAATGAGATTTTTTCATTTCCTCCAAGTTGTCTCATTTTATAATTTTAATCCCTAGTTGAAAATAATTTTTATTCTGAAAATAACCTTATTTTTTGTTTAGTAACTTGAGTTTTTTTTTGCCACTTTTTTTTTTTTTTTGCCACAACATAAACTTTGATGAATTTAATTGGTGCTTTTAAGTGGCAAATGACATCTGGCTGGCTCAGCTGGTACAGCATGCAACTCTTGATCTCGGGGACTGTGAGTTTGAGCCCCGCGCTGGGTGTAGAGATTGCTTAAAAATAAAAAATCTTAAAAGGCGGTGGGGCAAATAAATCTCAGGGTTTTATTAAATATTACTTTTATTAAAAAAATAAATAAATAAATAAATAAATAAATAAATAAATAAATATTACTTTTATTAAGTGAAACTCTTAAATGTTTGTGTACATATATATGTTTTTTAATGCATTCCTGGGACATATTCATCCTAAGTGTTCCCTACAGAAATTATCCATGTATAAAAACGAAGATTGGCTTAGAATGGCTACTTTGATGAAAACAGTGTCTTAGGGAAATACAGATTGGACCTGAGGTACATTGAATACTTAAACTGTGGTCTAGTGATTGTTTAAATGGCATTGTATTTAAATGAGCATACTATCGCTATAACTTTCTACTCCCTTAACAAAAAAATAAATGTACAAAACAAAATGAATCTCAAAAATATGTTAAACATAAGAAATCAGATAAAGGGATCCCTGGGTGGCGCAGAGGTTTGGCGCCTGCCTTTGGCCCAGGGCGCGATCCTGGAGACCCGGGATCGAATCCCACGTCAGGCTCTCAGTGCATGGAGCCTGCTTCTCCCTCTGCCTGTGTCTCTGCCTCTCTCTCTCTCTCTGTGACTATCATAAATAAATTTAAAAAAAATTTTTTTAAATAAAAAAAAATAAAAATAAAAAAAATAAAGTCCGCAAATCTCAAAAAAAAAAAAAAAAGAAATCAGATAAAAAGAGTATATATTCCATTTATATGAAATTCAAGAACAGACAAAATCAGATTACCTGGGCAAAACAAAATTGAAAAGGACATTAAATGTTTTGCTGCTCACTTATGCAAATTAAGTCACAGCTTTGAATATTATCCATCCCTAGAATCCAAATAAAAATTTGACACCAGAAAAAAAAAAACTTTTTTTGAGACCAGGGATGCCTGGGTGGCTCAGCGGTTGGGTGCCTGCCTTCAGCTCAGGTCGTGATCCTGAATCCCGGATCAAGTCTCACATCAGGCTCCCTGCAAGGAGCCTGCTTCTCCCTCTGCCCATGTCTCTGCCTCTCTCTCTCAGTCTGTGTCTCTCATGAATAAATACATAAATCTTTTAAAAAAAAATTTGAGACCACTCAAAAAGAAAAAAAAAAAAAAAAGGACAAGAACAGGAATACAACTTCACTTAAAGGAAATACTTAAAGTTTCATAATATTTAAAATGTTCCACTAGTGGGACCCCTGGGTAGCTCAGCAGTTGAGCATCTGCCTTTGGCCCAGGGTGTGATCCCAGAGTCCTGGGATCGAGTTTCGCATCAGGCTTCCTGCATGGAGCCTGCTTCTCCTTCTGTCTGTGTCTCTGCCTCTCTCTCTGTGTCTCTCATGAATAAATAAAATCTTAAAATAAAAATGTTCCACTAGTGATAAAATACAATTTTCAAAAACCAATTACTATTTTCTCGCTATCAAATTAGCAAATATTTTTAAATGATAACACTCTGGCAAGGGTATATATCTCAAGCTCATACGTTGCTAATGGGAATGTAAATTTGTACCATTCTAGAAAGCAATTATGCAATGTTTTGCTCTCTTGAGAACCCTTAGAAACATACCTTGACTTGATAATTCCACTTAGAGCAATCTAGCTTACCAATGTAGAAATGTGGATAAAGGAATGCCTAGGTGGCTCAGAGGCTGAGTGCCTGCCTTTGGCCCAGGGCATGATCCTAAAGTCCCAGGAGAGAGTCCCACATCAGGCTCCCTGCATGGAACCTGCTTCTCCCTCTGTCTGTGTCTCTGCCTCTCTCTGTGTCTTTCATGAATAAATAAAATCTTTAAAAAAAAAAAAAAAATGTGGATAAAGATCTGTGTTTAGCAACATTCAATGAAATTTTGTTTAAGTAAAAAAATATTGTTTATAATAATTGGAAATTAGTAATCTGAATGTAAAAACTATGGAAATTGCATAAATGGAATATTCCTCAGCTATTTTAAACTGTTTTCAAATAATTACAATGATATTAAAATGCATGTTAAAATAAAGCAGGTTCCAGGGGGGCCTAGGTAGCTCAGTCAGCTAAGCGACTGACTGTTGGTCTCAATTTAGGTCTTGGTCTCAGGGTCATGGGTTCAAGCCTCACATTGAGGGGGGTGGGAATAAAGGAATAAATTCCTTAAGAAAAAAAGGAATAAAGAAATATTCCTTTCGGCAGCCCCGGTGGCTCAGCAGTTTAGCGCTGCCTGCAGCCCAGGGCGTGATCCTGGAGACCCGGGATCGAGTCCCACATCGGGCTCCCTGCGTGGAGCCTGCTTCTCCCTCTGCCTGTGTCTCTGCCTCTCTCTGTCTCTATGAATAAATAAGAAAAATTTTTTAAAAAATTTTTTTAATTCCTTTAAAAAAAAATTGGTCCCGGGACACCTGGGTGGCTCAGGTTGAGCATATGACTTCCACTCAGGGCATGTTCCCAGGGTCCGAGATCGAGTCCCACATCAGGCTCCTTGCAGGGAGCCTGCTTCTCCCTCTGCCTATGTCTCTGCCTCTCTCTGTATGTCTCTCATGAATAAATAAATAAAATATTTTTTAAACAGCAGGTTCCAAAATTATGTATACAGAAAAATCTGCATAAGGAAAAAATAGAGAAAATAAATGTTAATGTTATTTAAAAAAAGTAATGAAGGAAAAAATAATAATAATGAAGGGTCAGGGACCTGGGTGGCTCAGTTAGTTGAGTGCCCGACTCTTATTAATTTCAGCTCTGATCATGATCTGGGTGGTGGGATCGAGCCCTGCCTTGAGCTCCTCAGACGGCTGCACCCTCAGAGTGGAATCTGCTTGAGATTTTCTCTCCCTATGCCCCTCCCTGCCCCACTTGCACACGCACATACTCTATTAAAATAAATAAAATCTTTAAAAAAAATAATAATGAAGGGTCAATATCATAGAAACTATGACTATATTTCAGTGTCTGGGCTTTCTTGTAAAAGCACAGGGATACCCCAAATTAACTAGGTATACTAGAGAGGGGGGAAAAAAGACCAAAAGAATAAGAACATTCATTGAAGGAACACACCATTAGTATTATTTCAGATATGAACAGCCAACTTATCAAATGAAGTCAAAGTTATCAAATGAAGTCAAGGTATCTTAACTATAACAAGAAAAAGTTATAGAATTCAATACAGGGCAAGTATATACCAATCATGTTTACTCTGATCTAGGGAAAATAGGTGATTTAGCTATTTTCCACAGGACTAAGCTCAGCTCTTCTACAAAGCAATGAAAAAGAAGGGAAAGGCACAGCAAGAAGTCAAGCCAGCAACCTGATTTCTCAGGAAATTACTTCTTACTTGGCAAAGTACTGCCCTCATATTCTAAAAGTGCAAAACTCTACAGAGAGTTTAGACACACAAAATTCAAATACCATGTAAAAGATGTATACTTTCCCTTGTTCTCAAGATATCCAAAAAGAAAAAAAATAATGCATATTAAAACATAGGGAAAAAAAGAGCTCAATTTAGAGTTAGATGTTGTTTTTTTAAAGATTTAGAGGCAAAAAAAATTTTTTTAAATAAAGATTTAGAGGCACCTGGGTGGCTCAGTGGCATCCACAGCTAAAAAATATATTTGTTGAAGAAATAAATTCACATATGCATTAATTCATGTATTTTAGAAATCATTTTTATTGCTTAAGGCAATAAGACAGTTTTCCCCCTTTTCTTACTTTCTCATCTATTTTCATCTGAATACAACACTTTGACTTCCTGTAAGAGCTGTTTTCAACAATAATTTGACAATCTCTGGCTTTAAAAATGGGCAAATAGGGACACCTGGGTGGCTCAGCAGTTGAGCGTCTGCCTTCCTGCGTGGGGCCTGCTTCTCCCTCTCCCTATGTCTCTACCTCTCTCTATGTCTCTCATGAATAAATAAATAAAATCTTAGAAAAAAAAAAAAAAAGGTACTAGGGTAGGTGAGTTAAAGAGGGGAGGGGTGCCTGGGTGGCTCAGTCTGATTCTTGGTTTCAGTTCAGGCCCTGATTTCAGGGTCCTAGGATCCAGCCCCAGGTGTCCGACCTCACTCAGCAAAGAGTCTACTAGAGATTCTCTCAACTCTGCCCCTCCCCCTGCTGACATAAGCACACATGCCTGTGCATGCTCTCTTACTCTCTCAAATAAATCTTGAGAAAAAAAATAAAATAAAATAAAATAAAGGCGGAGACTGGGAGAGAGTGGGGAGCAAAGAGGAGAAAAAAGAAAGGGTATGATAGACTATTCTTCCCTTAAGTAAGATGTTTAAAACTCTGACCCTGATTTCCATTAAAGGTTCAGTACTGGGATCCCTGGATGGCGCAGCGGTTTGGCCCCTGCCTTTGGCCCAGGGCGCGATCCTGGAGACCCGGGATCGAATTCCATGTCGGGCTCCCGGTGCATGGAGCCTGCTTCTCCCTCTGCCTGTGTCTCTGCCTCTCTCTCTCTCTCTCTCTCTCTCTCTGTGACTATCATAAATAAATAAAAAATTAAAAAAAAAAAAAAAAGGTTCAGTACTGAAGCTTCTATAGAACTATGGATGCAAAGCTGCACAGTAAGCAGAAAAAATGACACCTGAACTTCACTTAATGTTCAAGTAGATAATAATATAAGGATGAAATTATAAGCATATATTTATATCAGTGGATTTTTATAATCCATTCTTTTTTTTTAAGATTTATTTATTTATTTATTAATGAGAAAGAGAGAGAGCGCAGCAGAGACACAGGCAGAGGGAGAAGCAGGCTCCGTGTGGGGAGCCTAACATGGGACTCGATCCCGGGTCTCCAGGATCCCGCCCTGGGCTAAAGGCAGCACTAAACCGCTGAGCCACCTGGGCTGCCCTATAATCCATTCTTGCAACTCTAAAATGCTTCCCTTGGCACCATGATCCCAAATGCCACACTACACCAAAAGGCCAAAAACCTGCTACTTGGAAGAATTAGCAACAAAGCAGAATATTTTATTAAACTTTTGTAATAGAGGTGTCTGGCTGGCTCAGTTGGAAGAGAGCATGTGACTCTTGATCTTGGGGTCATGAGTTAGAGCTCCATGCTGGGTGTAGAGATTTAAAAAAATAAATTTTCAAAAAAGAAAGAAAATATTTGCAAATCTAGTATCTGATAAGGGACTTGTATCCAGAATGTATATGTTTCACAACTCAAACTCAATAATAAAAGGCAAATAAATCCATTTTTTAAATGGGCAAGGGATTCAAAAAAACATTACTCCAAAGAAGATAAACAAATAGCTGATAAATCCATGAAAAAATTCACATCATTGCCATCAGGGAAATTCAAAACAATACCACAATGAGTTATCACTTCACATCCACTAGGATAGCTATAATAAAAAAACAAAAGTAATAACAAGTGTTGGTGAAGATGTGCAGAAACTGGAATACTTATTCCCACCTCCTGGTGGAAATACAAAATGGTATTCATGGCTGCCTTGGAAAAATGAGTTACCATATGACCCAGCAATTCTAGTACTACTTGATATATACCAAATATATGAAGGAGCCCCTGGTGGCTAAGTCAGTTGGGCCACCGACCCTTGGTTTCCATTCAGGTCATGATCTCATATGTCATGGGATAGAGCCCAATTGGGCTCCATCCCCAGTGGGGAGTCTGACTGCTTCAAGGTTCTCACCCTCTATGTCTTCAAGTGTGGGCACTCTCTAACTGATACATAAATCTTGTTTTTTAAAGATTTTATTTATTCATAAGAGTGACGCAGAGTGGCAGAGACATAAGCAGAGGGAGTAGGCTCCCTGCAGAGAGCCTGATGCAGGACTTGATCCCAGGATCCTGGGATCATGCCCTGAGCTGAAGGCAGATGCTCACCCACTGAGCCACCCAGGCATCCCTTAATAAATAAATCTTTAAAAAAATTAAAATAAAAAAATGCAGGGCACCTGGGTGGCTTAGCCCGGTAAGTGTCTGTCTTCAGCTCAAGTTACAATCTCAGGGTTCTGGGATCAACCCCCATCACAGGCTCCCCGTTCAGAGCAGGGGGGTTGTAGTTGTCCTGCCTCTCTCTCTCTGTCCCTGCCCCACTTGTGCATGCTCTCTCTCAAATAAATAAATAAATAATAAATTAAAAAATGGAAACACATGTCCATACAAAAACTTGTACAGGAATGTTCATAGCAGGGACACCTGGGTGGTTCAGCAGTTGAATGCCTGCCTTCGACCTAGGGCGTGATCCTGGAGTCCCGGGATCAAGTCCCACGTCCGGCTCCCTGCATGGAACCTGCTTCTCTCTCTGCCTCTCATGAATAAATAAATAAAATCTTAATTTAAACAAAATTGTTCATAGTAGGGATTCCTGGGTGGGTGGCTCAGCGAGCAGTTGGTGTCTGCCTTTGGCTCAGGGCGTGATCCTGGGTTGGGGGATCAAGTCTGCATTGGGCTCCCTGCATGAAGCCTGCTTCTCCCTCTGCCTGTATCTCTGACTCTCTGTCTCTCATGAATAAATAAATAAAATCTTAAACAAAAAAAAAATGTTCATAGCAGCTTTGTTGAAGAGCCAAAAACTGGAAACAATCCAATGTCTATCAACAAGAGAATAGACTTTTAGGGATGCCTGGGTGGCTCAGCAGTTGAGCATCTGCCTTGTCTCAGGGCATAATCCTGGGTTGGAGGATCCAGTCTCATATCAGGCTCCCTGCAGGGAGCCTGCTTCTCTCTCTGCTTGTGACTCTGCCTCTCTCTGCGTGTCTCTCATGAATAAATAAATAAAATCTTTAAAAAAAAAAAGAGAGAGAGAGAATAGATTTTTTAAATTCTAATATAATTAATTATATTGGAATACTATTCAGAAATAAAAATAAATTCCTGATGCACAAAATAACATGGATAAATCTTAAATAAATCAAGTAGAGGGGCAGCCCCGGTGGCGCAGCGGTTTAACACCGCCTGCAGTCTGGGGTGTGATCCTGGAGATCCGGGATCGAGTCCCACATCGGGCTCCTGCATGGAGCCTGCTTCTCCCTCTGCCTGTGTCTCTGCCTCTCTCTCTCTGTGTCTCATGAATAAATAAATAAAATCTTAAAAACAAACAAACTTTCCTTTAAAAAATAAATAAATAAATAAATAAATAAATCAAGTAGAGTGAATGAAGCCAGACCTTCCTATCAAAAAAAAGTATATACCATACAATTCTCTTTAGACAAAGTTCTAGAAAATGCAAAGTAATCTATAATGACAGCAGATTTGTGGTTACCTCTCTGGGTAGAAAGGGAGAGACAGATTACAAGGAAACTTTTAGAATGGTTAAGTATGTTCCTTATCTTGATTGCGGTGGATAAATAGGTAAAAACCCATCAAACTGTATACTTTAAACATCTTCAATTTCACTGTATGTCAATTATAACTGAATAAAGCTGTCCCCAAAAAAGAGAGAAAAAAAAGAATGCATACGCCATGTTGGGGGGAAAAGAAGTATACCAGTTTCTGAAATGGCACATTTGGGTAAGGAAAAGGTAGAAAAAATAGACTGAGAACTTTTAAGGATGAACATTTTTAAATTTTTTTTTTAATTTTTATTTATTTATGATAGTCACAGAGAGAGAGAGAGAGAGAGGCAGAGACACAGGCAGAAGGAGAAGCAGGCTCCATGCACCGGGAGCCTGATGTGGGATTCGATCCTGGGTCTCCAGGATCGCGCCCTGGGCCAAAGGCAGGCGCCAAACCGCTGCGCCACCCAGGGATCCCTAAGGATGAACATTTTTAAAAGTCAAAATAGAAAAAAAATTAAATTTTTAAAAAAAGTCAAAACAGTAACTAATCCCCATACGATAATAGCTGAATATTCAACATCCACCAACAAAGCAAATGGTCAACACAATCAAAGCTATTATGAATTCAGTCTAGCCTTCAAAATAAAAAATTTCAGGGCAGCCCCGGTGGCGCAGCGGTTTAGCGCTGCCTGCAGCCTGGGGTGTGATCCTGGAGACCCGGGATCGAGTCCCACATCGGGCTTCCTGCATGGAGCCTGCTTCTCCCTCCACCTGTGTGTCTCTGCCTCTCTCTTCGCTCTCTCTGAATGAATGAATAAATAAAATCTTAAAAAAAAAAAATTTCATTCATCTCAACATTTATATGTATTATATACATGTTTATATGTATGAAAGTAGTAAGTTCTAAATATATATACATTTTAAGTATAATCATATTTTTAGAACTTAATAATTTTGTCTACAGATAATATTTGATGACCAAATAAACTGTACAAAACATCCACCCCAAAGTGTCACAGGTAGCAGATTGAAAACTGCTGATAGGGATCCCTGGGTGGCGCAGTGGTTTGGTGCCTGCCTTTGGCCCAGGGCACGATCCTGGAGATCCAGGATCGAATCCCACATCGGGCTCCCGGTGCATGGAGCCTGCTTCTCCCTCTGCCTGTGTCTCTGCCTCTCTCTCTCTCTGTGACTATCATAAATAAATAAAAATTAAAAAAAAAAAAAAAAGAAAACTGCTGATAAGGATACTCAATGCCAAGGAGATTCAATACTTAAATGTTAGTTTAAAAAATAAAGAGTGATCCCTGGGTGGCGTAGCGGTTAGCGCCTGCCTTTGGCCCAGGGCGCGATCCTGGAGACCCAGGATCGAATCCCACGTCGGGCTCCTGGTGCATGGAGCCTGCTTCTCCCTCTGCCTGTGTCTCTGCCTCTCTCTCTCTCTCACTGTGTGCCTATCATAAGTAAATAAAAATTTAAAAAAATAAAAAAAAATTAAAAAATAAAAAAAAGAAAGAAATCGGGATCCCTGGGTGGCTCAGTTTAGTGCCTGCCTTCAACCCAGGGCGTGATCCTGGAGACCCCGGTCCCACGTCGGGCTCCCTGCAGGGAGCCTGCTTCTCCCTCTGCCTGTTTCTCTGCCTCTCTGTGTCTCTCATGAATGAATAAATAAAATCTTTAAAAAGAAAAAATAATAGAAGTCTAATGAAATATTTATCTAACAGGTTCCACAGCTATACTTCATAACCCAAAAGAATTTAGGGACTAGTTATAATTCTGCTAATCTAGGTGTAAATAATTAAGAATTTACTGTGGGGAAAAAAAAAAAAAGAATTTACTGTGACTTAAGGTAAAAAATATAGCTGAGTTAAAAGAAAGATTCAAGTTTTTCAACAGATGCGATTAAAAATAAGACAAAAGAGTAAAGAATTCAAAATTGAAGTTTAAGTTTCATAAATCAACTTAATATTATATTTCTGTGTTGCTGGCTTCCCTGACTTTGCTTTTATTCAGGAGCCAAGCAGTGTTCTACAACTTTTATCCCTTTTCCTCTCTAAAGAACTGATAATCTGATAATCATTTTCCTTATTAACTATATTCACCTTAATATAAACACAATTACCACAATTAAGATTTCTGGGGGATCCCTGGGTGGCGCAGCGGTTTGGCGCCTGCCTTTGGCCCAGGGCGTGATCCTGGAGACCTGGGATCGAATCCCACATCGGGCTCCCAGTGCATGGAGCCTGCTTCTCCCTCTGCCTGTGTCTCTGCCTCTCTCTCTCTCTGTATGACTATCATAAATAAATAAATAAATAAATAAATAAATAAATAAATAAATAAATAATTTAAAAAATTAAAAAAAAAAAGATTTCTGCTACCTAATCAGAGAACTCAAAACTTTTCCCTGATTAATAGAACATAAGAAGAATGTAAAGAATCAGCAAGCGAGGAGAAATAGATCTGGTGGTAAGAGAAGGGGAAATCACCGAACACTAATTAATACGCCAGCTCCTTAGTTAACCCATTTAAGAGGACTGAGGGGTCTCTTCCCACTGCTTAATTCCAGACTCCACTGGGAAGGACAAGTGGTATGGTTTGGCCTAGTTACGATTGCTAGAAACCTATTCCCAAGAACTGCAGAAGCAGAGACAAGTGCCCAGCCTTCTAATTCCACATGGTCCTGCCCAGGCTCCCATCCTCTAGGACTAGCAATTCTCAGTCTATTCACTCACTTGCATTCTGACCTGCTTTTCCAAGTGGAAGATAACAAAGGAAGAGTTATGGCAAGCAGTGGAAACTGCACAGTACAAAAAATATGTCCATGGGAGAATGCTGCAAATAGGATCATCCTCCTTTACATATGTCACTCTAGGAAAACTGCCAAGAGTGGCTCACTACTCTAGACTTACTTCCTACAGTTCCTCCAAACTCCTCCTCAAACACATGTCAGTATTCTCCTCATTCTCCCTTAGTTTCAATCCTCCTTTTGCCCCAAGATTTCCAAGTGTATATTTAATATTTTCAAAAATATATTGCAGTATCATAAGGACATCCTACTTATCAGAACCTGTGTCTCACATAAACATCGTAAGGCTTTATAGAGTATTTCTAACTTTAATAATGAAATTTCCAATAGGTTATATTACTGAAACAAATTTTCTTGGCAAATAAACGTATTTATTTTAATGTAAGAAAAAAAAAAGATAGAGAAATTATTTCTTAATATTTAAAGAGTACAGCTGTTTCCTTCCTCCTTAGCCCTATCAAAGAAACATGTATCAGAGTTTAGAAATTAGGAGAATTCAAGAACCATTCTGTGGAAATCAAAAGCTATCAAATACAATAAATAGATGTTTTGGCAAGCCCAAAATAAAATGCAGGTTCTGAAGTACTATATTAAATAAAGAACTTTTTATTAAGGTGTTAAGTTTACCAAGAGGCCTTTTCGGATAAAAGTTGTTCTCTCAACAAACTGAAAACCAGACATAGGTTTCTGTACCTTTACAAAATTAGATTTTCAGAGACCAACATTTCCACTAGGATTTACTCTATGGGTAAAGGCTAGAAGCAGAGAAAGCAGATCAGAAGCTATTTATAAAAGAGGATAAAACGCTACTGTAATAGAAAATAAATTTAATTAACTAGTGTTAATTGAACTTCTACTTTTTAAAATCATTTACTTGAGTTTTCTTTGATATATGAAATTAAGTCTCACTAAATTGTCCAGTCAGGAACATACAGTTTCTTTGAGACTTAAAAACCACCACTTATTCAACTACAGATTAACGAATCTCACTGTAAAATAAGTTGAGCAATCAGAGCTATTCATAGTTGAGTGTGATTAAATTATCGGTGAATAATAAAGTCACTTGAATAAAGTCCATTTATTAAGCAAGTACTCAAACCGGTCAATGTTCATAATTACAAGGAATGAACATTCATATTATTCCCACGCTCAATTATTAAGATTTTACATTCCTCCATCAGTTAGTAAAGAATTGAATGACCTCTACAAATGTGCCTACCAAATGCACAGAGACTTACAGAACAACCATTTTGGTGGTAGGGATACTCCATTTAACAAAATGCAAGGAATTTAAAAGCTTTCATCCTTGGAACCTTCGTCACAAAAATCAGTAAATTTATTTTGTGAAAAGATTGCTTATGTTTTCAATTCAAATATATGATGATTCTATATTTTGTAGTCTTCCGAGCAAAAATAATTTAGTGAAATATAAAAGTCTGAGAAAAATTATTTCTGAGATAAGAAATTATGTAAAAATCCTAATGCAAAGCTACACCAAGACTTTGTTCATAATTGCATAAAACATTAATGAAAGGGTTACATAAATCCCCTGGATTAAAGATTTTAAAGAGTACTGCATGAATCTCTCAGTTTTCAGTATTGCTTTCTCTGCTCTTATATCTACAAAAACTAATCTAAATCAACTCTTCCTAAATACAAACCATCTAGATTTTTACAGAGGAAAAACCAAACCAAGAACAACACAGAAAATACATATATATTCTTAACATAATTTTAAAAAGGTACTGTAGATTACATTTAAGTCCCTTAAGTTAAATTTATAATGTATGCCACATCCAGCTCATTCTCAAGGGAGAAAATCACCAAAACAAAAGCTCCTGCTTAATAAACTATTTACTTTGTAGTTAACCCTCTATCCCAGGTGCACTTTACTGTGGATTATTATCACTGTCTTCTCTTCAAAAACCTAGAAATCTAAAATACACAAGTATATCCGATTCCCTTAAAAATGCTTTGATATGTTTTCTATTAGTGTAAGGCCAGGAGAAGCTTTAAATAACTTTCACTCTCTTTAAAAAAAAAAAAAAAACACTCCTCTGCTTTTCTCCTTTGAAATGTGTCTTATTCTGCTTCTGCTTATTTTCTATACATGAACTGTTCTCAAACCAGTCCATTTCAGCATTAGTTGTTTACAGACAACATGTCTAGTATACTTAGGGGTATTTTTTACAGACAGTGCCTTACAGAAAGGGTAAACAAGAGGGCACAAGTGAAACAAAAGTGTACCACATCTGAGAAACACCACTCAATTTCATCCCCTCTGCCTCAGATTTCCTTAAGTCCTCATACCAAAGATTCTCAATATCTAAAAAGAGGCACAACACAATATGTGACAAGGCAAACATGAGAAACCAAATCAGAAGCTCAAGAAATTTAATAGAACGCATCACCACCAAATTACCAGAAGAAAAATAAAGATATAAATAATAAAGCCAGTCCTAGAAACCCTTACTGAAGGATTATTTCTGTTGCACTGCCTGGCTTAAAACAGTTTTTCAAATTCTTCTGACTGTAAGAAATACATTTTACATAGTGATCTAGTACACACACTTATGAGAAACATTTCCCAAACAATGCTTTTCCTTACCAAGTGCAATTCCATTCTATTTCATCCTATTTTCAATGTGGCAGTAACCCAGTAAATTGATTTTATAAATTACGAAAAAATCACGATCCACAATCTGAAAAACATAGGCTTCACAGTGGGTATGGGTATCCCTTATATTCGGATCATTTTTGCAATGTGCCTCTACTTGTCTCTAGCAGGGTAGACAGATATTTTAAGATTGCTACGTTATTATTGTTTTCATTGAAGCAAGTGGTTTTTAAAGTGTGAGCCTCTGACCAACATAAGCATCACCTGAGATAAATACAAATTCTCAGGATCCACCCCAGACTTACTGAATCAGAAACTCTGGATGCCGCCAGCAGTCTGTAGTTTACCAAGCCCTCCAGGTGATTCTGGTGCAAGCTGAAGTTTGAGAACCACAGCATGAAAGAACCCAGGTCTTTATGCTCTCTATTTAACAATGCAGTCAGTAAGCACAGTGCTCACTCTGTGCCAATCGCTATCCTAAAAGTTCTACAAATATTAACACACGTGGAAAAAAAACAACCCTACGAAATAGGGACTATTATTATACCTATTACACAGAGGAGGAAACTTGTACAGAGAGGTTAAATTGTCCAAGCTAAGTGGCGGAACCAGAATTCAAGTTTCTAATTTGGCCAGGGTACGTCCATCCTTTCATGACGTCCATCTTTTTGATCAAGTCCCCTGTCCTGCCTATTCCCTTAGTTTGAGCTACTTATCCCCCCTTTCTCTTTCAAACTCTCCATCCTGTCAATGTCCTCATTTTCTAATATCATTGGTGTCATCCTAAAAAAAAAAAAAAAAAAAAAAATTTTCCCTAAAGCACTGGAATGCAAGAAGTTACTTAACCCAACTTTTGGGAGCTTTTTCTCTCACATCTTAGTTTTATGAAGGCGAGGTGCCTTCTATTTCTGCAGTCCTGAGAACACACTAACGGCCACACTGTTAGTTTCTCGTAGCCGCTCCTCCGGCCGGTCCCCACGAGACCACCACTCTCACCCTGAACAACTTTCTCACTCCCTCCTACTACGCCCTATATCTACTACGCGCTTCCTACGAGGAAACTGCTTCTCCCCGCCCACCCCTGTGTCATTTTGCTTGACTCCTCTCCAACTGAGACAACTTCCACTCCCCCGCAGACCCCTCACCCTAGTCTCCAATCCGACCTACTCCTCGAGGCTCCCCGGTGGCGCGCGGGTCCTGAGACCCAGGAGCTCCCGGTTCCAGTCTCGGGTCGCCCAGCCCAGCCCAGCGGTGGGGGCAGGGCGCTCCGCTCCACTCCAGCTGTCCAAGGTCTCCACAGGTCCCACCCTCCAGAAACCCGGAGCCCTCCACCTCGGACCGCCGCCTCTCTCAGGAGGGTCCCCCGCCCCACCCCCACCCCCACCCCCACCCCCGGCCTCTCGCCTCTCGTCGACGCCCCCGCTCGCACTCAGGTCCCTCGGGGTCCTCCCGAACCCCGGCCGCCCTCGGTCTGACTCCCTTCTCCCTCGGACCCGGGCCACTCCCAGTTTCCCGGCCCCCCAGCTCTCTCCGCTCGGGCCGCTCTTGGGTTTCCCGGGTTTCTCTGCTCCCTGGCACCCAAGCTGCCCTGAGTGTGCATTCCCGGGCTCACCCGGTCTTCGGACCAGGTCGTGGCCGGTCACCCCGGGTCGCCCCCCGCCCCTCCCCCCCGGGACCCCGTCCGCTCCCGTCTCCCAAGGGGCTTACCGCTCCCACAGCGGCCGCCGGTCAGTGCCCCAGACCCAAGCAGCGGGACGTCCCGAGGGACCTGCCGGCCAGAACCGCTCGGGTCCGGCCCCAGCCTATCTTGCCAACGCGAACTCCGCCGCCGGGAACCGGGCCATTCTCCCACCAGCCCAGTCAGCGCGAACTCGCCGCCGCCGCCGCCGCCGCCGCCCTGGCCCCGGCCCGACCCGGCCCACAGTGCAGGCCCCCTTCCTCTCGGCCTCCGCCTCGGGAGCGCCGAACTGGAGTTTCCGGCCCGAGACGGCCCCCACCCAGACCTCAGGCCCGCGTTACCGGCACTCACCTGCCGCTGCCCCCCAACCAACTCCAGCGCCACTGCCTCTACCTCGGCCGCCAGTAGCCACCAAGCGCCACCACCTCCCCCATGACAACAGGCCCGCCCCGTTTCATACTTTCTGTCTCCCCATTGGATAGCGGGGCGGCGGCTTTCTGCTCTGATTGGCTCCTTCCGGCTGTCCGTCATAGCTTCCTCACCGCCCCTTTTCCTGAACCCGGTATTAGCCCCCGTCCGGACCCGGAGCGCCCAGTACCAAGGTTTAGTTGTTATTGGCTGATGGCTGGGCAGTTCGAAGTCATGATAGGCTGCCAAAAGTGTCTGTTAAGTCAACTGGCAAGGGATGCGATGGCTTTGGTTGGTTCAAGCTCGGGTACAGTTTGGTTGCGCAGTAGAAAGCAAGGAAGGGGCAGACGCTCACGGCCGAGGTTACCCGGGAAGGGTTAACTCTTTGTTGTAGAGTTCACTCTATGTACCCATCCCTTTCTCCAGTTCCCTCCCTGTAAGGAGAAATTGATCCCTGCTAGTTTATAGGGTAGTACTTAGAAAATACCAGCATCAGAGATTGTATTTAAGGAGTGTTTTCCAACTCCTTGGAGAAAAGCACTTGTACAGATAAAAATCTCTTCTCAAAGTCCCAATTTGCACCCAGTTTCCTTGAAGTTCTTTCCAGAAGTCTCCATGCTAAAGGGCAAAGCACGAACATTTATTTAGCAGGAATCAGACACTTCTGTGGCAATTGTAACGTCGTTAATAAACTGAAGTGGCATGTTGAGCGTTCTCTAGCTTCCAGACTCACCCCTGGCTGGCTCCTGCCAAGTGATCCAAGCAGCCATCAGCAAGTTTGAACTAAACCAGCCGCATTTAGCCTTGTGATGCTCTGGAAATGAGAATTTGGTTACCCCCACCTTCTCCCAACTTGATTTTTATGTTCAGCAGTTCTTAAATAGCCCTACTAGATGTGTGTCAGATACTTGAAAAGCTTGTCTTTTTTTTTTTTTTCTTCCAACCTCTCCTCTTCCTAGCAATCTAAATTAGGACCATTGAATGAATTGCAGCCCTTTTCTTACATTGGCACAATGCACAAGAATAAATGATTGCATTTTTTATTTATTTGGGTACAAGTCACAGTATGCATTTTTGAGAAATCTGGTGTAGCTATAAAAACTCTTGCGCTCCTAGAAATACATCCATCGTTAGATTTTGGTTTTCTTTTTCATTTCCACCCACTTTTCCTGTTCTTAAACAACAAAACGCTGGCCTGATTTGTCTTTAAATTTCTAAGTCACATTTATTTTTTTTAATGTGTCTGTATTTGGCTTTTATTTTTTTATTTTTTATTTTTATTATTTATTTATTCAGAGAGAGAGAGAGGGGCAGAGACACAGGCAGAGGAAGAAGCAGGCTCCATGCAGGGAGACTGATGTGGGACTTGATACCAGGTCTTCAGGATCACACCCTGGACCAAAGGTGGCACCAAACCACTGAACTACCCGGGCTGCCCCTCTAAGTCAGATTTAAATGTACCTTCCTCACAACTCTACCTATAATATACAAACCCGTGGACCATGAAACATACCCAGGGACGGACTGGGAAAAGTCAAAGAGGTACTCCCTCACAAGCATTACCTTATGTTTGGGAACCTCCTATGGAACTGAGAATCTAAATCTGGACTTTAGAAATGTTGTGCTTTGCCCCTTCGTTCTTCTGCTAACTCTTTGTCCCATATCTCTTCTGTTCTCTCTTCTGTCCTTTGCAGAGCAAGCCACAGATAGTCTAAAACTGCACTGTTTGGTATGCAGGAAAAAAAGGTCTATTTTCTAGGTTATATTTTTAGTCAAGTTTGAAGAAACTACGTATCACCAAACTAGGCGGAAATTATTCCTCCAATAACTATAACAATAAAGTGTCTTTTCCTAATTATTTTCCAGAACTTTCCTCCCCCTTCCCTCATCCTCACCTTCCAATTTAGAAATAACCTCCCCTTCAATTCAATGACTCATAAAAAGCCTGTAAAAGGAAAGTGGAAAAGACAAAATAACTTCAGAGATGTCTGAATCATTCAGTTGAAGGAAAGATCAGACATTGACCATGATAAGATGGAGCCAAGACATAAGAAAAGCCTGAGCTAACATCCATAACAAATGAAGTAACATGCAGATGTGAAGATTCCCCAACAAGAAGGAGGTATCAGTATGTCCTTTACACAGCCTTTTAATATATTACCAGCTTTCTTCTCTCTAGTCTTGGCTGTATGCCCTACCTACCAATTTTAGAGCAAGTTAGAAGGCAATTAATGTCCTAGCAGATAGGAAACAGTAACGTCATAGGAGGGCATGGGCATTATTATGGTACTTTGGGTAATAATGGCTCTTGTACAGCCATAGTGACTTGGTGCCATAGAGAACATAGTATTATGCCAGTCTCACTAAGAGGACTTGCCATCAAGTTCAGGAACTCAACAAAATTACTATCACAAAACTGGGAATATTGCCACAAAGGTCAGCTATTCATTCTATTCCATACACTGAAAAAAAAAGTATTCATAAAGTTTTTTGCTTATATACATATATAAGCATATATATATATTCTTATATATATTTATATATATATAAACTTCTTATATACATATATAAGCATATATATATATATATATATATATATATATATATATATAAACTTCTACCACTATCATTCCTTGTGAAAATCAGGTAAGAAATGTAAAATAGACATGTTCAACCCTGTAAGAAGAGAAAAAAATTCTTAAAGAAGGAAGGTTTTGGGACATCTGGTGGCTCAGTGGTTGAGCATCTACCTTTGGCTCAGGTCATGGTCCTGGGGTCCTAGGATGGAGTCCTGCATGGGGGTCCCTGCAGGGAGCCTTCTTCTGCCTTTGCCTATGTCTCTGCCTCTCTGTGTCCCTCATGAATAAATAAATAAAATATTTGAAAGAAAAGAAAAGAAGGAAGTTTTTAAGGAACATTCTTTGAGCCAACAGAAGGCTATTTGTTGTGTTATTAAAGTCCATGCAGTACTAGGAAGGTTACTGCTTATATCCCACATTTTGATTTTGTATGCACAAGGTGACCTTATAACATAATTAATCCACCCAGCCTCTCTTTTCTTTCCTGTGCTATGTCTTCACCACTCTTAAGACCCCATCTTAGAAAGCAAGAACACTGGAGTCAGGGAGTCTGCAGCTTTGTGTTGTGAGGCTGACTATGGAGGTGGCACAGATGGTATCTGTTCAGAGTCACTTGAGCAAGACCAGGATAACAGGTATTAAAGGCAAAAATAGACTTTATAAATCCTGATTAAGTAGACAATGAAGGACTAGGAGTGATGTCCTGATGTCTAAGGAACAGCATGGTTTGCCCTGGGCTCCAGTGCATGCTGATGCCACTTTCTGCTCTCTTTTCATCACAACATTTTTCAAGAGAGTAGAATCCAGGTTTCCTTTCATTTCTATTTTAGCCCATGGGGGGTGGGGAATCTCACTAGGGGAAAACTCCTTTTTTGGGTTTGATTTTGGATCCCCCCCCCCCTTTGGATTCTACACACAATTCCAAATGGATTAGAGAAACAAACAACTGATAGAGAAGAAAATCATTCAGATAGTAGGCAACGGCCAGAGCTGCCTGCTGCTACCAGTTGGAAGCAAGCCAAGATATTTGATAAGAGGTAGTTCCCTGAATTAGGGATCCCTGAAGATGGAGACTGATGGGGATGAAGGGATTAGAGAGGAGGTTTTGGGGTAGGGGTTGGGAGGAAGGCCAGCAGAGAAGAAAGTAAGGAAAGCCGACAGAGCTAAGAGGATGCAGACTGCTGAGCCAGCTTAAAGTCCTACCCCATCTCCCTGCCTGTGGACTTTATACCAGGTTGCACAATTACACCAACAAAGTGCAGCCTCTGTTACTGGTTGAAAGGAGAACCAGGCCAGAACTTTACCCTATGGGATCTTTGCTCTAGTGCCACCTGGAAATCCTCCCTGAGCTCAAAGCCTGCTGCTCTAGCATCAGAACAAAGCTGATAAAGGCCAGCCAGCCATCCAATAAGCATAGCTTCATTTGATATTATAAAGGTGACCACTGGCATGAAGCTGTGGATGAAGATAGGAAAACTACCTGGAAGATGTTTTCGCCATCTCAAACTGGGGAGATTTCAACACAGAGAAGTGCCAAGCTACTTTCCATGCTAGAACAAAGCACTGTGGTTTTAGTTTCAAAGTTCAAGGCTATCTTCCATGAATGGGGAGAGGCAAAAAAAAAAAAAAAGTAAAAAATGGTGTTCTCTCAGGTAGAACAATTTCCTTTCCAATGCTAGAACTCAGATGATTTTTTAAAAATAAATTTATTTATTTATTTATTTACTTATTTACTTACTTACTTACTTATTTGAGAGAGAGAGATGGGGAATGGGCAGAGGGGAGGGAGAGGGAAAGAATTGCAAGCCAACTCCACACTGAGTGCAGAGCCCAATAGAGGACTCCATCTCACAATCCTGAGATCATGACTTGAGCCAAAACCAAGAGTCAGATGCTTAACTGACTGAGCCACCTAGGCACTCCCATATGATTTTTAAATAGCACACCAGACCTCCTCATTATGTAAGACATGAATTTTCATCCTCAAGAAATATGTGTGTACCCTTTTACTCACCTTCATTTTATAGATAAAACAGCTTGAGTACTTGTAAAAAGGATGGGCTACAGCTTGTAACTCTGCCATTATACTGTTGAAGGGAGCCCCTGGTTACTATCATTAGATCTATGGGTGGACCAGCCGTTCTTCCGCAGCAGGGAGTGGGTTTTTGAGCACCATTTAAACTTTTGTCCATCCCTGTTTTACACACAAAGAGTTTCCTGGAAACATGGCTACACTCCAAAGATTTCAGAGAGTTGAATGCCTTCTAGACCTCCACTTTTCCAGTCACTTGGAATCACATGAGAAAGTAGATTTGAGGGATCCCTGGGTGGCTCAGCGGTTTAGCGCCTGCCTTCAGCCCAGGGCGTGATCCTGGAGTCCCGGGATTGAGTCACACGTTGGGCTCCCTTCGGGGAGCCTGCTTCTCCCTCTGCTTATGTCTCTGCCTCTCTTGTGTCTCTCATGAATGAATAAATAAATAAATCTAAAAAAAGAAAGAAAGTAGATTTGAACTATGCGTTCAAATTCTGACTTTCCCGTTTAACTAGCTGTGTGACTTTGGGAAAGTTGATTCATGTCCCCATGCTTCGGTTTCTTCATCTACAAAATGGGATGTGTTAGTTATTTTTTGCTGTATAACAAATTACCCCAAAACTCAGTAACTTAAAACAACTTATATTATTTCCATTTCTGTAGGTCAGAAATCCTGATGCAGCTTTGCTGAGTCCTCAGGCTCTGAGTCTCTCACAAGGCTGCAGTGATCTTAAGGCTCAGGTGGGATGGATCTGCTCTTACCTCACTCACGTCATTGTTGGCAGAACTCAGTAGCTCACTTTGGGCTAAGGCCTTAGATCCTCAAGAGCTATTGATATGAGGCCTCTGTCAGTGCCTTGCCATGAGGGTCTCTCCATAAAGCATCTCTCTTATTTTTTTTTAAGATTTTATTTATTTGAGAGAGAGAAAGAACGAGTACGAACAGGGGGAATGGCAGAGGGAGTAGGAAAAAGAAGGCAGGGCTCCCTGATGCAATGCGGGACCAATCCTGGATCCTGAGACCACCACCTGAACCAAAGGCAGATGCTTAACGGATGAAGCTACCCAGGCAACCCCTCCATAAAGCATCTCAAAACATGGCAGCTTATGTCATTAGGATTAGCAAGCAAGAGGGCAAGAGAGAGGGCCAGCAAGAGAGAGACTGCTATCAAGACAGAAGTCAGAGTCTCTTGTAATCTAATCATAAAACTGATATCCTGTATCACTTTTGCCACATTCTATAGAATGTTAGAAGCAAGACTTTAAGTCCAGTCCACACTCAAGAAGCGGGTATTATGCAAGAATATAAATATCAAGTGGGGGGGATCCCTGGGTGGCGCAGCGGTTTGGCGCCTGCCTTTGGCCCAGGGCGTGATCCTGGAGACCCGGGATTGAATCCCACGTCAGGCTCCCGGTGCATGGAGCCTGCTTCTCCCTCTGCCTGTGTCTCTGCCTCTCTCTCTCTCTCTCTCTGTGACTATCATAAATAAAATTAAAAAAAAAAAAATCAAGTGGGGGATCATTGAAGCCACTTTAGAATTAGCCTACCATAGGGGTGCCTGGGTGTCTCAGTTGGTTAAGAATCTAACTCTGGATTTCAGCTCAGGTAATGATCTTAGGGTTGTGAGATGGAATCCTGTTGTCTGGCTCCCACTGAGCATGGAGCCTATTTAGAATTTTCTCTCTCTCTCTCCCTCTCCCTCTGCCTCTCCCCCACCTCTAAAAAAAGAATTAGCCTACCTTAGGAGTTTTCATTTAAAGATTAAATGAGGGACGCCTGGATGGCTCAGCGGTTGAGCGGCTCCCTTCAGCTCAGGGTGTGATCCTGGGGTCCCAGATCCAGTCCCGCATCTGGGGGGATGCAGGGAGCCTGCTTCCTCCCTCTGCCTATGTCTCTGCCTATTTCTCTGTCTCTCATGAATTAATAAATAAAATTTTATAAAAAAAGATTTAAAAATAAAGATTAAATGAGAGAATGTGGGCATCTGGGTGGCTCAGTTGGTTAAGTGTCTGCCTTTGGTTCAGTTCCTGATCCCAGGGTCCTGGGATCCAGCTCCACCTTGGCAGGGAGACTGCTTCTCCCTTTGCCTGCTGCTCCCCCTGCTTGCAGGTATGCTTTTGCTCTCTCTCTGTCTGTCAAATAAATTAATAAAATATTTTTAAAAATTAAATGAGATAATGTGTTCAATTCAGAGATGGGCATATATAACTGGCTTATATAACTATTATTACCATTAATGTCATTATTGAGTATATAATGATTTTCTCTCCTTTCTAGCTATTACAACAAAACCTTTATGAGGAATAAATGAGATAATCTACATAATTCAGGAAGTGCTGAACACATAGTATGTACACAGTAGCCATCAGTTATTATTAGCTTTATATGAGTGTGCGATACCTGGTTTCCTCTCCAAGCTACTAGATACGCTATGACTATGGTAACTTTTCCAGGATGGTCTTATTTTCAAATATTTTGTCTCATTTTCTTATGTGTACCCTATATTTGCCAGACCATAATGCCAGTCCTGTATGCAATATACTCAAAACCAACAAGATTGGGCTAATTATGGGAGCACCTCCAATATGAGAAATCTGAGCCTGGCTCTATGGATGTTCCAGAGGAGGGAGTATGCCCAAAATGAGCAGGGACTGAATTGTCTTTGTCCCTTTAAAAAAAAAAAAAAAAACTAGTCACTGTGCAGTCTGCTAAGTCAGTCCTTAACTGAGGATAAGGGAAAGGGGGATCCCATGTAGACTTTGTGGACAGAGTAAGGAGGTTTCCACTCCTCGATTTGAAGCAGTAAGAACTCAGAGACTGGGATCCCTGGGTGGCACAGCGGTTTGGCGCCTGCCTTTGGCCCTGGGCGCAATCCCACATCGGGCTCCTGGTGCATGGAGCCTGCTTCTCCCTCTGCCTGTGTCTCTGCCTCTCTCTCTCTCTCTCTGTGTGTGACTATCATAAATAAATAAATAAATAAATAAATAAATAAATAAATAACCCAGAGACTAAAAGAGGAGCAATTTTGCAATTGAAAGAGGGAAGAAGAGGGGCACCTGCCTGGATCAGTGGAAAGAATGTGCAGCTCTTCATCTCAAGGTCATGAGTTTGAACCCCATGCTGGGTGCAGAGATACTTAAAAAAAAATGTTTTTTTTAATTAAAAAAAAAAAAAGAAAAGAAAAAGAAAGTGGGAGGAAGAGAGTCCAGTTTGCAATATGAAAAAAAGATCACTAAGAGGTTGGAGTGAGCCAGCAGGACTGAGTCGAAGATGGCTTCCTTATAAGGAAGAAGGATATGGAGGGCTGGCCTGTGGCCAGAGAAAATGAGGAACTATAATCAAGGAAACCCCATTATTTTGGCTTTGAGTCATTTCTCAGGGTCCAGTCATGATTATATGAGAAAAATGGTGGTGGGGGGGAAGCTCCTAAAGTATAAATAATCTTTAAGCTAGAAATATTATAGAAAGACAAATGTCCAAGGGCACAGTTCATCTGATCTCATCTTTTTAGGTTAAGAGTATCTATTCCCAATCTCTCTTTCTCCCCCAACCCCTTCTTCTCCTGCCTGCTAAATGTACATGTTCTTTCCTTCTGTCCATATTCCATGAGGAAGAGAAAACAATCCTCACAAGGAAATGCCTTAGAATCCTTTAGACTGGAACTGTTTCTTGATGCAGAACCACCTTCTCAAGCGGTGACTGATGTGGTGCTGTACCATTAGAGCTCAATAAACATTCTCGCAGATGATGACAGCTTATACCACTGATTCCAAATCAAGTCACCTGTGCAGCTGTGAGTTAAACAGGCCCTTGGATTTTCAGAGATGCACTAGCTCTGTATGCTTCTCCTCCTGACATGTCCCCAGACATTACTGGATTTGTGCACAGAAAGGTTCAAAGCAGAAGTTGCTGGGAAAGTTCTGTGAGGTTAATGGAGAGGTGTAGCAATATCAAGTTCCTCTTCCTGTGACTCTTCTCTCCTTCAAACTCTGTGTTTCTTCTGTGTTTGAGAAAAAAGAGACTTGTAAGTTTCAATAGCTCAGTACCCAGAGAAAACCTCCGCTGCTCTGCAGGATGGCCCCGAGGATGGCCGATTTTAGAAGGGAAAGAAGGGGTGGGGAGATGAGGACTTGCCCCCAGGAAGCCTAACTACACAATGGGGCCGGTGTATTTATTTACTCAGCCCTTTCCTACAGGCAGCCAGAAGAGCAGCCATTTCATTTTGCTCTCAGGAAGTGTATGCAGTGGTAGGCTTTCTTTCTTTTCCTGTTAGTTTCCTGTAAGAGGACATTAGTGTCTTCTCAGGGCAGTAGCTGATAAGAAGGATGTTGTTGTTCAAGTGGAGACAGACAAACATATTTCCCGTCTCAGACCCAGACCCTTTCAAGGCACAGAGAATTGAGTTGGGTGTGGAAATTGAAGAACCTGATTTGCACACCTATTTCCCTGGTGCCATCTTCCTGACATATACTCTCTAGTGGAATACAGTAATAACATCCTCCACTTGTGTAGAATTTCACACTTTTCCAGGGTAGCATCCCACTGTGCAGGGGCAGAGTTAGAAGCACTGTATTTGGCATAGACTAGGAATTACTTTGCAGGGTTAATATGAGGCAGCTTTGGGTTTAACATTATGTTCTGAGGAAATTATACAAATACTGTAGGTGTACCCTAAATTGGATTCCATTACTAGTTCCTACTCATCCTCTAGATCTCACCTTTGAGGTTACTTCTACAGGGGAACCTTCTGATATCCTTTCTCCCAGCCACCATTGAATTGGGTGCCCCTCTTATCCACACCACACTTCCATGTTGGATACACACATCCCACGTGTAAACTTGCTCAGTGCCTATCCCTCCTGTAGCATCTCAGCATTGTGATACCAAGAACCACATTCTTGCTGCTCAGAGCTGCCTAGCACCCGGCCGGCCCATAGTAGTTCTCGAAATATTTAGTGAACGAATGAGTCAGGAGTTGCCTCTAGGAGCAGCCTTGCCACCCAACACCATCATTTATTCTGGGGTGGTGCTCTGGGAATTACAAAAAAGGCAAGTGCTAATTATCATATAATGATCACTAGTGGTTACAGTAATTAGTAGGGAAAAGTACAGTGGTGGAGCACGACTAAATAAAGCCTTCCACCAGTGGATGAGGGCCCATCCCTGCACCCAGAATTTGGAATCCCACTGCCTGTGTCCATTGGATTCCCCTGGACAAAGGAGTTACTCCTTTGGGCCGTTCAGAATTGCCAACACCAGGGATAGGGAGAACTCAGTTTCCTCTGAGTCAGGGAAACCATTCTGGTTGGGATGTTAAATTATTATTTTAAAGGTTTTATTTATGTATTCATAGACACACAGAGAGAGGCAGAGACATAGGCAGAGGGAGAAGCAAGCTCCCCATGGGGAGCCCCGTGCAGGACTCGATCCCAGGACCCCAGGATCATGATCTGAGCCAAAGGCAGATGTTCAACCGCTGAGCCACCCAGGTGTCCCTGAACAGTAAATTAAAATACGGGGCCAATGGTGGCCCTCAGGCTCTGAGATGGATTTCCCTTTAAGGGTCTGCACTGAGTCATCCCTCCTCTGAATTATTAATTAATTAAAATGCTAACTCCTTCAGGATGTGTAAGAGAAGCAAAAACTCTTCCCATTGAGGCCAACATTCGTGGCCTCAGCCCCCTCCCTGGGATTAAGAGGGCAATCTGAGAGAGAAAAAAAAAAGACTTTTCCTTCCCATTCCTTCTTCCCTCACAAGCTCAGGACCTGGGGCTTCCTGTTGCTGAGGGGGGGTGAAAATGAAGATAGGGAAGGAGAAATAAGCTGAGAACTCAGTACTTTGATGGCCCCATAGCTTGTGTAGGAGGGTGGAGGAAGGTGTGCAAACTGGGAGGGGGAATGACAAGACCTGAAGAACCCCTGTAGAGTCTTCAAAAATTCTCGCATCCCAGACAACCGAGGCACAACCCAGTTGCCAGGACACAGGGAAGCAAAAATGCAGTCAGTGGGAGGTAATGACAGCAGAGAAGCAGGCAGGTCTGATACATGGGCCCTGTGGGAGCACCACAAACTGCTTAAAACTAGGGAGCCAAGAGAAATAGACATTGAGCGTGAGACCTTCGATCAGAGGCCCACATACTATTTTCAGCTCAGTTATCAATGTATGGGAGGATCCTATGTGAAAGATGAATGTCAGAGACTGTGGCTTAACCCGCTACATAGGACACAGGTGGATGTTTGTGAGATGTTGGGAAATCTCTAGATGAAAAGGATTGCCAGGAAAAGTTATTAGTTTGAGTTTTGATCGTATGGAAGCCAGAGCATCTTTGAGCTCTGGTACTGGAATCAGAGGGCTCAGTATTTTCATCTTGGAGGGACCAGTCCTTAGGAATCTACTTTCTAATAACCTTAGCTGAGAACAGAGTCTTGTTGAAGTCCATAAGGAATACAACCAGAGAGGCACCTGGGTGGCTCAGTGGTTGAACATCTGCCTTTGGCTCAGGGGGTCATCCCAGGTCCTGGAATCCCCCGAGGGAACCTGCTTCTCCCTCTGCCTGTGTCTCTGCCTTCCTTTCTCTGTGTCTTTAAAAAAAGATTTTATTTATTTATTCATTCATGAAAGACACAGAGAGAGAGAGAGGCAGAGACACAGGCAGAAGGAGAAGCAGGCTCCATGCCGGGAGCCCTATATGGGACTCAATCCCAGGTCTCCAGGATTTCGCCCTGGGCCAAAGGCAAGCGCTAAACCACTGAGCCACCCAGGGATCCCCAATAAATAAAATCTTTAAAAGATTCTTTTTTTTTTAATAGTCACAGAGAGAGAGAGAGAGGCAGAGACATAGGCAGAGGGAGAAGCAGGCTCCATGCACCGGGAGCCCGACGTGGGATTCAATCCCGGGTCTCCAGGATCGCGCCCCGGGCCAAAGGCAGGCGCTAAACCGCTGTGCCACCCAGGGATCCCCCTTTAAAACATTTTTAAAAAGGAATACAACAGGGTAGCCCCGGTGGCTCAGCAGTTTAACGCCGCCTTCGGCTTGGGGTGCGATCCTGGAGACCTGGGATGGAGTCCCACGTTGGGCTCCCTGCATGCATGGAGCCTGCTTCTCCCTCTGCCTGAGTCTCTGCCCCCACCCCCTGTCTGTCATGAGTAAATAAATAAAGTCTTAAGAAAAATAAAATAAAATAAAATAAAATAAAATAAAATAAAATAAAATAAAATAAAATAAAATAAATAAAATAAAATAAAAAGGAATACAACCAGAAATCTCATCTCTGTAGTATTAGAAATTCCCAACCAAGCTCTAATACTTTTCCTGTGCAGATAGATTCTGGCCAGGCCTCACTTGCCTAAAGGGGTGTACAAGCTATGACCTCATAACACTTTTCCCTCTCTGAATCTCTCCCAAACTCTCTTTCTCCTCTCTTTCTCTTTTTTACATGTACGTAAGGCCATTTAGAAACTTTGACTCATCAAGGGACAGTTGGAGATTCCAAAATGATCATCCCAGTTGTGGCTCTCCATCTCCAACCACTCAGTCATTTTGTTTTAAATGAAGTGGTTAAATCAGACCCTTTTTCTTTTTATTTGGCATGTATGCAACCCTGGTATTCTCTATACAGCATCTTGAATACTTTCCTATAAATACTTCCACCCTACTCCCTTCTTTGGTTTCTTTCTGCAAATCATCCAGATTGTCATTCCAAATGGATGTTAGTCATTGAGCAATTCAGTAAAAGTATATTCCCCTTCCTGACCTCTTCAAAGTTAGCAGGCTGTCTAGACTCATAGGAAGACTTTAACCCAAATCTGCAACAAGTACTTACCTGTCCTGAGTGACCTAAACAGCAGTCACCCCAGGTCACAATTATCACAGGAACAGATATTATTTTTCTGCTCTTGCACAAAGTGGACAAAGGTTGTCTAGCTGATCCAGAATGGATCACTTGATAAAGCCAGAACTGCTTATAAACAAACAAACAAACAAACAAACACAAGAATGGGCATGTGACTGGTAGGCAGGCTTTAGGAGAAGAGCTAAGCCAAATCTACAGTTATCACAAAGAGCATGGGTAAGATCAACATGGACTCATCTCTGAAATCCCCAAATCCTATGATTTCAACGTCATTTACAAACTTCCCGTAGAAATAAGCTTAGTAGTGATAGAAAGGAATATTACTTCACACTATAAGTAATAAGTGCATAAAATTTTTTCCAAGGAGGGAATATAATCAGAATACAATAAATATATCAACTGCAGAGCCATATATGAGTGACCAGCCATTTTTCAACCCTGGTCCTATATCACAATTCCATGTCCCTCTCTTAACTCCAGGGATTTCACTTCACTGGGTTGGAGTAGGGTCCAGGAATCTGTATTGCAAAGCTCCCTCAAGTGATTTTGATTCATAACCAGGTTTAAGTTACACTACTTGAGGGCATCCCTAGGTGGCTCAGTGGTTTAGCTCCTGCCTTCAGCCCAGGGCATGATCCTGGGGCCCAGGGATCGAGTCCCACATCAAGCTCCATGCATGGAGCCTGCTTCTCCCTCTGCATCTCTGTCTCTCTCTGTCTCTGCCTCTCATGAATAAATAAATAAAATCTTAAAAAAAAAAAGTTCCACTACTTAAATAATCTTTTCTACAAAGTAAGAGACTATTGAATGGCCTATGGGTTTAACCCAGCCCGGCAATCCCTATGATCCTAATTGTCAAACAGCTTGGTTAGAGACAGGTGCAGCTGGTATCCTTGTGACATGGACACACTCCAAAGCAGCCATCAGACTCTGGATCCACTGAGCAAATCCAGTAGCACAACAGTCCTCTGGTCCCTGACTTATATAGAGCCCAGCATCATGAAGATGGCATTATCTAGCTCCCTGCTCCCTGCTCCCCCTCTTTCTGTCCCTTCTCCCTACTCATGCTTGCTTGCTCTGTCTTGCACGTGCTCTCTCTCTCTCAAATAAATAAATAAAATCTAAAAAAAAGAAAGAAGGAAATTTCTCCAAGATTTGAGACTTTCTCACCATAGGGATGAACCAGTTGGGGCTTTTTTAGAACTTTGTACTAGCTTTGGAAGGAAATACTCATATTTACTTACAAGAATGAGATGCAGGTGTCTTGAAACATTTCCTTTGTGGCTCTTTCTATAGTGCTTAGCAGAGTACTGGACATTTGTTCATTCATTCAGTAAACATTCACTGATTAAAAATTAGATACAGACATTCTGCTAATAGTTTGTTAGTGAAGATATAGATAAGTAAATACAACAGTGTTAAAACAGACCAGATGTGGTCTCCAGCCTCTTAGATACCTAACAGGCTCTCAAAAATTTTTTTATTTAAAAAAAATTTTTTTTTATTTTATTATAGTGACTGGGTACAGTAGAATAGCCATCCCAGGAAATTCTTTCTTTTTAAAAAAATTTTATTTATTTATTCATGAGAGACAGAGGGCGTGGAGAGAGAGGCAGAGACACAGGCAGAGGGAGAAGCAGGCTCCATGCAGGGAGCCTGATGTGGGACTCAATCCCGGGACTTCAGGATCACGCCCTGGGCGAAAGGTAGTCGCTAAACCACTGAGCCACCCAGCATCCCAGGAAATTCTATCTATGGGTCATTCCACTCCTTAGGAACACAGCATTTGAGTTCTTTAGAAGATACAGCTAGCCCAATATCAAGAACAACTGTAAAAGAAGATGCCCATCTTTCCTTTTCACATGTACCTAGAAATGGACTTCCAGAGGATGAATACAATGCATTATTCACCTTTGCAGCCCTAATACCAGATATATACAATATCTTGCTCACAGTTAGTGGTTTTGAACAAGATAATGAAAGAATGAAGCTTGAATCTCAGTTCTGCTACTTACTCTGTGTCCTGTATAAGAAAATAGTCATTCTGACCCTCTGCTTCCTCATGATTGGGACAATACCTATCTTGCCTACTTGATATAGGATTACAAATCAAACATTTTAAGAGTCATCAGCACTGTGACTGGCATAAGTAGATACTCAACAAATAGTTAAGGTAATGGTACTTAGTCATTACCCTGACAACAGGTATCCAGAAGCTCCTGAGAACTGATTTGTATGGTCAAACCGACACCTAGTGGTGCAATCTTAGAACACATACCGAAAGTACTTCAATTGCTGATTTGAAACAAGCATCATTTTTGGACCCTTACCAGGTATTTTTAATCCTGATTGCATATTAGGATGACTTGTGAAGCTTCTAAAATCTAGGGATGTCTGGATTTCACCTTCAGAGATTCTGACTTAATTTGCTGGAGGTATGGCACAGAGTAGAGCATTTTATTTTTTCTTTTTCTTTTTTAAAAAATTTTATTGGGTAGCCCAGGTGGCTCAGTGGTTTAGCACTGCCTTCGGGCCAGGGCCTAATCCTGGAGACCCGGAATCGAGTCCCGTATCAGGCTCCCTGCGTGGAGCCTGCTTCTCCCTCGGCCTGTGTCTCTGCCTGTGTCTCTGTCTCTCTCTGTGTGTCTCTCATGAATAAATAAATAAATTTTTAAAAATATTTATTTATTTATTTATTTATTTATTTATTTAGGGAGAGAGAGAGAGGACACAAGCAGGGTGAGGAGCAGAGGAAGAAGCAGAGTCCCCTCTCAGCAGGGAGCCAAATGTGGGGTTCTGTCCCAGGACTCCAGGGATCATGACCTGAGCCAAAGGCAGACATTTAACCGACCGGGCCACCCAGGTGTCCAGGAGTGCAGCATTTAAAAAAAAAAAAAAAAAGTAATATTCAACCCGATTGAGAACCACCTCCTATAAATGGACCTATGAGAATTATTCTTGCCATTTCACAAATGATCAAAGTAAAGCTCAGAATGCTAATGTAATCTGACACAAAGTCTCAAATTTACGAATAGCAGGAAATGTGAACTGGAGCCTACCATTTTTCTATCACATCACATTGCCTTTGCAAAGACTTAGAAGTCGGATGTCTTCCCTTACTTAGCTTTGTCTGTGAGAGTCTCAAACTTATGGGCATTCAGGGATTCCATGACCTTTTGGGGTGAAGTACTCCAAACAACAATTTGGGGTCAATGGGGTAGTGTGGTCCAATGAAGGCACTGATTTTCTGAATCCTCTCTATAGACCCCCTCTTCTCGAAGCTTTAAACTCAACTGCTCTGCTGATGGATAAATGAGCAATGTGAAGTTATATGATTCTGAAGTGAAGAGAGCTAGAAGTTAAATTTAAAGCTTTTTTTCTTTTCTGAGATCATGAATATGTTAGAGAATTAAAATAGATTAAATTAATCATCTATTATTGAATTTCAGGAAAGAGCTACCTGTACTACTACACACTTGCATGTTTGATCAAAACTGTTGAGGTGAAAGAAAGGTAGGTAGGTAAATGAAAACAAAAGGGTCTAAACCCTAACATGTAAGACTGTATTCTAAATTGGTCTCCCACAGAAGTCCTAAGAGGACAGACGGATGATCTCGAAAGGCATATAAAGCACAGTCTTTTCCAAACCCATGGTGTAGAAAGTGCCAGTTCAGCCCAGGCAGGCAAAAATGAATGGGACCTCATTGGGTCAATGAGGAGGGCCATAGTAACTCCTGGAGATGGAATCCAGGTCGCTGCCTGGCTCCATGACTTGCTAGGATGATTTCCCTGAATTTTGAGAAATGTTTTTTTGATGGTGATAGGAACATATGGGAGCAGCCTGAGTGTGCTAAGGTTCAGTCAAGTGGGAAATATTCTGAAAACTCATCATGTGAAAAGTCTTCACATCATGTGAAAAGGCCTGATGCTGCCAACAAACAAACAAACAAACAAACAAACAATTTCTTTTTTTTTTTTTTCAAACAAACATTTCATTCAACTAGAGGAAAAATTCCTCAAAGTGAGAGAAACAATCTTAATGCTTCCTGGGGGATCCCTGGGTAGCTCAGCAGTTTGGTGCCTGTCTTCGGCCCAGGGCATGATCCTGGAGTCCCGGAATCAAGTCCCACGTCGGGCTGCTTGTATGGAGCCTGCTTCTCCCCCTGCCTCTCTGTGTCGCTCATGAATAAATAAAATCTTTTTAAAAAATGCTTCCTGGTATATCCATGGTGAGTAAATAATACATATGTTTGGTAAGTATTTGCTGACAATACAGATCATCAAGAAATGATGGTAGGGTGGTTGGATTATGTGATAACCAATAGGAGATTTTGGAAGTAAATTCTTTATGATTTTATTTATTTGAGATAGAACGCATGAATGATGGGGAGGGGCAGAGGGAGAGGGAGATAAGCAGACTCTGTACTGAGCAGGGAGCCTGACATTGGACTCGATTCCAGGACCTCAAGATCATGACCTGAGCCTAAGGTAGATGCTTAACTGACTGAGCTACCCAGGCACCCCAAGAGTAAATTCTAACACAAATGTTTTCCTTTTTACCCCACTTTGCTATTGGTCTGGTCAGGAAGATTGCTGTTGATGGTAATTCACTAATGGAAGATAACTTAGATGTAAACTAGTAATGATGTGAATCTTGGTTGAAAAATGGACGTTTTCTCTAGCTCTCAACCAAAAGAAGGACAACATAGTGTTTCTCCCATGTGCTGGGCCAAACAGAAGCTGCTTTTTATTTTTTATTTTTATTTATTTTTAAAAAGATGTTATTTATTTATTCATAGAGACACACACAGAGAGAGGCAGAGACACAGGCAGAGAGAGAAGCAGGCACCATGCAGAGAACCTGACATGGGACTCAATCCAGGGTTTCCAGGATCACGCCCTGGGCTGCAGGCGGCACTAAACCGCTGCGCCATCAGGGCTGCCCTCCAGAAGCTTCCTTTTAGAGCAGGATAGGGAGCTGTCACTTGTTTAATTGACCCGTGGAGATAATCCATGTTGTGGCTGAAGAAAGGGAGATGAAAATGAAAAGAGAACAAGGAAAAGGAGACAACTGAAGAGAATGTCCTACAGATATCTCAGTTAAGAAGGATAGGCAAGGCTCTTTATAAAGGATTTGTGATACTCCTGGAGTATTTTGTCATATTTTGTTAATATGAATAGATTAGCAAAAGCATGAGGGTAAGGAGAATGGATGTCTAGCTCCTCTATCACAGAGTAACAAGTAAACCAATTTAGAAAAAAAAAAAAACAAAAAAACAAGTAAACCAATTTAGAAACAGAGGAGGAAAAAGGAGCAGTCACGGGCCCTTCCCAAGCTCATTTCTTCCTGCAGCCTTTAGTACTGTCCTTCTGATCACCTGGAAGATTTTCCCTCCTCCCTCTGTGCTATCCAAGTCCTGTGCGTGGTCTGATATCCAAGAAAGTTCCTGTGTCTCCATGACTACTGTGGCACCTCCTATCCCCACCCTGACTGCTACAGCACATCTGCTGGGTGCCACTCATTTCCTACTAGATTAAGCATATTGTCGTTGAAAGATCCTTATATGTATGTCTTATAAAACCCCTTGTAAACTCCTCGAGTACAAGGGCCATTTCTTCTGTGCTTCTGCATCTCCCACAGTGCAGATGTTCTAAGAGACGCTCTGTTTGGTCTTGCTGATTGACTGAAGAGTTCCGTTGGGCTCTCTAGTTCTTGCCAGCAAGGCAGCATACACAATAAAGTCCTTTCACTAGGAAATGACAAAGTTGAAGCTAGAGGGGCTGAGAAAGTACTCGTATAAAATTCTTTATTGTCTCAAATGCCTCTTGGTAGCCAGATCCCGGAATCCTCAGGTTTAATAGATGTGGAAATAACCTCGATTTATGAGATGGTGCTTTTTGGATCCCTATTTCACTTGGACGAAATGTGTAAACTAATAAATAAAAACGTGGGTTACATGAGTCAGGAAAAGGAAAGATTTTCTGTTATGCAGTTAACTGATACTCCCCCCAAAGTCCTTTTGTCCCTGTGTCCTATTGCTGTGAGGCTTTCATAGTGGGAATTATTGCTTTTTATATTGCTGGTGATAACAATGTCACCAGAGGAGAGAGAGGATGTGATTAGGGGAAGAAAAAGGGAGGGAGAGATTCACATTGTCTGTATTTTCCTCTGTAAATGTCCCAAAGCTTCTTTAAAAAAAAAATTTATTTATTTATTCATAAGAGACACAGGGAGAGAGGCAGAGACATAGGCAGAGAGAGAAACAGGCTCCTTGCAGGGAGCCTGATGTGGGATTTGATCCCAGAACCCTGGGATCATGACCTGAGCTAGATAGACCCTCAACCACTGAGCCACCCAGGTGTCCCAGTCCCAAAGCTTTTTAAGGTGTAAATAGCAATCACTTTTCAGGAAAGAAAGCTGGAGTCACACTACTTTGAATTCTAGATTTCTCCTCCTCCTAGGGGATTTTGTGTGTGTGTGTGTGTGTGTGTGTGTGTGTGTGTGTGTGATATTGAGACAGGGAAATTGAAGGGACCTCATGAAAAAAAGCTGGTTTTATTCTTTGTTCCTTTTCCTGCTTCTATTCTTGCTAGGACCTGGACTCCTGCCCTGCAACCATGGCTTATAGTACAAATAATGCATGTCTTCCTTGTAAAGGTCAAGGAGTTAATGATTTCTTTGGAGTCTTGCAGCACGATAGATAACATCTAAGGAGTGACTGGGTGGGGTGGTCACATTTGTTTTTCAAGACCACTGGCTCCAGACACCATCAGCTCCTGACGCCAAGACCCCTGGCTCCAGGGCATAAGTGACTTATGGAGGACGCCTGAGCACTCATCTTTGTTTTGGCCAGATTCCGGATGCCTTAGAGGACTTGTACACCAGACTATCATCCTCAATAAAAACTCCAAATCCAAGCAAAGAGAGCCTCATCCTCCTTTTCCTTTCAGAATCTCTCAAATGCTCTATCTGTATCTGCTCTATGTCTTCAACTCTGCTCTCACTTCCTGCTGGCTTGAGTTTGATTTCTATGCTGTGTGAAGCCAAGGACCCTCTTTGTTGTCCTGCAACACCGGCTCTGGGTCTTTGACCTGGCCTTCCTACATCAGTATGCTCTTACATAATCCTATCTAATGATACGTACAGTCTGCAACTCTTCCATCATGTCTAAATCTTTAAAGCATAAAGGTAGAAGCGCCTGGGTATCCGACTTTGGCTCAGGGCATGATCTCAGGGTCCTGGAATCAAGCCCCGCATGAGACTCCCTGCTGTGCAGGGAGTCTGTTTCTCCCCCTCCCTCTGCCCCTTCCACACTCATGCTTTCTCTCTCTCTCTAATAAATAAATAAATTAAATTAAATAATAAAGTTTTAGGGTACCTTGAGGTTCATGAGAATTGTTAATCAGCATTGTTAAACTGCAGTGATGCTTCCAAGGAATCTCAAAGTGTTCACGCCTACTTGTGGTGGTGCAAGGGAAAATGATTGTGCCAGTTTGGTCTTCTTGTAACAGTTTTGTAAAGAACCTGCTCTAGAGCAAGACTAGACTTGTAGATTAAAAAAAAAAACACCCAAGCTGTTCTCTTTCTTAGACAAATGGTATTTGGGTTTCAGAGGGCTCTTTATATAGCTTGCACAGGATAATGGGTCTTTCAATATTTCTACTCTAGTAAAATTTGGAGCTCTGACCTATAATTAGTATATAACTTTTCTAGGATATGGGAAAATATGCTCAATCATCTAATGTGATGTCAATTTTCTTTAACCCTTTGTGTAAATGGTGCACATTAAAAAGCCAGGACTAGTATTAAATAGATTTTTCTTTATAAACATAATGACAACGAGATTGTACAATACCAATTTAAAAAACAATGTGACTACCAGGTCCACTGCTGTCTATCTTGGAGCAAGAGAAGGCTCATCCTAGAAATGATTACCTTTCCTTCCAAGGGAAGAGAACATGACCCTGGAAAAAATTTCTGAGTATTTATCCTGTTAGAGATCCAGGTTGTCCGATCCAAATGGTCCCATCATAATCCTTTTCTCCCGGGCACTGCGTAGATCTTTCACACATGACGATTGACTTCTGCTTCTTGTGTTTAGGTTGAGGACTGGACTCTGTGACCAGGGATTTGGTGTGTGGGGCCTCACAGGCTGCAGAGAAATATTAACACATGAATGCCAATGCCAAACGTGTGGTCTCATGTAAAGGGTAGACTCAAAGAGAAAGCTTCTTCAGCCACGGTTTATCAAAATGCCTCTATGAACTACTATAATAAATAAGAAAATAGAATTCAAGACCTGTCTTCCCCTTGACCCCAGTCAGAAGCCTATTGTGGCAAATATGCCTGAATTTACCACCCAAGAAGGCTTGGGTATCTGCGTGATAATCTTTGCAGTTAGCCTGCATTTTCTTATGTCTTTACTATTATTCAAAAGTAGCATAGAGTGATGGGACACTCTTGTAGCTATGACTAAAGAGATCTATTCCTAGGATGTGCTGAGGAGGTGGTTCGTTCAGGGTGAAGAGTCCTTGGGGATGTAGCACTGCTCTATTTCAACCCCGCAAACCAATGTAGTAATGGCCAGGGTGGGGCTTATACCTAGGGTACAACATCCTCAGGAGTCTAGGTAGTTCTAATATCAATCAAGGTTTCTGCATTACTCCATGGACTACTAAGAGGGATGTCCTCTGTGGAGAAAAAAGCCCCTCACACACTGTTGGTAGAAATATAAATTGGTACAGCCACTGTGGAAAACAGTATGGAGTATTCTCAAAAAGTTAAAAATAGAATTACCATATGATCCAATAATTCCACTACTGGATATTTACCCAAAGAAAACAAAAACACTAATTTGAAAAGATACATGCATCCTTATGTTTTTTGCAGCATTACTTACAATAAGCAAGATACAGAAACATCCTAAGCATACATCCATAGACAAATGGGTAAGGAAGACGTGAGATACACCCCCCTACACACACACATGAATATTACACAGCCATAAAAAAGGATGAAATTGTACCATTGGCAACAACATGGATGCATCTAGAGGGTGTTATGTTAAATGAAATAAGTCAGACTGAGAAACACAAATACCCTATGATTTCACTCATATGTGGAATCTGTTTTTTTTTTTTTTAAGATTTTATTTATTCATAAGAGACACAGAGAGAGAGAGAGGCAGAGACACAGGCAGAGGGAGAAGCAGGCTCCATGCAGGAAGCCCTATGTGGGACTCCATCCGGGGTCTCTAGGATCAGGCCCTGGGCTAAAGGCCGCGCTAAACCGCTGAGCCACCCTCAGCCACCCTCAGGCTGCCCTCATATGTGAAACCTTAAAAAGGAAAAAAAAAAAAAAAATGAGGAGGCACCACCTGGTGCCTCAGTCAGCAGAGTGAGTGGTTCTTTATCTTGAGGTTGTGAGTTTACTTAAAAAATAAAAGTAAAAAATTAAAAAATGAGTAAACAAAACCAAAAAATATTTAAGAAATGAATAAACAAAAAGCCGAATCAGACATATAAATAAAGAGAACAGACTGCTGGTTGACAGAGGGCAAGGGGGTTGCGGGGATGGGCAAAATAGGTGAATGGCAGTGGCAGATACAGGCATCTCTTTCCATTCCCAGCTCCATCCCACACTGAGAGGACCTTACACATACACGTGTGGAGAAGTTTGCAAAGTCTACATTATATATGATTTCAGTTATGTGACATTTCGGAAAAAGCAAAGCCATAAAGATAATTAAAAGATTTGTGACTGCTAGGTATTTGTGTGGAGAGGGAAAGATGGAATAAGTAAAACACAGGAGATTTTTAGTGTGGTTAAACTATTCTGTATGATACCGAAATGATGGATACATGGCACATGGCATTACACATTTGTCAAAACCCATAGAACTATATAGCACAGGGTGATCCTTAATGCATTCAGCTATTAAAAAAATCATTTAGGAGATCAGGGATACCAGGAAGGATGAGACTATGACAAGATAACTGGAACCTCAATATAAATACATATTTTTGTTATAGGTGATGTGATGATGATGAAAAATATTTTCAAGCATAAACATACAGTATATTAGAATAAAATTCTTTGTGGAAGTTATTTCAAAATGGAAATGGAAATTTGTGTCAAAATGATAAACCAGGGATCCCTGGGTGGCTCAGCGGTTTAGCGCCTGCCTTTGGCCCAGGGCGCGATCCCAGAGATCTGGGATCAAATCCCATGTTGGGCTCCCGGTGCATGGAGCCTGCTTCTCCCTCTGCCTATGTCTCTGCCTCTCTCTCTCTCTGTGTGTGTGACTATCATAAATAAATAAAAATTTAAAAAAATGATAAACAACTTCAATTTTAAAGAAGAGCTTTATTCATTTTTTTTTAGTGGATGATGGTGGGCATCAAACTATTATGGTATGTAGATTCAATTGGATGCATTTAAAAGAGTGATGTAACATTTTAAAGAGTGATGTTTAGTTATAGTTTAAAATAGCAATATGTAGGGTGCCTGGGTGGCTCAGTTGGTTATGTGTCTGCCATCAGCTCAGGTCATGATCTCAGGGTCCTAGGATCAAGTCCCAAGTCCCGCTCTCTGCTCAACAGGGAGTCTGATCCAGATTCTCTCTCTCTCCCTCTGCCCCTCCCCTGTTCACGCACATTCTCTCAGATAAATAAATAAAATATTTTCAAAAAATAATAAAATAGTAATGTGTAAATGCTGGAATAAATTAGATCCTTTTCATCTATTTAAACTTAAAACAAAAAACACTTTTTATTTATTTATTTATTTTTAAAGATTTTATTTATTTATTCATGACAGATACACAGATAGAGAGAGGCAGAGACACAGGCAGAGGGAGAAGCAGGCTCCATGCAGGGAGCCCGATGTGGGACTCGATCCAGGGTCTCCAGGATCAAACCCCGGGCTGAAGGCAGCGCTAAACTGCTGAGCCACCAGGGCTGCCCCGAAAACACTTTTTTAAAAGACTTTTTAATTTATATTTTTCCCCTCTCCCCCCAGATTTTAAAAAAAATTTGAAGTAATCTCTACACCCAACATGGGGTTTGAACTCATGTGCTAAACTGCTGAGCCACCAGGGCTGCCCCAAAAACACTTTTTTTTTTAAATTTTTTTTAATTTTTTTATTTATGTATGATAGTCACAGAGAGAGAGAGAGAGGCAGAGACACAGGCAGAGGGAGAAGCAGGCTCCATGCACCAGGAGCCCGATGTGGGATTCGATCCCGGATCTCCAGGATCGCGCCCTGGGCCAAAGGCAGGCGCCAAACCGCTGCGCCACCCAGGGATCCCCCAAAAACACTTTTTAAAAAGATTTTTTAATTTATATTTTTCCCCTCTCCCCCCAGATTTTAAAAAAAATTTTAAGTAATCTCTACACCCAACATGGGGTTTGAACTCATGACCCCAACATGAAGTCACATGTTCTACCAACTGAGCCAGCCAGGTGTCCCAGAGTGAAAATACTTCGGATGTCAACTTCAAAAGGCAAAGAGGTGCTGAGTGAAGTAAGTCAGTCGGAGAAGGACAAACATTATATGTTCTCATTCATTTGGGGAATATAAATAATAGTGAAAGGGAATATAAGGGAAGGGAGAAGAAATGTGTGGGAAATATCAGAAAGGGAGACAGAACGTAAAGACTGCTAACTCTGGGAAACGAACTAGGGGTGGTAGAAGGGGAGGAGGGCGGGGGGTGGGAGTGAATGGGTGACGGGCACTGGGTGTTATTCTGTATGTTAGTAAATTGAACACCAATAAAAAATAAATTAAAAAAAAAAAGGCAAAGAGGTGATACAGCTCTTCACAATTCTTTTAGTGGGTGTATGAACAGGAGAGTTGGAAGTTCAATATTCTTTTTTTAAAAAATATTTATATATTTATGAGAGGCACAGACTGAGAGAGAGAGTCAGAGACATAGGCAGAGGGAGAAGCAGGCTCCTCACGGGGATCCAGTTGTGGGACTCAATTCCGGATCCCGGGATCATGACCTGAGCCTAAGGCAGGCGCCCAACCGCTGAGCCACCCAGGCGTCCCAGAAGTTCAACATCCTAGATAGCATCTTTCACGACTTACATCAGGATTTGGCAGACTTTTTCTGTAAAGGGCCAGTTAATAAATATCTTAGGTTTTGGGGGTCAGTTTGTCTCAAAAGTACTCCATTACGCTGTTGCAGCATTAAAGTAGCCACAGACACTTTGTAATGAATGAGTGTGGCAGTGTTCCAATATAGGTCTACTTGTGGGCACGGCAATTAAAATTTTATATATATTTTATGTCACAGAATATTATTCTCCTTCTGATTTTTTCAACCATTTGAAAATATAAAAATCATTCTAGGGCAGCCCCGATGGCACAGCGGTTTAGCGCCGCCTGCAGCCCAGGGCGTGATCCTGGGGACCCTGGATCGGGTCCCACGTCGGGCTCTCTGTATGATGCCTGCTTCTCCCTCTGCCTGTGTCTCTGCCTCTCTCTCTCTTTGTCTCTATGAATAAATAAATAAAAGTCTTTAAAAAAAAAATCATTCTAGTCTACTGAGTGTATAAAAACAGGAGAGGGGGGCAGCCCTGGTGGCTCAGCGGTTTAGCATCGCCTTCAGCCCAGGGCGTGATCCTGGAGACCCAGGATGGAGTCCCATGTCAGGCTCCTTACATGGAGCCTGCTCCTCCCTCTGCCTGTGTCTCTGCCTCTCTCTCTCTTTCTCTCTCTCTCATGAATAAATAAATAAAATCTTAAAAAAACAAAAAACAAAACAAAACAAAACAAAAAACAAAAAAAACAGGAGACAGGCTGGCTTTGGTTAGAAGGGTAAAATTTGTTGACTCCCGATTTACAGTAATTTGGTAAATTAGTCTTACAAATTAGTAACTCAGCAGTCTCAAAGTTAGACTGTAATCTGTCTCATGTTTGCCAAAGCAAAGGCCTAGTCATTGAGGCCTTAAGCAAAATAAATCAGTAATGTATAAAATAAAATGTGAAAGTTCTATTGCCAATAATCCCATTCCCAGAGACAACTTCTGCCTTCAGTTTGGTATATATCTTTCCAGATATTCAGCTGTGCAGATACATATGCACATAATATATATGGTTTTAAAGAAACTAGGGCGCCTGACTGGCTCAGTCTGCAGAGCATGTGACTCTTGATTTTGGGGATTGAAAATACAAGCCCATGTTGGGTGTAGAGATTACTTAAAAATAAAAAAATTTTCAATAAATAAACCATATATAAATGTATATAGTTGTGGGTTTTTTAAAGATTATTTATTTATTTACTTATTTATTTATTTAAGGGAGAATGAGAAAGAGAGAGAGAGTGTACACATGAGCAGGGGGAAGGATTAGAGGAAAGGGAGAAGCGGACTCTCTGCTGACAAGGGAGCCTGATGTGGATCTCGATCCCAGGACCCTGGGATCATGACCTGAGCCAAAGGCAGATGCTTAACCAACTGAGTCACGCAGGCACCCCTAAATATTTTATTTATAAGTAATCTTTTCACCCAACATGGGGCTCAAACTTAAAATTCCAAGATCAAGAGTTGCATGTTCTACCAACTGAGCCAGCCAGGGGCATATGGGTGAATATTTTAAAAAATAGATTCCCAAAAGTACAATTACTTGGTTTAAAGACATTCACATTTTTATATTGATGAAGTCATCCAAAAGTTTATACTAGGGTTTCTCAATCTTGGTACTATTGACATTTGGGCTGAATAATTCTTTGTTGTAGGGCTGTACTGTACACTGTAGAACATTTGTTAGCATCTCTGGCCTCTACCAGTTATATGCCAGCAGAAACTCTTTTGCTGTAACAACCACAAAAATGTCTCTAGACAACACCAAATGTCCCGTAGGGGCAAAATCACTGGGTTGAGAACCACTGCCCTGGACATTTTTACTTTCCTTTTATTTCACTTTTATTTCACTTTTTCCTATTCTCCTTTCAACAACTTCTCATATTATCCTTTCTTCATAAAGGAAAAGTACTTAAAGGAATCTGTGATTCAGTGTATATCACCTGTGAGATAATAGAAAAATATCTATTGATTTCCCCCCACACACACACACCCATTCCTGGCATAGAACTACTGAAAACCTCATAATTTCCTAATAATAATAACACTAAGAACATCTCTTGTTCTAATATTTGTCTTTGGCCCCCTTCCTGACACAGGGCCCTTAAAACTTTTGTAAATTCTTAAGTGATAAGAGCACCTGGAGCATCTTTTGGTCTATTGAGGTAATCCTAGGCCCGCTTCTGGGTTGTGACTGGTCACCAGAAAGACCAAGCCATGATTAGAAGCTTGGAATTTTGCAGTCTACCTCTCATCCTTTACAGAGGGGAGAGGGGCTAGGAACCAAGTTATTAAGTAATCATGTCTTTAAGAGGAAGCCTCCATAAAAATCCCAATAGTATGGAGCTCGGAGGGTTTCTGGTTGGTGAACATATCCAAACTAAGAGTGTGGGATCCCTGGGTGGCGCAGCGGTTTGGCGCCTGCCTTTGGCCCAGGGCGCGATCCTGGAGACCCGGGATCGAATCCCACATCGGGCTCCCAGTGCATGGAGCCTGCTTCTCCCTCTGCCTGAGTCTCTGCCTCTCTCTCTCTCTCTCTCTCTGTAACTATCATAAATAAATAAAAATTAAAAAAAAAAAAAAAAACCAAACTAAGAGTGTGACACATACCCCAACTCCACAGAGACAGAAGCTCCTGCTGTCAGGACCCTCCCAAACCTCCCCATGTAGCTCTTGGTCTGGTTGTTCATCTGTCTCCTTTATCATATCCTTTTTTTTTTAATGTTAAAGATTTTATTTATTTATTTGACAGAGAGAGAGGGAACGTACACACAAGCAGGGTGAGGGATGGGAGACAAGAGAAGCAGGCTCTCCGAGGAACAGGGAGCTCGATGTGGGGCTTGATCCCAGGACCCCGGGATCATGACCCAGGCCAAAGGCAGACGTTCAAAAAACAACTGAGCCACCCAGGTGCCCTCCTTTATCATATCCTTAATAAACTGGACAATGTAAATATTTCTGAGTTTTGTGAGCCACTCCAAGAAATTATTTGAACCCAAGGAGGGGTTGTGGGAACCTCATAACCCCCTTTAATTTGTAGAAAAAATTGGACAGAAGTTGAGGGTAACCTGGGGACCTACTACTTGCAATTGGCATCTGAAGTAGGGTGGGAGCAGTCTTGGGGTTGAGCCCTTAACCTGTGGAATTGGATGCTATTTTCAGGTAGATAGTGTTAGAAGTAGTTAAATTCACCACCCCCAGCTGGTGTTGCAGAGAATTGCTTGTTGTGGCAAAAAAACCCTCATGTAGCTGGTGACCAGAAATGTCAGAAGTGAAGTGTTGTGAGTGTTCTGTATGTGAAGAGTAAAGGAGACACATAAGAAAGACACAGGAGATGGGTAGCCCTGGTGGCTCAGCGGTTTAGTGCCGTCTTCAGCCTGGGGTATGATCCTGGAGACCTGGAATCGAGTCCCATGTCAGGTTTCCTGCATGGAGCTTGCTTCTCCCTCTACTTGTGTCTCTGCCTCTCTGTGTGTGTGTGTCTGTCATGAATAAATAAATAAAATCTTTATACATATAACAAAAAGACACGGGAGGAGGAAAGAACTGGGTTTTTCCTTATACAACAAAGGGGCAAAACTGATGTTTGGATTGGAGATCTCGAAAAATAAGACGAGTTTGAGAAAGTTAAGTTTGTTGTTTAGAAAACACTGTATTTTTAATTGCACAAGTGATTTGTCAAAACATTCCAGCTGGTCTTAAGGGTTAATGTGCTTCAAATTTACATGCTCCTTGCTTGCTGACTTAAGGCCCTTCATCTGTAACTGAACTAATTTACTTTCTTTGAGATTTGTAGGCCACTGGCCTTGGAGAATAAAGGACCACAATGTTCCCAGGCCACCACAGAGGCCAGCAAATATGACGTCCCTTTAGCTTTCTAATTAGCCCAGCAATCTTTTAGCAAAAGGTTTTTCTTCTTTAAGGTCACACAAATGACTTTACTGATTTCCCTTTATGAATCTGTAGAATTTGCCCTCCTTTGCAGAAAGAACTGAGTGCTTACTCTTGCACAACTCCTGATTACCAACGAACCAAACTACTTCTTCCTCATTTTTTTTTTTTAAGATTTATTTATTTGAGGCAGGGGAGGGGCAGAGAGCAAGAGAGAGAGAGAGAGAGAGAGAGAAAGAAAGAGAAGCTCAAGCAGACTCTCCACTGAGCATGAAGCCTGATGCAAGGCTCCATCTTACAATACTGAGATAATGACCTGAGTCAAAATGAAGAATCGGACACTTAACCTACTGAGCCACCCAGGCACCTGGGAATCCAGAACTTCTTGCATAACCTCTGAGTACCACAATAACCCTGTACCTGGCATCATCATGTCTGCTCATAATTAAGAAATGCCACAGACCACTGCACTCCCTTAACTGATTAAACCCCTTTGAAAATCTTGGGCCAGGACAGTCCCGGGTGGCTCAGTGGTTTAGTGCTGCCTTGGGCCCAGGGTGTGATCATGGAGACCGGAGATTGAGTCCCTTGTTGGGCTCCCTGCATGGAGCCTGCTTCTCCCTCTGCCTGTGTCTCTGCCTCTCTCTGTGTCTCTCATGAATAAATAAATAAAATCTCAAAAAAAAAAAAAATCTTGGGCCAGGCAGAAGCCTGGGAATTGACTTATTCGGGTGGTTGGCCTCCTGAATAAAGCTCATATTCCTCTCCAGAAAACTCATCTCTTGAGTATTGGCCTTTTGAGTGATGGGCAGCCAAACTTAGGTTTCAGTAACAATATACGTTTTGCATGGAAAACCCAGAACAATACTTACCTGGCAGGGGAGATACCATGATCATGAAAACCCAGAACATACAAACAAGCAAATAAAAAAGTAAAAATCACTTGAATCACACCATCCAAAAGATAGAGGTTAAATATTGTGGCATAAAGACTTGCTAACTTTCTTTAGTAGTATATATTCTTAGAAACAGCAGGCCTCAAAGGAGTCAGTTTTGCTAAACCTCACCAAGCCTCAACACCTAATCTAATTGCACTTCTAGTCTCTCTGAGCAGAATTTTAAACCAATTTGTCTGGAATTTCCAGATCTGCATCAATGAGGTAATATGCATGATAAGACCCCCTAGGGGCCTTCATCTAAGGGAAGGTAACCTTACTTGAAATAATCCACTCTTCTTTGTTCCACCCTCTTTCTGCTTATAAGAAACCTGCCATTTTGGGGATGCCTGGGTGGCTCAGCAGTTCTGTGCCTGCCTTTGGCCCAGGGTGTGATCTTGGAATCCCAGGATTGAGTGCCACATCGAGCTCCCTGCAGGGAGCCTGCTCCTCCCTCTGCCTGTGTGTCTCTGCCTCTCTCTCTGTGTGTCTCTCATGAAGAAATAAAATCTTAAAAAAAAAAAAAAAGAAACTTGCCATTTTGTATAACTTGGAGTTCCTTGCTACTTGCTAGATAGGATGCTGCCTTATTCAGAAATTGTTGAATAAAGCAAATTAGATATTCAAATGTATTCAAATTTTGTTTTTTTTTAAATTTTTTTAAAATTTTTATTTATTTGTGATAGTCACAGAGAGAGAGAGAGAATGAGGCAGAGACACAGGCAGAGGGAGAAGCAGGCTCCATGCACCAGGAGCCTGATGTGGGATTCGATCCCGGGTCTCCAGGATCGCGCCCTGGGCCAAAGGCAGGCGCCAAACTGCTGCGCCACCCCGGGATCCCCAAATTTTGTTTTTTAACAGTATGGATATATGGATAAATAGGTAGGTATACATATACACAGTATACATGCATAAATGTCCCCCAAATGGGATCCTACTGCAATACTTATTTTGTCTTTTTCCCACCTAAAGATACATTAAGAATATCACTCAATGTCATTCAATTGTATTTCTGAAGATGGTTATTGATATCTGCTCTTATAGTGAGAACTAAGTAGCAGCACAGGAAAAGTGATGAAATTTAAAATAAGTCAGCCTCCAAAAGATGCCTCACAGTTACAAGAGAATCTAGAAGACAGATAGCAACAACGTTCTTTGAGGAAATCACAAAATGTTTTATTTTATTTTATTTTATTTTTTGATCACAAAATGTTTTAAAAAGAAAAAGATGAGGTCACAGGAAGGACTGGGAGGAGATGTTTGTACAGGATGTGGAAAAGATAAATTTACAGCCCTCTTCAAGATGAGTTTTTACCCCAGCTTTGTGAGCCAAGCACAGTGCATCCCCCTGGTTCACTGTAGGGTAAATCCCCAAGCCTATTGAAAACCACTCTCCCTGAAAAGGCAATTAAAGCTCCCAGTGACAAACCAGACCTGCCCTCTCCAACACTGCCCCAGGGGATCTGATATTATGGCCTTGCCAGCACACACAGCCTGTGTGTCAGTTAGGAAGAGGGCTCCCCCATGCTGTTACTTCCAGATACTGCAGCCCTAAACTAGGGCACAGATTATGGGAGAATATCGTTTGTTCTCACCTCATACTTCCACACTTACCCCCCGAACCCCCCAAGCTCATACTTTAACTCTTGGTCTGGTAACCAGCAGAGCAGTTCCTTACACAATGGCCTTGTCTGATATGGTGCTGGCTGATTTACTTAAACTTTTATAGAGCATATGCAAAAATAATTTTAATCTCCCCATTCCATCTGTCACCTTGTCGAATTCAAGAGCTTCCTGTCTCACCCCACTCCAAGTTCCTCCAAACTGGGCCAGGGCACACAAATTGTCTTACAGGGCTTTGCTCCATACTAATAAATTATTATTCCTATAGCTACCATTTTTTAAAAGATTTTGTTTACTTATTCATGAGAGACACAGAGAGGCAGAGACATAGGCAGAGGGAGAAGCAAGCTCCCTGTGGGGACCTGATGAGGAACTCAATCCCAGTACCTTGGGATCATGACCTGAGCCAAAGGCAGATGCTCAACCACTGAACCATCCAGGAGTCCCTATAGCTACCATTTTTTAAGTGTTTAGCGCTATACTAGACCCTGTGTTAAGTGCCTTATAAGCATTATTTTACCCTCACAACTCAATGAAGTAGTAGTTTCAATTATTATTCCCATTTTACAGATGAGATTACTGAGACCTGAGAGAGGAACTTGACTCAGCTAATGTTACAGATAATGAGTAAGAAGGAATCAATTCTGTGGGTCAGCTTCCCACAAACATTTCCTGTGCACCCTCTGTGTGAAAGGCAGTATACTAAACTCAAGAGAAAAAGTCATATGGAAGTCGTTTCCTTGAAATCCCACCATCCTGGAAAGTTTACAGTTTAGGAAGGAAAATAACCAGTACATGATATACAAATACAGATACAAGACCCTTTCCCGTGAAAGGGTCAAAGTTCTTGTGATTAGAGAGATGGGAGAGACTGGGGAAGAGATGAAATGTGAAACGGGCTTTAATAAGCATTTCGCAGATGTTTGGAGGACAGCATTTAGAGGAAACAGCATGAGTAAAGGTACAGTGAATATTGGCAAGGAACAGCAAATAGCTGAACTTCTAGAAGTAGAGCTTAGGGAAGTTGTGACTGAGAAAGCCGTAACATTACATGACTTCAGAACCTAGCTAAGGAGCTTGGATTGGTTGATGGAGTGCCAGATAGTTTTTGAGGAGCAATGGCAAGTCTGGGGCCACAACTTGAGAAAATTAATGTTGCTACTTGTGTTATAAACTGGCACAGGGAGAGATCAAAGTTAGAGAGCAGTTGGGAGACTACTTACAATAGACCAAGATTTCTTGGTCTCAGCACGAGTGACATTTTGGGTCAGATAGTTGGGAGGGGGCAGGCAGGGTGCCCCAGCACTGTGTTTAACAGCATCTCTGGCCTCTACCCAGTGCATATTATAACATTCCACCCCCACCCCCAGTGTTTCCTGGGAGGCAAAATTGTCCCAGTTGAGGACCATTGTAATAGACCATATTACAGTCAGAAATTTTATTTATTTTTTTAAAGATTTTAATTATTTATCACACACACACACACACACACACACACACAGAGGCAGAGGGAGAAGCAGGCTCCATGCAGGAAGCCTGACGTGGGACTCGATCCCGGGACTCCAGGATCACGCCCTGGGCTGAAGGCGGCACTAAACTGCTGAGCCACCCACAGTCAGAAATTTTAAAGGAGGAATGTGACACAAGGGCAGGGGTAAAACCTAAAAGCTTCGGCAAGTTTTTTTTTTTTTTTTTTTTTAAGATTTCATTTATTTAACAGAGAGTGAGCAAGCAAGCAGGGGGAGAGGGAGGAGGAGAGCCAGACATGGAGCTTGACATAGAGCTTGAGCAGAAATCAGATATGAAACCAACTGAGCCACCCAGGCACCCCAGCTTTGGCAAGTGTTTGGATAGAAGTGTGACTGAAGAGGATTGAAGGATCAAACAGAATCACTGAAAAGGCCCTATAAGCCATGTAGTCTAACCTACTAATTGCTTGCAACACTGTAAACTCTTCAGAAGGACAATTTGGCAATCTCCCCCTTTTATTTTTAAAAGATTTTATTTATTTATTCATGAGAGACAGAGATAGAGGGGCAGAGACATAGGGAGAGGGAGAAGCAGACTCCATGCAGGGCACCCGATGGCAGATTCAATCCTAGGACCCTAGGATCACAACCTGAGCCTAAGGCAGACGCTCAACCACTGAACCACCCAGGCGTCCCTTAGCAAATCTACCCCCCCCCTTTTTAAAAAGACTTATTTATGATTTTGTTTTTTTTAAGATTTTATTTATCCTTTTTTTTTTTTTTTTTTTTACAGATTTTATTTCCTTGGCAGATCCTTTTTCTTTTTCTTTTTTTTTTTTTTTCCTTTTTCCTTTTGAAAGGAGTTTGGTAAAACTTATTAACAATCACAAACACTATCTTGCCCTTATACCCAGCAATTCTATTCCTGGAAATTTATCTCAAATGATTCATATGAAGACATGTAATCTTTATGTACAAAGCAACAATGTTTACATGGAATAGTGGCTGCTCTTTGTCAACAATTACACCTTTATGTCTACCACATTTAATAGTGCCTGTTGAATGAGAGCCTCGGATCTAAGAGGTCAGCTTAAGATTCAGAGAAAGTGTGATCCAAGATTCTGAGAGAAGTCATTGCTAATGAAACAAAATCCCAGATGGGGTTGAAAGGACAGATGTCAAGAACGAAAGTAGAAAAGCTCTTCTTTCCCGTATCATAGAGAGGGCAATGACTGAGATTTTTGCCTATCCTTGCATTCTTCATTTTTTTAAGGTAGTTTCCACCCCGAAGGTGGGGCTTGAACTCACAATCGTGACACGCTCTGCTCTACCCACTGAGCCAGCCAGACGCCCCTCCCCCCATCACTGAAATTTTTGTATTGGTCAAAGGAAGGAAGGAAACTGGGGAGTCAATCACTGACGTCATCTGCTGAGAAAGAAGACCCGGTGCACCCGAGGTTTGAACTTTGCCTGAGGAATCTCGGTCTTTGCCCAAGAACATTCCTTGAAAATAAGAATTGTGCGTTGTCCCGTGCAAAGTTGCTGGGAAATACGCTGTTCAGAAATGAGGACATCCTAGGGAACACTCCAATAAATAGAGACTAAAGAAGGAAAGAAGAATTAAATAGCTTTCTTTCTCCCAAAGTCCCCAGCAACTTGGTTTTTAAGCTGCTCGGCAAGCGCGGAACCCTTGCAGATCCGCCCTGGACAGACACCGTTACCGCGGAGAGAAGCCGCGCACCGCCAGCGGGGCCAGAGGGAGGAGCCGGGGTGGGCGTGGCCAAGCCGCAGGCGGCCGGAGGCCGCGCCCCTTTCCCAGAGTGCCCCGCAGCCGCTCCCCGCGAGATCCATTTCTAGCCTGCCCGGCCCGCCTCCACGACCGGTCGGTCCCGCCATGGACGGGCTCCGGGCGAGCGGGGGGCTCTTGAGGCGCGGACGGTTGAGACGCCGGCGCCAGCCGCAGCCGCACAGCGGGTCGGTCCTCGCCCTGCCCCTGAGGCCCAGGAAGATCCGAAGGCAGCTGAGGAGAAGCGTGGCGTCCCGCATGGCCGCACTGAGGGCCCAGACGCTGCCGAGCGAGGACTCGGAGGACTCGAGGGTGGAGTCGACGGTCGAGGATGCGGGGGACCCGCTGCCTGGTGGGGCGGCGGCCATCCCCGACGCGGCCCGGCGGGAGCCGTACGGCCACCTGGGGCCTGCAGAGCTGCGGGAGGCCTCGCCCGCGGCCCGCTCCCTGCAGACCCCCCGCGCCTTGGTGGAGGCGCAGACGCCGCCCGCCCGCCTGGTGGAGGGCCCGACCCCGCCGGCCCGCCTGGTGGAGGCGCCCGCCCTGTCCGCGCGTCTGGTGCCGGCTTCCGCGCCGCCCGCGCGCCTGCTGGAGGTGCCCGCGGCGCCGCCCCGCGTGGTGGAAGCCTCGGCCCTGCTGTGCAATGCCCAGCACCTGGCGGCCGCCCCGCCGTCCGCGGCCCCCGCCACGCTGTCGGGGCCGCAGGTGGACGGCACCGGCGGGGAGCTGGCCTGGGACTCCCCGCTGCAGCGCGTCCTGGCCGAGCTGAACCGCATCCCCAGCAGCCGGCGGCGGGCAGCGCGCCTCTTCGAGTGGCTCATCTCGCCCATGCCGCCGGACCATTTCTACCGGCGCCTGTGGGAGCGGGAGGCGGTGCTCGTGCGGCGGCAGGACCACGCCTACTATCAGGGGCTTTTCTCCACCGCGGACCTGGACTCCATGCTGCGCCACGAGGAGGTGCAGTTCGGGCAGCACTTGGACGCCGCTCGCTACATCAACGGGCGGCGCGAGACCCTGAACCCACCCGGCCGCGCGCTCCCCGCCGCCGCCTGGTCCTTGTACCAGGCCGGCTGCTCCCTGCGCCTTCTCTGTCCGCAGGCTTTTTCGACCACCGTGTGGCAGTTTCTGGCTGTGCTCCAGGAGCAGTTTGGAAGCATGGCGGGCTCCAACATTTACCTCACGCCCCCCAACTCGCAGGGCTTTGCTCCCCACTACGACGACATCGAGGCTTTTGTGCTGCAGCTGGAAGGTCGGAAACTCTGGCGTGTGTACCGACCCCGGGTCCCGACTGAGGAGCTGGCTCTGACATCCAGTCCCAACTTCAGCCAGGACGACCTCGGTGAGCCTGTGCTGCAGACTGTGCTGGAACCTGGAGATTTGCTCTATTTTCCCCGGGGCTTCATTCACCAAGCCGAATGCCAGGATGGTGTGCACTCTCTGCACCTCACCTTATCCACGTACCAGCGCAATACCTGGGGCGACTTCCTGGAGGCGGTACTGCCTCTGGCAGTGCAGGCTGCAATGGAAGAAAACGTGGAGTTCCGAAGGGGTCTCCCCCGAGACTTCATGGATTACATGGGAGCCCAGCATTCGGATTCTAAGGATCCACGAAGAACGGCTTTTATGGAGAAGGTGCGAGTCCTGGTTGCCCGCTTGGGACACTTTGCCCCTGTCGATGCTGTGGCTGACCAGCGAGCCAAAGACTTCATCCACGACTCTCTGCCCCCTGTGTTGACTGATAGGGAGAAGGCACTAAGTGTTTATGGGCTCCCAATTCGCTGGGAGGCTGGAGAACCTGTAAACGTTGGGGCCCAGTTAACCACAGAAACAGAAGTGCACATGCTCCAGGATGGGATAGCGCGGCTGGTGGGTGAGGGAGGCCATTTGTTTCTCTATTATACAGTGGAGAACTCCCGTGTTTATCATCTGGAAGAACCCAAGTGCTTGGAGATATACCCTCAGCAAGCTGATGCCATGGAACTCTTGCTCCGCTCCTACCCAGAGTTTGTGAGAGTAGGGGACTTGCCCTGTGACACAGTGGAGGACCAGCTTTCCTTGGCAACCATGTTATATGACAAGGGGCTGCTGCTCACCAAGATGCCTCTAACCTGAACTAGTTTCTTGTTATTTGCTGGGTGCAAGACCGTGATTCTCTCTTACCACCATTACCACCTTTTTGGGGAGGGGTTGTGGAGGGGGGGGGACTCGTTCTTACCTTGATAAACATTTACCTTTATGACTGGTCACATTTACCTTTATGACTGTTTTAATGTCACAAGTTTCAGACGGTTTTCTAGGAATCACCACTTCATCTAGGTACAAAAGTAAAAGCAGAAGTTGGAGGTGGAAAAAGCAGTTATTTCTTTGATCCCTGATCATTTCAGAGCACCAGCTTCATCATCACCCTCAGGCTTCTGTGTACTGTATAGCACTTGCTGTGTCATTCTGCTTGAGACATTAGAAGTTTTTATTTAGAGTTTGCATCCTTCCTTTGAGTTCTCTTTCCTCAGTTTGGGGGGAGGGTTGGGGTCAGTATCCTGTTTGTTACTGTTTGTATGAATGTTAGAAAAGTTATTAAAGTGCCAAATAATATTTTTCTTTTTAAAGGCTAGATTATTATGTGACATAGTTTGAAGGAATTGAGGGGGGGAGATAGAGAAAATCTGTAATGGTTGAAGTGAAAGGTAACGGTGTGGTTGTAGGATTGGGGCCAAATTTATAACTTTGGGGGTAATTTCTTTTAGTCATGCTACTTGAACCCCAAACAGCACAATCCTATTGGAAAAGTTAAGGGTATGTTATGTTTTTGCTCAGTGTTTGGCTTGCATCGGTGGCTGGCATTGCTCCCAAAGGGGCAGCATGTCACCTGGTTGTGCCTCAGTCAACCAACTTGTAGCAAGCTGGCCAAGAAGGAAGGCTGGTGTGCAAGTTACTTTCCACTCTCGTTTTTTTCTGGCAGTTGGAGGAATCTTCCCCAAACCTGGAAAGTGAATGTTCTCATGGTTGGTGGAAAAGAGCCTGGTGTACCAGAGAGAGAGCAGTGGACTTGGAACCAGAAGACCTAGGTTTGGGGTGGTGGCTGGTAGGCAGCTGAATGATCTGAGGCTGCTGCTACGCCTGGGCACACAGATTTTGTAAGTATATTTTGGTATAGCTTGATATCTGCACTTCATTTAGGGTTGTGTCTGGAACTTTAAGATCCTATCACCATAACTGACAGGTGTAGTTATTTATTTTTTTTTTTTTTAAATTTATTTATTCATGGGAGACACAGAGAGAGAGAGAGAGAGAGGCAGAGACACAGGCAGAGGGAGAAGCAGGCTCCATGCAGGGAGCCCGATGCGGGACTCGATCCTGGGACTCCAGGATCAGCCCTGGGCCAAAAGCAGGCACTAAACTGCTGAGCCACCCAGGGATCCCGACAGGTGTAGTTATATAAGGTTTAGAAGTTTATGAAGTTTTTTGAAATTGCAAAAGCATGGATGTACATCAAGTGATAGCTCTCTCTCCAGCCCCACTTTCCAGAGGTAACTGCTATTAAAAGTTAAACTTACAAGGCTTTGTTTGGATGCTTAAACTTAACAGTAGTTTTTGTTTTGGTTCATACTCTTGTTTTCCTAACCCCATTTTTTGACCTCTTTCTTTTTTTTTTTTTTTTTAAAGATTTTATTTTATTCTCATGAGAGACACACAGAGAGAGGCAGAGACAGAGGGAGAAGCAGGCTCCGTGCAGGAAGCCTGATGTGGGACTTGATCCCGGAACTCTACAATCATGCCCTGGGCCAAAGGCAGGTGCTCAACCGCTGAGCCACCCAGGCATCCTGACCTCTAACTTTCAAATCCATTCAATTAGAACTACCTCATCTTTTTTTCTTTTTTTCTTTTTTTAAAGGGACAAAATAGCACATAAAGCAATCCAGGGAGCAGGCGGGAAAAATATAAAAGGACTGAGAGGATGGTAGCCAAAAAGGAAAGGTAGCAGCCTTTCCTGACTCATCCTACAGGGCTAGAAACTAAACTCCCCAAATGTCCAGATCCCAGAAAAGGCTTGTTAAAGGAGTCAGGGCATACGACTCACCCCTAGAAAACCTACCCTGAAAAGCTTCTTGTAGTAAAGTACAGAGTTTCAGTGGTTTTTGCCCCTCCTTGGGTTGCAAGTAAACACGTTTTGCTTCCTCCTTCACTTTTCCTATGACCCTCTCCATCTTGAATATTTTCTGTGTCAGCAAGTCCTTTTGGCTTAGTGTTTGAATCTAGATCAGAAAAAGATACTGAAAAAAAACCTGCATTAGGCTGCAAATCATCAAAAACCATGAACAATGCGCATTGTGCCTGTTGGTGTTAGGTGGTACAATGCCTCAGCGCATTTTTCTGATGTTGGTTGAACATTTTTTATAACTGTTAATGAAACACCTACTTTAGCTTTTTGGGCATGATGAAAGGAATCTGCTAAGAAATGCTTGCTTGGTGTGAAGCTGGTTTTGTGAAAAGAATCTAAAGTCCTTTCCCTCTATTTCTTAATCTCATTTAGCAACTTTGAAAAATTAGTTGAACTACCTGTTCAACTAGAGCATTCCTTTGGTGAGAGCCCAGGTTAGAGATTAAGGAAAGTTAAAAAGAAGAAAAACAAGGGGGCTAACTCCAGTTACTCATTCCTTCTCTAGGTCTACTTGTGAAAAAGAATAACTTGGATTTAGTTGATGGTGGGGAGAAAGTGGGAAGGGAAAGAAAAATAAGTATTTCAGGAACAACCCATTTTGAAGGTTACTTATAGGATTGACAGGACTATTATTTTTATTTTGTCTTTTTACCAGAATTTTATAATCTGATCTTGCATGAATGTTTTGTATCTTCAGAAAATACGGTACCTTTGTGGTTGTAGAAAGTATTTCTGTGATGGAGAAAAGGTTCTGAATAACTCTTGAGAGCCCTGAATTTTCTCTTAAAAACACAGCTTGCACTTACCCTGTTCTTGATCTCCTGAAGCATTTCTTGGTTTCCTTCATTTTCTAAGTTGAGTATTTTCATTGCCTGGTCAATTTCCCTGAAAGATAAGAGAAACTTCTTAGATCGTTCTTATTCGTTTTTTTTTGTTGTTGTTGTTGTTGTTCTTACCCGTTTTTAAATTTTTTTTTAAATTTAGAGAGTTGGGAGTGGGAAGGGCAGAGGGACAGGGAGAGAGAATCCTAAGCAGACTCCTGCCCAGCAGGAGCCTGACCCAGGCTTAATCTCATGACCCTGGGATCATGACCTAAGCTGAAATCAAGAATCAGATGCTTAACCGACTGAGCTACCCAGGTGCCCCAGACCATTCTTATCCCCCCCCCTCCCAAAAAAAAAGGTAGGGGCACCCGGTGGCTCAGGAGTTGAGTGTCTGCCTTCAGCTCAGGTCGTGATCCCGGGGTCCTGGGATCGAGTCCCATATCAGGGACTCTTCCTCTGTCTGTGTCTCTGCCTCTCTCTCTCTCTCTCTCTCTCTCTCTCTGTCTCTCGTGAATAAATAAATAAAATCTTTAAAAAACAACAACAACAAAAAGCCTAAGAGTGGAAAATATAGGGGTAGGAATCAGACAAAAATCCTAAATTCTATGGTTTTGCTGAGCCTTATCTGCAAAAATGTTATGATGCTTAGCTTGTTATTACAAGTTAAGATGATATGTTTGAAGATACTAATGGTACCATTTCTTGAACACTTATGGTGGATACTAAACATGTCATCTCTTTAATCATTACCATGGACCCATAAGGCAGACTATTATCTTTTTTTTTTTTTTTGGCAGACTATTATCTGCATTTGATACATGAAATAATGATCTCAGAAAGTTTGAGTAACTTTCTTTTTTTTTTTTTTAATTTTTTATTTATTTATGATAGTCACAGAGAGAGAGAGAGAGAGAGAGAGAGGCAGAGACATAGGCAGAGGGAGAAGCAGGCTCCATGCACCGGGAGCCTGATGTGGGACTCGATCCCGGGTCTTCGGGATCGCGCCCTGGGCCAAAGGCAGGCGCCAAACCGCTGCGCCACCCAGGGATCCCAGAAAGTTTGAGTAACTTAACTCATGTTCACATAGCTAGTGTATGCCTGAGATGGGATTCAAACTCTGGTCTCAACTGTTTTTGTTTTTTTAAGATTTTATTTATTCATGAGAGACACAGGCAGAAGGAGAAGCAGGCTTCCTGTGGGGAGCCTGATGCAGGACTCGATCCCAGGATCCTGGGATCACGGCCTGAGCCAAAGGCAGACACTCAACCACTGAGCCACCCAGGCACCCCGATCTTTTTTATTCTAAAGCCTGTCATCACAATAGGCAGTTGATAAATATTAGGTGAATAAATAATGTAAAACCACCTGGGATGGAGAACAGGTATGTGAACTGCATGACCTGACTTGCCATCTAATTTAGGCTAGTTTTTCTGTTACCCACTCAGGTAGGTATGTGAATGGCACAGGTGAGCCTGTGCTTTTATAGCCATTAGGCATCCTGGAAAGGCAGGGATATATCCTGTTAACAAGGCTAGGAGAGTTAGCAGTACAAGAAGTCGTTGCAGGAATCAGGTTTAGAGCTTACTTTAGAACAGCCTCGTGATTCTCTAGGAGCAGCACATCTAGGAAGGTGTCTCTGACCCGATCCCCTTGAAGATTGAGGGCTAGGATGCTATGGCAAGCTTCTAGTCGTACACCTGGTGACTTTTCATAATGGATAGCCCAGAGCAGGAGGTCTGTCAGCTGGGGACTCACTTGGCCAATCTGACCCAAAGCTGCAGAGATTAGAAGGTAGCATGTTCCATTGTCACTTAAGATAGAGTTGGCTATATCCTAACATCCAGAAATGGCCTTATTAATAAATAATAGTAATGTAGACAGCTGCCTGCTAAATTAAGTATTGCAAATATTAAACTATTTTGTTGATACCTTCTCTTTTGTATGACAATTATCATTAGAATTTTAGGGATATGTTAGAGTAGGACATTATCTCCAAAAGATTCCTCTGGGAATGAAGAGGGAGGATCCATCCTATTCTTGCCCATTAGAATGTGAGAATACATTAATTTTCTTAAGTATCTAGGGATGAAATATAGGACAGCTAACTCAGAAGACCAGCCTACGCAGGAAAAGATAGTGGGGAAAGGAGACACAGATACTTAACAGGTTTACCTAAGGCAAAGATGGTCAATGAGAGAAGCAATGCCAAAAGTCTTTAAAAAGAAACTCTAGGAAAGTTGCAGGGTTTTAAGTCTGCAGCAGTCTTGAATCTGGTCTTTTCCAGAGTAAAAGTATCCAATACACTTCAGAGCAAGTGTTTCCAATAGCAGATCCCTACTTAGAACTTAATACTAATTCTGTTGGCAGGGATTGTCTTGTCAGCCCTTAAACTTGCCTTAAGTTTGATGCAAACCTAGAGTCCAGATCCTTAACAGAAAATTAAAAAGAAGACAATAATCTTCAATTTCTCAGCAAGAACTTCTGTATCATCCCTTTCCCTATACTCTACCCCCTTCCTAGAGAAAGTCTGGGGATTTATATTAACATATGGAAAGGTGTTTGAGGTGAAGAGCTGGGGCCACTCCTGTCCTACCTTGAATGGCAAATGCCTTGATTTTCCAATAAGGATCCCTCTGTATCAGATTCAAAAGGCATTCAAGGACCTGGGATGAATAAAAGAGCAGTGTTGAGTGGAGAGGATCAGAGTAAGAATGAACCAGACAGGGACGCCTGGGTGGCTCAGCAGTTAAGCGTCTTGCTTTCGGCCCAGGGCATGATCCTGGAGACCTGGGATCGAGTCCCGCATCGGGCTTCCTGCATGGAGCCTGCTTCTCCCTCTGCCTATGTCTCTGCCCCCCACCCCCCCTCTGTCTCTCATGAATAAATAAATAAAAATCTTAAAAAAACAAGAATGAGCCAGACAGGGACTTTATTTTTTTTTAAGATTTTGTTTATTTATTCATGAGAGACACAGAGAGCGGGAGAGACACAGGCAGAGGGAGAAGCAGGCTCCATGCAGGGAGCCCGATGTGGGGCTCGATCCCGGGTCTCCAGGATCACCCCCTGGGCTGAAGGCGGTGCTAAACTGCTGAGCTACCCGGGCTGCCCCACAGGGACCCCTCTTATCTCTAAAATGTGCTCTTACTGAAAAATGGGCTTCTATCAATTCTAGTGACAGCTGAGCTGGAAGCTGAAGTACTAGCCTGTACACATAGTGTATTAGCTGAATTATCTCCTATCTAGATTGATTTTCCTCAGCCCACAGTTCTGTGGTCATACAGGCTTCTTTAGAACACCTCCAATCAGGTTTTCCTCTAATAACTGGGGATTATAACTCCATTCACTGGAGTTGATCCTAAAGCCCGTAACTGAGATGAGAACGGGATTCAAGGATATGCTCTAGAGTTCAGTTTGGGCTGCCTGGGAGAGCTCAGTGTGGTCCTAACTGACTGATTGATGTGGCCTATATACCCTCTCACCTTCCAGATCTTTCATTCTGTGGAAACACAGAATGGTGAGTGTAGTATACACAACAAGGGAAGCTCAGGGTAATGCCCTCTTCAGGTTAATCGGGTAAGACGGGAATGTGTTTCTTTGACTTACCATATTATCACGGATCTGTAGGGCACCTGCTGCTAAACAGGCTGCCCGGCGAACTGCCATGAAGTCATCAGAGAAGCAGTTGAGGAAGCTGGGGAGAAGCCTGGCAGTCATGAGCTTGAGTCCACCAATCAGGGAGAGAGCTTCCACACGTTCCCGGAAATTTCCTTGACTCAGTTTGACTCTGTAAAGCACAGTGTTTTTTATTTTCCCTCTTTAAACTTTTGGCATTCCCACCACAACCACTGTGCCCTCAAAATAAAATCCAACTAACGTAGGCTCTGCATTATCCATTCCCACCATTTGCTAGTCAGCCATGTGCCCATAAGTTTTAAGTTTCACTGGACAGAGATTTCAACTGTCTTTCTTACTTCAACCCCTATTACTAGCATATGCTGGGCACTAACTATATTGAATGACTAAATAAAGGAAACTTTAATGTACTTCTTGCTATAGTCAAGTCCTCTTCACTGCCCTCACATGTGCCATCCTTATTTTTGTATTTAGCTCCCAGCCTGGAATATCTTTCCTTCTCTCTGCCTATATAGTCTAATCCATCCTCCATGAATGTTGACCTTACTAATTACTAAGCATTAGTGTGTCTTGCCTATATAATCAGAATCATGCCATACTTTTGAACTCTAAAACATTCAAAGCAGTACTTAACGCCTAGTGGGCACTCTGATTCTTTCCTTAGCCACATTGTTAGTGTCTGTAGGGACTGATAATTTTTTATTTTTAAAATAATCCTGCAGTGGGACCCAGTACAATGCTGAGCATGCAAAGCTCAACAGATGAGCATGCAAAGTTCAACAGATGCCAGCTGACTGGATCCCAGGCTCCCTGAATACTTAAGAATAGAAAAGTTTCAGGGCACATGGGTGGCTCAGCTGTTTAGGTGTCTGCCTTTGGCTCAGGTCATGATCCCGGGGTCCTGGGATTGAGCCCCAGTTGGGCTCCCTGCTCAGTGGGGAGCCTGCTTCTCCCTCTCCCTCTGCCCCTCCAACCCCCCACTCATGTATGCTCGCTCTTTCAAATAAAATCTTTTAAAAATATATGAAAAAGAATGGAGAAGTTTCACCGAGTTCGTGTTTACTAGGTCCTACCTGATGGTGTTATGCACCTCTTTCCCAAGGCTCATTTGCCCCAGAGCTTGGGCAGCTGCGTGTCTCACTTCCTTATTCCAGTCACTCAGCATTAATTGGATTAACTTATGTTTCATATCCTATAAATAAATATAATAATTAGCTGCCACTTATTGAATGTAAATTTTGTGCTTGGTACTGTGCCAGGTGTTCTTACCCATCACTTAGTCCTCCTAAACAATCCAATGAGGCAGATTACCATTTACAGATGACAAAATGGAGGCATAGGTTTACTTGCCCAAAGTTAACCTGTTGAATGCTAGAGCCAGGACTCAGACCCTGTCTGTTTTCTAAGCTTATGCTTTAAGCTGCTATACTCTGTTGGGACCAACATAATCTGTACTTGAGGGCCTTAAAATTTTATGGTCCCACACTAAGGGTGATGCCCATCCTCTTTGCCTGGGTTTAGTGCTAAAAGTCCTCTGTCCTGGATGAACCAGGACAGTTGGCCTATATATTAGTACTTCATTCAGAAGGGAAGAGACCAAGATTACTTCAGTTGTAGTTCATGATTGTTGTAAATGTGCCCAAGCTATTCTCCCTGCCTGAAACCTCTCTTTTCCCCCCTTATCTAGTACCTAATGTTTCCGTACTCTTTGAGGATTTTGTTCAGAAAGCATCTCTGTGAATTCTCTTCTGTCCTCTGTAAGCATAGGAAATCCCCATGATGCTTTACAGTTGCCTCTGTTACAGCTAGTATAACGTTTACCAAGAAAAGACCTAGTATTTTTGCATCCCCAATGCTGGCATAGTGCCTAGCATGTAGGATGTGGTCAGAAACTGCTTACTGAATGAGTGAAGGACTGATAGACATGGTGCCTTTCTTCATTCCAGCTACCTGATGTAAAGTTCTCATCTTTGCCAGGTCAGCCCCCTGCCTGCCCTGCATGTCTTTTTACTTTCAGTTGGCCGTCCTGAGTGACAAGTGCTAAGGAGGTGAATGTGCAAATGAATCAGATATTGTTAAAATGCAGATTCTGACTGAGTTAGCCTGAGGTGAGATTCTCCCCTTCTCACAAGCTACCAGGTAATACCTATGCTGCTGGTCAGGACTTCAGAGGAAGGGTCTGTGGCAGCTGGGACAGAATCAACCCAGACTAAAACATCTTCAGGTGATTATACTGAATGATCAAGATTTTGTCCTTTCCACTCAAAATGGGAGGATCCAAAGGTGGAGGGTGTTAACTTCTCATGGGAATGGCAGTGTTCTGGGCCATTTTGGAGGTAGTTAGTGTTAAAAGAAAATGATACGGTGGCACAGAGGAAGAAGGGGAAACCCCCATTTGAACAGCTGAAGATGATTAAAAAATAAGAACAAAAAGTAGGGTGGGGTTAACTGGGTAATGGGTGTTAAGGAGGGTATGTGATGTAATGAGCACTGGGTGTGATATAAGACTGAGGAATCCCCTCTATCTCTGAAACCAAGAATACATTATATGTTGATTAATTGAATTTAAATAAAAAGAAGAAGCAGATCAAGTGAAAGCCCAGATGATGGTCAAGGTTTCCCCTGCCTGGAAGTCACTCTTCAGCTCCATCTAAGTCTTGCCCAGTTGTTCGACACTCCTTCCCAGAACTCTGATAGGTTCGGCCTACATCCTCTCTCTCTCTCTCTCTCTCTCTCTCTCTCTCAAAGATGATTCTCATCTTTGTCTGAAAAGTTTTAAGAGTGTACTGTATGTTTATCTCTTATTCTTTAATCCTTTGTGTTTGTATTGTTATTCCAACCGTGATGTCAATCTTTTTAAAGTAGGGACTGTGTTTTATACTTTATGTGCTAAACACTCAAGAATCAACATAGACACTAGTATTTTTGGATTGTTGGATAAGTCAGTGTTTCTCAAACTTACCTGAAGAAGGACCAGTTTTCAAGGATGGGAGGAATGTCATTGGGTGGTACTTATACAGTACATTCATGTTAAGGCAATGTCAAAGTACTATAAAAGTTTCTAAATTCTAGGGTTTTCGTTTGTTTGGTTTGGTTTGGTTTTGGGTTTTTTGCTTATTGTGAGTGGGTTACGATTTGTGAACTGCCATCATGCTAAGACGCAGGTGTCTTGAGTCAGAAAGAAATGTTGGCATATGAAGGTAATTCTGGGTTAGTACTAAGAATGTAAAGACGAAGATCTACTTGGTAAGAATGGGATACTAAATAGCAGCAAAAAGTGGAAGGGCTCCCCAGCCTCCTTTTGCTTAGACTTTGTGTCCTGGAAACACAGAAGGCTTACCAAACTGACATTTCCCCCGATCTGTGAGAGAGCCCGGCAGGCCACAATCCGGTCCTTCCACTGGTAGCTATTTAGCTCCACAGCAAGCATGGTGTGTATCAAGGTCTGAGGAATGGAAAACGTAAGTGGATATTCATGATAACTTTTAGACATGCTGGAGCCTTGAAGAAGCTATATCCTAACATGGCATTCAGCCTAATTGGTGTCACAAGTACATAAGAGACCCATCCCTAGCAAAGAAAGAATGGATTTATAAGATAGGGAGTACTCTTCTATCTGAGCCAACTAACTTTGGAATCATAAATCAGGGAACAAAATACAGATTTCATAACCTGAACAGAAAACTCCTGGGGCCTTAACTATCTTTACTCCTAAAATGATTTGTATATACCTCATCATTGTGAGTTTCACATTTCTGTTGAAAGTAAACACGCTTGTAGGTCTGTGCAGTTTTCAATGGTAAACTTCTGGCAGAAGCAGATTCTACATATCACAACTTGCATACACAGAAACCATCTGCAACCTACTTTTCTCATCTTGTCTCAGGTGGCTGGTGTCCCTTTTACCTGTATACACACTTCGATACCTCAGTTCACTCACACACTTCAACACAAAAACTGTGCTTATCATCTTACTCAACCATCTGCATATTTGATTCCTTATGTGAACTGATCTCAGAGACTCAGTTGTTCCCCATAACTTGGTTTCCTTCTCTGGCCCTGTAATGAACATACTGTCTTCCTGCTGAGATGGCTCAGGAGCATACAAGAGTGGCGTTCAGTGTCATCATTCTTCTTATTAAACAGCTGCTGGAGGATCCTCTTAATCACAGGGTATGTGGCAGCACCTTCTAGAGCCAAGCACTGAGCGGCAGCCCAGCTGTCCACGCTATTACCTGTCAGGTGGGGTGAAAAATAGCTATTGTCCTCCTTAAGGTTGGTACCCAAGGCTGTTACCTGCCTGGTACCTCACTTCCCCGTGCCCCCCCTCAGTATAGAAGTTAGAGCCTGTATTTAAATGGATCATATCAAGGTTTTAGATATAGACTGAAAATCTTAACCTGAAATGTCAAATCCTAAAAGGCTCTTGTTGGGTAAGAGCAGTTGACCCTTATGTTCTCTGGGTGAGAGAGTGTTGTTCCTTCCCCTAGGGATTTAGAAGGCTGGAGTGGAGGCTTTTTTAAGACTGATGAATTAAGTTATTGATGGTCTGTATGCAGAAGGCCAATCCAGTCAGCCAGTTGTCCCTGTCTGCTCATTTCCCCATTGCCCCCAGGAGGAAGGAGCAAGCAGTCTTTCAGAGAGTGCTCAGATATCTTGGGACCCTAGCAGCTTTTGTGCTTGTACGCTCCAACAGTGTTTGTAGACAATGCCTGTAAACATGTAAAGATGGAAGCATGATGTATGCCAGTGGTGATTTTTTTTTAATTTTCAGAAAATATTCTTTAATATTGTTACATCATCTTTTTAATTAAAGATTTTATGTATTTATTTGAGAGAGCATGAGTGGGGGTGGGGCGGGGAGAGGGAGAAGCAGGCTCCCACCTGAGTAGGGAGCCCTGTTGGGGTTCAGTCCCAGGACCCTGGGATAATGACCTGAGTTGAAGGCAGGCGCTTAGCCTACTGAGCCACCCAGGAGTCCCATGTCATCTTTTTAATTAAAAATAAATGTATGGGGCAGCCCCAGTGGCACAGCGGTTTGGCGCCTCCTGCAGCCCAGGGTGTGATCCTGGAGACCTGGAATCGAGTCCCACGTCGGGCTTCCTGCATGGAGTCTGCTTCTTCCTCTGCCTGTGTCCCTGCCTCTCTCTCTCTCTCTCTGAATAAATAAATAAATCTTAAAATAAATAAATAAATAAATCTATGTGTGGGGCACCTGGCTGACTCAGTCAGAAGAATATGCAACTCTTGATCTTGTAGCTGTGAGTTTGAGCCCCATATTGGGTGCAGAGATTATGTATATACATATACAAACTTTTTTTTTTTTTTAAAGTAAATTTGTGGGACACAGGGGTGGCTTAGTCAGTTAAGCATCCAGCTCTTGATTTCTTCTCAGGTTATGATCTCAGGGTTGTGAGATCAAGCCCCACATCGGGCTCTACACTGGGTATGGAGCATGCTTAAGATTCTCCCTCTCCCTCTGTCTACCCTCCACCTCTCTTTCACATGCTTGCATGTGGTCTCAAAAAATAAATTTGTGTGAAAGAGGGCATGGTGTCTAAGCAAATGCATCCATGAAACACTTAGTTGCCTAGGTACCACTAGGTGGCAGTGTACCTATCTTGTAAAAGTACCTAGGAAGCAATATCTTATTTATTTATTTATTTATTTTTAAAGATTTTATTTATTTATTCATGAGAGACACAGGCAGAGGGAGAAGCAGGCTCCATGCAGGGAGCCTGACATGGGACTCGATCCCGGGTCTCTAGGATCAGGCCCTGGACTGAAGGTGGCGCTAAACCGCTGAGCCACCAGGGCTGCCTGGAAGCAATATCTTACAAACATAAACCCAAACCTATGTAGACTTCACAGAGCATAATAATGGAGTAGAAGGGATTAGGAAATGCTGATGGTGAGATGTTCTGCCCTTAGGCCATATTCCCAGGTCAGAAGTGATACTTACTCACCCTTTGAAACGGCAGTATGCATGATGTCCCGGGCAAGGGGATTATGCGACTGTATGGCATATTGGCATACTGCCGCTGCCATCCGCACATTGGCATTTTTGTCACAAAGAGCAGCCTCCAGGGCGGGCTGTAGAACCTCTGGCAAGTCCTGGATATATGGGGCTTTCACAGTCTCCTCCTTGCCTACAATCAAAAGAGAACCAGGTAAGTGGGTGCTAGCCTCTTTGATTTTCACTGAAAGACAGTTTCCTTCCCATAGCCACACAGTGGTTGACCTTAGTCTCAGTTGCTGGTGCTTACTGCTACTTAATAAAATTACGATTTAGCTGAGCCCCTGCAATGGGCACTATTTTATGGCTCACTTCTGTGCTGTGTACACCACTTTCCAATCCTTTATCACCTGGCATCTAAAGAGCTGGATTGAAGCCACAGAAGGTTTCCAGCTAGACTGGTGAGCTTCATCATTAGTTTCAGTGGTGAAAATCAACCTCTTTACCAAATATCTTTTTATATTTTTAATAATAGCAATTATACTTAGATGGTGCTTTGCCATTTATTTTTATTTTTATTTTTTTTTTAATATTTTTTATTTATTTATGGTAGTCACAGAGAGAGAGAGAGAGAGGCAGAGACATAGGCAGAGGGAGAAGCAGGCTCCATGCACCAGGAGCCCGACGTGGGATTCGATCCCGGATCTCCAGGATTGCGCCCTGGGCCAAAGGCAGGCGCTAAACCGCTGCGCCACCCAGGGATCCCTGCTTTGCCATTTATAGTGTTTTCATATTCATTATCTTAAGTCATCCAGCCCTCACTGAAGTAGGCAAGGCAGGTATTAACTGCCTTGAAATATGTCATTCCAGGAGTCTTTTTAGATTGAAACAGACTCACAAGATTCACAGACCACACAAAGCACCGATCTTCAGAAGGATCTAAGATGCGAGCACAGTTTGCCAACAGGGCAGCATCTAGTGTTCCTTTTGACAAGAGTTCTCAAGGCAATTAGTGTTCCACAGAGCCTTCTGGGGACACATGCTATGTCCCACAGGAATGAGTATATTGTATAACAAGTCCATAGATCTAGTCCCAGGGCCCACATAGGGCCTGCCTCTTTGAAGTCACTGCATTCCTGGAAGTTCAAGGGACGGCGTCTCTTTTTTTTTTTTTTTTTTTACTTAAGATTTTATTTATTTATTTATTCATGAGAGACACAAAGAGAGAGATGCAGAGACTCAGGCAGAGGGAGGAGCAGGCCCCACGCAGGGAGCCCGACATGGGACTCGATCCCAGGTCTCCAGGATCACGCCCTGGGCCAAAGGCAGGGACCAAACCGCTGAGCCACCCAGGGATCCCGGGATGGCATCTCCTTGAGGCATTTCTATTTCCCTACAGTTTTCCCAGTCCAGATGCAATTTAACAGAGTTCATGTTTATCATAAGCATGTTGCCGATAGTTCCTGTTCCTGTCCTTATCAGGGCAACAGGTAGGCATTTTAACTAAAGCTCAAATTCTCAAGTAGAAGGGGAAAGGGTCTGTTCACCTTTTGTCCACAATTATTCTCATTAGAGAGATAAAGAATTTGAAGCTCAGGCTGACTTCCCAAGTAGTGGCAGAGCTGGATCCTGTGACTAATTTTTTAGGATTTCTAATCTGCCTATCTTACTGTTGTGAGCTGCTATGCCATTTGCTAAGAACAGGCTAGATGGGAATAGGGATATTTTATGGGAATATGTAGAAGTCAAACAAGTATTTCAAGAAATAATGAGTAAGATAGTTTTCTTGGGGAAGGTATGGGAAAGAAACAAGACAAAGACAAGTCAAAATCTAGACACTGAAGAGATGTGAAAGGGAGCACATGGAAGGCATAATTTCGGGGGCAGACAAGAATTCTTTGTATGTGAAGACCTGGGGATAAGATTATAATACCTACCTACTGTTGCTACCTACTGAAGGTTTTCTCTGTGCCAGGCACCCCAAATACACCATCCATTTGATACTCAGGGGAATAAGCAGTTATAATAAAAAATATAGGGCAGCCCTGGTGGCACAGCGGTTTGGCGCTGCCTGCAGCCTGGGGTGTGATTCTGGAGACCCCGGATCGAGTCCCACGTCGGGCTCCCTGCATGGAGCCTGCTTCTCCCTCTGCCTGTGTCTCTGCCTCTCTCTATGAATAAATAAATAATCTAAAAAAAATAAAAATAAATAAAAAATGTATAGGGGGGAATAAAATGTATATGGGGGGGGAGCACCTGGCTGGCTCGGTCTGGAGACAAGTGACTCTTGATCTCAGGGTCATGAGTTCAAGCCCCACGTTGGGTGTAGAACTTAATGTAAAAGGAAAAAAAATGTATATGTGTGGAAGCACATAGCGGGGACAATGAACCAAGTCTAGGTGTTGGGGCCAGGAAAATTCAGAGGAGGTGATAGCTGATAACTGAAGTTAATAGAAGTTAATCCGGTAAAGAGAAATGAAGAGTTTTCTAGCAGACGGGGCAGCAGATTTGAAAACTTGTAGCAAAAATACACATGTCTCGAACTCAGTAGCTAAGAAATAAATGAAGCTTTAAAAACGTGACAAGTTTGTAGAAGTAAAATTAGTCCCTGCCATTAAGGAGTTTCTTGTCTAGTAGGAATGGCAGAAAAGTACATGACAATTAGGATAGAGTGATATAAGGGCAGAATAATGTTAGGGTGCTACTGGCAGCAGAGAGGGGAAAAGCATCAGCCCAGGATTCACATAAAAGGTGGTATCTGAGGGCATTTGAGAAAAAAGTCAGTTGGTTTTATGTTCTTTTAATAGTACTTGGATAGCTTCTATCATTTGGGTCCTGTATCTTGTTAAACTCAGATTACAGCTGTAGATGGGAAATTTTCCTTTTTAACTACTTACTGCTAGTAAAAAAAAACAAGCTATTGACATTTCTAAAGATTATTAGAAAAAAATGGCTAAGTCCTTAAGTTCATTTTGTAAAGTTAGCAAAAACTAAAACTTAACAAAAATAAACTCATTTCACTTAGAAATGTAGTAGAATATTCTAAAATATCAACAAATCACAGTGGAATAATAAAAGAGTAATATATCATGATCTATTAGATTCTAAGAAATTAGCAACAAATTCATATCCACAAATTAAAGGGAAAAACTAGAAAATGGCTGATAAAATTCAACACATTTTTATAATAAGTAGAAAAGTCTACATGTACGTTGGCTTATATTTCCAAAAGCATCATGAAAGATGTAAAATGCCAAACTAAACATTGGTTACCCTGGGGAGTGGCATGGGTGGGACTGGGAATTTTAGGAGAAGAGAATTATTCCTTTTTATATTCCTCTGTTGACTGATGAATACATAAAGAGGGAAACAGAATCAGTAGAATCTATTTGGTTATGGGAAGAGGAAGGTTTGTCTAGGATGACTCAGGGCCCTGACTCAGAAACTAGATGGATTGTGGTGGGGCTACTGATTGAAGTTTGGAGCTTGGGTAGGAGTCTATGGTCAGGGTGATTAGTTAAGTTTGAGTTTCAGGTGTGCTGTCAAAAGAAGGGCTAAACTAGAAGGGAAAAAAGTGTGTGTGTATAGATATATATATATATTGTGTACACACTGTATATTACTTTGGTCTTTTACAAATGGGATCTCTCAGGGTGGAACAATGCAAATTTGCTTGAAGCTGTTGGGCAAACGAAAGGTAATGAAATATAGTGCAAAAAGCACTGGACTAGAAGTCAGGAATTTTAATTTCATCTCTATTGTTAATAAGCTGTGTATATTCCAACTAGTCTCTGGGCCTTGGTTTCCATGTTTGTAAAAAAAAAAAAAAAAAAAATCTTGGATAAGCTCGAAGGTCCACATCAGTTATCATTGTCTATGGCTGTGTAAGTTGCTTATCTTCTCAAGCAGTTAAGTTCAGGATCTCACCTGAGTCCCCCTGGCTGGTGGCATTCCGGGTCTGTTCTAAAGCAGCTGTGGCACATGTGATGATGGCTTGGATCCGAACATCATCATGCATGTCCACCAAGCCCCGCATCAGGCCCTCTATTGTCTCATGATGCCACTCAATGACTTTGCCGCAGGGAGTGAAATGAGAAGAAAACCATTTGATTAGAGTTAGATAGTCTCCTTCCTCCTAGCACAATTCAAGCAGAACATTAGCTCAGAAGAGTAAAGGGCCCCAGAGAAATGGGGTCCTTTGGGAAGTTATTTCTCTGAAAATCCATGTACCCTGTTGGTTAGTTCCCAGACACATCCCCCCTCCCAGTCCTATCTTAGTCTCTCTTTGCTTAAATAACTCTTCATTGTTACCATCTGGAAAATAAAAGGGGTGTGTATGTGTGGGATAAAACAGTGATTAAGGGTAGTTTGTTGTCAAACATACTTGGTTTGGAATCACAGTTATTAGCTGTGTGACCTTGGATAAGTTAGTTAACCTCTCTGAGCTTAGTACTGCTCATTTATAAAATAGGAATGGTCTTAGAACCTACCATATTTAGTTAGAGTATTAAATGAGTTAACTAGACAAAGTATTTAACAAAATGGCAAGATAGCAAGGACTCAACTGTTAACAACTGTGGTTATCATTAGGTTGCCTTTGAGGTCTCTTCCATCTGGCTTTCAAGGTCTTCTCATTTCATTACTAACTTCTCTCTTTGTAGGTGTCAAGCTCTTATTTCAGAGTTCCTACTAGAAGGTTTTACTCAGAAAATCTTTCAACCCTTTTTTGTTTACCTGATCTCATATATGTAATGGATTGTCCTGTACTAATTAAACTAGTCTCCTGTTCTACAAGCCAGCAGCCCTGAGTCCTCGGATCTTATAGCTTTGGACAATTGTCCCCCTCACTCTGCCCCAAGCATTCAGCCTTCTACTCCCATATTGCCAAAAGCAGAGTGTATATATGAGAATCCCAACTCCACATAGGAATTTTGGAGAGGCATTGTTTATACCACAGCCAACTACAATTCCTTTTGATCACTACATTTCCCTTGCTTGGACAGCATGTTTCATCCCTCCCTTGATGCATCATTTATTGAGGGTAAAATCTCAGGGGTTGTAAGACTGAGTCCCTGTCTAGGAAGAATCCTCAGTGTAGCGCCTATATACAAATTCCTGATGTAAAACCTGCCTGTGCAAAAAGACCTCCAGATGCATCAACTATCATGATGTGAAAGGCTCTTCTCTAGTGACCCTTTGATGACGCAACCAGATTTGTATGTTTTGAAAGAAAGGGATGGATTTTCATAGAGAAACACTAATCCAAGGTGAGCCCCTCCTCCCTCCAATGTATACCAATGTCTCCGGCTCCACCCTGGCCCCTTCACTCACTCAGAGCCCAGGCAGTCTTCCATTCCTCCAGCATCCTCTGCAGGGCCCCCAGTTCCCAAGTCCCATCCTCCTTCAGTGATTCTTCCTGCTTCTTCAGTCTTCTGGTCTTACTGGCATCCTTCTCACTCAGCTGGAACAGCAGATCCTTGGCTGGGGTGGGCAGAGCCGTCCAGCGTGGGGCTCCTTTCACAGGCCTGTAGGCTGTGCAGCGGGACAGTGTGAGATAGTCTTACCCCACTGCCCTAGGCCCTGTGTTCCCAGCTAGCATTACATCCTGCTCCTGACCAACACCAAGGCAAACAATACTTGAAAACAAACTTTCCCATGATTATACAAGGAACTAAGTACAAGTCCCCCAGGGAGTTAGGAAAGGTCCTAATGAGACATGATAAAGCCAGGTTGGGGGGGGGGGGGGGATTGAGATATATACAAAAATTTTCATACATTTAATCTTTAGGAAGAAAATTTGTTTATATGTAATAAGGTTTTGCTCAAAATTCAGTATCCGATATATTGCAATTTAGAGTATAATTGTCCATTCCTAGTTTATTAGGATTTCTTCCTTTTTTTTTTTAAGTTTATATATTTATTGGGGTACCTGGGTGGCTCAGTCAGTTAAGTGTCTGACTCTTGATTTCAGCTCACGTTCTGATCTCAGGGTCCTGGGGTCAAGCCCCACATTGGGCTCCATGCTCAGCAGGGAGTCTGCTTGAGGATTCTCTCTCCTTCTCCCTCTGCTCTTCCTGCTGCTCGTGTGCTTTCTCTCTCTCTAAAATAAATCTTTTTTTTTTTAAGTTTACTTATTTATTTGTAAGTAATTTCTACAGCCAATATGGGGCTCAAACTCATGACACCAAGATCAAGAGTCGCATGTTCTGATTGAACCAACCAGGTGCTGACATTTTTATGTTTATTTTTAATGTTTTTAATGAGCCAAACAGGTGCTGACCTTTTTATTTTTATTTTTAATGTTTTTAATTTGAGAGGAGGAATACTGCTACAAGCTGCTAAGTTTAGAAGATTTTAGCATCTGTGAGTTTTTCCTCATTATGACAACAGCTGGAGATTTGAGGACAGAAGAACGTATTATAAAAATACAGTTATAGTTGTTCTATAAAAAACAGTTATAGTTTTCTAGACTTTGTGATATCCCTGGTATCAGATTCAGAAAGCCTCTTTCTAAGAAGAGTGGTTGTGTGCAAAAGGCAAAAGATACAAAAACATTTCCAAATTACCAAATTCATGATCTGCTTGCTATATTGCTTATCAGTCTAATGCTCTAATCTGTCACTATCAAAGATTTGTGTTTCTGGGGCACCTGGGTGGCTCAGTGGTTGAGCATCTGCCTTCAGCTCAGGTCATGATCCCAGGGTCCTGGGATCGAGTCCCACATTGGGCTCCCTGCAGGGAGACTGCTTCTCTCTCTGCCTGTGTCTCTGCCTCTCTCTCTGTCTCTCATAAATAAATAAAATCTTAAAAAAGAAAGATTTGTGTTTCTTTTTTTTTTTTTTTAAGATTTTATTTATTCATGAGGAACACAGAGAGAGAGAGAGAGAGAGGCACTGACACAGGCAGAGGGAGAAGCAGCCTCCATGCAGGGAGCCTGACGTGGGACTCGATCCTGGGTCTCCTGGATCACACCCTGGGCTGAAGGCAGCGCTAAACCACTGAGCCACCTAGGCTGCAAGATTTGTGTTTCTTCCAAGATTTCATTCTAACATGTTTAGATTTGTTCTGAATCCATTCTTTTCTTTGAGCAAAGAAGGCAATACCATTTCTTTCTTCTCTTGTGAGACTCCAGTGCAGTTTAGCTCAGAAGCCATACAAGCATACCCTCCAGTGGTTCTCCCCCCAGCTTGGTCATGCTGGGAGAATTGTCACCCTGCTGAGGTCTGGCTTCCTTTGCAGTATAGAGTGTGCAGTTGCAGCAGTAGAACCACCTCCGGACGCTCCCAGTGAGCTGATACTGTGAAACTCCCCCATATCTCTCCTCTTAGCCTGCTTGAAATCCCCCCCACGGAATTGAGAAGTGGTTGTAGTAGTCTAGTCCTTTTCCTCCTGTATCCCCCTGCTCAGGGAGTTAAAAAGGATGTGGTAAGAAAGCTTTGAATCTCTGGTATTTAACCTGTGTGGGAATAAACATGCACAACTGCCAACATTAATTTTATGTTCGGTCCTTTGAGTCCTAGGCAGGTAGAACACATCCAGTAACCACATTTCACATTAAAAGTCCCCTGAAGGGAGCACACAGACAACCCTTTGGCTTCCTCTAGGATAAAAGGCACAGAATATTTTGTCGACAGAAACAAATGGTGCCTTTGACTCTGCACCATAAGACCTGTGCTTAGTTCAAACTGTCATGATCTGGGTACGCTAAAGAGTTTTATATCACAGCTTGGGGGAAATTAAGGCTTAAAAAGTAAGAAGTACACTTTGTGCCTTAACAATTTTCATCATCTTAAAGAAATTATCACCTAAGTTTTCCAATTCAATCAAAATGGAGAGTAAAAAAAAAAAAAAAAAAAAAAAATTTCACCCACACCTCCTAACTCCAGGAATTTTCCTCCTTTTTTTTCTTCCTTTTTAGGTTCTTTCATACCTGGTATTTCCTGGGATGAGACAATGAATGAAATAGTTATAAGAAGGTGTTTCTATGTTACTATTCTGACTTTATATCTCCCAGATCACTTTCAAATATTTACTTATTTTTTAAAGATTATATATTTATTTATTTGACAGAGAGAAGAGAGCACAAACGGGGAGGAGCAGAGGGACAGGGAGAAGCAGACTCCTCACTGAGCAGAGAGCCTGACATGGGGCTCCATCCCAGGACCCCGGGATCAGACTTGAGCTGAAGGCAGATGCTTAACCAACCGAGACACAGGTGCCCCTATTTATTATTATTTTTTAATTAAGCTCCACATCCAACGTGGGGCTTGAACTCCTAACCCTGAGATCAAGTCATATATTCCAACTGAGCCAGCTAGGCACCCCCAATTTCAAATTCTATCATCTATCTATCTGTCTACTTATCTATTTATAGATTGTATTTATTTACTTATGAGAGAGGCAGAGATACAGACAGAGGGAGAAGCCGGCTCCCTGGAGGGAGCCCGATGTAGGACTTGAACCTGGACCCCAGGTATCATGCCTTGAGCCAAATGCAGATGCTCAACCACTGATCTACCCAGGCGTCCCTCAAATACTATTTTAAAAAGAAGTTTGGGGATGCCTGGGTGGCTCAGCTTATTAAGCATCTGCCTTCGGCTCAGGGCATGATCCTGGAGTCCCAGGATCGAGTCCCACATTAGGCTCCCTGCATGGAGCCTGTTTCTCCCTCTGCCTATGTCTGCTTCTCTCTCTCTGTGTGTGTCTCATGAGTAAATAAAATCTTTAAAAATAAAAATAAATAAGTTTGGGGCATCCCTGGGTGGCTTAGTGGTTGAGGGTCTGCCTTTAGCTCAGGGCGTGATACCGGAGTCCCAGGATTGAGTCCCACATCAGGCTTCCTGCATGGAGCCTACTACTCCCTCTGCCTGTATCTCTGCCTCTCTGTGTGTGTGTGTGTGTGTGTCTCTCATGAATGAATGAATGAATGAATGAATGAATGAATAAATAAATAAATAAATAAATAAATAAATAAAATATTTTAAAAATATAAATTAATTTAAAAAAAGTTGGGGGCACCTGCGTGGCTCAGTCAGTTAGGCATCTACCTTCAGCTCACGTCGTGATCTCTGGTTCCTGCGATTGAACTCCACCTGGGATCAAGTCTGTTTCTCCCTCTCCTCCCCACCACTTGTGGTTCTCTCTCAAATGAATAAATAAAATCTTTTAAAAAATTAAAAAGTTTGGGAAAGATTCTACAGCTTATGTTTGTTATATGTTCTTTGTTCTGGAGAAAAGAGGGAGGCATCTAGCACACTGGTGGAAAAGTGTCTGTGAAGCCAGTGAGACAGGTGGTGAGGCATCTGAATTCAGCCTGGGGTGGGAGGGTGGGTAGCACCTTGTGAGGTAGAATTCACATATAAAATTCATCCTTTAAAAATGTATACAATTCAGTGGTTTTTAGCATATTCAGAGTTGTACAATTATTGCAGTGTCTTAATTTTAGGATATTTTTATCACCCCAAAAAGAAACCCTGTGCCAATCCCTCTCTTCCCCCAGTGAGAACTTTGTGTCATTGTGGATTTGCCTATTCTCAGAGGGGAGGACATATGCAGTACAGTTGCCTTGTGGGGAAGGTGGTATACTAATAATTCCTTGAGTTTGAGCACTTAATGGTTTAAAAAATGCATTCACAAGATCACCTAAGTATCAATAAATGTCACAAAATCAACAAGTATTCCCGAAGTGCCTTGCCATAGGAATGATTAGTGTCTCAGCCCTAATGAAGCAGCAGAAGCCCTAGAAGGTGACTTGCCTAGACCCAATCCAAGACTTTGCTAGGGTGCTTTCTCCACGACTACCATTAGTTTCTGCACACCAGAGGGCCCACTGGAACAATGACCCTGCAAAGAAAAGTCATGGAACATGGAAGCATAGTCTCTTGGAGAGTGGGCACTTTTTGTTTTATAAGCTCATTTCTTGGCCATCTTCCTTCCCTCCATCTTTTCCCCCCCTCCCTTCCCTTTATCTCTCTTACAGAATTAAGATGATATAGTTATGAAACAGAAATTTAGAACAGAGGATGACCCTAGTACCTGTGGCAGGTATGGCCTGAGAATGGAATGGGAGGATAGAACTAGCCCAAAGGGACAAGGATCAAGGGTCTGATGTACTTTTCCTGGAAAAAGAGATGGGACTTGTCTCATTGGTAATTACCAGCCCTAAATCTCATGGTTACACCTAACCTAAGTTTGATCTGATTTCAATTGAATGGATGTTCCACAAAGGCTCTTCCTAGTTATAGTTAGTGTTTGATAATTTTAGTTAGTAGGAAGGGACTCCTCTACAAACTGATGATGTCCATAAGAGGGCTCTGTGCTCAGCAGGGAGTCTGAGATCCTCTCCTCCTCCCTCTGCACCTCCTCCCCAGGTTGTGCATATACTCACATGCACATGCTTGTGCTCTCTCTGAAATAAATAGAAAAAGAAAGGAAGGAAGAAAGAAAAAGAGCGGGCCCCATGTGGAGCTTGATCTCACAACTCTGATACCATGACTTGAGCCAAAATCAGGAGTTCAGCACTTAACAATCTGAGCTGCCCAGGTGTCCCAGAAGTGTAGCTATTTCTTTAAGGAGCTCGTTTTATAGGCTGGATATCATCAGACCCTCGATCCTTGTCCCTTTGGGCTAAAAACCACTGAATTGTATACATTTTTAAAGGATGAATTTTATAATATGTGCTTCCTATTATGTGCTTCCTGCTTACGTGCTTCGGGAACTGGCTGGGAAGTCCACCTTTCTGGGGTTTCAGGGAAGACTTTAGACAGCTGCTTCTTGTACCGATTGAAGTTTTCCAGGAAAATGTGGTCTCTCTTCGCACCAATCTGGTGGATAACCTGGACTTGATCTGTGAACAGACAAATAAGGAGTCCCTAGTACCACACTCCTTCCTCTCTTGCTGGGTTTTCAGTCATCAGGATCAGACCCAATTTCCTTCTGCCTTAACTCTTTAGCACCTAAGACTCATGATTACCATGATGTGGGGGCATCCTTTGAAGGTGACTTGCTTGGAAATAGAAGCCAGTGGTCTCATAGAGGCTTAGAAACCAAGGCAGAACCTGTCTTAACTTACAGGCATTGTCCCCTATGAAAAACTAAGTCCTAATAAAAGAGTATCTAATTCATTTCTTATCAGTCATAACTAACTTCATCTGAATAATTTTGTTAAACATTCTAAGACGACTTTCAGTTGACAGTTTAGGAACAAGATGGGGGCAAGGAAGGATAAACAGTTTGGAACATGCAGACCTAGATCATGTATCTTACAAGCCGGGGCTTCTAAAGGATAGCAAGATGGAAGGGGAAGGTAGTAGATATTTTATTGAGCATTGGGCAAGAAGCATTACAGATGCTTTCCTGTCCTTGAAGTGCATTTTTGTTACTATTGTTTTACAAATAAGGCTCAGAGGGATTATATAGTTTGCTCATATTAGTAGGGAGGGGCTAAACCAGGATCCTCCAGATTCCAAAATCTATGATTTTTTTTCTTAACCCCTCAATGGGGGATTATCTCAAAGGAAGAGAAAGGAGAAGAGCAGACAGAGAAGAGGTGTTCCCCAAGCCAAATCCTATTTGCTTTACAACCCCACACTCCACAACCTCCTTCATAAGATAAAGGGATAGAGCCAGGGGAAGAGGGAAAATAGTTAACTCTCACCAGATACCTGCCTGCCCTCTGCCAAAACAACCTTCCTGTGCTAGTCACTAGGGGATGTTGCTATGAACACCTTGGTCATCTACGGCCCCTTATCCACACTCATGACTGGTTCATTCCCCCGCTGCCTTCCACCTCCCTGTTCCATGTCCACCTCAGGCCCCAGCATAGCACCCCAGCTCTATTACCAAAGTATATCTCCTGTTCATAGGTGTTGGCTGTGGAGTAAGCAAACTTTCCAGCTCGAGGATTCACCTGTCGGAAGTAGCTCTGCTTTGGGGGCTGGTGGACGTTCTTTCCTTTGATATCCTCAGCAGTCTTATTGTTGCCAGGCATAGTTTCAGTTGTCTGCACTTGTGGCAAGTAATTGGGCAGTCTAGCAAGAGGGAGAGGGAGAAGAGGGAAAAGATAGGAGATGGACCTCCTGACTTCCATCAGACTCACAGCTCACCCCTCTCTAAGCTCACCTCATATATCCGTGAGCATCTGGGAAACACCTCTGTTTATCTATTGGCCTTGCTCCCAGAGTGCCAAATGAATATTCAGGCCTGCCAGAAGGGCCTGTCTGCAGCCACCTTCTTCCCTTTAGGGAGCCACTCCTGCAACCATTGGAGAGCACGATAGAGGGGCCAGGCTTCCAGCATTACCCTTTTTTTTTTTTTTTTTTTAAAACATGGTGCCCTTAGAGGTTGCATGGACTTGGGAAAGTGAATCAGTTCCTACATTCCTTCACTTCATCATGTGTGTGGTTATTTACTGTATGTCAACCCCAGTGAACATTCCATAAGCTCATTAAAGGGTCCACATCTCTCGTTTAGGTTGTATTCCCAGCACTTTGCAGAGTACCTGGCAAGTAGCAGGAATGTGGTTTATGTTTGTCCAATAAATAAATGAATAAATGGATTCCCACTCAACCTTTATTTCCCTTTTGTGGATGAGATGTTATAATAGTTCTGGTCTTCCCTCTAGCTATAAGTGAGAAGGAAGCAATGTGAGAAATTTGCAATAATCAACCCTTAGGCGGTTTAGCTCTCTGTCCTGCTGCCGGTCTTTTTTTTTTTTTTTTTTTAAGACTTTTTTTATTTATTCATGAGAGATCCACAGAGAGAAGCAGAGACAGAGGCAGAAGGAGAAGCAGTCTCCTCGCAGGGAGCCCAATGTGGGACTCAATCCCGGGAACAGGATATGCCCTGAGCTAAAGGCAGATGCTCAACTGCTGAGCCACCCAGGTGTCCCGCCAGTCAGTTTTTGAATCAGTGACACATTGGCTCCTCATTCGAAATGAGACAAGACCAACCCTCAGTGCCTTGAGGTCTCTGCCTTCTGAATGTCAATATGGATACATTTCTGAGAGTGCCTGAATAGTAACTGGATCAGCAAAATAGCTTAGTCTGCTAGGAGAGGCCAAGAACCTATCCCTTAAAAGGCAGTCGTTCTCGACTAGGAGTGATTTTGGTCCCTTAAGGGGACATGTATGGAGACATCTTTGGTAGTCACAACTGGAGAATGCTGCTGGCATCCAGTGGGGGTGCTACTAGACCATCCTACAAGGTACAAGACAGGCCCCCACAACAAAGAATTATCCAACACAGGATTTCAATAGTAGCTAGGCTGAGAAACCTTACTTTAAGGAGATCTTAGAGAAGAAGTTGGCAGTGGGTGAATGGAACAGTGTGTTCTGAAATAAGGAATGTGAAGCAACCCAGGAGTCTTTGAAGGGGACCCGAGGATTCTCAAAGTGTGCTTGATGTCCCAGCCAGTATACCTATAATAAACAGGAAGCAGCAGCTCTGGCTTTTCTTTTTCCTGGGTTGGCAGGATAACACTTTGATCCTCAAATTCTGCTGTTTCTTCTTCCTCTAGCCGTTTCAAGAGCTCCAGGTCACTGGTGGAAGTAAGCTCATCCCGGATGTGGCTCCAGTCATATTGCTGGCGCAGAAAACTCTGCCACTTGTTGGGGGAGACCCCAGATCTCAGAGGACGTTTGCTCTGGATCCATCGGGCAGTGCGCTTGTTCAGCTTTTCCAGCACGATGGCTTCCCAGGCTTGGGCCTCCTTCTCAGGAGGTGGAAGCCAGGTTTCTCTCTCCAGGTTCACATCTGGAGAAAGCGACATACCCAGCATGTCCAGATCCCTGCCAGAATGAGAGATGCCAGGGGAAGGTTTTTCATGGACCACCCTTGCTAGCTTTGGTTTTCGTGGCTGCTTAAGATTGGCGGAACTTTCTGTCTTCACAGCCTGGGAGGTGACCCTTGCTGAGAGACCTGAAGAACCCAAGGACTTAAAGCCAGTGGGTTTCTCAGATCGGGCCCTCCTGATCTGGAGAGGCTGGATGATGTGGTCTGTGTTGTAGAGATGGTCAAAGTTGTACTGGCTGTAAGGGATGCTGGGAAGCCCTCGCTGCCATACCACCTCCTGAGAGAAGGTAAGGTTTGTAGCCGCCCTTTTCAAATACTGGTTCTTGAGGTGTGTGCAGCGATACGGGCTAAAGTGGAAGACTGGAGGTACACTGGACACCAAAGCACACTCCTCCTTGTTTCTTGGTTTTGAGTGGGGAAAATTCATGCCCCATCCTAGCCGTGGGGGGAGTGACTGATGGAAATGGTGGGAAAGACAGGTCTTTCCCTGTTGGGTTCTGGTCATTGTTTCCCAGCAAAAGTTTCCTTCCACACTGCCTGGTCCAGATGCAGGTCTTGGAGGCGTGACCAAGTACCTGTTGAGGGGATGGGAGGAACTGGTGAGAGCTCTAGGTCAGTAGAAATTGGTAGCCCATAGCAGTACAGAAAGATAAGAAATGGGAAGACAGCTGGCGGAGCAGGGGGTGGGGGAGTGGGGAGAAGCCACGTGAGTGAGAAAGACAAAAGAAAGAAATGGTGGAACATTTGAAATATTCCTTGTATCAACCCCTTGATTCCAGTTCTCCTGTCTGTCCCCAAAGCTCAGCCCGTCCTCTCCTTATGAGGGATTAGATTACTAGTTTTCAGCAGTAACCATGCTTCTAATTTTTACTCAGATGTTGCTTTCTATGTCTTTAAAGCATAAATTTCAGACAATCAGCCTGGTGTTCAGGGTCCTTCGTGAATGTGACCCTAGTTTATGACCTTCTTTAATCATAACCCCTTGAGTCTCTTGGTACATCTCTGAGTATTCCTCCCTTGACACCGTGAAGCTTCCTCTGTGCCTTTTACCTGCAGTAGCCTTCTCTCCATACTTGACAAATTCTATCCATTCTTCCAGGCTGAGCTCAGTTCCTACCTGCTCCAGAACTCTTTCTAGACCCACCCAGGCCTCCATGTCCCACACAAATTCATACATCACTTCTAGTCTGTACCGATTTGTTTTTCATTCCAGGATAGTTAACATAAATTTTAAATTAATTTCAGGTGTACAGTAGTGATTGCATACCGATACTTTTAACTCTCAATCCTGTGATACCTCCCATTGTTAAATATTTGGCTAACTATACTGCCCAGGGACCATATCTTCTGTCTCTGCTGTCCTTCAGAATCACCCAGCACCTTTCCATATTGTTACATAGTTTTCATTGTTAATGTTTAACAGCTACAGAATATTTTACCAAGTATGTAAATCACCTTTTTCCTTAATTATTGGGCAAGCTGTTTCCAGGTTTCAGCTAGCATTGAAAACGCTGTAGAGAACAAATGCTTACATTTAATAGTTTGGGTCCTTTTTTTTTTAAGATTTATTTATTTATTCATTCAGAGAGAGAGAGGCAGAGACACAGGCAGAGGGAGAAGCAGGCCCCATGCAGGCAGCCTGATTTGGGACTCGATCCCAGGTCTCCAGGATCACACCCCGGGCTGCAGGCGGCACTAAACCGCTGCGCCACCGGGGCTGCCCAATAAAACAAATCTTAAAAAAAAAAAACCCAAACTAGGGCAGCCCCGGTGGCGCAGCGGTTTAGTGCCGCCTGTGATATCTGTTCCAATTTAGTGTTGATATGAAGTTCAAAATTGGGGAACATGTATGAAAATTTTCTTGCAGGATGCCTGGGTGACTTAGCAGTTGAGGGTCTGCCTTTGGTTCAGGGTGTGATCCCAGGGTCCTGGGATTGAGTCCCACATTGGGCTCCCTGCATGGAGCCTGCTTCTCCCTCTGCCTGTGTGTCTCTCATGAATAAATAAATAAGATCTTTCAAATTAAAAAAAAAAAAAAAACTTTTCTTGCAAAATTCATAGTATTATATAATTGTGAAGAATTATCATTGATTTAGAGCATGGACTATTGCCCCTAGAAGATAAGTCTCTGGGGTCCCACAGTTAGATGGTGCATTAGGCACTTACAGGACAGGTAAGGAATACTGGGGCCCTCAGCAATTAAAAGAGAAGGTGGAGGGCAGCCCAGGTGGCTCAGCGGTTTAGCACTGCCTTCAGCCCTTCAGCCCAGGACCTGATCCTGGAGACCCGGGATCGAGTCCCACGTCGGGCTCCCTGCATGGAGCCTGCTTCTCCCTCTGCCTGTGTCTCTGCCTCTCTCTCTCTCTCTCTCTCTCTCTGTCTCTCATGAATAAATAAATAAATAAAATCTTTAAAAAAAAGAAAAAAAAAGAGAGAAGGTGGATAGAGAGGGAAGAAAAAAAACCTATGTATGGATTTTAAAGGCTCCATATTATCCAAATTTAAATGTTACCAACATTGAGGCAAGGCCCTCTCCCAACAAATGGTCCCTTAACCAAAGTCAGGGAGTGCCTGCCTTCAGCTCAGGTCATGATCCCAGGATCCTGGGATTGAGCCCCAAATTGAGCTCCCTGCTAGGGAGCCTGCTTCCCACTCCCCCTGCTTGTGCTCTCTCTGTGTCAAAATCTTTAGAGAAAAGAAAGAAGAAAAGAGGAAAAAGAAAGAAGAAAGAAAGATGAACACATGTCATTCTATACTTAGTCAAATCTGGCATAACTGCAGACCAGGTGATCTGGTAAACAGCAACCACAAGCATTATTTCTGCATCCCTAGGAAACTGGCTAGACAGGCAGGAGTGGGGTTGGAAGGGTTAGGCCACAGGCCCTCAAGTAAAACCTAACAGAAGAAACCAGATTCAAAATGAGTGATCTCTCAAGGTTCTAAATTTAGTTTCAACCTTCTGCTCAGCTTCCCAATCCCCTGCCCTCACCCCCAGATCTGGGACCTTTATTCTACAGAAATAATTGAAGTAGGCTGAATAATTCATGCTAAAAAGTAATACCTTGCTTTTTCCTTGTAATTAAAGGAGCAGAAACCACCACAGAAGGTTAAAAAGCAATAAACCTTAGCACAGTATTTCTGAGAACTTTTAAAAAATAATAGACTCTCACCAACACTCACAGATTCTGAAATTTTAAGGTAGGGACAGTCAGCTTCTAGGACAGTGTTAATGGTCAAGAACCTTCTGCATCGGGATCCCTGGGTGGTGCAGCAGTTTGGCGCCTGCTTTTGGCCCAGGGCAAGATCCTGGAGACCCAGGATCGAATCCCACGTCGGGCTCCCGGTGCATGGAGTCTGCCTCTCTCTCTCTCTCTCTCTCTCTCTCTCTCTGACTATCATAAATAAATAAAAATTAAAAAAAAAAAAAAACCTTCTGCATCAAGATAATTTGAGGAGCTTGTTAAAATGCAGAATCCTGTGTCCTACATCCCAGAATACTGATTCAGTAGGCCACAAGTGAGGCCTAGAAATCTGCATTTTAACCAGCTTTCACAGGTGTTTTTACACATTAAATTTAGAGAAGCCATACCCCCAACAGGTATCTGTGGAAAGTATGAAGGAAGCTTGATGGTGGGAGAGCAGGATGGGGGAACACAGTCTCTTAACCTGGCTTGTTTCAGACGCTTCCCTCTCCTGCCTCTTTCTCATCAGAAAGTTCCTTCATTTTTCCCCTCTACTTTCTTTCTTTTTTTTTTTTCCCCTCTACTTTCTAATTCCTGCCCCTTGCCATGCACTCACACAGATCTACTACTGTCTCCTGAGATTACTACGGAAACTCTGCCACAAACATGATTCTGTTCTAACACTTTTATCTTGCAGATTTCAAAACTGAGGGCCAGAGAGAAGAGACACGACAAAGGCCACAGTATTGGTTAATCCCTCAAGCAATCCTAACCCTTTTGACACGTAATCCAAAGTCTTCTCAACTACTTCAGGCTGCCTTTCATCATTCAGCTGATGCGAAAAGCTCTTTTCAGATACTAGTAAAGTAGCAGTATTTTGAAATACCTTCAAGGTCGCCTCCCTCAACACCTTCTTCAAGGGAAAGCAAGGTTCTGCATCTTAAACCTTCCTTCCTTTCTTAGGTTTCAAAGCTGTTTATATTGGTTACCAGGCAACCACCTCTTTAGAATTCCATGGGTCTACTGACAGAATTTGTGGGTTCAAACAGCGGTATCTTCAGTTATTTATATATTTCCTTTTGTAAACAACTTTGGAAAACTGCATTGTATTTATTGGTTGATGGCACAAGGGATTTCTTGGTCATCCTTTGGAAATAAACCTCTAGGTCTGTGCAACTCAGTATTTTTTCCCCAACAAAGGTTTATAAATCCTGCTGAGAAAGAGGCAAAGCAGGGAACACATGAATACTCAGCTCTGGCATCCTTCAGATTACTAGGCTGATAGAACAAATAGTAAAGTAGAACGGGTCTGTCTTTGGGGTCTTTTTCATTCCCCTTTTGTCTCCACATCCACTTAATTGGATTCCATCTCCCTGCTCCCCAAATCCTGATGATCATCTATTTTTACAAGGGATTTCTTCAAATCCTGTATTTCTAATAGTAAAATCCCAGGCTTCCAGAATACTGGTTTTCAGGAGTTCCTTCATGAACTAACAGCAGAAAAGTTTTCTGGCCATGAAGTTCTGTCTGTCTTGCTGACTGGGGCTATTTAGGTGGTCACCATATTTGCTGACCAACTTGAGCACTCACTTTAGGGTCTGGGCTCAAGCTGTGCTCAGACCCTGGGACCCTTACAAAAGGGTGAAGAGGCATGGTCTCTGAGATGAAAAGCCTGAAAACTAAAAATTTAACAGAATTACCATATGATCTAGCAATTCTACTACTTAGGAGTATATACCCAAAGAATTGAAAGCTGGGACTCTTATACAGGTATTTGTACAGCTATATTCGTAGCAGTACATTCACAGTAGTCAATGTGGAAATAACCTAAAATCCATCAGATGAATAGATAAAATGTATTGTATACATACGATAGAATATCGAACCTTAAAAAGGAGGGAAACTCTGATACATGCTACATATATGGATTGATGGAGATATCTTGAATAGTCAAATTCCTAGAGACCAAAAGGGGAACAGTGGTTTCCAGGGGCTTCAGGGGCTTCAGCTTGGGCGATTGAAAAAGTTCTGGAGAGGGATAGTTGTGTGGTTGTACAACACTGTGAGTCTACTTAACTATACTCTTAAAAATGGTTAAAATGGCAAGTTTTATGTTTGTATAATACCACAATTTTTTTAAAACCTATTTAATTATAAAAGCCATGTTATTTCTTTGTTTTCTTCTTTTTTTTTTTTTTTTAAGTAAGCTCCATGCCCAGTGTCGAGCCTACGGCGACCCTGAGATCAAGACCTGAGCTGAGATCATGAGTCAGATGCTCAACCAACAGAGCCACCCAGGTGCCCCAGCCATGTTATTTCTGATAGAAATTCTGGGCAAAGAAGAAAATTAAAACTACTAAAATTCTCCAAAGCCTAAGAAACAAGTTTGGGTAACTGTTGACTAGTCTTTTTTTTTTTTTTTTTTAATGTATTGATATACATTTTTTCAAGATTATGTGGATCTCAAAAAAAAAAAAAAAAAGATTATGTGGATCTCTACCTACTCTCAATGTCATGAAAGTCTCCTCATCATATTCTACTCTAACATCTTTAATGGTTACATCTCTTCCGTTATATGACTGCATCACAATTAAATTGATTAAACCAAGTTTATATTGCTAGTTTGTTTCTAACTTTCCCTCTATTAAAACAACAAAATGATAAGCATCCTTACAGCCAATATTTACATATATTCATGAATACTTAGGAGCAATTCCTAAAAAATGTATCAAATATTTTTTACCAGATCACTCTGAAAAGGTCATACCAGTTTGTGCATCCATCACCAGTATATGAGTGTTTTACAAATCTAAAACATAGGACCTATCATATGAGAACAATTAAAGCATAATGGTTCAGAGCACAAACTCTGGAATCTGATTGCAAAGATACAAATCCTAGTATTTCTAATTATTTGAACGTCAGCAAATCAGTTCACCTCTCCTTCCAGGCCTTAATTTTCTCATTAAGAGAAACCTCATTAAGGTTCTTTTAAGGATTAAGAACTAGCTATTTACTTTCTTTAGTTTCTAGGCACAAAATATACTGAAATATCCTACAGAACCAGTGCAAAACTAATTATAGCTATAGGAAATTGCATGATGATAAATAACCAGCAGGAAATGAGAACATGTGAAACTAGGTAAAAAGGCTTGGTTGGGAAAGTTCTTGAGGGTGGTCTTACTGGGAGCAGTGGCAAACAGGTTTAATGGGCTTGAATCAAGCTTACACAATTTGCAGGTTTCTTTAATCAAAAGAATATGAAAAAAAATCATGAATGTAAAATCAAATACAAGGCTTCAGAAAGAGCCTGAAGTTGGATGAAAAATCCATCACTGGGTGGAACCCATAGCTTATGAGAAAGTGGGGAAAAGGTGAGCCTTCCCAGATGAGAGGGAGAGGACATTTGCCTAAATACAGCAACATGACAATGCAGTATCATAACTATGATGTCATTTGGGTATTTTTACACCCGTAAGGAAGAAGCTGTGGTCACAAAGCTAGTAAAACTCCAGGCCCCCTTAATGTGGGGATGGTGTGGAAGATAAGCCTCTACACAGGTAATACACAAGCAGAACACTATGATGCACACTTTTAACGAAACGTCTTATGATTATTAACGAGAGTGAATTACTCAACAAACTGATGAAAGTCCAATCCAATCCTGCACTCCTCTTAGCCATTAAGAATTTGGCGACTGGGGGATCCCTGGGTGGCGCAGCGGTTTGGCGCCTGCCTTTGGCTCGGGGCGCGATCCTGTGAGACCTAGGATCGAATCCCACGTTGGGCTCCCGGTGCATGGACCCTGCTTCTCCCTCTGCCTCTCTCTCTCTCTGTGACTATCATAAATAAAAATTTGAAAAAAAAAAAAAAAAAAAGAGTTTGGCGACTGGAGGCTTTCCTAGCTGCCAGAAACTTCAGCGCCCGCCCTCGTGCGGCCAACAAGCTTCTGAGAAGCAGAACTAGGAGAGTCCTCCCCCCAGTAAACTGCAGCATTTTCAGTACGTAATGCAAGTTCACGTGTATCATTTTCGCTCTTGCTTTTATTTTTTTATTTTTTTTTATTTTTTTAAAGATTTTATTTATTTATTCATGAGAGACACACAGAAATAGAGAGAGAGGCAGAGACACAGGCAGAGGGAGAAGCAGGCTCCATGCAGGGAGCCCGATGTGGGATTCAATCCCAGGTCTCCAGGGTCAGGCCCTGGGCTGAAGGCGGCGCTAACCTGCTGAGCCACCCGGGCTGCCCTCGCTCTTGCTTTTAAAGGTACGCCTCTGACCTGGTGGGACAAGAGTCTGGCCCTCCAAGCCCAATTTGGCAGGCTACTCGGCCCCACTGGGCGCGCAGCCTGCAGATGACGGAGCCTGCCACTAGAGGGTCGCTGAGCAGTTTCTAACTTTCTCCACTGCCAGTTCAGCGGACTCGGACTGAAACCAAGAGGCAAAATGGTGGCCTCCGCCGGCGCTATTCTGCGAGCCTCGGGACTCCGCCGATGGGGCTTCCTGCCGAGGACTCCAAAGCTGTGGGCAGGGGCCCGAGGCTCGGCGACGGTGAGCCTGGAGCCCGCGGGCCGCTGCGCCTGGGACGAGCCGGTGCGCATCTCCGTGCGCGGCCTGGCCCCGGGACAGCCCGTCACGCTGCGCGCGTCCCTGCGCGACGAGAGGGGCGCGCTCTTCCGGGCCCACGCGCGCTACCGGGCGGACGACCGCGGCCTCCTGGACCTGGCGCGCGCGCCCGCGCTGGGCGGCAGCTTCGTGGGGCTCGAGCCCATGGGGCTGCTCTGGGCCCTGGAGCCCGAGAAGCCCTTGGTGCGGCTGGTGAAGCGGGACGTGCAGACGCCCTTCGCCGTGGAGCTGGAGGTGCTGGACGGCCACGAGCCCGACGCCGGGCGGCTCCTGGGCCGGGCGCTGCACGAGCGCCACTTCCTGCGGCCCGGGGTGCGGCGGGTGCCGGTGCGCGCGGGCCGGGTGCGCGGCGCGCTCTTCCTGCCCCCAGGTGAGCGCCCGGGCTCCCAGGCTGTCCTGCCTGCCTCTCTCTTTTCTCCTGCACTTCTACCCACAGTAAGGAGGCAGCTCCTGACATTGCAGAGACATTCCGTGGGGGCCTCAGAATGGGCCCTGGTGGGGACGTAGCTCTGCCGTTCCAAAACTGAAGGTTAGTTAGAAGACATAGTAAGGAAACGGAAAAGACAGTTTTGTCTTATTTATTTATTCATGAGAGACACACACAGAGAGAAGCAGGCTCCATGCAGGGAGCCCGACGGGGGACTCGATCCAGGGTCTCCAGGATCACGCCCTGGGCCGAAGGCAGGCGCTCAACCACTGAGCCACCCAGGGATCCTGGAAAAGACAGTTGTAAGTGAAAACAAAAACATTTATAGGTAGTTCCAAGTCTTTAATGATTATTTTTTTAAGGAATTTATTTATTTACTCATTCATTCATACATTCATTCATTCATTCATTCAAAAGAGAGGAAGTGAGAGCATAAGAAGGGGGAGGGGGAGAGGCAGAAACAAACTCCTCACAGGCCGGAGCCCAACCCCGGATCTGTCACAGGACTCTGGGATCACAACCTGAGCCGAAGGCAGACACTCAACCAACTGAGCCACCCAGGTGCCCTAATGATTATTTCTTTAAAAATTTGTTTTTACGTAATCTTTATACCCAAAGTGGAACTCAAACTCACAACCCCCAGATCAAGAGTCCCTTGCTCTACAGATTGAGACAGCCAGGCACCTCTTTAATGATTCTTTAAAATCATCCTCAGTATAGCAACTTTGCTTTTCTCACAGTATACCAAGGTTTAAGAAAATTAGCACGGAGAAAGTCCTCTTGCTATGAACTTGAAAAGCAAAAATATTGGATAATTTTAGCAACATGAAAAGCAGTTGGCCAATGAACACATAAAAAGATATTATCTTAAAAAAAAGATAATATCTTTTTTATGCAAAATAAAGCTACACAATACATTTCACACCCTCAAAATTTGCCAAAATTTAAGTCTGACATTATCAATTGTTGACAAGTACATGGAGTCAAAGGAATCCACATACGATGCTGAAAGGAATAGTTATTCATGTACTCCAGGAAATAATTTTTAACTTAGAAATTTGTATCATGGGCAGCCCGGGTGGCTCAGCGGTTGAGCATCTGCCTTTGGCCCAGGGTGTGATCCTGGAGACCTGGGATCGAGTCCCACGTTGGGCTCCCTGCTTGGAGCCTGCTTCTCCCTCTGCCTGTGTCTCTGCCTCTCTCTCTCTCTCTGTGTCTCTCATGACTGAATAAATAAATAATTACATCTTTAAAAAAAAAAGAAATTTGTATCATTCTACTCCTGTATATGTGTACTAAGAGGCATTGTTTGTAAGAGCAAAACAATTGGAAACAGCCCAAAAGTCCCATCAACAAGAGAACTGATGAATATACTGAGGTATGTTTACAGCAGCAGAAGTGATGGACCTGCAGCTACGAGGATCAAAATGGACTAATCTCAAAAAGAATACTGAATGGAACAATCAAGTCCCAGAAGAACACATTCAGTATCATTACATTTATTTGTTTGTTTGTTTAAAAGGTTTTTTTAAATTTATTTATTCATGAGTGTCATAGAAAGAGGCAGAGACACAGGCAGAGGGAGGAGAAGCAAGCTGCATGCAAGGAGCCAGATGTGGGACTCGATCCTAGGAATCCGGGAAGATGCTCAACCACTGACCCACCCAGGTGTCCCAGTATCATTGTGTTTAGATAAAACTCCAAAAATAGGCAAAATAAAATACTGTTTAAGTTACACATATAAGTGATAATACTATAAAGAAAATCAAGAGAGATAAAATACAGGATAGTAGAAAAAGAGTGAAGGGCACAGGTACTCAAAGGGCTTCGATAGTACTGTAATATTTCTTAAGATGCTGGGCATAAAGTGTTTGCTTTATTATTTTTAAGGTTTTGCATGTTAAATACACGCTTTTAAAAAAAGATTTATTTATTTATTTATTTATTTATTTATTTATTTATTTATTATTTACTTATTTATTTATGAGAGACAGAGGAGGCCATAAGCGGGGAAGGAGCAGAGAGAGAGGGAGGGACAAGCAGACTGCACACTGAGCGTGGAGCCCAATGTGGGGCTCGATTCCAGGACCCTGAGATCATGACCTGAATTGAAATCAAGAGTCAGATGGTTAACCACTTGAGCCACCCAGGTGCCCCTAAATACAAGCTTTTTACATAAATGGTGAAAATGTCCAATAAATGGAATCATAAGGGTATGCAGCCTTTTGAGTCTAGGTTAATGCATTTGAGATTCATTTATGCTCCATATATCCAATAGTTCTTTCTTATTTCTTAGTACTACTCCCTCCATTCTGTGGGTGTACTTCAGTTTTATTCATTCATTCTCCCTCTCCCCGGCCCTTTGCCCCTCGCTTGTACTCTCTCTCTCTCTCTCAAATAAGTAAAAAATATATTTTTTAAAGTGGTCAAAAAGGTGGGGGGCGCCTGGGTGGCTCAGTTGATTAGGCATCTGTCTTTGGCTCAGGTCATGATCCCAGGGTCCTGGGGTCTGGGATTGAGCCCCACAACAGGCTCCCTGCTCAGCTGGGAGTCTCTGCTTCTCCCTCTCCCTCTGCCCCTACCCCCACCCCTGCTCACTCACTTGCTCTCTCAAATAAAGTCTTTAAAACAAAACAAAAGCAATTTTATTGGCTCAACAGTTGAAGGATTGAGTTTCAGGCTGGGTTTCAAGTCTTTGGAGATTATGAATAAAGTTACTACAAACTCTTGCATATGCACTTTTGTGTGAATACAAATTTTCACTTCTTTTGGGTGAATGCCAAGGAATGGGATTGCTAAATCATATGGTAAGTGTTTAACTTTATAAGAAATTGCCCAACTGTTTTCCAAAGTGGCTGTATCATTTTGCATTTCCACCAGCAATTTATGAGGACTCCACTTGCTCTACATGCTCTCTAGCATTTGGTAGTGTCAGCTTTGGAGGTGGGGAGAGGGTAATGATTTTGCTTTTTCATTATAAGTTATTTTTAATTACAAAAGTAAGGCATGCTTTCTGTAAAAAATCTGTGAGGCTTTGAGGTGCTGGGTATAGGGGAAATGTGGATTGAGCCTATGCCACTGGATCTTTGAAGACCAGAGGTTGTCTAGCATTTCTGATTGTCAATAGAAAACTCTGACATCACCATGTAGACCACACATGGCTTTTGACTACACTGCAGAGAGTTTCAGGAATAGTTCATTTTTCTGTTTTGTTTCTTCCAAAGAACCTGGGCCCTTTCCAGGGATTGTGGACATTTACGGAGTTGGAAGTGGCCTTCTGGAATATCGAGCTAGTCTGTTGGCTGGCAAGGGTTTTGCTGTGATGGCTCTGGCTTACCATAACTATGAAGATCTCCCCAAGGGCCTGGAGATCCTCCATCTGGAGTACTTTGAAGAAGCTGTGAACTACCTTCTGGATCACCCTCAGGTTGGAATTTCTTTAGGTTTTATGATCTACGTATGAGATGTCCTCATAACTGCTCTTAATTTTCACAGAATCTGATAAATTCACTACAGCCCCTCCCAGTCCCTAATGCAAGCTACTACCATTTAGAGTCACTTCTCATAGACAGTTTCTATGCAATTTTATGTTCTCATATTTCCTGCTAGTAAAGATGTTCTTAGTTGGTTTGGAATTTTAAATCCCAGTATTTTATAGTATATCATAATAGGCCCAGACATGTTTGAAACAGGATATAGGAAGTAGAGGGAAAGGGGAAGGGAATCACTATCTCCAGAAGACAGTAGGTTAAAAGAACTGGGCAGCCAAAGAACTGGAGTAATCAGAAGTGTTTTGAGGGTTATAGGGCTTAGGGTATCCGAGGATCAGGAGATAAGCCTTGCTTATTTTACAGTTCAGAGCTCAGTGGACAGGAGGCTTTGGAACTCTTAGAAAAGGTGATATGGTGCAGTGGCACCAGCATGAATGTGGATAGACAAGAGTTAAATGTAAGTTTTGATTCACAAATTGCAGACTAGCCCCATGAACTTGCTTTTTCCTCCTCTGAAAAGTTGAGATGATAATAATATATCATTTAATTTCTAGTGCTTTTCCTCTAGAAGGAATAAATGGTTGAAACCAATCAAGGGTACTATTGTAGAAGAAGCCCATAAGGAAAAGAAGACTGCTGTTGAGAGGTGAATCAGATGGCCATTTGTAATAGGAGATGTTGGTAATGTTGGCAAGAGCAGTCCTTGTGGAATAGCACAGACCCAAACTACCCTGAGAGGATTTGGGTAAAGAAGGGAAGACAAAAAGAACAACTTAGATAACTGGTCCCCACAAATTTGCTGTAAATGAGAGTAGAAAACTAGGGCAGAGTGGATGTGAGGGCGAGGGTTTGTTGTGAAAATAGAGCAGTAAGTATGCCCATGGGAATGGGCCAGTACAGAAGAAAGTGACGAAGGAGAGAGCTGATATGATTGCAGCAGCAAGTCCTGGAGAATGAGAGTGGAGGAGATACCATGGGCAAGCATCAGGGGGGCCTCTAATAAGCACAGAGGGAGTTTGGAAACCCAAGAGAAGGCAGAGAACTTGAGCTCCTGTGGAATTAAGTAGATCCTGCAGGGGGAAAAGAGGAGGAGTTCCTACTGGAAAGCTTTATTTTCTCCAGCTGGTATGAAGAGCTGACAGTGAAAGGGAACAGGGTTAAAGGTTAAAAGGTTTGAGGTTGTAGGAGAGATGTGATACGGTCTTCTGGAGAAGTGGAAAGCAAACTTAAGTGAAATGAGGCAGGATGGATGAGAAACATGGATGCTGAGAACCCAAAGTATCTAGTATATCCTCTACATGGTTGTTGAAATCACCAAGAATGATGATGGAGCAATTGCAGAAAGGAAGATAAGAGGGGAAGAATAAGTCAATACTCTAAGGTTGCAAAAGCTGGCAAATAGTAGAGCCCAGATTCAGGCTTATTTCTACCTACTTTCCAATTCTGGGCACTGCTCATCAATTGCACTGTTCATGGTCTCATTCTCCTTCCTCCTCTGTCCTTTTCTCAGGTAAAGGGTCCGGGAGTCGGGCTGCTTGGCAGTTCCAAAGGAGGTGAGCTCTGCCTCTCCATGGCCTCATTTCTGAAGGGCATCACTGCCTCCGTCATAATCAATGGCTCCGTGGCCAATGTTGGGGGAACCTTACACTACAAGGATGAGATCCTGCCCCCTGTGGGCCTAGACTCAAATCGAATGAGGGTGACCAAAGACGGCTTGGCAGACATTTTGGATGTCCTGAATAGCCCGTTGGAAGGAGCTGACCAGAAGAGTTTCATTCCCGTGGAAAGGGCTGAGAGTGCCTTCCTGTTCCTTGTAGGTCTGGATGACCACAACTGGAAGAGTGAATTCTATGCTAACGAGGCCTCTAAGCGCTTACAGGCCCATGGTAGGGAGCAGCCCCAGATCATCTGTTACCCTATGGCAGGACACTACATTGAGCCTCCTTACTTCCCCATGTGCCGGGCTTCCCTACACACCTTGGTGGGTGGTCCTGTCATCTGGGGAGGGGAGCCCAGGGCTCATGCCATGGCCCAGATGGATGCTTGGAAGCAGCTCCAGACTTTCTTCCACAAACACTTGGGTGGGGAAAAGTAAGTGGTGGGAAGAGGCAGCTTTTTTTTTTTGTTTTTTTTTTGAGGCAGCTTTTATTTTACATAAACCTTATGCCACAGCAACACATGGGAGTGACAATGGTTTCAGTCCAGGAAGGAGAAGAGCAGCTGGGGAAGGAAATATGCTTCCAGGGCACCAACTGTATGTCAATCATTTAATCTTCACAACTATGGGAGGCAGGTGAAAGAATATGTGCAAGCACAAGCTGTTGTTCACAACATTTTAAAGCAAATACAGTCTGTGAGAGCCAATGATTGCTATTAACAGTTCTTTAGTTAAAGAAAGATGACCCCAATATCAATCTAAAACTCTCTACCCTAGTAATGAAAATTCAGATATATGCATATTGGGCATTATAAACTAGCAAGGTTGTTTCTCATAATTAACCAGAAAGGCTTAGAAATTGATGGTTACATCCATGGGCCATAAGACTAAACTTCCGGAGTGGAGAGGTATTCAAGATAATATTTACAAATAATATTTGGAAACATATTTACAATTACAGAAAAAGAACAGGAAGATTATTAAGATGTAAACATGGCAACTTGATCTTTTTTTCTTAATATAGATTATGATTTCTATAATTTATATTTCCCTTCCTCTTCTGTTTTATCATTGAATTTTCTAAATTGCTACATTACTGAAAATTCAGATTCAGACAGCACCTAAATAAATCAAATGTCATCGTGAAAAAAAAAAGCTGTTAGTAAGGGTGCTAACTAGAGGCTTGTGGTCTCTGGCTCTACCAAGCCAGAACTAAAACAGAAGAAAATTGAGAGCCAAAAGAAACAAAAAGGTATGAAAGAGTTGAAGATTGTTTGTTTTTTACACTAAGAAAATGTAGTGCTTATACTTTCTAGTCTCCACTCACCTCAGCCAGCTCAGGGATGCCTCCTCTGCCCATGGCCAATAATGTAATGGCGGGCAGGTGGCTTTCTCTTTTTGTACTACTGATTGTGCTTTCTGCATGTTTTCCTTGGCACATGGGCAAGAAAAACCAGACTGGTTTAACTATACTCTCCAAAGTAATTTCTTCACTGTTTATCATGCTGGAATACCGAGTGTCCCCAAAGAGTCTGGAGCAGGTTTCTCTGAGAGAGCCTCAGGACAGAAACAAAAGGATGTTAAGAGCGTGGATGACCATGTCCCTTGTAGACTGGGCCCTTGCAGTGGACCCAAGGGGGAGAGGAGCCCCTCCTTTAATCCCTTCTGAAGTAAGATGGCTGTATAAACAAGTGGGGGAAATAACATTCTAGTGTAGAGGTAAAACAGAATAAAAGTGTCAAAGGGTCATTATTATATAAGGATGGGACAAACCACATCTAACTTGGTGGAGAGGTGGGGAGGACTTACAAGAAGTGGCATTTCAGATAGGACTTGAAATATGAGGAGGGGACCCCTGAGTGGCTCAGCGGGTTTAGCGCCGCTTTCAGTCCAGGGCATGATCCTGGACCCCCGGGATGGAGTCCCCGCGAGGCTCCCTGCATGGAGCCTGCTTCTCCCTCTGCCTGTGTCTCTGCCTCTCTCGCTCTCTCTCTCTCTGTGTGTCTCTCGTGAATAAATAAATAAAATCTTTTAAAAAAAATAGGATTTAAAATTGGTTTATGGCTTTTTTTCTTTAAAGATAATATATGTTTATTGTAGAAACTTAGGAAATACTGAAAACTATAAAGTAGTCAAAAGGCAGGTAGCTATACTTAATTACTCATTACCAAAGTGTACGTTATGGAAAGAGGGACAGGGAGTAACTCTGGAATGGAGAAGGGTAACAAACACTACCTTAGCCAAGTAAACATCAGCGATAAATTGTGTTGATTCCATATAACCTTGATATGACTGACATGCTGAAAGTGGCACTTCACCTCTGCAGTCTTCCTCCCCAGAAACTATAACTCTAGGCTGATCATGAGAAAAGCATTAAGCATGTCCAAATTAAGGGATGTTCTGCAAAATACCTGACTACAATACAACTGTCAAGGCCATCAAAAACAAAATGTCTGAGAAACCATCACAGCCAGGAAGAGCCTAAGGAGACATGACTAAATGTAATATGGTATCTTAGATGGGATACTTGAACAGAAAAAGGGCATTAAGGAAAAACTACAGAAATCTGGACAGAGTATGGAGTTTACTTAATACTAATATACAATATTGGTTCATTAGTTGTGACAAATGTGCCATAGTAATGTAAGATACTAACAAAAGGAGAAAGTATGTGCTGGATATACAGAAAATCTGTTATTTTGCAACTTTTCTGTAAATTGAAAACTTTAAAAATAAAAGGTTTATCTAAGTATTTAAAAAAGAAAGCACAATTAAAATTTTGGTATACTTCATTTCCTTCCAGTCTTGTATATACATATGTGTATTCATATTTTAACCATATATATAGATTTTTATCCTGCTTTTCTCGGACCTAACATTTTACACTGAGCATGATACCAAACCTCTAAATGTTAACAATATTTCATAATCTATAATTACTTTATTTATTTATTTATTTATTTACTCATGAGAGACACAGAGGCAGAGACACAGGCAGAGGGAGAAATAGGCTCCACGCAGGGAGCCCGACATGGGACTCGATCCAGGGTCTCCAGGATCGCGCCCTGAGCTGAAGGCGGTGCTAAACCGCTGAGCCACCTGGGCTGCCCTATAATTACTTTTTTAAAAAAGAATTTATTTATTCATGAGAGACACACAGAGAGAGGCAGAGACACAGGAAGAGGGAGAAACAGGCTCCATGCAGAGAGCCTGATGAGGGACTCGATCCTGGGACTCCAGGATCACGCCCTGAGCCAAAGGTAGACGCTCAACTACTGAGCCACCCAGGTGTCCCCATAATCTATAATTACTTAAGTGGTTTTCTATTTGGGGGCATCTAGGGTTTATTTATTTATTTTAAAGATTTTATTTATTTATTCATGAGAAAGAGAGACAGAGACATAGGCAGAGGGGGAAGCAGGCTCCCTGCAGGAGATTGATGTGGGACTCAATCCCAGGACCCCGGGATCACGACCTGAGCCAAAGGCAGACACTCAACCACTGAGCCACCCAGGTACCCCTGGACATTTAGGTTTTAAAAAAAAGTTAGCTGTAATGATTAGTGTTGTGATTATGATTATTATCTTTGTAAATTCATTTCTGTGTAGATTACAAACCATTTCCTTGGGATGTAGAAGACTTCCTTATTAACTCAAGAAAGAATAAGGCTGAGAATATGTTTCTCCTTTAGGGATAATGAATAGGTTCCATACAATTTAAAAGAAGATTCTAGGGATCCCTGGGTGGCGCAGCGGTTTGGCGCCTGCCTTTGACCCAGGGCGCGATCCTGGAGACCCGGGATCAAATCCCACGTCGGGCTCCCGGTGCATGGAGCCTGCTTCTCCCTCTGCCTGTGTCTCTGCCTCTCTCTCTCTCTGTGAGACTATCATAAATAAATAAAAATTAAAAAAAAATAAAAAAAATAAAAATAAAAGAAGATTCTAGTGGGATGCATGGGTGGCTCAGCAGTTGAGCCGTCTGCCTTCGGTTCAGAGTGTGATCCCAGAGTCCTGGGATCGAGTCCTGCATCTGGCTCCCTTCATGGAGCCTGTTTCTCTCTTGCCTGTGTCTCTGCCTCTGTCTCGCTGTGTCTCTCATGAATAAATAAGTAAAATCTTTAAAAAAAAAAAAAAAAAAGAAGATTCTGGTTTAGGGGTGCCAGGGTGGCTCAGTCGGTTAAGTGTCCAATTCTTGATCTCAGCTCCCAACAAAATTAACAAAAGCAGACCCACACAAAGATATATTGTAATTAAATTGGCAAAATATAGTGATAAAAAAAATTTAAAAGCAGCAAGGCAAAAGAAGATGGAAATTTACAAGGGAAAACCCATAAGGTTAGGAGGAAATTTTTCAACAGAAGCTTTACAAGTCAGAAGAGAGTGGCATGATGTATTCCAAGTGCTGAATGGGAAAAATTTGGAGCCAAGAATATTCTATCCAGCAAGGCTATTATTCAGAATAGAAGGAGAGATGAAAGAGTTTCCCAAACAAACAAAAAATAAAGGCGTTCATGACCACTAAACCAGCCCTGAAAGAAATATTAAAGGAATTCTTTAATATTTAATATGGAGATCAAAAATGACAGCATAAAGGTAGGAAACACAAAAGCAGTAAAAATGAATATTTCTGCGAAAAGTCAGTCAAGGAATTCACAAAATAAAAGGATATAAAATATATAGCTAAAATGTGGGAAGGAGAGGGAAAACTTAAACAGTTATCAACTTAATATAGACTGCTATATGCAGAAGATGTTAATATACATACCTAGTGGTAACCATATATCAAAACCCACTAATATACATGCAAAAAATAAAGAGAAAGAAATCCAAATATATCAATAAAGAAAAGTGCAGAAAAAATCTTCAGAAACAACCCCAAACAATAAAATGACAATAAATACATACTTATCAATAATTGCATTGAAAACAAATAATTACATTGAATATAAATGGACCAAATGCTCTAAACGAAAGACATAAGGTGACAAAATAAATAAAACCCAAGATCTACATATATGCTACCTGCAGATTGAAAGAGAGAGAAACATCCATCATGTAAATGGATGTCAAAAGAAAGCCAGAATAGCAATACTTTTATTGCATAAAATTGACTTTAAAAAAAGATGGGGGATGCCTGGGTGGCTCAGCAGTTAAGTGTCTGCCTTCGGCCCAGGGTGTGATCCTGGAGTCCTGGGATCAAGTCCCATATTGGGCTCCCTGCATGGAGCCTGCTTCTCCCTCTGCCTATGTTTCTGCTTCTCTCTCTCTCTCTGTGTATCTTATGAATAAATAAATTTAAAAAATCTTAAAAACAAGGGACAAAAAGGACTCTATATAATAATAAAAAGGTCCAACAAGAAGATATAACAATTATAAATATTTATGACCCAACATGGGAACGCTCAAATACATAAAACAGTTAATAACAAACATGAACTAATTGATAATAATACAATAATTGTAGGGGACTTTAACACCCCACTTACATTGATAGATCACCTAAGCAGAAAATCAGCAAAGAAAAAATGGCTTTGAATGACACACTGGAGCCGATGGAATTTCACAGATAAAATCAGAACATTTCATTCTAAAATAGCAGAATACACATTCTATTCAAGTACACACAGAACATTCTCTAGATCACATATTAGTTCACAAAACAAGCCTCAACAAATCCAAGATTGAAGTCATACCATGCATCTTTTCTGACTGCAATGCTGCGGAAACTAGAAGTCAACCACAAGAAAATATGTGGAAAGATCACAAATATATAGAAGTTGAATAACATGCTACTAAACAATGAATAGGTCAACCAGGAAATAAAAAGAAGCTATCATTTCACAGAGCCCATATAAAGAAAAAGCCCTATCTTTTTCACAGAGCCCATGTAAAGTGAAACAAAGGAAATGCAGGCATTAGTGATGTAATCTATTCAGATTTATGAAGGAGAATCAGCGAGTCAGTTGAGTATGAATTAGTACAGTCTCAAATAGAGCAAGGTGAGAGACATCTCTTTTTCCCTACTATGGTAGAAATATTTCTGGAATATCTGATTGGAGAGTAAGTTTCTTTCCTGGAAATTGAATTATTAATTACAATAAAATCTAACTGAAGCATAAATAAAGTATAAATGTAGTTACAGCTTCTTACAAATAAAGATAGTGTCCTTCAGGGTGACCTGGACAGAGCAGGTGAAAGAGAACCAGAGTTGCAAGGGCACATGTAATTTTTATTTGAAAGATGCTTCTTTTTCTCCAAAGTAGATGACAAAGAAAGAAGGGGTGCCTGTCTGGCTCAGTTGGAAGAATGTGAGACTCTTGATCTCGAGGTTACCACTTTGAGCCCTACGTTGGGTGTAGAGACTACTTAAATGAATAAAATAAATGAAAAAACTTTAAAAATTAATATAGGACTTAACAAAAATAAAATGAATTATACAACACAACCAAATGGGATTTATCTTAGCTAAGCAAAGCTGGTTCAACATTCAAACAATCTATTAATTGGGGGGCGTGGGTGGCTCAGTCAGTTGAGCAACTGCCTTCAACTCAGGTCATGATCTTGAGGTCCTGGAATAAAGCCCCAAGTTAGGATCCTTGCTCAGTGGGGAGGTTGCTTCTCCCTCTCCTTCTGCCTCTCCCCCTGCTTGTGTGCTTTCTCTCTGTATGGCAAAAAATAAAATCTTTTTAAAAAATCTATTAATGAAGTCCATCATATCAACAGGCTAAAAAAAGGAAAATTACATGATCAGTAGATGCAGAAGAAAGCATCTGACAAAATCCAATACCCATTAATGATAAAAATTCTCCGAAAAGTAGGAATAAAGGGGAACTTGCTCAAATTGATAAAGAATATCTACAAAAGCCCTACGGCTAACATCAAACTTCTAGTTTCTCACTAAGATCAGGAACAAGGCAAGGATGTTCCCTCTCACTACTCCTTTTTAACATCATACTGGAAATTCAACCTAATGCAATAAGACAAGAAAAGGAAATAAAAGGTATTCAGATTGGGAAGCAATAATTCAAACTGTCTTTGTTCACAGATGACACGATCATCTTTGCAGACAATACAAAAGAACTGACAAAAAAGCTAGAACTAATATGCAATTACAGCAAGGTTGCAGTATACAAGGTTAATACACAAAATTCAATCACTTTCTTATATACCAGAAAAGAGCAAGTGGAACTTGAAGTTAAGAACACAATACCAGGGACGCCTGGCTGGCTCAGTCAGTTAAGTGTCTGCCTTCGGCTCCGATCATGATCCCAGACTCCTGCGATCCAGCTCCACCTTGGGCTCCCTCCTTGCTCAGTGGGCAATCTGCTTCTCACTCTCACTTTCCCCTAGCTTCATGCTCTCTCTCTCTCTCTCAAATAAATGAATAAAATATTTAAAAAAAAGGAATTCCCGGGTGGTTCAGTGGTTGATCATCTGCCTTTTGCTCAGGTCATGATCCTGGAGTCCCAGGATGGAGCCTGAGTCAGGCTCCCTGCTCAGCCAGGAGTCTGCTTCTTCTGCTCCCTCTGCCCCTCCCCCAACTCATGCTCGTTCTCTCCCTCTCTTTCTCAAACAAATAAATAAATAAATAAATAAATAAACAATATTTTTAAAAGTGGACAAGAGACTTGAGCAGATATCTCAACAAAGAAGATGTATAGGTGGCAAATAAGCACGTGAAAAGATGTTCAGCATCATTTGTCATTAGAGGATGACAAATCAAAACAATGAGAAATCACTACGCATCTATTAGAATGCCCAAAACCCAGAATGTTGTCCACACCAAATACTGGCAAGGATGTAGAGCAATAGTAACTGTCATCCATTATTAGTGGGAGTGCAAAATGGTACATCCACTTTCAAAGACAGTTTGGCTATCTCTTAAAAAAACTAAGGATACTCTTACCATATAATCCAGCCATCCCCTTCTTTGGTATTCCAAGGATCTGAAAACTTATATTCATGCAAACATCCCATTTTCTGACCATTACCTCCACTTTCCCACATTCCCTGTCTTCTAACTCACTGTCTCTAGTACTCTGATTAAGTCCTTCCACCCACTAGGGCCTATAATCCATTAATCCCTCCAATTTTTTTTTACTGTGCCCTTTCTTAGCCAGTCAAATATAACCATTTCCTTCCAAATACCATCAACCTTCACTTCTTCATACTAGTTTGGCAGAATTCCAGCCCTCGTTAAATGCTCTCTGGAAATTCTGCATTTGCATCAGGGCACTTGAATGTGGCTGGAGAAAAAAAAACAAAAACGACTATACTGACTGTCTCACTTTAAATCTCACATCCTTATAGATTTTTAAGATCTCTTTGTTCTCTCCCACTGAACAAGCTTGAGCAAGGTGCACTGCCAGCAGTCCCAGGCATCTTCTTCCCAGACTTAGCCACAATACAGCAACTGTACTTGTGATGCTGGTGTTCACCCTGAGCCTTCTGCTCCATCAGAGTCCTCACTCCCTCACCCAGTGAAGCACCGCACACTCCACTCTCCTTCTAGAACCCCTGTGAGCTGCATGTCCTGCTGGTGGGAAGCCCAGTGCACCAGCTTGTGATGCCTCTGCTCCTCCCAGCTGCCTCTTCCCCACCCTGCAGCTTATCTTGGGGTTCAAGACCAAGGACATCATCAAGGAGCATTGCAGGGACTGTTACAGGGTGAAGAGGCAGATGTAGTTCCTTTCATTGTGAAATAATATACAAAACTACATTACTTCCTTGAGGAATGGTACCACCTTATTGAAAGAAAAATAAAATTTAAACATTGCCTAATCAAAATAAATAAAGTAAAATAAAATAAAATCTCTTTATTCTCAGGGTGTCTGGGTGGCTCAGTGGTTGAGCGGTTTGCCTTTGGCTCAGGTGGTGATCCGGGGGGCCTGGGATTGAGTCCTGCATCAGGCTCTTCACAGCCTGCTTCTCCCTCTGCCTATGTCTCTGCCTCTGTCTCTGCCTCTCATGAATAAATAAATAAAATCTCCAAAAAAAGAAAAATACTTTTTATTCTCAGTCACTGAGATGAGTAAAAATCTCTCAATTTGATTGGGGATTTTTTTTCTCCTTTCAGTTACAATGATTTTGCATTTTATATTTTCAGACTGTTTTTAGAAACATAATATCTTCCTATTAAAGCAAACTTTTCATCACCATACCTTTAATTACAAAAAAAAAAGACTCTTCTAAGTAATACTTTTTGCCCTAGTTTACTTTGCTTGAATTAATATAGCCACAGCAGCTTTATTTTTGTTAGTATTTATATAGTATATATTTTTCTTTCCTTTCACTTTGAATCTTCCAGTATCTTAATATTCAACCTGTGTTTCCTCCAATAAGTAGCATGTAGTTTAATTTTTCAAAAGCCAGTTTGACAGTCTTTGTCTTTTTACTGGATTACTTAGTTCATTTATGTTTAATGGAATTAACATATGGAGTTTATATCTACCATTTTACTATTTGCCTTTTTGTTGTTGGTGTCACTTTAAACTCATATCCATAAACCTTAAGTAGGCCCTTAATAATCAGTGTGCATGGTTCATTTCAGCTCCTTCACTGCCAAACCTGGGGGGGAAGAATTGCTTTAGTTTCTCTGCCTTCTCTTCAACTTCAATGACCAAGGAATAAAGGACTTCATTTTCTGTGGCACCAAGCAATGAACTTACACAAATTCCCATCATCACATTGACCCACATAAAAGCATTTGTACTCCTATAATCTGTCTTCTTTCCTCTCATTATAGATGAGCAGTTCATGCTTCTATCTTGTCAACGCTTCTACTTGCTTTCTATTTCCTGTACCCTCTTGTCTATTCAAAGGCAAGAATTTTCTCTTGCCTTCTCTTTTTTCTATATTTTTTCTTCTCTTTTTTCTATATAATTCCCATCAGCTTAAAACATGCTGTTATTTCTGCCATCTTAAACACAAAGTAAGAAACAAAAACTTCTTGGGGCTCCTGTCTGGCTCAATTGGAGGAGTGGGTGACTACTGGTCTTGGGGTCATGGGTTTAAGCCCCATGCTGGGTGTAGAGATTACTTTAAAAATTAAACAAAACAAACAAAAACAAGCTTCTTAATTCCATTTATGTCCAGTTTCTCTGTTCCTCTTCATCATAAAATTTCCAGAAAGAATTATATCTACTTGCTGTCTCTAATTTCTCTTCTGCAATTTTCTCTTAAAATTTCCTGAAATCTTTTAAATTCAAATTTTTGCCTCCACTACTACTTCACATTTTAATTAGTTTGTAAGAAAAACATTGCAAAAATCATGGAAATTTCTTAGCAGAATTTTAATTGAAGCCTTTGCATAATTAGTGAGCAAGAAGAAAAGATTAATATTATGATTTAGAACAACCATTGATGAGCTTCTTCAATTTGATTTGATATATCTTGGTGAGAGATCTTTTTTAGCTAAGATAGCATTTAAAACAAAGTATAAAACAAACTGAACCTAGAACTAGACATTTAAACCACAAAATTGTAAGTATTTTAAAATATACCAAAGCAGTTTAACTTACATGGTTCACTCCAAAAATAAATGTATTACATTTACTTAAAATACATACGTAAAACATTTACTTAAAATACATAAAAATAGGGCAGCCCGGGTGGCTCAGCGGTTTAGCGCTGCCTTCAGCCCAGGGCCTGATCCTGGAGACCCGGAATTGAGTCCCAAGTCGGGCTCCCTGCATGGGGCCTGCTTCTCCCTCTGCCTGTGTCTCTGCCTCTCTCTCTCTCTCTCTCTGTCTCTCATGAATAAATAAAATAAAATAAATCTTTAAAAAATACATTAAAATAGAAAATACATTTACAATGTATTATGTAAATGTTATATGAATATTTTAATAAGAGAAAAATGTCGATATTAAAATAAGGTGCAAAATTATTTTAAAGTACTATGTATCTTATCCCATTCTTTAAAAACTTTTGTTGCATTTCAGAAGCTTTATTAAAATATACATCACATATCATAAAGATCACCCTTTTAAAGTATCCTATTCAGTGATTTTTAGTATATCCATAGTTATCAATCATCAATACTATCTGAATCAAGGGATCCCTGGGTGGCGCAGCGGTTTGGCGCCGGCCTTTGGCCCAGGGCGCGATCCTGGAGACCCGGGATCGAATCCCACATCGGGCTCCCGGTGCATGGAGCCTGCTTCTCCCTCGGCCTATGTCTCTGCCTCTCTCTCTCTCTCTCTCTGTGACTATCATAAAAAAAAAAAAAAAAAAAAAAAAAAAATTAAATACTATCTGAATCCAGAACATTTTCATCACCCACAAAAGAAACCCCATATCCATTGGCAGTAATTTCCATTCCCTCCTCCTCCAGCTCCTAGCTACCACTAATCTACTTTTTGTCTTTGGATTTGCCTGTTCTGGATATTTCATGTAAATGGAATTGTATATTATGTGGCCTTCTGTGTTTCCCTTCTTTCATAATATTTTTACACTCCGTCCATGTTGCAATATGCATCAATACTTCATTTCTTTCCTTTTAAGTAAGCGCTAGGCCCCACATAGGGCTTGAACTCATGACCCCAAGTACAAGAGTCACATGCTCTACTGACTGAGCCAGCCAGGTGCCCCTGAAATGAATATTTTATTTCTCTTTATGGCTGAATAATATTCTATTGGAGAGATGCTATATTATTGATCCCTTCACCTGTTAATGGATATTTAAGTTGTTTTCTGTCAGGAGCTATTATAAAGTAAGCTGTTATGAATGTCTCTATACAAGTCTTTGCGTGGACATATGTCTTCTCTTGGGTATAGACCTAGGAGTGGAATTGCAGGTCAAATATTTACTCTGTGTTTAATATATTGAGGAATTGCCAAACCATTTTTCAAAGAGGTCATACCATTTTATTTATTTTTTATTTTATTTTTTATTTATTTATGACAGTCACAGAGAGAGGGAGAGAGAGAGAGAGAGAGAGAGAGAGGCAGAGACACAGGCAGAGGTAGAAGCAGGCTCCATGCACCGGGAGCCTGACGTGGGACTCGATCCCAGGTCTCCAGGATCGCGCCTTGGGCCAAAGGCAGGCGCCAAACCTCTGCGCCACTCAGGGATCCCCGTCATACCATTTTACACTCCCAACAACAGTGAGAAATCCAATTTCTCTACATCCTCACCAACATTCTCTTTTTTATTACAAACAGTGTAATGAGTAGGAAGTAGTATTACATTATGGTTTTTAACTCCCATTTTCCTGATGGCTAACGATGCTGGGCATCTTTTCATGTACTTATTGGTCATTTGTATATCTTCTTTGGAGAAAGGTCTGTTTAGCTCCTCCGCTCACATTTCAGTTAGGTTATATGTCTTTTAATCAAGTTGCAAATGTTTTTGTATGTTCTGAATACCAGCTGCTTATCAGAAAGATGATTTGCAAATATTTTCTCCCATTCTTTGGGTTATGTTTTCACTTTCTGGATGGCATCATTTGCACAAAAGTTTTAAAGTTTGATGTGGCCCAATTTCTTTTTTCTTTTTTTTTGCTTATGCCTTTGGTGCTATTTAAGAAATCACTCTTAATCCAAGATCCCAAAGATTTATTCCGGTTTTTTTTCTAAGAGTTTTATAGTTTCAGCTTTTACATTTAGACTTATGATTCATTAAGCGTTTGTAATTTGATATTTTCCAGTAAAGATTTCTTATTTAAAAAAAAAAAGATCCATTTATTTATTCATGAGAGACAGAGAGAGAGGGGCAGACACAGGCAGAGGGAGAAGCAGGATCCTCACAGGGAGCCAGATGTGGGAGTAGATCGTGGAACCCCAGGATCAGGCCCTGAGCCAAAGACAGATGCTCAACTTCTGAGCCATCCAGGCGTCCCTCCAGTAAAGATTTCTTAAACAGTGGTTTTAAAGTGAGTTGAAGTGAAAAACTAGAGCAAATTATCTGGGGGATTTGGACCCCCAAATCAAGTATCTGGCAGTTATTAAGATATTACATATTACATTTGGGCTTTAATGTATTTTTCTAATCTACAATCCCATTTGAGTTCCATATCCGGTAGGATTTTACTGTTACGTATTAATACTGTGAGACCCAAGTCGATGGAGAGCCTTATCTGTCCCAAGCTAAGGCTCAGATGGCCAGGACACACGCAGTGCTGCCACTCGTGGGTACCTGGACAACAAAGCCCAAGCCAGGGCTCTGACACTTGTTAGTGCTGTCACCCTGTGCAGGTAGTGAAGGTTCTCTGAGGCTCAGTTTCCTCCTCCATAATAAAGGAAAAGGAATGCAGCCCCTAAAGATGAAATGATATATGTCTGGGATATAACAGATGTATAAGAAGAAGTCGCTCCTACGAATAGTATTGTTTACTAAGGAATTTCTGCTTAGGCAATCCTAGACACTGCATCTCTAACGCTTTACATTTTCCAAAGATTGCCCTTCTTCAAGGAGAGGGTGGAGTTCCAGAAACTCTGCCTGTCCTCACACACTCCAGTCCTACCAGTCTGGCTGGAGGGAGACAAGGGTTGCGTTCCAGAGGCGGGCTGAGCACCAGGAGGCCCCGCGCACCCCGCCCGGCCTGGGACAACCACCTGCGGCGTCAGCCTCCGGCGCGTTCCGCGAACGAGGCCCACGGGCCTGCAGCGCCCCGACGCCTCCGGACGCGGCCCCGCCTCCCGCCGCTGCTGCGCCCGGGGACGCCTGACCCCGCGGGCCCGCGAGGCGCGCTCCGCCGCCCGGACTGGACCGCGGCCATGCACGACCCGCGGCCGCCGCGCGCACCCGGGATGCGGACGGTGACGGTGGAGCCGCGGGCCGCTGCGGCTGGGACGAGCCCGTGCGCATCTCTCAGATTCCGGCTGCCTTCCGGCCCTTTCCTCTCCCGGGTCTGCTCAGCACCCTGCGCTGCTCGTTCATGGCCTCGTTCTCCCCGCTCTGTCCTCCTCTCAGGTAAAGGGGCTGCTTGGCAGTTCCAGAGGAGGCGAGCTCTGCCTCTCCATGGCCTCGTTTCTGAAGGGCATCGCTGCCTCCGTCATAATCCGTGGCTCCGTGGCCAGTGTTGGGGGAGCCTTACTACAAGGATGAGATCCTGCTCCCTGGGGGCCTAGACCCAAATCCAAGGACGGTGACCAGAGGGGGCTTAGCACACATTTTGGATGTCCTGAATAGCCAAGCGGCGACCCAGGGAGTAATAGAATACTAATGAGATGTAAAACTACTAACAGTTCAAAAACCAAATACAATGTTAGTTCTTTGCTATCTTCTCTGTGGATGAGTAAGGATTCACTTGGTTCAAATAAATTTTAAGAAAAAAAAAAAAACAAATAAATTTTAAGTTACATTCCTGCTTAGGCATATGGAGCTTTATGATTTAGTTGTTTCAATAAGTAAGACATTATCTAGATGAATTACTTAACAATGATTAATGTGAAAATAAAAAATTTAATATTTGCATCACTTGATAAAAATATTTCCACAATAAGCTTCCTAAAAAAAAAAAAACTTGATTTATGGTGATGGTGTTATTTCCTCAATTATCTTTTTTTATAAGGCAATCTTGAGGGGAACCTGGGTGGCTCAATGGTTGAGCATCTGCCTTCCGCTCAGGTCGTGATCCTGGAGTCCTGGGATCCAGTACCACACTGGGCTCCCTGCACGGACCCTGCTCCTCCCTCTGCTGGTGTCTCTGCCTCTCTCTCTGCATCTCCCGTGAATAAATAAAGAAAATCTTTAAAAAATAATAATAATAACGGGGGCAGCCCAGGTGGCTCCGCGGTTTAGCGCCGCCTTCAGCCCAGGGCGTGATCCTGGAGTCCTGGATCGAGGCCCACATCGGGCTCCCTGCATGGAGCCTGCTTCTCTCTCTCTGCCTGTGCCTCTGCTTCTTTCTCTCTCTCTCTCTCTGTCCTTCATGAGTAAATATATAAAACCTTAAAAAAATAAAATAAAAAAATAACGAGGCAATTTCTAACATTTTCTCTAAAATTCAAAAACCATACCATGTGGAATATTAGTCATTAAAAGAATGAAATCTTGCCATTTGCAATGATGTGGGTGGAACTAGAAGCTATTATGCTAAGCGAAATAAGTCAGAGAAAGACAAATACCATATTTCACTCATATGTGGAATTTAAGAAACAAAACAGATGAACATAGGTGAAGGGAAGGAAAAATAAGATGAAAATTGAGAGGGAGGGACAGCCCTGGTGGCTCAGTGGTTTAGCGCCGCCTTCAGCCCAGGGCCTGATCCTGGGGACCCGGGATCGGTCCTGCGTTGGGCTCCCTGTATGGAGCCTGCTTCCTCCTCTGCCTGTGTCTCTGCTTTTCTCTCTCTGTGTCTCTCATGAATAAATAAATAAAATCTTAAAAAAAAAAAAAAAGAAAGAAAGAAAGAGAAAGAAAGAAGAAAGAAAGAAAAGAAAGAAAAGAAAGAAAGAAGAAAGAAAGAAAGAAAGAAGAAGAAAGAAAGAAAGAAGAAGAAAGAAAGAAAGAAAGAAAGAAAGAAAGAAAGAAAGAAAGAAGAAAGAAAGAAAGAAAGAAAGAAGAAAAAGAAAATTGAGAGGGAGGCAAACCGTAAGAGGCGCTAAACTCTAGGAAACAATCTGAGGGTTGCTGGAGGGGAGGTGGGTGGGAGGACAGGATAACTGGGTGATGGGCATTAAGGAGAGCACTTGATGTAATGGGCACTGGGTATGATATGCAACTGATGAATCACTAAATTCTACCTCTGAAACTAATGAAAAAATAACAATAATTAATTAATTAATTAAAAAATTAAGTTTTCTTTAAAATAGTTTTAAAAACACCCCAGCACCATGCTCTTTTTTTGGGGGGGAGTCAGCTTTTTCTTTGATACCACTGTATGCTCCTCACTTAATCCTCACCAATCTGTGAGGCATGTGTACTTTATTTTACAATTGAGGAAACCAAGTCTCAGAGAAATTCTTCGCATATGAAATGTAGAGTTGGGATTCAGTATCCCCAAATGCAGTTTCTTCTCTCTTTTACACTGCTTATTTGTTGTAAGCTGTTATTTGTTAACCTGGCCTCATATCTGTGGTTCTTCAGTTTATTTGGGAACAGAACAATTTGCCCATGATTTCTGCCCTTCTCATCTACCCAACAGAATGCACATTTGTGTGTATTCATATTCATATACATAGTGTTGTATAACTTCAGAAGCATTATCATGAATTCCCTTAAAGCCCTTCCATGCTTCCTGTAGGTAACAGGCCCAGCCACAGGAAAGGAAGTGGCTCTTTTTTCTGTTATATGTATTGACAGTGGAATTCCAGGATTGCAGTGTGGGGTGCGATTAGCATGGTGGTGTGTGTCTCGGGGTGCCAGATGTTAAAAAAACATATAAGAGGGGCACCTGGGTGGCTCCGTGGGTTAAGCATCTACCTTCAGCTCAGGTCGTGATCTCAGGGTGCTAGGATCAAGCCCCATGTCAGGCTCTCTGCTCAGCAAGGAGTCTACTTCTCCCTCTCCCTCCATGTTCCTGCTTTCTCTCTCAAATAAATACATAAAATCTTAAAAATAAATACATATAAGAGTAGATCTGGAAACACATTTATTTTTTATTTATTTATGATAGTCGCAGAGAGAGAGAGAGAGGCAGAGACCTAGGCAGAGGGAGAAGCAGGCTCCATGCACCGGGAGCCCGACGTGGGACTCAATCCCAGGTCCCCAGGATCGCGCCCTGGGCCAAAGGCAGGCGCTAAACCGCTGCGCCACCCAGGGATCCCTCTGGAAACACATTTAAACCCTGGCCTTGATAGAGTAGTAATGGTTTTGGAGGAGTTGACAGCCAACTCAAAAATGTCTTCACATCCCTTCCCTTGATTGTTAACAATGTGTAAGTAGTTTGCCTTCCTCCCCTCCTTTTCCCTCTCTTTATTTCTCTCTTTCCACTACTTCCTATAAACAGGGTGAATGGTAGTTAAGTTTTTGGGGAGTAAAAAATTATATGTGAAAAAAGTTATATGTGAATTTTTTTTACTGTACCAGGGTTGGCACCCCTAACTCCCATGTTCAAGGACCAACTGTATATGTATGTGCATTAACTCACAAGATAGAGTTAATGATGGAAGGTATGAACAAGAAGAAATTATTAGTCTCTGATCCCCTGCTCCAGCACAAAGCTCCTAAACTTTTGTAAATTCTTAATAAAAGCATTAGGAGCATCTGTTGTTTTATTGAGGTGACTCTGGGTGGGCTTCTGTATGTAGGCTGGTCACCAAAAAGACCAAGCCATGATTAGATGCTTGGAATTTTCACCTCATCCCTCATCCTCCAGAGAAAAAAAAAGGCTGTAAATTGATATAATAATTGATCATCCCTATGTGAGTACATTTCCATAAAATCCCAATAGTACAAGATTTTTAGAGCTTCTAGTTTGGTGAACTTATCTACATTAGGAGGGTGACACATACCCTAACTCTATGAGGACAGAAGCTCCTATGCTCAGAACTCTCCCAGACCTCGCCATATGTTATCTTATCATCTGGCTGTTCATCTGTCCCTTTTATCATATCCTGTAAGAAATTGATAAATGTAAATGTTTCCCACCAAGATGCCAGCCACAAGGCAGAATTTCAAGCTATGTTGTTTTCTCTTGACCCTTGCCATTATACAATATACAACGCTCTTAGAAAAGTGCAATAGTGGGAGCCTGGGTGGTTCAGTGATTGTCTGCCTTCAGCTCAGGTCGCAATCCGGGGGTTCTGAGGTCGAGTCCCACATCGGGCTCCCTGTAGCAAGCCTGCTTCTCCCTCTGCCTGTGTCTCTGCCTCTCTCTGTGTGTGTCTCTCATGAATAAATAATAAAAATTTTTAAGTGCAACAGTAAAAGTTTGTGCTCAGTAAATGCCAGATGCCAAACCTGAGTCTGTCAAAGCCAAGCCCTCCTTCAACCTTATTAGCCCTATTCCCCACTTCTTAGAAATTTAGTTTGGTGAATGTTGGATTCCAAAGCACTGCAGGGGCTCAGATTACCTATTCACTTCCTCAGAGTCAAGTAGTCATTTTGCTTTTTTGTTTTTCTTAAAGCTATTATTTATTTATTCATGAGAGAGAGAGAGAGAGAGAGAGACACGCAGAGACACAGGCAGGGGGAGAAGCAGGCTCCACGCAGGGAGCCCACGCGGGACTCAATCCCGGGACTCCAGGATCATGCCCTGGGCCGATGGCAGGCGCTAAACCGCTGAGCCCCCCCAGGGATCCCCAGTCATTTTGTTTTTTAACTTTTTAAATTAAATACACCCAACATGGGGCTTGAACTCACAATCCTAAAATCAAGAGTCCCACAATCCTTTGACTAAGCCAGCCAGGCATCCCTCAATTAGTCTTTATCAGCTATTTGATTAGCATTTTTCATTTTCAACCTATGTAAAACGTCAAAATGCATTTTCCATTGTGAAATATATGGAAAAGTGTATTAAACAAATATACCACTAATGAATAAGTCTAAAGAGAACATCCATGTAACTAACACCCACATCCAATGTATAGCTGGCTTTTTTTAAAATTCTGAATCTTTTCTTTTCTTTTCTTTTCTTTTCTTTTCTTTTCTTTTCTTTTCTTTTCTTTTCTTTTCTTTTCTTTTCTTTCTTTTAAGATTTTATGTATTTACTCATGAGAGACACAGAGAGAGAGGCAGAGACATAGCCAGAGAGAGAAGCAGGCACCCTATGGGGAGCCGATGCAGACTCATCCCAGAACCCTGGGAAAACGACCTGAGCCAAAGGCAGACAATCAACCACTGAGCCACCCAGGTGTCCCTGAACACCTCCTTTCTTTAAAAAAGAAAAGAAGGGATCCCTGGGTGGCGCAGCAGTTTGGCGCCTGCCTTTGGCCCAGGGCGCGATCCTGGAGACTCGGGATCGAATCCCACGTCGGGCTCCCGGTGCATGGAGCCTGCTTCTCCCTCTGCCTGTGTCTCTGCCTCTCTCTCTCACTGTGTGCCTATCATAAATAAAAAAAAAAAAAAAGAAAAAAGAAAAAAGAAAGAAAAGAAAAGAAAAGAAAAGAAAAGAGAAAAAAAAGAAAAGGAGATCTTACACTTTCAGCAGAATAATGCTGGAAAAATCACTGAAGAAAATATCCCTAAAGGGGTACCTGGGTGGCTCAGTTGGTTGAGCATCTGCCTTCAGTTCAGGTCATGATCTTGGGTTCCTGGGATCAAGCCCCAGTTTGGTCTCATTGCTCAGCGGGGGGGCTGCTTCTTCCTCTACCTTTGCAGCTCCCTCTGCTTGTGCTCTCTCTCTTTCTCTGTGTCAAATAAATAAAATCTTAAAAACACACACACACACACAACTATCCATAAATATTCTCTACATCAAAAAATTCTAAGAATCACAACGTTCATAGGAACTTAACTAATCAAATACCATAGTACTAATTTAATCAGCATAAAGAGGTTTTTGAATCTAGAGTTAAAAAATTCATGCTTGTGGAAGAGCAAACTTTTTTTTAAGAACAAACTTTAAAGTAGGCCACTAACTGAGAACTGTGGAAAAAAACAGAGAGCTGAACCAGCTCATTAGAATTTTAAGGATGTGTACAATGTGAAACCATTGTAATTTCTTGGATTCTTATGGAAAACATTTTATTTTACTTTCGTATTAAAGTTCGTCAGTATTTAATACTTTGTTTCTACATTTATCTTACTCCTGTGGTAATACTACTACAGAATATTGAGTTTACCTCATTTCCTGACTAATATAAAAAAATCAGATGATTCCATGACCGGTGTATATACAAGTAGATGATTTCTTCTGCCCGCAATCGCTGCTCACCACTCTGGGGAACTCTGCACCTGCATTTCTGAGTGTCAGGACAAACTTATTGACAAGAATACTGTATCTTCCATACTTGCTGAGGATTTTTCAGGAATAGGCTCTGGGAATTTGACAGACTTCTTGCCTCACACCCCAGTGCAGCAACATCCATTTGTTTGTGCTCTGCCTCAATACTCATCACCATTCCAGTATCAACAAAATTTCTGCTAGGAATTTCCTGTGGGTTTACCTTATCTCGTTTGTGTAGGGAGTTAAAACTTTACCTCCACCTTCTTGAGGTTTCCACCTGAGAATTAAATTGACATTAAGACAGACAAAAGAAAAGCGTATCAATTTGATTTTTAAGTGTACAAGGAAGTCTCCTCCCCCAGAAATGGAAGACCCAAAGGAGTGGCAAAACCTAAGTACTTATGTGCGCTATTGAACAGAGTGGAAATTGTAGAAAAGTACAGTGTATGGGGGAAACTAAAGGAAGAGAAGTATTTTAATAAGATCTTGTGTAGACTTCTCTCAGCCTTGACTCCTACTTCTGGTATTAAGGCTACTTCTTTCCTCCTGGTGTAGGGAGAGTAATTCTCACCTGGGAGTCTTTCATCTCCTGTTGCAGGGGGAAGAGGGGATGAGGGCCTTTCTTGCACCTGCTGTTTTTCAAGCGCCTTTAGCTCAAAATAATCAATATGTCGAAGTGACATATTTTGGGATAGCTTCCCCTGAGCCCCTTCTCCTGACTTGTTTCCAGCATGTTTCTCTCATCCGCAATGGATTTTGAGAATTGAAGACAAACCGAGGGAAAATTTTCTTCTCACAGTGAAATACCACTATGCCCACTATGTGCTTAATTGCTTCTTGTTTTCAAGATTTTATTTATTTATTAGAGACCCACCAAGATGCCAAGATGCCAGGGAGACACACACACACACACACACACACACACACACACAGGCAGAGGGAGAAGCAGGCTCCATGCAGGGAGCCCGACGTGGGACTCAATACCAGGACTCCAGGATCACGCCCCGGGCTGAAGGCGGCGCTAAACCGCTAAGCCACTGGGGCTGCCCTGCTTGTTTCTTTTCTTTTTTCTTTTTCTTTTTTTTTTTTTTTTTTGCTTGCTTTTTGTTTTCTAACATGTTTTCTAATGTTAGATTCTCTGTTCAAATCTAAAACCACAGTCTTCTAAAAGTCAACCACTAAATTCCTTCATTAGTTCCATTATAGTCACAAGACCTATTAATGCCATGTTCTTTTCCTATTATTAAAAAATCTCCTTTCTTAGCTTAACTTCTAAAAAGCCATTAATTGGTCTCCTCCTTTGCTCTCAAGGATGTTGTCCAGTACCAACAAACACTGTCCTTCTCCTTTTTATAAGAATTCCTGATTTTCATTCAGGTATTACCCATTCCCTTCAGCTATGGGCTTCAGGGAAAGCTAACTCCACCCTGAAGGCAAGGGCAGTGATGGTGATCCCTGTTTGGTTTAAGCCAATCTCAACATTCCATCCAGGCAATGCTGATATGTGATTTAGGTCACATACTTGGGGATCTGAATGTCCTCGCCAACTAAACATGAAGGAAGAAGTATGAAGCCCCATTCTGGCAGCCACCTTATGACATCATAAATGGCCAGGCACACAGACAGACAGAAACAGTTCTTGTTATCATCCTTGAGCTATTGGATCAATCAAATATGAAACCAGACCTATTCCTGAATTCCCATACAATAAATTTCCTTATTTTGTTAAAAATACTGTTTTTTAGAGCAGTTTTAGGCTCACAGTAAAACTGAAAAGAAGGTACAGAGATTTCCCAGAAAAACCATGAGAGACTCTTAACTCTAGGGAACAATCTGAGAGGTGCTGGAGGGGAGGGGAGTGGGGGGATGGGGTAACTGAGTGGTGGGCATTAAGGAGGGCACGTGATGAGTACTGGGTGTTTTTTTTTTAATTTTTATTTGTTATTTTATTTTATTTATTTATGATAGGCACACAGTGAGAGAGAGAGAGAGAGGCAGAGACATAGGCAGAGGGAGAAGCAGGCTCCATGCACCGGGAGCCCGATGTGGGATTCGATCCCGGGTCTCCAGGATCGCGCCCTGGGCCAAAGGCAGGCGCCAAACCGCTGCGCCACCCAGGGATCCCAGTACTGGGTGTTATACGCAACTAATGAATTATTGAATACTACATCTGAAACTAATGATGTACTACATGTTGGCTAATTGAATTCAAATAAAAAAAAAACATATACCTCCTGCCCCATACATGCACAGCCTCCCCCAATACCAATATCCCCCAACAGAGTTCTGCATTTGCTGCAATTCTTAAAATACCTTGACCTGTTATTACCTGAAGTCCTTAATTTACGTTAATTCTGGGTATTGTACCTTCTATGGTTTTGGACAAATGTATAATAACATGAATCCACCATTACAATACACAAAATAGTTTCACTGCCCTAAAAGTCCTTTGTGCTTCACCTATTCATTCCTCCCTCCCCTGCAACCCCTAGCAACCACTGATCTTTTTGCCATGTTGCCTTTGCCAGAATGTCAGAGTTGGAATCATACAATATGTAGCCTCCTCAGATTGGCTTCTTTTATTTCATTCCTCCATGTCTTTTCATAGCTTGATAACTCATTTCTTTTTATTGCTGAATAAGATTCCAAAGTCTGGAAGTACTAAAGTTTGTTTATCCATTTATCTACTGAAGGACACCTTGGTTGCTTCAAACTTTGGCAAATTATGAATCAAGCTGGCATAAACATCCATGTGCAGGGTGTTGTGTGGATATAAGTTTTCATCACCTTTAGATAAATACTAAGGAGGATCATATAGTAAAGTATGTTTAATTTTGTAAGAAACTGCCAAACTGTCTTCCTAAGTGTCTATACTACTTTGCATACCCAGGAACAATAAATGAGAGTTCCTGTTACTCCTCACCCTTGGTAGTGTTTGGTGTTGTCTGTGTTCTGCATTTTGGACATTCTAATAGATGCTGCAGGGGACCTGGGCAGACCACCCCCAAATGTGCCACAATGGCATACTGATTATTTCTAAATACACTATTTTAAGCACAGCCTGTGCAAGAAGGACCCTAAGAACCCGCCCTGTCCCTCTGAAAGCAGGAAATAAATCTCCCATGTGAAAGGCACTTTCCCGGTACCAGGAGGTAAGAGACATCCTTATCACCAGAGATAGGGAATTGAGAGCTGAGAAGGCCACATAAGCCAACTGTAGAGGCCACTTTTAGGCAATAGGCTTGAGCAATGAAAATCTGAGTGAGATAAAACGGCCCCCACAGTGACTACTGGGCCGAATGCAAACAGGTTCATCAGGGGACCCACCTCAAAACAGTCATATGCCCTAGCTGACCAATGGGCTACTTACAACCAGGCACAGGTACTGAAAAAGGAAAATTGCATACATTCCCATACTCCTCAGTAACCCCCCCACCCCACATACATTACTACTAATGTAATGCCCCCCACCACTGCCTCCTCGTAGATAGTCTCTCCCTTGCTGTCCTGCTCTCTGCTCCCTTGCAGTAAACTTCTATCTCCTTGTTTTGCCTTGGGTGAATTATTTCACCACCTGCTGTTTCGCTGGCCTCCACCCTATCGGGTCACCCCACAACAACTTTGTTATCTTCTGCTAATTTACTACATTAGCCCAAATTCTGTTCAGAACTTCTTACTGATTTGAGCTCCCAAACACAAGTTTTCTTTGTCCTGTCAATACCTCATAAATGTGTTGGCTCTTTGTCTAAAATGTATAAAAATTGCTTGCCATAAAAATAATTTTTTTTAAAAAAGCCCTGCCTGGGTCATTTCTTTGGGTCTCAATTTCATTATTGGGCCTCCACGTGCACAGCATAAAACGTTTTTGTTTTTGTTTTTTTCTCCTGTTAATTTGTCTCATGTCAATTTAATTCTTAGACCAGCTAGGAGACCTTGAAGGTAGAGGGAAATAATTTTTCCTCCCTCGCAATGTATAATTTCCTTATGTTTTTTTTTTTAAGATTATTTATTTATTTATTCAGAGAGAGAGAGAGAGAGGCAGAGGGAGAAGCAGGCTCCACGCAGGGAGCCCGACGTGGGACTCGATTCCGGGTCTCCAGGATCACAACCCGGGCTGCAGGCGGCGCTAAATGCTGCGCCACCGGGGCTGCCCTACCTTATGTTTTTTAAACCAGTCGAGTTTATTTTTGTTACTTGCAATCAAAAGAATCCTAACTACTATAAATTCATGACACGGCTAAATAATTCTTAAAAGACTAACTGGAGGGATCCCTGGGTGGCGCAGCGGTTTAGCGCCTGCCTTTGGCCCAGGGCGCGATCCTGGAGACCCAGGATCGAGTCCCACGTCGGGCTCCTGGTGCATGGAGCCTGCTTCTCCCTCTGCCTGTGTCTCTGCCTCTCTCTCTCTCACTGTGCGCCTATCATAAGTAAAAAAAAAAAAAAAAAAGACTAACTGGATTCTGGAGGGAATAAAAGTTTAACTGTCAAAAATAAAGCCACACAAGTATACCATTAGGGAAAAAGATAAAAGAGAAAATGTAATAATCATACATAGGAGAAGGTAATCATTAGCCTAACACAAAACCAGGAAACTTGTTAAAAAGAAAATCACAGGCCTAAAATGGTGTCCCCAAGTCAGCAAACCTGGGCTTAAAACCTAACCTAACTGCAATTCTAACCTCTCCTGGGTACATAGTCTGAACTAGTCAGTCAGGAATTTTCTGATCAACCTCAGTGAGGAAATCAGTCACAGGGCCCTCTACATTCCCCAAAGAAAGATGGGTCATCAGTATAAGATCTCCCTGACCCTCCCCCTAAGGAAGGGTGACCTTGCCTGAAACAATCCTTTTATTTTCTTTTGCTAATATCTGCTACCCAATTATGAAACATGTTTAATAAAGTCACTTAGATTTTCAAATTTTTTGGTTGAATTTTTTTTTTTAGGCTAAATGCTATTTATTGAAAAGACCAGAGAAGAGAGAGTACAGACTCCCTGAATTTTGGTTTTTAGCAACACAAAGGAAAAGACCAAGAGATTGCACATCATAAAATGTGAAGATATGATAAAAGAAAATGAAAAGATAAAGTTACAGAACAGGAGAAAATAGAACACATAATGGACAGGTAATAAATAAAGGCCTTCTACAAGTCAGTAAGAAATCTGGCCAAAAGATATCAAAAAGCAGCTCTCAGAAGGTAAAATACAAATCAACAATAAATATAGGAAATAATACTAGCTCAACCTGATGGACTAAATCCATAATTTGTCTTCTCCCAAATCCCTTCACAGGAAAGAAAAGACCTTTTATAAAAAAAAAAAAGTTTTTATTTTTAAGTAATCTTTATATTCAATGTGGGGCTCAAATTCAAAACCCCAGTATCAAAGACCACATGCTCCGCTTACTGAGCCAGTTAGGTACTCCAAAATATATTGCTTAAAAAAATAAATCCATGAGTGCCTGGGTGACACAGTTGGTTAAGCATCTGACTCTCAAAAAACAAACAAACAAACAAACAAAAAAACAAAACAAAAAAAAATAAAAAAAAAAACAAAAAAAAAGCATCTGACTCTCGGTTTCTTTCTTTCTTCTTTTTTTTTATAAAATTTTATTTATTTATGATAGTCACAGAGGGAGAGAGAGAGAGAGAGGCAAAGACACAGGCAGAGGGAGAAGCAGGCTCCATGCACCGGGAGCCCAACGTGGGATTCAATCCTGGGTCTTCAGGATCGCGCCCTGGGCCAATGGCAGGCGCCAAACCGCTGCGCCACCCAGGGATCCCTGACTCAGTTTCAGTTCAGGTCATGATCTCTGGTTCCTGGGATAGAGCCCTGTGACAAGCTCTGCACTCAGCAGGGAGTCTGAATAAATGTTTAAAAAAATTAGTGATGATGAAACAATAATGAAACACTATTCAAAAGTAAAGTACAGTCCTAAATAGACTTATTGGAATATAATAAGAAAAACAAAAGAACCAATCCTTTATCTCAATAAGTCAGATAAAAATATAGCCATATAAACACAGGAAAAAAGCACTGATTAAAAAAATCAAATAGGGGTGCCTGGGTGGTTCAGTTGTTAGGCATCTGCCTTAGCTCAGGTCACAGTCTCAGGGTCCTGGGATCAAGCCCCATGTCGGGCTCTCTGCTCAGTGGGGAGCCTACTTCTCCTCCCTCTCCCTCTGTGCTCTGCTTCTCCCTCAAATAAATAAATAAAACCCTTTATTTTTTTTTTATATTTTGAACAGATTTTTCTTGTTTTTTTTTATTTTTATAAATTTATTTTTATTGGTGTTCAATTTGCCAACATATAGAATAACACCAGTGCTCATCCCGTCAAGTGCCCACCTCAGTGCCTGTTACCCAGTCACCCCCACCCCCCGAATAAAACCCTTTTAAAAAAATCAAAGCAGATATTAAACAGAAACAGCAACAAAAATATTAAAGATGAAAAAGTTGGCGGAGAGCTAAAGTATTCTAAGGTCTTTGTTATTTTCTGAGAGGTCAGGATGTTAACTCTTCACTCTGTTAACATTTTAACAGTAAACATTTTAACAGTAAACAGTTACCTCTTTAAAAATTCAACAGTAACCACTAAAAAATAGTTTGATTTCTGTATAAATAAAAGAGAAAAGAAAAAAGGAAATTTTATCAACCCAAAAGAGGGCAAGAAAGTACAAAAGCAGCACAGAGAAAGCACACAATAAAATGACAGTAATACCTGAATATATCCCTAATCAATAATTATTGATGGATCAAACTTGCCTATTAACATAAATGGAACACCAGGCTTGATTTTTAATTAATTAATTAATTAAAAAAATATATTCTATTTATTCATGACAGACGGAGACATAGGCAGAGGGAGAAGCAGGCTCCTCACAGGGCACCCAATGGGGGACTCGATCCCTGGACATGGGATCATCACCCGAGCAAAAGGCAGACGCTCAACCGCTGGGCCACTCAGGCATCCTCAGACTTGATTTTTTAAAAAATTTATTACAGTTCTTTCCCAGAGACATACCAAATACTTAAAAATATAAGAAAGGAAAAAAAAAAGGAGGATCCCTGGGTGGCGCAGCGGTTTAGCGCCTGCCTTTGGCCCAGGGCGCGATCCTGGAGACCCGGGATCGAGTCCCACGAGTCCCACGAGTCCCACGTTGGGCTCCCGGTGCATGGAGCCTGCTTCTCCCTCTGCCTGTGTCTCTGCCTCTCTCTCTCTCTCTCTGTGTGGCTATCATAAATAAATAAATAAATAAATAAATAAATAAATAAATAAACAAACAATAAAAAAGAAAAAAAAGGGAAAACAGAGAAAAAGATACACGTGGCAAATACTAAAAACAACAACAAAAAAAACCGATGTAGCTGTATTAATCAGTCCAAATGAGCTCAAAGCAAAAAATAAAGTATTACCAAAGATAAAGATCATGATTTTAAAAAAATTTCAATTCATCAAGAAGACACAATTCTAAACTTGTTGCATTTAATAAGCTCACTTTAAAATATAAGTGATAATAGTATTTGAAGAAAATAAGGGAAGTGATTTTTCTAATCTGAGAGTATCTATATGAGTATCCTCAAAAGCATTTCCTACACTATAAAATATTGTTGAAGGAAAATAAAGAAGACCTAATAAATGGAAAAACATCCCACTTCATGAATCAGAAGATTTAATATTACATCTTAATTAACTTAGTTTATTTAAAATGGCACTGTTCCCGTTATGGGACTGAATATTGGCTTCCCAAAAATCACATGTTGAATTCTAATCCTCAGCACCACAGAATGTGATTGTATTTGGAAATAGTGCCTCTAAGGAGGTGATTAAATTACATGAGGCCATATGAATGGACCCTAATCCAATATGACTAGTGTCTTATAAAAAGAGGAGATTAGGACACAGACATGCACGAGAAAAGAACACATGAAGATACAAGAAGATTGTCATCCATAAGGCAAGAGAGAGGTCTGGAACAGATTCTTCCCTCATGGTCCCCAGAAGAAAACAACCCTATTGACACCTTGTGATCTTGTTTTCCATCTTCTAGAAGAACAGGAAGTTAATTTATGTTGTTCACACCACCACTCTGTGTGATTTGTTATGGTCACCCTGGCAGACTCTGCAAATTGATGTACAGATTAAATGCAATCTCCAACAAAATTCCAGCTGGCTTCTTGATATAAATTGACAAGCTGATCCTAAAATCCCCATGGAAATTCAAAGAACCCAGAATCTTGAAAGAGTAAAGTTGGATGATTCCCAATTTCAAAACTTACTATAAAGCAACAATAATCAAGACAATGTGATACACACATAGAACCAACATAAAGATCAACAAAATAAAACTGAGAGTCCAGAAATAAACTCTCACATTTACGGTCGGTTGAATTTTGACAAGGGTGCCAAGAAAATAAGAATGATCTTTTCAGGGTTGCCTGGGTGGCTCAGCGGTTGAGTGTCTGCCTTCAGCTCAGGTTGTGATCCCCGGTTCCAGGATCGAGTCCCACATCAGGCTCCTTGCAGGGAGCCTGCTTCTCCCTCTGCCTATGTCTCTGCCTCTCCTCTCTGCAACCCTCATAAATAAATAAATAAATCTTAAAAAAAAGATATTTTCAATAAATGGTGTTGAGACAATTGGATATCCACATGCAAAATAGTGAATTTGGATCCCTACCTCAAACCATACATAAATTAACTCAAAATAAATCAAAGACCTACATGTCCCTCTACCTATGTCTCTGCCTCTGTGTGTGTGTGTGTGTGTCTCTCATGAATAAATAAATAAAATCTTTTAAAAAATACCTTTCTTTTAAAAAAATAATAAAAGGAGAACTCACAGAATGGGGGCAGATATTTGTAAATCACATGTTCTTTGATAAAGAACATGTATACACAATAAACAAGTCTTTTGACTCAATAATAAAAAGACAGACCAATTCAAAAAAACAGGACAAGGATCTAAATAAATAGCCTTTCTCCAAAGACATACAATGGTTAATGAGTACATGTAAAGATACTCAACATCATTAGATCAAGAAAATGCAAATCAAAACTATAAAGAGACTATAACCCACTAGGATGTCTATAATGAGAAAACAGATAATAACAAATGTTGGCAAATGTGGAGAAATTGGAACTTTCATACACTGCTGTGGGATTTCAAGTGGGACTTTGAAAAACAAGCTGGCAGCCAGCCCCTCAAAAAGGTTTAACATAGAATTACCACATGACCCATCAATTCTATTTCTGTACATACAGAAAAATGAAAACATAGGTCAGCAAATTGCAGAACAGTAGATATAGTATGTTCACACACCCATATGCTTATATACTGCAAGCATACAGAAAAAAATCAAGATGTATGCACCTATCTTTGGGGGAAAGGAGAAACTGGAAGGAGAAGAGATTCTATCATTTCACATTTTAAACTTTTCAGTATTGCTTACATCTGTTTCAAATAAATGTACTTTTTTCTCTAAAAAAGAGGAAATTTTTATTTTGATTTTTGTAATACAGATTAGTTTAATATGCAAACCTGTGGCAATTACTTGGAGACCATGAGAAATGAAACACACATGCTCAGTCTCTGGTGGTTAGGAAATCAAACATTAGGGACACCTGGGTGGCCCAGCGATTGAGCATCTGCCTTCAGCCCAGGGCTTGATCCTGGAGTCCCTGGATCAAGTCCCACATCGGGCTCCCTGCGTGGAGCCTGCTTCTCTCTCTGCTTCTCTCTCTCTCATGAATAAATAAATAAAATCTTTTAAAAAAAGAAATCAAACATTACTTTTCTGCTTCACATATTCTATGACTTTCACATACACTACCATGTCTGATCCTCTATGAGAGACTTTTACCATGTTGCCTACAAGAACTATGAGACCCAGAGAAATAAAACACTTGCTTAACGCTGCAGAACTAGTTAATAAGGCCAGAGCTAGAACTCGGATTTTACTTCACCAGAATGCTGCTGCACAACTTTGAATTCCACATTTGGAGTTAGTTAAGGCTCTGTCACTAGATAACTTCAGTGGCTTAAGTATTCTCCAAGCCTCAAGTTCCTCCTCTGCAATATTTGAAAAATCCTCCCAGTGTTTTGTGAACAGGTTAAATTTTGTATATAAAGCATTTGGGCATTGATAAGGAGTAGTTATTGTTGTATGTATAAATAAAATGCTGTGCATCTCTGTACTGTATACCTGTACTGCTTCTGTGGTCACACTCAAAAGGTTGACTTTTGCTATCTACTAAGGCTGAACATATTCATTCCCTATAATACCGCAATTCCACTCCCAGGTATATACCCCACTGAAATGCACATCTATGTTGGACAAAAGATAGGTTCTTGAATGTTCACTGCACTATAGTCTCAATCTGAGAACGATCAAATGCCCACTGGTAGTAAAGCTGACAAACACTTGTCCTGGCACAAAATGGAATACCACTTAGCAATGATAATAAACGATCTACAACTACACCCAACAGTACACATAATCTCACAATGTTGAGTGAAAGAAGAAAGACAGGGAAGAAGACGCACCGAAGGATTCATTCCCATTAAACCACTCATTTTGTCGGAATAGGAGAGTACCTTGGGGGACAGGGATTGGTGCCAGGAGCAGGAATGAGGGTGGCTACTGGAGTGCAGGTAATGAGGTTTCTGGATTCGCGTGCTTGGTTGCGTGGGTATATTCCAGGTTGTGAAAAGTCATTGGACTTGTACGCTGAGGGTTGGCGTGTGTTTTGTACATATAATAAGCTAAAAATTAAAAACAACAAAAAACAGAGTTGCCCTTTCCAGGGAGGGGCTGGAATTCTTGGAATTTTGCCTAAACTCATTCAGCTCTGGTTTTACCACGAGTAGGTGACCCAATTTTGACTCCAACAAAGATGAGAACCGCTGGAGGGAGAGTGCCTTGTGGAGGCGGGCTGAGCACCACGCCCAGATTTCAGGAGGCCCCGCGCACCCCGCCCGGCCTGGGACAACCACCTGCGGCGTCAGCCTCCGGCGCGTTCCGCGAACGAGGCCCACCGGCCTGCAGCGCCCCGACGCCTCCGGACGCGGCCCCGCCTCCCGCCGCTGCTGCGCCCGGGGACGCCTGACCCCGCGGGCCCGCGAGGCGCGCTCCGCCGCCCGGACTGGACCGCGCTCGGGCGCGAACGGCAGCTTCCCAGCCCGAGGTCCAGACGGCGCGGCGCGCAGCCGGGATGGCGACGGTGAGCCTGGAGCCCGCGGGCGGCTGCGCCTGGGACGAGCCGGTGCGCATCTCCGTGCGCGGCCTGGCCCCGGGACAGCCCGTCACGCTGCGCGCGTCCCTGCGCGACGAGAGGGGCGCGCTCTTCCGGGCCCACGCGCGCTACCGGGCGGACGACCGCGGCCTCCTGGACCTGGCGCGCGCGCCCGCGCTGGGCGGCAGCTTCGTGGGGCTCGAGCCCATGGGGCTGCTCTGGGCCCTGGAGCCCGAGACGCCTTTCTGGCGGTTCGTGAAGCGGGACGTGCAGACGCCCTTCGCCGTGGAGCTGGAGGTGCTGGACGGCCACGAGCCCGACGCCGGGCGGCTCCTGGGCCGGGCGCTGCACGCGCGCCACTTCCTGCGGCCCGGGGTGCGGCGGGTGCCGGTGCGCGCGGGCCGGGTGCGCGGCGCGCTCTTCCTGCCCCCGGGTGAGTGAGGAGTTCGGGACGCGGGACCGGTGCCCACGTGGCCGGCGGCTTCCGGTACTGCGGCCGGCCGGTGTAGCCCTCCCTTAGGACAAAGAAGCTGGCAAGGACTCGGTCAGTGGCCAGACAACCAAAATGGAGTATTTTAACTTGTTGGGCTCCATTAACGCGTTCTGCTTACATTAAGTTATCTCATTTAATCTCTATCATATCTCAGCTGAGTACAGTTATTCCGCAGACTAAAAAATAAAACAACAACAAAAACTCAAAAAAAACCAAAACAGGGTCTGGAGGGTAGGTATGTGATCCATTGTGTTATTAATAACTACTCTATAGATCTCATCGGCCCTATCGATCAAGGAAGCTATTGCTATGTCACCCCTCAATAGCGTCCTGGCTATACTGGGCCTCTTGTCCACTTCTTCATGTCCCTGTGTACCACAGATCACACTTTAGACTCTACTGACTTTCTCCTGAAGCCATCTTTGGGTTTCTATTTTTCTTTCTTCTCTCTAAATAGACATCTGAAATACCAGTAGACACACACAAAGCCAAGGGTCAGTGCCACACAACATAAAGCTTTATTTCAAGATTCTTAATTTTATGTCCCAATTCCCTAACAGAGCACTATGAATCAGCACTGTGTAAAACATGAAATTCCTCCTTCCTTGATGTCGTCATAGTGAAAGACTTTGTTACTCTCCCTGGTAGCTAAAGATTCTTAGAACCTTATAGATCATTTATAGAATCATATAGAGTGTAGACTCATCAATGAGAAGGTACCGTGTAGATTTTCTTTTCAAGGTACTTATGTTCCCTTTGCATAGTAACTCAGAAAGCTGTTGTTTTCCTTTTGATTCATAGGAACCCACTAAATAATTTAGAAAGATCTCTAAAAGAAAAGCAAATTCTTGTATAATGCCTTTCCTTCATATTATTCTCTTCTCTAGGACCTGGACCTTTCCCGGGAATCATTGATATCTTTGGAATCGGAGGGGGCCTGGTGGAGTATCGGGCCAGCCTTTTGGCTGGTCATGGCTTTGCCACCTTTGCTCTAGCTTATTATAACTTTGAAGATCTCCCCAAGGAAATTGACAGCGTAGACCTGGACTACTTTGAAGAAGCCCTATGCTACATGCTTCAACACTCTGAGGTTCTCTTGATATCCTTTATTGTATCATTCTCTCTAGAAATACATCAATAGAGGGTGTCACTTTGCACTCACCTGTGCCGGGTGCCCTGAAGCTGCTCTACTCTTCTTTCACAGAGATTTCTTTTGGAGACTTCCTTGGCTTTAGGTGCCTATTTACACTTTCTCTGTCAGATGGCTTAGTTTGTTCTCTATGGTTAAGAGTCTGTTTCTTGATTTCTCTTTTCTTTTCTTTGTTCATTTGTTTTATTTCTTCAATTCCACGTATGAATGAAATCATGGTATTTGTTTTTCTCTAACTTATTTCACTTAGCCTTCTACTCTCTAGATCTATCCATCTTGCTAATGGCAAGATTTCATTCTTTTTTATGGCTACATAATATTCCATTGCGTATACATACCACATCTCTGTCCTTCATCTGTTGATGCACACTTGGGGTGCTTCCATAATGTGGCTATTGCAAACAATGCTGCAATAAACATTGAGGTGCATGTATTCCTTTGAATTCCTGTTTTTGTATTTTTGGTGTTAAATACCTAGTAGTGTGATTACTGGATTGTAAAGTAATTGTATTTTTAACTTTTTGAGGAACCTCTATACTGTTTTCCACAGTGGCTACAACAGTTTGCATTCCCACCAACAGAACATGAGTGTTCCTTTTTCTCCACATCCTTGCCAAGAGTTGTTTCTTGTGTTGTTGGTTTTAGCCATTCTGACGGGTGTGAGGTAATACTGTAGTTTTGATTTGCATTCCCTGATGATGAGTGATGTTGAGCATATTTTCTTTTAAGATATTTTTGAGAGATAGAGCAGACACCAGGGCAAGTATGAGCAGGGGGAGGAGCAGAGGGAGAGGGACAAGCAAGCAAGCACATTCCCTTCTGAGCGGGGAGTGTGATGTGGAGTTTGATCCCAGCATCCTGAGATCACAACCTGAGCTGAAATCAAGATGCCTTACTCCTTGACCTACCCAAGTCCCTGGGTGCTGAGTTTTATAAATTTTGGATACTAACCCTTTATCAGATATGTTATTTGCAAATATCTTCTCCCATTCCTTAGGTTGTCTTTTAGTTTTGTTGTTTACTTCTCTCTGCAGACTCTTTTTACTTTGATTTTTTAATCTTCAATTTTCTGATTTTGATAAGAACTTGCCCACGCATTTCAGAAGCCAAGAACTATATAATTTGATTCTGAAGTCTTACTTTGTTTCCATAAAGTTAATCATCTGCCAGTGTATTTTTTTTAATTTTTTAAAATTTATTTATGATAGTCACACACACACAGAGAGAGAGGCAGAGACATAGGCAGAGGGAGAAGCAGGCTCCATGCAGGGAGCCCAAAGTAGGATTCGATCCCGGGTCTCCAGGATCGCGCCCTGGACCAAGGGCAGGCGCTAAACCGCTGCGCCACCCAGGGATCCCTGCCAGTGTATTTAGATGGGGTTTGATGAATCATTCACTTAGAACAGAACTTGGTTCCACACAGTTAGATACCTTGGCACATTGAGACTTTGATCATGGCCCCCTGAATGAGGACATGAATTTGACAGGCTCCACTACTCAGCATTCTCTAGTGAATGATACTCTGGAGCATATGTAATCAATACCCAGACTTGCCAACGAGTTTACAATTCATTTGCCCTGTGTTCACCCAGTTATTTTTTATGTGGGAAGAAACTCCTGTCAGCTGAGTCCGAAACTCTTGTGGCCAATTCACAAATTAAAGTTAGTGTCTCTAGTTACATGTTTTAAATAGGTAATACCTTTTTTCTTTTTTTAAAGTAATATCTAGGGCAGCCCAGGGGTGGGTCAGCAGTTTAGTGCCGCCTTCAGCCCAGGGCGTGATCCTGGAGTCCTGGGATCGAGTCCCACGTCGGGCTCCCTGCATGGAGCCTGCTTCTCCCTCTGCCTGTGTCTCTGCCGCTCTGAGTGTCTCTCATGAATAAATAAACAAAATCTTTTAAAAAAAATCTCTATGCCCAGTGTGGGGCTCAAATTCACAATCCTAAGATTAAGTGTCATATATTCTACCAACTGAGCCAACCAGGAATACTTTTTTTTTTTTTTTCCTGTCAACCTCTAAAGGGACAGCTACTTCTCAGCCCCCATTTTTCCTCTGCCCTCAGATTAACTCAGACTTAAAGTATCAACACTTTTTAGGTGAATTGATGTTGATGAAAAATACTGCCATCACTAGAATATTTTTCAATGAAATCCATTCTTGACTCTTCTCTCTTCTTTTCTTCCAGGTAAAGGGCCCAGGCATTGGGCTCCTGGGCATTTCTTTAGGGGCTGATATTTGTCTTTCCATGGCCTCATTTTTGAAGAACATCTCAGCCACAGTTTCCATCAATGGATCAGGGTTCAGTGGAAACAAAGGCATACGCTACAAGCAGACTTTCATCCCACCATTGGGCCATGATTTGAGGAGGATCAAGGTAGCTTTTTCAGGCATCCTGGACATTGTGGATATACGGAATGATGTCGTAGGAGGGCATGAGAACCCCAGCATGATTCCAATGGAGAAGGCCCAGGGGCCCATCCTCTTCATTGTTGGTCAGGATGACCATAACTGGAGAAGTGAGTTATATGCCCAAATAGCCTCTGAGCGGTTACAGGCCCATGGAAAGGAAAAACCTCAGATCATCTCTTATCCTGGGACTGGGCATTATATCGAGCCTCCTTACTTTCCTTTATGCCCAGCTTCCATTCAGAAATTACTGAACAAACCTGTAATCTGGGGTGGGGAGCCAAGGGCTCATTCTAAGGCCCAGGAAGATGCTTGGAAACAAATTCTGATCTTTTTCTGCAAACATCTTGGAGGTACCCAGAATATAGCTCCCCCCAAATTGTAATATAGTGGTCTATTGTTGACATGGGAATTCAAGGTCTGGGACACCTGGGTGGTGCAGTGGTTGAGTGCCTGCCAACTCAGGTTGTGATCCTGGGGTCCTGGGTTTGAGTGCCGCACCGGGCTCCCTGCAAGGAGCCTGCTTCTCCCTCTGCCTGTGTCTCTGCCTCTCTCTGTGTGTGTCTCATGAGTAAATAAATAAAATCTTTAAAAAAGAGAGAGAGAGAAATTCAAGATCATATTCTGGTGTTTTAGTAATCGTATGTGAATCAGTTGCCCCCCGGTAACATTAAATTCATGTCATGAGTGTTAATGATATATTTTAGACAACATTTTTAAGGGACGCTGGGGTGGCTCACTGGTTAAGCATCTGCCTTCAGCTCAGGTCATGATCCTGGAGTCCTGGGATCAAGTCCCACATCAGGCTCCCTGCATGGAGCCTGCTTCTCCGTCTGCCTATGCCTCTGCCTCTCTCTCTCTGTGTCTTTCATGAATAAATAAATAAAATCTTTTTAAAAATAGATAACATTTTTAATACATTATTTTTCCATTAATTTTACTAATGTAACATACCAATTTTAGAAGATTTAGAGCAGCCTGGGTGGCTCAGCGGTTTAGCTCCGCCTTCAGCCCAGGGTGTGATCCTGGAGACCGGGCATCGAGTCCCACGTCAGGCTCCCTGTATGGAGCCTGCTTCTCCCTCTGCCTGTGTCTCTGTGCCCCTCTCTCTCTCTCTCTCTCTCTGTGTGTCTCTCATGAATGGATAAATAAAAACATTTTTTTTTAAGAAGAAGATTCATTTAGAGGTATACAACACAAAAAGTAAAAAGCATCTCCTCTGTTAAAATTAGTGTTTTCTTCCAGATTTTTTTTTACTTTATACTTGAGCGATAGACGAAATTTAAAGTTGTAGAAATTCTAGGTTACTTTTTTTTTTATCACTATGGGAGAATTGCCATCCAATGTTTGCTACTGGTTCCAATACTGGTAGCAGAGTAGAATTTTCATTGGTCGTAACTGTACAGATAGATGTTGATATAAGGAAACCAGACTGACCTTTTCCTCATGGAGATCAGAGAAGAATCCTTTGGGAGGAGTTGGGGTAAAGAAATAGTTTTTATATAAATGTTTTACTTATTTAGAGTAAAAGAGAGCATGTACAAGTGGAGGCAGGGGCAAAGGGGAAGGGAGAGAGAGAGATGCTCAAGCAGATTGCACCCTGAGTATCGAGCCCAATGCAGGGCTTGATCCCATGACCCTGAGATCATGATCTGAGCTGAAATCAAGAGTCAGGCAGCTTAAACAACCGAGCCACCCAGGCACCATTTAAATAGCTAAAAGAACATAAAAAGTATAGAATAAGGAGGATAGAAAAATAATTTAAACTCAGATCAGTAACTATCTTAAATGTATAAGGACTGTACATCCAGTAAAGGACAAAATATCAGGTTGATTTTCCTAGTATGTTTAATTTTGTGTTCTAAAAAATGGGTTTAGATCATACAGAATATTGATTTCCTGTCAGAGAATAATAGATGGACACCTTAATCTCAAATGACAGTAGGTACATGTACAGGGTATAAAGTAAATGTATAAGATAAACATATTAAACCTTGTTCTAAGAAATTGTCATCAATGAATCATGAAATAAAATGTCACTGAAAATTAAAGTCAATTTAACCAATCTGTTTAAACTCTGTATCTCTTATGTTTATTCAAATGGATTTGTATTAGGTATTAATTATATAGCATTTACTTTGTCAAGGTGAAATAAACCTGCTGAGTACCTTGTGGAAAACTCCAAAAGTAGACAGAAAGCTTTTATTTTCTTTTCTGTTATTGCCTCAAGCCATAAGATTAAAGCTTGATGAGAGAGGTGATATTATTGTTTTGTTTTTTTCATTCTATAAATTTATTTTTCCTGCTTACAATTTTTTTAACTGAAAAATCACACACATATCCTTAGTGTTCAGTTCAGTTCAACAATTCTATATACCCTTGGAAACCCACAGGAAACAAGATAGGATTTTTTTTTTATCACCAAAGAAAATTCACTTTGCTCGTTTTCTCTCTTCCTTGCATCTTTGTGATACAATGATTTCTGATCTTTGATCATCATAAATTAGCTTCATTTGTTCTTGGAGGTTATAGAAATGGAATGATAGAGTTGATAATGTATACGTGGCTTATTCTGATCAATATAGTGATTTGGAGATATACCCATGGTGTGGTTTCATTATCTCTTGAAATATGTTGTCTTCTCCATCTTCAGTTTCCTTTCCTTCTGGGATTTCATTACACACGTTAGATCATTTGATCTTTGACACATCTATTCTTTGTTGTTGTTGTTGTTTTCTTTTTTTTTGAGAGACAGAGAGAGGTTGATATTTTAAATAGACCAGTGAGGGAAGACATATTTGAATATGTAATCTTTTTTTTTTTTTTTAATTTTTTTTAATTTTTTTATTTATTTATGATAGTTACAGAGAGAGAGAGAGAGGCAGAGACACAGGCAGAGGGAGAAGCAGGCTCCATGCACCGGGAGCCCGACGTGGGACTCGATCCCGGGTCTCCAGGATCGCGCCCTGGGCCAAAGGCAGGCGCCAAACCGCTGCGCCACCCAGGGATCCCTGAATATGTAATCTTTGAGCAGAGATCTGATTGAGGATAGGAGAGTGAGTCAAACTTCAGGCTGAGGGAATTTATTTATTTATTTATTTTTTAAATTTTTATTTATTTATGATAGTCACACAGAGAGAGAGAGAGAGGCAGAGACATAGGCAGAGGGAGAAGCAGGCTCCATGCACCTGGAGCCCGACGTGGGATTCGATCCAGGGTCTCCAGGATCGCGCCCTGGGCCAAAGGCAGGCGCTAAACCGCTGCGCCACCCAGGAATCCCATGGGCTGAGGGAATTTAAATAGGCAATGCTTCTGAATAGTCATCCCCCCCCAAGAATATATACAAATTGCCAACAAGCACATGAAAAGATGCTCAGTATCATTAGGCATCAGGAAAACACAAATTAAAGCCACAGTGAGATACCGCTTCTCCTCCACTAAATTGCTATAGTGAAAAAAGACAGGGACAACTGGCTCGCTCAGTTGGTAGAACATGTGACTCTTGGTCTTGGGGTTATGAGTTCAAGCCCCATGTTGGGCATGGAGTCTACTTTAAATAAAAGAAAAAGGCATAAAACAAGTGTTAATGAAGATGTGGAGAAACTGGAACCCCCCCTCATAGACTGCTGGTGGGATTGTGAAATGGTATAGCCACTTGGGAAGCCTGGCTTTTCCTAAAAGGTTAAATACAGAATTGCAATGACCAGCAATTCCAGATAAATTATAGCAAAGAAAAATGACAGAGACATATGCATAAAAACTTGTACATAACTATTGACAGCGGCAATATTCACAATGGCCAAGAAGAGGATATAACCCAAATGTGAATTGGTCAATGAATGGATAGTTAAAATTTAGTATGGTAGTGGAGTATTGTTTTGCAATAAAGGAAGTACTGATATATGTGCAAAATGGATGAAGTTTGAAAATACGTGACGTGATGAGAAAATGCTCCGCATCACTTGCCATCAGGGAAAGACAAATCAAAACCACAATGAGGGGCACCCTGGGTGGCTCAGCGGTTTAGCCCCGCCTTCAGCCCAGGACGTGATCCTGGAGACTGGGCATCGAGTCCCACGTCAGGTTCCCTGCATGGAGCCTGCTTCTCCCTCTGCCTGTGTCTCTGCCTCTCTCTCTCTCTCTCTCTCTCTCTCTCTCTCTGTCTCATGAATACATAAAATCTTTAAAAAAAAAAAAAAACCACAATGAGATACCACCTCACACCAGTTAGAATGATGAAAATGAACAAGACAGGAAACAATTGTTGGAGAGGATGTGGAGAAAGGGGAACCCTCTTGCACTGTTGGTGGGAATGTGAACTGGTACAGCCACTCTGGAAAACTGTGTGGAGGTTCCTCAAAGAGTTAAAAATAGAACTGCCCTACGACCCAGCAATTGCACTGCTGGGGATTTATCCCAAAGATACAGATGCACTGAAACATCAGGACACCTGCACCCCAATGTTTACAGCAGCAATGTCCACAGTAGCCAAATTGTGGAAGGAGCCTTGGTGTCCATTGAAAGATGAATGGATAAAGATGTGATCTATATATACAACGGAATATTACTCAGCCATTAGAAATGACCCACCATTTGCTTCAACGTGGATGGAATTGGAGGGTATTATGCTGAGTGAAGTAAGTCAATCGGAGAAGGACAAACATTATAAGGTCTCATTCATTTGGGGAATATAAAAAATATTGAAAGGGAATAAAGGGGAAAGGAGAGAAAATGAGTGGGAAACATCAGAGAGGGTGACAAACCATGAGAGACTCCTAACTGGGAAATGAACAAGGGGTCTTGGAAGGGACGTGGGCGGGGGGTTGGAGTGACTGGGTGATGGGCACTGAGGGGGGCACTTGACGGGATGAGCACTGGGTGTTATGCTATATGTTGGCAAATCGAACTCCAATAAAAAAATATGCAAAAAAAAAGTGAAGTGAATGAAGCCAGTCACAAAAGACCACATATTGTATAAATCCACTTATAAAAAATATCCAGAATAAACAAATAAATAGAGACAGAAAGTAGATAAGTGGTTGCCTAGGGCTGGGAGTGGAGAGATACTTGGGGGGAAATGGAGAGTGACAGGGTTTCTTTTTTGGGGTGATGAAATTGTTCTTAAATTAGCAGCATTAAATTCACCTTGTGAAAATACTAAAACCACTGGATTGTACACTTTATTTTTTAAAAGAATAATCCTTTTTTTAAAAAAGATTTTATTTATTTATTCATGAGAGACACACAGAGAGAGAGAGAGGCAGAGACACAGGCAGAGAGAGAAGCAGGCTCCATGCAGGAGCCCAATGTGGGACTCGATCCCGGGTCTCCAGGATCAGGCCCTGGGCTGAAGGCAGCGCTAAACCGCTGAGCCACCGGGGCTGCCCCTGAATTGTACACTTTAAGTAAGCAAATTGTATAATATGTAAAATATACTACATAAAGATGTTTTTCTTTAAGTCAAATACACTTGCAAGATTTACATTCTGCTAAATAAAAACTATGATCAAGTAAAAAAATGTTTTATGTAAGTTTCAAAAATTGGTAAAAGTAAAAAATATACTGATTAAAGATACAACCATGGGGCGCCTGGGTGGCTCAGTTGGTTAGCGTCCAACTCTTGATTTTGGCTCAGGTGATGATCTCAGGATCCTGAGATGATGCCGTGAGTCACGCTCTGTGCTCAGTGGGGCTTCAGCCTGAGATTTTCTCTTTCTCACCCTCTGCCTCTCCCCCATATGTGCACACTCTCTCAAATAAATAAATCCTTTAAAAATTATCCACTAGCATTGCAATTCCTCAACATCTTCCATTTTTAAAATTTTACTTTTTAAAAAAGTAATCTGTACAGCCAACATGGGACTTGAACTCACAATGCTGAGATCAAGAGTCATATGCTCTACGGACTGAACCAGCCAAGTGCCCCTACATCTTCCCATTTTAAGATTTTATTCTTAAGTAATCTCTACACCCAATGTGGGGCTCAAATTCACAACCCCAAAATTTGAGTCGCATGCTTTACTAAGTCAGCTAGGCACCCCTTTTCCCTTTTTAATCTCATCAATACATGAATGGGTGGTGCTCCTGTTACAGAATGATTATCTTGTGTTATGATGGTGTTCTCTACTAGCTTGTGAAATGGTATAGCCACTTGGGAAGCCTGGCTTTTCCTAAAAGGTTAAATACAGAATTGCAATGACCAGCAATTCCAGATAAATTATAGCAAAGAAAAATGACAGCAGACATATGCATAAAAACTTGTACATAACTATTGTATGTATAACTATCGTATATATATACACACACACACACACATACATGTGCATATATTTGTACATATATATGATTCAATATCTTGCCCACTACGATTGTAATCTCAGATACCTTTAACTTTTAATCACATAAAGAGATGAGAAGGGATGACGGGGTACACCAGAAGGAGTGCCTCCTATGTTTTGCCATCCCTTCTAAGATCTTCACTGATCACAGAAATGCCAAACAACTTCTATTTTAGTATATGTGCTGCCAAAGCGAGCACCCATTAGCTTCTATATATCTACCTCACTTCATGATCAGAAAGAAATGAAGGGCGCCTGGGTGCCTAGTTGGGTAAGCGTCTGCCTTTGGCTCAGGTCATGATCCCAGGGTCCTGGGTTGGAGTTCTGCATTGGACTCCCTGTTCAGCAGGGAGTCTGCTTCTCCCTCTACCCTCCCCCACTACTTGTGATCTCTCTCTCAAGTAAAAAAATTTTTAAAGATTTTATTTATTCATGAGAGACACAGAGGCAGAGACATAGGCAGAGGGAGGAGAAGCAGGCTCCCCACAGGGAGCCTGATTCAGGACTCGATCCCAGGACTCTGGGATCATGTCCTAAGCCAAAGGCAGATGCTCAACCACTGAGCCACCCAGGCATCCTTTAAATAATTATGTTTTTAAAAAGAGAGAAAAGAAACGAAGTCTTTGGTACACTCTAAGGTGAACTGTATATTATCTGCATGAAAGTATCAACTTTTTGGATTTTCTTCATAATCCCAGGGTTCTGACTATAGCTTTTGTTTGGTCTGGCCAAAGCCTGGAACTATATAAGTTTTGGCACTGATTAAAGTAAATATTGCATAGTCACTGGGTATCATAACCAATATTGATGTTTCTACTAGTTCCTAATAATTCTTGCTAGTCTGTCCAAGTTCTTACATGTTGTTCTTGATGATTTGAGCCAGAGATACTCTTCTAAGACCCAGCAAATGCCATGCAGTTTATCCAAGGATGTTATCTCCTCCTAGATACATTCAAGATCCTATGGTAGAAATTCTAAATGTCCTAGTGAGAGACCACACTCAAGATGCAAAGGGCCACCAGTGGAAATAATGCTATGTAGTATAAATCAATGTAGTCTATTGAGTAAGCCAGGATTAGGTTGTGCAACTGGAGGAAACACTGACAGAACATTAGGCAATAAAGATAATTCCAGTTGGCAGGACCTGAGTCTGACTGAGACTGACAATATTATAATAATAGAAAACTGTCAGGGTGCCTGGGTGGCTCAGATCATGATCCCAGGGTCCCAGGTTGGGTCCTTCATCAGGCTCCCTGCAGGGAGCCTGCTTCTCCTTCTGCCTGCTTCTCCCTCTGCCTGTGTCTCATGCCTCTCTCTCTGTCTCTTATGAATACATACATACATAAATAAATACATACATAAATACATAAATAAAATATTAAAAGAAAGAATAAATGTTTTTTTTTTTAAACACTGTGATATGAGATGAAAGTCTATTTGGAGAAGATGTAGAGCTTAAAGCTTAGGGCAAAAGCATGAGGGAATGAGAGCACTGTCTCTTGGCTGTTTTTCCTGGGCTTTCAAGACATCAGAACAGGCAGGGAGCATTCAGTTTCTCTCTCACAGACAAGATCTCTGACCTCTTTTCTCTTCAGTGTGTTGAAAGGTAAAGCTTTTAATCCTGGCTAGATCACCACAAACTTACGCAGTAATACAGGTAAAAGAAGAAGGCTTCCAAGGGCCAATAAATAGACACACTATTAAGAAGAGACCTAATGACTCCCCAAGAAATCCAGCTCTCAGTATAACATACAACTAGACTTCTGGGAAATCTCTGTTGGTTACTAGGATCATTGGATAGAGGCAGGGGGCATTCGGATTGACAGAGCAGAACTAGGGGAGTATGTGTGTGTGTGTGTGGGGGGGGTCTCACAGTGAGCGTTCTTCTCTGAATATGATGTTCTAAGAGTTAGAAGCTCTGTTTCTGTGTCGATCAGATGATGGAGATTACCATGATCCTACTTATGGATTATTGGAGAACAACTGAGTCTTGGAGAAATACAACAGAAGGAACCAGGAATGATTAAAGAGGCCACTTGAATCAGGCTGAGGCAGGCTGCCCCAGTTGCCTAAATAATCTGTTTTTCACTGAAATGCAAAAAAACTGGCATTCCTATTTTCTCAAAGATTTACATCTTGCTCTTCTAAATAGTTAGTAGCAGAGCTATTGCAGGCATGGATGGTGTTGGTGGTGAATACCCAGAGAACCGGCAAATAAAAAATGTAATTCTGTGTCGTGCCTGGCTGGCTCAGTAGGTAGACCATAAAACTCTCGGGGTTGTAAATTCAAGCCCCATGTTGGGTGTAGAGATTACTTAAAAGTAAAATCCTTTTTGAAAACGTGTTTTTTGTGAGCCAGTGTTTCATTCTGTTCATACATCTGTTTCTTTGTCAAACTATCTGGTCATTGCTTACTAGTGATTTAATACGATTACAAAAGTAAGTGATGTAGCACCTGCAAGGTTAATCTCTCGCATTCCCCAGTACCAGCTGCCCCTAGACCAACATTCTTGGCAAGCACTCAAGGTGGTAACTTCTGTAATTCAAAGTTCTGGTAACTGAGCCAAGAGCAGGCTCACCAGGCTATTTTTGTATCCAGACAGCAAGTGGCTATTTGAAAAGTATGTTTTCCATTTAATCTAATCTCTCTGAATGTAGGGAATTATTCCTTAAAGACTAAAGGCGGGCGGGGGCTCAGCGGCTTAGCGACGCCTTCAGCCCAGGGCCTGATCCTGGAGACCTGACGTCAGGCTCCCTGGATGGAGCCTGCTTCTCCCTCTGCCTGTGTCTCTACCTCTCTCTCTCTCTCTCTCTCTCTCTCTCTCTCTGTGTGTGTCTCTCATGAATAAATAAATAAAATCTTAAAAAAAAAAAAAAGACTAAGGGCAAGGTCCGTCAGAGAGAGAGACGTGTGACCCTAATGTCTTTCTCTCTAGACCTGTTACAATATCTGATTCCTCCGGAAAAAAAAAAAAATCATATGCTTGAGTCCAGATGCTTTGGACAAGGAAAATATTTAAGTATTTCAGGGGATTTTTAGATACAAATTCTTGGAAACCTCAATCAAGTGGGAAAGACTAAATGTTCATGGATATGGAGGAGGAAGGGTCTGACTCAGGGGGACAGGTTTTACTTACTCTATGAGTAGGACACAGAAAATCAAAGGTATCCTTTTTGGTGATTTCATCACTCCCTGATACTGTTCTTTTTTGTTTAAATCTTTTATTTTATTTTTAAAAATATTTTATTTATTCATGAGAGACACAGAGAAAGAGAGGGAGAGAGAGGCACAGACATAGGCAGAGGAAGATAGCAGGCTCCAAGAAGGAAACGTGACATGGGACTCAATCCTGGGTCTCCAGGATCACAACCTGGGCTGAAGGCAGCGCTAAACTGCTGAGCCACCCAGGCGGCCCCTAAACCTTTTATTTTGAAATAATTTTAGACCCACAAAAAAGTTGCAAAAATAGTACAGGGTTCCCGGTACCATTCCTCCTCCTACCTTAATGCTAACATCTTACATAACCATAGTACAAATATCAAAATCAGGAAGTTAATATGAATATAATACTACATAACCATGAGAGTATTATTGAAATTAGGTTATTGCTATCTTGGAGAAAGGACTTATTCAAATGCGATGTATACTGGCTGGTAAGAACGGAAATATGGAGCTCTCTTGTCTCACCAAAACTGTGAACAGGAAATAAGTAACAGGCCAGATCACAAGTGGAATCACAGCTGACGCTGGAGTAACTGGGAATCTGTCCCCACTTCCAACCTTTTCCCTTTCAACTCTCAGGTGGGTTATTGGAAAAGTAAAGAGATCTCAGATGTCTATCGAGGATTACAGAAAACTAAATGAATCTGTAACTGTGGCTGACATTGTTTCTCTATAGGAAGATCTTTTGAAAACATCCCTGATTGGTATCCTTTTATTGATCTTATTACACCGCTGTGCCACCCAGGGATCCCCCAGGAAAGCATTTTGCATGGCCCAGCTCAGGCCTCCTTCTTAGCTGCTTTTCCTTCATGTGCCTGGGAGCCATTTCTGTGGCACTTTCAGCAGCCTGGGTATCAAAAGGGAGAGGGAGAAGCCACCTTTCACTTTGCCTTTCTGAAATCTGAGTGCAGATTTCACTTTAAAATTTTATTTATTGGGATCCCTGGGTGGCTCAGCAATTTAGCGCCTGCCTTTGCCCAGGGCTTGATCCTGGAGACCCGGGATCATACATATCCCACCTCAGGCTCCCTGAATGGAGCCTGCTTCTCCCTCTGCCTGTGTCTCTGCCTCTCTGTCTCTCATAAATAAAATCTTAAAAACTTTTATTTATTTATCTATTTATTTATTGAGGTGGGGGATTGGCAGAGGGAGTTTCTCAAGCAGGGTCCATAAGCAGCACAGAGCCTGATGAAGGGGTCAGTCTCACCGCCCTGAGATCGTGACCTGAACTGAAATCAAGAGTTGGACACTTAACCTACTGAGCCACCCAGGTGTCCCTGAGGGCAGATGTCAATTGTGCTAGTGGCTGCAGCAGCTCAGGTAAACCGAGTGTTCCTAGATTGAGCACAGCCTGCAACATTTCAAACAAAGGGTGTTTAAAACACCCCCAGCAGGTACTTCCAGAGGTAGAATACTGAAAGCTCACTGTACTCTGAGATCTGGGGACCTGGTCTGGCTTATCGTGCTTCCACTCACTGGGCACGGTGCGCATGCTCCATCCACCCTGTTGTGAAATCAAGTAGGCTGAGCAGAATGGTTGGGTTCAGCTAATGAAAGGCACTGTCAAAAATGTGAAGAGCAAGAGGAGAGTGAAGTCAAGCTATTTCTTCTCTCTCCACTCCCACACTATCTCACCTCGGATTGCCTGCCTCCCATCACAAAGGCTATGTAGGTAGGGCTCCTGCCAGGCAGCCTTCTGCCTTTGAGCCTTCAAGCCCCAAGGTTCTGCAACCAACTTGCTTTTTAACTTTGCCAATGCCTTTGGAAATAGTCCCATTATGAAACTCCCCACAAATTACCCAATTGGAACATGCCACTTGTTTGTTCCCTGCCAGAACTCTGACGCAGCTCAACACTCACGCGCGCGGCCAGTGACCAGATTCGTGAATTGAAAAGCAAAACTCTTACTGAGCACCTGCTATATAGTTTTATCAGTGCGGTGTTTGCCATATGTTAGCCCAGGTAATTATCACAATATGCTTTTTACAGAGAAGGAGACTGGCTTCAGAGACTGAATTACGTATCTTGCTAAGGATCACCAGGCTATTAAGGAGCAGGATCAGACCGGAATCCAGGTCGATCTCACTCCATAAACATCTATCTGCTCTGAAAGCCACCCCTTGGTACTCTTAGCTCTAAGAAAAAGGCCAGGGAAAGGATCGAGAGGCAGGGGAAGGATTAGGACTGTTTCTCCACTGATCACCTGAATTACAATCACCTGGGATGCTTTATACACCTGCAGGTTCTTGGACCTGACCGTATCAGTGCCATCGCAACAGTCTTGGTACCTCTAGTCCACATTCACTGCGCTGGATGGGAGGATTAATAATGAACTCTTATTTTAGTTGACAACGTTCTTCCGGCTGACCAGACATCAGCGCGTTTGCACAAACACTAGGGATCTCACGCAGCGGTTGAGAGCGTCTCACGTGCATCCAATGGGAGAAGCGCAAGGTGCCCACTGTGACTGCCCCCTAGGAGGTGAAGGGCCGCCCGCGGGACACGTGACTGGCGAGGCGGATAACGCCCCCCTCCCGCCGCAGCGCTCGGCAGAAATCAGGATGGCGGCGACCGTGAGCCTGGACCCCGCGGGCGGCTGCGCCTGGGACGAGCCGGTGCGCATCTCCGTGCGCGGCCTGGCCCCGGGACAGCCCGTCACGCTGCGCGCGTCCCTGCGCGACGAGAGGGGCGCGCTCTTCCGGGCCCACGCGCGCTACCGGGCGGACGACCGCGGCCTCCTGGACCTGGCGCGCGCGCCCGCGCTGGGCGGCAGCTTCGTGGGGCTCGAGCCCATGGGGCTGCTCTGGGCCCTGGAGCCCGAGAAGCCCTTGGTGCGGCTGGTGAAGCGGGACGTGCAGACGCCCTTCGCCGTGGAGCTGGAGGTGCTGGACGGCCACGAGCCCGACGCCGGGCGGCTCCTGGGCCGGGCGCTGCACGAGCGCCACTTCCTGCGGCCCGGGGTGCGGCGGGTGCCGGTGCGCGCGGGCCGGGTGCGCGGCGCGCTCTTCCTGCCCCCAGGTGAGCGCCCGGGCTCCCAGGCTGTTTTGGAGAATTAGATGGAGTCCCGAGACCTGGGTGGCCTCTTGCCTGACGGGGGGTGGGGAGCTCATGGTTGTGGAACTTTCCTAAACTCGTCCCCGCACTCCAGAGTCTATCCTGGATTGAAGTTTTTCTTCGAAGTTTCTCGGCACTTCCAGGAGTCAACTGCCACTTCTTAGCTAAAAAGTGCATTCAACATACTCAAAGAGAGCATTGATTTTTTTTTTAAAGATATTATTTATTTATTCATGAGAGACAGAGAGAGAGGCAGAGACACAGGCAGAGGGAGAAGCAGGCCCCATGCAGGGAGCCCATTGCGGGACTCAATCTCGGGTCTCCTGGATCAGGCCCTGGGCTGAGGGCAGGCGCTAAATCGCTGAGCCATCCAGGGATCCCCAGTGCATTGATTTCAAGTGCCAGCCAGGCGGCTGTGTTTCAAATACCAGTTTTAGGTAATGACTTTTTTTTTTTTTTAAGATTTTATTTATTTATTCATTAGAGAGACACAGAGAGAGAGAGAGAGAGAGAGAGAGAAGAGAGAGGAGAGAGAGGCAGAGACACAGGCAGAGGGAGAAGCAGGCCCGGGACTCCAGGATCAGGCCCTGAGCCGAAGGCAGGCGCCAAACCGAGCCACCCAGGGATCCGATCCCTCAAACACCAGTATTAGGTAATGACTTAAGGTGCTGTGCAAGAGTGGCCTTTGCCTGTTTTCACATCAAACTTCCGAGGAAGCTAAAACCACAGATAGAGGCAGTGCCCTGTAATCCGAGAAGACAAACTGATGGTCCCTTTCTCCCGTTTTAAACAGTTTGTTGGTGATTCCCAATCTGGGTTAATTTTCCTCCACCCCAGAGGACATTTGGCAATATCTGGAGACATTTTTGGTTGTCCCAATCCAGGAGGCCTGGGGTGCTATTGCCATCTAGTGGGTAGAGGCCAGAGATGTTGCTAAGCATTCACAATGCCCAGGGTAGCCTGCACAACAAAGAAATACCTTACTTAAATGCCTATAGGGCTGAGGAACCCTAGTCTTAAAAGAACAAGGTGCTTACTAGGTAAAAGAGGCTTGGACACAAAACGCCTGACCCAACTCTTAAAACCAAATTCCAGACTGAAACCCCTCCCATAGAGAAATGCTGCAGTTGTTGCCACATGCCACAGAATCTGGAACAAATGTCATTCTCCAAAGCGAGAGGCCCTGCTTTATTCTTACAGCTCTTAGGCAATTCACACTCTTAATTAATGGCTGCATATTCAGCTGTGAACTCCTGCAGCTAGAATTGGACTTTACGCATCTCAATGGGTCTGTATTCCTAAAGGCTTGCCCAGGGATAGACTAGGAGCTCAGTAGTCCTACTGATTTAAGAAGAATCAGCCCCCAGGGATACCTGGGTGGCTCAGTTGGTTAAGTGACCAACTCTCAATTTTGGCTCAGGTCATGATCTCAGGGTCATGGGATGGGCTCTGCCCTCAGCAGAGTGCCTGCTTGAGATTCTCTCCCTCTGCCCCTTCCCCTATTTCTCACATATTCTCTCTCACTCTCTCTCTAAAATAAATAAATAAAAGCTTAAAAAAGGCCTTTAAAAAGAATCTCCCACCTAAAAACCCTTTCACTACCTATCATGGCTACTGATATTTGAGTCCAGTCAATGTTCTGTTAACTATTTCAGTGTCTACTATGTGGCCCATTTAAAAAGTCGGTTCTGAAAAAAAAAAAAAAAAGTCGGTTCTGGCCCAAAGGCTTTTGTAAATAAGGTAAACAAGTTCAATCACTTAACAAATATGAATTAAGTCCAGGACCATGCTACATACTGGGATGCAATATATAGCACAGACAGACATGGTCCACTGCACTAACAGCCTAATAAAGGACCCAGGTAACTATACTTGCAGTTATAAATGTGGTAAGTGCTAGGAGAGGGGAAGTACAGGCCCAGGGTGCTGGTGAGAACATATAAAAGACTGACTCAACTCACTTTGGGAGGGATCTGGAAAGCCTTCTGGGAAGGGAGATCTAAATTTAGGTTTGAGGGGCACCTGGGTGGCTCAGTCTGTTAAGCGTATGCCTTCAACCCAGGTCATGATCCCAGGGTCCTGGGATGGACCCCCTGCATCTTGCTCCCTGCTCAGTGGGGAGTCTGCTTCTCCCTCTCCTCTGCCCCCCCCCCCACTCTTGCTTGGTCTTTCTCTTTCAAATAAAGACATAAAATCTTAAGAAAAAATTGGGGATGGAGGGTAATAGTGTATACCATTTTTAGGAGCCAAAGAGAACAGCGCACATTTAGGAATGGTGTTATTTAAGGCTGGGGCAGAGTGTGCAAAGACATAGGCAGTATATCTAATAAACCCTTATATATGTAGCGCTCTCAAGGTATTCTAAAATAGTTTTTTTTTGGAGGAAAATTATGTGGGAAATGTACATTATATCAAATGCTATCTCTAGCATATTTTTCACATTTTCTCACACATTTGTGAAAATATGTGAAAAATTCTGGAGAAAATAAAGCTTTTTGTTCCCGTCCTTCTCCCTGAAGATTACTAAAAGAAAAAAAATTGCACATTTTAAAAAGGATCCTTTTTCCACCCACTCCTCCACCCCCAACCTTAGTTGCTCTAGAAACTTTTCTTTGCTGACTACCAAAATATGAAACTCAAGAATGTCTTTTGAGAGTCTAAAGCTTTTTAAGATTTGTGGTGCTTTCCAGGTGCAGGACCCTTCCCTGGGATCATTGATCTGTATGGAAGTGGTGGTGGCCTTTGTGAATACAGGGCCAGCCTCCTGGCTGGACATGGGTTTGCTGCGCTTGCTTTGGCTTATTTTAGATTTGAAGACCTCCCTGAGTATTTGGATGATCTACAACTCGAGTACTTTGAAGAAGCTGTGAACTTCATGCTGCAGCATCCAAAGGTGGGTCCTCATGCTTGCCTGAAGAGGAGAAGGGATAGAGCAGACCCAGGACTGGATCCAGAAGCCATACCAGAACACCAGGGGCTAGAAATATATCATGAGACACAAAAGTTCCTTCAAAAGTTACTAGGATTATTATTATTTTTTAAATTTTTATTTATTTATGATAGTCACAGAGAGAGAGAGAGAGAGAGAGGCAGAGACATAAGCAGGCTCCATGCACCGGGAGCCCGACCTGGGATTCGATCCCAGGTCTCCAGGATCGCGCCTTGGGCCAAAGGCAGGCGCCAAACCGCTGCGCCACCCAGGGATCCCAGTTACTAGGATTATTATTTTCATTTCTATCCCTCTCTCTCCAATCTCTAAAGACTCCACTGTTTATTTCCCTTTAATTATTAACCACAATTCAAAGAGCTCCCCTAAAATGTTACTAACCTTAAATTCTGGTTCTTCATCTACCACCACATGGCCCAATAATCTTGAAAAAGGCAACTCTTTCTCTGAGATTCCATTTTTCTTATTCATAAGGCTAATGTAAATATACAGATGGAGAAATTTGACTAGCAGGAGACATTTTTAGGACATTTAAATAGGGACTGTATTTGATGATATTAAGGAATCATTAATTTTGTTAAATGTAATAATGATACTGTGTTTTTATAGAGAAAGTTCTTATCTGAGACTGGAAAAAATAAAATAGTTTGGTATGATTATAGATAGAATATATACTCTGCAACTCCCTAGACTCAAAGAAACTCAAATATTCTAATGTTAAATGATAAAATGTTCCACAAGGTCTGTGGGTTAGTCTAACTCAGAATTCAGAGACTGGTCTCTTAGCAGAGCTGCTAAAGCCTAGATGGTCTTGAATTGTGATTATTGGTTAATTAGAGGAGCTAAGGCCCCAGGGAAAAACAAGAGACCAATTCTTCTGTCTTGGACTTTTTTTTTTTTTTAATTTTTATTTATTTATGATAGTCACACAGAGAGAGAGAGACAGAGACATAGGCAGAGGGAGAAGCAGGCTCCATGCACCAGAGCCCAATGTGGGATTCGATCCCGGGTCTCCAGGATCGTGCCCTGGGCCAAAGGCAGGCGGTAAACCGCTGCGCCACCCAGGGATCCCTGTCTTGGACTTTTGTTTTAGGTGGCCACACTCTGGCCTTCCTTTGGGCTGTATCCCTGCCGACAGGGTGAGGAGTCCAAGGTACCCAGGGAATGTATCCACCTGGAACCTGTGTGCTTACGCACACCCACACGCGCCCACCATGCCCTTGTGATCTGGAACCCCAGAATTCTTTGCCAAATGGCATCGATCCTCCTTCTAGTCCTGTGTCTCTTCTCTGGTCTATCAGTGTGAATACACCTAGGCCTTAAACACATAGGCTTGCGGGATCCCTGGGTGGCTCAGCGGTTTAGCGCCTGCCTTTGGCCCAGGGTGTGGTCCTGGAGACCCAGTATCGAGTCCCACGTCGGGCTCCCGGCATGGAGCCTGCTTCTCCCTCCTCTGTGTCTCTGCCTCTCTCTCTCTATGTCTATCATAAATAAATAAATAAATAAAAATAAATAAATAAATAAATAAATAAATAAATAAATAAAACACATAGGCTTGGGCGTCCACATACATGTGTGAGAGGCCCCTCAAGGTTGATGATGGAGCCAGGGTTGGGAAAAACAGGAAGGTGGGTAGGGACCAAGGATGGGCTGGCTCTCCCCTAGTCTACATTCCAGTACAGAGCTTCAAGACCTTCCATGCTTTCAAATCTTCTGTTATGGAGGTATATTTATCAAAGTGGGAGAAAAGAATATATTTAAAGAGTTTGTTCACTTGATTTATAACTTAAATATTTAGGGTATGTGGGTATAGGTCTCTGTGTGTACTCTGGACCCAATCACCAAAAATATTAGTGGAAGGCCCGTGTCCTAGGAAATCAATTGATTTGCTTCTTAGAAGACCCACTTGAGCATTGTGGATTGTTGCATGAAGAAAGCAAGCCAATGACATTTAAAAAAGCTACCTAGAGAATATAAAATCACTGTTTATGTCCTCCATTTACAAATTCTGGGCTTGTTCTGTTTCTCTTCTACAGGTGAAAGGCCCTAATGTTGGGCTTCTTGGCTTCTCCAAAGGAGGTGACCTGTGTCTCTCAATGGCCTCTTTCTTGAAGGGGATCACAGCCACTGTACTTATCAATTCCTGTGTGGCTAACACAGTAGCTCCTCTGCCTTACAAAGATATGATTATCCCCAGTCTTGGCAGTGACCCAAAGAGATATACAATTAATGAATCTGGACTTTTGAATTTTATGGGTATTTGGGAAAATCCACTGGAGGGATCCAACCAGAAAAGTATTATTCCATTTGAAAGGGCCCAGGGGCCCTTCCTGTTTATTGTTGGCATGGATGATAATAACTGGAAGAGTAGCTTCTATGCTCAGATAGCCTCTGAACGGTTACAAGCCAATGGGAAAGACAGACCCGAGATAATCTGCTACAAAGGAACTGGTCATTGTATTGAACCACCTTATTTTCCTGTATGTAGAGCTTCTGTACATGCAGTGTTAGGCCAACCCATATGCCATGGAGGTGAGCCAGAGTTTCAGTCAAGGGCACAGGTCGATGCTTGGCAGCGAATTCAAACTTTCTTCCATAAACATCTCAATGGTCAAAAACCTGTCCAGTCCAGCAAACTATAAAATTGTAATCATAGACCAGATAGTATTAATAAAAACCGAATTCATACATATGTGTTGGGTTTTCCAGAGCACGTAGGAAACTTTTGGCAACAAAATAACTATCTCAGCTTCTTATCAGGTCCCATTGGAGTCTTTGCAACCCTGATTTCTTCACTGCCACTCCTTTCTCCCCTGAACTTTACTCACTGTATAGGCTTTTTTTTTTTCTCTCACTGTATAGGCTTAATCCTGACCTCATCCACAGGATCCATTCCATCTTAGCCGTAAGTAGGTGAAATGTAAGAAGTGCCTACCCAACTCTCTGTTGCTGGCCTACCTTTGACCTGTGTTCTGGTTTTGAAGACTGAGTTTCTGTATTCGTAAGAGTTCCAAATCCTGTTTGGACTCTAACTGACCATGTCTGAGCATTGGGAACATACCCACTTGAATCCTTTATGGAATGAACTATGCTTCTTTCTTGCCAGTATACATTTCTGAATGTGTATTCAAGACTTGTTTCTGAACCCCACTTTGAAGATTGGGGGCATTGAATTTCTTCATATGCTAAGCCATGTTTTTATTTATTTTTTTAAAGATTTTATTTATTTGTCAGAGAGAGAAAGCATGCACACACAAGCAGGGGGAGCAGCAGGCAGAGGGAGAAGTGGGCTCCCCGTTGAGCAAGGAACCCAATGTGGGATGCGATCCCAGAACTCTAGGATCATGACCTGAGCTAAAGGCAGACACTTAACTGTCTGACCACCCAGGCATCCCTTTGCTTTTATTTTATGAATGCAGAGCTTTGTTTTTATTTTATGAATCAGGCCTCAATTTCTTCCTTACTGATAATGTACCCTTTACAAAGATTCAAACAGTACTTTTACAAAGTAAAGCTGAGTTCTTTACAACAGTACTTGTTGTAAGCAAAACAGTGTATTGATATACTGATATAACCCAGTTTTTAAAAGATTTTATTTATTTGAGAGAGAGAGAGAGAGCAAGATGAGGTGGGGAGGGTCAGATAAAGAGTGAGAAGTAGACTCTCCAGTGAGCAGGGAGCCCAATGTGGGACTCAATCCCAGGACCCTGAGATCATGACCTGAGCTGAAGGCAGACAACCAACTGAGCCACGTAGGCTCCCCTATAACTATTTATTTATTTATTTATTTATTTATTTATTTATTTATTATTATTATTATTTAAGATTTTTATTCATTTATTCATGAGAGACACAGGGAAAGAGAGAGGCAAAGACATAGGCAGAAGGAGAAGCAGGCTCCATGCAGGGAGCCCGATGTGGGACTCAATCTCGGGACTCAAGGATCACGCCCTGAACCAAAGGCAAATGCTCAACCGTTGAGCCACCCAGGCATCCCAATTTTTAAAAAAGGATTTATTTGTTAATTTGAGAGAGCAGGAGTGGGAGGGGCATAGGGAGAGGCAGAGAGAATCCCAAGCAGACTCCACACCTAGTATGGAGCCTGATGCAGGGCTTGATCCCACAACTCTGAGATCAGGACCTGAGCCAAAACCAAGAGTTGGATGCTTAACCAACTGCACCACCCAGACACCCCAACTAACACATTTTTAAGACTCTACCCTGTGGGCCACTGCCTTAATCTTTGGATGTCATGTTATACTTACCAAATTAGACTTCCTCCCAGCAGCATCTGTTCCTATCACCTTCCTACTAGGAAGTACTGGGATCCATCTGCCTCAATTCATTGCAATGTACTGAGCACTACTACCTAGATACATAAGAGACTAGAACAGAAGGTCTTTCCCAAGTGCAAGAAAATTTTTCTGAGACCACATCACATGGTTTGCTGGGCACATGCAAAACCTTTCACCAATTCCAGTTTATCCAAACAACTGCCCATTAGTTTTTGACTAATGAAAAGAAGGTTCCTTAGAGGTAACTTAATTTTGACAAATTGCTAACAATATGTATTGAGTGTAGTTATTCCTTATGTAGTATAATAATTTACTATGATGTGAATTCTTGGAGTGGCTGTTTTAATTCACTCCCAGGTGGTCCTGGTATACTACAGATGCCTTTGGGATGGAGGAATCACAGGAAGAAGTTATAAGGAACATGGCTTGGGGTATGAGAGAAGTGAGGGCCAAAAGCTAGCCCCAGAAGCTAAGCATGAGGATGACAACTATCTCCAGGTACTAAATTTCCAGGTATAGGGACAGCTCTCCACTTCAATTTCTTCCTTACTGATAAAGTAGCCTAAAATATCCTACACTGCCTAAAGATGTTTGGTCACTTTCTCCTCTGAGTTGACTATATATCTGGCTACCTGTTTCTAAGATTTCAAAAGGAATTTCAGGTTGTTGAATAGCTACCTAAAATATGGTAATTGTGAGTTTGAAGGAAGGAAGAGAAAAGGTATCTGTGAAATGAAGCCAGAAACTAGGCTAATACAGTAGTGCTTATTATGTAGTCCTATATGTTTGCCTTGACTGGCCACTTATTCAGTCATATGCTTTCCAATGGCTTATGCAAAGAAAGAAACCTAGTCAGTTACACAAAGCTTAGAGTATTCCTAAAATAAAAGCAAAGCTTAGCAATCAATTTCTTCCAAAGGCTGTCATGCTAAGAAACATTAAGTGATGTAAATGGTAGTAACCTCAAGGATACCCTCACAGTAGGTATAAATTCCAGGCTCTCCTACTTATTGACTGTGTGACTTTGGGTAAGTTATTAAGCTTCCAAAGCCTCCATTTCATCATCTATAAAACGAGGATAATAGTGATAATAACAAGAACTACCTCTCTGGGCTGTCGTGATTAAATTGGATAATCCAGGTGAAGCATTTAAGAAATTTATATATCTATTTGTGTGTTTATTTTTAAAACATAACATTTAAATTTCATTAGAGAAAACTAATGGATTCTACAAAATCTAAGTGGGGTCAACCTGAGAGATCCTAAGAGAGAGAGAATAAGTGTTCTTCCAACTCTGAGATTCTCAGAGGTGCTGGGTTCCAGAACTTTGGGCTTGGACTTGCATTCTGAAGTTGGACCTGGTAGTCACAGATTAAATTTAACCTTCCTAGTTTATTACCCTCTTCCAGGCTTCTAGGGCCAATTACAGTCATCAACTTGAGGTATATACCCTTCTAGAACCATTTTATATGCATATACATACAAATACTTGTTTGAATGGAAAAATGTGGTTTTGTGAATCCCATGCCTTTTGCTTGGAAAGAGGAAAAGTCATGATGTATTTTTTTTCCTGCATATAAAGACACCTTTTTAATAGTTATTTCAGGCCACAAGACAATAGAGACTATTTCCGTAGTGTACACATGCGTAGAGCTGCCTCATCGAGAACGTTTAAACTTTAACATTGGCAGTCTTTTCTTAATCCCAGGCAAAAATAATTTCAAGAGGGAAAGGAATTTTGCTGGGAGCCTATGGTCTAGGTAAGCCTCCTTCAGCTAGGTTAGGGACTCGTGACCCCTGGTGGCCAAAGCAGGACTTTATTTTTTAAAAATTTTTCTATAGCAAGAAGCAGTTTACTTATTTATTCATGATAGACATAGAGAGAGGCAGAGACACAGGCAGAGGGAGAAGCTGGCTCCATGCAGGGAGCTGTACGTGGGACTCGATCCCAAGTCCCCAGGATCAGGCCCTGGGCCGACGGCGGCGCTAAACCACTGAGCCACCCGGGCTGCCCAACAAAGTGGGCCTTTAAGGAAGAGACCGGGGCAGCCCCAGAGGCTTAGCGCCTGCCTTCGGCCCAGAGTGTGATCCTGGAGACCCGGGATCGAGTCCCACGTCGGGCTCCCTGCATGGAGCCTGCTTCTCCCTCTGCCCGTATCTCTGCCTCTCTCTCTCTCATGAATAAATAAATATTTGAAAGAAAGAAAGAAAGAAAGAAAGAAAGAAAGAAAGAAAGAAAGAAAGAAAGAAAGAAAGAGAAAAGAAAGAGAAGAAAGAAAGGAAAGAAAGAAAAGAAAGAAAGAAGAAAAAGAAAGAAAGAAAAAGAGAAAGAAAGAAGAGACCGGCCAGCATCTCCTGATCAGTAACTTCTCCCTCTTGGCCCGGGAGCGGTAGGCGGGGGATGAGCTCCTGCCTCTTTCAGGCGGTCCCACTACAGGGACCCCCCAAGCGTGACCGACCCCGGGCCCTCCTAAGTCGCCCCATCCGGCAGCCGGTTGCAGAGTGGCGCCCCAGGGACCAGCCGGGGGTGGGGGGAGGGGGGGCCGGCCCTGCTGCCCTCCGGGCCAGCTGATGCCACTGGGCCCCGCCTCTCCGGGGCCCGCCCGGCTGGCCCCGCCCCATCCGTGACGCCGGGCCCTCCGGCCTGCGGGAGTCCAAGCCGCGAGGATCCCGGGGGCCCCCTCCTGTCTGGGAGGGGGATCACATCGGCCCTTCTCTCCCAGAAGGCGGCGACCCTGACCGTCCCGCCTAAGGCGGCGCTGGCCGCCGAGCTCCTGGACATTCACGTGCACGGCTTAGGCCCGGGGGAGCCGGGGACCCTGCGGGCGCCGGCCGTCTCTACCGCGGCCGCCCCTTCCACTCGGGGCCGCGCTACCAAGCGGGCGGCCGCGGGAGTTGGACCTGGCCGGGGGCCGGGCTCGGGGTGGCCCCTTCACGGGCGTGGAGCCCATGGGGCTTCGTGGAGCCTCACGCCGGCCGGCTCGGAGGATCCCTGCTTCAACCAGATGCCGAGGGGCGTGATGAGCCCCCCCACCCCCAAGTGGAGGTGACCTCCACCGCGCGCCGCGGCAGCCGGCTGTGCCGCTGGGCCCGGCGCTGGCCTCCGCCAGGTGCGGCGCTGGTCCTCCGAGCTCGGCTGCCTGCGGGCCGCCTGCGGGCGTCTTCCCGCTGCCCCCAGGTGCGGGAGGTCTTGAGCGCAGAGCGCTGGGCCTGGCTTTAGGAAATCGACCTACGAAAGCCTGCTTGCTGTGCTAGCTAATTAGTGTTCGGAAAATAAAGCGGGCCCTTCGATTCCTTTGTTTTGTCGCCCTACACACCAGGTAGGACAGTCGCTCTCCTAAATGGCGACTGTACCTCTTTTCTGCCAGCTGCACCCCCATCCCCTTTAAACTCCTCGGGCTGCAGAGCTATTGCTTGTGAGCATCTTTGCTATAATAAGCATAAATGGCCTGTACAGTTTCTAGCATTAAGTATTTACCTCTCTAGTAGGGAGAGCTTTGTGTTAATTTACTTTAACAATTATCATTTCTTGTAATGATGACCAGATTAGTGGATACAAATCTTTCACTGGTATCTGTTCGAGCCCGATCATCACTGAAGGTCCATTACATATATTGTTCACTTTTTTATACTGGTTTCACGTTAGGATACAGATATCTTTTTGTTATTTTCTGACGTACTCGAATTTCTTGAAAACCATCATGATGAGGAAACTTGCTCATTTCATAGACCAAAGAACAATTTATTTTATAGATGAAAAAAAACTAAGGCCTAAAGTGTTTTAACCAGATCCCACAGCTAGATGGTGCTAAAATGAGGGTGCAGTCAAGTTCTTTGAGCGCCAAACTCTGACCTCCACAAACAGGGCCTGAGTTAATGAGTCAAAGAATTAGGTTAGACAAGTTAAACTTGTCTGGTTTATTTTCCATGTTCACTCTCAGGATCCTTAGAACTAAGAATCTTTTATTTATTTATTTTTTTAAAGATCTTATTTTTTTAATTTTTATTTATTTATGATAGTCACAGAGAGAGAGAGAGAGAGGCAGAGACACAGGCAGAGGGAGAAGCAGGCTCCATGCACCGGGAGCCTGACGTGGGATGGATCGCGCCCTGGGCCAAAGGCAGGCGCCAAACCGCTGCGCCACCCAGGGATCCCAAGTAAGACTCTTTTAAACAAGAGATTTAAAACATTTTCATAATTGGGGTTGGTTTTTTTTTTTTTTTAAGATTTTATTTATTCATGAGAGACACAGAGAGGCAGAGATATAGGCAGAGGGAGAAGCAGGCTCCACGCAGGGAGCAGGATGTGGGACTCGATCCTAGGTCTCCATGATCACACCCTGGGCTGAAGGCAGCGATAAACCGCTGAGCCACCCCGGGCTGCCCAAGGGGGGATTTTTTTTTTTTTTTTTTTTTTTTTTGAGTGTATAAAGTCTTAGCAATTTTACATACTGGGGTCAGATTCCTGAATCCAGAGAAAATAAAGAAATTCTCAGTTATTTTAATGTGGTAAGCTAGTGGTTGGAAAAATCTATTGCTGAATAATTTGAGGATCTGTGTGTTATGTCTTTTTTGTGGTTTTGCTTTATCCTTTCTGAAAGTAATCTTGAATCCAGAGATGCTTGGGATCTAATTTTACAAAGAGCAGATCAAGAGATGCCAAGATATTTGAATGTTAAGAAAACCACCTTGTAAATATCACTACATTAATATTTACACCCAAGCTTTCACTTTGGTGGCTAGATTTGCCTTAACTTGTTTCTAGCTTTGAAATTTTAGCCTAAAACAACAACAACAACAACAAAGAAAATTTAGCCTTTGGCACTGGAATTTTAGATCTTTTAGTTTGGATTATATCTAATGTTCTTGCCTCTAACTCTGTTCTTACAGATTTATCTGGCCTTCCCCCCGCCCCCCCCCCTTTTTTTTTAATTTTTAAGATTTTATTTTTTTGAGAGAGTGAGATAGTAAGAGCACCAGCAGGGGGAGACGCAGAGGGAGAAGGCTTGCTCCTGGGAGCCTGACTTGGGGATTGATCCCAGACAGAACCTTGGAATCATGACCTGAGCCAAAGGCAGATGCTTAACCCACTGAGCCACCCAGGCGCCCCTTTATCTGGGACTTTTAATTGGAATAATACAGAAGACTGTATCTGAAAAATACTAGGAGGCAATTGGCTGGGAAATTCTTTTGGAATAGTGAATGAATAACATACTCTACAATAAGAATGTTGAAAGACAAGTAACAGATCAACATTAGAAGGAAATAGTTTGACATTTTACTCCCTTTCCACTGTGAGGGAGCAATAATTTACTCTCCTCTTCAATGTCCTTCTGGCTGGACTAAAAATCAAATGGACGTGAAACAGACCAACCAGAGAAAATGAAATTAATTCTTTATGTATAGGGAATCCACACAGACATGGTAATTCCAAAGACAGGCAAAACAAGGTAAGGAGGAAAGGTTAGAGGCCTAGGACTTTCAAGGGAAGGAATGCAATTCACAGAACAGTAAGAGCAGTTGTTTGGAAATTAGATGTTTGCCCTGCCGTACAGATGGGTCGCTCAGATAAAGTTTATCTCTGGTAATAACACTCATTCTGGAAAAGACCCCCAATTTAGATTTTTCCATGTCATTAAGGGAGGGCTAAACTTTCTCTTGAGCCCACAGGGTCTCAATTGCCTTCAGCTCAAAATAGTCTACATGCCATAGTGGCATATTCTGAGGGGAACTCCCTTGAACCCCTTCAAAGTGAAAACCACTTAAGTGGTTTATCTAGGGGTAGCCTCCCCTTGGCTCCTATGCCACACATATTGTTCATTTTATATTACACCATCATTAGACCTTTAAAATAGTATAAACTTTGTTTACTTAGGGATTTTGGTGACTTTGTATCTTAAGCTCATTGAGAACTCAAAGGGCCCTTTAAAGTTGGATTTTTTTAAATGAGGTATTGCACTTTCATAACTCAAACCCTGCCAAAACTATTTGCTTAGATGATCAGGATTTACTCTTCAAACCAAAACATTTTCCATATCCTTGGTATAAATTATCATATTTTATTCCATTTCTGAGTGTTTTTCTCATAGGGAGAAAAGAAAAAACATTCTTACATAGCCAAAACAGTTATCTATTTCAACTACAACGATAAACCTATTTCAGCCAAACCAGATTTTTTTTCAAGGCAAATAAGTGAATGTTTTATTTATTTATTTTTTAAAAAAGATTTAATTTATTTGACAGAGAGAGAAAGCACAAGCAGGGGGAATGCACAGGCAGAGGGTAGAGAGAAGCAGACTCCTCGCTGAGCAGGGAGCCTGCTGTGGGGCTATATCTCAGAATCCTGGAATCATGACCTGATCCCAAGGCAGCCACCCAGGTGCCCCTAGGAACTTTTGAAATAGAAAAAAATAATCTAAAAAAATTTAAAGTTAGAAAATAATAATGTTTTTCCAAAAATATAAATTATACAATTAGAATTTGCTTTAGAAGGGAAGCCTGGGTGGCTCAGCGATTTAGTGCCGCCCTCAGCCCAGGGTGTGACTCTGGAGACCCAGGATCGAGTCCCACGTCGGGCTCCCTGCATGGAGCCTGCTTCTCCCTCTGCCTGTGTCTCTGCCTCTCTCTCTCTCTCTCTCTCTCTCCCCCCGTATCTCTCATGAATAAATAAATAAATAAATCTTTAAGAAAAAAAAAAGAATTTGCTTTAGAAAATATTAGCTAGGTATCATAGTCCATTAAGTGTCCTGTCATCTAATCCCAGATTAATCCTCTTTCCTGGTTTATAGGAGATGGTCCTTTTCCTGGTTTGATTGATGTTTGGTGATGGAGGATTAAATGAATCTCGAGCTAGTGTCCTGGCTTGTGGAGGTTTTGCCACTCTGGCTTTGCCATTTTTTGGCTATGAAGATCTACCTCCAATCATGAAGGACTTAAATTTAGATTACTTTGAGGAGGCAGCTAAATTTGTGCAAAGTCGCCCAAAGGTGAGTGGGATTGTAGAGAGAAATAAATGTATTTAAAACGAACTCCTTAGGGCCACGGGAGAGTGAATAAAGACAGTGGTCCTAATGGTCTGGAAAATGTAACAAATACCTGTTGAATGAATTAATGGATAAATACATGAATAAATAAGGTATCTGATAAATACATAAATGCTTTTTCTTTATTGAGGGCTGTGGCCCCATTAACAATCAGGCTTTCTCTCTCTCTCTCTCTCTCTCTCTTTCTCTCTCTCGTTTGCCTTCTTTTCCTTCAATCTCTAGGTTAAAGGTCAAACATTGGAATGATAGGTTCTGGCTAACGGGCAGAGTTGGCCTTTTCTATGGCTAGTTTTCTCCCAAATATAGCTGCAGTTGTGAGCATCAATGGCTGCATCTCTAACACAACTACTGCCCTTACATGTGGTAGATTTATCCTGCCAGGACTGCCTTTTAACCTGGACAAAATCTCTGCCATGGATTTAGGGGTTTCTGATGTTAAAGAAGCCCTGGGAGGACCCCTTGGATCCAACTTACTGGGAAAGCCATATCCCCCTTGAGAAAGCCAGTGTCCATTTTCTTTTTATAGTCGGAGAGGATGACAGGCTTATGCTGACATAGCTGTGAAGCACCTCGCAGAGCATGGGAAGACAAATTTCACTGTTTTAAGCTACCCTAACACTGGCCACAGAATAGATCCCCCTTATAGCCCTTTTCTCTATATCCCTGGATCCCGTGTTGGGAGTGCCTGTTTTGGGAGGTGGACAGCTGAAAGGTCATGCTGCTGCTCAGATTGAGTCTTCGAAGATCTTGAAGCTTTTGCACTTGCATCTAGGGTAAAGTCTAACAAACTAGAGAGTTAAGTTTAGCATATGCGCAGAAAGAATTAAGGGATAGATAGAATATTTTTAACATGTAGTAACTGAAATCTTGACTTCTCAGGGACATCTGTAAGCTTTTAAAAGAAGTAAGAATACTTGTCTCAAGTTCATCAGGGTTTGTAACTTTGGTTACTATCCCTGTTTCTCCATGTTTGGTTTGTTTGAGCTTGAGCTCAAGGTAGTTGCTAAGTGAAAACCAGTTTCCAGTCTGTCATTTTACTCATCCTTCCCCCCTACCCTCCGTGTTACCTGTACTTCTGAAGGTTTTTAAAAACTGATGTGTGATAATTAGTTTGCTATTATGTGTCCCAGAGTTTATAAAACTGTTTTGGACAGGGGTGAATACATGAATATAGGTCCCTGGTTTTATGTTGAGGAGCCATTGGGCTATGATAACTTTCTCATAACAGTCAGAAGCTGGAGTGAATTCTGACAACATGACTCAGAGGTTAATTTGTGGTCGACTGAAGTCATAGAATCCTTTCTGTTGTTAATCAGGTTTTGATTTTTTTTTTCTAGTTGCCACCTGTTGTAGGATCTTTAAAGAAAGTTAGAAATCCTAAAATACTTGCTTTAAAACTGCCAACCAATGACTGAGAAACCTTGATTCATTATAGTTCATTTATCTCTGTATTTGTATTTTATTTTTTTATTTATGATAGTCACAGAGAGAGAGAGAGGCAGAGACACAGGCAGAGGGAGAAGCAGGCTCCATGCACCGGGAGCCCGACGTGGGATTCGATCCCAGGTCTCCAGGATCGCACCCTGGGCCAAAGGCAGGCGCTAAACCGCTGCACCACCCAGGGTTCCCTCTGTATTTGTATTTTAAAAAACTTTCTTCACACTTTGTTTAAAAAACATATTTAAAAATAGGCATATGTCAGTTCTCCCCCCAAGTTCATAATTACACAAGTAGGCAATGTAATTATCTGAGGGAAGGACAGAGTTCATTTCCTTCTACTTTCTACTACTCTCACCAAAAATTTAATTACAATTTGTGGATGAGCCTTAATTTATTAAAATAATTTAACTGAAGTTCTGAGATTCTGTTTTAAACATTAAAAATATGTATAGAATTAAAAGATGTTAAAAGTTCTGGACTTCTTATAATTTAGCTTCAGTTTAGTTTTTTGTTCTTCCACGCAATTGAAGGGAGAGATTAAAGTATTAATTATCAGCCTTTGATTTTGGTTGATCAGTAGATCTTGTGGTCAGAACTATATTTCGGGTTCTTCTTGGCAGAAGATGAAGTATTCTCACCTTAATAGTTCCCCTCCCCCAAATTAACATTATTTTTAGAATATAATACATGTTTCAAATCATTAACATCAACAAGAAAGTATATATGTCATACTTTACACACACACACATATACGTACATATGTATTACCTCCTGATTTTTGGGTTATTCGTGTACGATTTTTATTTTTATTTTTTATTTTATTTTTTTAAAGATTTTATTTATTCATGAAAGACATAGAAAGAGAGGCAGAGACACAGGCAGAGGGAGAAGCACGCTCCATGCACCGGGAGCCCGACGTGGGATTCGATTCCGGATTTCCAGGATCACGCCCTGAGCTGAAGGCAGACGCTCAACCGCTGAGCCACCCAGGCATCCCTGCTTTGGTGATTTTATACTTCAAATTAAGGTCTAAAAAAACACCAGCTGTGAAAGCAATATAAATGGACTTTAACTTGGACCTCATCTGTTAAGTTCCCATGCTTGGAGAAACTAATGTCAACTCATCATGTGATACTCAATTTGTACAATAAATTATGAACCTGGAAAAAAAATTAAAAAAAAATAAAACTTTAAAACCTCGCTATAAAATAACTTTAAAAATTCCCTTCCCCTGCAGATTGCCCCTCGCATCCTTCTCACTATCACCTTTTGTAATTTACCTGTAGTCCGACTGAGGCTAAATTCAGCTGAATTTCCTCGGTTACCTTTCCCAGCCCCCCCAGGGAGCTAAGAGGTGAATGAAAGCATAAAATGCTGGTTTTAGGGGCGCCTGAGTGGCTCAGCCAGTTAAACATCTGCCTTTGGCTCAGGTCACCATTCCCTGAGTCCCAGGATTGAGCCCTGCCAGGGACTCCCTGCTCCTAGGGGAGTCTGCTGCTCCCTTTACCGCTCTCTTGCTCACTCTCTCAAATAAATAAAATCTTTAAAAAATATAATAAAATGCTGATTTTATATATCTGAGGTGTTTTTCTCCCTCCCCTCCTCCTATGAAATTAGACAAATATTGTAAAATACTGAGTTGCTAGGTATATGGAGAAATGAAGTCACTTATATGTACACTGTTGTTTATAATTGACACAGCCTTCTGGAGAGCTGTTGGCAATAGTATTGAAAGCTATAAAAACGTATGCACCTCTGTCACCCAGGTGACATTCCCACTTCTAGGACTTCATCCTGAAGGAATAATCAGACACGGAGATTTCTGTTCAAAATTTTAATAGCAGAGCCCGGCGCGCGCGGGTGGCGGCGGCGGCGGCGCAGGCAAAATGCTAATCGGGTTGTCTGCACAATCTCTTTGGATTCCCATAAGCACCTGGAGAGAGACAGGAATTCCACCCATTTTTCGACTGAGAAAACTGAGGCTCCATCACATGAAGTGACACTTGCCCACGACCACGCAGCTGGATCATTCTGGCTGCTCTGTTGACACAGACCGTGGAGGGCGAGGGCAGAAGCCGCCGACTCCCAGGAGGCAACTGCACTAGTGTAGATCTCCAGAGTGCGCCCCCGCTTCTCGCTGCTCATGCCGCTGGGACTGGGGCGGCGGAAAAAGGCGCCGCCTCTGGTGGAAAATGAGGAGGCCGAGCCAGGCCGTGGGGGGCTGGGCGTGGGGGAGCCAGGGCCCCTGGGTGGGGGTGGGGCAGGGGGGCCCCACATGGGCCTACCCCCGCCTCCCCCGGCCCTGCGGCCCCGCCTCGTGTTCCACACCCAGCTGGCCCACGGCAGTCCCACTGGCCGCATCGAGGGCTTCACCAACGTCAAGGAGCTGTATGGCAAGATCGCCGAGGCCTTCCGGCTGCCAGCTGCCGAGGTGATGTTTTGTACCCTCAACACCCACAAAGTGGACATGGACAAGCTCTTGGGGGGCCAGATCGGGCTGGAGGACTTCATCTTTGCCCACGTCAAGGGGCAGCGCAAGGAGGTAGAGGTGTTCAAGTCAGAGGAGGCGCTGGGGCTCACCATCACTGACAACGGGGCCGGCTATGCCTTCATCAAGCGCATTAAGGAGGGAAGCGTGATCGACCACATCCAGCTCATCAGTGTGGGTGACATGATCGAGGCCATTAACGGGCAGAGTCTGCTGGGCTGCCGGCACTACGAGGTGGCTCGTCTGCTCAAGGAGCTGCCCCGAGGCCGCACCTTCACGCTGAAGCTCACAGAGCCCCGCAAGGCCTTCGACATGATCGGTGTCCGCTCAGGGGGTGGCCGTCCTGGCTCTGGCCCCCAGCTGGGCACTGGCCGAGGGACCCTCCGGCTCAGATCCCGCGGCCCTGCCACAGTAGAGGATGTGCCCTCAGCCTTTGAGGAGAAGGCAATTGAGAAGGTAGATGACCTGCTGGAGAGTTACATGGGCATCAGGGACACGGAGTTGGCGGCCACCATGGTAGAGCTTGGAAAGGACAAAAGGAACCCAGATGAGCTCGCCGAGGCCCTGGATGAACGGCTTGGTGACTTTGTCTTCCCTGATGAGTTCGTCTTTGACGTCTGGGGTGCCATTGGGGATGCCAAGGTCGGCCGCTTCTAGGCCTCCCTCCAGACCTCTCAGTGACCTGGCTCTGCTTGGTGGGAGCCCCCAGTGGGAGGGCCTCCATGGCCTGGACCCCAGCATCCGGCTTGGACCTTGCTCAAGGGCCCAAGGATGATGCAGAGTGGCGGTGGGGCCCAGCCTCCGCCCCACTCCAATCGGTACCACCCCTCCCCAGCTCCCACCCTGGCTGGGGTCCCCGGTCCCCCCTTGCCCTGCTCCCCACTTACCTCAGCCGAGTCAGGCGCAGGGAGGGGGGAGGGCCCAGCCAGATGGGGCGGCCACCCTCCGCCCCCAACACTTTCCGCATCAGCTGCCAAACTGGTCCCTCATCTCCCTGGGGCCTGTTTGGGGGTCGTGACCTCCCTAGTTTCCTGCTGCAGGGAATGCAGAAGGGGGGGCATTCCCCCCTCAGCAAATGCAATAATGCCCTCCTCCCCACGCCCCACCCAGAGAGGAGCCCCCTCACCGTGGAGTCTGTTACCTCTGCATCCGAAACACTAGTCTGCTGTGAACCCCCCAACCTCCCTGCCTCCCCTGCCCCGTGTCCCCCTCAGCCTAGCCCCAGACGGAAGGGGCAGGAGGGAGGATGGCGGTGGGCATTTTATATCTGAATTTGCTGTCTTAAACCATAAAGAATCTATCTGCTGTTAAAAAAAAAAAAATTTTTTTAATAGCAAAAAGAGAAACAACTGAAATATCAAAAAAAGAATTGGTATTATCAAATATCCAAATAATGAAATAATATACTTCCCTTAAAAATGTTGCTGGAAAAAAGATGTTGCTGAAATGCATCTATTCACATGCGGTCATGATGTACTAATTTAAAATGTAAGTTGCCAAACAAAATAGCTGCATAGGGAGAGCCCGAGTGGCTCAGCGGTTTAGCGCCACCTTTAGTCCAGGGCCTGATCCCGGAGACGCGGATCGAGTCCCGTGTCAGTCTCCCTGCATGGAGCCTGCTTCTCCCTCTGCCTGCGTCTCTGCCTCTCTCTCTGTGTCTCTCATGAATAAATGAATAAAATCTTAAAAAAAAAATCATCAAAGCAATGCCTCCATATGTGGCCAATACACAATTCATTCTACCTGTGAGACTAGAAGGGTTGAAATGTTCTTTGATGCCACTGAAATGGAATTGGGCATCAGTTTCTGGACCTGCCGTGATTTCAATCTTGCAAAAGGTAGCAATTCCACTCGGTTTTAAAGTTTTAAACTTTAGGCAGGTACGTCATTCCAGATCAGCTGAAACTGCTTTCGATAGAAAGCATCTCCCGACCACTCGGCGCGGTTAAGCTCTCGCGTCCCGCGAGCCACAGCAGCAGCCACGCCACCGCAGCTGCGGGCAGGCGAGCGGCACGCGGGCGGGAGGACCCGGGTGGCTGCAGCGCGGTCCCACAATGCCCCGCACGCGCCACCCTGAGGGCGGAGAGAAAGGACCGCTACCGGGGGTGGGATCCACGGAGGGCTCCGAGGAGTGCGCACGCGCACTGACCCCCGCGGGCCCTAGCAACCAGAGCAGTGACAGTAGCAACGGCCGGAATGGTGAGTACCCTCTAGGCCTCGGAGCCAAAGAGGAGATTGGAGGTAGAAAAGGGTGACGGTGGCGTGTTGAGGATCGGAGGGCCCCTTGATCGGCGGAAGGAAGCCGGTAACGGACACTGGCTCCGCAGTCAGAGGCCTGAGGCGAAAGAGAAGCCCCGGCGCGGGGTGATGCGGGGTGAGGGCGGCCTGGGGCGGATTGGAGGCTGGGTGAATGTGGAGGGACCCTGCCAGAGAAAGGGAGGGCAGAGAGCAGGAATTTCTCGAAAAAGAGCGGATCAGACTGGGGAAGGTGATGGAAGGCAGAGCGTGAATAAGGATATTTCTGTACACAGAAGTGATCCCCCCCCACCCCCGGCGAGATGGGGCGCGGGGAGCTGGTTACACGAGTGGAATGTGTGTAACGCATTCCTAAACGCACAGCTTGGGAATACAGAGTGCAGCTGTATTCCTAAACGGATGTGCCCAAGCTGTCCTCTGAGTGCAGTTAGGAGGTAGCATTGTAACAGCCCACTCAGAGAGAATATACGAGGATAGCGTTTCTCAAATTTAAGTATGCCTGAGTATAGTTGGCCTAAGACTGCGCTTGGTGGAGTGCAAGTTATGAGTTTTTAATTTGATGGGGTTCAGGAATGTGCATTTCAACAGTGCACCTCAAGCCATCCTACCTTTGGAGGGCATCCCACCACACTTTGAGAAATACAGCTACCTTGGATTTGAGACCTATCAGTGATCTATCCAATCGAAGCCCTTTATGAAGTAGTGATTTTTACCTACTGCTGCTCTTCAATTCCTACTTAACACGGACACTGTTTTGCTTACAGACTTGGTAGTTCCAAGGGATGTTGTTGGTTGATTAGAGACCCAGTCAAAGCTGTTTAGCAATGTATGTGATTGTCCTGCCGGATGGAGATGTTTATGAAGAATAACTATAATTAGTTGTCTTCATTTTTGTGATTCCAGTGCCGTTTAAGTGGGCAGAGATTGAGCCCAGGAAATTTAAATGATGACGAAGTCATGCCTGCCCTCAACCGCAAGATTAAATACCACTCTTTTAAAAGTAGTTTCCCTCCAGGCTTTCCTTACCTTATTCCACAGGCATTTAGCTGAAAACCACTGCCAAAGAAAGTAGAAAGTTCTACTGGAACCTAGATTTATATTCAGGTGAAGAAATAATCAGCCCTAAATGATTCTGAAAGTATGAACCATGAGAATTATTGAAAATCTTCAAATGGAGAATCAGAACCAGTGGCTAGACGAAGCTAACTAAGGCTGGAAACTAGTAGTTCCAGAGTCCTCCAGAAATCAGGCCCACATAATTTTTTAATGAACAAAATATTAGTTCCCAGGTCACTTGGGTGGTTCAGTCAGTTGGGCATCTGCATTAGGCTCAGGTCATGATCCCAGTATCTCTGGATCAAGCCCCGGGTTGGGCTCCCTGCTCAGTGGGAAGTCAGCTTCTCCCTCCCCCTGCCTTTGCAGTCTTGTGTTCTCTCTCTCCCTCTCAAATAAATAAATCTTTAAAAAAATATATTAGCTTTCAATGTCTTTAAATGATCGTATTCATATCAGAAGTCACATTTATGGCATCTCTGAAAAATCAGAAATACCATATTTCACCACTGGACACATTCCCCCCCCCATTTTTTGTATTACTAATATATGTTGGTGTAATATGATTGGTAGCATCTTTTTTCTTAATAGTACATAAAATATTATTTTCAATAATGGAATTTTAAGGTTTGAAGAAATGTGATATTAGGATAAATATTGTCCCAAGTTCCACCTGCCAGCTGTTTTCTAAAGCCAGAGTAGAGGTTATCCTCTACCAGCTTTACCCATTAAAGATGTCCATTGGTCCTTCAGGCATTTCCGTTTTTGACTCCTGCTATCTGTAGGAAAACTAGTAACCTCACAAACCAACTCGTAGACAGCTAGATTGCTTCCAGTTTGAAAGTATTTTTATATGTGTCTTTTCATGGACCCGTACAGGGATTTCTCTGGGAAGTCTACCCAGAAGTGGGATTTCAGAGTCACAGGGCCTATGCATACTTAATTTCCTTAGGCTTTGTCATACTGCTTTCCAGAATGGCTTTGCTAGTTCGTTTTGTTTTGTTTTAATTTTAAGTAAGCTATACTCCTAACATTGGTTTTGAACTGCCCACCTGAGATCAAGAGTTGCATGCTCTACTGACTGAGCCAGCCAGACACCCCTGGCTCTGCTAGCTTTTACTTCCTTCAGTAATGCATAAAAATTCTACATTCTCACCAAATTTCTAATTTTTGCCAATTTGAGATGTTTTTTAGTATCCTATTGTTTTACCCTGCATTTCTCTGATTTTCAGGGAGTTCCAATACCTCATGAAGTCATTTGGACTTCAGTTTCTGTGCATTCTCTGTTATATTTTTTGCCAACCTTTCCCATTTTTTTGTTTTCTGAATTTTATGAGTTCTTTCTATATTCTAATATTAGTCTTTTGTTGGTTTTACTTTGAAAATATCTTCTCCCAACTTTTCTGTTAACTCTCTCAACAGTGTTCTTCACTTGTTGATCTCTTGTACCATGTTAAACAGTAGCAATGATAGTAGGGATCTTTGATGTATTTGGGATCTTAGAGTACTTTTAGTGTTATCTCCCAATTTGGCCCTCCTTGACTACTTTATTTAAAATAAACATAGTCTACACACATAGACACACATCCTGATACCCCTTACCAAATCCAGCATTTTTGTTTTTGCATTTTCTTTTTCCTTAGTAATTGTCACCTTCTAATATACTGCTTTATTTATTTATTTATTTATTACATATATTATTTACCATCTAACTCCTGCCATTAGATGTAAGTTCCATGAAGGCTGGGACTTTTGTTCTGTTCATTGATATATCCCAAGCATGTAAAAGAATGTTTGGTACATAGTTGACACTTAATGAATATTTGCTGAAATGAATAAATTTCTTCATTAAGTATGGAGTTTACTATAGCTTTTTGGTATGTGGCTTTTATCAAGTAGGGAATTTCCCTGTAACTTTTGTTTGAAAGCTTTTAATATCAGATATAGGGGCACTTGTGTGGCTCAGTGGTTGAGCGCCTGCCTTCGGCTCAGGTCATGATCTCAGGACCTGAGATGGAGTCCTGAGTCTCACCTTGGGTCCCCAGAGGGAGTCTGTTTCTCCCTCTGCCTATGTCTCTGCTTCTCTCTCTGTGTCTCTCATGAATAAATAAATAAAATATTTTTTAAAAAAGAAAAAATATCAGATGTAGAACTTCATAAAGTACTTTTTCTTCACTTAACTGAAATAAATGTGATTTCCCCCTTTAATCCATTAATCCATATTTATAGGGTTTTTTGTTGTTAAACAATCCTTATGTTGCTGGGATCACCCATTCTTTTTTTTTTTTTTTCCGCCAGTACCATGATTCTTTTATTTATTTATTTTTATTTTTATTTTTTGTATACTTTTTATTTTTTTTATTATTTTTATTTTTTTTTTAATTTTATTTATTTATCCATAGAGGGAAAGAGAGAGGTAGAGACACAGGCAGAGGGAGAAGCAGGCTCCATGCAGGGAGCCTGACATGGGACTCCATCCAGGGTCGCCAGGATCACACCCCAGGCTGCAGGCGGCTCTAAACCGCTGCGCCACCGGGGCTGCCCTTTTGTATACTTTTTTATTGGAGTTCGATTTGCCAACATATAGCATAACACCCAGTGCTCATCCCGTCAAGTGCCCCCCCTCAGTGCCCGTCACCTAGTCACCCCATCCCCCCGCCCACCTCCCCTTCCACTACCCCTGTTTGTTTCCTAGAGTTAGGAGTCTCTCATGGTTTGTCACCCCCTCTGATGTTTCCCACTCATTTTCTCTCCTTTCCCTTTTAATCCCTTTCACTATTTTTTATATTCCCCGAATGAATGAGACCTTATAATGTTTGTCCTTCTCCGATTGACTTACTTCATTCAGCATAATACCTTCAGTTCCATCCACCTCGAAGCAAATGGTGGGTATTTGTCCTTTTTTTTTTTTTTTCCCCAAAGCTAACTTTTTAAAATAAATTTATTTTTTATTGGTGTTCAATTTGCCAACATATAGAATAACACCCAGTGCTCATTCCGTCAAGTGCCCAGCTCAGTGACTGTCACATAGTCACCCCCACTCCCCGCCCACCTCCCCTTCCACCACCCCTAGTTCGTTTCCCAGTTAGGAGTCTTTCATGTTCTGTCTTCCTTTCTGATATTTCCCACTCATTTTTTCTCCTTTCCCCTTTATTCCCTTTCACTATTTTTTATATTCCCCAAATGAATGAGACCATATAATGTTTGTCCTTTATTTGTCCTTTCTAATGGCTGAGGAATATTCCATTGTATACATCTTCTTTATCCATTCATCTTTTGATGGACACCGAGGCTCCTTCCACAGTTTGGCTATTGGGGACATTGCTGCTATAAACATTGGGGTGCAGGTGTCCTGCTGTTTCACTGCATCAGTATCTTTGGGGTAAATCCCCAGCAGTGCAATTGCTGGGTCATAGGGCAGTTCTATTTTTAACTCTTTGAGGAACCTCCACACAGTTTTCCAGAGTGGCTGTACCAGTTCACATTCCCACCAACAGTGCAGGAGGGTTCCCCTTTCTCCACATCCTCTCCAACATTTGTTGTTTCCTGTCTTGTTCATTTTCCCCATTCTCACTGGTGTGAGGTAGTATCTCATTGTGGTTTTGATTTATATTTCCCTGATGGCCAGTGATGCAGAGCATTTTCTCATGAGCTTATTGGCCATGTCTGTGTTTTCTTTGGTGAAATTTCTGTTCATGTCTTTTGCCCATTTGATGATTGGATTGTTTGTTTCTTTGCTGTTGAGTTTAATAAGTTCTTTATATATCTTGGATACTAGCCCTTTATCTGATAGGTCATTTGAAAATATCTTCTCCCATTCTGTAGGTTGTCTTTTAGTTTTGTTGACTGTTTCTTTTGCTGTGTAGAAGCTTTTTATCTTGATTAAGTCCCAATAGTTCATATTTGCTTTTGTTTCCCTTGCCTTCATAGATGTATCTTGCAAGAAGTCGCTGTGGCCAAGTTCAAAAAGGGTGTTGCCTGTGTTCTCCTCTAGGATTTTTTTTTTAATTTTTATTTATTTATGATAGTCACAGAGAGAGAGAGAGAGGCAGAGACACAGGCAGAGGGAGAAGCAGGCTCCATGCACCGGGAGCCCGATGTGGGATTCGATCCCGGGTCTCCAGGATCGCGCCCTGGGTCAAAGGCAGGCACCAAACCGCTGCGCCACCCAGGGATCCCTCCTCTAGGATTTTGATGGATTCGTGTCTCATATTTAGATCTTTCATCCATTTTGAGTTTATCTTTGTGTCTGGTGTAAGAGAATGGTCTAGTTTCTTCTGCACGTGGCAGGATCAGCCATTCTTGATGATGATTATTATTCACCATTGGCTTTGGAGATCTAAAACTTTCAAATCTGTGTTGAGAAATAAAGAGGACTTATCTGGTTATGGCATCAAGGTTATTCCGCCTCATAAAATAAACTGGCAGCTTTCCCTTTTCTGGTTTCTGAAACAACTTGTGTAACAGGGAATATCTGTTCCTTGAAAACTTGGCAGAATTTACTTGTATAATTATCTAGGCTTGGAGCTGTAGGGAATAAGGGTAAATCCCTGATTATCTTTTTAACATTTTAAATAGTTATTGGTCTATTCACATTTTCTTATTTTTCCTGTGACAGGTTGGCACTTTTGTGTTTTTTTTCTAGAACTACATCTTTTTCTAGGTTTTCAAACTTACTACCATATATTTGCTTAAAATATTTTATTTTTAAATCTTTGTGGTATCTGTTATTTCCTCTGATTCTATGTTTTTGTCATATAGCTCTCTTTTTTCTCAATCAGGCTTGCTAGAGATTTAGGAACCAACTTATAGTTTTGTTAATCTTTTTTTCCTCTTAGATCTATTTTCCATTGACTTCTTCCTTTGTATTTTCTTCAGCCTTCTTTGAATTTGCAGTGATGTGTTTTTTCAATTATCTTAAATGCTTAGCTTGTTTTCTGTCTCTTATTTTCGAATAAATAAATATATTTGAAGCTATTAAGTTTCCTTTTAAATGTTATATTCTGGGACACCTGGATGGCTCAGTAGTTGAGCACCTCCCTTCAGCCCAGGGCATGATCCTGAAGTCCCAGGATCGAGTCCCACATTGGGATCCCTACATGGAGTCTGCTTCTCTCTCTCTCTGTGTGTCTCTCATGAATAAATAAATAATATCTTAAAAAGAAATAAATGTTATATTCCTCAAATTTTGATATTTTTTCTTTTATTGTTTTACGTTATAGTTTACTTTTAAACCCAAGGGTTATTTATTACTGTGTCTTTGCTTTCTACACATAATGGCATATACAGTTGAGCAGCATAGGTTTGAACTGCACTGATCCAGTTATATGGAGATTTTTTCCAATAAATACACTGAAGCACTGTAAATGTATTTCTCTTATGATTTTCTTTTTAAAAAATTTATTTTAGAGAGATACAGAGAGAGAGTGCGAGCAGGAGGGAGAGGTAGAGAGGGAGAATCTTGAGCAGACTCTGTGCTGAGCCTGATGTGGAGCTCTATCTCAGGACCCTGAGCTCCACCTGAGCTGAAACCAAGGGTTGGACACTTAACCTATTGAGCCATGATTTTTTAAAAAGACTTTTTTAATTTATTTGATAGAGAGAGAAAGAGAGAGGCAGAGAATAATCAGGGGGAGCAGCAGAGGGAGAAGGAGAAGCAGGCTTTCTGCTGAGCAAGGAACCCAATGTAGGGCTCTATCCCAGAACCCCGGGATCATGACCAGAATTGAAGACAGGTGCTTAACTGACTGAGCCATTCAGGTACCCCCTTTAATGATTTTCTTAATAATATTTTCTTTTCTCTAGCTTACTCTTGTAAGAATTCAGTATATAATGCATGTAACATGCAAAATGTATATTAATCAACTCTTCACGTTATTTGTAAGGTTTCTGGTCAATAGTAAAGTTTTTGGTGAGTCAGAAGTTATACTCATTTTTGGGATGCCTGGGTGGCTCAACGGTTGAGAGTCTGACTCGGCTCAGAGCGTGATTGGGCTCTCTGTGGGATGCTTCTCCCTCTATGTCTCTGCCTCTCTCTGTGTCTCTCATGAATAAATAAGAAGTTATACTCAGATTTTTGACTGTGCAGGGGGAGAGGTTAGTGTTCCTAATGCCGTCTTGTTGGAGGGTTAACTGTACTTTAAAATTTTTCCTTTTGTTATTGTGTAGTATTTTTTTATGAACTCTAGCAATAATTCAAAGGATGTCTTCCTTTTCTCACATTTAAATTTGTGTCATATTAAATTGAATCTAAGATACTATTGATAATAAGGTACAACAGTATTTTATGTTCTAAGAAAGAAAAATAAGTTGGAATTAAACCATGACAAGTAATTTCTAATCACTTAGAATTTTTATTTTGCACTTACTGACAGAGTTCTTTTAAAGGTAGTTAGGCATGTTAGATTTTTATCACATGTAATTCTTTGTAAACATAAAAAGAAAGCTATGTATATGAAATAAAATGGTTAATATTTTCCTAGATCATCACCACTGCCACCTGGTCACAGTAATTGTAAATTGTTCCTGGTTATACAATGCATCCAAATTTCAAAGATGTTAAAATGTAAAAGATGTAGATCTTAGAATCAATGAATCAACGAGATAAGATATATTTTAATATTAAATGTTGAAAGCTATATTTTTTGTAAACCAAGTAGAAGTGAAGTATATGGGTATTACATCATGATTTCCATAATTTCTTTGAGAGGCAATTAAATAAATCATTCTGATTTGAGGAAATTAAAATACTCTGTTTGCATATAAAGTCTCAAAGAAAGAAGTTAATCTTTTCTGTGATAGATGTTGAGGCTAATAATCATTGCATGAAAATTGAATCAACCAATCATACCAATAAAGACACTCTTGTTTCTTCTCCTTTTAAGGCAAAAGCAACAACCATCAAAGAAGCTCTAGCCAGATGGGTGAGTATATGAATTTTTACCTCTTTTAGAAACCATATAAGGAGAATTTTTGGATAGTTATTTAAATCTGACCATTCAATGCAAGGAATCTTTGTGATACTGGAACTATTTAGCTGTCTTAACTGTGGCAGTGGGTATGTGAACCTATGCAAAGTGATAAAATTGTATACACTTAATAACACATACAAGCATATTCACACTTGTATATAAATTGAGTACTAGGGATCCCTGGGTGGCACAGCGGTTTGGCGCCTGCCTTTGGCCCAGGGCGCGATCCTGGAGACCCGGAATCGAATCCCACATCGGGCTCCCGGTGCATGGAGCCTGCTTCTCCCTCTGCCTGTGTCTCTGTCTCTCTCTCTCTCTCTGTGACTATCATAAATAAATAAAAAATTAAAAAAAATAAATTGAGTACTAGTAAAATTGGGAAAGTCTGATTAAAATCATGGATTATGTCAATATCAATACTCTACATGTCTGTCAGCGGATAAGTAGATAAAAAATGTGTACATATACAGAGTGGAATATTATTCAGCCACAAAAGGAAGAAAATTCTGCCATTTACGACAACATGGACAGACTTTGAATATATTATGCTAAGTGCAATAAGTCAGACAGAGAAAGACATACTCTATGATCTCACTTATATGTGGAATGTAAAAAAGCTGAACTCATAGAATAGAATGATTGCCAGGGATTGGGGTGTGGGGGAAATGGGGAAATGTTGGTCAAAGGGTACAAATGTCCAGTTATAAGGCAAGTTCTGGGGGTCTAATATAAAGCATGATGACTATAGTTAATAATAATGCATTATATACTTGAAAGTTACTAAGAGAATGGATCTTAAATGTTCTCAGCACCAAAAAAACAAAAAAAAATTACGTGAGGTGATGGATGTATTAGGTAACCTTACTGTGTGAATCATTTTGCAATATATATATGTATCAAATCACCTTAAACTTATACAATGGTACATGTCAATAAAGCTGAAAAAATACTAAAGCATATATTAATGTTAGAAAGGAAACTACATTGTAAAAAACATGAATTAAATATAAACTATAAATATTTTGTGTTTTAAAAATGTTTCTAAATATTTTATTTATTCATGAGAGATACAGAGAGAGGCAGAGACATAGGCGGAGGGCAAAGTGGGCTCCCTGTGGGGAGTCTGATGTGGGACTTGATCCCGGGACCCTGGGATCACGACCTGAGCCAAAAACAAAGGCAGATGCTCAACTATTGAGCCACCCAGGTACCCCTAAACTATAAATATTTTTAATAAAACGTTCTATAAAATTTGACCAGTTGTAATTCAGCATTATAAATAGAATTTCCATAGAGTATAGAGATGGCTTCTCAATTTCTATGCCCAGTCATAACTTTTTTGTGGCTGTTATCAATAGTTTTTAGTATAATAATGTACTTTTTGCTTTTGAAGCTGAGCTTTGAATCAAAAGTCTTTCAGGAGACTTGGAGTCTTTCCTAGGGAAAATAGGGTGGATAGGATAATGATATTTGAATTCTTGGTTTAGTGTTTATAAACTTCTTTGTACTTTGCATTTAAAAATTCATTTCTGTTTAGTTAATGAAAAATCTGTTTTGTTAAAGAAGAAAAGTACATATGGGAAAATCTTAGTATTGATTAAATTTTCTTTGAATAAGATTTTAAGAATTTATTTACTTATAATAACAAGTGGGTTGCTTTTTTGTTTTGGGTTGTAGGTTCTATTTCTAGATTATGTTATAAACATAAATCTTTGACTTTATATTTGAAGACATTAAGCTCACTCTTTCACTGATTAACCAGACATTTATTGAGGATCTACTATGTATCAGTTTCCCTCTCCTAACTCACAAATACATGGCACAAAAATGAGTGGATGTGATCTTTTTCTTTTAACTTACTGTGTATTTTCTAGTATTGATGTGTTATGATTTGATTTTTAAACATAAGTCTTTGTGTGTCTTTTTTTTTTTTTTTTTTAAGATTTTGTTTATTTATTTAAGAGAGAGGGATCCCTGGGTGGCGCAGCAGTTTGGCGCCTGCCTTTGGCCCAGGGCGTGATCCTGGAGACCCGGGATCGAATCCCACGTCGGGCTCCCGGTGCATGGAGCCTGCTTCTCCCTCTGCCTGTGTCTCTGCCTGTCTCTCTCTCTCTCTGTGACTATCATAAAAAATATATATATATTTAAGAGAGAAAGGGGAGAGAGATAGCAAGGAAAGCATGCCAGCACAAATGGGGGGAGAGGGAGAAGCAGGCTCCCTGGTGACCTGGGAGCCTGACATGGGGCTCAATCCCAGGACATTGGGATCATGACCTGAGCCAAAGGCAGACACTTAACCAACTGTGCCACCCAGGCGCCCCCTTTGTGTGTCTTATATTGCTTGATGTTATAGAAAACATAGGAAAGCAAAGGAAATGGTCTCTGCACTTTAGGAGCTTCCTGTTTTGTTAGAGAGAGAGAACTAACTTTAAGTATTGATGTACTTTGAAAATATTATTGGGCAGCATATATTAGTAACTAAACTTTAAATTGTGTACATAGCACTGAAAATTTAAGATAGAATTTGTTAATAAATTATTGTAGAGCAAATAGCTTTGACCTCAGCTGTGTTGTGAGGATATCTTCCAAAATTCTTGATATTTTGGTGTTCTGAGACTGAACCATGTATAGAAAAAGCAAGATGGGATGACAAAATAGTTGATCTTACAGATCTAAATCTGATATTTAAGAAAAGGGTGCTTAGGGACAAAGAATTCTTTTCAAGAAAATGATGTGGTTGTTGTTGTGTTTTGTTTTGTGTTAATTGATAGTCTCTTAAAGGATTTTAAATATTACAGAAATAAAAGTTATTTTCTTACTCCTCTTTTCCATTTGGTTGGGACCACAATAACTTATCTGAGCCAGCCATATAGAAAGCCTAGTTATTAGGGTCAGTTAGTAGGTGTCAGTAAGGAATGCACAGAATTCTAAAATTCTTTTTTTTTAAAGATTTTATTTATTTATTCATGAAAGAAACAGAAAAGGCAGAGACATAGGCAGAGGGAGAAGCAGGCCCCTTGCAGGGAGCCTGATGCGGGACTCAACCCCAGAACTCCAGGATCATGCCCTGAGGCGAAGGCAGACACCCAACAGCTGAGCCACCCAGGTGTCCCAGAATTATACAATTTTAATAATTGTTTTGAAATAAACATTGAAAAGCCTAAGGATATTCTGGACTTTTTTAGTTCTGTATTACAATCAGATTTCTTCCAAATTAATTTTTATCATAGGAAGAGAAAACCAGTCAGAAGCCTTCCGAAGCCAAAGAGATAAAGCTTTATGCTCAGATTCCCCCTATAGAGAAGATGGATGCATCCTTGTCCACACTTGCTAATTGCGAGTAAGTTCTCTTGTCTTTTTTCCCTTTCTTTTCAACATACACAAACTAGAAAAAAATGTGTTTATTTTCTGTGATCTTCATTTCTTTTTTTTGTTTGTTTGTTTGGTTAATGTAATTCTCCCTTTGGCAAGGCCAAACATAAAAGATTACTGGTTTGTGGGACACTAATAAAGTAAACCTGCACAATATAGTATTTTTTTACAGTAAAATTTTTATAGTGTGCCTGGAAAATAGAACTTTCCTTGTCACTTGAAAGAAACTAAATAACACAATAAGATTATTATTATTATTCTGTCGTAAAATCTGATACTTTCTCTAATAGCAGTCAGTACTATACTTACCAGAGGCTTAAGAGATATGGTTTTAATTTTTTTCCAAATTATAAAAATACATTTTAAAACATTTTCAAAATATAAAAAAGCACAAAGGAAAGGAACCAAACTGCACCATCAACCAAACTGCACCAAAACTGCACCATCTTTTGAGAACAAGTGTGAGCATTTTGGTATAAAGCCTTCTATTTTTTTTCCTAATTGGGATCAAATTATACTTATTTTTTTGTAATTCTATTTTCCACAACTTTCAGTTCAGGTCTATATCAATTCCTCTTAACTTCTTTTCTAAATATTCTGTGTACTTTTTACCAAGGTTCTGTGGCTAATTTGAGATAATTATGCCATGATACCTTGTGACCATGCTCTCAGGTTTCAGTGTCTCTTCTCAGAGCTGTAGAATGTTATTAGTATCATTTGGGGTTCTTTCTGATTTATTCACACTGTGTGTTACAAAGTATAGTGCGCTGACTACCTATATAAGAATCTCCTTATGCAGGAGATAGGTCCCACCCCAAATTTATAGAAACAGAGTATCTACTGCTGAAACCTAGGACTCTGTAATTATAATAAACAACTTAGACACATAATTTGTGAATCCATGCATTAGACTAATATTTGTCTTTCAAATGAAAAGGAAAAGCAAACATACTTAGTTATTGTATGCAACTTATCCTTTTTGATGACAGTAGAATGTATTATATAAAATTCTACCTCAGATTTTTTTTGGTTTCAAAAGCATGATTTCAAAGAGCACTGTTTCAAAGTGGTCAAATATCTTTTCATCACAAAGTCATCTCAAAGGCAAACATTTGAGAAGGTTTTGTACCTAGTACCAAAGTACCATGGAAACTGCTTGGAAAGAATCATCCTATTCATATTTTTGCTGACAATCCCTTTGGGCAGATTGCCTAAACAACAATTAAAGAATTCATTCCCAATCATGTTTTCAGATTTAAGACACTCCATTTCTCACTGGTAGTTGTTGGGAGTTGGGGATTACTAGAAAATATACATATTTGACCAATAATTTACACTGTACATAATTGCTTTTGTAAAAAAATGAATAATTCTTCTTCAGATCATACCTGAAAGGATAAGATCACATGCTCTAGAGTCAGTTTTTTGGGGCTTTTAAATTTGGCTCTGCCCCTTTCTGGCAGTGTAATATTAGCCAAATTGCTTAATATCTTTGTACTTCAGTTTACTCATTTGTAAAATATGGATGATAATAACAGTACTCATTTCACAGGATTGTTGTGATAGTTAAAACAGTTTATGTAAAGTACTTAGAAGAGAACTGGGCCTACATTGTGTTCAATAAAATTAGCTTTTATTATTTTTTTTCATGAAATATACTAAAATAATAAATATTTTGTCAAGAAAGAAAAACTAAGAATGTGTAGTTATATTCCCTTAATTTTTTTTTCTTTTTTTCTTTCTTTTTTTGGTAAGTAGGCTCCACACCCAGTGTGGAGTCCAATATGGGGCTTGAACTTGTGACCTTGAGATCAAGACCTGAGCTAAGATCAAGAGTTGGATGCTCAACCAACTGAGCCCCTAAAAAAAAATTTTTTTAGGATTTTATTTATTTATTTGACAGAGAACAGAGGGAGACGGAGAGGGAGAAGCAGACTTCCTGCTGAGCATAGAGCCCAATGTGGGGCTAGACCTCAATACAGGGCTTGATCCCAGTACCCTGGAATCATGACCTGAGTTGAAGACAGACACTTAACTAACTGAGCCACCCAGGTGCCCTCCCAAATTTTTTATATAATTAAATTATGAGTAGAAAAAACTTAGACAAATATATACAAACCATTAAAAGTAGTTCTCTCTGGGGGAATCTGTGGAGTGGTTAGGATTACATATGACTTTTTCAATATACATTTCTGAATGATTTAACACATGAGCAAATAAATATCTTTGCATATGCGTATAGATAGTTCTGCTTTTTATCAAAAGGGATTATATAAAATGTATTGTTCTGCTAGGTGACTTTTTAGCTTGACCATACATCATAGACATCTTCCCAAGCTGGTATCTGGAGCCCGATTTTACTTGTGTTAGTGACAGCATAGTTTTTCATTATCTATCCCTCAGTTGCCTGATGTTTATAGATTTTTCCCTATTCTTTTGCTATTACAATAATACACTTAAATAATCTAGCTTATATATCTTTTGGCATTAGTATTAGTATTTCAGTAGGGTGTATTCCTAGAAATGAATTACTGGGTCAAAGAATACATGCATTTAAAACATTTAATAGTTAACATCAAATTACCTTCAAAAAGCCTTTTCTTTTGAATTTTATGCAATGAATATGTATTAATCTTTATAATCAGAAAAGAAGTATGAGGATTTCAAAATGAAAGACTACATACCATGTCTGACAAGGAATAAAGGATTCAGCGTAGAGTAAACATGACTGAAATATTATCTTGTATGGGCATTTGAGGAATAATTTCCAATGCACTATTTACTTATTTGTTTATTTGATACAGTATTTAAAATTATTTTGTATTAATTCAAATTTTCCCTTGTTCTTTTAAAGGAAGCTTTCACTGTCTACAAACTGCATTGAAAAAATTGCCAACCTCAATGGCTTAAGTAAGTGATCCTCAGTAACAGATGGTTCTTGGATTTTCTTGTTATTGGAATAAACATTCCAGAGACACTATGTAATCCCAGAAGCTGGCACCTGTTTTAACCACAGTAATTGTCAGATGACAGAGAGAATATATAAACCATGTGTCTTAAATTTGGTTATCCAAAGAAAATTAGAACACAAGATCTAAACATTTTAAAGACATGTTAAAGCTTTTATAGAGTTAGAATTAAGTAGAAGAATTTGATTTTTTATTATATATCTTTTGTTCAAATTTGTTTTGTTTCATATTTATTATATTATAATTTTAATTCCTCACTATCCTTGTTTTTCTTGTGTTCCTTATCTGTGATAATTGCATTGCCACCATCCCAGTTGCCAAGGGCTCTGACTCCAGCTAGTTTCCTATGATTGCTGAAACTTGGTAGCTTAAAACAACAGTTCTGGGGGTCCCTGGGTGGCTCAGGCCCTTTGGCGCCTGCCTTTGGCGTGATCCTGGAGTCCTCGGATCGAGTCCCACATCGGGCTACCTGCATGGAGCCTGCTTCTCCCTCTGCCTGTGTCTCTGCCTCTCTCTCTTTGTGTCTCCCATGAATAAATAAATAAAATCTTTAAAAAAAATAAAAAATAAAAAAAATAAAACAACAGTTCTGAAAAACAACGGGAACAACAAAAAACGGTTTTGGAGGCCACAAGTCTGGAATTGGTTTCAGTGGGCCAAAATCAAGGTTTTGACTGAGCCATGCTGCCTCTGAAGGCTTTAGGGGAGAATCTGTTCCTTGCTTCTTCTAGATTCTGAAGGCTACTATATTCCTTGACTGTGAGGGCATCACTCTAATCTCTGCCTCTATGGTCATATTGACTTTTCTTTTGTCTGTGTCAGATCTTTTTCTGCCTCCCTCTTATACATATGATTGCATTTAGGGAATACCTGGATAATCAAGGATACTCTCCTTATCTTAAGATCCCTAACTTGATGACATCTGCAAAGGACTTTTTTTTTCCAGATAAGGTAACATTCACAGGTTCCAAGGATTAGGATTTAGGTATCTTTTGATGAGCCATTATTTAACCTACCTTGCTCCTCCTTTACCTCCCTTAAGATCTACATCCAACTCCATCACTAAGTCCTGTTAACTCTACTCTTTGAAGAAGCTCTCAAATAATTTGTCACTTTTCCATTTCCAGAAGATACAGCTTTAATTTAGACCCACCTTAGATTGTGGGTCTCCCCCTTAGATTGTGTTTTTCAAACACTTTTGACCACGTTTCTAGAGTAAGGAATACATTTGGATTCATGACTCAGTACATATATTTCCATGAATACACATATCTAGTATATACACGCACATAAAAAGGGGAATAGGTTTGAATAACAATATTTACTCTTATGCATAGGTTCCAGTATGCATTTTTAAAGATCTTTCTTTCTTTCTTTCTTTCTTTCTTTCTTTCTTTCTTTCTTTCTTTCTTTCTTTCCTTCCTTCCTTCCTTCCTTCTCCCTCCCTCTTTCTTTCTTTCTTTCTTTCTTTCTTTCTTTCTTTCTTTCTTTCTTTCTTTCTTTCTTTCTTTCTTTCTTTCTTTCTTTCTTTTCAAATCTAACTGGAATAGATTGAGTCATCTTATGTGTAGCTCTGGTAGTAAACATTTCCTCCCCAGGATTACATAAATACTGAATGCGAGCTTTGAATAGGGTCCTGAGAGGAGGGATGGAGATTTGGAAGAGATGATAGATAGTAAGATGTGATGCTTGCCCTCAAGGAGCTCATTATCTAAAGAGACATATTCCTCACTAACTGTAATAATGGCTAATATTTCTGGAGTATTTATATGCACCAGGCACTACTCAAAGCACTTTATATATACTAAGTCATTTAATCTTCACGGTAACTATATGAAGTGGGTATTTATTATTATAACCCAAGATAGACTGTGATAAATGTTCCTAAAGAAAAAGTAATTATGATGATGACTAGAGAAGTCTTTAGAGGGAGGAATGACATTTAAACTTAACATTCTTGGGGCACCTGGATGGTTCAATCAGTCAAGCGTCTGACTCTTGGTTTTGGCTTGGGTCATGATCTCAGGGTCATGGGATCGAGCCCTGAGTCAGGCTGTACTCAGTACAGAATGTACTTTGGATATTCTGTCTCTCTTCCTCTGTTTCCCCCACCCCTGCTTGCTCATGTGCTCTCTTTCTTTCTAAAATAAATAAATAAAATCTTAAAAAAAAAACTGTTACCAGTGTTGAAGGTCAATTAATAGCAGACAGGAGACAAAAAGATCAATTAGGAGGCTATCACAAAAGTCACAAGGCAGTGTTTCAAACTATAGGTGATATGAAATCAACTTAGTGGGTTAAAAAAACTATATTATCTCATTATCATTTCTCCAGATCAAAGACCTTTACTGGTTCCCCTTTGCCTAGTAAAGACCAAATGCCTCAATGTTACATTCAAAGTCATCTAAAAGGTGTGCCACCCTATTCACACCTGAACACATCATTCTTTTTTATGACTTTGTGCATTTGTTAATGCAGTGCTTTTTTTTCTTTGTGAACAGCCCCTTCTTCTAACAGGAAAACCCCATAAGAAACAAAATTAGGATTAAGAATGTCAAATTTAAATGTCATTTCTCCCTTTAAAGACTTCTCTAGTCATCATCATAATTACTTTTTCTTTAAAAAATTATTTATTTATTTATTCATGAGAGACAGAGAGAGAGGCAGAGACATAGGCAGAGGGAGAAGAAGGCACCTCACAGGCAGCCCCATGTGCGACTCGATTCCAGAACCCCAGGATCACGCCCTGAGCCAAAGACATACACTCAACTGTTGAGCCATCCAGATGTCCCATAATTACTCTTTCTTTAGGAACATTTATCACAGTCTATCTTGGGTTATAATAATAAATACCCACTTCATATAGTTACCGTGAAGATTAAATGACTTAGTATATATAAAGTGCTTTGAGTAGTGCCTGGTGCATATAAATACTCCAGAAATATTAGCCATTATTACAGTTAGTGAGGAATATGTTCTGTCTCTTTAGATAATGAGCTCCTTGAGGGCAAGCATCACATCTTACTATCTATCATCTCTTCCAAATCTCCATCCCTCCTCTCAGGACCCTATTCAAAGCTCGCATTCAGTATTTATGTAATCCTGGGGAGGAAATGTTTACTACCAGAGCTACACATAAGATGACTCAATCTATTCCAGTTAGATTTGAAAAGAAAGAAAGAAAGAAAGAAAGAAAGAAAGAAAGAAAGAAAGAAAGAAAGAAAGAAAGAAAAAGAGAGGGAGGGAGGGAGAGAGAGAGAGAAAGAAGGAAAGAAAGAAGAAATAAAGAAAGAAAGAAAGAAAGAAAGAAAGAAGAAAGAAAGGAAGAAAGATCTTTAAAAATGCATACTGGAACCTATGCATAAGAGTAAATATTGTTATTCAAACCTATTCCCCTTTTTATGTGCGTGTATATACTAGATATGTGTATTCATGGAAATATATGTACTGAGTCATGAATCCAAATGTATTCCTTACTCTAGAAACGTGGTCAAAAGTGTTTGAAAAACACAATCTAAGGGGGAGACCCACAATCTAAGGTGGGTCTAAATTAAAGCTGTATCTTCTGGAAATGGAAAAGTGACAAATTATTTGAGAGCTTCTTCAAAGAGTAGAGTTAACAGGACTTAGTGATGGAGTTGGATGTAGATCTTAAGGGAGGTAAAGGAGGAGCAAGGTAGGTTAAATAATGGCTCATCAAAAGATACCTAAATCCTAATCCTTGGAACTTGTGAATGTTACCTTATCTGGAAAAAAAAGTCCTTTGCAGATGTCATCAAGTTAGGGATCTTAAGATAAGGAGAGTATCCTTGATTATCCAGGTATTCCCTAAATGCAACCACTCATATCCTCTTAAAATCTCTTAAAAAAAAAAAGACACATGAAAATGGTGACAGAAGGCTAAAATCTTACTTATTACTGAATAGACAAAAAATTTATGGTATCAAAGTTAATAAATTAAATATTCCAACATAACACAATTATGTATTTTCCAGAAGTAGAAAGTGGTACAGAAGTAGAGCACCATTGGAAGGAAAACACTGTTTTCTTCTTCATACAAGAAAAGTCCTAGTGAAAATCAAAATGGTGCTCAAATGTTTATGTTTATTTATTTAGTAAATTGAAGCAGTGAAGTATAAGTTTTTGCCAAGATATGAGGCAACAAAATTTGTGTTCTAATCTTTGATAGATATTATTAATATTCACATTGTATAGCTTTTTAGTCCGTTTTTAGCATAGTCATGTTATGCAATTTTCTAGCCACAGTTTTGGTACAATAAATATAAATTGCCATTCAGGTTATTCTGCCTTATAAACTCCCTGTTATATAGGAATCCCTTTTTATTCCAGATCCTCTCATCAGGTTTAACAGGTAAGACTACAGTGCTCATGAAAGGAAAGGGGGTGAGAAACAGGCTAGTCATATATTCAATGCTTCATATGGATAAGCAGCTTTTTTTTTGCTTCCTCATCACAGATAATGTGTATCCCTGGTGATAGGTCATAGACTATAGAAGTACTATTTGTGCAAGTAGAACTAAACTGAAGTGAATCAGATATAGCAAAGGAATGGTCCAAATGCCTATACTGCCTTATTTCATGCCTATATCAGGCATCAATAACTGATCAAGCTACTTTTTTTCCACTGAATTTTTGGAATTCTTTTTTTTTTTTTAATGGATCAGTTGTTTAATTAGGTTCTTTGTAAGAAATTTGGAACACCAATTTGTGAGGGTAAACTCATTTGTGAGAGAAAACACAGAGTGGAGGTAGCCCTGAAGCTGAGGAGCAGCTTTGATTTTTGGCAGAATTTGCGAGTCCACAGCTTTCTGATCAACCTTGTGCTGCTCTGGAATCTCCTATTTCTCCTTCTCTGTGTCAAAAATCTCCCCTTCCTGGTGTCTGGGTTTACGCAGCTTCTTCTTCTTGAAATAAGCATCAATGAGATGTTTGGGGATTTTCACACTGCTGATACCAATTTTGGTGGAAGTGGCAATGACAAATTTCTGGTGTGTTCTACGCAGAGGAACTCGGTTGAGGGCCAGAGGTCCATCCAGTCACAAGTAGCAAGCCATTGCTCAGTTGCTTCAGGAAAACTACCCTCGTGCCTCTGTGGTGCCCAGTGAGGATGATCAAAATGGTCCCAGGAGTGATGCTAGCTCGCAACTTTCTCACATGCTGACTGAAAGGTTTTTTTGCCATGGCTCAACAGCTTTCGAGGCACATCTTCAGTAGGATAATACCTAGGCATTTTGTGAAGTTTAACCACTCGGGTACCACCATTCTTGTCACCACCAACTGGTTTTGTAACAGTAGCAAGAACCTTCTCCTTCTTTTTCTTTTCAACCCTGGATTTAGCTGCCGAATACTTCCTCTTGTACATGGCTTTTCTGGAATACATAGCCGATCGGGAATATCTGCCAATTCCTCTGACTAGGACAGGGTTTCGGCTGCAGTGGGGCTTCCCCTTCTTTGGCGTTTTAGCCTTGAGGTTACCCTTCTTTGCCTTGCCACCAGCATCAGCCTTCTTGGCTTCAGGTTTCTTCTCCTTAGTATCCGGCTTCTAGGCTTTTTCGTCCGCCATCTTACAAGATGGAAAAGAGCGGAACTCCTTTTTTTTTTTTTTTTTTTTTAAGATTTTATTTATTGGGGTGCCTGGGTGGCTCGGTCAGTTAAGCATCTGCCTTCAGGTATGATCTCAGAGTCCAGGAATCGAGTCCTGCATGGGGCTCCCTGTTCAGTGGGAGAACTGAACAGAAGCTCCCTCTGCTTCTCTCCCCTGCTGTGCTCTCTCTCTCTCTCAAATAAATAAAGTTTTAAAAAACTTTTTAAAAAAGATGTTATTAAAAAATATGTTATTTATCTATTTGGGAGAGATAGAGCATGCACGTGCACGCACAAGTGGAGAGAGGGACACAAGGAGAGGGAGAGGGAGGGAGAAGCAGACTCCCCGCTAATCGGAGACCAATGCAGAGCTGGATTGTGGGAGTCTGGAATCATGACCTGAGCTGAAGGCAAATGCCTAACAAATTGAACCACCCAGGTGCCCTGAGTAACTTTTTGAATAAGCTTTTATTTTGCATGAAATAAAAAAAAAATAAAATGCAGTCTTTCCATATCAAGGAGCTTTAAAGAATAATTATAAGATTTTCTTCAATATTTAATTTTCACACATTTATAGTTATATGGGGTGTATTCGTTTGCTAGGGCTGCCATAACCAATTCCACAGACTGTGGCGTAAATAATAGAAATTTATTTTTTTGTAGTTGTGGAGACTAGAAGTCTAAGAGCAAAGTTTTGGCAGGATTGAGTTCTGGGCCTCTCTTGGCTTATGGATGACCATCTTTTCCCTTGGTCTTTTTTTTTTTAAGATTTTATTTTTATTTATTTATTCATGAGAGACAGAGAGAGAGGAGAGAGGCAGAGACACAGGCAGAGAGAAAATCAGGCTCCACACAGGGAGCCTGATGTGGGACTCTATCCTGGGACTCCAGGATCATGCCCTGGGCCAAAGGCAGGCGCTCACCGCTGAGCCACTGGGGTGTCCCTTCCCTTGGTCTTTAATGGTCTTTCCTCTGTTTCTGTCTGTGTCCTAATCACCTCTTATAAGGGCACCAGTCATATTGAATTTTACCTAAAATGATCTCATTTTACCTTAATTACCCCTTTAAAGTTCCTGTGTTCAAATACAGTCATATTATGAGGTATTGAGTGTTAGGACTACAACAACATGGATTTGGGGATTGACGGGGGGATAATTTCAGTCCATAGCATGGGGTCTTGTTTCAACAGTTAAAGCATTTTGCATGAATTAGATCACTCTTAAAAATACTTTGTCCCGAACATTAAATGTTTCTCATAACAGAATTTAAAATAATTCATTATATTAATTAAAACAAAATTTATATAGCCATATATGCCTGGTATAAACATGCACATACAAATACATACACACACATCATTTATTGTGTACTTACCATGGATTAAGCATTGTGCTAAATGTTTTAGACGATTATCTCATTTAAACCTGATATTCTTTTTTTTTTTTTTTAAGATTTTATTTTAGAGGGAGTGTGAGCAGGGGTGGAGTGGGGTGGGTGGAGGAGCAGAGAGGGAAGAGGGGAAAGAATTTCAAGCAGACTCTGCTGAGCACAGAGCCTGACACAGGGCTCTATCTCTTGAGCATGAGACCATGACCTGAGATGAAACTGAGAATCTCACCTGACTGAGCCACCCAGGTGTGCCAATCCTGATATTCTTTTTTGTTGTTGTTGTTAATTTTAAAAATTTAAATTCAATTAATTAACATATAATGTAGTATTAGTTTCAGAGGTCTAGAGGTCAGTGATTCATCAGTCTTATATAACACCCAGTGCTCCTTACATCACATGCCCTCCCAAATGTTCAGCACCCAGTTACCCCCTCCTCCAACCCCCTCTCCTCCAGTAACCCTCAGTTTGTTTCCTATGATTAAGAGTCTCTTATGGTTTGTCTCCCTCTCTGATTTTGTCTTATTTATTTTTTCCTCTCTTCCCCTATGATCCTCTCTTTTGTTTCTTAAATTGCTCATATAAGCGAGACCATATGCTTGTCTTTCTCTGGTTGACTTACTTCACTTAGCGTAATACACTCTAGTTGCATCTATGTCATTGCAAATGGCAAGATTTCTTTTTGATGGCTGAGTGGTATTCCTTTGTGTATATACTTCATTATCCATTCATCTGTCAATGGACATCTGGGCTCTTTCCATAGTTTGGCTATTGTGGACACTGTTGCTATAAACATTGGGGTGGAGGTGCCTCTTCGGATCACTACTTTTGTATATTGCGGTGAATACCTAGTAGTGCAATTACTGGGTGGGAGGGTCCAATCCTGATATTCTTATAAGTTAGATATTGTATTTCCTCATTTTACGTATGGTAAAACTGTGATTCAAAGAGGCTTGGTTGCTTTCCTAGAGAGCTGGGATCAGAACTCAGTTAATTGAATTTGTTTTTAACTATTGAATTATGGATGTTGTAAAACAGTACAATATAATAGAGCTATCTGCACCTCCCAATATGGTTGCCACAACCCACATATAGCTGTTAAACTTTTGAAATGTGGCTAATGTAATTGAGAAACTGAATTTTAAATTGTATTTAATTTTAATTAATTTAAATTAAATTGTTAATTGTAATTAAATTATGTGGCTAGTAACTGCCATATTGGAAAACATAGTCACAGAGGTTACATTGTGAAAACTAAATGTAGAACTTATACATAAGTAATCAACATTTTTTTAGAATAGAAATTAGGTTTCTGGGCAGCTCAGGTGGCCCAGCGGTTTAGCGCCACCTTCAGCCCAGGGTGTGATCCTGGAGACCTAGAATCGAGTCCCAAGTCGGGCTTCCTGCATGGAGCCTGCTTCTCCCTCTGCCTGTGTCTCTGCCTCTGTGTGTGTGTGTGTGTGTGTGTGTGTGTGTGTGTGTCTCATGAATAAATAAATAAAATCTTTAAAAAAAAAAAGAAAGAAATTAGGTTTCCTTTATTTTGCTAGAAATCTTTTTTTTTTTAATTTTGAAAAATAACACATGCACATGGTTTTATGCAAAAACTTCAAAAAGGTTACAATGGAAACTAAGTTTTCCTCTGATCATAAAGCAACCACTGTTTCTTTTTTTTTTTTTTTTAAGATTTTATTTATTTGTTCATGAGAGACACAGAGAGGAGGGTGTGCAGAGACATAGGCAGAGGGAGAAGCAAGCTCCCCGCAAGGAGCCTGATGAGGAACTCAATCCCGGATCCCCAGGATCAGGACCTGAGCCACAGGCAGATGCTCAGTCGCTGAGCCACCCAGGTGTCGCACAACCACTGTTTCTATTTTTTTCCAGAAATATAACCATCCTTTTAGAAAATACAAATAAGCATTTTTAAAGCAAGTCACAATCTAATTATTTAAAAGATTGAAAGCAAAAGATTTCTTAAATACTAATTCATTTGATTTCTCTTTTAATCCTCTCTGGAATCAGGTAGGCTATACATAAATATGTTCCTATTTTCTAGTGTGAGTCCTTATACTATAGTAGATTTGAAATATATATGCCTACAAACTTAAAAGTTCAAATCTTCTTTACTGGTATTTTATCCCTGAAATATTTTTACTAGCCAGCAATTTAAAACTATACATTCAAAATAGCTAAATTTAGCATAAATTTAGTATTGTCATGATATGAAATTATAGTTGTATGTTACCTTAGATAATAAATAGGTTAATCTCCCACTTGAATACCACTTTTTATTAATACAACCTTTCTTACTCATTATATAAGTATATTTATTATATAAAATTTATACTTTATTATACTAGATTTATAACAGCTGTAATATGATTCTCATAAACAAAAAATTGTTTTTTTTTTCCACTGCAGAAAACTTGAGGATATTGTCTTTAGGAAGAAACAACATAAAGAACTTAAATGGACTGGTAGGTTGTTCTTTATTTCTTTAAAAAAGCATGCACTTCTTTTTTTTAATATATGGGTGATATTTGTCCATTGCATAAACTTTACAAAATAGAAAAGCAACTATAAAAGGTACCTATAGACCTGTGCAGTTTAAATATTGCTAACTTTTAAAAAAAGATTTATTTATTTGAGAGAAAGAATGTGTGCAGAGGGAGGGGCAGAGAGAGGGAGAGAAGGTCACAAACAGACGCCACCTTGAGCATGGAGCCAACACGGGGGCTCAACCACAATCCCAGGATCACAACCTGAGCCAAAACCAGGAGTTGGATGCTTAACTGACTGGGCCACCCAGGTACCCCACAAGTATTGCTAACATTTCGATGGTTACCTTTCTTGCCTTTTTTCTATTCTTTGATGAGTATGTAGAAAATGAAATAATACTATACATATTGTTTTGCATTTCTTTTTTTTCACTTCACATATGTGAAGGTCATTTTTTTCATGTCATTCATTCATTTAACAAATTCATTCAATATATTTCCTGAATGCCTACTTTAAGCCATGTTTAAACTCGTAGGAGTTTTCAGATTTTTTTTTTTCAGATTTTATTTTTAAGTAATCTTTTCATGGGGCTTGAACTCACAACCCTAAGATCAAGAGCCACATGAGCCAGCCAGGTGCCTCAGTTTTCAGAATTATTAAATACATTTTCTCTTAGTTTGACCTTCATCTTTTTACTTTATTTGTAGTTGCCAAATGGAGTTTTAAAATTTGTCAAATTTGTATGTCAAACTTTATGACTTCTATGTTTTGTATCTTATATAGGAGGTCTTTACGTCTAGATTATAAAAAAATACTCCTGTATTTTCTTCTAGTACTTCTATAGGTTTTTTTTTTTAGTATAAATTTGTAAAGTTTGTATCTTTAATCAGTCTGGAGTTTATTTTTGTATGTTGCATGAGGCAGTTATAAAACCTTATTTTTTTTTCTTTAAATGGTTAAGCATATATTGAAAAAATCTCCTTTTCCCATTGTAAATGCCACTGACTAAACTCTGTGTATGCATAGGTTGGTTCCTGGATGGCCAAGTGTCTTTCTATTTATTGTTTTACTTATATATTCCAGCTCCAATATCATGCTACTTTAATTTTGTTTGTTTGTTTGTTTGTTTGTTTAATTAATTAATTAATTTATATTTTCTTTAACTTTATAATATGTTTTGATATTATTTGAGTAAGTCCTCTTTGTTCAAAATGTTTGTTGGCTCTTCTTGAACATTTACTCTTCAAGTAAATTTGAATATCAGTTTATCAATGTCATAAAAATAAATTTCCTTTGGAAGTCTTAGAATTACATTGAATTTATAGATTGATTTGGAGAAAATTGATATCTTTGTAATAATGAGACTTCCCTTACAGTCAGATTTATTCAGATTTTTTATGTCTTTCACTATAATTTTATAGTTTTAATTCCCGTAAGGCCTGTATACTTCTTACAAAAAATGTATTCCTAGGTAGTTTATAGTTTTTGTTTCTTTTTTTTTTAAGATTTTATTTATTTATTCATGAGAAACACAGGAGAGAGAGAGAGAGGCAGAGACACAGGCAGAGGGAGAAGCAGGAGACTGACATGGGACTCGATCTTGGGTCTCCAGGATCACACCCCGGGCTGAAGGCGGTGCTAAACCGCTGAGCCACCCGGGCTGCCCTAGTTTTTGTTTCTATGATGAATGAGGTAATTTCTCTCTAATCACTTCCTGTTTATAATATAAAAGCTATTTTTTTTGTATATTTATCTTGTAATCAGCTGCCTACAAATAGTTCTTAACTTTATGAATCAGATCTTCCTAAAGGCTTCTGAGCAACATTATATTATCTAAATTCATTACTTTATGTAAAAAGCAAACAATAATAACAATAATCATCATTTTATGTGGTCAAAAATGGGGTTTTACAGCACTTCATTAAGCTCTTCCCAGTCCTTTTACTTCCATTATAATACTACTTACAGAACAGGCATTTATTTTTTTGTTTTCAATACTCATAATGGTTTGTTGACCTCAATGAAGCATAAACTTTAATAGCTGAAAGGGAACTTAGAAAACTTCTTGTCCAACCTCATTTTTTTTCTTTTCTTTTTTTTTTTTTTTGTGGAAAAAATACACGTAACATGAAATTTACCATGGTAACCATTTTTAAGTATACAGTTCAATAATATTAAATATATTTGTATTACTGTACCACCATCAACACCATCCATCCCCAGAAGTCTTTTCAGGTGGTAAAACCCATTGAGCAATAACTTCCTTGACCTCTCCCCTCAGCTCTAAAACCCCCATTCTACTTTCTGTGTCTATGAATGTGACTACTATAGTTCCTCATGTAGATGCAATTATACAATATTTGTCTTCATGTGACTAGCTTATTTCACTTAACATAATGTTCTCAAGGTTCACTGATATTGTAGCATGTATCAGAATTTCTTTCCATTTTAAGGATGAATAATGTTCTATTGTATGTATATACCATATATTTTGTTTATCCATTCATCCATCGATGGACACTTGGGTTGTTTTCCACCCTTTGACTATTAGAAATAATGCTGCTATGAACATGGGTATCCAAATATCTCTTCTAAACTCTGCTTCCAATTCTTCTGGATATATGCCCAGAAGTGGGAATACTAGATTGTATGTTAATTTTTGGAGGAACCACCAAACTGTTTTCTGTAGCAGCTGTACCATTTTACATTCCTGCCACTGGTGCATGAGGGTTCCAATTTCTTCATATACTTGCCAACACTTGTTATTTTCCATTTGCTTGATAGAAGCCATCCTAATGAGTGTGAGATGGTATCTCAACATGCCAAACTCCTCATTTTACAGAGTAAGAAACTAGGAGGAATGATTTTACGTTCAGAAGCAGACCAGTTTGCTAAATACATGTTTACTCAAATCCAGTTCTCCAAAGGGCCAGTTTATTGAATGACAGATTTCACTGAAATGATTTACACAAACTTAGTCAGATTTTACTGATTGACAGCCACCAGATTGCTTCACCAAAATCTTATCTCTATTACCTACTTACAAATATATAGAAAATTGTGTTGCTTGGAATGTTTTCAACACCTTTAAAATTTTTAAGGCTTTATTTAGTGTTAATTTACAGCTGTTTCATCCTGGCTGTTGGGTTTGTCCATCCATCTTTATAGAATGTCAGTTTCATAATTTAGACACTAACCATTTTTCAAATGACACGTAAAAATAGTAATCTAATTGAGCTGGTTGGCAAATCCTTACTTTTACAGAAGTACAAAAGATAGTGAGATAGATTGAAAATCTATTGAAATAATTGTGCTCTGGACATCCAAAATCTATACATTTGTGAGTCAGTATACATAAGAAATTCTCATTCCACAAAGTCGCATTGCCAAATAAAGTCCCCAAATGCACTGCGGTTTGGCAATGGCAAAACAGCTACCGCCAAAGAGCTGAAAACGAAGCTAAAACTAAATTAGTATTCAAATGAATAAAACATCACAGACATCTTCAAAAGTTATCCTATCTAAAAGAATTTCTATCTAAAGCGAATTGCTATAATTTATAAGTAATTAAACAGTTTTTCAGTAAATCAGTGAAAGAGTAATAAATTCAGCAAATTGACTTTTGAAGAATTGATCAAATTGGTTATGTGAAATTGATCAAATGGCTATTGACCGAGAGTCCTCATGTGCACATGTAAAACAAAACTAAGTGGCAAAACCTGGAATTGAGACTAAATTTTCTAATCCATGTTTAGTCAGTATTTTTCCTGCTACCTCACACTTTCTAAATTGGAGACATGGGATGGATGGAGATGCAGTGAGATGAAAATGTATCCAATACAGTTTAAATTATTTGAAGACTGATTCCCCTCTTCTGAAACATATATTAGGATATGTTAATTAGGTCCTTGGGAAGAAGATACCAGAATATTAGATGAGGGAGTTTGGTTAAATCACAAAATTCTGATATGAGTGCCAGGATAGACTGATTTTAAAGGTTTTTTTTTTTTTTTGGTTTTTTTTCCTTTGAAATGGTTGTTTCTTCTACTCAGAAAGTTGAAACTATGATGAATTGTGGGAGTTGGGATGGCACACAGACTAACTCAAGCCACTTCCTTCTCAGCTTCCCACTGGTTCCACCACTACGGAAAGTGCATTAAAGGATCTTTATCCAGGGTACGCTTATTTTCTCTGCAGTCTTTAAAGGGACAGTTATCAGGACATAGACCTAGGCCCCACATTCTAGATGTTACAATGTGGTTGCAGGTAAATTATTTTGGGATAAGAGAGGATTGAGCATGTAATTGATCCTGCCTAGCAATTTTTTTTTTTTTTTTAAGGCAGGGAGGGACAGAGGGGAAGAGAGGGAGAGAGAATCCCAAGCAGGCTCCATGCCCCGTGTGGAGCCTTGACTCATGGCTATATCTCACATATCTGAGATCATGACCTGAGTCAAAATTAAGAATCGGATGCTTAGCTGACTAAACCACCCAGGTGCCTTTCATTTTTTTTAATAAATAGAAAAAATCATAACATTTCGTCCTATGTCTATAAAAGAAGGAAGAGTCGGGATCCCTGGGTGGCGCAGTGGTTTAGCGCCTGCCTTTGGCCCAGGGCGCGATCCTGGAGACCCGGGATCGAATCCCACGTCAGGCTCCCGGTGCATGGAGCCTGCTTCTCCCTCTGCCTGTGTCTCTGCCTCTCTCTCTCTCTCTCTGTGTGACTATCATAAATAAATAAAAAATTAAAAAAAAAAAAGAAGGAAGAGTCTTTGTACCACCATTTATTATATCTAGCATTTTAAGAGCCAGTATGATCTTTATACCATAATGGAAAGACTATGGGTTTTATTTTTTTATTATTTATTTATTTTTTTAGACTATGGGTTTTTTTTAAATTTTTTTAATTTTTGTTTATTTATGATAGTCACACACACAGAGAGAGAGAGGCAGAGACACAGGCAGAGACACAGGCAGAGGGAGAAGCAGGCTCCATGCACCAGGAGCCCGACGTGGGACTCCATCCCGGGTCTCCAGGATCGCGCCCTGGGCCAAAGGCAGGCGCTAAACCGCTGCGCCACCCAGTGATCCCCTAGACTATGGGTTTTAAACGAAATTTTATACATCAGAAAAATAAGAGGAATTGATGAATAGATGGTGGATGGATAGGTGTACAGATATGTGATAGGAAAAAGTGTTAAGGGTAGAATCTGGGTAGTAGATACATAGATATTTGCTATAAAATTATTTCAACTTTTTGCATATTTGAAAGTTTCCAGGGACGCCTGAGTGGCTTAGCAGTTGAGTGTCTGCCTTTGGCTCAGGGTATGATCCTGGATTCCTGAGATCAAGTCCCACATCAGGCTCCTTGCATGGAGCCTGCTTCTCCTCCCTCTGCCGGTGTCTCTGCCTCTCTTCCTGTGCCTCTCATGAATAAATAAATAAAATCTTAAAAAAAAAAAAAAAAAAAAAAAGAGGACAGCCCGGGTGGCTCAGCGGTTTGGCGCCGCCTTCGGCCCGGGGCGTGATCCTGGAGACCGGGAATCGAGTCCCACGTCGGGCTCCCTGCATGGAGCCTGCTTCTCCCTCTCCCTCTGCCTGTCTCTCTCTGTCTCTCATAAATAAATAAATAAAAATTTTAAAAAAAGAAGAAAGTTTCCATAGTAAATATTGAAACAAAAACCCTGAGATTTAGACCTAGCTCTATTATTTGATGGCATTGTGATTGAAATCAAATAACCCGCTTTGCCTATCTTAAATGTTATAAAGATCAAATCATATAATGTATAGGGAAATAATTTGAAATTATACCATTCAATAAAAGTGATAAACTAATGCTATTATTTCCCCCTTTGGTAATTTCAGTAGCTATTCTTTGTTCAGATCAGTTTGAAGAGAGGAAGAAAAATGTCTACTTGCCTTTTTATTTTTTTTAATTTTTATTTATTTATTTATTTTTCTACTTGCCTTTTTAATGAGAAAAAAGTCCCACACAGTCATCAGCTCCCCTGCCAGTGGACAGAGGGTTTCAGTTCTCTCTGAAAGCCATTGTCTTTATGTTTATAAGAAAGGAAAAAGTTTCAAAATAAGCTTGTAAACCAAATTGTTTTGTTTTTCAGGAAGCAGTAGGGGACACATTAGAAGAACTGTGGATCTCCTACAATTTTATTGAGAAGTTGAAAGGGATCCATGTAATGAAGAAATTGAAGATTCTCTACATGTCTAATAACCTAGTGAAAGACTGGGGTAAGCTGGCTCTTTGCTAACATTCTACCTTCTGTTTCTAGAAAATAGCCCAACAGAGAACAAGATGCAAAACGGGGACATTTCTTTCTAAGCATACAAGGAAATAGCTACAGGAGTTCCTATCTTTCAACTGAATGCTTGAAATTTACATTTAAATATTTATTTTAAATGATTATCATTGAATAGATCCTGGTCTTATTCATTATGAAAAAAATTAAATTACTGTCCAAAGGCTGAATGGAATCGTTTTAAATTTAATAATTCTTGGGTGGAAGATGTATTTGCCATCTACATTACTTTGCTTTTTTATAATACATTATTCATTCAGCATATACTAAAGCTCTCTTAAGTGTTATGATCCGTGCTACCCTCTTGAGATACATAGTTGAATAGGACACTGACCCTGCTTTCAAGGAATTTACAACTTAGTGGAAAAGAATAGTTTATAAGCGAATAATTATAAAACTATGTAATGAGTTCTTCCATAGATGTATGAATGCACTGTTTTGAGAATTCAAAGATGAGGGGCACCTAGGTGGCTCAGTGGTTGAGCATCTGCCTTCGGCTCAGGTTGTGATCCCAGGGTTCTGGGATCGAGTCCCACATCGGGCTCCCTGCAGGGAGCCTGCTTCTCCCTCTGCCTATGTCTCTGCCTCTCTCTGTGTGTCTCTCCTGAATTAATAAATAAAATAAAATCTGGGCAGCCCCAGTGGTGCAGCGGTTTGGCGCCGCCTGCAGCCTGGGATGTGATCCTGGAGACCGGGGATGGAGTCCCACATCGGGCTCCCTGCATGGAGCCTGCTTCTCCCTATGCCTGTGTCTCTGCCTCTCTCTCTCTGTGTCTATGAATAAATAAATAAAATCTTTAAAAATCAATCAATCAATCAATCAATCAATCTTGGGACGCCTGGGTGGTGTCCCAAGCTGAGTGCCTTTGGCTCAGGGCGTGATCCCAGAGTGCCAGATCAAGTCCTGCATTAGGCTCCCTGCGTGGAGCCTGCTTCTTCCTCTGCCTGTGTCTCTGCCTCTCTCTCTGTGTCTCTCATGAATAAATAAATAAAATCTTTAAAAAATAAAAATAAATAAATAAAATCTTTTTAAAAAAATTCAAAGATGAGGGGCACCCGGGTGGCTTGGTCAGTTAAGCTTCAGACTCTTGGTTTCAGGTCAGGTGGTGATCTCAGGGTTGTGAGATCGAGCCCTGCAAGCTCCGTGCTCATTGGGAAGTCAGCTTAACACTGTTTCCCTCTCCCTCTGCCTCTCCACCCCTTTCTCTTTCTCTCTCTCTCTCAAATCAATCAATCAATCAATCTTAAAAAAAAAAAAAAAAGATTCCAAAGATGAGGGGCGCCTGGGTGGCTCAGCCAGTTAAGCTTCTGATTCTTAATTGCAGCTCAGGTTGTGATCTCAGGGTGGTGAGATCAAGCCCTGAGACAGACTCTGCACTTAGTGTGGAATCTGCTTGAGATCTTGAGATTCTCTGTCTCTCTCTGCCCACCCCCACTCTCTCTAGTTCTCTCAAATAAATAAATCTTAAAAAAAAAATAATTTGAAGGGGATCCCTGGGTGGCTCAGCAGTTTAGCGCCTGCCTTTGGCCCAGGGCGCGATCCTGGAGTCCCGGGATCGAATCCCACGTGGGGCTCCCGGCATGGAGCCTGCTTCTCCCTCCTCCTGTGTCTCTGCGTCTCTCTCTCTCTCTCTATGTCTATCATAAATAAATAAATCTTAAAAAAATATTTAAAAAAAAGAATTTGAAGATGAAGGAATGGGTAGAAACAAAAGCAGTTTGACTTAACCCACAGCATAGAGAAGACCTATCACTGGAGAGCAATATGTTGTTCTTTGTGATTCTGAACCTCATCTCCCTTTCTTATCCCATCTTTAGGCTATCAGAAAGGTAGAAGAGGTATGTCTTCTTTTTCCCTCCCTTCCATAATGTCTTCAGAGAATGACTTTATATGGTATAACTTCCCTTACTTCCTTCAAAATCTTAAACAACAAATTGTTTTGAATAGTCACGAACTGAGGCCTAGTGATACTGGAATTCAACTCCAAAAATCATAACAGAGAAGAACTTGCCATTTTAATATGTAATGCATTCTTTGTGCTTGTAGCTGAGTTTGTGAAGCTGGCGGAATTGCCATGCCTGGAAGACCTGGTGTTTGTAGGCAATCCCTTAGAAGAGAAACATTCTGCTGAGGGGAACTGGATTGAAGAGGCGACCAAAAGAGTTCCCAAACTGAAAAAGCTGGATGGTGAGTGACTCTGGGCCAGCTTGGGGCAATGCTTTCTAAGCATAAGAATTGAATTTGTGACATGGAATCATGAAAAGGAGCAAAACTAAAAAAGAAATAGGTCATCTCTAATCTCAAAAGCCATTTCATTCCATAGGAAATTTTATGGTCCCGGTTTGGGCCAGGGTGAGATGAAAACCTCCTAGGATACCTAGACTGTATATAAGATCATCCCTAAGCCAAAAACTTTTTTGTACTTTGTAATTAAGTTTAATTTTTGTATTATATATTTTTAATTTAAATTCAATTAATTAACATATAATGTATTATTAGTTTTAGAGGTAGAATTCAGTGATTTATCACTCTTATATAATACCCAGTGCTCATTACATCACGTGCCCTCCTAAATGTCCATCACCCAGTTACCCCATACCCACATCCATCTACCCTCTAGCATCCCTCAGTTTGTTTCCTATGATTAAGAGTCTCTTATGGTTTGTCTCCCTCTCTGATTTCATCTTGTTTTATTTTTCCCTCCCTTCCCCTATTATCCTCTATTTTGTTTCTTAAATTTCACATATGAAATTTAAGAAACATATGAATGAGATCATATAATTGTCTTTTTCTGATTGACTTATTTTGCTTAGCTTAATATCCTCTAGTTCTTTCCATGTCATTGAAAATGGGAAGATTTCTTTTTTTTATGTCTGAGTAATATTCTATTGTATATATAAACCACATCTTCTTTATCCATTCATCTGTCAATATACATCTGGGCTCTTTCCATAGTTTGGCTCTTGTAGACATTGCTGCTATAAACATTGGGGTACAGGTGCCCCTTCTGATCACTACATTTGTATCTTACTAGTTATACCTATTAGGGCAATTGCTGGATAGTAGGGAAGCTGTATTTTAAACTTTTTGAGGGACCTCCATACTGTACTCCAAACTGGCTATACCAGTTTGTATTCCCACCAACAGTATAAGAGGGATCCCCTATCTCCACATCCTCGCCAACACCTATCATTTCCTGACTTGTTAATTTTAGCAATTCTGACTGGTATGAGGTAGTATCTCATTGTGGTTTTGATTTTTAATTCCCTGATGCCAAGTGATGCAGAGCATTTTTTCATATGTCTGTTGGCCATTTGTATGTACATCTTCTTGGAGAAATGTCTGTTCATGTCTTCTGCCCATTTCATGATTGGGTTATTTGTTCTTTGGGTGCTTCTTAATTGTGGACCAATCAAAGGAACATCAGTACAGCCCATTCTGACCAAGCATCTCATCTGTATGAGCCACTCTGTGCAGGAGGCAGTTCAGTTCATCTTCACTGTCACCCCCTAGGAGGAAAGACAGGGTGCAGGGAAGCTGGACAGCATATTGTAGATCCCACAGTTAGCCACCTGTGCAGCCAGCACTGTAGCCCTGCCTGGCCTGAAGCCAGCTCTTCCCCACTTTGAGCCTTGACACACCAACAGTCTGAAAGAGGCAGCCATATGACTTCTTATTAAAGACCAAGTCAAGTGCAACAGAAGAGGAAGAGGACCCACTCTGTGCAGGGAGTACTGCCAAGGGGTTCTGGGTACATGATCCCATTTTAGCCTCCCAGCTTCCTGGAAAGAAGTGCTGTTCCTGTCTTTCTGAGGTGCATACTGAGACCCAGAAAGGTCTAGTGAATTGCCAGAGGGCACAGAGCTTTGCACACTCTCTCCTTTACCACCCCTTTCAAAGCTTCAGTACACAACCCTTTTATCCACCCCAGATTACTGCAGTGATTGTTTTTAAATGGGGCTGTACCCCTAGGGAGGGATATTTTAGAATCTCTGGGGAGAGAGTTAAGCGGTCTCTAGAGTTTGAATAAGTTTCACAGGTGATTCCAATATGACTCCCTGGAAGATACGTGCTCATCTATCCTCCAATTGAGAATTATTGATGTGAAAAGCTCTTATCTATTTTCCTACATCAAGAAAATTTTAACAGCTTGATTGAAGTTCAATTAAACAATTAACTGCACATATTTAAAGTGTTTAATTTGATATATTTTTGATATACATACACACCTCTGAAACTGTCGCCACAATTAAGATAGTGAACATATGATGGTGACTATAGTTAACAATACTATCTTACAGCAACTTGAAAGTTGTTGAGAGTGGATCTTAAAAGTTTTCAGCACACACACAGACGCGCGCATGTAAGGTGATGAATGTATTGACTAACATTGTGGTAATCATTCCATAATATATATGTATATCAAATCAGTTTATACCTTAAACTTACACAATGCTATCTCAATCATAGTTCAGTAAAGCTGGGGAAAAAAAGGTAATAAACATATATACATTCCCCAAAAGTATCTTTGTGCTTCTTTGTAATCCTTCCCTCCTTTTTCTTGCCATCATCCCTCCCAAGGCAATCATTGATTGCTTTGTCTCTGTAGATTAGTTTGAATTTTCTAGAGTTTTAGATCAATGGAATCATGCAGAATGTTCTTTTCCTTTTTTTCTGGATGCATACCTAGGAGTAAATGACAGTAAATTTTCTCTTGTGAGGTGGTACAGGAATAATTGAGAAGAGGCAAACAGGTTTTGTTTTTAAGATTTTATTTATTTGAGAGAGACTGACAGCGTAAGAAAGAGAGCACAGGCAGGGCAGCCCCGATGGCTCAGTGGTTTAGCGCCACCTTCAGCCTAGGGCATGATTCTGGAGTCCCGGGATTGAGTCCCGTGTTGGGCTCCCTGCATGGAGCTTGCTTCTCCCTTTGCCTATGTCTCTGCCTCTCTCTCTTTCTGTGTGTCTCTCATGAATAAATAAATAAAATCTTTAAAAAAAAAAAGAGAGAGAGAGAGCACAGGCAGGGTGGAAGGGCTTTCCACTGAGCTGGGAGCCCAACAACCTGGGGCTTGATCCCAGAACTCTAGGATCATGATCTGAGCCGAAGGCAGACGCTTAACTGACACCCAGCAAACAGGCCTCTAAGATACTGGTAATGTTCTGTTTCCTAAATTGGTAGTAGCTATACAATCATTGGCTTTGTTACTCCTTATTTATATTGTATTTGTATGAATATTCACCATTAAAAAAGAAATAGAAAATAGAAAAAGGGGAGATGGACATTAGAGTCTTGGACTTCAGCTTTTTTAGGTTTGGATTGGAGTCTAGAAACTATTTGAAATCATTTGTCTTTACTTTAAGGATTGCACAGGAAGTAACACCCTTCTCTTGAGTATGGAACAGATCTCTCATGTAGACCTTGAATAGACTAAGCCATATTATAGCCTTTTGGACCAACTATTGACCTCAGGCCAATCTGAGCAGCCGCTAAGAGAACCAGCTTGGTCTGTCCTAAGAGGATACACCAGAACAGAGACAGCTACAGCTGCTAACTTGCCTACTTTTGCTCCTCTTCTGTTGCTTATAAGCAAAACTGAGGAATCTTAAAAAGCTAAAGTGAAAAAGGCAATGCCAAATATTAGTGGGATATGGAGCAACTAAAACGCTCAGACCCTGACAGATGGTAACATAACTTGATATAACTACTTTGGAAAACTGGCATTATCTATAAAAGCTTTACATACATAGCCATTGTGACCCAGCATTTTTTTTTCCCTAGCTATATACCCAAAAGAAAAGATATATATGTTTACCAAATGACACATATGAGAATGTTCATAGCAGCGCTATTTTAATAGCTATGAATTGGAAACAACCCAAATACCCATCAACAAATGACATATTCATACAATGTAATATTAAACAGTGGGGTGCCTGAGTGGCTCAGTTGGTTAGCATCTGCCTTCATCTCAGGTCATGATCCTGGGGTCCTGGGATTGAGCCCTATATTGGGCTACTTGCTCAGCAGGGAGTCGGCTTCTCCCTCTGCCCCTCCCCCCTGCTCATGCACTCTCTTTTTCTCTCAAATAAATAAATGAAACCTTTAAAAATAAATAAATAAAAAAAAATAGTAAATAGCAATAAGAATGAATGAACTACAAATTTCACACAGTATAGATAAATCATACAAACATAATGTTGAGCAACAGAAGCCAGACACAGAGTGTATATTATATACAGTATTATATGGTATATTATACCATCCCATTCATATCAATTTCAAAAACAGGCAAAATAACCTATAGTGTTAGACATTAGGATAGAATATGTCTTTTGTTGGGGGGATAGTGACTGGAAGGACACCTGAGGAAGTTTTTCAGGTTCTAATAATGTTCTCTACCTAATCTGGTGCTAGTTATCAGATATGTTCATTTTGTGTATATTTATCGATCTGTACACTTACATGCTCTGTGTACTTTGTGTGTTATACTTTAATAATACATTTCGGTCTCCCCCTGTGAAAAGATGCTTTGGGGAATACAGAGAGATGAACATCTGCTTGCTGCCATAAAGAATATAAATGTTCATTTAAGAAGGATCATAGAGGAAGAGGCACTGGAGTTGGTTCCTAATTAAGGGCAGGGCTTAGATGGAAGGAGAGTTTGTCGGGGGGATATTCCAAAATGGAAGACTCTGTTGAACAAGGGTCCAGAGGTAAGAGTGTGTAAGGTGAGTTTGGGAGACAGTGAATTGATTGAATTAGCTGGTGCAGAACGTGAGGAGTTAAAACCAAACAGTGAATTGGGTCAAATTGTGGGCAGGCTTGTCTCTGCCTCTTTCTCTCTCTCTCTCTCTGTCTCTCATGAATAAATAAATAAAATCTTAAAAAAAAAAAACTTAAAGGAAATTGTGGGCAGGCTTCAAATACCAGTGCTCAGAAACAAGTGGCCTTTGGCCCAGTGATAGTCTGCGATGTTTTTTGTTTTCTGTGCTCTGGTTCTTTTTATTTTTTTTCAAATTTGTCTCCATTTTTTGATATTTGAGAGAATAGCAAAAATTCAGATTTTTGGCAACACTGGGATTGCAAATTTTATGTGAAAAATGAAGACTATATGTGTTTAACATACAAAGTTTTTAGTGCGTATAGGGCTTTATTTTTCTGCCTGGCACTTGTAGGTATTTTATTTGCAGCTACGCATTTGGGAAGCCTAATATTCTTAAGTACTTATATTAATCCATTTGGAGAATTTCCCTGAAAGGCTTTTTGGATAATTTGAAATTAAAGAGATTATTATTTTATGAGTTTATTTTTATTATGGCTCACTTCTTAGCATCTCATAGCTACTCAGGTTAACAGGAAAATATTTTCATTTAGAATTTTAACAATCTGAGACTCCTGGGTGGCTCAACAGTTGAGTGTCTGCCTTTGGGTCAGGGCATGATCCCGGAGTCCCAGGATCGAGTCCCACATCAGGTTCCCTGCATGGAGCCTGCGTCTCTCTCTGTCTCTGTCTCTGTCTCTGCCTCTCTCATGAATAAATAAATAAAATCTTAAAAAAAAATTTTTTTAACAATCTGCTGAGAATGACCAGAAATAATTTTCTTTTTCATTTTAGGTACCCCAGTAATTAAAGAGGAAGAAGAAGAAGAAAACTAACACCATGTTTTCCCCTTTGTGTTAACTTATTTAAATGTCATAAGAATAATAGATAAGTTTTGTATAATTGTCTATTTTAAAGATTCTCTGTGGGGCAAAGGTTCTTAAGATAAAACAAGTTTCTCATTCCTACCTTTTTTTAAACCTATTTAGTGTTTCTCACCCCAAACAATAACACCAACTTCATATATTCTAGTACTTTTTTTTTAGAAACTCAAATTGTCAATTTTTGTCTTCTGTCCCAGTTATGTACTGCGTGGCCCCATCTACTGAAACTTTTATAGACCAGTCATTTTTAACAACAAAGAACAACAAATACAGTTCTTTATTTAGTTTGTTTAGGGTTTCTTTTTTTGTTTTTAAGACCAGGCATTTAAATATATATATTTAACTTTTGGATCTGTAGACCATCTTTCCTGAAGGTCCATGTCCTTATGACTCAGAAGCACAAATGTGTCATGCCTTTGGTTCAGAAGGCAGCATGGTGACAGGAAGAGTTCCTCTTAGAAGAAATACAGAGCAGTCCTAGAACCAAGACTCCCAAAGTCCAACTGCAAAAGCTGTGGTGAAAAAAAGAAAAATTAATATCTTGGAGGCCTTATAGCCCATGTTATATTTACTTATTTGTTTTTCCAAAATGTGTGCATCTGTCAACTGGAATTTAGGTTGTGTTTACACACCTGGCCACTTGAGTCATTGTGCACAGTGAGTAGTTAAAATGACTGTCGTGATCATTCCTTTGACCAGTATTGTGGTCATGTTACCCATGTGGACCTGATCTTAGGCACACTTTTTGGTTTATGATCCCTTATATGTTATATAAGGAAATACATGTAAACAGTAGTTATATTTGAATTCCTAGCCTAAATGTTGGCCATTCATATATATCAAAAATTTCTCTAATAACTTTGTTCTGTTGACCCTCATGTTGGGAGAAGTGATTACTATAAATAAGGATATAGAATTTAAAATATAGCATCTGATACCTTTCAATAGATTAAATTTAGAATTTCAAAATATATTTTTAGAATGCTTCTAAGTTAGACAGCTCTTAAAATGAATTATGTAAGTGATTGTGGAGGGAAAAGAGAAGAGATATTTCGTTATGGGATCCCAGGCAAAGGGCAATATTTTTGAGGATTGCCTTCTCTATGAAGCATGGTAGGTGATTTAACCTCAAAATTGCAAAGCAATAGTTGGACACAGAGGTTAGAATTTATAAAGAAAAACTTTTTGGAAAGTACGAGATATAGTAGTCAGTAACCAGATAAGTTCATAGCAGGCCACGACTGAATCACTGACAGATTGGAGAAAAGAAGTCAGAGGCGCTCTGCCAAATTGTGCCTAAAGTCCCTCAACCAGAGACTGATTCTTATTTCCCTATTTACCTTGTATGAAATCAGTCAAAGAGGGGAGAGTCATTTTTTTAAAAAGGTGATTGCATAAATAGTCCTGGGTTTCAGAAAACTTCAGCTATCATTTAAGTAGGAATTACATGATTTCTCTGAGTCACTCTGATCTAAGGGGACCACTGCTTTGACAATCAATTCTAAATACAAACATCAAGAGGAAAAACTAGTCCAACACTTTTTTTAGCTTCTTGTTAATTCTTCCTCATTATCTGATAGGAAGAAATCTTTACTCTGGCTTAATATTCAAAGCCTTTGGGTATTTCTTTTGTGGACTATAAATAATGAGTATTCCCCTTGGTGATGTTTAAGTCCCCAAAAGTAGGAGGGAAAATGATCTTCTTGTAGTTTGCACTTCATCCAGTAGGCAAGCCTGAAGCCATTTTGCTCTGTATGGATATATTTTTCAAAGGTTACTCTGGAAGTGAATGTAATAGGGAAGGCATGACTTCATATTGAATCTATAAAGTGGCTTATGGTGTTGGTGTTTGGATTTCTGAATTCTATAATATAGAAACTCATTTTCTTTGTTTCTCTTTGTTTCTTAATGTCTTTTAATCACTGATAGTTCTCAAAGAAGTGTAAGGTGCTTTTCTGTGTCTATTTCACACAAAATTCATGTTTAGTTTGGCTCAACAAATATTTGAATGACTTCTATGCATCCCTTTAATGGAATTAAAGCCAGAATCCATGCCATTAGAAAATGGAAGATAGGCTGTATGAAGTAAGTTCAGAACATTCTTTCTAATCATTCCTTAAATCATCTTTTACTGTTGCAAATTTAGCTGATATTAAATGCCTTTGGCTTATGGATTAGATACTTGACCTACTTGGAATGGATTCTCTCTGGGCTCCTGGTTTAAAGCGTTTTGTCATTTTTAGTGGCTCATTAAAATTTCTTCCATTATTATAATAATGGTAGAGCTCTAGAATCAGTTCAGTATTTTAATTTTTCACAGGTAACTTGATTTTAGTCTACAAAGAAATTCAGCTTTGCTGTGTTCCCTAACTCTAAGCTTATGGGTATATTACCTGGTCAGACCTTGAAGGGTTTTTGTGTTCTTTTTTTTTTTTTTTTTTTAAACTTTCTGAACTCTTTTTTTTTTTTTTTAAATTTACTTATTTATTCATTCAGAGAGAGCGAGAGAGAGGCAAAGACACAGGCAGAGGGAGAAGCAGGCTCCATGCAGGAAGCCCGATGTGGGACTCGATCCTGGGTCTCCAGGATCACACCCTGGGCTGCAGGCGGCGCCAAACCGCTGCGCCACTGGGGCTGCCCGGGTTTTTGTGTTCATAGGAGTTTTTGGTTTTTGTTCATAGGAGTTTGTTCCTTTAAACCAGAGTTTCTCAATCTTGGCACTATTAACATTTTGGATTGGATGATGTTGTTCTGTGTATTATAGGATGCTTAGCACCATCTCTAGCTTCTACGTACTAGATGCTGGTAGAAGCCCCTGTTTAGTTGTGACAACCAAAATTGTCTTCAGACACTACTATCTGTCCCCTCTGATGGAGGGATAGGAACAAAGCTGTCCCTGGTTAAGAACCAGTGCTTTATACTAACATTCCTTTTGTCCAGGGTGCATTTATTTTCATAAATGCCATATATGCCACCTGAGTTGAGAGAAGGTGATGTGTTTAATAATCATGGATGGAAGGAAAATGGTCCTTGGTGTTTTGCTTTTTTGTAATGCTCATTTTAATAATTTTCATATGACATTAGAAACTCAGGGCTGAAAGGTTCAACTTACATTTTTCAGCAGGGTCTCAACTTTTATTTCTTAGCATTCTTGCTTATCTTAGGACAGTGATTATTAACCTACCTCTCTCTTACTATAACAGAATTCAACTTTATGATAGATTTTTCTTTATCTCTAAAGCTGAACATTTTGAGTGTGCTTTTAAATAATGGATTATTCTTTAAATGTTCATTCTTTAAATGTTCATTCATTGTCCACAGATGCATAGAATTTTCCAGACTGTAGCAGTCATTAAATGCAGAAAGATATTGTATAAAATTTGGTAATCATATATGAAAGTTAGCTGGTGTCGGCACCAATTTTGAATGCGATCAGAAGAATGTCTGATCATGATAATTGGTCACTAACTTGGTATGGTTACTCGGAATGGTTATAAGACATTTAAAAGTGGTTCTTGTGTGGAAAAAAGAAATTTTGACTTGAATAGATGCTTCTTCTTATACCTTTTACTGGTGGTCTGGAGTAATGAGGAGTAAGAAATGAATCTTAACTGTTGGCTTATTCTCAGAATTGGTGATGTGTAAGTGGAATTGAAGATTGTTATCTCTGTGACTCAGAATCTTCTACCTGGATTTTTGTTAGGATTAAATGGAAAAAGTATAGGGTCTAGAAAAGTTGGATTTAATCATTAACTTTTAAAAATTGGTGTGTGTTGGGAAGGGAGGGTCAAAGTATTTTTTTTTTCAAAGTATTGATCATATGAGTAGTTAGTATCTCTCTAACTGCAGTCTGCCAGTTTGTGAAGACCTTACATTGTAAGTATTGGTAAAGGGAGAAAACTAACGCTAAACCGAAAGTTATCTTTTAACTGAAATTAATTCCTTTGGCACACATTTTCTTTATTTAGGCTGCTTAATGTGCCTGTGAATAATTAAATATAAAACAAGATTCAGTGTAGCAGAGTTGGCGCTTTTGACACAGCTAACTTGGTCATATTCCTTTATCTTCATTCTAGCATGAGGTTTTTGTTTTTTGTAAAACCATAAAATAGGTGCAATAAAAAAATAAAGGATGTGTTTTTAAAAAAAAAATCACTGAAGTTTTAGAAATCCCACATCTAAATCTCTATTCCTGCCTTTTTATAAACCAGTGACGACAAAGGAAGAAAACTGAAAGAAAAAATGAGACTGAGTCTTAGTTTTTTCTAAACTAAGAAAAATTTTCTCTTGCCACTTAGGGAAGTCATAAGTGGATTCTAGTTAATTTCCCATATTGGGCAGGTAGAGGGGAACCAGCCAACCAAATTATGACCCAGCAAATTTAACAAGGGGGTGGGGGAGAGTAAAGTATTTTGCAGTAGATTTGCACTTTAAAATTATGAACTGGATGTTGGTAGAAAGTACTCCCAAAGGGCAGATGGGTAAATACCTAGCCTGCATGTGGATATTAGAGAATCAAACTTCATCCTTGCTCGTTCTAAGCCCACCTGAGCAGTAGTTGTCTGTACATAATCAGAGTCAGGATTTCCCTATTTCCCTCCTTGGTGTCATCTTCCATGTTTGCTACATTGACAGTCATCCCTCTGAGGAATGTGTCAAGTAGAATTCTCCTACTCAGAATAGAAACTTTGAGTTAACTTTCCCACATCTAGATTTGAAAAAGGAATTTAGATGGTTAAATTAAGTTATGGCTCATGTTACAAGGGTGGGAAGTTCTTTGCTTCTTTGATCTGCAGGGTACCTGCCTCTGAGGTGCTACTGCCTAGAGGGATCAATTCCATCAAAAGACTGGTGAGTTGGTAGCTGTAGTGAATATACATATAGCTAGCTACTTCTCCCAGGGTGTCAGTCATGATAACGAGCATCATTCCAGAATCTTTGGCTTCTAGAACCAACTCCATTCTGAAGAACGTTTTAACATCTATTAATACTTTGGTAATAATCTTTTATATGCAGGAATTTTGTAGCATGACTTTATGACTAAACTTATTGTGTTAAATTATTTAGAAATGTTGAGTTTCTGAATGTTATTTTGTGAGACATGTTTTAAAATAGTAATAAATTGTGTTATTTTATAAAAAATTATTTTGTATCTTTTTTGGTTATATTGATTTTAGCTAGTACAGAGCAACCATGTGAACTTCCAATGACATTCAATTCTGAAGAAATTTGGTCTTTGGATCAAACATTCCACACAGCTTGTGAGCATGTGTATGAGAGAGATAGAGAGAGAGACCGACTCATCTTTTTGAGTTTTTTTTCCCTGTAATTCACTACCAATGACAGTCTCCTCTCCCAGCTTTGTGAGTCTTCACCATAAGTTCTCTGGGCACCATTTCAATTATTAGTATCCTGGAAAGAGTGTTTCCCAGGACTGCAAGTTACTACTGCACTTAACCATTCCTAGTTCTCTCCTCACTAATAGTATATGAGGTTAAAGCTGGTTGATAGGCCCCTGATGTGAGGTCGGGAATAACATGACTTCGGCCAGCCCCCGTGTAATACACAAGAAACAGGAAGAGCCTAGTAAGAGGTGTACCATTACACATTGTCTCAGCACCTATTCTGTGCTATCGGCTGAATATAATTTTGGCCTCAGAATGGGACTGTAGTGCATTTTATTTCTAATTCTTTATTCCACAATTCTTTGGTTATAAGGATGTTTCTTGCTGCTGTCCTCCTTTAAAAAGCAGATTTTAATTTCTGAGCCTATAAAGAGAAAACCTTAATTCAGATTAGAAACAGCTCATTATTTTTAGTTCACTGTTTTCTAGAATAAAGGATGGATGTCTAGAATCATGACAATGTATATCATATATATATTGTATTGAATATAAATGTATAAATGTATGTATATGTAGATATATAATTGTTATATATAATAAAAAAATACTAAGTGATAACCCTCCTTTCTAAAATGCAGTCAACTCTGCAGCTATAAAAAAGTATATCCCTATGTACAGATATAGAAGAATGCCTATAATATTAGGTGAGAAAGATTAAGAACTCATTATTACGAATGTAATATGTGTGGAATGAGAATGTGTGTATACATGTGATGGCTGGTTGGTGTGAGGCGTTAGTGGGAGTATGTGCGTATGTGTACATGGAGAAGTGGGAATGTACGGATGGGGTGGGACACTTGTGGTATATACGTGTAGTGGGAGGAGAGAGTATGTTTATGATGGAGTGTTGTGGGGAGAAGGTGGGAGTGAATGGGTACAGGTAAGATTCTGAGAAGTGAGGGGGGTGCTCTACCCAGTGCCATGCTGCCATGCTGATGGGAATGGAGGGGGAAGCTATGTGAGTTGGGGAGCGGGGGAATGAGGTCATGTTTGTTGGGGGAAGCAAAGACTTGCCTATCTGTTGTGAGGGTTAAGTATGTGAAGATGTGTGTGTTGAGAGAAAATTGTGAGAGTGGAACAGACATGACATGGGAGAGGAAGACATGAGTGAGTATACAGAAAAGTGTTAGAATGTATACCAGTATTAGCCTTTATAAATAATTTTTTGCCTTACGATTTTTAAATAGGTTGGCTATAATTTTAAAGCCTTAGTAGAGGAAAACTCCACTGAACTCAAGTTCATATAACCACTTCTGGATTTACTAGGTTCTCAAGACAAACATCTTCAGTCACTGATTCTGTGCAGTCAAGCCTGTTTTTGAAATCTCCCAGTTTATATCCTCTTAATATAAAATGGCTGCTATTATATGGACTTGCCTTTGTGCTGTTAGGAAATCCTGATAAGCACTACTCACAGATACAGAGACATTCTTAAATTTAAGTCTTTAGAACACATCTATGGACTTTTCTGAAATATCTAGAAAGGCTCATTTCTGGCCCATCCTTAACTGGAGTCCTATAATAAAGAATGAGGAGGGGATCCCTGGGTGGTGCAGCGGTTTAGCGCCTGCCTTTGGCCCAGGGCATGATCCTGGAGACCTGGGATCGAATCCCACGTCGGGCTTCGGGTGCATGGAGCCTGCTTCTCCCTCTGCCTGTGTCTCTGCGCCTCTCTCTCTCTGTGTGACTATCATAAAAAAAAAAAAAAAAAAAAAAAAAAAAGAATGAGGAGAGGGTGTCTCCTGACCTGTCCTTGAATTACTTTAAAGGCATATGCTTTTTTTTTTTTTTTTAAAGTTCTCTAAGCAACACAGCTTCAAGTGAGAGTGAGTCTCCCTTGTCATAACTTGGAATTTCATTTCATTGGTGCTTTTAATTATAAACATGTTAAAACAGGTTTTGGTTTGAATAATGCAGTATTCTAATAAGTATACTTTATGAGTTACCTACACGTCTGATACATATTTTTTTTTGATACATATTTTTTAAGGATACTAAACCAGCAGATACTCTGGCAGAGTAGTGAACTTTATTAAACAGGTTTAATTTCTGAATAAAGTGAATTAAATTGAAACTATTTACAGAAATTCCTAAAATCACAGGACACTATAGACCAGTAGCATCCGTGCCAGAGATTTACTGTTATTAACTAATTCTTTTTTTTTTTAATTTTTATTTATTTATGATAGTCGCAGAGAGAGAGAGAGAGAGGCAGAGACACAGGCAGAGGGAGAAGCAGGCTCCATGCACTGGGAGCCTGACGTGGGATTCGATCCCGGGTCTCCAGGATCGCGCCCTGGGCCAAAGGCAGGCGCTAAACCACTGCGCCACCCAGGGATCCCGTTATTAGCTAATTCTAACAGCAAATAACAGTCTGACTCTTCATACCTCAGTGCTTAGAGGCATGTCCCTCCTGAGCTGGAGGGGAGGGGATCTTTGTATAGTCCAGGTTACCATACAGGGATTCCTTTTATGACAACTGCTTAACTTCTCATTGGTTGTCTCAGAGAGACTTCCTCATGTAGCTCAGTAACTCCTGTACTTGACAGGAAAGTTCCAGAAACTTTAAGAACAAATTCTGAAAGACCTTTATGAGCAAATCGTGAATTTTTTTTTTTTTTAAATTTATGATAGTCACAGAGAGAGAGAGAGAGTCACAGAGACACAGGCAGAGGGAGAAGCAGGCTCCATGCACTGGGAGCCCGACGTGGGATTCGATCCCGCGTCTCCAGGATCGCGCCCTGGACCAAAGGCAGGCGCGAAACCGCTGCGCCACCCAGGGATCCCAAAATCGTGAATTTTTTTTAAGCTACAGCTTCATTGTCTTAGTCGAAACAGGATGATTATTTTAAATTCTTTTTTTTTTATTAGCAACTTCAAGTATAACAACTGAAACTGGAATAAGTATTTTCTATTAATAAAAATGAATTTTGACAAAAAAAAAAATAAAATGGCTGCTATAAATCAGAAACATTCATTTTAAACAGGTATGAGAAATTATTCCTGTAGTAAAACAAACATTTTTAGCTGAAAAGGGATTTTTTAAAAAATAATCCAGGTTTTTATTTTTTTTATGATAGTCACAGAGAGAGAGATAGAGAGAGGCAGAGACACAGGCAGAGGGAGAAGCAGGCTCCATGCACCAGGAGCCCGACGTGGGATTCGATCCCGGGTCTCCAGGATCCCGCCCTGGGCCAAAGGCAGGCGCCAAACCGCTGCGCCACCCAGGGATCCCTGAAAAGGGATTTGAAAGGGGAGAAAAAGCATTACTAGATAACATCCTGAGCCCCATTTCAGGATTTCCTAACTTTTTATAGTAAGTTAATATTGACTTAGGTCTGTTCAGCCTTCTAATATTTGCCTTGTAGAAAACATGCAAAAATTGAATACATTGAAAGGTTCTGTAATTCAAACTCAAATAGTATGCTATAAGGTTAAAGATACAGTAACTGAAGTTATATTTTTTTTAAGTGACACCAGGAAATCTTCCTAAGAGAATAAATATAGAGCTTAATTACACTGAAATTTTATATATGTGTCAGAAAAAAAAGACAATAGAATTTTTTAAATACTTTTATTCATATACATGTATTTTGACAACTTCAAATTTAGAACACTTAGAATCAGCATGAACAAGAACTACCATTCAATGACAAGGATTTGAAATGGGGGAATAGATACTGTAACTGGTTCTTATTAATCTCCCCATGCAACAAGACACTCCCTGTGTCTTGTACACAGAAAAATTGATTCACACAATTCTAGAATTGCAGTATTTTTCTAACATCCCATTCCATAGTCTCAGAATACTTTTCAATTAAAGTGATCCAGATGTTTCGAGATGAAAAATAAAACAATTTGCTTTGTAAGGCTGAATAAATAGTATGAGTCACATTTCTTTCCATTAATATAAATTAGGGAAAAAACTTAGGAACAATTTACTGTAAACACAAAAACTATTCACAATATTAGTAACAACGGCTCATATTTTTACCGAACACTTCCTGTGTTTGCCAGGCCCCACGCTAAAACATCTGAACATGCAATTTCACAATTATCTCAATGAGAAGTGTCAGGGATTCACATGGTTTTTACAACGGATGATTGCCACAATGACAGCTGGCACTGAGCACTTGTGTACAAGTCTTTACCTGGCATTGCAGCGAGTACGACTCACTTGTAGCAGCTCAGGGTGCTCATTTGCGCGATTGTACTAATGTTACATGAATACTCAGGCCTGACTCCCTACCCCCACCCCCAAAACAGCACATGGCGGAAGTCTTTACTACTAGGGACACATCTGTAAGAGCACGGAGACAAGGTAAGCGGCTGCGATCTAGATGTGCACTATCGCCGTTTCCTGGGCCTCAGAAGTGCCCCTCCAAGCCTAACTGCAGGAGGGCGGCCTCCGCCTCCTCCTCCTCCTCCTTGGCCTCCTCCTCGCGGATCTGCACCAGCAACTGGAAGAGGTTAGGGGCAGGCCCTTCCGCGGCCCCGGTCAGCCACAGCTGCCTCCGGATGGCCCCGCTGTGGTTGGCCCCGGCAATGACCTGCTCCAGGCGGGCCTGGTTCACGTTATCTTTATCTATGGCCCCCTTCTCCACCACCTTCTGCAGAAGAGGCTCCAGACGAATGACATACGCAGATAACTTTTCTCCCGGGTTCTGGTAAGTGTTCAGAAATCTGACCTGCGCATCCCTAGAGCTCTCGACGCTCCCAAACACCTGCTCAAGCGCCTTCAGGCATTCGGCAGTGGTTATCGCAGGGTTGTTCGTCTTGAGGATGCGGATGACATCAGCGGCGGGGCCCCGAAGACTCTCCATCAACCGCCGCCTCTTTTCTACATCAGACACCTGCCACTCCTCTATGACCTCATTAGTGTGTTCCAGCCAGGGATCAAAGGTCTCCTCCCCAGGCCCCGGGATGTCCCTCCCCGAGAACAGCGTCAACTTCTTGTACCATATGGACTCAACAAGAGGCTGAATAACGTTATCTAAAATATAGTTTAGCATCTCTGCTGGCATATCTGGACCCGGGGCCGGAGTGGGGTTCTGAAACCCAAGGACGCGGGCAACATCTTGCACGGTCCACCCCTCTCTCGCTAGGAAGAGGTGCAACCTTTCTAAAAATTCAGCATCGGAAGTCGGGGGTTTAAAGACCACTTTCCAGACACCTCCTTTACCCGGCATCTCCCTGGGGATCGCGGCGTAATCGACAGCGCCAGTGAGCTCTAACAAGGCTGCTTTCGCATTCTCTTCCCTCCAAAACATCCTCCCAAGCACTCGATAGGGCACCTGGGGCATCGCAGCCTGGAGGGTCTCCTCGATTTCAGCCTCATCACAGTTCACTGGGATCCCCCAGACCAGCAGGGCTCTCTGGGAGTTCACATCCATCCCCCGGCACCAGTCTTCCAACAGCGTCATCGCCATTTCCCCAACTAGCGAGGGCCCCGATTCTACAAAGACGGATTAGGCTGTGGCTCCCTGCGCTCTAGGGCTCAGCGCGGCAGCAGACACTCCCCCACCCCCGTAGGCGCGAGGGAGGCAAGCTTGACGCAATCACAATTAACAAACGACACCAGAGTCCTGCCCTCTTCCTTCGCGGCCCCCAAAGGCAGTCCGCCGGCTGGTCCCCGGAGCCAAGCCCCGGGAGGCTCGGGCAGTCGCCTCACGCGTCCGCCGCCACCGGCGTCCTCAGTCGGGGCCCGCGGCCCGGGTCCCCCACCTGCAGCCGGGGGTCGCGTCCCGTCGCAGCGCAGGAGGCGGGCAGCGAGCGCGGCTGGCGAGGGCTGCGCCGCGGGGCCGGAGGCGCCCGGGTGTGGTCGCGGGGCGTGGCCGCCTCCTCCCGGCAGCCGGGCGCCGGCACTCGGGGCTCCCCTCGGAGGCGATCCGGCGTCCGCGGCCGGAGCCCGGCCTCCAGTCGGCCGAGGAGCGGCTGCTCTGCAGACGAGGGCTGTGCGGTCCCCGGAGGCAGAGCCTGTTCTGAGGTCGCGGCGGTGGCTGCCACGCCAGCCCGCCAGCGGCTTCTTTGCAGACGCAGGGATGGCTCCGGGCGGTGAGGGCGGCTGAGGACCGAGCACACGGGCGGCGGAGGCGCCGAAGGACGGGGAAGCGGGGCCACAGGCGGCGGCGGCGCGCAGGCTGCGGCGGGCTGCGGCGGTGTGGCGCAGCGGGGCCGCCGGGGTCCCACCGCAGCCCGCGGAGGCGTTACTGCCGCAGTGCGGGGCGGGGCCGGCTGCGGAGCCGCTTCCTCCGCGCCCCGCCCCCGAGCGTAGCCATGGCAACGGCGGCCCGGACTCCCGCCCGCTCCGCGCGCTCCCGGGGTTGGGGCTGGGGGCGGGGTGGAGCGGTTCGCGGAGGCGCTGGCCTGGCGCTCCGGACACTGCGCTCTTTGGTGGCGCATTTCCTTTTTCACATTTTCCAGTTTTTATTTCATTTCTTAAAAAAGATTTTATTTATTCGTGAGAGACACAGAAAGAGAGGCAGAGACACAGGCAGAGGGAGAAGCAGGCTCCACGCAGGGAGCCCGACGCGGGACTCAATCCTGGCACTCGAGGAGCACACCCTGGGCCGAAGGCAGGCGCCAAACCGCTGAGCCACCCGGGCTGCCCTTTATTTCATTTTTTAAAAAAGATTTTATTTATTCATGAGGGGTGGGCAGAGACAGAGGTGGAGGGAGAAGCAGGTTCCCTGCAGGGAGCCCCATGCGGGGCTCTATCCCAGGACCCCAGGATCCTGACCTGAGCCAAAGGCAGGAGGTCAAACACTGAGCCACCCAGGTGCCCTTAAAAAATTTTTTTTCTTCTTTTTAACAAAGCACCTTGTTTAAAAGATAATATAATTCTGGAGTGGAGTTAAGGCTGCAAATGCCTCCGTCACTGGTCATCCGCTGGGTAGGAAAATACGGTCTTTAGCACCGCAGCTTCCCTGTGCCACCTGATTGCATTCTGCACCCTCCATACATCCCCTCAAACTAACACGTTGGAAGCGTGCCGTGTTCATATTTTTGTGTGAGACATTGAGTTGAGACTTTTTCTTGTCTAAAGTTTTGTAAAAAAAAAAAAAAAATACCCGTATCTAGTCAATAATCCGTAGCCAGGCAAACGCTAGTGTGTTATTTTTCCTGTCCTGGTATCGAGAAAGAGCTGACAAAAGAGAATCCTCCTTGTGGTTCAAAAATGTCAAGCAACCCCCTGCAAGCAAAACAGGGCCTACTTAACGTCAATCCCAGATGGTGAAAATCTTCCCCAAAAGAACACAGCATTCAACTCTGAATTTTTAAAACCTTATTTAATAAAAGGTTTAAAGATACAGAAGAACATTCAAAAGTAAATAAGTTACATAGGTACATTACAATCACATCCGCAAGATTTACTTTAGTGTGTTATTTTTTCTTTTTTATAAAAAGCACACAAAAAATAAAATCTTCAGTCTGGTCTATCACAACTGTACAGCAAAAGAGGTAATATTTATATATATATATATATATATACACTATTTTAATATGTAACAGTCTTTTTAAAAAAGGGTGCCACAGGCAGCAAACACACAAAAGGCAGTGTCTGATCATGTTTTTTTTCCAAAATAAAAGGAATATACTTATTTATATGCTATTAAAATATTTGTACAATAATTACAGACTGTCAAGGCTGTTCCTGTGCTGTCCCCTCCACACAAGACCTTCAACTTAAAGACAAATGAGGAAAAGGTGAAACAGCTGCAAATTGTTAGAGGCAAACATTAACACAGCGAAATATGGGGAGGACATACAATTGTTTTATAAAAATATGCATACTTCCTGTAAACCTAAGGAGTTAGGCTTGCCAGTCTGGTAATAAATACCGTTCGAAAAAAAAGAGAGCCCCAGTGAAAATATATTTAAACAGCTGAGGCTTGAGTATGTGTTGTATTCCTCCTTCATCTTAACATCTGGCACATGAGAAGAAAGAGGTTAGGTCACTGAGGCAGTTAAATATAGGGGATTCTCTAGACATAAGCAGCACATGACCTCTGTGCCAGGGGTGGTGGTGGGGTCAGAAGGGATAAGGGTGTACCTTAGCTGTGAGGGGGGCTGCTGAAGGCATGGAGGACAGTGCGCTGAAGCACAGTCTCCTTGGGTGGGTAAGACACCTCAGAAATGGTCTGGGACACAGGCACTAGGTTAGTTTCAT